>NC_135375.1:89419673-90669673 GCF_049243985.1 Paroedura picta | reverse complement strand
AGACATGACCTGGTGCTTGCACAGGGGATACCTTTACCTTTACCTTTAGCTGAGATGAGTCAACCCTTCATTTGCTTTAGTGCATTTTCATACCGGTTTTGCTGTCAAAAGTACAGTAGGCTTTTTGATATCTTTCTGGTACAGGTAATCTAATCCATTTTCCATATTTGTCTTTGTTTTCCCAAATAATCTGTGATGTGATTCTCTTACATGCACTATATGTCTTGGGTGCCTCCCAGACTGTTCCCTTATATGGTGTTGCCTCCAAAAATGTGAGCTCTCCTTGCAGATCTCTTTTCCTAGCAACAAGTTAGTGATGTGGAAGGGCTGCTTTGCCTCTGTTTTCAATGTAGTCCTTATCTCTCCCTTTCCATTCTCTTTCTTTGGAACATATGGCATCTCCATTCCACTCAGCTTCAGTAAAAGAGGAGGCAGCAAGGAAGAATAAATATGGTTACTTTGGCATCTTCTATGCTGAGGGTGAGCTCAAACTTCCTCAGTAATTTTTTTTTAAGTGGGCAAATAGGGCCTGGCATCTGGAGTTGGAATAGACAGGTGCATTTGGACTCTTACAGCCCAATACAGTCCCCACCAAAGAGACTTTCTCAATTGATGGGAGAAGCTCCTGGTAACAGTTCTGATGCCCTTTTCAGGTGACCTTCCTTTTTGGCAATGGTAGGTTACCCCAGAAACCTTTGTAGCATTCTCAGGAATTGTGCACACAGCGGAATGTGATTCATTTCTCACTTTGTTTGACTTACCGTCCCCAGAGCTTAGCCTTTTTCAGGTGTTATGTTCACACATACTGGGAGCATGCCACCCATGCATATCAGGACCCTGTGCTACCTACAATGCTCTTCATAATGCAGGGTTGCCATTTCATCTGAAAAAAATGCATTGCATGTATTTGCGCCAAGACTCTAGAAAAGTTCAGTGGTCAGTTCTCACATATGGAAACTGTATGAGCAAGCAAAATATGTTTGTTGACCATGTTCAGGCATATAACAACCACCACGCACACCAGGAGAATTGGCGTGTACTTGCTGGACTCCTGATAAACAGATGAAATGTCGAAAAGGGTTTTTAAAGGAGTGGGAAGCACTTGCTAGAGTGTTCTCCTTGTGTTAGTATCTCCTGGAAATGGGGAGTTGTCCTAGAAGGTCACCATTTGTAATCGGAGGAGCGCCTGGAGGCTTCAGAGTATGAATTTTTCCCTATTACTGTTGGCAGAGCTTTTGTGCTGCTCTGCCACGAAGAATCCCCCCCATCATGAAATGGCATTCATCACAAGTTGATCTGGGGAAATTACCCCTTTCCTGATGGCTATTGATTCAAGTCTGTAAAGTGTGATTCCTTTAGTTCTTTCAGTGTCAGTGGAACTAAAGGAAGCCTGATGCATCGATGTGTCCTTTTTTCCCCCTGGAGTCATGAAGGAAATCTCAAAGGGGGAGGAGAAAAGTCTAGAAGCTGCAAACTGGAGGATGGGGACAGGAAGAGGACCATATCAGGGAGTTTGCAGATCCTTGGTCTTAAATGGCTTTTTAGAAGAACTGTAGACAGTGAAGCTCCTGCAGACTCTAATGTCTGGTTTAGAGCTAACACACAGTGTGGTTTTGCTGAACAAATTCTGCCACACAGCCCCATATGGCCTTGGTTTGGTGTCCCTCACTAAAGATCAAGCACTGTTTTCTTTTACTGGTTCAAGGTTTCTAAAAATATGCCTCAATATTAAAGACTGTCTTGCTTGCCATGACAAAAAACAATGTGTTAATTATTGGTTTGGCAAGCAGTGTCCCTCAGATACTAAGCTTTGGGAAATGAAAACTGAAACACATGTTCAGCAGCCTCATGTGATATATCTGTTCTTTGACTGTGCCATTTTAGCTTTGTGGGAGGATTTAAGCTTTAAAATTTGATCCTCCCCCAACAAGCTGATTTTGTGCACATGTCAATCTAGCATGTATACATAATATCTAGAGCAGTGGTCCCTGCACCCTCTCTCCGCCCCCCCCCCGCAGCGAGAAGCTCGCCAGGCCGCGAGCAAATCACCCGCCAAAGCGGCCAATTAGCTTGCGGCCCAGCAAGCTTCTTGCTGCGGGGGGGGGGGAGGGGAGGAAAGCGCAGCCACCGGTACACTGGCAGCACAAACATGCATGCGTGGCAGGTCCGTGTACACGTTTGTGGCCTCCACATGCGTGTTTGTGCGGGCCCTGGGTCGCCCTCTCCCTCCACCCCTTGGCAGCGGTCCGCAACCCAAAAAAGGTTGTGGACAGCTTATCTAAAGCCAATGTTGTGTAGTGGTTAGAGCAGAATTTCCCAGCCAGGGTTACTCCAGAGCCCTAGAGGGGTTTATCTTAGTTGGGGGTGGGGGTATTCATTGTTTTTTTTTTTTAAGTTAAAAGATTAAAGGACCCAGGATAATTTCTACCTTATTTGAGAGTGTTGATCCACCCCCTTCTAAAATGGCCAATGATGGCCCTGGCGGGGATGGGAAGGGTCAAGGCCTTGGCCATACAAACCTTTGCTGGCCAAGGCTCCTCTACCATGGTTGACCTATTAGTAGCAGCTGGAATCCAGCTCAGTGTGTCTTCTAGCATTGGGTTGTGTGTGTGTTTAGGGCTTTTTAAAACTCTGTGTAGGTAGGAGGAGGTCTACCCTTGCCTCAGGTTCAGTGGAGCAGGCTGCTGAGCCACTTTAGCGCTTGGCAAATTGCCCCTAAGAAGAGATCTTATTATCTGTGAAGTCCATTGTTGTTGGTAAGTGACCGTATCCCCAATATTTCTACAGAATCTTAGTGCATTTAAAGACTTTTCTTTACAGCCTCGGATGTTGGAGACCAAATGACAGCTTTTAAGGATACTAGATTTAAGCTTATTGGTAAATTTAGAACATTCAGATGAAAAAATGATTCTGCCATTAGGTTCCTTGGCCTTATACCTAAGAAGGGACTCCTGTGGGATCTCATTTGCCCTGGCTCCAGCTGATTTAATGATTTTTGTCAGGTAACCTCATTCAAGTAGTGAATTCTCTAAGGTATCTGCAGATTTGTTATAAGACTTCTGGCTCGTATTAATTCTTTTATGTCACAAAAGGTAAGTTTCTTTTGAGCTGTAATGGGTGGTAGGATCTGAAGTTCAAAAGTATATTCCTATCCAATGGTTTTCTGTAGGAGGAAAACACTTATAGAACTCTCCTCAGAAATCCAAAGTGACTAAAAAAGGTATTTGTTTTGTAATAGTATTGCCCATGCATTTAATAATGAAGTACTGGTCATTCGCGCATTTTACAAGACTCTATGGCTAATTTGTCACTGAAAATTAGGGAAATATCATCCAGAAACCATGCATAAAAAGTAACAAAATGTTAATATGGATTAATTTCTAAATTTTACAGCCAATTGTTCCAATTCCAATATAAATAAATTAGTAGCTTTTATGACTTGTAAACATGATCATATGGATCTAAGATTCTTTGATCTGAAGACAGTCTCCCACAAGATAAATCAGAAAACCTACGTTGCTAAGATTTTGCTCTAATGTGAAGCGTTTTTCATTTTTTAATTTGCATTCCTTAATACCGGTGGGGGATGCATATCATTCATCTATTCATGCACGTCACTAATTAGACGATGAAGCATTTGGCTATGTATACTAGGGTTCCAAAGTGCCCTCTCTTTAAAATTAAAGGTTTGGTCAGACATGTGCCTGCCCACCATACTTTAAAGACCATGTCATTCCTTAGACCGTTTATGCACTGGAGGTTTCATGCCGGGCTGCAGGCTGGAGTTTTAGTTGTGGCAGGTTGCCCCACCTCTTCCTGCACCCACACGGGGGAGCATTTGGACCAGTGCACCTCATCCGCCCCCGATTTGTACTCCTGCATGAGAGCTGGGGCAGTGAAGTTCTCAGTGCATAAATGGTCTTAGTGATGACATCATGACCTTGATGTTTCACACTAGTTGGTATCTATATGAGAATCCCACTTACTGGGTTTGTCCACATACACATTAATAATTAGGCTAATCCTCTGTGATTGCAAATTAACCCAATAAGAATTTAGTATGGTCCTAATTATAAGGATTAAAACTTCATATTATAAAATTTAAAATGAATAAAATTATTAAACATAATTGACCATATATACGCACTATCCAGTCCAACTTATTGGCCTCATTTGCCAAATCATCACTGTTGATTCTTATATCTTGAAGGACCAGGCATTGAGCTAAAATGTGGGAACACAACTCGTATCTCATTGAGCATCTTCTAAACCTTCTATTCACTTCCTTGATTCCTCTCCCAAAAAATTCTCTTCGAGGGATCACATTAGATATAAACTTCAAAGCTGTTTAAAACTGTCTTTAAAAAAATCTGTTCCTACCCATAATCCAGCTACATTCAAGCCAATTGAAGATATCTGTCAAAGGCTCTGCAAGAAATCTGTGGAGGAAGCTATTGCCCTAGATGAATGTACATGAATGTTCAACAGGCACGGTAGTCTGACACTCTCATAACATTCTTTAGTAGCGTTACCAGTCCATCTAGACAGTGTCTCAGCTGACACATTCCTATCTTTGGGCCACCAAAACAAACAGTGCCTTAACTAAACTCCAGAGTACTTTGGAGGTAAAACTACTGCTTGTTCTCTGTGGGGCTTCAGATGCTGATCACTTTGAGATGCAGAAAAATAAGGCCGTGAAGTTCTGTTATAACACAGGGGTGGAGTTGGCTCTCCAGGGCTTAATCTGCACAAAGCTTTTATTCCAATCCCAGATCAATTAAAACTCTGCTGTCTCCACTGAATGCAATTTCCATTTTGATTTGGGGCTATTTAAATTTCCCATCTGCAACCAATCTGAGTGACCCTACCTTTCCCCTGTGATATCCAGGAGCGGAGAAAATTTGGTATAATTGATCAAGCTGTTTTGAGGGCTCCCAGTTTTAAAGTGCAGATCTGTGTTTTCCCGAAATAACGTCCTCCCTGTTGATGTAGAGAAGCAGACTGTCCCTGATTGGCTGGGCACCAGTTCTAAGACTTCCTAGTTCCGGGTTGCAAGATTTTCCTCCCAAGATTTATTTTTTAAAAGGTTTAAGGTGACTGTGCTCCAGAATCCACACTTCTCGCAGCAAGAGATTTGCCTCATTCTGTGAGAGGCTGCCGCTGGCTCATCTCGGCTTCCCCCGCCTGCTCACTCGCTCCTTTAAGAAGAGCAGCCTCATGCTCAAGTGCAGATGGGTTTCTGTTTCAAGTGTGTATGTGTGTGTGGGGGGGCTCACAAAGACTCGGTTTCAAATCAATCTGAATTCACCAGGATCGACAGCAGAAAATTAACGTAAGTGCAGAATTAGCCCAGGAGATGCAGTTTAGCTGTAATGGCAGTGAGCTTCCTCCATTTCCACTCCTCACTAGGGTAATAGAGAAAGGCTCAAACATGATTCTGGTAGCAACCTTTTGGCTTCGATTTCTCATTCTTATGGAAATGTCTAATGGTAATCTTTTCTGTTTCCAAATTGACCAGATTGGATCAGTATCAATTAGGTGTTTCATCAAGCTCAGAGCTGCCTTAACTTAACAGTGGTGGAGGCTTCCGTTAGAGACCTAATATTCTCTAAAGAGGTTAATGAAGTGCTCCTGCAGTCTGAGGATGAGCACTTGTATAAATTAGATGTGAGGAGGATATTATTAATTTAGCTCCTATGTACCCTGGAGTTTAGAAGGGTTAAGGCACTGTTTGTTTTGGTGGCCCAAAGGAAGATAGGAAAGTGTCAGCTCAGACACTTTCTGGATTGTTAATGTTACTAGGGAATGTTATGAGAGGATCAGATGACCATGCGTATTGATCACAGCCTCACAGCCTTCTTATTTTTCTGCATCTCAAAGAGATCAGCATCTGAAGCCCCACAGAGAGCAAACAGTAGATCTATGTTATCAACCTTTATGGACCACTTGTAGATCATGGAAGAGTGTTGGTTCTGCTTAGTTCATTACATTCCATATTTAAACTCCGAGGAATAGCCCGAACAGAAGCATTCAGCTTCACAGCTGTGTCCCAAGTAAGCTTCATAACAGTGCCCTGGAGCCTGCGCTCCCTTCTTTGTTCAGATAAAACATTTTCACTGTGTTGTCTGTCTGAAAAAGAATGGGATGGTTCCACAGAATACCTGAGAACCAGTTAAGGACCTAAGACTTCACACATTTCCAAAATGTGCAGTAGCATTTCATCTTCTAACCTAATACACCTGGCTGGAAAAGGCAGATTTTTCAGAATGGAGGGAGAGAGGGGGAGCAAGGGGTGGGAGAGTGAGGACAGTGACAAGGGAAAGGGTTTTCCCAAACAACTCAAAATGATGGGTGTGGGGAAAAAACGATTGCATGTATTTCTGCTTTTGTCAGCCCCGAATTAGACCCTGTTAGACCCCCCTTGAAAAAAAATGAAATCCAATTTTCTGGGGATCCTTTTCCGTGTGACAGGTGAGGGGGCTATCAGCGACCGCACCTGAAGAAGCTAATTTTAGTGCAAGACAAAAAAGTCAACCCTTTAAAAATGAAAATCCAAATGATATTGCCAGTGTGGAAACAGTCCCTTCCTAACCTACATTATGATTCTGAGCAGTGGTGGGAGAAAAGTAATTTATAAGGTCGTCATTGGGCTGATGTTACTCCTCTCTAGGAAAAGGAATCCCTAGAGAGGTGTAATGTCACTTCCTATTTTTCCTGGAAGTAATATCATATTTTTTGCTGATGCTGTTTCCCCTTAGAATTCTGGACTCCTGGGCATGCTTGGTAACCCCAGATAGCTGTGACTAAGAGGGCTTTTCGCTTGGGCACTGGCTGCTGCATAGTGGTAGGCAATGGGGTGGAATTGGTGGCTCTTTGCTCCACCTCAGCCTTACACCTCGAGCTCCAACTGTTTATGCTGATTCGGCAATCTCATGTCTCTCATGAAGAACAGCTGGTAAATAAAGAAATGAATGGCTACTCATTGTATCAGAACAAATGAGAGATTAGCTGTTAAGGCTTGCTAGGATTATTTTAATATTTTCACGTGGAGGGTTAAAACACGAGTGGCTTCCTGCTTACAAATGCAGGATGGTAAATTTTGTGTTTGCAGCCCTCCTCATGGGGAGACCCCTCTCGTGTTTTCCCTCTGCCCCTTCATGGCTTTTTGCCTCCTGATGAGGCTGCAAGGGAAAGCAAAACAAACTTCCCTCCACTCCTTGGCTTGTCAATGACTGCAATGCCACAACACAGATGTATTTTTAATAGAAATCAACACTACCCTATGGAGAAATGGCAGAACGATACATCATTCTCCCCCACCCCATTTGGAATTCATGTTCTTTTTCACCATATTTCTGTCTGGATTGATTTCTGAGACCCTGAACATGATAACTGGAGCCCCAGAAGAAATTTTGTGGTGATGGCTGGCTTAAAAACAAGGTGCTCAGACCCTTGTATCATCGGGAGAAGACAGCCAGATCACCCACCTCCCCTCTTTCCCAGCTCATTCTCCACCTCCAGAAAACAGAAAAGGGACCATGTTTTGCCTGCCTGATCTCAAAAAGACCATGGGCACTTTAAAAAAAGATTTTATTCCACCTTTGTCAGTGTAGATTTGCAGTCATGCTACAACACGGATTGCATCATTTTTAAAAAAATTACTCAGAGCAGGAAATGCATAGGGGAGAGTAGGTGCGAGGGTGGAACAATGCCTCTGAGAATATTGCGCATTTCCCCCTCTATACGATTTTATCCCTAGTTGCTCACTGATGGGATGCACAATTTAGGGTGGTAAATCCAGTTTTCTGGATTTCTGAAATCACAATTTAAAAATGGCCACTTCGCGACCTGACTACTGGACAGCCTCAGGATGTTGGCGACATCGTGGAGGAGGCTCTATATGCCACCAACATGCAAAGGCTGTCCAGGAACATTTTTCTTGTGCGGAAATGGCCTTGTTTTTTGTTCCTTTCTTTTAAAAAATGGTTTCAATATGTGTCTGCATTTTGGGAATGATTGAAAGCACAGTACTGCTTTGGAACTTTGTTCCATTTTGCCAAATGTCACACTCTGAATGTAAAATAAAGCTGTGGCCAATATTATGCCAAAAGATTGTGTCTGCCTGTTCCTTCTTGGGTATGAGAAATGTCCCCCTGAAAAGCAAGATGGACCTTTGATGAGTCTGGCAGGAATTATACCATTCAGTGATTTCTGTTTTGTTGCAATGAATGAAGGGGTTGGTAACAGCACAACTATGAAATGATTCAGCATGATTGAGGGCTCAGTAAAAGAATGCCAGATGCTTTTCAGAATTCTTCAGTGATGTTGGCTCCCACTGGGGCTAAACATGTAGCAAACACCTACAAAAGTACCTGCAACCAGTTTGCCCTGATGTGCTTGATTTTCTCCTACTCCTTAACCCCACCCTTTTCAGGTTCCCTGAACACTACTGACAGATGCATATTGTCCGTACCATATTATGCAGAAGCTAAAACCCTAGAAAAAGGGAAATCTCCACGTCTGGATAAAGACCAGACATTTTGCTAAGAAATGAAGCTGAGACGTTGAAGTCTGTCCCCAGGGAGCCACAGGGGTCTGAGCATGAGCTCCCTGGTTCCGTCACACCAGAGTACTTGCAGATCTGAGATGTGTGTGCCTGAATTGAGGGTAATGTGTTGATGATGAACCACCTAGTGCAGCCTGAGGGGAAAGCTATAAAATTAGCCCCTCTGAGTTTGAGCAAGTGTAGGTGTTAAGGTGGCTTGCCAGGGTACTCCTCAGGACACTTTCCCATCAGAGATTGGCACCCGATGTGTGTGGCATTTCTTTATCCCTCTGCTCCAAGAGCGAGAGATCAGAAAATTGCTTAATTTTACCCTTTTGCCCTAGTGCATTTCCTAAAGCATTGTGCTTAACTGTAATGGTTTTCTGCTAAGTAATCCCTCTCCAGGGTCTGTATATGAGGCAGTAATGTAGATAGCTGAACTTCCTCTCCCTCACCAGAGGATGATAATTTAATGGAAGAGCATTTTCAGGGTTGGATGCTTCACTGGTAAGATTGTACTCTGACTTTTTCAGGGCCAATTCTTAATCCTCAGATGTCTTCCACAAGGGGTCAAAGTTTGCAACTCTGTCTCTCTGTGAATAAATATAGTAACTGCAACATTCTGAGACTGTAACATGGTGCCTATGGAATTCATTTTCCAGGTTTTATGCTATTTATTGAGGAAAGTTCTGTGCTGACTCTCCAGACAACCTGCTCAAGGCAGCTTACAAAGTAAAACATGTTTAGAATATAAAATGCCATAAAACCTGCATTTAAAACCCACATTAATTAGTCTCAAAATAGTTCCCAGACTAGAGGCAGACTATGAGGTGGTACTATCCCTAGCTGAATTGTCACCCTTTAATGGAAGACCCAATTCCCTTGTATTCATTATTTGCTTTTATTCTAAGTATAGAAGAAGCCAATGGCCCTCCCCAAGCCCGGTCCCCTCTTGAGGGCCAGTCAATTTAGCATCTCTCTTGTTCCTTTAATAAGGAGCAGGGGAGAAAAGCCTTACAACTGAAAAAAGGAAGGAGATTAGGAGCAACCAGTGTGAAAGGAGCTGAGGACTGTACAACTCTGCCTCTCCTTCTAAGGTCCTGACACTACTGTGATCTTGACTTGCCTTCACTGTTGCCTCTGCCATGCTGTCCGAGATGCACCTTGCCTTGGCTTTCTTGGAAGGATCTGAGGGATGGAATCATGTGGCTCCCTTGCTGCAGGGATTAAAAGGGGGGGGAGGTAAATTGACTCTATCTCGCCTTGTATTTTGAGGTTGTGCTCAATACACTTCTCTCCTGGTAGGGAGATGAAAGGAAGATACTCTAGGATAATGGAGTAGGCTGTATCAACATAGCATAATGTTGCCAGGCAACCGGCAAATTGGGGGGGAGGTGAAACCTGGAAGTGACATTGCCCTGTCACTTGATGGTGATCCTCCCCCCCCCCCTCCAGCAGCTAGCTTTCAAAGTGCTGGTGGACAATAGGAGATGGGCAGGAAGGATCTCCCAGGCCCTGGCAGGAACTTGGGTCTCCCAACAAAGCAAATTGATAATAGAAAATGCACTAAATATGGTAGCTTGTTAGTCATTCTGTTACTGGTTAGTAGATGGGCTATTGTTTGTTTCAGATGATATCCCTGACCTAGAAGGGCATCTTTTATTAAAAATAAAAATCAAATTTGAAACTTGGAAATGGTTAAATTAATGCTTGGATACCACAGTGTTGATACTGTCCTTTAATGGGTTTTGTTCATTTGCTCTTTTAATAAATTTTGTTCCAGTGGGCTCATTTCGAAGTTCAGTTGTTTGTCGCTTAGCTGGTTCGTGTTACCATTTGTTTTTTATAGTCTTGTTTCACACTGTTGTGATAATCTTTGTGTTCCATATATAAATCCATGGAAATTTGCTAAGCGCTGAAAAAGTTCATAAATTGGACATTTGTGGCTGAGAACAGTATTTCGTAGGAGTGTATATATTATTGAAACCATCCAGTCATTTTCCAGTTCTTAACAGGGATCGCCAACAAAGATTAGAAAATTACATAATACATCAGAATGAGTTACCATTTATCTGTGTATGGTCATATTTAATTTTATTTGAACTTAATGAAAACCTTGCAGCCTAGTCAATTTTATGGGGCATTTAGTCCAGATTATTGATTTCAGAATGCAATGGACCATATTAAAAGATAATGAGGGGATTTCCTCCACTTCTGTAAGGACAAATTGGTCTGTCACGGTGCTGTTTCTTATCTTCATGGCCTGAGACCCACATGTTTACACAGTAAGGTTGCCAACTCTTGAAATAAGAGCATTGTGGTTCCTGGGAGGGAGGGGGTGTAACTCACACCTATGGTCTAGTTGGCAAGAAGGAGCTCAGTGGTTTGGGGTAAGGCCTAAGACTGAAGCCAGCTCGGCAGTCTGAGGAGGAGCCTAGCACAAAAGCGATCTATTCACCCAATTGAGTTTTAAAAGTGACCAATGGAACAGTAGTGTATGCACACAAAAAGAGTGCAGTGACATTTTAAAGACCAACACAAAATTTATTCCACCATAAACTCTTGTGAGTCAGAGCTCTCTTCATAATATGTAGAGGGAACAGTGTGTAGCGAGAACAGTGCGTACATCATTTGAGGAATGTTGCCTTAACTTGCATTAGTGTTAATCCCTTTTGAAATTATGCCTGCACCGAATTATGCTTAGCTAGCCTTGTGCATCCTCTATTTTCCTAAAGCCTTACATTATTAGAGAAAATAATTCTACCTTTGTTGAAAGTTTTAAATTAATCCTAGCTGGTATATGGGATGATCCCTAAGAATAAAAATGAGATCTGAATGCAGGTGATGACTGTCCACCTGCACAAGCATATCTCATGCATCATTTGCTTTTCAAGCATGGGATTTGATCATCCATGCTGGTAATGTCGTATAGATTTTTGGAATATATTATTAGAAGTGCTCACCTTTACAAGAAGGTGTTTTTAGAAAGTCAGTTTAAAAGAGAATTTGAAGAATTTGATATTTGTATCTATGAAATTAAAAAAATGTATATTTTCCTTATGACATTGCCTTATACCCTAAATTTGGTTTTGGGTTTCAATTAAAATTGGCCCTACAGGTTTTTGGCCTTGCTAATGGCCAAATTTTGGCAATATTTTGGAGTTCTATTCTTCTTGGGAACAATATAGGCCAGAAGCTCCTACACTCAGACATTTTGCTTCACGATAAAGCAACATAGGGCAAAATCTTGCTTTACTCCTGTGTCCAGTAGGACAAGAAATATAACACCGCAATCCAGATTACTATGGAATACGTTGCCAAATAGCAAGGATTAACACAGTGAGAAAGGGGATATTAGAATTAGCTGGTATAGTTCTTTATAGATCAATAGTTATAGCCATAGCACCATAAAGTAATGATTAGGATGCAAATTTCATGTTGGCCAGCCACTAAAATCCTTATAAATTATTATAGAATATATATCAGTTGTACTAAGGATTGAATAAGGACCCCTCTGTTCCTTCATCCAAATCATTTATAAATATGTTGAACAACACAGAGCCCAGGATAGTTCCTTGAGGCACTCTGTTCATCACTCTTCTCTAGGAAGATGACAGACCATTTACAAGCACCCTTTGGGTGTGATCTTTCAGCCAGTTCTCAATCTACCTAACAGTAATAGGATCCATACCGCATTTTACCAACTTATCAATAAGAATATCATGTGGAAACTTATCAAAAGCCTTACTAAAATCAAGGTAAACTATTTCCACAGCATTCCCCTGATCTAGCAAGTTAGTAACTTCTTCAAAAAAAGAGAAGTTTAGTCTGACATGACTTGTTCTTGAGAAAGCCATGCTGACTCTTAGTAATTACAGCCATCCGCTCTAGCTGCTCAAGGACCAACAGTTTGATGATTTGTTCTAAAATTTTGCTAGCTATAGACGTCAAGCTGATGGGTTGGTAGTTACTCCTTTTCCCCCTTCTTGAAGATGGGGACAACACTTGCCTGCCTCCAGTCTTCTGGCACTTCATCTGTTCTTCAATAATTGTCAAAAATAATGGGCAGAGGCTCAGAAATTACATCTGCAAGTTCATCTGGCCCAGAGGATTCAATTTCCTTTAAAGAAACTAGGTGTTTATAGACTCCCCCTACAGTGTTCCTAGGCCACAACTTTCCTTCTTCATCAAGTGAAATGATTTTGTCACATTGAACATGATTCCCCTCCTAAGAGACTGAGGAGAAGTGGGAATTGAGCAGTTCAGACCTTTCTTCATCAACTGTTACAGTGTTACTTTCTTGTCCCGGTAGTGGTCATACTATGACCCTATTCTTTTTCTTTAACTAAGCAACTTCCCCCTCCCCTTGTTTTTAGCATTTCTTGCTTTTCTAACACTCTCCCTACATGCATTGTTTGTTTATATTCCTCATAATTCCTCCTCCCATTTCCTAAATGAGTCTTTTTTATTACTCATTCTGGTTTCTTTAGGTTCCTACCAGTTTTCCTTCTCAAGGGAAGTCTGCAATTGTGTCTTCAGTATTCACTTTTGAGAGACTTCCATCTCCTTAGTTTTCCTGACCATAGTATCCTGCCCAGCATAACTTAGTTTGTTAAGATTTGCTCTCCTTAAGTACAGCCTGTATGTGTGACTAAGTAAAGCTTTTCTATTCCCCAAGATCATACTTTCTATTACTGTATATAAGCCGAGTTTTTTTAAGCTGAAAAAGTCCCCCTCAGCTTATATGCGATTATAAAAAAACGGCTGCCAGACAAGACAGGAAGGTGGGAGACAAGTATACTTGCCTGAAGAACAGAAGCAGGAACAAAGGAGATAGGCAGCAAGCCCGGACTGAAAGAACAGTCTTCGCCTCCCCTCTCCCTGCCTTAATGAGGCCAGCATGTGCAGGAAGCTGCAGGTAGCCCTGAAGCTCTCTCAACACCTAGAGGAAGGCATGGAAAATGGAGAGAACAGAACACCCGGCTAAGAAGAAGGGAAGCAGCACAGGGTTGGATATCAAAAGGCAAGACAGTTCAGAGGGAAAGAGGGAGGAGGAAGGTGGGAAGAAAAGGGAAATAAAGATCCTGCCCAAAACTAGAGGGGGTGAGGGGAGGAAAGGAGAAAGCCACTACCCAAACACCACCCTGGGCTTATATGAGAGTCAATAGGTTTTCCAGCATTTTGGGGTAAAATTAGGTGCCTTGGCTTATATGCAAGTATATACAGTACTTTTACATGTGCTGGAACATGTCCTGGGATCCAGGGTACTTGAAGGACCACCTTCTAGGGATAGAGCCTCTAAGTGGGGGCTGGGAATCTCCTGAAATGGCGTCTCATCTCCAGACTATAAAGACTGGTTCCCCTGGAAAAACGGATACTCTGTAGGATGAATTTTATGGCATCATCCCCCATTGAGGTCCCTATCTTTCCCAGCGTTTATCCTTCAAACTCTTGGAGTTTCCCGACCCTACTGCCCAGACTCCACTGGTGGCCAGGGTAATCTGGAAATTTTTACTACCTTCTCATATATAAACACAAGGTTAATGATCATACTAGACAGTTTTTTTCCCCCTGCCGTGACAAATTATGGAACATACACCCTAGAGCTAATTGGCTGGTGCGGAGTGTGCTAAATTTTCAATGGCAACTGAAGAGGTATTCGCCCACAACTGTTAATTTACATTTTTTCAGTGTGATTTCAATGTGTAATTATTGCATGCTGGAATTTAAAAATTTAGCTTGTCTTTAAATGTCTGCAATATATCTGGAGCACTTGTGGTAGAGAAAGAGAGAGAGCAGAAAATGTTGGTTTTGTTTGTAGGATCACATCTCAAATTTGGTCTACATGAAACAGTTCACATAGGGCTTGCCTCTGTTAACCAGGTCAGGACACTATCTTGTCAGATCTCGGAAGCTAAGCAGGATTGACCATGGCTAGAGTTTGGCTGGGAGATCTCCAAGGAAAACTGGGGTCATGATGTGGGGGCAGGCAATGGCAAGCTACCTCTGAACATTTCTTGCCTGGCTGCCAGACAATCCTAGGATTTGGCTATACGACATGCATGCCATATGTTAAATAGTTCCTGGCTGGTGACATGATGTCTGGTAGGACTACTTGTTATGGGTGTTTATCACTGCAAAAAACAATATGCACTCTGCAGTATAGTTTTCTGCCATAATGTGCCCCCACTCCCTTCTTTTAAATCTCCGGAGTTTCTCTTAAATCTTCGGAGTGCCATGTGCCACTGCAAAGTATTCCAAGGAAGTTGGAATGCCATTATTTTGGAAGTGGCCAGCAGAACAAAGTTTAAGTCCAGTAGCATCTTTAGGACCAACAAAGGTTGATTCAAGGCTTTTGTGTGCACTCACACTTCTTCAGACATAATTAAATGGGAATTACAAATCCACATACACGGGTAGAGGGCGAGACTTAAATTAGTACACAGCACAATTAAGATGTCTAACAAGCCTTTCAATTTGTTAAACATCTTCATTATGCTCTGTACTAATTTATGTCTCACCTACCTCTATATGTGGATTTTTATTTTCCATTCTGAAGAAGTGTGTGTGCACCTGAAAGGTTACTCCTTGAATAAAACTTCGCTCGTCTTTAATGGTGCCACGGGACTCAAACGTTGTTCTGCTGCTTCAGACCAAAGGCTACCCACCTGACTCTCTCTCTCAGTGGACAACAGAAATTGAAATCCATGCTCTTGAGGCTGTATCCTCAGGTAACAGCATGCTAGCATGCATTTGATAATTCTTCTAAACTAACAAATCTGTCATGTGAAAATACAAGTTGCCCTCTGACAATTATTAATCATCTAGGCCAGACCTAAATTTGTGATCAGTCAGGAGCTCAAAAAAAATTCCTTTAGCTACACTGGGTGAGACATATATAAAGTCTGAAGGTACTGTCACACTGGGTTTTACCTCTAACACATTCTCACTGTGACTACATCATACAATTGATGGACTTCCATGACACCAGTTCTGGCAAGGCTCTTTTGTCCTGAAGGAGAGCAGAACTGATGCTACTTTCTTGACTCTTAAACTCCCAGGCAGAACTGAACACACACATTCATTCTAAACAACCAATATTTTTCTGCCCAATAAGGGTCTAATAGAAAATGCTGATGGATGACGGAACTAATCAGATGTGTCCCAGGATGCCTCTGTGCACACCTTTGTTCCTCCTATTTAATTGTAATTATGAATATTCACTGTGTTACACTTTGGAATGGTTTACCTTCCATTTCAGGCAAAGCTAATTAATTAATGCAAGAATTGAAAAGGTAGTCTTTGAGGTGTTACTGGGCTCTTTTTTCTGCTGCTGCAGACAAACTAGCACGGCTACCCATCTTAATGCAGAGCTCATAGCAAGAGCAAAGGGCTGGTAGCCCAAAGGATGGTTCATGTTTCAGTAGGCTGAGGCATGGTCCAGAAGAGCAGGCAGATGTTTATCCATGCAGCCCTTCTTTCCAGCTGTTCATGGCAGTCTACGGTGTTGTCCCCATGTTTGGTTGCTACAAAAACCCTGTGATATAAAATTAAAGCAAATGGGCCAGGGGTCCTTGCCCATGTCTCCAAGCAGGGCTCAAACTGGTTCCTCCTCCCACATGGACACTGTAGTAGTGCCCGACCTTAAAGGTCACCTCGCCAGCTTCTGTGGCAGAGTGGGGATTTGGGCCATGCTCAGGTCCTAGTCTGTAACCACTACACCACGCTGGCTGCCAAGAGAAATCACACTTGAATGTGTAGCTTGTTACATACACAGCTGAACTCAGTCTTCATTGTTATTTATCTTGGCCAAAGAAACAGAGGCAATCTCTAGGAGTTTTCAAAGCTGGAAGCATTAAAGTTGAAAAATACTGAAAGATACTGTTTGCCTATAACACAGGGGAGTCAGCACCCTCTAGTGAATTTTCAAGCCTTGACTGATATTTGTTTTGTGCATGTCACTGCAGGTTAGGGTTCTTGTGTTATGAGCGCTGTGTCACTTAGAGGGAAAGTGTGAGCACCTTTACTTAAACTGCTGAGAGTTATACTCCTCAAAAGGCATGGGGAAAGTACAGCACACAGGCCAGTCTGAATTCAACAGGATTGACAATGGAATAAATAAAGTAAGCGCAGAATCAGCCCAGATAACTTTTGGGCATTCCAGGTTGAATGTACGGAGTAATCTCCTTGTGGACATCATTATGGAAGCTTGCTGATGGCTATGCAGGATATTTAAATCTGTTCCCTGAGACTGAGGAGCATAGTTTAATAATTTGCACATCTTCAGTTTCCTGTATAAATTTCCTGAAGCCTGAGTTTCTTTCATGCAGGCTATGGAATCTCCTCTGCTGCTGCTCTTGAATGTGCCCACTAGAGCACATGTGTCCCCAGAAGACTAAAATCTTTGTGGCTAGGAGACATCAGCATTCTGTGGGATGGACATCTGCCAGGGCTTCTCACTGATTCTAACTCCCACCCACACACCTTCCCTGCCACTGGTCTTTGTCTTCCCGAGTGCATTGTAAGCAACTAAGCATGGATGATGGGAGGGCTTGCAAGTAGATGAAGAGTGCACAGGCAGGTGTGTGTGTGTGGAATACAGGTGATATGCAGGTAGAGGAAGGGCATGAGGGGGAGCCTAGTGGTGGGCAGACACAGCTGCTGGGCACAGTCAGCCCAGGGCCTCTGAAACTGGCCCAGGAAGGAGCTGCAAGAGAGTCAGAGGGCTGGAACTAGTAAACGCAGTTTTAGGAAAAAGGGCGAGGGAGAGCAAGGCTCAAAATAAACACGAAGCAATGCTCTAATCACATTCTCCCTTTCAAATATTTCTGTTCACTTCTCAGTTTTTTTCCTTGCTCACTTCCCCTCACCCCTCCATTCCTCCTTTGTGGCTAGTGTGACTTGCAGCGTGTGGCAGGAATGCCTGGTGAGAAAGCCAAATGCCGCTCAAAATCCAAACAAAAGTCATGTTTGGAAGAGGGGAGTTTTCTTTGAGGTTCTCCCAACTCCAATTTTACCCTAACCCTTCAGGGAAAGCATTTTCCCTTTGAAGCTGCTGTCTGCCCTGGTGCATCCTGGGATGTGGAAGTCTGGGCTGTGCTGTAGGGCAGTCTGCTTTCTGCGCCGAACCCCTTTCATGAAGTGTGTGTGTGTATGTGTGTGTCGTTGTGTGTGGAGGTGGCGTTCTGAAAGCGAGGTGAGGCTAAGTTCTTGAATGCAGAACGAGAGAACCTGCTGCCTTGGAACGGCTGGCATCTAGACAAAGAGACAATAGAACCAGTAGATGGCAATTAACCCCCGCCGCTTCCAAGTTTAGCAGGAATGTAGATTTATCATATTTCCTTCAAAATGCTGAGATTGTTATGGTTACAGCAGTTTTCCATTGCACTGTTTTCTTGTTGACATGTGCCACAGGCAATACTAAAATGTTTGAAGAGGTTCCCCCCTTCATAAAGATAAAAGATAAATGGTTCTAAATGACTTCTTAAGCTACTGTGTGTCAATTAGGGTAACGGGGGGGGGGGGTGGAATATAACTGGCTGCTTCTGTGCAGGGTTTTGTCTTCCTGTCACGGTGGGAAGCCCCCTCAATAAAAGAGAGTAACAAGGCAATGGCATGCTTAATGTAACACCTCCTTCCCCCACCCCCCAATCCCTGCCCCTCAATCTGCTCTGGAGGAACGATAGATCTCATTATCTCCAAGTTAAATGGCAAACTGCAGAATGGCTGCTGGCGAAACTTCCACCCATATTCTTTTTTCAGAAGGAATGGGATCAAAGAACCCTGCTTTGAAAGTGGCCCACGGCAGCATTCCCTTGCCCTCTCCCATTTTAGCCCTGAAAAAAGATTTCTTCTTATTTTCCTTGCCAAGCTTTTCTGTATTGTTAGAGCACAACTAGGGATGCCAGGCCCCAGGTGGGACTTGGGGGATCCTCCCATTTTCTAGCTCACATCCAGGTGATAGAGATCAGTTCCCCTGAAGAAAATGGCTGCTTTGTAGAGTGGGCTCTGTACTCCATTGAATGGCCCCTCCCTGTCCCAAATCCCACCCACTCCCAGATCCACCCTCAAAGTCTCCCCAGTATTTCCCAGCCCGGAGCTTGCAAACCTAAGCACAATGCAGTATGGAAAGGGGGTGGGTTGCTTGCTTCGGCAGTACGTATGTATACTATATTGGAGGCTGTGGTCACAGGAGTAGCCCACTAAGCATTCTTTCATCTCCACCAGGCACAGCTACTAGCACCCTACCTGTCTTTGGCCCACTTGGCCACAGTGATCCATGGGGCCATTCTGCACAATTTTAATATAGCACTAGTCTTACATTTTGTTTTCACCACTAAAACTACATTCCGCATGACGTCGTGAGCAATCTGCTACAATCCTGCAACACTAGCGCCAAAATCGCTTAGTTGTAGCGATTTCCGGGGAATTGGGAAAAGTGGATTCACCCTCAGAAAATCGCTACACTCTTGCCAACAACCTGCAACACTTGCGAAAAAGACCTGTGTGTTCTCAATGTAGCGGTTGCAACAAAGTCCCTCCCCCTGGCTCTCTCCTCCGAACTTCCGGCAAAGCGATTGCCATTTTTTTTCCCTCGGAGCAAGCAGAAAGCAACAAACCAGCGAGGCTTCATTCACCCAGCGAGGCTTCTCCGGATACAGTCCCTCCACAGAAGTGCTTTAAAGCTCCCCTAAGTCCCCAAGCACAACACAGCCCCCTGTTCGCCAGTTCCCTTAAATTTTGGCCAAAAATCGTGTCCGTGCGGGGGGGAGGGAGTTTTCCACTCGGGGGAGCATGGTAACAATGAATCGCCAGCTCACATGCCAGCTAGATGGGTCTCTACATTGCAAAGAATCAAGGCACATTCATTGAAATGTGTGTGTGTGTGTTTTTTTAAAACTGTGCTTAAAGGGAAAGGGGCTTTTCGGGAGCATGATAACAACCGCCCATTGGCTGTTTCATTTGATTGATGGCCAGGGGCGGGAACAAGCACAGAAAAAAATTGCTCCCTTTCTAGCGATTCCTGCGAGACCGGAAACCTATGGGGAACGAATGAAACGCTACTGGCTTCCACTACAAATGAAGGTATGCGGAACGCCGAGATTCCACTATTTAAAATAGTGTTTCCACTTTGTAAAAGCAATTGGCAACATTGATCCTTGTGCAGGATGGCCCATGGAATTCACCTCCAGACTAGACTTCTGTAACTTGCTCTACGTTGGCCTACCCTTGTCCATGACCCGGAAATTGCAGCTGGTACAAGTTATATCTTGGAGGGCCTATATCCTGTGTTGAGGCAGCTGCATTGGTTGCTGGTTGCAGCCCAGATAAAATTCAAGGTTTTTGTATTAACCTTCAAGGCAATCTGCGGTCAGGGACCTACTTATCTAAGACAGGGGTAGTCAACCTGTGGTCCTCCAGATGTCCATGGACTATAATTCCCACGAGACCCTGCCAGCATTTGCTGGACCACAGGTTGACTACCCCTGATCTAAGAGACCGCTTACTTGCTTATTCCCTCTGAAGATCCCTTTGCTCTGTGGGAACAAACTTACTGGAGATCCCTGGCCTTGAGGGAAGTTCCCCTGGCTTCAATATGGGCCAGGGCTTTTTCAGTCTTGACCCCAACCTGGTGGATTTAGCTGCTGGGAGATCATAGGGCCCTGATGCAACTTTCACAGTTCCGTGGGACCTGTAAGATGGAATTCTTCCACCGAATCTTTGATTTAGGCCATGCTGTTAAGATCTGGGCTCCCCCTGACCAAGTAAGACCAACTCAACTCCCTATAAAACCCTCTGAGGCATTTTGCAGCTTCTGGGAGGGGAGGGTTTTTTTTTTATCTGTCACCAATATATTTTATTTGTTTTATGTGTATTAAGATTTATGCTGGGTCCCTTTTATTGTTCACCACCACAAGCCTATATAGAAGTGGCAGGTTATGCATTAAATCATAAATTTAAAAAATTAAAAATTAAAATTGGATCAATGCAGAGAAGATTAGTGTGGGCCGTGTGCAAGGATGATATGCAACTTTGGAATGTTCCATAATTTTAGTAAAGCAAACTGTTGTCAGTTTTAACAAGATGCTTTGGAACACACCAGCACTCTGATTTTGAAACAGGAGCAGGAAAGGGGAGCTTAAAGTTGCAGGCTTCCTGTGGGATTGCTGTTACATTGGCATGACATTCAGGGGAAAGGCAGCAGTTTGTCATTTAGTTTGTCAGATCCTAAATAAATCTGAGCTGAATCTGCACGAAGCTTTTATTGCAATCCCAGATCGATTATATCCCTCCCATCTGCACTGAAATCAATTTCCATTTTGATTTTGGTCAATGGAAATTTTCCATCTGCAAGCTCCATGTCTCAACCCGCATTGACCCTACCTTTTCACCAGAATATCAGGGAGCACTTATTTTCTGGGATATCCGACTAAAGCACTCTGGAAGCCCAATAGATGAAAGTGTAGATGTCAATGGTTTTGGATTAACCAGCACTCCCCCCCCCCCACTTTTTTACAATGCTGTAAATGTGTTTACAAATTGACGTAGCATGGTTGTCTCTTGCTGATTGGTCGAGTCGCGGACTCAAAAAGAAAAGGCTATCCTTTGGATCCTTTGCTTGGGATTGTTGAGAGACTGATATCATTCCATTATTTGCCGTTTTATGCTACTCCCCACTCTCTGCTCACTAATCCGAACCTACATTTTACGGAGCCTTTTCTTTCTTTTAAAAAAAAATATTTAAGGGGCCTGATGCATAATATATTCTTTGTCTAAATGGAAACTCTGTTTTCTGGTCACTTCTTCTCTGAGCTCCAGGTCAGTGGCACTTGCAACCCCTCCCCCCTTTGGCCTCCGCCATGCATTTCAAAGGCTCACTTTGCACGGGGGAGGGAGGGAGGGGTGGTGGGGCCCATAAGTGCAAGGTTGCTTTAAAGTGGTGGGGTGGGCACTAAATTTCCTGGCAACCCACCACAAACTGGAGGAGGGGTGGTGTGATCGAGAAGCACTAAGGAGGGAGCCCACTCAGATGCATATGGTGAAAGTGACTGAAGGCTGTTTCAGTTCGGGGAAACTGTTTGTTGCAGATCACTTACTATGTCCGGGCCCAAATCGAACGGAGATCGGTAAGAATGAATGCGGGAAAAATCAATGCAGAATAGGCTCAGTACTAGAAGAGCTATAAAGATTTCCCTTTGTTCATACTCCACAGCTGTGGATCATGAACTTTATGAAGTGGAATCCTTTTCTAAATTTACACTCCTTTTCAGCAGCATCCGGCCAGATGGTTCTACACCCCAACATAGACAGCTTATATTTAACTTGAGTTCCACCCCCCCCCCCCAATTTTATATAGACTGTATTCCATAGCTGTTCACACATCAAGCCCCAGTTT
This sequence comes from Paroedura picta, assembly GCF_049243985.1. NCBI lineage: Eukaryota > Metazoa > Chordata > Lepidosauria > Squamata > Gekkonidae > Paroedura > Paroedura picta. Next base: position 90,647,732 of record NC_135375.1, on the reverse strand, counting down.
GTCCACAAGCTTTTTCTTCCAGTTTTCTCGATTTCACCTCTTTCCTCCTGGCCTGAGAACTCCCCTATAATAGTCATGATTATGTTCTGAGCCATAGTTTGAGCACCGCTGGTCTGCAGTACATTTGGAGAGCTTTGGAATTTGTGCAGACTAATGCCTAACAGGAAAGAGTGCAGAACTCAGTGAGCAAGCACATTAAACTAAAGGATGTCTAGACTGCATACCATAGGATGGGGCTTGTGCTGGTGTTGATAGAAGTGATGAAGTTAGTGATGCTAGCTGTTAAGTTGTGTGACTGCTACTGCATGCCGGATGTGAGATACTGCAAATTCTGAGGGACTACATGACAACACTGCCGCCATTCAGTACTAGACATCTGCAATCCAGAGGGCCTTTTCGCACAGGGATCTTTGTTGCAAATTGTTTGCGGAATGAAAAATCGCCATTTAAAATAGTGGAATTCGTCGTTATGCATACCTGCATTTGTAGTGGAATCAGTTGCGTTTTTTAGCGTTTCCCACAGGCTTCCGGTCTCGGCAGAAATCGCTAGAAAGGAAGCGCTATTGCCAAGCTCGTCCCGCCCCTGGCCGTCAAGCAGCCAATGGGCAGCCGTTAGCATGCTCCCAAACAGCCCCTTTCCCTTTAAGAAAGGTTTTTAAAAAAAAAAAAACGACCCATAGCAATGAATCTAGGTAGATTCGTTGCTACGGAGAGACCCATCCAGCTGCCTAATGTGAGCTGTCGTTTGATTGTATGATCATTTGCACGCTGCCTCGAGTGATAAAAAAAAAAATCCCCCCCCCCTCTCACGGGCACGATTTTCGGCTGAATTTATTTGTAAAAAATAAAGGGACTTTATTTCAGCAAACGGGCTTTTCAGTTGTTTGTGCTTAGTGACTAAAGGTGAAGGACTGAAGCCAGGGAAGCCTCTAAACAGAAAGAGGCTCGCCGGTGCGTTTATCCCCGCTCGCTCGGAGAAAAAAAAATGGCGATCGCTTCGCCGGAAGTTTGGAGGAGAGAGCCAGGGGGAGGGACTTTGAAGAACCAGCAACAATGGTAACGCACAGATCTTTAGCGCTACTGTTGCAGATTGGTTGCAGGAGTGTATCGCTATCCGGAGGGTGAATCCACTTTTCTGGATTCCCCTGAAAGCGCCACAACGAAGCGCTTTTTGCTGATTGGTTTCAGGATTGTTGCAGATTGTCTACGACGTCGTGGGTTATGTCAAATTAGTAGCGTTTCCAAATAGCAACCATTCTGCTACTTTGAAGCCGTGCGAAATGGCCCAGAGAATTTTCACAATCAGATAAATGCCACCAAGTAGGGAATGGGAGTAATGGGGATTCCTTTCAGCTCAGCTCTAGGTTGGATATAACAGACTGATTTTTGAGGCCGGTCTTCTCTGCAATTTCTTAGCTTCCAGAATCATGGCATGATGTGATCTTCATATAAAGAAAAAAAGAAATTGGCATGCCTGGGGGCAACCATTCCTTGTGAAATAATTTCTAATTAGTTTACAGAGGTTTTTAATTAAAAAAATAGGCTAATCTGTTTTTGAAGATTACATTGTTGTATGAAATACACAGCTGTGCAATGTTCAGTTTATTTTGGAATATTCAGTTGGTTTGGTCAGATTCCTAGCTGATAAGCCGGTTTTGTCACCCATTCAGGGATAACATGCCTCTGGTATTTTTTTTATGAAGAGTATCTATTATTCATTGATTGTAATCCCTTATTTAACTCATATGAACATATCTCTGTGTGCATCGGGAGATAATTAGTCTCCTAAGCAATGAGTCATCTCGTCTCTGCGTAGGGTTTGTTTAATACGGTCATTTTGACATTTCAGTCCTTTTTAGTGACAAGGAAGTTGCTCCTGTTATGGAGACCAAGTCGTGATGACAAAGTGCTCAGAGTGCTTGGAAGAGATGTGCTGTGGTAGGAGCACATATTTCTGATAGCTCACAACTTCAGTGGCATGGATAAGATGCTAAAGCTACACTACTGCTTATGAACCCAAGCCAGAGGTATTGTGTGCTAGTAGTGTATGGGGAAGGGACTGCTTTGTTTTGCTTAGGTAAAGATAAAGGTATCCCTTGTGCAAGCACCGAGTCATGTCTGACCCTTGGGGTGATGCCCTCTAGCGTTTTCATGGCAGACTCAATATGGGGTGGTTTGCCATTCCCTTCCCCAGTCATTACCATTTACCCCCCAGCAAGCTGAGTACTCATTTTACCTACCTCGGAAGGATGGAAGGCTGAATCAACCTTGAGCCGGCTGCTGAGATCGAACTCCCAGCCTCATGGTCAGAGCTTCAGACAGCATATATGCTGCCTTACCACTCTATGGTAAACGTGGCTGCTGAAGTGCTTTGGTCCACATTTAGCTAGTGCTACAGACAGGAGAGCATTGGCACTTACAAAAGACAAGTGAAATGCAAGAGTTTAACAGAACAAGGGTGAATGCATTGTGGTACATAAACGAAACTTTTAATGGATTTATGCATAATGCATAATGCAAAAGAGCCTATCCCTAGATCAGAGTTGGAAGGCATAAAAATCAGTGAATGATTCAGAAGCTGCATAGATGTGCTGAGTATGTACAGATATTAGAACTTCACTATTCTGAACTGATTTTTTTATCAGGAGAGCATTGTTACAGTGACGTCCAGAGTGGATTTAAAAAGGTGCAAATCTGTTTAGGATTTCATGATTATACTGCTTTTAAAAGAAAAGAGCTATGATATCCACCAAGAATGAAGTTGGTCAACTAAAGGGGGCTTTGACATCTAAAGACAATGGAGTTCTGGATCTGGGGTTGCTAATTCTGAGCTGGGTAATTCCTGGATATTTTGGCAAAGAGAAGGACCTTAGTGGGGTATAGTGCCAGAGTCCAACCTCCAAAGCAGCCATTTTTTTCCAGGGGAACTCATCTCTGTCATCTGAAGATCAATTGTAATAACAGGAGATCTTTGATCCCTAATTGGAGGTTGGCAAGTGGGAGGGCCTTTATTTATATGGGTTCTTTTCACCCAGTTTTTGCATACAACTGCCATTAAGAATTCACAGACTCTAAAGTGCTACTGATACGAATTGAGTGCTTTATTGGAAGACCTGACTGCATGATAAATTACAAAAACACACTGCCAACTGCCAACTGACTCAGATGCATGATATAGGAATATATATGAAAATGGTATGGATACAAAACCTTTAGAAAGATGCAAATGGTTACAGAAACATTATAAATAGGCAGTGCTGGAGCATGAGAAAATAAAATAAAATTCTAACTCAGGCTGACCTACATTTTCTCAACTTTTTTACCACTGAGAAACCCCTGAAACATTATTCAGGCTTCAAGAAACCCCAGAAGTGGCACCCCAGAAGTGTAGAATATGGTTGGGAAGCAAAGCCACCTAGGGCCCCTCCACTTCCTACCCCCTCCAGGCCCATCATTGGCCATTTGGGGGGGCGGAGTTGACATGACCATATATGGTTGTATTGCCCACTAAACGTTTAATAGATTTTTAAAAATGTATTAAAAATTAACTCCCACCCATTCAGGAAACAAGTCCAGGGCTGTCAAGAAACTTCAGGGTTTCATAAAACCCTGGTTGAGAGAACCTGCACTAGGTAGCCTTCTCAAAACTCAACATCATCTGACTACTTCCCACACTGAAAGACTTAAATGAAAGCTGCTGTTACCGAAAGAAAGGCTACTTTCAGACCAGATTTTTTTCCCCCCTGACCCGTTTCTATATTCCCCTTGGGCAGGGTCTCACATAGGCCCATTATGCACGGCCACCGAAACGGCGATTTCGGGTCACATGGAATACGCGGAGGGGGAAGACGCGACGCATACCGGTTATGTACGTTGCGGGGCGCAATGGCGGCAAAACCCAGAGTAACCGATTATGCACGCGGCGATCCGGGCGCCGCTTCTGGTTGCGCCCCGGTCACCCGGAAGCTGCGCTTTCTTCTGTGTTTCACTGACGCGGCTTTTTCGGCGGCATGCACCGAAGCTGCGGCCGGTTGCAGCCGCCTCCATGCGTTATCGGTGATTTTAGCCGCCGCCATTCCACCCCGAATGTGCGCTAAAACCCCCGTGCATAATGGGTCATACAGGTAACTTCTTTCTTTTATCTCAAAATAATATGATGTTCAGAGATCTTATTGATCTTGAGACAAATCTTGTTTATCAAAGTTGCAGCTGTTGGTCAGGTGTGTGTTTGGCAGACTTCATGCTTGGCCAGAAAGCAGCAATATAATCTGGGGCTTTCCAGTGATCGGTTTCAGGCTGGGTTCATGGAAAAGTGCTTGTGAATAACAAGATTGTGCATCCTAACCCCGAGGGGATTCTCATGTTTGGATCCCAGTGCTTGGAGGATCTGGTTCTCATTGCATCTCAACAGCTGCTTATCTTACCTTCGCTGGCACTGTTAATATTCCAGTTGATGCACCAGTTTCTGAGCGCCTTCAGCCATGGAAACAATCACAGAAAATAAGATTTTTAAAAATTCAGCAATCCATGCTTCTCATCCCATAACATCATAACAAACTACAGAGTAGATCTTAGGTCCATTTTGGAATAAGTACACTTGGAACTGACAAGCTGTTCATATTCCTTTCCTTGCTTACCATAAAACTAGGGGCTGCGTTGCAGAGATGCCTGGTTCTTGGAATCGTAAAAGAGTGACCTCTAGTGTTGCAAGATAGCATGATATAACAGCAATAGGCAATGTTTGCAACTGTATCAGAGAGTCAGCTGCCAGATCCTTAGGAAATCATTTCAGTGCTTTGTGAAAAGGCTTCTGTGCTGATGCTGATGCTCCTCAAACCTTTCCGATTTTTCAACATTGCTTCAGCCTTACAAACTCCAAGAGGACTGTGGTGGTTGAGATACAAGTGGAACAAACTTAAGGCAAGGTGAAGGGTATAAATAAATGACCTTACGCAATCAGGAACTCTGACTTGAGGAGTTGCTCGATAACACTTTAAGGCTAGTCTACATAAAGGTTACACAGTAAAACTATTCCTGGACTGCATGACTTTGGAAATATATATATGGGGAAGAAGTTTGGATTCTCCCTCGTCAAAACTCCCTGGGCAATCAAAAGTGTCATGAGATAAGGTGATGACCAACAGAAGGTTCTATAAGTCCTTGGAAGACAGGTTGTTCATTGACTATGAGCTGTGATGGCTCTTTGTTGAAAGGCAGGAAAACAATAGGATTGGACTTTGGACTTCATGTGCTGCTTGTGGGCTTCCTTAGGACATCTGGCTTGTTAGATTCTGGACTCTGCGGACATTTCATCTAATCCAACAAGGCGTTCTTCCCATGAAGAAGAGATGGCTTTTACACCTTGCTTTTCTCTACTCCAAGAAGTCTCAAAGTGCCTTACATTCTCCTTCCCTTCTGCTTTCCACAACAGGCACTTTTTGAGGTAGTTGGAGCTGAGAGAGTTCTGAAAATACTGTGACTGGCCCAAGGCCACCCAAGCAGGCTTCATGTGGAGGCATGGGGAATCAAACCCATTTCTCCAGGTTAGAGTCCATCACTCTTAACCAACATACAACTTTTATTCTTCTCTGAATTCCTAACAGGCATAGGGAACTTGTATCAGAAAGCTTGCAAATGTAATGTGGGAAAAAGAGCATATAGGGGAACGGGCTGTTTTAAAGTGGTGGAAGGGTCAGCTAGAGGGACTTACAAAGGACCTGAACACTCTTTCCCCATAGTTTCCTCCTTTACTCTTTGTTTGATACTGGACTGGATTGAAAGCCTCAGAAGTGGAAGTCAGGTAAAAAAGAAATGCTTTATCTGCATGGAGATTTCCCATTGCATGCATAAAATGTTCTCCTGGTTATAGAAAAGCACTGAGAAACCTTTGCACGGGTACATCATGGCTGTTGGATCTCTGCCACTACTCTCATATTTTTAAGTTTTTCTCCCTCTGCCTGGAGGCATTTCCTTTTATAAAAAACAAACCCTGCAATTCTTAAGATTCCATATTTGCCCACAGGAGAATTATTCTACAGCAAGAATCTATATTAGATAAAGGTCCTGATTGGTAATTTACTTGGCATAATGGTTGATCTGGCAACCAGTTGTTAGCTGACATGTGTGATGTATTGGGGAAATCCGAAAAAAAGAATAAAAAAGAAGTGTTGGTGGGGAGGATTGCGTGTAAGGCCTCTATTTATGTAATGAAACCAACAGCGTGTTGTAGTAGAACATAGTCGTAATTAGGCTGGTTCTTTAATCTTTCTTCCTTGGAAGTTCAAAAACCTTTCTGTAGTCTTTATTAAAATGAATGTATAAAGCTGTCGGCGGCCATGTGCACACCTTGCACGTTTTGCGCTTTTACCAACAGAATGTTCTTTTTAAAAACACATTGCTGATCATATTTCTTTCTTTTGGACGTTGGAGAAGTGTTGTTAGTTTCTTAATCCGCGGTTCCATTTGCAACGTTCTGAAGCTTCAAGACACGTCTTATTCAGCCCAGTTCATTTGGGAGGCAGACTCTATTGTTTTCATATTGATTTGTCTTCGGTTGAAATTTAGTATTTGACTACCTGTCAGATTATTCTCTGTAATGCTTCTGGGTTCCAAAGTAGACACCAGAAGAACGAGGAGTAGTTCAAACAGTTTTAATCTAAGGAGCAACTCCCAACAGGGTTACGCAAGCACTCTCCACTAGCTGTACTGCCTACTTGAACATGTGACCTTAGGTAAGGTCTTCAAATTAACACACTAGACTAATACAAGGGAACAGCTTGAAATTATAAGTTCTGTCACTCCCCCCCCCTACCATTCTCTTTATTCTGTTTTTTGGCAACGGTTCAGTATCTTGAGGGGTGGAATTTTAGAAAACAGTGCACAGTTCTGCAGAGCGTTACTATATCCATCTTGTTAATATTGCTAAAATTAATTTTATCTTCCTATGCTGCCAAGTTGTTGACTTACTTTTTCCTGCTGTGCTTTCCTGTTCAGTTTGGCAGTTCCACTGCATGTAACAGTAATGTGATATGTGCTCTTTCTATTTTGTGTGAATGTATGTTTTCCAGCTTTGGTACCTGTGAGCCGACACTAGATTTTTCAGTGTACATTTGTATGTGTTGAAGCTTGAAAATACATGCATTGCCTTATTTATTTGCATACTAGGAGGACTGATCTCCCAGAATTACAACTGTTCTCCAGACAACAGAGATAATTTCCGCTGAGAAAAAAAAGGTCGCTGTGGAGGATGGACTCTAAGGAATCATCTCTCTGCTAAGATTCCTTTCCTCTCCAAACCCTTTCTTCCCCCATACCAATAACTTTCCAACCAAGATCTAGCAACCCTTTTATTCTGACATTATCTGCCAAACTGACCAAAAAGGCCTACAAATTCCTTCTTTTTCTTCCCATTTATAAAAACAAACCCTGCAATTCTTGAGATTTCCTTGGTCTTGTTTCCTAGCTTCATGTTCTCTGCTCCATCCTTAACTGTACTTCTTGCTTGGTCTTCTATACCTAGAGATGCCAGCCTCCAAGTAGGGCCGGGAGCTGGCATCTCTAGGTTCATCTCCAGGCAACAGTTTTCCTGGAGAAAATGCTATCTTAGAAGGTGGACTGTATGGCATTTATAGCACATTGAAGTTCTTCCCCTCCATAAATCTTGCCCTCTTCAGGCTCCACCCCCAAATCTCCAGGTTTTTCCCAACCCAGAGCTAGCAGCCTTATCTAGACCACATATTTCTCTTCCATTACACTTCTTCATGGCTTTCTGTTTCCCGATTAGATGTAGTTCAAGTTATAATTTTTTTTTGTTTTTAGCTTTTGGCTCCTTTTAATCTTATCTCTCTGGTTGCTTTCTCACCCCCACTGTTCTCACCAGTATTTTTGTTGGCTAATCTTGCAGCTAATGATGAGTGGATTTCCTCAGTTCTCTTCCTTTATTATTTCAGAAGTTCTATCTGGGCTGTGTTCAGTTCCTCTTCACTTTAGGTTTTAAAAAGAAGAATTTATTTCAATCTGGAATTTGATCATGCACAATTTTTCTTCACATTTCATTGTCACCTCTCTTCCTCCAATGCAACTATCACCACCCAATGTCCCAAACATCCAATCTTGATGTTGTGCTTATGTCTTTATGTATTAGCAGAGTAATGAACACAACAATGGTGCACAATCTATTTAAAGACTAAATAAAGATGTATTTAGGAAAGAAGAGAGACAGAAATAGGTTCGTAACTATGTCTCTAGCAGAGAGGGTAAGACTGAGTGTGGCACTTCCATGAAGATGGGGGAAATTGCTCTAAGAGTGGCAATATGGAGACCAACAAGAAATGACAACAGGAAAGGTGCTGATTTCACTAGCATATCTAATTGTCTTCTCTTTGGTCTGCAGGCCAAAGCGCCCAACCCTAATCCCTGTTCAGTCTGAGGGAAATTGTTTAAGTGGTTAAGAAGGAAAACTGGAACAAATTTGAATGTTTCTCTTCACCAGTTTTAGTTTCTATGACTGCCAAAAAGTCTCCCTCCTAAAGTTTTAAAGAACTGTCTGAATAATAGGTACTTGTTTGTGACAAATTAGATGATGTTTATACCTCTTTCCTATTACCTGTTCACCTCATAAATTCTATATCTGATTCCTTCCTGACCATTCCAACTCAAAGTTAAATAAAACATTGATGTCATCACACCAGTAATATACAGGCAACGTTCTGGTATTTGAGCAAAAGCTCTATGATAGAAACCATAGAGTTTTTACCCAAATGTGGTGATATCACAGTATAATATGTCACTTCATATGTGACACCAGTGGTGAGGCCTGGCCCTTTCTCTCTCTTAGTAAGTCCATCCCCATCTCCTGTTCAGTTGCCATGAGGGACGTGGCAACTGTACAACCATGCTACTAAAGATACATAAAAGGGAGAAATTACTATTTGGCAGCACCAATATCCTCCTTATTTTTTTTTAATCTATCACCACCATTCTTCAGCAAGGGATCTTTTCATACCATCTGTGTCCTTTTTTATTGCAAACTGATAGTCCCACATTTATAAATCTACTTCTAACCATTGCAACTGATTTCATGTAGTGTTTTTGCCAGTGAACTGTGTCCATAGGATTATCCTCTAACATTTTATGAGAACATAACAGTACAGCGTGAATCAGTGGTACACTGTCCAATAACTTCTATACAGCTTGTATTGTGACATTACCTCTGTGGTCAAAACCATTGCAGTTATACCCAGGCACATGTTTTTTTTAATTTTGATTTATTATTATATTTATAGACTGCCACTCTCGGCCCAGCCATCTCATGACGGTTTACATAAAAACATAGGGCCATTTCGCACGGCTTCAAAATAGCACAATGGTTGCTAATTGAAAACGCTACTAATTTGGAATAACCCACGACGTCGTAGACAATCTGCAACACTCCTGAAACCGACCCGCAAAAAGCGCTTCGTTGTAGCGCTTTCAGGGGAATCCCAAAAAGTGGATTCACCCTCCGGAAAGCGATACACTCCTGCAACCAATCTGCAACAATAGCGATAAAGACCTGTGCGTTAACATTGTTGCGGTTTCTTCAAAGTCCCTCCTCCTGAGCCTGTCCTCCAAACTTCCGGCGAAGCGATCGCCATTTTTTTTTCCCCGAGCGAGTGGAGATCAACGCACCGGCGAGCCTCCGTTTAGCCAGTGAGGCTTCCCAGGCTGCAGTCCCTCCTCAGAGCTGTTTACAGTCACTAAGCACAAGAAGCCCGCAGAAGCCCGTTTGCTGATGTATTTTCCCTTATTTTTCACACTGTTTCGGCTGAAAATCGCGCCCGTGAGGGGGGGGGAGGGGGGATTTTTTTTTCCCACTCGGAGGCAGCGTGGCCACGATCAAATGACAGCTCAAACAGAGGCTTCCCCGGCTTCAGTCCCTCCCCTTCAGTCACTAAGCACACACATTTCACACATTCCATTCAGCCGAAAATCGGGCCCGTGAGAGGGGGGGGGATTTTTTTTTTTCACTCGGAGGCAGCGTGTTAACGATCAAACGATCAAACGACAGCTCAAACACCCCAGGCAGCTGGATGGGTCTCTCCGTTGCAACGAATCATCACAGATTCGTTACAATGGGTGTGTGTTTTTTTTTTAAAAAAAAACCTTCCTTAAAGGGAAAGGGGCTGTTTGGGAGCATGCTAACGGCTGCCCATTGGCTGCTTGATGGCCAGGGGCGGGACGAGCTTGGCAATAGCGCTTCCTTTCTAACGATTTCTGCCGAGACCGGAAGCCTGTGGGAAACACTAAAAAACGCAACTGATTCCACTACAAAGCCAGGTATGCATAACGACGAATTCCACTATTTTAAATGGCGATTTTTCATTCAGTGACCAATTTGCAACAAAGATCCCCGTGCGAAAAGGCCCATACAATTAGCAAACCCCCCCCCCCAATACAACCAATGGCAGCAACAATCAGCAATCTAAATTTCCCATGCAAATCCCCAACCCTTCTACTAGCAGTCGCTATGGTCCTAATAGATGACACAGGTGATGTTTAGCCTGGGGGGGGGGGGAGCTACAGACTCCAAAAGGCTCCAAAAGAGCCTTACTACCCAGTCCTCAACCAAGCACCTGGCAGGATCCCAGAACAACCAGCAGATTCATAGCTGCAGCCTAGAGGACCCTGCGGGGGGCATGATAAGCGGTGCCTCAGATAGGGAGGACCCAGACTGCATATAGCCTTAAAGGTTAGAACCAAAACCTTGAACTTGATCCAGGAGCTAACCGGCAACCAATAGAGTTGCTGCAGCATAGGCTGGACACGGACTCTCCAAGATGACCTAGTGAGGACCCTTACATCTGCATTGTGTACCAGCTGCAATTTCCGGGTCAGAGACAAGGGAAGGTCCACATAGAGTGAGTTCACAGCATCATGGATACAATAATATATTCCCAAACAATCATCCATTGATTCAGTCTATTGAGTTGGCATCACCGGAGGGTTTACTTAACTGCTATGCTGACGAAGTCAAAAAATAGAACAGGAGAACAAAAAGAGCAGCACTTGTAGTATTCTGTATGCCTAAGGGGACAGTCTCTTAAAATACTTCTGATACCAAGCCAACTTGCACAGAGAAATTGGCCAAAGCTATAAACTAGTTAACTAAATATATCTTTGGTGATGGTGATGGCGATGGTTTCAATGGAAAAGAGGTCTCATCCAGAAAAAAAGAGAGAAATAAATAGATTCATTATGAAACATGGTGTTACACATGCTAGTACTTGAAACAAATTATTCAAATATGTATACTTATTAATACCCTTTTTACTGGAACAAAGAGTCAAAGGGTTGGATCTTTGGACTCCTTTCTGCTAAGCAAGGAGTCTTTACAGGAAGAAGGGTGTGTTTTTTTTCTCATTCAGAGCAAGATTCCTTACTTACCCAAAGAGAATCATAGGATCCAATCCATTGACCATAAGCAATGAAGATCAAGAGGACATTTAGAAAGTGAGACTGAATGAAGCCTGTGAAATATTTGCATCCTTGATGAAAATGTGGAGTGGCAGATGGATGTTTTGGGCTGGCTAAAAATGACATGTCTGTCCCCAAACAAAAGCACTCAGACACCAGGTTGTATTCCTTTACTCTCTGTTAAGTAATCTTGATGATTTGTTCAGTGTTCATATTTATAAATTCAGAGATGGTTTGGGAGCTGAAGGCCATCCATTCTTTCTAGTGGCCTATCATCCCCTTTGTCATCTGAACCAGGCTGATGTCCTGATTATCTTTGGACAGACATTCCTGGTCTTTTGGATTTCTCACGCTTCTTGTCCTCACCAGTTTGTTTCACTAATATGGGGGTGGGTAGAGGGGGTAGTCACTTGCATGTTGTCTATCTCAGAGGTGTTGAATTCATTTGAATCTGACATAAATGTCATTTTGTAGGGCAGGACCATGTGTGCCATAAAATGTAAAGCCCACTATGGGAGATAAAAACTTTATAAAAGTCAAAGGCAGACCTAATTAGCAATATTAGTTTTTATTCAACATGCTTAAAACATTAAAACTCTTCCAGTGTTTCCTTAAAATATCTCCCTGATCTCCACCTCCCTACTTCTGTCTACCATGGCTCATTAGCACTGGGACAGAATACAGGAACATAATGCAGAGCCTCTGCCATTGACCAATAAATGCAGGGGCTAGAATCATAGAATCATAGAGTTGGAAGGGGCCATACAGGCCATCTAGTCCAACCCCCTGCTCTACGCAGGATCAGCCCTAAGCATCTTAAAGCATCCAAGAAAAGTGTGTATCCAAACTTTGCTTGAAGACTGCCAGTGAGGGGGAGCTCACCACCTCCTTAGGCAGCCTATTCCATTGCTGAACTACTCTGACCGTGAAATTTTTTTCCTGATATCTAGCCGTTAGTGACCTGGATAAGGAACAGGACAGTTTCAGCCTGTGGGTTTGATACAATTGGTCAATCTTTTAATTGGTAAGGATGCTCAGAACTTTGTACAGAAATTGGGTTGGATCCAGCCAGCTTTTCCATTGGTGAAAAAGGAAGAAGCACAACCTCCAAAGGAATGTTACTGGGCAAGGAAGAAGGGGAAAACTGGCCTTTGTATTTTGCTTGCTAAAATCTTTGCTCCGTTTTCAAGATCTCAGATGGTTCTGCTGAACAAAAACATTCAGATTTTCCTTGCCATTTCACTCTGAACAAAATTCAGGAGGGATTCTTGTCCTGCTCGAGTCTGCTTCTAGACTGCCAGTGGGTCACCTGAAATGCTGATAAGACAGGAGACAGACACAGCACAACAACGTAAATACTACTTCCACGGGTTCCAGAAGAGATCTGTGTCCTTCAATCGGAATTCTTTTTGCTTCCCTCCAAATTGTTCAGATGTCTAACAGGGATCTTCATACTAGCCTCAACATTTTGTTTTAAGTGCAATTCAGTTGCAGATACATCTTGTCCTTTGGGCATGAGATTCTCCATTAAGTAAGCATGGAAGGCTACAGTGCATTGTAAGACTGAAGTGATGCAAGTTGTTTTCTGGGAACGCATTATAGGAATGCCAGGCCCACCCACTGCACTATTGGAATTTCTAAAACTATAGTAAGGTCAGTTCCTAGAGTGTGTGTGCATGTGTGTGTGTGTGTGTGGGGGGGTGTCATGTAACTTTTCAGAATTCCCCTTCCCTCAGTGGATACTTGGGAGCCCTAAGAAGCAATTATCCAATACAGAATCGAGGGCTGATGAAGAAGGAACTTCTGCAACTTTAATGTCTTCCCATGACAAAGGAAGGTTGCTAGTGTGGCTTTACCTGCCCATATGCTTCAGAGAGAACAAGAGCTCTTGCAAACTTTTGAGGCTATTCAGCTATTAAAGGTGCAGGGTTTTCTTCAAGGACTAGCACTGGCCAGTCTACCACAACTCCCTTCCCAAACCTACCTATTCTCCTTCTAGACCACCATTGTGGGGCATGTGACATCAAAAAACCCCTACAAGGGCTGAATTCTCAGAAGGACACATATGGGCTGTAACAGAAATGGACAGAGATTACACTGGAAGTCCTTTTCCCCAAAGAGCAATTTAAATCAAACTCCAAAAACCTTAAAAAAAAAGAGGAATCAGTGGGTCTGTCTATACAAATGAGTTTCAGAAAAAGAAATTCCACTTTTCATAACAGCACTTTTGGAGATGATTAATGAAATGCTTTGAACTGATGTAAAAAGTTAATCTCATCTCGCTAATAGTTCTCAATGGAGCATCCTAAGTGGATGAGGCAGATGGCAAGAACACAGATTTTTCATATTACCTTTATTTGTTGTTTTCACTGTATGTAATAGTAAAGTGAATGATCTCACTGCCAATCATAAAAGCAATAAAACTGGGCCACCCGCAGACAAGATATGATCCTCTACATACTCAGTGAACACTCAGGCAGATATACCTGTCTAAATTAACTGAAGGAATACCAAACCCCAGAAAATGGCCCAAGGAGTCTCTCACAATGTTGAGAGCCATTGAATGTCAATCTGTGGGGTGGGCGTGTGTTTGGTGGGAGAAATCAGACTATTGGTCCCGGAGGGAGAGATGTTGGGAGTGGGGATTTCCTCAAGGAAGAGCTGCCAATGAATAGTAATTAAAATGTGATTATATCTTTGAATTAATGTTTTATTTTTAACTTCTTTTCAGTTGTCCTTTTCACCTACATTGCAAAGGAAGTCATGGTGGAATGAGGTAGAAATGGAACTTCAGTAGTTGGAGGGAGCAGACCAGGTTAGTTGGGAAAGGGCTTCCGGAGGAGGGGTCAAGAAGAATCGCTGGGCACTTCAGCTAAGGGAAAGAAGAAAGCCGGCATGGCAAAGGGAGGGCAGCAAATTAGACAGGGCTAAATTCCAGTATGGAAGCAGACATACTGGAAATTGAAAAAGCAGAGGATAATGGGGATCCATTCTATTTTTACAGTGAATGGCGGGGTTCTAAATACCTTTCCCTTCTCCAGTGCCTTTCCATTTGCTGCTTATCCTGTTGGTCTGCTAGGGCAGGGGTAGTCAACCTGTGGTCCTCCAGATATCCATGGACTATAATTACCATGAGCCTCTGCCAGCAAACGCTGGCAGGGGCTCATGGGAATTGTAGTCCATGAACATCTGGAGGACCACATGTTGACTACCCCTGTGCAAGGGCATTCCATGCCTTGCCTGCTTAGAGAGTCTGCTTTTTCATTTTCTTTGCTCCCAAGGGCTGTCGAGTATACTTACAGCATCCTGGTTAGTGGGTTTCTGCAGGAGGGGGCAGAGAAATTGTTGCACGCTTGGAGCCAGAGGATATGAAGGATCACCACTTCCCAGCTTCTTAGGGCTGACAGCTCTGGGTTGGAAAATTCCTGGAGATTTTGGAAGGGGAGACAAGAAAACCCGAATGGGGATAGTGTTACAAATTACAACAAGCCTAACCAGCCAGTGATTAGGTGTCCACAAAATATGAATATAAAAATTAAATTAACATGTATTGTGGACAACTTATAAAGTTAAAAAGGTCAAAACCTGGACAGAACCCATAGGATAGACCTAATGCATTTCAACCCCAAAATGCACAGAGGCAAGTGGCACACAGCAGAATTTTTTAGCAGCCGTGGAGAAGGAGATAAATGGACATCTTTGAGCAGTTCCATTTTTATTGAGCTTGGTATTCATAAAGAATAAATTGAATTTTTAAACTCTCACTGGCTGCATTCCCTACTGTATCAGATGTGTGGTCAGGATTAGACCTCTGAGGAAGACCCATTTTGGGGTTGAAACATGTTAGGTTTAGCATGGAAGGGTCATAATTTGTGGTTTCAGTGATTAGGCTACGGGTTGCGTTCATGGTTTAAACTTTTTAACATTATAGATTTTGAAGAGGGACCCTGGATATGGTGGGATTTGAAAAGGAAGGGACATCAACAGGATACAATGCAATAGAGTCCACCCTTCATAGCAGACTTTTTCTCCAGGGAAACTCATGTCTGTTGTCTGGAGAGCAGTTGTAATAGTGGGATATTGTCAGGCCCCACCTGGAGGTTGGCACCTCCATATGCTGTGCAGCCTGCACATTAAGATCCTCCTCACAAACCCTTTGTACCCCTGACCACAGAGAGATTTGGACACAGTTTTATTATAATGCAAATGAACATAGGTGTAGCATGGGTAGATCCAGCCATCTCGTGGCCAACAGATGACATAGAAGTCTCCACATCAGCAGTTAGTATGGCAAGCACCTTTCCACATGCATGAGTGACCCCACTTGCATAAAGTTTGCAGGGTACATGGGAGGTGGCAGGCCGATTGGGGAGCCTGTGGCCATCAGCCTCAACTAGATCCCCCCCCCTGCCACCTGGAAATGCAAGATGGCCAGACCTCCCCACTCTGGGGCTCAACATCCATACAGCCTTTGATGGAGGATCTCTCACTGGGAGAAGGTTAGTGTGCAATCTGGGCTCCCCCCCCCCAGGTATGGATCTACCCTGTGCACAACAACCTCCAGCTGTGACAAATGAAAGTGATCATAAAATGACAGAAAGTTCACAACAATACAAGCAACAGCGAAAAACGCATACATACAAAAACCAATGAGAGGGTGAGGTGGGTTGGGTTGCCATGATGCGGGAAGCGAAAGAGGCCAGGAACTGATGTGTGGACAGTTTAAAATGTGCCACTAACCTGCTAATCACAACTGGCAGGAAAGCCAACCTCCTGGAGGCCTCTTCCAGCTTGGAGCCCCCTGCAGTCGTAATCAGCACCTTTGATCAGTAGTAGCCTTGCCTCTTACAGTTTCTACTAGTGTATTTAATGTGTGCGCTACTTTTCATGCAGATATTTACGTACAGCATTTCTGTAGGATACAAGCAGGATTAAATTGGTTTCTTGTGATGTTAGCTAGAAAAAAGATGATTTGGTGTGCCAGATTCCTGCTAGTCAAGCCACCTTGTATTTGCTTGTGAAACTGGATCTGTAGACACATGCCTTAGAAGATGAGTCAGCTTGGTGAGAGACTGTTTTTACATAGAGACAATATTTGCTTTTGGTAAAGAGGAAGTTGCAGACCTTTTCCTCTTTTCCAGTATTAGCATTTTGGGGGGCGGGTATGATTAGCTTGCTTGCATATTTTCCCTGTGAAGTTCATTTGGACAGAGTTTAGGTTGCGTATCTTATGTATGCTCTGAGACTTTGCATGACTCATGGTTGTGTGCTCCAAGTAATTCAGAGCATTACTTTTCCAGCACTGCTTGTTTATTCAACTGAGATGGTACCTGTCCAGTAACAACTTAAAATAGGTCAAAGTTGCTCACCTTTTATTCTCATGACAGACCTGCAAAGAAAACTAGGCAGAGCAATATCAACTCTGCCCAAGGCCTCCTTGCAGTTTGCTTCATGTGCAGGAGTTTGAAAACCTAAAACATATCAGGGCAGAATGAGTTCATGGAATTTCATTGCAAAATATGCAGGTATCAGAGGCTGCAAATATCAGGTCCATTTCAATAAAAAACATAAGACTTTGATTTTGAAGGACACCTTAAGGACTGTGGGGACATTGCACATGTATGCACCATAGTCAGTGTATATAAGGATATAGAAAACAGTTCATTTCTGGGTATAATCAAGAACTGGGAGCATAAACTCAATCTAGAGAAATACATTCCAATCTGTCATTCAAAATTATATTATCTTCAGCTATTATTCATTGTGTTACATTACCATCTACTATTCTAATCTGTTATTCCAAATAAGTGAAATAAAATAAAGAACATTAACAAAGGAACTTATTAAGAATGCGGATGTAAGAGCTGAATGTTCTCATGCAGGTTTCTCAGTTTTGTGATTCTTGATGTCAAATTTGTGTTCATTATCCTTTGGTGGAAGGCCTGACCTGTTTACCCTATGTAGAGAACGAAAAAGCAAATGCCCTCTACAGAGGTCAAACAGGTCAAACCCTCTGCTAAAGGATAAATAGACACGAATCTGATATCAGGAATCACAAGACTAAGATACCTGTAGGAGAACACTTCAACCTTCCTGGGGATTCAGTGGGTGAGCTCAGAGTAGCTGTTTTATTACAAAAGAATTTAAGGACCAGACTAGAAAGAGGGTGTTTGACAACATTCAAAATAATGGAATCCCCAGGACTTAACAGGAATACTGGTTTCTTATCTCACTACATATACTAACCCTTTTCAGCCCTTACAATTGCATTGTTAACAGTCTCCCAGAAGGGCCATATGTCCTCTTTATTTTATTTTCATTTGGAATAATAGATTATTAGTTTTTAATGTAACACAATAAATAGTAGAATGTAATGTAATTTGGAATGATAGATTGGAATGCATTTCTTTGATCGGGTTTGTATCTACACATGCTAAGTCTCTCAATTCTCATTTATTATTATTTATTAATTATATTTTTATCCCACCACTCCCACAGAGGCTTGTGGCAGCTAACGATAAGCCCCCCCCCCAATAAAACCCATAAAAAATTTAAAACAGACTAAAACCCAATCCATCAGTTACATATCATCTAATACTCTGCGGCAACAACCAAGTTCTATCCACGAATAGGCTGACCTTTCTTCTTTAATCCGCCCATAATAGCCCAGAAGGGGGGCCCAGGATCTTCTTCAGCGCACTGGCCTCAACCATAAGCCTGGCTGAAGAGCTCTGTCTTGTAGGCCCTGCGGAATGCAGAAAGCTCCCGCGGGACCTGGAGCTCATTCCACCAGGTGGGGGCCAGGACCGCAAAGGCCCTGGCCCTGGTCGAGGCCAGGCACGCTTCCCAGGGGCCAGGAATGACCAACAAATTTGTACCTGCAGCGCATAAGGCCCTGCTGGGGGCATAGGGCGAAAGGCGGTCTCTCAGGTATGGTCTCAGACCGCAGAGGGCCTTATACCTAGAACTTTGGTCCTGGAGATGCCACTGGACTTGCTAATTTATTGTCGTTCACAGATCTTATCAGTCACATCCATCCAATCTGAGATATAATCATCCATTTATTTATATTTGCTTTTATTGACCGCCACTCCTGGACCCTGCCGACTCATGGCAGTTTACAATAAAATCATAAAAATGCACATAAAATAGGAGCAGCCCCACTCATAAGTGTACCATCCTGTAAATTTGGGCTTGAGTCATCTGCTCTCCTCCCCGTGGTGTTCTTTCAACTTGAACTGCTGCAAAGCAAGCTGAAATTCATCAGCTGGGATCTTCTCTGTCTTTCTTTCATTTCATTTGTGCTTGTGAAGAAGAGCATCCTTGTGAACTGTGTCCTTTGGTAACTGAAAAGTGAACTGTGTCCTTTGGTAACAAAGGAAGGTGAACTGAATCATCCTTATGAAGATGGCAGGTTCATATTCATGTATTCACTGAAATAACTGATTTGGGTTCAGAAAGAAGCAATGGCCAATTTGCTCCAGTCCTGCCTTACTTAGAGCAATATTGTTTCATTGACTTCAAAGTCCTTATTCCCAATTCACATGAGCGTGGGGAGGAAGGGAGCTAGGCCTGAATTTTCAAAAACCGAGCACAGCTGGGTACAAAGCACTATGCATGACTAAAACAGATTCACTCCGGCAACTGGATCAGCAAAAAAAAACTGTTGTGTGGAGCCAAGAAGTGCATCAGGAGACACAAATTGAGGCTAGGAAGGTGTTATTAACACAAAAGAGCAATCTTGGCTTCCGTTCCAAAGGTATAAGTTCCCAATGAGTGTAGAATAGCTTGGCCCCTTTAACAGGTGGGAAGAGAGACAAAGCAGAGAAGTAGGGACTTTAAGATTTTCCATAATATGTTAATACATGTGTTATATATAACACATGTATTAACATATACAGGTAAAGCTTAAAGTTTGTACAAAACGATGCAGGACATTGCAGACGTGGAAGAATAATAGAATACTAAAAAAAAAAAGTGCCAAAATAGGAGCATACATGTACTGTGTGTTCATTATGAATGAATCTTGATCTTTAAAATCTGTGTAAGACTATGCTTCCTTTGGCTCCTTTTCCAATGCATATGGAGGGGCATGGGATAGATTTATAAAGTTGTGTACGGTAGGAGAAAATGGATGGAGACAACGTTTTCTTCTTCTAGAATGTGGGAATGTTGGTAGAAGGCTTGGGACAGACTGAATGAAGTACTTTCAATATGTAATTAAATAACAGAATTTGCCCCCACAAGATATGGAGTAGGCCAGTAGTTTAATTCTTTGAGGGTATTTCTATTTCAAGCTCTTAGATGAATTCTGAAGCCATGCAGCTCTGAATACCAGCTGATCATGGGAAAAGTAGAGGACAAGATTTGCTTAATTGTCCTATCAATATGCTTCTCAGTATCTGATATTGGTTGAAGTATGAGGCCACCCCTGTGCCATGGCCTTCACCAATCCTCCACACCAGATATTCTTCAAGATCAGTCCTATGGTGACCACCATTTCCTGCCCCCATCCCCCAGGATGAGGAGGTGCCCAGGCTGAAGGTGGTAGAGAGCTTCATGCTGCAGGAGTGCTCTTTTGTGACCGACACCAAGGAGTGGGGAGCGTATCATCCAGATCACCAAGCAGTACTACCCTGTTTCCCTCACCTAGACCATCAACTTCTCACTTGTCAGCAAGAAGCAGGAGGACCAAAGCCATCTTATTACCATACTCATGCCAGTGTTGATACTAGGCCTGACCAATCCAAAAGCTTCTGACTCCAACCAATAGCAATACTCCTAAGCCCCACCTCCTCATGTGTCTGCCTACAACAGCAAGGCCAGGGCTAAGTGGTAAAGATGCCTGTTCCCTGCTCCCGCTTGCCCCTTCGTGTAAAAAAGTGGCATGACACTCATTTTTTTTAAGTACCTTGAATGTAACTCTTAGGCCTATTATGCACGGCCGCTGAAACGGCAGTTGGCGGTCACATGGAAAATGCGGAGGAGGAAGAAGCGAAGCAAACCGCAAATGCATGGGATGGAATACAATGGCGGCAAAACCCAGAGCAGCTGCTGGCTGCGGCCAATGAGGCGGTGATGCAGAGCAAACAGGAAGGGAGGTGAGCATGGTGCTGACTGAGGCTGGGCCGCCAAGTAGGGCGGCCACAGTATGCGCAGGCCGTGCCGATGGAACCAAAGGGCATGGAAGGGGAAAGAGCAAGCACACCCAGAAGCCCTGTACACCACGGACCTCCCCGATTATGCACATGGCCACTCCGGAGCCACTTCTGGTTGCGCCCTGGTCGCCCGGGAAGCTCCACTTTCTTCCGCATTTCGCTAAATCGCGGCTGCAACTGAGTGCGGCCGCTGTTGATGCGGCGGGGGCAGCTGGAACATCGCGTACCTGGCCGCGTCATCAGGGCGCGTCGCGGCCTGTCAAAGAGGGGCGGGGCTGCCGGCCTTAAATAGGCCAGGAGCAGGCAGCCTGCCCTCTTTGCCTAGGACACGCCGCCCAGACAGTTACCCTCCCTTTCCCTCCCTATTTGATAAGTTTTCATTGCAGCTGCGTGTTATGCCAGGAAGGGAGCCTTTTGGTGGGGAGCCCGTCTGCGCACAGGACTCCCCCGAAAAGAGGGGGTCTCATTAATGAGATCGGACATAACCGGGCGCGGCCTACCCGGCTGGGAGGCCAGCGGCCCGGGGCCAAGCGGACAGGGGACCTGATTGAGGCGGACGCCCGTTGGATTCACCAAGGTCACTCCCAGGGATCCCATCCTCCCGGCTGGGAGAGAGAAGAGAAGATGTCCTATCCTCCTGGCTGGGAGAGAGGCGTGGAGCCGGAGCGCCGTGGTTCAAGGTGGTCAGCCGGATGGCTGGTGAGGGGAGGCTCCCTTTCCTGCATTCAGGCCAACCCTCCACAGTTGTGGGTTTGCATTATTGGAGATTTTAGCCGCTGCCATTCCTCCTCGAATGCGGGCCTTCCAATAGGCCTTATTGAAGTCTTTGCCTCAATCAAAAAAACAGAATCTGATACTGGAATTTGATCTTTATTAATTTTAGCCATATCCCAGAATTTTCTTCTTGTTGTCTCAATCCAAAGGCTGCCAGTTCTCGGTTGGGAAATTCCTTGGGGTTTGGGAAAGACTGGCTTTTGGGGAGATGAGCCCCATGGGCTCTTGGGGCTTTGTTTTGTCTTTTGCGTGGAGTGAGGGGGGAAGAGCGATATAACAGCTGGGATGTGATGCCATGCAATCCACTCCCCATTGCTGCCATTTTCCATGAGATCAGTTGTAATTCTGGGAGAACTCCAGGTCCCACCTGGAGGTTGGCAGATTGGGATTCAAAGGATATAACTGCTTCAGTTTGCACAGCTTTGACTATACTTACTGAATAGTTTGCTAGCTGTGAGTGTCAAATAATAACAACAACAAAACCTGTACAGAAATATATTTTTTCCATGAAAACTTTTATTTTGCTTAACATTATGATCCCTTTGTATTGTTTGGTTCCATAATGTGAATAAGTTATACTAGGTATGTAAGAGTTTGCCTTCTTTTGAATAGTTAACCTTTTTCTCCAAGGATTCCTGAATTCATAACGTATGCATTTCTCATTTTCAAAGCTACTTTGAATTGCTTTGATAAATATTAAAGCTTCCTCTACCTTTGAGCAGGAAATACTCCTTTAGCGATGGAGGTCAGTTTTTCTTTGTGTTTGCAGTCTGGATTTCTTTACATATTAAAATACTTTTTCAAAATTTGCAATAAGGACTCTCAGGTGTTTCATATTTTTTCCTCTGTCTTTTTATTATGTGCATTTAAAAAATGATTCAACAACTAGTTAACCACTTTCATATGTTGTGGGCTAACCAAAAGTGTCAAAGTAGGAATTAATGAAGGGGGCAGTGAGGGTTGCCAGGTCCATCAGACCAGCTTGGGGAAGGGGTGCGTGGGAGTGAACTTGCTGGCAGCGAGGAGACAAGAACCCCAAAATAAACACAATGTGCCAGTGTCACCTGGAAGTGACATCAGGACATCA
Organism: Paroedura picta; assembly: GCF_049243985.1. NCBI lineage: Eukaryota > Metazoa > Chordata > Lepidosauria > Squamata > Gekkonidae > Paroedura > Paroedura picta. The sequence goes on along the minus strand of NC_135375.1, from coordinate 90,625,259 downwards.
GGGGCAATACTCTGGTTTGTGGGCAAAATCTCTATGGTAGAATTAGCTTCAGATCTTAGAGCAGCTGTTCTCAACCAAGGTTTTGTGAAAGAGAGAGCCAGCTTGGTGTATTGGTTAAGAGTGCTGACTTTTAATTTGGCGAGCCAGGTTTGATTCCCTGCTCCTGCTCCACATGCAGCCACCTGGGTGACCTTGGGCTCGCCACAGCACTGATAAAGCTGTTCTGACAGAGCAGTAATATCAGGACTCTCTCAGCCTCATCTACCTCACAGGGTGTCTGTTGAGGGGAGAGGAAAGGGAAGGCGATTGTGAACCACTTGGAGACTCCTTTGGGTAAAGAAAAGTGGCATATAAGAACCTGCTTCTAACTGTTCTTATTGATGGCTCTGGAAGGGTTTCCTGAATGGGTGGGAGGTAATTAATTTTTATATTTAACACACCCCTCCTCCCAAAATGACCAGTGATAGGCCTGGACATGGTGGGAAGGGAATGGGCCCTGGGTGGTATGCTTCCCAACCATATTCTGCACGATCATGCCACTTCTGGGGTTTCTCAAAGAATGAAGAATGTTTCAGGGGTTTCTCAACAGTAAAAATATTTAGAAAAGCTGCCGTAGAGTTTTACCCAAAAAACAGGGCATGGTCCTCCCTCCCACCCCCACTGGCATCACCAACATGCCTATGCCATTTCCAGGACACAGGCATGCCACATTTATTTCTGGCTTCTTGGTTGTTTGGGGGGAAGGAACAGAACGTAACGCCGGAATGTAATGCCGGAGGCCTCATAGGCGTGGTTGTTGCTGCCATGGTGGCGGCAGGCAGGCGGGCCTCGTGGCATGTGAGCGGCACTGGCGGTGACAGCCGTGGAGAGCCGGCCAAGAGGGCGAACTGTAAGTGGTGGCGCAGAGAAGGCTTGGAGGGTCGGGGTGGGGGTGGGAAGGGTGGGTGCGGTGGGGGACGGGGATGGATGTTCGGGGTTCGAGGGGCGCGGCCGGCGGCCGGGGAGGCGGAGTGGCGGTAGCGGCGAGGTCCGTGGGCGGGGAAGGACTGTTGCTGGGGGTAGGGAAACTACCTGTCCCTGAATCCAGCAGCGTGGGGTGAGGCTCCTCCCCGGCAGCGATCCTGCGAGGATCGCAGCTCAGGAGGACTGGAGAGTCGGCAGCTTGCTGTTGGGGAGATGGGCCAAGTGGCCAATGGGGAGGCGCGCTTCGCGCACCTCCCCATTGGCCACTTGGCCCTGAAGTGCCACTCTGAGGAGCAAACCAGGAGCCGCTTTGTAGCTCCTGATTCATTCCTCTGAGTTTTTATCCCGGACAGAGCCCGCACACTCTCCTCCCATTTAGCCCTTACCCTTTTATTTAATACCGCGGAGTGGTTTAAATATGTGAGTTGAATTGGAGGAAAACAACTGTGTGTTTGAATGTGTGTCCTAGGGCTCACCTTAAAAATAGTGGGTGGGGGGCAAATTGGTGTAGGCAGGAGAGGCTTGATCACTCCCTCCCATCCATCCTGTGTACTTTTGCTAGCAGAAAAGGATGGGGTTGAGCTGTTTTCCTTAGCAGTAAGGAAAACATCCCCCCCCCTCCAAAAATTACCACAGTTTTCAAAATCTGGTAGCAAAAGTGCTGAGCCCTTTGGTTTGACGCATCAGGCATCTCTCAGGTCCTTGTGTTTTCATGGTGATTAATTACTCAAACTTTTGCAGTTCATTTTTTAGGCTGTTTTGGTCTGTCGTATAACTGAAAAGGCCAAAAATGACCTCTTTTTCTAATTGGAGACACTGCCCTTTGTTTGAGACAGGTTGTGCGTAAGTATTGCATGTTGAGAGTGGAAAGTTATCGTCACTGCTGTGGATGCCTTCCACTCCGATGAGAACTCTTTGAAAGAAAAAGGATTTGCGATCCTCATTGTATTGAGAAAGCACCGTGGATAACATTTCCTGGCCGGTTCTGTGAGGTTAGAGATTCCACCCCAATCCTCAGAGTGGGTTTGCCACCCCCAGTTTTAGATGTTGAAAAGCATGAGCGACATGGTGGAATCTTGCTGGACCCCAGATACCAAGAAGCCAAACAGAAGTCCTCCCAGTCCCGTGCTCTGAAATTTGCCTTTGAGGTAGGGTTGAAAGTATCCAAAAACAGTGCCTCGGGTTCCCAGCCTTGAAAGGTAGCTGCGAAGGTTACCATAACAGATGGTATTGAAAACTGCTGAGAGGTCTACAATGAACAGGGGCACAATCACATGCTTCGTTCAATATGTCAGTAAGGCACTTCTATTGCAATTTTGGTCATACCACAACTACAGGCAAACCTCATCTATGAATAAATCGGTTAAAACTTTAAATCAGTTTCACCCTATCCTGATCATGGGTTTCCCTAAAACCCTTTTCAGTCATTGCTCGTAAGTGTCACACTGTCGATAAATACGGTCGCCATATTTTGTGAACACAGCTATGCACATACTTTACTGGCTTGGTACACCCATTCAGAAAACCCGGATATATTAGAGTACCTCATCAGGTGAACTGGAGCAGCAGTATTTGCATGTTACTCTCTTCATATAACCTAGTGACTCTGTGTCTTGAGAGGAATATGCTGTGTGCCGTCATGCTATGTGTGCTGAAGGAATGTTCTAACGGCTGAAGGAATGTTGTTTCTTGAACGGAGGTGATAGTTGTGATCTGCGGCTGAGTTTGCAAACACATGAAGGGCCCTTCTTTCTTCTTTGCACTGGCACCAAGCCCCTGAAAATACATCAAAAGCTTTCAAATACAAATCATTAAGGTGCCATTCAGGCAACTTCAAATAATGAGCCTGGCTCCAGACAACTCTTGCTTAAACCCTTTTAGTGAAAGAAACTGTTTTCTGGCATCAAGATGATCTTCCGTGACTGACATCTTAGAAAAACTCGGTGATGTGTCATGCGCCTTTTAGCAGAAAGATGAAAGATGAAACTGTCCTTTTAAACCTAAGACAATTGGCTCCCATGAGAAATTGTTTGCAGAGCATCATTAAAACATTGGAGCAAAAAAAAAAAATCAGAAAAGAAAATAAAAAGGGGGGAAAGAAGAATTTCCCAGGAGGAGTAACTGAACTTGTGTCCTCAGCTAGGAGACAGCACCGAAGGACAATTACGGAGTACTAAAAGTCAGGGAAAAAGAAAAACCAAAGGTCCAGCTTAAATATGATTGCCAGCCTCCAGGTGGAGCCTGGAGATCTCCTGGAATTGCAGTTGATCTCTAGACCAGGGGTAGTCAACCTGTGGTCCTCCAGATGTCCATGGACTATGATTCCCATGAGACCCTGCCAGCAATGCTAGCAGGGGCTCATGGGAATTGTAGTCCATGGAAATCTGGAGGACCACAGGTTGACTACCTCTGCTCTAGACTACAGAGATCAGTTACTCTGGAGAAAATTCCAAGCTTTAGAAGGTGGACTCTGTGGTATGCATCCATGCTGAGCCTCCTTCCCTTCCCCAGACTTTGCCCTCTCCAGGCTCTGTCCCCAAATCTCCAGGCATTTCTACACCTCTGAGAGCCAGCTAGGTGTAGTGCTTAATAGCCACAGCCTCTAATCGTGAGCCTTATCATAGCTATCCCAGCCCCATCTACCTCATAGAGTGTCTGTTGTGGGAAGGGAAAGGGAAGGTGATTGTAAGCTGCTTGATTGTAAACTGCTTTGAGACTCCTTTGGGCAGTGAGAAGTGGAGTGCAAAAACCAACTCTTCTTCTACTGCTGCTGCTGCTTCTTCATCATCTCCCTTGAAAAGTGACCTGAAATTTGTAATGTGGATTGGATAAGATACTGTTTTAATGGTAAATTTTAATGGTAAATGGTAAATGGTAAATTTCAGGCTCGCAGGGCTCCAATTGTGGCTACGGCATTGCAACAAGCTAATGGCTCTGTTATCTTGATATCGGAGATTTCCCAGATTTGCTGTTTCTTCCAAGAAAGGGTGCATAAGGTTCTATGTATGTTCATTTCAGTCATTCAAATATCAACTCCAGAGGTACATTTGTGGCTGGGAAAATTGGGGAGGGGTGTGTTAGTTTGGTGTAGTGGTTAGGAGCGCAGACTTCTAATCTGGCACGCCGGTTTCGATTCTGCACTCTCCCATATGCAGCCTGCTGGGTGACCTTGGACTTGCCACGGCACTGATAAAGCTGTTCTGACAGAGCAGTGATATCAGGGCTCCCTCAGCCTCACCCTCTCACAGGGTGTCTGTTGTGGGGAGAGGAAAGGGAAGGCGACTGTAAGCCGCTTTCAGCCTCCTTTGAGTAGAGAAAAGCGGCATATAAGAACCATCTGCCCCCATGCCAGGACCTCCCCCCCCCCTCCCGGCTGCTATTTGCTAATAAAAAAACACTCCAAGCCCTTTGTGGAGTTTGAAGATGTCTCAGACGTGAACAGAAAGGGCTCCTTGGCAGACTGGTGGTGAAAAGGTGCCTCAAAGTTATTAAGTTTGGGAATTGTTGGAAATCTCACCTCTGTCATGAATAAGGCAACAAATTTTCTTTCAGCTTCAGTATCCCTTTGCAACCATATGGGAGCTCTAATGTTGGCCTAACTCTCAAAGCTGTTGTAATAATGATAAGATAATGTCTGTTTCTAGTAGACATACATTTGGTGTAGTGGTCAGGAGTGCGGACTTCTAATCTGGCATGCCAGGTTCGATTCTGCACTCCCCCACATGCAGCCAGCTGGGTGACCTTGGGCTCGCCATGACACTGATAAAACTGTTCTGACCGAGCAGTAATATCAGGGCTCTCTCAGCCTCACCCACCTCACAGGGTGTCTGTTGTGGGGAGAGGAAAGGGAAGGCGACTGTAAGCCGCTTTGAGCCTCCTTCGGGTAGGGAAAAGTGGCATATAAGAACCAACTCTTCTTCTTCTACTAGTACAGTTTTATCTCACTCTTCTCCCCAGGAGTGCAGAGTTGCACACATGGGTTTCCTCCTTCCAGTTTGGGCTTAACAGCAACCCTGCGAGGTAGGTTAGGCTGGGAGAGTGACTGGCTTATGTGGTCACAAGATTAGCTTCATGGCACAGTGGTGTTTTGTTTCCCAGATACTAGTTGAGCATTGACCATTACTGGTTCTGAACTATCAGTTTATTTTAAATTGTAATTCTTGTGTGTGCCTGCATTTTGCCTTCACAAGGATTAAAATTGGACTCTCCCGTGTGACACACGAGGGGAGAGTCAGAGAAATGGCAGGGGCAGAGGCAACGAATGGAATGAACTTTAGAAACTACTGCCGGGATTAACATGAGTGGGGAGGAAATACCGAGAGTGGGCATGCTTCACTGCATTGATCTCTCAGTTTCTGTATGTAACAGTTTAAATTAATGGACCGTCTCCATTTCAATGTCTTGTAAGCAAGCCCGTCTTCTTTATGCTCCCTGTTTGACTCCATCAAAGTTTATTGCAGGTAATCTCCAAGCGTTTTGTTGTAACCACTAATTGTACCCAGAGAGTGAGCAGGATTAGCTAGGCAAACAGCAGTTTATGTCCTGCCTTTTCTAAGCAGCATGCTGACTAAAGAAGTCAAGGGCAGCGTCTTCCAGATGATGGTTATGTTGACCACAGTTCCAGCACAGCTGATGCTCTTGTTCGTTGCGTACAGCGTCTCCTAAAGACCACAGTCCAAAGGGCTAAAAAAAAAGAGGTCCTTCTCAGTCAATGAATCAAATATTTATTTCCTTTCATAAACATCTGAGATTGAATTCTCTGCCTTCTCAAACCTCTCAGCCTCATAGTCCTAAGAGCTTGATTTATTTTCATTTAACTTCTTTTCATTTAGTTGGATGCCATATAATTGGTGTTTCTAATTTGCTTTCCCCCCTTTTATTCCTTTAATTTGTCTTGCCAAAAATCCATATGTGAAACTCAAACCAATTTAGTGGTTAAAAACACCTAATTTTTCTAGCCAGGGAAAGGATTTTCCCAGGCCATAACAATGACTTTTCTTTTAGTGCTTTGGGTTTGTTCCATCTCCTTGTACAAATCTGCCTGGAGTTTTTATGCAGCCTTTACGTCTGGTGGATTTAGGGTGTGGGATCCTTAGGGCAGATGAGTCTTGCTTATTTTTACCATGACAGAGGCCTAAGGGCCTAACCACAGCACCCTTCAATGTACTAGGAAGCTGGAAACCATCTTTGATACAGACTCTGCTTCACCTCCCAGCACAAGCAAGGCTGATTGCTACAAGAAGCAGGGCTTTTTTGCTTATGGCTAGGGATGCCATCCTCCAGGTGAGATCTGGGGATCCTCTAGAGCAGCCTTTTTCAATGTTTTCACCATGTAGAAGCCTCTGAAATAATTTTTCAGATTTACAGGAGCCCCAGCTGACCACACACCCCAGAAGCAACATCACTACCCACATCTTTAGCCCTACTACTATTTCAGCTCTGTGTCATGTAGGCAGGAAAAAGGGAGCTGAGAAGGAGCTGAGAAGACAGCCCAGACTGACCCCACCCCCCGTACTATGCCACTTCAGAGAGCTCACTTTCTGTGGAGAAAATGGCTGTTTTGGAGCCTGGATTCTGTAATGTTGTTCTCCACTGAAGCCCCACCCTTTTCAGACTCCATCCCAAATCTCCAGGAGTTTCACAACCTGGATCTGGCAACCCTATTCCCCATCCCATATGTGGCGGGGGGACCCAACAACCCTAGTGATGGCATCACAACAGTGAAAAGCCCTCCCCAAGTTACTCACAAGGCATTGGACTTGAGTTTCCAGGAGTCAGTAAAAACATTAGAGTTGTTCCATGGTTATAACTTTGGTATTCCAGTTTCATCAACAGGAGAGTGCACTGTCTAGAATTGGGAAATTCCTGGAGGTTAGGGGTGGAATCTGGGGAAGATGAGATTTGGAGAGGAGCAGGACCCAACAGAGTATGATGCTATAGAATCACACCCTCCAAAGCTACCATTTTCTCTAGAAACTGTAATCCCAAGAGATCTCCAGTTCCCACTCAGATCTCCAGTTCCCACTCAGATGGTGGCATGTCCAGTGTTACCTACAGGATTCCTCATGCACACTGCTAACATTTGGTGTGGAGAGGGCAATGCTGTTTTTTCCCCCTGCTTTCATACACGAGAAATCAAAGGCTCAAAGACCTACATTTCTGATTGCATGTTCCAAACCTGGAAAATAACATGCATAAAATTTTGCACACAAAATGATGACCAGGTGTATCAAGAAGCTCATGATACAATTGATACAATCTTCCTGCATGTATTGTTGAATCACCCAAATCATAACTACTGAACAAGGTTCTTCTTGTTGGCCCAGTTTTTGTTTGAATGGTTGAGCAATGATTTCTTTTGTTGGCTTTTTTGTGGTTGTACAATGTGTCGGTTAGTTAATCCATATATTTTTTTGGCATCTAGCCGTTAACTGACATATTGGGGAACTGAGGGATTTGCTGTTTTTGTTAATGGTGGCTTCTTTTATATGCTTATGATATATGGTTTGTGGGGCTAGTCCTTAAGGTATTCTTAATTGTTTTAGTGGGGTTGCATCACGTTAGATTGTTTCTGCTTGGTGGAGTCTTAATGTTTGCTATATTTGTATTGTGTGGTGAAGCACTCTGGGAGCCTTTAGGCTGAGGAGCGGGACACAATGTTTAACTAAATAAACAAACAGATGTTTCCTAGTTAGTACTACATACAACAAAGTCAGACTGAAACAGCAAATACTGGAAAGGGAGAACACACCAAACATCTATGAAACTATGGGTCATTGCTGTGAATAGAAGGATTGTTGGGTGTGTTACCCAAACTGGATCCAAAGAGGGGGGAAATTAGCTTTATGAAAGGTTCTAGAAAGGAATAACATGGGACCTTATAGTCTTTGTATACCATGGATCTCAGTAGGGTTACCCCAAAATAAAATCATGAAGAAAGAGAGTGAGAGTGATTGTAAAAACAAAGCAAGTAGGTTTATTTTATATTATTAAATAACATGAAAAGAGTAAAAGTATAAAGAACCTCCATTACTAGGTACCTGAGAATTGCCTTTGTTAGCAGTAAGCAGCAAAAGGGTGCACTTATAAAAGGTAGAAGGAAGGAAATTGGGGGAAGGGACATACTACCTTAAATTCAGGGCTTGGGGTCTGGAGAGGTTCAGGGGTAGATGCAGTGGAGATCCAAGGAGTGGAGTGTCAAAGAGGAAAAGAGGAGCCTGCAAAGGGGGTGCAGTTTTATTCAGGTAATGGGAGAACTTGGTACACTTCCGCAGTTGTGGGTTTGTGCTTTTATGGGGAAGGATTCCCTAGCTAGACATGGGGACCAGCTTTCCCGGCAATATGATTGGTCCAAGTTATGAAGGTTGAATTTGACTGGGGAATTTGAAGGTGACTGTTGTCAAAATCTGGCAGGGAAATACTCATAAGATGATTCCCAAGTGGGCTTCTCATTCCTCATTCCCCTCTAGTTGCTGTGTCCCTCAGACTGAAGTTTCTGATCTCTAACTTTGTTGTGTCCAGGCCTTGCCAAGTAGAATTCTGACCCACTAACACTTTTGAGGTAGAGCAGGCTGAGAGTGTCTGAGTGACCTAAGTTTACCCAGCAGGCTTCTATTGCAGAGTGGGAATTCAACCTGAGTCTCTGATATCATAGCCCAACACTAACCATTCCACCATGCTGGATGCTTCTGTTCTCTCCTGAGTTGGGAGGGGGAACAACCAATAGGCTGATCACTAATCCTCCCTCAGTTAGATGGGAAACAGAGGTAAAGTTTACTTATTTTCTCCTCAGAAAAAAGTGTCTTTTGGGTTTACGCAAGACACTGACTATGGTTTGTGAGAAGCTGAAGGGCAAGGTCAGTCAGCTGGACATCAGCTTGTCTTCCTCCAAAGCTTCTTAATTCCCTGCAAGCCTTGGACACAGGCATGATGAAATGAAAAGCCAGTTAAAAATTTAGATGCCCAATTGCCACTGGTTGTCAGAAAGTGAGCTGAACCAGTGACTGTTGGCAGATGGCCAATTTCAATAGTCACGAAGCTGAAGCTGCTTTTGGTTTCAGTTTTTTTTACAGGTTGTCCTTGATGGAAACCTTAGACAGGCCTGTCTTCTCTTGTTCTTCACTGAAGAGGAGTTTTAGATAACATTTGAAAACTCTGCTCAGTTCACCTGACTTCTCTCTCATTTTAATGCAATCCCTTTGTAAAAGGTGGGAATGTTTGGACCACCTGAACTGCTTCTCCAGCCTTACCAAAAACTGTTCTCCTTCCTCTAAATCAGGGGTAGTCAAACTGCGGCCCTCCAGATGTCCATGGACTACAATTCCCATGAGCCCTGCCAACATTTTCTGCCAGGGGCTCATGGGAATTGCAGTCCATGGACATCTGAAGGGCTGCAGTTTGACTACCCCTGCTCTAAATAGTATGTATCTTCACTGCACCTGAAACACCCAACCTCAGTTTAAAAACAGTCTGTGCCCCATGGCCTCTGCTGCCCTATATCTTTCCTGCTTTCCTGATGTTTCTCAACCTGTCGTGTGGGCCTAATATTTTGATTCTGCAGCTTAAGCCCTGCCTATCATGATGTGGTACTCAAGATCCTCTGAGTGACAGCAGGCTCTGAGAAAGCTCTACCTTCCATTTGGCTGTCCACCAAGAATCTGTTGTGTACCTGAGACACACTTGGGATCTGGTGGGGCTGCTGGCTGTACTTAGTGTTCTCCGCCTGCCAGTCAGACTGGATGCTTTGAACTGGAAGTGCCAGTTGGACTATGAAACATAGGACAGTGGTGGTGACCCAGAACTGTGGCGTGGTTGTATATGTGCTAAAACAAAGTAAAAGTGTACTTCAAAATAGGTTTTTTAAAATATATAGAAGTCTATCTGTTGACCAGAAATGCCTGGAAAATTCCATAACAGGTTATTTTCAGTTCATACGCTTCTGGTCTCTGACTCACCCCCTTCTTTGCATTGTTTGGTTGAGGTCAGCTGAAGCCAACCAAGATCGACTTGGCCCCCGAACCTCCCTCCCTTGAACCCATACGCTGACTAACCATGGGTCTGTTTATTGTTAGAATGTTATTTTCTCTGTTTATTGCTATTATTATTACTGTTACCTTTATTTGATATGGTCACAGAGTTCGATATACTGTTCTTTGTTTCTGTTCCATGTGAACCGCCACATCAGTTACGTTGTTCTTCATGGTAATTGTCTTCTTTCTTTCTTTCTTTCTTTCTTTCTTTCTTTCTTTCTTTCTTTCTTTCTTTCTTTCTTTCTTTCTTTCTTTCTTTCTTTCTTTCTTTCTTTCTTTCTTTCTTTCTTATTGGCTAATGCTGATTTACTGCTTTGTATAGGGAATCTTCCGGGATATGGATGACTCATAAGACATCAGATTTGTATTCTCATTCCCCAGCTCCATCTTTCTCCCTTCTATGAATAAAGTCAAACATGTCAAAAGAGATGTTTTATAGACGGCTCCAATCTCTGTCTTGCACATGTTATAATTTACCCCTTGGCTGCCGTACTAAATGCTTGTAGAAGGCGCTCATATTCAGAAACCAGATTCCCTGAAAGTGCAAATCTTAACAGTGCAATTAAGATCTGGACCTCAGAAGATAGTATTAAATGTTGGAAAGATTTCATTAGCTGATATCTAGGTAAAGTTAGTTTTATAAGTTCAGGGTTAAGTTGAGAATGGTTGGAGAAGCAGCTCAATCTAAATAGTTTATTGTACTTCCCTACATTTTCATTATGTTTCTTATCCAGATCTTATATGATGTAGAAACACATATATTTAAATACATACATTTAATTCAGGAATCTACTATATTTGGAGGAAATAGCTCCTCAGAACTTGAACAATTTTAGGTCAAATTCTTCCAGACTCAGCTGAGTAAGTATTTTCCAAAGGTTAGATAATGAGCGTTCTCTTGTATAAGCTGTATCTGTAGAAATCAGTTCATTGTGACCTATGGTTTCAGTCGAGATGCCAGAAGCATATGTGGTGAACATAGTGAGTGAAGGTATAAGAGACCTGCGTTTTAAAATTTCTCTTTAATGTAATAAATCAGATAGAGGAGATATCAAACAGGGTTGTATTCACAGTGATGAAAGGCATGTATGCCAAAATTTAAAAGCACATGTTATGCAAGAACATGGCGGATTTGCACAATTTTTTCAGGTCAGTTTGTCCTGCAGAATGACATTGCTCCTCCTTCCCACAAAGTTGCCAGTACTTTGAACTTTGTGATTAATGATGGAAACGTTGGTGGAGATACAGTCCCACTCTGATACACTGTGAGTGTGCAAGCTATCAGTGTATTTGTGACCTGACTGGAATCACGAGGCAGCTTTGATTATACAGTTTGGACTGCATGGTTACCAAGAAATATTTAATGACCCTGAGATTTTTGTCCATGGATGAGAACTCTTCCCTCTTGCTGTCTTAACCTAATAATGGCTGGTTCTTCTTTTAACAACATCAGTATGGTGGGGGGAAAGATCCATTTCCATCTTCCCCCTCCTGTTCCCCCAAGTGCAGTGGATAGCAAGCTCCCAAACTGAGCGGGGGTCTGATTGCGGCTGCGCTCGACAGACATGGATGGGGTGCGCTAGCCTTGCCTTTTTCCCCCTCCGGGAAGCTCCCTAGACCTTGGGGGGCCCTTTGCTGATCTGCAGAGGGTAAACCTTCAGATCTCTCTCCCATCATTATAGCTCTGGGGAGGGGAGAAAAAGAAAACTTTGGTTCTCTGTGCCACCAATGCAGCTTGTTGGAGTCAGTTGCAGTTTGATGGCTCTTACATACATTTGCAGCTCCTGAGTTGAATGGGAGTTGAAGAGCCTCCTTGGCCAACAGTTACAAGCAGTTTTAGAAGGCTTGGAGTAAATAGGGAGGGACAGTGGCATAGACTAATGTTGATAGTTCTTCGAAGTAGTTGGGTACTTAGATTGGAAACAACCAAGGAAGGCAATGGAAGGCAAACCACCTCTGCTTCTCATTTGCCTTGAACACCCATTGCTGGGGTCACGATAAGTCAGTTGTAATTTGATGACTTTTACATACATTTACAGCTCCTGAGTTGAATGGGAGCTGGAGAGCACCCTTGGCCAACTGTTACAAGCAGTTTTAGAAGGCTTAGAGTAAAACTAATTTCTCCCAAGAATTCCCCACAGTTACTTGTAATGAGCCTGAAGAATTTTCTTCAGTGCTACCAAATACAACACTGTGACTGTACGGTGCACATGTTTTGAAACATTGGGCAAAACGTTTAGCCAAGATTAATGTTCTCATTGAGAAATTCTTTATCAGTTTTCAGTGAAGTCCTGTGTTCTTTAAAACAGTGTGATAACCATTGCTTTAAGTCATTATACTACACTGGCTATTAGCTGGTGCGGTTCATTTCTTGCTGTGGTTAATAACCTCCCAATTTTGTCTTGTGATTTAATGGATACATGTCTCTTCAGAAAAAGAGTAAAGAGAAAGATGTTGGTGTGCTCTGAAAGAGCAAATGTTCAAACCCTGATTGTCCTAGTGAGAATTATAATTTTATTTATTTATTATATTTATATACCGCCCTCCCCAGAGGCTCAGGGCGGTTTACATAAAACGTAGAAAACAATACAAGAAAAAATCCATAACATATAGATAACCATAATATTAATACTATTAACTGATAACTGTAACAATGGTAACAGTGCAAACAGGTCCAGGAGCAGAACACATTGATGGATTTCTGGGAGGGGGGAACAGGGCCCCTGCAGATATTGTTGGTTATGCTTGGTCTCAACCAAATGCTTGGTGGAAGAGCTCCCTTTTGCAGACCCTGCTGAACTGTTTTAGCTACATCAAGGCCCTGATCTTTTCTGGGAGCTCATTCCACCAGATGGGGGCCAGGACAGAGAATGCTCTGGCCCTGGTCTAGGCCAGGCTGGCTTTCTTTATGGCCAGGGATCATTAGCCGGTTGTTGTTGGTGGAGTGTGGAGCTCTTTGGCCTCTTTCCCTCCCCTCCCACCCTTCATGGTAGAAATTCATCCTCACCTTTGGAGGAGACACAAATAACCCCTTTGAATAGGCTGTCCCTAGGTAATTTATTCAGTTTACGGTGAACCTGGTTGCCAAATCCATGTACAAGGAATGAACTTCCCTCCCTACACTGTATTTGGGCAGTTATGATTCAGATTGGAGGCAGGATTAACCCCTCCCCCCCAGGTAAAAAAGTCCTGTACACCGTTGACTGAAAATGTTAAATCTTTAGGATTAATCCTTCAGCTGGTATATGACAAACACCAAGATGTCAGGCTGAAATAACATGCCAAAGTGTAAAGAGGAGGGAAGAAGAAAGATTGTCCTCCATCCAGGTCTCCAAAAGCAACAGAAGATGTGCCAGAAGCCTCCTATTTTATTCCAGGGTGGAGGAAGGGGTGATGCTGGTTTAAGAATTTGCTGTATATGCCATATCTGAGAACTATATTAATTTTTGTCTTATCATATGGTGGACATTTTTGCAACATACAATACTGAGGAATTCAGAACTGAAATTGCCAGCACAGACCTGGCTCATAGTGAACTGTGCTGTTGATTTAGTATTATTCAGTGTATGATAGATAAAAGTGCGATATTTATTCCTTACTCCTTTCCCGCTAAAGACAGCTGTATTCATTGGGTGTTTTTACACAAGAGGCTGATCCAGCTGGGTTTGTAATGTGCATGAAAAGCCTATGTTAGCCAGAATGCCAATCTTTTCTGGTGTTAATTTAGCCACAGCTTGGACATGAGATATTATTTTAAGAAGGGTGCAAATGCCATGGTAATGTCATTGTTGAATAGGGTATACAAATTCTGTTTTTGCTGTACCATTGCAGCCTCTGGTAAGAAAAAAGAAAAGGTGGCAGGTGTTGTAGTGCATTTTCATCATGTAACCAGAGACAATAGGGAACAAAGGTTAACCATACTATATGCACCATGAACTGAATTGACTTTATCAAACTACTCTCAAATCTCTTGACTATTGTCTGTCCATAGTGGCAGAAGAGACAAGACAAGACAATTATCATTAGGCATTCTGAGAACTCCAGAACAAACAGGTTCAACAGGTGAACCTACAGTGATGGCCATGAACATCAGCTCAGCTTACTTTCTGTGTTTGTACTCAGACTCCTATAGTCTTTGGTGGTAGTCACTGTGGTGGTAGAGTTTCATTTCCTGGTGCTTTGTGGCATCTTTTGCACCTGCATAATAGGTGGAATCAGTTTCCCCCCTAGATTGGACCAGGTATGCGATGGTGGTGGAAAATAACCTTCCCAAGATGATGTGAAAATGCATGAGTGGTTATGTGGTAACTTCTGCAGATGCAAACAGATGGGGAGCCTTGAAAGTTGATCAGGTTGACGCAAAAGCAGAAACGAGTGGAGGGTATATATTTGATTACTGTGTATCATGCTCTAGCTTCTTGCAACCTGAATCACCAGTCAAATCATTGGCTTCCTACTTGAAATAGGTAAGCAGGATGTGACCCCATTGAGCTGTGCTGAAGTTCCCCTAGTTATAATTTGGTACATGCCATCTCCATATAGTCACTAAAATCTATATTATTCATGCCCATTGACTTACCTACTTACATAGTTTGAGTCTAGTGGCAACTTTAAGCCCAACCAAGTCTTATTCAAGGCATAAGCTATGTGTGCACACACACTTCCTCAAATACAGACGGTTGCATCTGTCATCTGCCCCCTCCCTTTCCCTTCTTAGTGGGTGTGGAATTGGATTAGTTATATTGAATTTTGCTGCCATTCTTGTCTTAACTTTTGTATTAATTGTATTATGTTTTATTGTGCTTTTATTGTTTTAGGGGATTGGTTTTTATGTGACCCGCCTCGAGCTTCCGGGGGGGAGGCAGGATATAAATTAAATAATAATAATAATAATAATAATAATAATAATAATAATAATAATAATAATAATAATAATAATAATAATAATAATACAGTGAAATTGGGAATTACCAGTCCATTCATACAGGTAGAGGAGGGTGAGCAGTCAATTAACAAATTCCAGAACTGTGCAGGAATAACAAGCTTAATTTACAATGTTACCATTTGTTCCATTCCAGAGGAAAGCATAGTGAAAGAAATACGTGTGTCAAAATGGGATCTTAATGGGCAGATTCATCCTTAATTGTGGAATACTGAGAGTAATTCACTGTGATCCTGCTATTACGCTCCATCCATCTCTTCTCCAGCATGGAGGCTTTACAACATCTTATTTATGGAAGTGGGATTATTTGCTATGCAGGGTTATCACCCCTGTCCCCAGAACAGAGAAAGACATGCCAATATTCCATTCCAAATGACTAGTGGATGACTAATTTCATCATTTCAACAACAGTGAATTTACAGCTTCTGGGGACTCTCCCCCCAGCAGCCAGTCACCCCACTTCAAAGAAGAAGATGCTCCAATGCTTGAGAGGAGACAAATGGAGCCTAATGGCAGGGTCATTAATATCCCATTTTGACATGTTTATTTTCCTTCACCATGTTTCCCCCTTTGTAAACTAAGCCCGTTATGGCTGCTTGGTTTTGGAATAAGTGAATTTACTGCTCACCTTCCTCTACTTAAATGCATGGACTTGTAATCCCCACCTCATTGTTTCTGAGGAAGTGTGTGTGCTCACTGAAGCTTATGCCCTGCATAAAACTTTGATCTTAAACGTACCACTGAACTCAAACTTTGTTGTGCTGCTTCAGACCAACATGGCTGCTCACGTGAATCTATCTGCTCACATAGCTTAGCATGTCATGGTCCTAAATATAATTCAGAAGCCATCTCAAGTAGTGAAGTGATGAATCCTCATAGCTTGGTACAGATTTCTGTAATATTTGCAAGTAGGTCATTTATAAATCTGTTAGACTTGAAGGTGCCGGAAAGGTCCTGTTTTGTGTTTTGCTGTTAAGATTTAGAACGCAGTTGTTGAGCATTCAGAAGCATATTTTATCGTGCCATAAAAATACTGGCTACCGTGATCCACTGGTGTGGCATAGGTGTGATGCAATCAGCGAAGCATCATGGTGAATTCACATGGTCTGAGGCTGCCAAAAATACTGGGTGAAAGGCTCGTGGCTCAAACTTTGCCTCTGCCATGGGCTCACTCTCTGGGACAGGGTTCAGATTAGGCCCTCTTCTCCCACCTATTTGTGATGTGGAAACAACACTATTGATCTTGTTAAAAATAGAAACCATCAAACAGGGACTCCTATTAACACATATATTTATCTATTTTTGTTATTTATTAAAATCTATCTATCCTACCTAGTCCAAATTTCCAAGGAGGCTGACAAACAAGGTTAAACACAATAACCATAACCTGGTTACAGACAGAGGTAGATCCTCCTTATCTTCTTTCTACACAGTTCCTGAGGGACAGTGGCAGGGGAGGTGAACTGGCTGGCAGATGACCCTCAGTCAATTCAGTACTGAGGGACCCTTGCACTGGTACTTGGCTGCTGATGTATGCCTGGCTCCTCAGAGAGTGTCCTGCAGTGTCTGTTACTGGCTGGGCCAGGTCTGCTAACTGCCTCTTCCTCAGAGGAGTACTCTGCATCCCTTTGCTCCACTGGAGCTGGCTGGTCCATGACAACACTGCAGAGGGGAAAACATTCACTGTGCCAGGAGCTGATATTGTCAAAATATCTATTGGCTGTTGCCCAAAGGCTTGGATGAATAACAGTGTTGCTTAAAGGAGAAGGAATAGGCACCTGACAAACATGCCTGTAAAGGGTATTCCCTAGTCTGAGGTACCATGGAAAAGGTATTATCTTTACGGACACCACCTCTCTCACTTATGAAGACAGGGCACCCAGAGCAGGGCCCTTAGCAAAAGACCTTGTCACATGGAGCCTATACAACAAAGGGAAAGGAAAGCATTAAGACAACATTAGCTTATAAGACCCCCTTCAAGGATCGCTGCCTTGTTGTGGCAAGGGGGCTTGCGTAGTTCAGTGAAGCTATGAGCTATACCGTGTAGGGCCACCCAATACGGACAGGTCATAGCTGAGAGCTCTGACAAAAGGTGATCCACTGGAGAAGGAAATGGCAAACCACTCCAGTATCTTTGCCATGAAAACTCTATGGACAGTTCCAATAGGCATAACGATATGACGCTGGAAGATGAGCCCCTCAGGTCGGAAGGTGTCCAATATGCTACTGGGGATGAGCAGACGGCTAGTACGAGTAGCGCCAGAATGAATGAAGCGGCTGGGCCAAAGCCGAAAGGACGCTCAGTTGTGGAAGTAACTGGTGGCGAAAAGACAGTCCGATGCTGTAAAGATTTTTATTCCATAGGAACCTGGAACGTCAGATCCATCAATCAAGGCAAGCTAGACGTGGTTAAACAAGAAATGAGAAGACTGAACATCGACATTTTAGGAATCAGTGAACTAAAATGGATAGGAATGGGTGAATTTAATTCAGATGACCATCAGGTATACTACTGTGGACAAGAATCTCGCAGAAGAAATGGAGTAGCCTTCATAATCAATAAGAGAGTAGGAAAAGCAGTCTTGGGATACAATCCCCAAAATGACAGAATGATCTCAGTTCGAATCCAAGGCAAACCATTCAACATCACAGTGATCCAGGTCTACGCCCCAACCACTGCTGCTGAAGAGGATGAAGTTGATCAGTTCTATGAAGCCCTACAATACCTTCTAGAAGCAACGCCCAAAAATGATGTGCTTATCATCATGGGGGATTGGAATGCTAAAGTAGGAAGCCAAAAGATAACCGGGATAACAGGCAAGTTTGGCCTTGGAGTACAAAATGAAGCAGGGCACAGGCTGGTAGAATTTTGTCAAGAGAATACAATGGTCATAGCAAACACTCTTTTCCAGCAACCCAAGAGACGACTCTACACATGGACATCACCAGACGGTCAACACAGAAATCAGATTGACTATGTGCTCTGCAGCCAAAGATGGAAAAGTTCTATCCAGTCAATAAAAACAAGACCAGGAGCTGATTGTGGTTCAGATCATGAGCTTCTTGTTGCAAAATTTAGGCTTAAATTGAAGAAAGTAGGGAAAAGCACTAGGCCACTCAGGTATGAACTAAATCATATCCCCGACGAATACACAGTGGAGGTGACAAATAGATTTAAGGAATTAGATCTGATAGACAGAGTGCCTGAAGAACTATGGACGGAGGTTCGCAACATTGTACAAGAGGTAGCAACTAAAACCATCCCAAAGAAAAAGAAATGCAAGAAATCAAAATGGCTGTCTGAGGAAGCTTTACAAATAGCTAAGGAGAGAAGGGAAGTGAAAGGCAAGGGAGAAAGAGAAAGATACACCCAATTGAATGCAGAATTCCAGAGAAAAGCTAGAAGAGATAAGAATGCCTTCTTAAATGAACAGTGCAAACAAATAGAAGAAAACAATAGAATGGGGAGGACCAGAGATCTTTTCAAGAAAATTGGAGATATGAAGAGAACGTTTCATGCAAAGATGGGTATGATAAGGGACCAAAATGGTAGGGACCTCACAGAAGCAGAAGAGATTAAACAAAGGTGGCAAAATTATACAGAAGAACTATACAAGAGCGAGCTTAACATCCCTGATGACCACAATGGGGTAGTTACTGACCTGGAGCCAGACATCCTGGAATGTGAAGTCAAATGGGCCTTAGGAAGTCTGAGCAACAATAAAGCTAGTGGTAGTGACAGCATTCCAGTTGAACTATTCAAAATCTTAAAGGACGATGCAGTAAAAGTGCTACACTCAATATGCCAGCAAATTTGGAAAACTCAACAATGGCCACAGGATTGGAAAAAGTCAGTTTACATTCCAATCCCAAAGAAGGGCAATGCCAAAGAATGTTCAAACTACCGCACCATTGCACTAATTTCTCATGCTAGCAAAGTTATGCTCAAAATCCTACAAGCTAGGCTCTAGCAATATGTGGACCGAGAACTTCCAGAAGTACAGGCAGGATTTCGAAGAGGCAGAGGAACTAGAGATCAAATTGCCAACATACGCTGGATCATGGAGAAAGCTAGGGAGTACCAGAAGAACGTCTACTTCTGCTTCATTGACTATGCTAAAGCCTTTGATTGTGTGGAGCACAACAAATTGTGGCAAGTTCTTAAAGAGATGGGAATACCAGAGCATCTTATTTGTCTCTTGAGAAATTTATATGCAGGTCAAGAAGCAACAGTGAGAACTGAACATGGAATCACTGACTGGTTCAAAATTGAGAAAGGAGTTCGGCAAGGCTGTATACTGTCGCCTTGCCTATTTAACTTGTATGCAGAGCACATCATGAGAAATGCGGGATTAGAGGAGTCATAAATTGGGATCAAGATTGCAGGGAGAAATATCAACAACCTCAGATATGCAGATGATACCACTCTAATGGCAGAAAGTGAAGAGGAACTAAAGAGCCTGTTGATGCGGGTGAAGGAGGAGAGTGCAAAAGTTGGCTTGAAACTCAACATCAAGAAAACAAAGATCATGGCATCCGGCCCTCTCAATTCCTGGCAAATAGAAGGGGAAGAAATGGAGATAGTGACAGATTTTATTTTCCTGGGCTCCAAGATCACTGCAGATGGGGACTGCAGCAAAGAAATTAAAAGACGCTTGCTCCTGGGGAGGAAAGCTATGGCAAATCTAGACAGCATCCTAAAAAGCAGAGACATCACCCTGCCAACAAAAGTGCGTTTGGTCAAGGCTATGGTCGTCCCAGTTGCAATGTATGGCTGCGAAAGTTGGACCATAAGGAAGGCCGAGCGTCAAAGAATTGAGGCTTTTGAACTCTGGTGCTGGAGAAGACTCTTGCGAGTCCCTTGGACTGCAAGGCGAACAAACCGGTCAGTCCTAGAGGAGATCAGCCCTGACTGCTCTTTGGAAGGCCAGATCCTGAAGATGAAACTCAAATATTTTGGCCACCTCATGAGAAGGAAGGACTCCCTGGAGAAGAGTCTAATGCTGGGAGCGATCGAGGGCAAAAGAAGAAGGGGACGACAGAGAATGAGGTGGCTGGATGGAGTCACTGAAGCAGTAGGTGCAAACTTAAATGGACTCCGGGGAATGGTAGAGGACAGGAAGGCCTGGAGGATCATTGTCCATGGGGTCGCGATGGGTCGGACACGACTTCGCACATAACAACAACAAGCTTATAAGAACACACTATAGATATGGTAATATAATATAGATATGAGTACCCAGCTTGCTGGGGGGTAAACAGTAATGACTGGGGAAGGCACTGGCAAACCACCCCGTATTGAGTCTGCCATGAAAACGCTAGAGGGCGTCACCTTTACCTTTACCTTTATAGATATGGAGAAATAAAAGAAGGGTGATTTATTTTCATTACATAACCTGTATGCTTCCCTCCACATGGGGCAAATACCAAAACAAGGTGGGAAGGTCATTAAATTTCCATAAATGACTCCAGTAACAGTGGGTGAAGCCCCATTTCACCGGCACCGTGCCCCATATTAGAACAAAAGACACCACAACTTTTCCTTGCTAATAAAAAATATTTTGGAATCCTAGTGCAAACCTTCCCATCATCTTGTCTTGTTTGGCCCTTGCACAATCAAATAGTAATCCCCAAGGTCCGTATCTGACATGTTCTCAAGCCTTAATAGCATTTAATTTTTTGAAGAAAGTGTAGGAATTTCTGTTGATTGCTCCTTACCACGCCTGAACCCCCTTTCCCTCCTTATGCTGTTTTGTAGGGTCCACTGGCTCCCAGGGGCAATATGGGGGCAATGAGTGCAGTTGGAGGGAGAGTTGGTAGAAACTACTAAACTCCCTATTTAAAAAGCTTACATTGTATTGTGGGATATGGATCAGTGTGTCAGTTGGGTTCCTATTCTTTGCTTCCCAGGTTCCTAGGATGCAGGATGTCTGCAGCCTATTACTTGGTGTAACAGTTAGGAGCATCGACTTCTAATCTGGAAAGCCAGGTTTGATTCCTCACTCCCCCACATGCAGCCAGCTGGTGACCTTGGGGTCGCCACAGCACTGATAAAGCTGTTCTCACCGAGCAGTGATATCAGGACTCTCTCAGCCTCAGCCACCTCACAGGGTGTCTGTTGTGGGGGGAAGAAAGGGAAGGCAATTGGAAGCTGCTCTGAGACTCCTTTGGGTCGATAAAAGTGGCATATGAGAACCAATTCTTCTTCTTCTACAACTTCTGTTCCTCACCACCATTTGATGGGCAACACATCATTCTGTTACACATCATCATTTCTGTTGCAACCCCAGCAATGATGTCGTTGCACTGAGACAACTGTCTAGGGCTCCACCAAAACTTCTTGTCCTGATGTGATGATAGCACTTCCATCTTGCACCAAAAATGTTGTTGTGGTATTAGAGAGGCATTGATTACCATATGATTGCCCCCAAAACTCCTGCTGGCTGGCACTTGGCTAGCAACCTTCCAAAGAGGTCATTCAGGGGCAGGAACCATACTACAGGTGTTGAGAACAGAATCTTGAAGAGGAAGAAAAAGCAAGGCAGTCTTGAGGAATTTGGGTTCTCTTTACTATTCTTTGCAAACTTCCTTTTCTATTTGAAAAGTATTCCTTGGAAAATGCCAACAGCAGCAGAAGTAGTACCAAACTTTAAGCATTTGAGCATTAAAATAGTTTCTTGGTCAAGTTCAGTCTTGACCTGATAATGACAGTGGCCTTTAAAAAAACAATTAACTGCAGTCACTATTCTTTCATGTAGGCCATTACCTACACATGTACTCTCCTACTAAAGAGCAGCTCTATAAATTTTACAGGCCATCAATCACTTGTGTGCTACTTAGCAGGTACAACAAAGAAATAACATTTGTCTGGCCTGATGAGCATGGCACGGCATCTATCCTTGTAGCTGTTCTCCATGTAGTAAAATTTATGACTCCCATCATGTGTAAGGCAAGGATGCCCCAGGCCTGAAGACTGTCTCCTGCTCAACTTTCAATGAAGATTGTCCACCACTGCAACTAGAGCCATCTCAGTCCCAAACCTTGGTCTGCAGCCGGATGGAAAAGGGTCAAGGGCATATGTATTTTTCTGGGAATCCTGGGGGGGGGGGGATATTCCCATTCTCAATAGTGAACTGCATCAGAACATTCTATACTCTTGGGGAAAAGTTGGTTGTTATTACATTTTCCCACAACTCCTAGTTTCATGCAGTATCCTATGCAGGATATGTAAGCCATACCCATCTTTTTCATCATCTCCTCCCCCCTCCCTGCTTTATTTTGCCTTATCTGTTTTTCCATTTGTCAGATATTGGGTTAAACACCTATATCCTGGAAATGGGGGATGTACCCAATCAGTTGTTTTTATACATGTTCGGTTTGCCTTCTTGGCATAACAGTTAAGTCAGCCCCGATGCGTAGCAACGATCTGTCGAATTTCCTTGAGGAGGAGATACATGAACAGAGCCAGAGGAAGATGAGCCAGCTTGACTTTAAACAACAGCGCATGTAATGAACTAACATTTATTTCAATTAAGGGAAAACATTTCTGCTCCTGGCACTTAGCTCTGTGTTGGATCATGGTGGTCTTTGTGTTGTTGCAAGTCTCTGCTTTTGGCACCCTTTTGTGCCTGATGGTTATAATCTGCCGATTTCATTAGAATTAAACCTACTCAGCCAATTATGACATGTCTGCTGAGTTTTAGAAATGCATTGCTTAAGCCCCTGTACTTTCCTTTAAGCCTTTTTTCCTAGAAGCCAAACAACATTACAAAGATTTCCATGGTGGTTGCATCACCCTAATACATGGGTGCTAAAAACTGAAGCATCTGCAACATGTCCATCTATACGAGCTGGAAATCAAAGTTGACAGTACATCAGTTTGGAGGCTCGAGAAATGTTGAGTTGTGGAAAGAAGTTTTCAGACCAAAAGCATCAACGGACTGGTTCTGTTTATTTGAATTTGCATACAAGAAGAACTTGAAATTACAGGAGAAAATCTATGTGTGGCATCGTCATTTGGGAGTGGCTACAGTGCAAGCATTAAATGGCCAGGTTTTCCCATGAAGAACATGGCAAGGAACAGTGAGAAAAGATTAGGCTCTTGTTTCCCTGTTTATTTTGCCATACTGAACATCACACAAAAGTAGAGCTGAACAAATGTCACTCTTACTGTTCCATGCTTGCCCCATAGTAGCACTGTGGCAGGTGTTTCATCTTATATCCAATGACAATCCATTGTGCATTTCTGCCTAGATCAGTGGTTCTCAACCTTCCTAATGCTGCAACCCTTTAATACAGTTTCCCATGTTGTGGAGAACCCAACCATAAAATTATGCACGTGTTCTTTCACAGAAATTAAATCAAAACTGACCAATGGCGTGAAAATCAATTGTTCATGATGGTATATAAATCATTCCCCCCCCCCAGGGTTTCTCAGTTCAGTTCTGCAGGAGGAGCGACAACAGTGTCGGTGCCCTCCCCTGCCAAGCTGCTCGCCCTGCTTCGACCCCTCTGAACAGGTTGTTTGACCCCAAAAGGGGTCCCGACGCCCAGATTGAGAACCACTGTGTTAGAGGAATGTAGGTGCTCGCCCAATGCACATTTTGATATGTATGTGTTTTCGCTGGATAGGTTTTGCAGTCTGTATTTCCGTCATGGTACTGCTTATACAAATTTAGACTCCCACCCCCCAATCCAGGGCACAGTAATGGATAATAGATAAAGAGAACATTCATGCAATTCCAGTTGTGATGTGGAATGGCATGTCCCCATGAACACTTTTTGTCGGGTTGGAACTCGGACGGTGCCAGTGTTGAAAAAGCAAAGTACATCTGTGGTGCTATCAACTGCATGACGTTTAAAGCAGTGGTCCCCAACCTTTTTGAGGCTGGGGACCAGCAGGGCAACTGCCCGCCCACGCATGCCGCACATGCACGGCGCACCCGCGCATCAAGCATGCGGGCCAGGCCGCACATGTGCCATGCATGGCCGAAATCGCGCATGCACAATTTCGGCTGTGCATGCATGATGCGTGGGCGCAGCCCTGATTCCCTCTTCCCCCCTCCTGCAGTAAGAAGCTCCCGGGCCACAAGCTTGCGGCCTGGGAAGTTTTTTACTGCGGGGGGGGGGGGCAGGGAGAGGGAGCCGTGGCCCGGTGCCATGGCCTTCACAGCCCGGCACCAGGCCGCGGCCCGCGGGTTGGGGACCACTGGGTTAAAGGACACATTTGTTTACAATAAAATGCCAGTTCATTTAAATGCTTTAGGCACATGTGCCTAATTTTACTTATAGCCATCTCTCATATGTTATGTATTTGCTATATGTGTATATGGCCTCTTGCATTTCCTCTTATTTCTGTGTAATTTATTTTTGCATTTGTATAGTACTTTGGAGGGTATGAAGTGCCCCTGATAAGGCAGGCCAGTATAGTTGGATAACTTTGGAGGTGGGAAAATACAGCTGCACCCAAACATTACTGGATCTTGTGTTCTCCTTCCTCGTAACTGGATTATCCAGTGTCGACAGACCAGTCCAGTTGTAGATGATTGCCACTGCACAACAAGAGCACATTATCCAAAGATGTGCAGATAAAGGCTGAGGATTCCTTTCTGTCCAGGGAGTTTATGGCATATGGGAGGTGTGAATCAAGGCTTTCCCTCAGTTGTAGCTCAGTCGCTTAGCTACCACACTACTCTAACTATCTGTGTACAGTAAATTGTAGGTTGCTCTTTGACCCTAAGTCTCTTTCCCTGGTGGTGGGCTGCTGGTCGTCAAATGAGAGCAATCTGATTATGATTAAATCTGTGCCTCTCGCTCTCTCCTGTGGTGCACAAACCTTTTTGCCCTGTGATTATCACATCATCATTATGGGCATTAGACACCAGATGGCCTGCTGCGCTCGCTCCTTGCTATTGTTTGTTATGGGCTTTCCTAAATCCGGCACAATTGCTGCAGCGTCGTCTCCCCGACAAAAAAAGATCAGAGCACCAAATGAAATACCTCTTCCTATTAGGCATTTTTGAGGCATGAATTCTTGCTGAATTACCCCCTTGCCAGGGATGGAGCTTTGCACCGAATGCTTTCCTGCTGGCGAGCCCGGCTGTGTTGGACTATCTCCAGAACAAGAACATTTTGGAAAACTGTTACCGTGGAACCTCTTGGGGGCAATGTGTGTTGATTCCTCTTTTTTAAAAAAAAACAACACACAAGGGATATGTTATAATCTGGATTTCTCTCCACCCAACCCGCAAGTGGAAACCAGCTTGGCTGCAGCCAAAGTGACATGTCAGCCGTTCAGTCGGCAAAAAGCAGAGGAAGAATGCGTGGCTCCGACCCAAAGGCAGAAGCCCTGCTCTCGGTCCCCATGTTTCTTCCAGGGACAGGTAGATTCCATTCTCCCCATCAGATAATCCCTTTTTCAAAACTGTTTCATGATCTGTCTTTTCTTTGGAAGAGGATCAGAAAAGGAACTGACTTCTTGATACTTGTGGTTGGACACAAAACTATTTTGAAGGCCGTGCCAGTAAAAACGGAAGGGAATTTGGATCGTTTACATGCCAGACACTACAAAGTACTCCCTTTGGGTTAAAAAAAATGTTCCTTGTATACACAGAAGCCTATTTTCTGTAGAGTGGTCATAAATGCAGTCCTGGACGGTGGTTTGTATGACACTTGCAGCCTATCCATGCACATGTGGGAAGTTAATGGCATTGAATGCTGCAGATTGGAGCCTTACTGCTGCTAATCCCCAGTTTGGAAACCCTGATATCAGCAGGAGGTCTTGTTTGTACTGCAGTCTCTTGTTTGCCTTACGTGCTAAAATGAGCCAATAATAGTAAGCCTTGGTATCCACTTGGGCTAAATATAGATTTGTTGAAAGGGCCTCCTTAAGAAAAGCCAAGATGGCACTCTCTTTAAGAGACCCATCTTGGTGTAGCGGTTAGGAGAGTGGACTTCTAATCCGGTGAGCCGGGTTCGATTCCCTTTCCCCCCACATGTAGCCAGCTGGATGACCCTGGGCCAGTCACAGCACTGATAAAGCTGTTCTGACCGGACAGTAATATCAGGGCTCTCTCAGCCTCACCTACCTCACAGAGTGTTTGTTGTGGGGAGAGGAAAGGAAAGAAGATTGTAAACCACTCTGAGACTCCTTTGGGTAGAGAAAAGTGGCATATAAGAGCCAACTCTTCTTTTAGGACAGTCACACAGTCCTCCCCAGTCAGATGCTGTGTCAGCCTTGAGTGATTGAGGATGTAGAAAAACATTCTTCATGAATGGTGGTAAAGCAGGACCAGATTTTTGCTCAGGCTACACCATAGAAGTCTAAAGCAAAGGAACCACCTGCTGTTTGTTTCCCTGCCAGCCTGTTGTAGTGGTTAAGAGCAGCAGCCTCTAATCTGGAGAACTAGGTTTTATTCCTCATGTTTCCACATACAGCCAGCTGGGTGACCTTGGGCTATTCACAGGTGTTTTATGGCTATTCTTGCAAAGCAGTTCTCTTAGGGCTCTCTCAGTACCACCTACATCCATTATCTTAGCTCTTCCCTCTCTGTGTTACTTCTTCCATTTGTTAAAGAAAGGTAAAGGTAAAGGTATCCCCTGTGCAAGCACCGAGTCATGTCTGACCCTTAGGGTGACGCCCTCTAGCGTTTTCATGGCAGACTCAATACAGGGTGGTTTGCCAGTGCCTTCCCCAGTCATTACCGTTTACCCCCCAGCAAGCTGGGTACTCATTTTACCGACCTCGGAAGGATGGAAGGCTGAGTCAACCTTGAGCTGACTGCTGGGATTGAACTCCCAACCTCATGGGCAGAGCTTTCAGACTGTATGTCTGCTCCCTTACCACTCTGCGCCACAAGAGGCTCCTTCTGTTAAAGAAAAGGCTCTAATTAATCATGTTTAATAGTTACCCGCCCATTTGTACTGAGATTTTTATACTTATTTGTACTGTTATTTTTCTTTCTCTAGGAGACACCCACTGTAAATGTATAGAAATGGCCAACATGGACTGGTATTTACTGGGTTATATTTTCTGTTTATTCCATTGGCCAGTTGCTTGTTTTCTTGTACTACTAATCTGAACATAATATGGCGTAGAACAAACCCCACATTTCAAAAAGTCCTGGCATATTCTGTTCCTGTCCTGTCTTGCATGTTGTCATAATTCAACTCATTCTTGTTCAAATCTGGACTTATTCATCACCATCTGAATGTGCTCACTAATACATTTTACACTGGTAAACACTATCACATAACCCATTTCCAATAATATATCACATTTCCGTCTTACATTTTACATGTTTCACATCTTCAGTCTGAAAACCTTACTATACATTGTGGTTTGGATCCAGATAATTTATTTAACTTAAAAAAAGCATTTTGTGTGTATGTGGATATTTGGGATTGTGGCCACAGCACTGGATACCCTGTATTGTTTCCTTGGGAATTTGTTTTCATCGTTCAATTTAGTTTTAGACCTGATGGGGGGAAAAGACAGGCAAATATACCCTGTGGAGAAAAAGACAGGTGCCATACATTTGCCTGTCTTTTCCTCCATCTGAGCTAACACCAGCTCAGGGAGTGTGATTTCTATTGGGGGGAAAACCCATGTGTTCCTGTGACATCAATCCAAATAACTTTTGAATGTTTAAAGATCCAGTCACTAATCCCCAGTTTTAACTGGCTGCCAGTAGTTCCTTACAACACCTCCAAGAGCCAAACTAGATGTGTGAGTTTTTTTTTTCCCTTAAGAGTTGGGTCTGTGTTCCCCACATCCACACAACAGCTGTAGGCACTGGCTTAAAAAAAATCCTGTTTGGGCTTGGAATACCACTGCAGGGGGAGGTGTTTCTGACTCTTCCCAGGCTCTTTTCCCATGCCAAAATAACAGTGGGGGGAATTATTTCCCCATTTTTGCCGCTCTACATAAAGCAGTAAGAATGGTGAAATAACTCCCCCCCCCCCCGGACTCTTACGGTGTGGGAGGCCAGCTTGAGGCGGGGCGAGGGTGGTGGTGCAGGGAGCCTTTCCCCCTGCCATGGTGATGGTCCAATCACAAATGGGTTCTTTTTTGAGTGCCAATTTACACAGCTGCTCTGTGGCTGCAGGGAACTGGAACTGGGTCTCGGGGAACCTGTGCATGTAGTTTGCTGCTCAGATAGGTCAGTATTATTATTCCAATAGCGCAGTTGTGAGAATGAAAGCGAGTGGTTTGCCTTATGGCCATCTAGCCTCTTCTTATGGCCTCTTCTTACCTAAACCAAATCTTGACAACTTTCAGTTTTGTCTTCAATTTTGCAATTTCAGTAGAGTTGAATTTTTGGATCCCACACATCATTCAGCAAAGAGCATGATATATGCCCCAGACGTCAGTGACCTTCAGTACAATCTGTTCAGCAGAGCCAGTAACATCTCTGCATGCTGGATGACACTGCCCATAAATTTGGTGCACTGCAATTCAAAACATGGATAAAATTATTTGAGATGGGTGCCAAGGTTTTTTTTTTTTGTTTTGTTTTTTTTGCCAAAAATGAAGGTGGGTCTGATGTCAGGCAATATGACATTGAAAAACCGTGAGTAATTTTGGCGCAGCTCTCGGTTGCTCTTCTGTTTGCACTCAAAGCAGCTTGTTAACTGGTATCAGAACACATCTTATTTCTGAAGTGGCTGTATTTACCCTCCCCCTCAATCAGTAACCCTTAAATGAATGTCTTTGCTGAAAGTGCAAAAGGGGCTGGCCTTAGCATTGTGCTCATTATTTGCTCTTTGGATGTAGCTCTTTTGCCAGCTTTTTAATTCATAAGAACCATTGACTTTGCATTATAAACAGATGACCTAAAGAAAGAGTAATTTGTAAAAAAAAAACCAAAACAATGACTTTCTCCCCTCCTTTCCAGTATTGTTCATCCCGTACTGCCACCTGGTGCTCAAAGCATAGACATAACAGCCCCTTCTGAGGAAGGGAAGAGCTTCTTGCACGGAATAATTCTTCCAACAGTTTTGATAGGCTTGGGGGGGGGGGGGATGTGCATATGCCCAAGATGCTTTTACTGTGCCCTTGAAGAATTTGAACGCAACAAATATGTATTCGGCCACAAACCCATGCGCACCTCAGGATGTTCTTGTGGGCTATAGCTACGTGTTGAGGGTTCATCTGAGAGCAGGGAGGGGTTCATCACTACATGTAAAATTACTCCGCCCAGTGCAGTTAAGCCCACATATATTCACGTCCCCTCAGTATACATGGAAACTTACAGTAATATTATTCTATATTTTTTCTGCCTTTCGAAAGAGCTTGGCAGACTGTGAGCTATCCATTTCTTTCTCGTTAAAAGCCTACAAGATAGGTTAAGACACCCCCTGGCTTCTCTGGTCCAAATCCAACACTTGATCCCAGATCACTCGCTGTCTGTCACAGACTTTTCACTCCGAGGTTCATGACTCTCTTGAAATATCTCCTTTGGCGCGAACATGGCTTGTGGACACAAGCTATGCTCTTGGATCAGGTGTATTTTCTTGCCAGAATGGGCATTCTTTTGGAAATAGCCAAGGTTATGTATATTTCACTGAGCAAATGTAGGATTGGATCTAGATAAAATTTCTGCTGGTATAAGTGTGTATGTGTGTGTGTGGGGGGGGGAGCATTTAGGTTGCAGTGGGGGGGGAAATCTTGGTCTGCTAACAAAATACCTCTAGTCGTCAGTGATTTTCTTGTGGGATCCAGCCCATAATGTATTTGCTTGCAGTTTCCAAGAAATCCATTTGCTCAAAGCAATTTAAAATAAAAACCAATTTATAAACCAAATGGGGGGGGGGGGGCTGAGCAGTGTAATAAAAACCTGGCAGTAGATTGGGCCATCAAATTGCAGCCAACCCTCATGGGGTTTCCAAGGCAAGAGACATTTTGCAGTGGTCTGCCCTTGTCTGCCTCTGCGTAGCAACCCTGCACTTTCTTGCTGGACTTCCATTCAAAGACTAACTAGGGATGATCCTGCTTAGCTTCCAAGATCTGATGAGATTGGACCAGTGAAGATCAGGGCAATTTTTAAAAAATGACCATAACTAAACTGTAGCCCCAGTAGGAGGCATTAATGGATAAAGAAGATGGGGGTTGGTTTCTTTAAATTTTCTTATGGGGTCAAGCAGACCATGTTCACCTATTTGTCTGGTAAATTTCACTTTTACTCCCCCCTCAAGCACTTAATGCCAGTGGTGTTGTATACCATTGTATGCAATTTGCACAAAAACAGGCATCAATTTTAATGGCAACTGTTCAAGCTGATTTTGCTATGAAATTGATGTTGATAGATTTATTTTGGGCTTCAAAGCCACATACAACTTTGTTCTTCCCTTCCTCCAGTTTTTCTGCACAATAAGAGCCCTGTGCAGCAGGCTGGACAGAGAGAATGAGCCAATAAGTTGCATCGCCCAATAAGTTGCCTTCAGTAGAGGGGCAATTCACATCTGAGTCTCCTACATACTTGTCTGGCACTCTAACCATTATGCCACGTCATTACATCTTGGGAGGGAGCACATCTAACCCTTATGCAGGCCAGGTGCAGAGCCATGTCCTGTGCAAGAACTCTGTTCGGTCACAAGTGTATAATTTACCCGTCCGAATGCAGAGTAAATATTTGAAGGTGTGATTAATACGGCATGAGCCCACATCCTTGAAGACCTTGCTGGATAAGACTGGTTCCCACTAATGCGGTGAGTCTTCTGTCTGGCTCTACCACTTAGGACTGCAGGCAGGGGGTCCTCATTGAAAGAAAAAACCCTTGACTATATTGGGCAGTATCCCATCACTTCATGTACAGAAGGTTTTCCTGGATTCCATTTCATCGTTGTGGTTGTTTATGATGCCTGGAGGGATCAGTCCTGAAGATGCAGGTTTCATATGGAGGAAGAGGCCTGTGGGTTGAAGGGGAGAAGTGACAAAGTTGAAATGGCTCCTCCTTCCTGCTCCACATGCACTGAGGGTGGTGGCAGCTTCATCCCCTTGTTCTCCCTCGCTCCAGGTTACTGACCCTCATGGCTGTTCTTCTGTATGGCTCCCATGACCCTGGACTGATTTTCTGGGGATCAGAGGAAGCTACAGTGATGGAGAGGAATGTGGGGAAATCCCGTCTGCCTCCTGTACATGGATGGTTGGATACTCTAATGTAGCATATTGATAGAGATTGACCTAGAAGGCAGGAAGTTCTTGGACTGAATCTTGTTGCTTCAGTGAACTCACTATAGGTAGACCTGGGGAAGCCACTTTCTACAGGACTCCCATTCCTTTTACAGTATGGAGATAATAATACTGATCTTCCTTATGATACTGCAAAGGTTACAACAAGAGAATGTACAGATGTGTGCTGAGTCCCTCTAATGTAAGATCTGTCAAGTTGCAATTGACTGATGGCAACCCCGAGAAAGGAGCTTTCATGCAAGTGAGAAGCAGAGGTGGTTTGCCATTGCCTTCGTCTGCAGAGTCTTCCTTGGTAGTCACCCATCCAAATGTCAACCCTGTTTAGTTTCCAGAATCTGACAAGATTGGGCTATGCCATGTCATCTTTCTTCGGACAAAATGGAACAGTTCATCTTGTGACAGGTATTAGGTGGCATGAGCATGTAAATCTGTAATGAAAAGATGGCACTGGCTACTGGTTTGCTTCTTGGTGCAGTTCATAATCATGGTTATTACCTTTAAAGCCTTTTGTGACCTGAAACCTACATACCTGAATAGCTCATAGTCTTGATCTGATAGTTAAGATCACTTTGGTAGGCAATCTTATATTGGTGCCCCAGTGTTCTTTGGTTTACTTACTATTTTTGTATTTTTCACTGGGTTCCACTCTTCTGTTCCTGTGATTGCTCAAGCAGATGCTGGCATGTCATTTTGAAATGAATAAAGGTAAAGGTAAAGGTAAAGGTAAAGGTAAAGGTAAAGGTAAAGGTAAAGGTATCCCCTGTGCAAGCACCAGGTCATGTCTGACCCTTGGGGTGACGCCCTCTAGCGTTTTCATGGCAGACTCAATATGGGGTGGTTTGCCAGTGCCTTCCCCAGTCATTACCGTTTACCCCCCAGCAAGCTGGGTACTCATTTTACCAACATCGGAAGGATGGAAGGCTGAGTCAACCTTGAGCCAGCTGCTGGATTGAACTCCCAGCCTCATGGGCAGAGCTTCAGACTGCATGCCTGCTGCCTTACCACTCTGTGCCACAAGTGGCCCTAATGAATAAATAGCTACTTTCAAAAAGATACATGAATCGTCATCCCTACCCCACACATGCATCTATACTTGGTCCTACTTATATTCAACTGTTATTGCTGTTGTGTGTAAAGTGTCATAAAATTGTAGCCAATGTGTAGGGAACCCATAGGGTTTTCAAGGCAAGAGATGTCTAGAGGTGGTTTACCATTGCCTGTCTCTGCATATCAAGTTTCAACACTAGATTTCCTTGGTAGTCTCCGACATCTGACAAGATCATCTGGTCCATTAAGGATCACTTAACTGTCATTGACTGACAGCTAGTTCATTGTCATATTTGTATCCCATAAATCTTGCTATGAACTTAAGGAAAAGGCAATCTTGACCCCCCCTTTCCGGGTCACTAATCAGAAAGGAAATTGCAAAAGAGATGTGAGATAGGTAAATTATTTGTAGATTAAACCGGCAAATGTCATTTGAACTGGGTGTAACGTCACACAGACTGAGACTAATTATTTTATTCAATAGCGGGCATGTCGTTTTGGATGCTGGATATTAAAACCAGCAGTCCTTCAGATATCTTGTCGCTGATCAGTGCTTCTGATCTGAATTCAAACAGGTATTTCAGCAGTGTTGGCTTATAAACATAAACAAATCTGTTGGCTTGTGTCTGGTCCTAGCAGAGTTCTCAGCTGTATGGATACAGCTGGTAACTCTGTATTTTGTACAGTCATTAACTTCCATATTCTGCAGCTTTGACTTTAATCTGCCATCATTTCCCAGACTACAGTTGCTGCCTACCAAGTTTCCCCTTGGCGCTACAGAATATGACCCCCCAGATTCCGCTAGCCTCTGCTTCAGAGTTACCAAGATTTGCTGCAGTTGTTCTTGCTCTGGCACTGCTGGGAGGGTGGTGGGTATGGGCAGGAACACAGCAATTCTGAAAGGAAAAGGCAGCTACAACAAGTCATGATACAGAAGTTACAGCAGGCATTGTTACTGGCTAGACTGCTGCTACGACAGGCCAGGTGGCTTCGCTGACACTTCTGAAGAAAGGGAGAGGAGTGACTCCAGGTTGTCTTGAAAGCATGCCAGGACTTCTGTTAATGGAACAACTGGATTTGAGCCCATCTGGGGGGGTTCTCCGTTCCTTGGCAGAGAAAAATAATTTGCTTCCTTTCTACCTGTCAGAAGGAATGAGTCATAAGTGTGTTCAACAGAAGTTTTGAGAAGTTGTTATCGCGGAGGGATCTGATACATAGGTAACCCCAGGACTCGAGTGAGCATCATCTTCTCGAGGAGAAACCATGTAAGTGCTATAGCAATTGCTTTCTCAAGGCCCGTTGTGGCCCAAAGTCTTGAAACACCATGGTTCCTTGGCTTCATATCAAAGTCTATGACTCACTCGATCTCTTTGACATTGTAGGCAATGTGGTACTGTTTCAGAGTCGCACTGACTGCAATTGTGAAATGGTCCTGATGGGTATAAAACACACACCCAAGGAGTGGCAGGGGGAGAAGTGTAGTGACTCACAGACCACAACAAAGCTCTTCCTGTCACTCAAAGCATAACCTGCCAAGAGACGAAGGATGTGAACTTGATGGGGACATGGGAACAATTGCTGCCATAAACAAAAATTCCTGTAGAAATTATCTTTGCAATCATGGGGCTAACATTTAATATCCAAGATGGATTTATAGAGGAAGTTGGAAGGAGTAGGAACAACTGTGACATTCAATGACAGCTTAAATGGAGTTAATTTGCCAGGGCTGTTTTCTTCATCACATGTTACAAACAGGGATTAAGTCTAGGCCATTCTTGGATAATTTAGTGTATAAACTGATGCCTCCTTTATTTTGCCAGAAGCAAGAGAAGGCTGGGTTTCCTGGAGGTAACTTTCAACAGTAGGCAAGTTTTCCAAACATGGGAGATGAGGGCTCAATTCTGACTTCTATCACGAATCTTGCTTGGTGGCCTTGGGCAAGTCATATGGATCTAGCCTACTTGCCAGGATAGCTGTGGGGATAAAATGAGAACGGGATAAAGTGATAACAGGAGACTGCAGACCCCACTCTGAGTTTCATGGAGGAAGGGTGCAATGAAAATGTACCAGATTATTTTTGTATGCAACAGTCAAATGGGCATCTGCAAATGGGCATTTTTCATACCCCGTGTGAAACAGCACTGAAAGTGGCTTCCAGCATTCCGGAGAAGCAGCAAAAGAAATTAAATGCAAGTGACTTGCACTTCCTTCCCCATGCTTCTGAGTCATACGGGCATCTGGTTAATTCTAGAAGAATTTCTAGGCAGCTGAACTGGAATTCATTTGCAGATTTGGCACACATTGGGACTTAATCATGACTTAGGTTGTGTTTTTTTCCTCCTACAAGCAGGATTCTTTGGTGTCCTGGAATCTGGTCTGTTTCCTGATGCTGGACACACACTTCTGTTGGTAGTACAGCAGGAAATATTTGCTCCCCCTCCCCTTGATGCAGACTCTGCTGCTGTTCCCCTGAATGGAATTTCAGAGGTTTCAATGGGCAAAGGTGGACTTGAGGAGGTGGGAAATTCCAGCTCTTATGAATTCCAGTCTCATAAGGTCCAAAGCAGAAGTTGGTTATGCCTTGACTCATCTGTTGGCT
This sequence comes from Paroedura picta, assembly GCF_049243985.1. Lineage (NCBI taxonomy): Eukaryota > Metazoa > Chordata > Lepidosauria > Squamata > Gekkonidae > Paroedura > Paroedura picta. Next base: position 90,590,487 of record NC_135375.1, on the reverse strand, counting down.
TGTGCATCCTTTGTGACTGATCTATGTTGGATTCAGTTATCTGACTCATATGTGATGTCTCTGGTTTTAGTATGTGAGAACTTACTTTTCAGTTTGGGCATATGTATGTACAGTCATTGGAAAGCACAATAATGTTACATTTCTGGGTTCAGTCCAATCTTCTGCTTATAAAGTCCATATGCTTTGCCTATTGCTATGAAATCTAGTATGGAAGAGTACTTGGGTGAATAGTGAAGTGTCAATTTTCAGAGAGTTCATTGATTGTGTTGTATTGTTTTCATAGCAGGAGCCAGAACAGGGGGGCGGGGGGGGGGCAAGGGGTTCTCTCTTAGTTGTGTCCTTCCCTTGGTTGTTCTTGAATAGGCAACACAGTTTAAACACATGGGTCTGTAGAGGCAAATGCTCCCGCCCATCTGAGTGTGACGTTAAGGTGTGTATTTAATTAATTATTATTTTAAAAATCTGGTCTGGGATTTTAATACCTGCTAGTTTTCATGTACGTCAGTGAATGAGGATAATGCGGATGTTCATGATAAGGCTTTGGAGCTGCTGTGTAGGGAAGGTGTGTTGCATTCTCTTAACGGATCATGCAAACATTGTTCTGTATTAAAGGGAAGTGATTTATTCTGTCACTATATCATTTGACAGGGAAGATCTCTTGGTTGATGTGCACCAGATGGCCTGATTTCAGAAATTAGATGCAGTTTGCCTGCTGTACAGCAGTCAAATGGGGTGTGTGAAGTGGGTGCCATTGTATCTAGCTTCACCAAGCCATCAAGTCCTGCAACCTCTCCCAAATCCAGTTTGCCTGCATACCAGCGTTTGTTTAATGATTTTAAGTCATAATGGTAACTTGCGAACCATTAGCTCCTACCATGTACCCGGGTTGCGTGGGTTAACTTCATCTGTCTTTCAGTCTATTCAAAACAATGCGTGTTCGGGTTCTTTTTCCAAGGAACACACTCCTGTCCTGAAAGAGAAGATAGAGACAGTAGGACTGATGAGGCAATTGGGGGAGGAATCTAGAGTGCAACAACACATGAGATAGCTAGGGAGACTAGGTGAACTGATAACTAGGGTTACCAATCTCCAGTTGGGGCCTGGAGTTCTTCCAAAGCTACAGCTGATCTATACAGATCATATTTTCCTGGAGAGGCTGGCAGATTCAGAAGGTGGACTCTGTGGTATACCTCAGTATCTAGGAGAAACCAGAGCCCTTCTCCGGTGAGTATCTGAAGGTCACCCAGCAAGCTTCCTTGGCTAAGCAGAAATCAAACCCAGATCTCCCAGATTTAGTCTGAAATTCCCACCACCATACCACACATTGCCAGTGCAATACTATATGATATCAATTGACTGGATATTATACTAGCTTGTTTCATTTTATGGGGACAACTCAGTCTGAAAACATGGCATGATAATAAAGTTTCTAGGACTGAATTTTCATTAAGAAGTAAAGTTGAATAAAGGTACCACTGTGTCAGACCATTCACCTGTCAAGGTCAGAGTCTCCTGTTCTGACTGACTGTGGCTCTCTGGAGTCTCAAATCTTTCACATGACCTGCTATCTGACTTTCTAATTGAAGATGCCCAGGATTGAAACTGGCACCTTCTACATGTAAGGTACAGAGCTACAGACTCTTCTCAAAAACTGAAATGATGATTTTAAAAATCAAAACCGTGGGAATGAGTAGGGTGCTGGTTTTCTAGGTGTGTTCTGGAGATCTCCTAGTTAGAACATATCTCCAGACTACAGTGATCAATTTTCTTGGAGAAAGTCCTGGCCCTGGTCAAGGGCAATTTCATTCCCTTCAGACTGGGGACCCTGAGCAGATGTTGATCTGAAGATCTTAATGCATTTTGGGGGGGGGGGACAGTCCCACAGGTATACTGCTCCCAGACCTATGACACCCACTGACCTTCCATCTCATAATTAGGGTTCAAACTTGAATCTACAGGATCTTGTTCTGACATTATAATCCCTATAAAAATGGGATTCCTTGCTTGACATTCCTTGCTTGACAAACTGCATGCTTCATCCTGACCAGCTGGGATGAAATTCTGGGACTGTATACTTCCTTAAGTTACCATCTCTCAGTTTACACCAGATAAGAGAGTGGCTTCCCATTGAAGAGTAGGGGAGCTATTGAATTTCTCATCCCAGATAGTTTGTTCATAAATCCCATTTCTTTTTCAATTATTTGTTTTCCCACCTGCATGGATCAAACCCATAAGTCTTTATTTTGTGTCATTTTCTGGGCATTTCTGCACATTGCTAAACATAGCATTACACCAGCTGAGTGGTGTAGCACTAAAGATTATCGCGCCTCTGGCCATTCCTCACATTCTTGCTGTCTCACTGCAGTCTGTTGCCTTTTCACACTTCTTACACTCTGCATGTATGCTTGAAATGGCTGAAGAGAGCAACGTGCTTTGCAGGCGACTCTTTTCTGCCTGTCAGTCATGCCAGGCAGCCAATACCCTTCCTCCACTAACTAAAATGGGAATTTTGGCTTTTCTGCCTTTCCAGGGGCTGAGAGGATTGATCCACAGGCTTGGCTTACAGGGGTTCCTGAAAAGAGTGCCCCATCCCTCCATTCTATCCTATGGAAGGATGAGGACACCCACTTTGGGAGCCCCTAGAAGCCAATCCCTTGGAACAATCCTTTTGAAATTCAGGGAAGAGCCTCCCAGAGTTGCCCTGAAATTTTGGAGGCTGTACCTCAAACCTCCTACTCTTCCAGGCTTCTTGAAAGGCGGAAAAAACAAAATTCCCATTTTAGTTAATGGCGCCATTGACTTACATGGGAACTGCAACCGAAACTGCGAAATCGGGCCCTTGCACATGCCTTCTGATCTGGGGGGGGGGGGGGAGATGACTTTAAACTGTGGCCAATTTATACAATGTGGTAAACTAGATTTGATTCCTTGCTCCTTCACATGGTGGGTGACTTTGGGCTATTCATAGTCCTGTTATAAACTCTTTACACAGAGCAGTTTCTCTCTGAGCTCTCTCAGCCTCAGAGTGTCTATTGTGAGAAAAGGAAGGGAAGAATATTATAAGCCACCCTGAGACTCCTTTGGGCAGTTAAAAGCAGGGCATAAAAACAATTCTTCTTCTAATGGGAAACAATGTCTCCCCCCTGTACATGTCCCCATGGCCTCATGCTGCTTCAGTGACCCGTCTACAGTTTTCCCATCTTATATGCCATTTGCTTTGTTGTGATGGTCTTGCAAAGACTGCAGTCAGACTAAGGTAGTATCCATATGGAAAGGGAAAATCTACATCTTCCCAGTCCCACATACACATCAGCATTATTTTCCCTACTGCAATTGCCTGTGATGGCTACCACCAAAGCATTCCTCCTTTCTCTGATTGCAAATTGCAAACCTCACTTACTCATGAGTAAACATTCCCAGGGCAGAGGCTTTTCCTGGCTGCCATGAGTCCCAGAATGCCATCTGGGGGTGTTTCTGGGCCTCCCACAGGTCCCCCAAGAGAAGGCAAGCAGAGGCTGCATTAGTAGGCAGCTCACTCCCCCCAAGTCCTTGAATAGAAAGAGGCCGGGCAGCATGGCGTGCTCTGAGCCTGGTCCTCTTCCACCTAGCAAACTTCTGAAACTGGCAAGGAGTTGGAGAGCTGATTCCTTATTAGGTTTTTCTGGCTAAGAGCTCTCTCCTGATTGAGGCTACACTACCAGGGCAGGCCATTCCTGGCTGAGAGCCATCTCCTATTGGGGGAATATTTCAAGGGGGGGCAATTACGTAGGGAGTGAGTTATCTGCATGCAATTTGAGCTAATTGGCCCTCATTGGCAAAGTGCAGTTTGGACTGATTGGCCCTCATGGACAGAGTGCTCTCTCTCTACTGGCAACACATCCCCAGGGAGGGCCAATCAGGTGGGGAGTAAGTTGTCTTCTTGCAATTTGAATTGATTGGCTCTCATTGGCAGAGTGCAATTTAAATTGGTTTGCCCTCATTGCCACAGTTTTCTCTCTCTTTATTGGCAGCATACCCCCAGGGAGTTCCAATCAGGTAGGGAGTGAGCTGTTAACTTGAGCTTTATTATGCTTAGTGATTTTCCCCTCCATTGGGACAACATTATTCACACCTCTTCTATTTTATCCTGATAATGAGAGCTCTGTGAGATAGGTTACATTAAAAGAGACTGACTGATCCAAGATCACACAGTGAGTTTCCACTTGAATTTGGGTGTCCCAACTCCTAGACAACCTCTAACCTCTGCACAAGATTGCCTAGTATAGCAAACCCACAGTATAGTTAGGAGTACATTTAGGAGCATTCCCTTGCCTCATGCCAGCAAGCCTGTGATTTGAGGGTGTAAATTTCACTTTGATGGTATAGAATGATGATGTAATCCTCCTTGATGATGGGATATGTGTGTAGCTCTGTTGTATACTAATTGGCCCTGTCACTTATCTGTCAACTGGGTCCCCTCCCTCCCCAAAACACACTTTCTCCACTCCCTTTGACCTTCCAACTTCAGGGCAGACAGCCAGATGCCAAATTGATGTGTTGATCTGAATGTTTCTCTCTCCATTTTTTTTTCTAATTTGGATTTGTTAAAGTACAGTATTAAGGAATGAGGGATGATGTGATTTAAGTTCTATTGCCTTATAACCAACAGTTAGTGAATCTATAAATGGGGACATGTATAAAAACTTAGCAGGGCAGGACATTCCCTGCTGCATCCCACGGAGCCTCCTGAATATTTTTTTCCTGGGAGGAAGGCTCAGTGGACCCGCAGGAACAGCACAGGATTTGAAGTGGGGAATCTGCAGTGGGAGGGAAGGTACTGGCAAAAATTGTCTTTTCTGCAATGGGAATGCAGTTCCATCAGATGAACTGTGGGCTGAGTCACAGGGCAGTATGTGAGTAGAAGGCGGCGAATACTTTTTCTTGCCTTCTCTTAAGACAAGACTAAATTTTCTAATAACCATAGATTACAAGAAGGCAGATTTCAGATGAACATGAAGAGAAACTTCATTATAGTAACAAGGGATTCAATAATTACATTAACTTGTAGCGGATGTGGGTTTTTTCTGTTTCTGGAGATTTTCAAGTGGGGGCTGAATCTTGGCATTTTTTGCATAGAGCATGAGGTTGGATCAGATAGCCACTCCCAGTTTGCCCGTATTCCTCCCCCAAATTGGGTAAGTTTGTTTTTCCCTCAGTTTGCATACTCAGTTCACAAAATCAGGCGAGAGGCAGCAAAGAGTGTGTCCAATCTTGACTCCGAGCCATTGTTTGTGCATATGACAATCTTTTGTCATTCCCTTCCCACTCTCCACCACAAAAACCCTATGTAGCTCAGGCCCACACTGATGGGTACATACCATCTCTTTTATTTACTCTGCATAGAATCAAAGTTTGGTTTGTGTTTATTTAAAGGAAGAAAGAATGAAACCTGAATCGTACTCCTCCATTAGTCACATACTGAAATAATATTTAGAATGCATCAGCCAATGCCAGGGGGAAAATATATTGCAGAGCCAAGAAAACAACAAAAAATGTGGTTTCAATCAAAATGTCTTCTAGGCTTTGTTTCCCCATCTTCTTTCTCATCACTTTGGTAACCTGACTTCAAACCCTGTAATTTAACTGTGATATTTATGGATTTTTGGAAGTACCTGAGCAAAGTTTATTTAAGAAAGATAAATGAAGGGAAAAAGTGTTATGTGGCTCCATGTTAGAGAAGAGACTTCTGTGCCATTGATAGTATTGAGGCACAGGGATACAATGTATTCTGATACATCCAGGGGTGGAGAGGGGAAGAGAGGTTCTCATGTTTGAGAGGTTTCCTTCTGTCTTGATGGCGGTGGGTTATCTTTCACAAAGCTTCCTTTTGAACAATGTCCTCCACAAAAATGGTCTCTGTCCTCTTGTCAAACTCTTTCAGGATTCAAGAGCTGTACTTACGGGCCATCTTAAGTGTATTTCACATCCCATCTTAGCTTGTCCCCATTTACCAAGTTCCTCCCCCAAGTCTGCCACCTGGTTAGAAGGATTGTTTTGGCCTTCCAACACTTCTTGTTCTGAAACGTGACTGGCAGGATTCCAGCTCATGGGCTGTCATCGAAGAATGCACTTTCTAACATTTGTGTAAAGTAACTAATGAGGCTGCCAAATTTTGTACATGGGAGAGTTCACACCCCAACCACACTCTTCAAAAAGGCTGACTCCATTTCCCCCCCTGAGTTTAAACCATATATAGATCTAACTTAAAATGAGCCTCCAGGGCTACCATCTGCCATGAGCCAGTCTGCCTTCCCTATCCAAGTAGTGAAAATTAACAAAACAGGAGGAAGAAGAGCTTATTTGACACAAGACCTCATGGCTTACAGTACAGATTCCATGCTCCTGGCCATCACTGCCTGCTAGGGATAGTTAGGGATAGTTGTGCCACCCCAATCAAATTGGAAGGCAGAAAGAAATAAAAAATCCTATCATTTACAGCAGGAACATGTAACTGGTATTGCCAGTTGCACAGAGACTCCCACAGTGTGCCTATTCAGGTTCGAATGAGACCTCCCTAACCATTACAAAAATTAGCAGTGCATCAGCAGTATGATATCATTTCCAGGCTGAATATGGAAATGCTGTCATGGTGCCATAGGATTCAGTGGAAGGTCTATAGTAAAATGATAGATTTTCAGCAGACCCTTAGAGGGATGTGACATCATTTCTGGGTTCACCTCGGAAATGACAACATGACATTGATAAAGTAGTGCCCACCTTTTCCCTACCTCCCTACTCTTCTGTCTGGTGCCAGTCACCAGCTGGTAACCATACCTGGGAAGGGAAGGGAAAGGAGTGGCACAGAGCACAATGCTACTTTAGACAAAGGTATGAAGGTCACCAGTGTGTATTATTTAAGATTTCTCCTTTTTAAAAATACAGTGGAAGCCTGGGAAAGGTATGGTGTCTAGCTTCTCTGTATATTTAATATGCAAGTGGCAGATGACATTTGCATCCACAGGTCACCATAAGGGGCATTATGCATGTATTTTCATATACAGATGGCTCTACCATTTTTAACTGGAGGTACTTCTTTATGTATTATCACAAAGATTATCTTACAATGCAGAATTCCAAGTACCTACCTTCAAATATAAACGTGTCAGTTTTTCAAGTGACATATATGGGACGGAGCCTTAGAGAATAAGATGTCAGTTTGGCCTACATTTTGCAGTGCTTACATTCCAAATATAGGATGTACTAATTTGAAATACAAATACTAGATATGAAATTCTACTCTCACTATTGCAATATTAATTGTTTTTTTATTTAGGGTGCCTTAAGTACTAGTATACCCTTTTGCTCTTGCCAAAGCTTGCCAGTCATATGCTTTTTTCACCTCCAAATAGTCATGAACCATGGAAATGTAGTTTGGTTTGTGGTTCATGGAATAACCAGTTCATGAAACATAAACCATCTTGAACTTTTAGTGGCCAGATGAACCAATTGGTTCATGAAATAGAACCACCTTCTGGCATTCTAGAAACCCATAGAGGATCTCTAGCTGGCTCTCTTCCACTTGTCCTCCAGAGTTGGTGAGGATTATATTTATGACATCTGAATTATTAGCCACCCAAATAAAGTGCTCCTTGAAAAGTTCTTTTGGGGAAATGACAGGTACAGGTTCAGGAGTGTGCCAACTTGGCAAACTAGAGATATCAAACTCAGGGGATCTCTATATGTCCTCCAAGTTGGAGTCTCATTTATGGCTCTCCAAAAAAAGATTTGCCAAGGAAAGGGCTTTGGGGGAAAATACCACATCCAGATTCAAAATTTGCAAACTTCATGAACTTCAGTTTGTGAACCATAAACCTCCCCAAATTAATCATGATTTTCAGTTTGTGAGCTGGTTCGTGCCCATCCCCTACTACTGATAAAGTAGAGTTATTGGCAGAAATTGGAAATACTGTAGGCAGAAATGCCTGCGAGGAGATTCCTTTCAGTGGAAGCTTTTGCTAACTCACCTGGTTGAATGAAGCCCCAGTCATTTGACTATTTACTGAATTACATTCTTCTCCCCTCTTGCCTTTCCTGTTTTCCTTCCCTACTCATATGCAACTAGAAGAGGAGAATGTGGGCCATTTCCCACGGCGATCTTTGTTGCAAATTGTTTGCGGAATGAAAAATCGCCATTTAAAATAGTGGAATTCGTCGTTTTGCACACCTGGCTTTGTAGTGGAATCAGTTGCGTTTTTTAGCGTTTCCCACAGGCTTCCGGTCTCGGCAGAAATCGCTAGAAAGGAAGCGCTATTGCCAAGCTTGTCCCGCCCCTGGCCGTCAAGCAGCCAATGGGCAGCCGTTAGCATGCTCCCAAACAGCCCCTTTCCCTTTAAGAAAGCTTTTTTAAAAAAAAAAACAGACCCATAGCAACGAATCTACGTAGATTCCTTGCACTGGAGAGACCCATCCAGCTGCCTAATGTGATCTATCGTTTGATTGTATGATCGTTGGCACGCTGGCTCGAGTGATAAAAAAAAATTCCCCCCCCCCCTTCTCACGGGCTCGATTTTCGGCTGAATTTATGTGTAAAAAATAAAGGGACTTTATTTCAGCAAACGGGCTTTTATGTGGTTTGTGCTTAGTGACTAAAGGTGAAGGACTGAAGCCAGGGAAGCCTCTAAACAGAAAGAGGCTCGCCGGTGCGTTTATCCCCGCTCGCTCCGAGAAAAAAAAATGGCGATCGCTTCGCCGGAAGTTTGGAGGAGAGATCCAGGGGGAGGGACTTTGAAGAACCAGCTACAATGGTAACGCACAGGTCTTTAGCGCTACTGTTGCAGATTGGTTGCAGGAGTGTATCGCTATCCGGAGGGTGAATCCAGTTTTCTGGATTCCCCTGAAAGCGCCACAACGAAGCGCTTATTGCTGATCGGTTTCAGGATTGTTGCAGATTGTTGACGACGTCGTGCGTTATGGCAAATTAGTAGCGTTTTCAATCGGCAACCATTGTGCTATTTTTAAGCCGTGGGAAATGCCCCTGTGAGTTACCAAAACAATATCCATTTTCAAAGATTACCAAATAGTGCTTTATTTTTGGGTTTGAGTTTAGTTAAACAACGTTAAAGGAAAGAAAAAAATTGGTTCCGGCATTGATCAGTTAATATCTTCATGCACTTTTCTATTTGGACCATTGTCTGGTGAATACAGCTTCCCCAGGGAAATTGGCCATCGCTGTCTTAGAGAAACTGGGAGAGGAGGGGGAGCATGCCAACAAACAGGGATAGAGAAGAGACAAAGTTTAATGAAAACTAGAGTTGTGCAAAAATATGTTTATATTAGCTGACTAGATTAAGAGATGTAGATTTGCTGGCCTGGCGTGCGTCCAGTGCAACTTGTCAAACCAGGTTACATTTGAATGTGCCTGGAGCGAAACATGCGAGTGCTCAGCCTGAAGATGTGATGAGCTGTGTACAGGCATGCTTGATTTGGGGTGATTTTCCCATTTCATCAAAAGAAACACCTGATCATCTTTCAGAGGTAATGGGTTCTGAAATTCATTACTTTATTCCTATGTTTGTTTTGGTTACTGAGGCCCGCTGTGAGAAAGTTAGGTATTTTAATTTATTATTTCTTCAATTAAGAGACAATTCTTTTAAAGATAAAATATTGACTTCTAATCCACAAATCTCTTCCTGCCTCTGTTTATTTGCACCCAAGGGAGTCATTCTTACCTAACATGCCAACCTGGGCTGAATCTGCACGGAGCTTTTATTCCAATCCCAGGTCAATTCATTCCCTGCTGTCTACACTGAATGTGATTTTCCATTTTGATTTTGGGCAATTTAAATTTTTAATCTGCAACAGGCATGATTGATCCGGAGTGACCCTACCTTTCCCCCATGATATCCTGGAGTGGATATAACCCACAATATTTGACAAATCAGCATGAGTAAAGGTGCAGCTCTCTGCTTTTCCCAAACTAACTTGCTGCCTTGAGCCTCCAACAATGTAGAAAAGCCCTGATTGGCCAGGGCATCAGTTCAAAGGCTTCCTTGTTCCCATTTTGCAAGGCTTCCCTAACTTCTCTCGGCAGAGATTTTCCTCTTGGATTTATTCCCCCTCCTCTGTTGACTCCAATCCTCTCCCTCCCCCTTCAAGAAAAGAAACAGGCTCCCGCTGCACTTGGCTCCCCCCTTCTCGGCTTTCCCAATCACATGCAGAACACTTTTTTTGTTTCAATGGGGAGGGGGTGGGATAGAGGAAGACCTGAGTTCAAATCAATCTGAAGGAATAAGCAAAGTAAGTGAGAATCAGCCCTGAATTATTTCCCCAATCTAAATTCATTTACATTTTACATTTGTTGGCAATAAGGAGGCCAAACAATCCTTCCTAGCCTACCTCCCCCAAACAAAAGCCCTCACACTGATATCCTTTAATTGAACACTCAGAATAAACTTATATTGAAATAAAGAATGGTCAGAAGACAAGATCTTGAGGACATGTTCCATTAACAGTACTACATTCCTTCAATGTGCCTTCTCCGGACACAAAGGAAGAATCCTTGTACCAGAATAAGTCATTAAATTTTGATAATTAGCCAAACTTCATCATATTTCAAAAGATGAGATTAAGAGTCTGTGTATAAAAGTCCACTTGCATAATAAAAATATGCATCTTCACATTACTGATAATTGACACATTAATTAATAATCCATACAGTTTCTGTAGCCCAAGCACTGATCATTGTGAACCTTTGTTGTTGTTGTTGTTATGTGCGAAGTCGTGTCCGACCCATCGCGACCCCATGGACAATGATCCTCCAGGCCTTCCTGTCCTCTACCATTCCCCGGAGTCCATTTAAGTTTGCACCTACTGTTTCAGTGACTCCATCCAGCCACCTCATTCTCTGTCGTCCCCTTCTTCTTTTGCCCTCGATCGCTCCCAGCATTAGGCTCTTCTCCAGGGAGTCCTTCCTTCTCATGAGGTGGCCAAAGTATTTGAGTTTCATCTTCAGGATCTGGCCTTCTAAAGAGCAGTCAGGGTTGATCTCCTCTAGGACTGACCGGTTTGTTCGCCTTGCAGTCCAAGGGACTCGCAAGAGTCTTCTCCAGCACCAGAGTTCAAAAGCCTCAATTCTTTGACGCTCGGCCTTCCTTATGGTCCAACTTTCGCAGCCATACATTGCAACTGGGAATATCATAGCCTTGACTAAACGCAGTTTTGTTGGCAGGGTGATGTCTCTGCTTTTTAGGATGCTGTCTAGATTTGCCATAGCTTTCCTCCCCAGGAGCAAGCGTCTTTTAATTTCTTTGCTGCAGTCTCCATCTGCAGTGATCTTGGAGCCCAGGAAAATAAAATCTGTCACTATCTCCATTTCTTCCCCATCTATTTGCCAGGAATTGAGAGGGCCGGATGCCATGATCTTTGTTTTCTTGATGTTGAGTTTCAAGCCAACTTTTGCACTCTCCTCCTTCACCCGCATCAACAGGCTCTTTAGTTCCTCTTCACTTTCTGCCATTAGAGTGGTATCATCTGCATATCTGAGGTTGTTGATATTTCTCCCTGCAATCTTGATCCCAATTTGTGACTCCTCTAATCCCGCATTTCTCATGATGTGCTCTGCATAAGTTAAATAGGCAAGGCGACAGTATACAGCCTTGCCGAACTCCTTTCTCAATTTTGAACCAGTCAGTGATTCCATGTTCAGTTCTCACTGTTGCTTCTTGACCTGCATATAAATTTCTCAAGAGACAAATAAGATGCTCTGGTATTCCCATCTCTTTAAGAACTTGCCACAATTTGTTGTGCTCCACACAATCAAAGGCTTTAGCATAGTCAATGAAGCAGAAGTAGACGTTCTTCTGGTACTCCCTAGCTTTCTCCATGATCCAGCGTATGTTGGCAATTTGATCTCTAGTTCCTCTGCCTCTTCGAAATCCTGCCTGTACTTCTGGAAGTTCTCGGTCCACATATTGCTGGAGCCTAGCTTGTAGGATTTTGAGCATAACTTTGCTAGCATGAGAAATTAGTGCAATGGTGCGGTAGTTTGAACATTCTTTGGCATTGCCCTTCTTTGGGATTGGAATGTAAACTGACCTTTTCCAATCCTGTGGCCATTGTTGAGTTTTCCAAATTTGCTGGCATATTGAGTGTAGGACTTTTACTGCATCGTCCTTTAAGATTTTGAATAGTTCAACTGGAATGCTGTCACCACCACTAGCTTTATTGTTGCTCAGACTTCCTAAGGCCCATTTGACTTCACATTCCAGGATGTCTGGCTCCAGGTCAGTAACTACCCCACCGTGGTCATCAGGGATGTTAAGCTCGCTCTTGTATAGTTGTTCTGTATAATTTTGCCACCTTTGTTTAATCTCTTCTGCTTCTGTGAGGTCTCTACCATTTTGGTCCCTTAGCATACCCAACTTTGCATGAAACGTTCTCTTCATATCTCCAATTTTCTTGAAAAGATCTCTGGTCCTCCCCATTTTATTGCTTTCTTCTATTTGTTTGCACTGTTCATTTAAGAAGGCATTCTTATCTCTTCTAGCTTTTCTCTGGAATTCTGCATTCAATTGGGTGTATCTTTCTCTTTCTCCCTTGCTTTTCACTTCCCTTCTCTCCTTAGCTATTTGTAAAGCTTCCTCAGACAGACATTTTGATTTCTTGCACTTCTTTTTCTTTGGGATGGTTTTAGTTGCTACCTCTTGTACAATGTTGCGAACCTCCGTCCATAGTTCTTCAGGCACTCTGTCTATCAGATCTAATTCCTTAAATCTATTTGTCACCTCTACTGTGTATTCGTCGGGGATATGATTTAGTTCATACCTGAGTGGCCTAGTGCTTTTCCCTACTTTCTTCAATTTAAGCCTAAATTTTGCAACAAGAAGCTCATGATCTGAACCACAATCAGCTCCTGGTCTTGTTTTTATTGACTGGATAGAACTTTTCCATCTTTGGCTGCAGAGCACATAGTCAATCTGATTTCTGTGTTGACCGTCTGGTGATGTCCATGTGTAGAGTCGTCTCTTGGGTTGTTGGAAAAGAGTGTTTGCTATGACCATTGTATTCTCTTGACAAAATTCTACCAGCCTGTGCCCTGCTTCATTTTGTACTCCAAGGCCAAACTTGCCTGTTATCCCGGTTATCTTTTGGCTTCCTACTTTAGCATTCCAATCCCCCATGATGATAAGCACATCATTTTTTGGCGTTGCTTCTAGAAGGTGTTGTAGGGCTTCATAGAACTGATCAACTTCATCCTCTTCAGCAGCAGTGGTTGGGGCGTAGACCTGGATCACTGTGATGTTGAATGGTTTGCCTTGGATTCGAACTGAGATCATTCTGTCATTTTGGGGATTGTATCCCAAGACTGCTTTTCCTACTCTCTTATTGATTATGAAGGCTACTCCATTTCTTCTGCGAGATTCTTGTCCACAGTAGTATACCTGATGGTCATCTGAATTAAATTCACCCATTCCTGTCCATTTTAGTTCACTGATTCCTAAAATGTCGATGTTCAGTCTTGTCATTTCTTGTTTGACCATGTCCAGCTTACCTTGATTCATGGATCTGACGTTCCAGGTTCCTATGGAATAAAAATCTTTACAGCATCGGACTGTCTTTTTGCCACCAGTTACTTCCACAACTGAGCGTCCTTTCGGCTTTGGCCCAGTCGCTTCATTCATTCTGGCGCTACTCGTACTAGCCGTCTGCTCATCCCCAGTAGCATATTGGACACCTTCCGACCTGAGGGGCTCATCTTCCGGCGTCATATCGTTATGCCTATTGGAACTGTCCATAGAGTTTTCATGGCAAAGATACTGGAGTGGTTTGCCATTGCCTTCTCCAGTGGATCACCTTTTGTCAGAGCTCTCAGCTATGACCTGTCCGTCTTGGGTGGCCCTGCACGGTATAGCTCATAGCTTCACTGAACTACGCAAGCCCCCTTGCCACAACAAGGCAGCGATCCTTGAAGGGGGCGTGAACCTTTAATTGTATGTAAAATGATGTCTAGTCATGACTTGTGGTGACCCAATATGGATATCTAAGCAAGAGACAAGCAAAGATGGTTTGCCATGCCCTGTTTCTGCATAGCAACCCTGGACTGCCTTGATGATCTCCCATACAAATATTACCCAAGGCCAACTCTGCTTAGTAGCCCAGATCTGTAGAGGTTAAAGATAAAGGTAAAGGTAAAGGTATCCCCTGTGCAAGCACCGAGTCATGTCTGACCCTTGGGGTGACGCCCTCTAGCGTTTTCATGGCAGACTCAATACGGGGTGGTTTGCCAGTGCCTTCCCCAGTCATTACCATTTACCCCCCAGCAAGCTGGGTACTCATTTTACCGACCTTGGAAGGATGGAAGGCTGAGTCGACCTTGAGCCGGCTGCTGGGATTGAACTCCCAACCTCATGGGCAAAGCTTTCAGACAGCTGCCTTACCACTCTGCGCCACAAGAGGCTCTTTCTGTAGAGGTTGGGCTAGCCTAAAAAATACAAGGTCACATAGACATCTCTTTTACCTATAAAGACCTCTATGAAACCCAATCTCTGTCTCTTAATCATTAAAAACCACACACAATAAAGTTTTGAATTTTTTATCATGATCTCATCAGTAGATGCTCCAACTTCTTGGTTATTTCACTTATCCTTTTCTGAAAATCACATTTTACAATATTCAGCCTCATCTTTTCAAACACCATGGTATATTTATTATCTATACATTTCCCCTGATTTTCATACACCTACAGAACCTGAGGAAATGTGAAGAGTGCAAGGAGTAAATCATCATTTTCCTTTTCCATTAACTGAAGTAGGTAGATGACTCTTACAGTATGCCAGTCATAATTAATCTTATGGCCATTCTGTTTTCCTCAACCAAGCAACCTCCAACATTCTCAGCACTTTCAGTCTTCCATTGAAGGATGCATCACATTAAATAAAAACTGTGCTCAGCTAATTGCACCAAAATTAAAACCAAATATACTAAAACAATAGAAAGGTCATGAACAGTCATTAGGGATGGGCATGGACTAGTTGATGAATTAAATTCATTTTGGCTAGTTCATGGATTGTGAAGCATTATTTGCAAATGGGAAAACCACCATGAACTCTCATGAATTTTAATGCAGGCCATGGTGGTTTATAGTGGCATGTGTGCTTTCTCTGCTTTCTGCTCTTCACCAAAAATGAATGTGATTTTTAAAAAAGAAACCCTTTACTTGGCTAGAACTGTCTGAAGTGTGCAGCACCACAAGATTCCAGTTGTAAGACAGCAAAGTCCAAAAAGCACCAAGGATCCCCCCTTGAACTACTTACACTACTTTGGCATCCCTATTATGAAACTGGCCACAAATATTAGACACCAAAAATCCATATTTTTCTCTTACCCTGTCCCCTGTTGTGTCTGTGACATACAGAAATTCCAAAATGTTCTTCTTGAGGCTGTTAACATAGAGAAGGATTAGAGGGGCACAGTGTCCCTTGACACCTTGGTGAGAGCTTAATAGATACTTGCTTTCTCAAATGATCTATCATCATAAATGAATAAAGCTGACATTCTCCCCCTTATTGTGCAGCTACTTCAGCATAGGGGTGGGTCTTGGCTTCTGCCCACTCTCAGCCAATGGTCTTTGGTCTCTTTCTGAAAGCTCCATCCTGCTATTTGCTAGATGATGTCCAGAGTTACAGTTCTCAGGTCAGACTGACCCATTATGCACACAGTGCCTCAGGTTGTAAATCACTTGCTTCGTCCCCACTATCAAGAAGGTGGGAAGGTGGATACAAATACCCATACCAGAGGGAAGGCTGCAAGGGTTTGCACCCAGCAGCTGTCAGGCATTGCTCCATTCAATGTGTAGCCATGGCCTTGGGGGGCTAGGCTGTCCACAGCTGGCACGGGTGCTGCCGAACCATCCTCTACCTATCAGGGTGGGTGTTACTTGGGATGGGCTGGTTGGGTTGACTCTCACTGCCCACGCAGCTCCCAGTGTACCTCCATCAAGTATGTTGCCCAGGATGCAGGGCCCAGACACCATACCCTAAATACACAATTGCCTTTGTGCATTTCATATCAATTACCAGTTTCCCTTTCCTCTTGTTTGAAGCCAATTGAGTGGTATTTACCAAGTATTTGTCAAACTTTGTAGAAAGTCACTGGGAGGAATTTTATTTACAAGAAAACAACATGTTCAGATACACACTTGCACCATTGTTTTTTTTGTTTTTTTTTTGGAACAGACTAACTGCCAGTTAGAGTTCTAGTGCCACAAACAAAATTCTGAGGCCTGGCTAGAGATGTCAGCCTCCGGTTGGAACTGGAAATCTTTTAGAGTTACAGAAAAATCTCCAGACAACACAGATCACTGTCCATGCTGAACATATCAGCTTTGGCAGGGGGACTCCATGACATTCCATCCCTGCTGAGTTCTTTCACCTCATCAAGCTCCTCCCTCCCCCCCTAATCCCAGAGTCGGCAACTTTAGGCCTGCCCCATGGGTAAAAGTTGATAAAATTGGCTAATGCCTGCTATGAAATGGAAGCGGTGAAATCCTTTGGTACACAAGTTGTGGAGCTGTTATCACTAGAGCTATAAATGAATTCTGCTAGAAGCAAAATCATACATGTACATGTAAAGCTGCCTTTCACTGAATTATACCATTTGGTCCATCAAGGCCAGTATTGTTTATCTGCAGCTCTCTAGGGTCTCCGGCAGTAGTCCCTTTGCCTTTTAATTGGAGATTCAACCAAGCAGATGTTCTACCACTGAGCTCAAGGGAAAGGTTTAAGAAACTGGCAAAGAAACAAGGTTTTGGTAAGGCTAGTTGAATAGCACAGGTGGGTTTTGCATTGCAAGAGGTTGCTGTTAAATTTTGCGAAAAATAAAAATTGAAGTGTTCATCCTCAGACTAACCAGCTAAGGAATTCCAAGGCATTAAGATAAGATCAGGGAAGTGAGGTTTCATGCCTGGCTTGCCTACCAGCAGAGGTGCCAGTTCTTGTCTCCTGTCAAGGTTTAACTGTATTGCTCACTCACTGTTAAATAATTTTACTTTCACATCACTATTTCAAAAATAAATAAATATTGGCAAAGCTAATTCACACCTTTCTCATTCAGTTTTTAAGTGTAGAGAATATAAATACAGCTATCACCGGATCCAACTGCATTTGTGCTCTCAAACAAAAGACCCTAGAGCAGGAGATTCTTAGGCAAAATTAGATTCCGCTCCCATGGCAGAGTCCTTAATCTCTGTGTGTCCTGTTTATCTCCACTATAGTTTCCTGCTGAGTGTAAAAGAGATGAGGTTCTCAGAAGTTAACAACATAAAATCCAAATATAATTAATCTTTGTTCGTTAATGTAATTAATTTACTAAATCTGCAAATAATGTCAGTTGTAAATATTTGAAAATTATTATTTTGGCATCTATCTGCATCTCATTAGATAATTTAACTTGTAGGGGCTCATTCCAACCAGATGATTTAGCAGATGTACCCCAAGGAGTCATCCTGAAAGTCATTTCTTTGTGCTGCATTTTTTACCTGCTTAGTGTAGTGCATAAGAGTGGCAGCTTCTCATCTGGAGATCCAGGTTTGAGTCCCTGCTCTCCCACATGCAGCCAGCTGGGTGACCTTGGACTAGTCACAATCCTGTTAGAGATGTTCTCAAAGAGAATTTGAATGTGAAGACCTATATTTATATCACATTGGAGCTTGCAAACAAGTTGAGTTAAGCCCTTCCATCTTCTGTGCTGTACTCTGACACTTCCATGGAATGGGGTGAAGGTTTTACTTTCTACTCAGCGTTTTATAGCTTTCATTATTGAACTGTCATGAGATAACTGAATCCAGTCTCACCTTGCATATTGTACAATAAAATGAGGTCAGTCTTCTCACAATGGAGGTTGTTAGCTTGGCTTTGAACCCCCATTCTGCTTTGGGGGTTCATTGGGTGACTTTGAGCCAGTTGATCTCTTAACCCTCCCCTCCGTTACAGGCTGATAGCTATAGGGATAAAAATGAGGAGGGAAGAACAATGCCTGTCACTTTGTGTCCCCACTGGGGAGAAAAGGAGGGTATTATTTAATTCAAATAAGTAACTAGTATATTAATTCAATTTAATTTCCTCCATCAAGGCTAGTTTCCTAAAATTTCCAGCAGGTCTCCCATCCCGGTACTATTCTAGTCCGTACATGCTTAGTATTAGCAAAGTTGCTATATCATGTTTTCTCCAACAATACCCTGGGTCAGTGGCTCCAGTCCAAAGAAAGCTAGTCACCGTTAAGGTCCATGTAGATTAATGGACTTGATGTTAATTGTGGCTAACTTGCCCTATCAGTTTCAATGACGCTTAGGTACAGAGCTTTTGCTGGATTGGGGCCATCCCTTTTCCATTGAACCGGCCCATTACTTTAGTGCATCAAGTCCCTGAGTGGTAGGACATCAAATTTTAGGACACTGAGTGATATGATGTGCAGGCATGTACAATTTGACCTGAAGTGGTTTCACAATCATAACCAGAAATGAGCCAAAACCGCTACTGTGGTTTGGGGACTGTTTTAGCAATTTTGTACTCGTTTTATGGCCCTTTTAAACATTCCATTGAGCTGTTTTTAAACTAAGAAATACCGTCCAAATATGTCCTGACAGGGGAATTCAGATCAGCGTTTCCCTGCATTACTAGCAGTCTGATTAGCTGTGCTGCCTGTATCTATATATGTGTTTAAAAGTGGAACGAATCTCTTTAAAAGCCTGGTGTGTCTGCAAGTTTCCATAGAGACTCTGCTATATATTTTTTTCTTGTAAAAAGATATATTCTGAAGCTTTGTTTCACTGCAGCTGATAGTGGTCTTAAACAGAACAGTCTGAGTTTCTAATGCTTCTCATGAAATATGTAGAGATTTGTGAAACCTCTTATTTCTCCAAATACTTCCTTTTGGGGGGCATTACAGCTTTTATCCAAACTGGATCTGCAATGTTGTTTTTTGTTTGTTTGTTTGTTTTTCCTATTCAGATCTGAATCCTTGTTCATATTCCATCCATGTTATTGTCTATAGCTGGCTGAATTCTCCACTGGTTTCACCACCTAAGAGTGCAAGGCAAATTCATAACTAGTATGAATGCAGCTTTAGTTTGTACAAGATGTATACCAATGAGTGTCATATCAGACTGGGGGGATGTTGTGATAATGTCCTCATGATTTTTGCATGTTTGCAATAGTATATAGCCTCCGGTAAATATATAAGGTTCATGGTACAAGCAGCAATGCATGATCATCTTTCAGATTGCAATTGGGTAGTTTTCTTTTGTACCCTTGTAATTCATGAGGATTGAATCATTCAGGCTGTGAGCATGCATATCTTACCATGTTGTCCCATTTCCTCACATTCATTTACCAAAAAAAGGTGCTTTTCTTTGAGCCCAGTTAAACTTGAGGCCACCACCATTTCACTATCACCATTTTACAGTGATTTTGAAATGTCACGAGGACCTGATTCGGCATGGGCCTTTGGCATGGAACTCTCCCCCGTCCTCATCCCTTTCAAGTGCCAAAATAGCGGCACATGTACCAGACACCCCCAGTGACTGGTTTGGCACTTGAAAAAGCAGGGGGCAGGAGGGAAAGAGCTTTGCGCCACAGCCCTGTCCTGAATTGGGACCTCACATCATATAAAAAACACTGTAAAATGGTGAAGCTATGGGTGAGCTGTCACGTCTAGTTTGGCTGTTAGTTGTCTTGGTCCTGGATGTAGAGGAGCTGCGTGGCTTTCCTTTCTACACTTTTTTGCACTACCACCTGGGAGTTGTAGTTTGATCCTGTATACTCTGAACGTGTGCCAACTGGCTGATGAATGTCACCAACTGCACAAGGGCACAAGGGACACATATACTCTAATATAGTTAACAAATGATAAATAGCCTGTTCACGATGTTCCAGGGGCATGTATAAATCCAAATAAATGGTGATCATGTGTCAGGAGTGACTGCCGGGCTACCTGCGAGGCTGAACGCAAACACTGCTCGATGCAAAGCTACTTGCGATGCTCCTTGTCTTAAACTGTGAGCAAACCATTGAGGTGTTTGTACGATATGCTCAGCTCAACAGAAGCAGGGATTATGCCCAAGTTTGGTGTGTGAACAGTGAATGCATTTCACCTGAATAAGTGAATGTTGACTCTCGAGAGCCAGCTTGGTGGAGTGGTTATGAGCGGTGACCTCAAATCTTGAGAGCCCGGTTTCATTCCCCACTCCTCCACGCGCAGCCATCTGCATGACCTTGAGCCAGTCACATTCTCTCAGAGCTCTCTCAGCCTCGGCTGCCTCACAGGGTGACTATTGTGAGGAGAGGAAGGGAAAGGTGTTTGTAAGCCGCTTTGAGACTCCTTTGGGTTACAAAAGCTCAGCTCTTCTTCTTCCTATTCCATTCCTGCTACAACAATTCGAACTGTATTTCAAAGTATGGGCAGAACTATCCGCCCTGAAGAAATGGGTTGTGCTC
The DNA here is from genome assembly GCF_049243985.1 of Paroedura picta. Taxonomy (NCBI): domain Eukaryota; kingdom Metazoa; phylum Chordata; class Lepidosauria; order Squamata; family Gekkonidae; genus Paroedura; species Paroedura picta. Next base: position 90,570,019 of record NC_135375.1, on the reverse strand, counting down.
AAGCCCAACTGAAAACAATAGGACAGATCCCCCCCCCCCATCAAATCACAACTGACTAATGGTATCCTGTGGGATTTCCTAGGCAAGAGATATTCAGAGGTGGTTTGCCATTGCCTGCCTCTGTGTCCACCACTCTTAGCCACTCCACCATGCTCAGAGCCGACTCTGCTTAGTTTCAAAGATCTGACGAGGCTATCCAGGCTAATAATTACTAACTCTCATAAATGAATATCGGGCTTCACATGGACTATTCAGATTTGAACCATTTTAAAATTCAATTTTAAAACTTTCAGCTAACCCAAAGGGCCAAAGCATGGGGGTCAGCAGATCCCCAAGCTAGTTTAGGTCATTGGCTCTTAAGTCTGGTCCTTTGAGTAATGTAAGCTGCAGACTTAATGTTGCAAGGATCCCATTATGCAATTGCATTGTAAGGATTACTCCTAGAATGTCTACTTTTTATGACGAGTAGGCATGATAGTAAAAGGAGTTACCATGGCAAAGTAGATGGCGGAAACAACAGTGCCTCCCCCCCCCCCTTAAAGAAAGTGATTTAGTGTGGATGCGTTTGGAGAGACAAACATTTTCTTTAAAGTTGGCAAGACTAGTGGGTGCCAGATGATAATTGATACGGGCCCTGGAGGCAGAATCTCAAGCCAGGACTTACTCTTGTTAATCGCTGGGGCTGCGTAAAGGCCAGATGCAGCCTGCAATTAAGCCCGGCTCTTGCAAAGGAGGAAGCGAGTCATGTGGGGGAAAGGTATTTTCTTCTTGGCAGGCCACACCAACACTGGAGGCGAGCTTGGGAAGCCGTCATGTTGTCACATTGAGCACATAGAGCACATTCTTGTGTGTGGGCGGGTTGAGAGGGGAAAAAAGCTTGGTATAGAGGAAATAAACACCAGGAACAATACCTGCAAGAAGCAGAGCTTGGCCAGATCAGGGAAATGGAGAGAAAGCAGCTGTTCAGGGCTAATATCAGGCTATGGGGAGGAGTAATTGAGTGTTTAGGGGAACCTTTTCTGCAGGTAAGAAACTGGCAAGTCAGGAAGGGAATGTCCATCCTGTCCTCTTCCTTGCTGCACTTTTTTGTCTTCACAGGTTGAGGCTGAAACCAAGGGTGCTCTCCCATGAGTTCACCGTCTTACCTTAAAAGTTGCCATCAGTGTAGCTTTAATGTTCCAATTGTTTGCCTGAGTTGAAACGCCATTGATTCTGCTTTAAAAAGCCAGTTATGTGCGATCTTGTGTGGTTGATCCTGCTCAAAGCTGATTGGGCAAGTCCCCCTCTCGCTGCTGTCACCTCCCTGTCTGGTACTTTCAGCGTTCTTAAGGATACACAAAAATTAATGTTTCACCTTGACTGTAGGCATAAGGTATCTCTCTAACTATATGCCTTGTGGATGTCTGATTCAGCGCCGAAGGGGCACTCTGCCTTTGAATCAATTTGTTTTAGGATCAGTTTGCCTCATGGTAATTGTAGTTTCCTTCACCACTTTGAGTCATAAATTGGATGAATATGTAGACATAAAATTCGTAATATTACTGTATATTTTGATAGTACCCGCAGATGCTCCATTTACAACATGCCATAATTTAAAATAATAAAAGTGGGAGCAGTTCGTATTAAATTCAGCTGGACCTATACTTATGTCATATGCTGCAGTTTCCAGTTTGGCTGTTATAGCCTCTTTTTCTATGTTTAAGACCATTAATATTTCACTTGGAGGAAGTTTCATACACATTCAAGAGATTTCGTTACCAATAGTATGCTGGAGTTTCAGATGGTTCATATTTGACCGTGAAAATAACCATTTCAAACAGCATAAAAATATATTTACGAAACCTCTCCCTTTCTGGAAACATACTGATTGTTTTTGTGATTTTCTGCTGCTGTCACCTGGGGAGAAGGACAGAATTTAAGGCCAAACTGTGATACAATTTTTACCTAATCAAGTCTGGGCAATCCTGACCCAACTCACTGTTCCTGCAGCCTTCACAGCAGTTTCAGCTTTTAGAAGTCCAAAGGGGCTGATATGGCTCAAGTCCACAGCAAGGTAGGTCCAGGGTACCTCTACTCAGCTTAGTAAAAGCCAAATTGTGTAGTTTGGCCTGGAGTTCCAGATTTCCCATGAAATGCAAAACGATGACATGAGAAATCAAACATTAGAAATCAAACCTCAAGTTCATTAATAGCTGCTTTGCACATTTAAGCATTTATTTTTTAGGTTGGTCTCAGCTGTGGTAAGTCAGCTGGATGCTAATGTTTCCAGCCTGAGGCCTTGTTTCCCCTCATCTGTGAACAAATCTGTGCCTTAAGATGTCAAGCTTCACCTCAGTTCCCTCTCCCCAATAAATTGGCTGAAGATGTTCAGCACCAAGGGAGTCCACACCCACCTCACAATGTTTGACTGGCCTGGGAAAACCAACCCTTGTCTTCAGATTTGCTGGGAAGTTCACCTGTTATCCCTAGTACACATTAAGCATGTGCATGCACACACACACAGACAAAGATTCATACAGTTTCTGATTTGGGCCAAACCGATTTAGGCCAAATCTGAATCACACAAATGACCCTTTTTCGGCTTCGGCCAAATTGATTCCCCCGACTCACAAAATATTGGAATATTGTCAGGTTGTTTTACTGGTTTAGAAACTTCTGGATCTCATTTATTATTATTATTATTATTATTATTATTATTATTATTATTATTATTATTATTATTATTATTATTATTATTATTATTATTATTAATATAATGCTAGACAATGCCCTGAACTAACCAACTTGCCATCAAATTTCTGCCTAACATATTTACTTTTAATAAATAATGTGAATTCTCCTTTTAGTCATTGCTCAGGACTATCTGATCATAGGAGCTCCAAAAAGGAAAGGAAAATTTCTGGGAGACCAATGTTTGAATCCCTACTTTATCAAGGAAGCTTACTGGGTATCCTTGGGACAGTCCATCTCTCTCAGCCTAACCTATGTTGTATGTTCCAGTAAATAGTATGTGTGTGTGGGGGGCAAATCTCTACAAAATGCATCCCTGTCAGCTGTATTCTTTGCAACTGGTTTCTAATTATAATAATAGAAGTGGAAGATATCCAGGTAGACACCAGTTCTCATAGCAATGCAGGCTTAATTTAAGCATCTAATTGTTCCTTTTTGTTGATGGTCTTGTTCTATAGGTGATGTCCAGGTCTCTTAGTGTTCAATGCTTCAATGATAACTATTAAATTATAGCAGCAGACTGGAAGTTATCATTTTATTTATGAATTCATTCATTATTTCATTCATTACATTTTTATAGCTTGCTTTGTAGCATAGTAGCCTTCCCCAAGCATTATACATATTTAAAAATCAATCTCAATACTAAATCTACAGGGAAACCAAAATCAATGGGGAGGGGAATCCTAAATCAATACATATTGAAAAGCAGCAAAGAGGATGTCCTCATAAAAATTGAATCTGACATCGCCTAGAAGTGCCTACCGCATGGCAAAAAGAAAATATCTCCACACTAAAATCTTGCAGTAAGCTAGCCAGCGCTTACAGGGAGGACACCATAAATCAAACTGTCTTGGTTCCGGTAATCACCCTTCAAATCAGAAAATGGAGGTCACCTACAATATGGCTTCTCCAAATATTCTTCAGTCACATATATGAGAACATGCCCATTCTGCTATCTGGATTTCATTTAAGACTATTCAACTCTGTTGTGTGTGCAGAAGGATTATGGGCCTGCAATGGACAGCACTTTAAAAGCAAGCCTCAAAGTGCTTACGCATCAAAGAACCCAAACGTGACATGTCAAACCATTACAAAGGAAAAGAGCTTGAAGGACAGGCTGTTCCAAGCACTCTAACTGGCCAGCAATAGCTGAGAGAGAAGTCCTATGAGAGCTATATGCTGAGAGAACTGAGATTCTGATAGAGGCTTCCACTGAGAGAAGACCATTTTGTACCTTAACTGTTGAATATCTGAGGAGATGTTAGTTAGAAACACAATTTTGACTAAAATCAGAGTGCAGTAGCACCTTTAAGACCAACAAAGATTTATTCAAGGTGCAAGCACTCTTCCTCAGACAGAAAGCTCACACCTTGAATAAATCTTTGTTGGTCTTAAAGGTGCCTCTGGACTCTGATTTTATTGTGCTACTTCAGACCAACATGGCTACTCATTTGAATTTTGACTGAAGAGTAGGTTCTGCCTAAGCTGGAAGCAGTTCTACACAGATAGCAGAAGTGGGAATAATATTTGGCACAGTGATTTTGGGGTAGTAGACTGAGACTCCCAGTCAGGTCACAGGTATGTGGATATATATATTCTAGTGAGAGAATACGAAGCTCTGAGGATTCTCCTGGTCTGGTGTGAAAGAATACTGCTTTTGAGACCTCAGGATTGAGAGGGCAATTGGTATTTAAAAGGAGAGGAGATTCGGATACAAAAGCCTCTCAACTAATAAAAACTAACAAAATAAGCATCTAAAACTCTCAATAGCCTGTATTTAAAAATCTTGAATTTTTCACCTCCCCATTCCACCCAACATTTCCACGTGTGTTTAATAAAATCTTTTATTTTGTTTGACTTTAACAATGTCTCAAGTGCCATTTTGAAGGAGTTTTGGTAAAGGGGGCTCTTACACCTTTCCTTGATGTTCCAGGGCTGAGTTAAAAGCCAAATTATCTTTCAGGGACAGGGTGGGACAGCCAGCTTTATTAATTTCAATAAAGAAACCACATTACTTGGATGGCTCAGTCAGTGAAGGAACAGAAGCTTATATTTGAGGGAAAATTGCCTCAGTGTGGAAAAATGTGGAGGGGACCATTATGGGGTCATGAACTGTGATTGTAGCAGAAATATAGGAGGCACAGGAGATGAAGGGGCAGTCAGGCATTGTTGGTCTCCTTCATGCACCTATATCTGTAAAAACTTTAAGATTCTGCCCTGTCAACATTCAGATGTGTGAATGAAACACTAGTTTGTTAAATCTCCTCCAAAATGCTAGGATTAGTTCCAGGCAAAGAGAACCATAATCTTGACATGCCACCGTCAGTGCCAGTATGGAGCCAGGAATGGCAAATTCACCAATATACACAAACGTATACTCCATAAGTTATCAGTCACTCTGACAAACATAATTTCACTTGATGGGTAAATTATTTTACTATAATTATTACTCTATAGTCCTAAGTATTCCAAAATAGAGATTTTGGAGATAGAACATTTACATTTGTTTATGCGATCTGAAGAAAAACCAGAGAGTCTGATTCTGATTTGCATTTGTTGAACCAGCTCTTTTGTAATATCTTCTAGCTTTGTGAATCTATTCTGGGCAATGCTGTCTTTGTAGGTGAACTAGGTGGTCTCCTATGGCACCTGGCTTTAAGGGGTGCCAAATTAGATGTTGAATTTTTTAAAAATATTAAAATAGAATCTTTTATAACTGAAAATATCTATTGAATTGGGAATAAAGGCATGTTTTACTTAATACAGTGAAAACCTTGGGCCAGCCGGCATGTGTGTTGCATAACAAAAAGTGCACTGTTGTCAACCTCTCTACAAAGTTTTTGTTAGTTTGCATTGTTCTCCAGTAAATATATGACCAGAATATCATTGATCTTTGTGGAATCAGTTTCTGTTAATGAATTATTTCTTTTAACCTGAACTTTGGTATAACATGGTGTCTCTCATCAGTATAACTCTGTTCAACTGTAGGATACTTTCATAACAAACTTTCCTCCCCCTTTCCATGGCGCCAGAGGTTAGGGATCACTCATATGTGACTCTTCAGTTATGTATGAATATAGTCCTTTTAATTCTTGTGGTATGCTAAAGGATCAATATATGTTTGCCTGTTTGGTTACTTTCCCTTCTAGGCAAGGCTGTGTCCCTCATCACACCTGAGTCACTGTTTCTAGAAGAAGATTCTTGTTGGTTTTTGAAGAAGTGAATCAGCCTTTCCACAAACAGCCCATAATTTCTAAACCAGTTTCTACCAGGTATAACACCTTGCTTCTTAAAAGGTTGGCCGTTGCAGATTAGTCTGTGACGTTTTTTTATGCTGATATAACAGGAAAAGCCCTACTTTGAATCTTAGGTCATGTCAGGTAGTGGTGAAAGATTCAACATTTTTTTTTTCATTTTCTAATGGTAGGAATCAGAATTCAGACATCCTTTCTTGGCCTATAAAACTGACACAATAAAATTAGGATAAAAAGATGATAAGGTCAAAGTTGAATAAAATGACAGAATGAAGACAAAGTTCCCAGAATAAATAAAAAATAATAAAAATGCTACAAGTTGTTCCTAATAGTTTTCCTGGTACAACTTCATGGCACACTGCAAAAATTTAGTCACAATTTCTGTTTTTTTCAGAGTTGTTATTACTCAAAAGGAAAGAAACCTTTAAAGCAGTGGGTCTCAACCTTCCTAATGCTGTGACCCTTTTATACAGTTCCTCATGTTGTGGTGACCTCCAACCACAGAATTATGCAAGTGTTCTTTCACAGAAAGTAAATTGAAACTGTGTTCCAGGTGATGGCGCAGTTCAGCGGCCCTGGGTTCCAGGTGGTGAGCGGGCATGCCTAGAGAGGCTGGGCGCACAACTGCAGTAGCTGCACCACCACAGTCTGGAGCCCGAGGCTGCCAAGACGCAGTACTACCTGGAGCACCTGGTGGGAGACTGCACTGGAGGCGCTGCTGGAGCACCTGGTGGCCGAATGTGGGTGACTGCAGGAGGAGCAGCAGCAGTGGTGAAGCCCCCCCCCCCGGCCAAGCTGCTTGCCTGCTATGACTCCTGTGAAAGGGTCATTTGACCCCCAAAGGGGTCCCAACCCCCAGGTTGAGAAGCACTGCTTTAAAGGATCAGGAAGTCCTGTCTTATTTAAGAGAATATTGTATATTATACAAATATTTGTGTAGAAGGGACAGTTTAAAAAAAGCATGCAAAATAGTTTCAATGTTGTTTGCTATGCATGGGCAGTATCTGTCTGAATATTCTCATTTTCGAAATCTTCCTAAAATGATTGTTGAGGGTAAAATATTACATCTGGTCAAAGAAAGGGATCTTCATTTATTTGGCATTTGATGATATAAATATGAAGTTATCTGGCCTGCTTCCAATGGAATCCCCAGTAGTAGGAATCCAGATCTACCGCCAAATTGTGCCAGAAAGAAAAAAAATCAAACAATATTAGGAGACTCCTACTCAGACAAAAGTAGAATATTGAAAGAAGCAAAAAATAATGTTGATAAAGCTGGCAAAATGTCTCCAATGGCAGAGGATGGCTGAAGAGGTCAGCATGTGTTTTAATTTCTAAAGAATTCCTTCTAGCTAGAGCAATATTTTGAGATCACTTTAGAATTTCGGACTTGGGGGTGAAAGAAAAGGAGTTTCAAGGAAATAAGAGGCAGGTCTTCAAATGAGCTGAGCATGTGTCATAGAACGCACACACACACAACCATCATCTGAACCATCAGCCACACGACAAGTGGCTTTTAATGTGAAGGGGTCCCTTACTAGATCAGTTAATCTGGAAAAGGTTTCCTGAAGGCAGAGCTTAAAAAAGAGAAAATAATATAAGTGGTAAGACCAGATGCACAGCTAGAATGAGGTCCCCCTCCAGAAGTTTTGTTTTTTCTTTGCCCACTAGAAGCTGTTTTTTGTTTCATCAAAAAGGCTTTGTGTGCGGCCATACTCAGGCGCACCGAGCAGAAGTCCAACTTACTACACCCTCGGCTGTGTGACTGAGCCCAAATCATTTTCCAGTTGCTTGGTCAAGTCCAGTCCGAGTTTTGCCAGCTGAGCAGTACACAGTCCAAGGGCCATAGCCAAGGGGTAGTCAGGTTACAAGCCGAGGTCGAGAGCTTAATCAGGTCAGAAGCTAAGGTCCAGGAGCTGAAAAATGGGTCAGGCAGTGGTAAGCAGTCAGGCAGAGCTTCACTGAAGCAGGGTCAAGGCAGGAATCATAGTCCAAAGTGACAGGGAGGGTTAAAGTGAGGTTGCACCCACAAGGAGGCTTGAAATCCACCCTCCCTTAAGTGCTACTGCTGGTAGAGAACCAAAGGGCCGCACCAGCGGCCTCAGGCACCGTCTGTTGAAGTGCTCTCACCAGGGCCCCATCTACTTTGACAGCACGCCATGAACCAGGTGCTCTGGCAGGGAGCTGTCAAGTCAAACCGGTGGCGCTACATCTTGTGCTCCAGCAGGCCTTCCAGGCTGGGCTGGGGTGCTGAAGTTGTCAGGGTAGATGCTGGCATAAAGGGCAAAGTGTCAGCCTGGCTGGGCCCAGGGTGCTCATCTGGATCAGGACTCAGATCCCACTGATTATACCTTGGATCCTTGCCGCTCGGCCCCGTCTTCTCAGCTGCACACTTGGACAGCTTGTTTGGTTTGCCTAAGCAGGAACCTTAGAATTATCCTTTCTTCATCCCAAGTCAAAGGCATTTCTAGTCCCACATTTTGTCAACTTTCCTTACTCTGAGAGAATTTATTCGCCAGATCCAGATGCCTGACAGTACTGAGATTGGGCAAGAAGCCAGGAACATGATTGACATTTATAGCATAGGAAATACAAACCTGTATTAATATTCACAGTGACAGGGATGTGTGAGAAAATTTTTTAGTTTATAACATTATTTTTCAACCCTTGGGAGTATTTTGTTGTAGAAGGAATCCATTCCTTTGCCTCAAATATTTCCTTTAGAAAACATTTTATTAATATTCTTATAATAATGGGAAAAGCTTTATTTGAAATTTTACAGTACACTTTTCTCTAATACCAGGGATTCAAAACGATTTACAAAATATAAACACATATGTAAAAATGCAACACAACATACTGGGCTGGTGTTGATGCCCTGGACTGGTCATGTAAGGGCACAGACAACAAACAAATGGCTGGAATCTCCTTTGTAATGGCCATTTTTTCACATATGTGTTCTCAACATGTGTGATGAATTCACATTGTAAGAATAGCTTCAAGCATGACCGGGAGCACTTAGAAGCAAATACATCTCTGTGATCCGTTCCTAATATATGTGTGAAAGGATGGATTCATACAGCTTCCCTCAAGGAAGTATGCATGTTATAAAAGTAAGAACAGTTCGCAGATCTCCAGTCAGGATCTTTGTATGGGTGATGGGTGGAGTGGATCCACTTTACTAGGCTCTGAAGATCTACAACAAGGCCCCCCAGTTGGGATAGGGGATTTCCCACAGTTCCCATTGTGGCACAGATAATTTTTTAAAAACATCATAGCGTTTCCAGCGATTCCTAGAGCTACCCATTCTCACTTCCTGGTAGCTCTACAAATTACTGGAAACTCTTATGGTTTTAAAACAGAATTTGCTACTAGTCTTAGAATTACCTATGTCATTTCTGGTTACTTACTGGAAGTGATGTGACGCTCAACATTGCACCCTCCATCAAGGGGTGCACCCTCCACTCTCCATCAAGGGGTGCACCCTCCACCCTCCATTCTGCTGGTTGCCAGACATTGCCAGCAACCCTCACCTACAAATGGAGTGTGAGTCCAAATAAATGATTCTTGGGTATTAGTGTCTTTAAGAAAGATGACAAAATTGTCCCTTTACATCAGTGATTCTCAACGTTCTTAATGCCACGACCCTTCAATCCAGTTCCTCATGCTGTGGTGACTCCTAACCATAAAATTATGCAAGTGTTCTTTCACAGAAATTAAACCGAAACTGACCAATGGTGTGAAGATCTATTGTTCATGATTGTATATAAATTGTTTTTTTCCAGGGGTTTCTCAGTTCACCTCTGCCTCTCATCCCACCATGCCGATCTCGCTCTTTTCCTCTGCTCCACAGACACAAGCTCTATCTCAATCTACCCTGCAAGGCTGTTGTGTTGATGGCACCCCCTCCAGCCAAGCTGCTTGCCCTGCCGTGACCCCTGTGAAAGGTTCATTCGACCCCCAAAGTGGTCCCGACCCCCAGGTTGAGAAACACTGCTTTACATGGTACCCTGAAAGCCCAAAACCAGCAAAAAATGTTATGTGAACGTGCACTTCTCATTTTTTTTAAAATAACAGGCAAACTATCTGGAGACCCCTCAGAGAGCATAGTCTGGGGAAAATGCCTAGTGATACTGCTGCATAAAATCATCATTTCACACTGGAAATGAACGTCTGGTGATTTTCTTGAAGGTTCACTAGGCCTGGCCTCAGGAAGACCTGGCACTATCTTTGCGAGTTTCAGGGTCCAATTAGGCAGAGGAAGCAAAGTTGTTGCATCTGTTTCCATTCTGCCACCCACTTCTCAATAATATAAAGACTTGTGGGACTTGTTCCTTTTCTTTACTTCTATGTAGTCTGATCCATTTGGTTACTAATGTATGGAACCCAGAATTTTTCAATTTAAAAAATGTTATCATAATCCAGATTTTTAAATGTCCCTGAATACAAATAGAAAATAGATTGCTTTAAAACAGTTCCAAACATGTGTACTGGGAATATTGATTGTGGGAAAAAACAAGGAAGGGTCTTTTTTTTTTTTGTGGGATGTTAATACACCCAATTTTCTTGTATTTCCCTGCTGAGCTCAATGGGAAAAGACCACCTACTGGTTGAATCCCTCCATCTGTATAGACTGCAATTCATAATAATTGCTTGGCTTACATGACTTGCAAAAGGGTTTTAGTGCCCAGATGTTCAAAGTAATTCAATCAAAGAGAACCATTTGACTATATAAAAATCAATATTAAAAGCATAACACCCCTGCATTAGAGGAAGACAAAGTTTATGGCTTGATCATTGCTGTCACTGGAAATTCTTGTTATTGTGTGCGCTTTGCACATCTCACAAGAACAAATAAACATATGTGCAAGGTTTATATGCCCTTAAAAGAGACATACCCTTTGAAGCCTTGGCCCTGCAGGTGCTTCAGACAAGCTGCAACATTTATATAAAGAAGTATGTAACATCTAAAAAGGAAATATCCCTGTGTCGTTGCTTATCTGGCTTGTGAAATTCACACGGCTTACTTTCTTTAAAAGCTGGAGAATAGATAACCAAATTCATTTTGATGCTATGGAAAAAAAAACATGCACAGAGAAGCCTATAAAATCAACCAGATGTTGAATGTAGAGCTGTTGAAATTAAGCTTGTATGATGGATAGGGTTGCTAACTCTGACCTGAGAAATTCCAGGGGTTTTGGGGATGGTGTCTAAGGAGGGGAGAATTTGGAGAGGGGTTTTGCCTTGAATCTATGCTGTAGAGTCTGCCCCCTAGAGCTCCCATTGCCTTCAAGGAAACTGTTCTCTGTAACCTGTGCCCATTCTGCACACATAGGATAATGCACTTTCAATGTGCTTTGGCATTTGGATTTTCCTGTGCAGAATAGGAAAATCTAATTCAAAAGTGCATCAAAAGTGCATTATCTATTGTGTGCAGAATAGGCCCTGGAGAACACTTGTTATAATTCCAGAATTAAATACCCCACCTGGAGGCTGGCAGCCCTATGAAGAAGCATGTTACATTATTAGGCTTTTAAGAAACCCTGGTATATTTGGTCTCACACATGGCAAGAAATATTAAACCACACTGCTAATCAAAATGACACCAAAACCAAGTAGTGGAAATGAATCATGGAATCTTGGACTTTATAGGTCACAGAAATTCTGCATCAGGGTATAAAAACAAGGAGCTGACATTTTCCCTGTCCATGTGCACTTTTTGATGGGCAACATAATGCCTTTCTAATCAAAATGTGCAATTAAAATATACAGAATGGTGTTAAACCTTTTATTGATATACTTGGAAGCAAAACTTTAATTTCTGTCCAAATTGCACTGTTTTGGTAACGAGATCTTGTTGGTGTATGTGACATATGATAGACAGAATTATAAGGTGTTATACGAGATTGGATGACTGTGCTTGGGGTATGTTGGATGAAGGAGGAGGAGGAGATGGGATATCAGTTGAGTTAGGGTTCGAGGACTGTTGCCTGTGCTTGCCAGTTGTACTGCTTTTCCTGGAATTCTGAAAATATCTTACAGGAAACAAAAGACATGTTGGTCAATCTCATTGATCCGGCCTGTGGTTCAGACTAAGATGAATGTATCCCATGATGGAGATGGTGATTATGAATAAGAAGTGTATGTTTCAGTTCCCATGGGAGAGAGACAGAATAGTCAGGCATGGAGCTGGGAGAGTGTGCTTTGTTACAATAGAGCAGAATCCTAGAGATGAGGAAAAACATGGCCCTTTACTCCACAGACATTATATTGACTTGCATGAGGGCATCATGTGCTGGAATAAGACATGAAACCAATGTTGGGTAAACAAGGCCACAGCTTTATTACCCCCAGATGGGAGGGTTGGTACAGCATGTAAGAGGGAGCCTGACCTAGCAGACTGTACCGACAACCCACGGAGTCCAGAGGAGCCCCGGGGACCCACACCGTTCCCAGCCGGGAGAGCAGATCCCCTAGCCTACTGAAGTCTGCCACTAAGGGAAGCAACCTCTGCGGGGGCGCCACCAGGTGCCAATCTAATTTGACTGCCCCTCAGCCATCTGGCGAATGAGGTCCTGGCCTCCCAGCTGGGTAAGCTGTTCTTGTATACATGCTGCCCTAAACCCCAGGGAGTCCGATCGCACACTGGATTCCCTGCCAACATCCCATGCAAACCCACTGCTGTGACAGTTATTGAACAAAGCTTCCGCCTCAAAACCCTGAAACAAGTCTGTATACAACAACATTGGGTGGGTAGGAGGCAAGCAGCTCCCACGGCAGTCCTAGCGAAGAGTGTGAGACCCACACACTTGGCGATTCACCCTGCTCTTATGTTGTGTGTACTGTGTTCTGGCAGCATGCACACTAGAGAGCCTCTGGGTGGTCACCTCTCCCTCCAAGCAAGCCCTCCCCTACATCAATATTCAGCCAAGGTAAATCTCGGCTGGGTTTTGGTCAGCATATTATCATTGCATATTCAGAGTATAGATCTGCATAAATCAGAGTATAGATCTTTCTCTCACTGCAGATAAAACTTTGTAGCCTATACTGTTGACCAAAATTGAATGTTGGTCTTTAAACTTTATATCCCACCTTCCCCTGAAGAAACTGGCTGCTTTGGTGAGTGGACTCACTCTTTGGCATTGTACTGTTGTGGCCCCTCCCCTCTCCCAACACCACTCTCTCCAGAATCCACCTCCAAAATCTCCTGGCACATCCCAAATCAGAGCTAGCAATCCTACTGAGCTCTCAGTCTATGGTAACTCACTAGTTTTTGTCCCCAGTTTCAGATTCACAGCCCAATTGTGCTTTGGGACTGTAGGCTACCCATGGGAGTTTTGGCTTCTTCTCATCTGTCTCCCCCTTTTTGGACTGTCTTCCTCTGCCTTCACAGTCGGTCACCATGCTGTTGGAAACCTTGACCTAACGTGACTCTTTTCCCCACAGCACAGGTGTCTTTTATGGCGTGTGTGGGCTGGATGGTTGCACACACAGCTTAGACAGTCAGCTTTTTCTTTCTCTACTTCAGAGATGATTAAAATGCAGTCAACAAGTTGATGACTAGGAAAAAAAGTGAATTGACACACAAGCGCCTTTTGGGTTTCATTCCTTTGATGAAACTCAGTTGCATAACGCGGACAATTATGAATGCAATTTACAACCAAGTTTCATGAGCACTACCATATTTAATAGCTCCTCATTTCCCTTGACAAGCTAATTCTTCTTGAATGTACCCATTACCTTCTCCCCCCCTCCACACACCAGCTTCAATTAGACACCTTCCTGGAGTGGAAGGCTCATTATGCACCTGTCTATGCTATTAATCACCTGTGTAAAATCTCTCAGAAGTGTCATCTCAGTAAAAAACACCTGTAGAAACAGCAGCCATATCCTATCCTTCCTGGTGCTGAGTGTTTGCATTCCACAGTGTTTCGAGGGCCTAGGTCCTCTGGCACGGAGGATTTGGTGCCATGAATAAAATCAATGGGACTAATGAAAGTTTTCTCAGCATTGGAAGATACTCCTATCCCAGGATGGAAAGTATTCAGGGTTGGTTCACAGATTGCTTTTCTAGATCTGTTTTTGAAGGCCACAAGTCCAAATTCTATATTTTAATCTATTCATTTACAAAAAAAAAAATTATCCTACCTTTTTGCCCTCATCAGTGCCACCAAAATACCTAACAGGTTCATAATGTCTTAAAAACTATTAAAAGCATACAAAAGCACATTGGTAGAACTCAGGGCTGGGCAGAATAACTCGTATTCCGTCTGAGTCAAGACTCTTGGTATTTAGAATAATTTTAATGGTGTTGGACAAGAGGTGAGACTAGGTATGCTAGGTACAGGGGTCAAAGAGGTGGCAGATCCAGCACAGAATCGGGACAGTTGTACTTTGCGCTCTGCCTACATCCCCATCGTGCCTTTTGTGTTAGGCAATTGGGTAGATATGTTGCTAAGCAGATACATTTTATTGTGCTTCCAGATGCTGCAAAATGGTTTTCTCTCTCATGTAGTATTCAACAGCACACTTTTTGTATACCTCAGCAACACTGAATAGTTAAGTGTTAATATGATAGAAAGCTGATCAAATCTTTTGCGTGGAGTTTAACTTATCCTACAAAAGACTCCATTGAATAACAAGTGCCCCAAGTAGCCAGATACGTCTGCATAAATGCCAGAATACATGAAACAACAAATGATTAAGGTACCTGAGGTGGCCAAAACGAAATCAGTCAGTCAGTCAGTCAGTAACCTTTTATTGGCATAAAATATATAAGACATATAAAAATAGGGTTTAAAATTTCAACAAAATAATAAAATGGGGTTACATAACCAAACAGATCTTAAAATGATTAAATAAACTATAAAAGATAAAATACAAGGTAGGCAGCATATTATAAAAGCATCTTAGTTAAAACTCTGGCAACTAAAATGGTTATCTCTGGGTCTTTGTCAGAGAGCAGAAATTGCAAGGTCATAGATTTACTTACAGAAGGCTTGTTTCCCAGCAAAGCAACAAAGCTGTCATCCCGACACTGCTCATATAAGGGGCAATCTAACAAAATGTGTGAGACAGAGTCAGTGCAACCAGAACCACACGTACAGAGTCTCGCATGGTATGGGATATGGTGGAATCTTCCCTCTAAGACCTTTGAGGGGAAATCATTCATTCGTGCTTTCTAGAATGTGACCTGCGGAGCGTACAGGGAACAGTGATTTTGGGGGATAGCCATATCAAACATATAGGTAGATTGTGGAATCATGTAGGTTGTGGAATCCTGAGCTGCAACAGTGAAGGCACCGTGGTATGGAAATTGAAGTTTCCAAATGCTGAATGCATTAAGGTCTTCATTGCCGGTTCTGAGATGACCTCTGTTGTTTCAGGAGGGGATCTGTTTAGAAGAAGGAGCACTGACAGAATACCTAATCTATCCTGCTTACCCCTTAAACACTTAAAACCCATTGGGCCTATGCTGATGTTGCACTGACAGGCCAGCTAGGTTTATCAAAGAGGGGCTAATCTCTATTCATCTCATCTAGCTCCCCTCATCCAGGATTGACTGCTTTCTAGCCCTCAGTGAGCTTGCTTGACTGTGAATAGTGGGTGCAGAGGAAGCTGTAACAAAACACTAGGTAGGTACTATATCTAATATTTGTGCTAATATTGCTTTTGACCTTATTCAGTTAATGGCTGTCAAACACAGTCTTTAATAGGCATGCTGTGCACATTATATGGTGCTGTCCATTTTTGCAGATGTGCCTGAATTTACCTCATTATAAAGGATTGACCATAGAGCATGATATGAGGCAAAATGGCAGATAATCAAGATTGTAATTATATCCTGTAGATGAACCAATCATGTTCATTAGCTAGCATGATATGGAAAGAGGCATCATTTGAAGGAAAGACCCCACAGTGCTATCATTCTGCAGAATGTGCAAAACAGATATGTTTAAGACAGCATTTTTGTAATGGAATTGATCTATAGTAGGCAGAGTAGTCCAGAAATAGAGCATTTTTGTAATGGAATTGATGTGCAGTAGGACAGAATGGTCCAGAAAGGTAGTTTCATATGGGAGTTGGAAGTGGCAACAATATTGACTATACCTTTGTAACTTCACATTCTGCATTGCTCACACTATGCTGGCCTGGACACTTCACTGCCATTTTGAATTCCTAGTCTTATTGCATTATTCTTAGTCCTATTGCATTATCCATCTGGCATCCTATATGGTATAATTACACCCCCCATACTCTGTAATCTGCCTTGAGACTGAGAATGGTGGATTTATAAATAAACCAATAGACTAGGGCAATTCCTAATCTATGCAAGATTAATTGTAAGCAAACATCAATCAATGACATGTACAGGTCAATGTGAGCTATCTTTGTTTTATTAGCTATGATGATTATATCTTTGGTTATCTACAGTTAGTAAGTTCTGTTTAATTGTTTGGAACCATCAGTATATGGAACCAATAAACTGAATTTGTGGGTCACATATTGTGTTTTTGTTTAGAATGGGGGGCCTTTTTGGTCCTGACCACAATCTGACTTGGTGGAATGAGTTCCCAGGAGAGCTGAGGGCCCTAATGGAGCAATCAGAGTTCTTCAGGGCCTGCAAAATGGAGCTCTTCCACCATGACTTTGGTTGAAGTCAGAGCCAGGGACAATGGGGAGCCTCCTCATGCTACTCAGTAACACCCAGCATACTCCACCCTGGAGGGTGGATAGCTGCAAGGATGTGGGGAGGACTATACCACCAATCTTGTTTTATCCTTTGCTTTGTTGTTCTGTTATGGGATGGGGTTTTATCATATTTTATGGGGGGGTTGTATTGTACCCCTCCACGAGTCTCCGGAAAGTGGTGGGCTAAAAATCTACGACATCAATCAATCAATCAATCAATCAATCAATCAATCAATTAATTAATATGTCTCTTTGAGGATGAGCCTCTTGTGGTGCAAAGTGGTAAGGCAGCAGCCATGCTGTCTGAAGCTCTACCCATGAAGCTGGGAGTTCAATCCCAGCAGCCGGCTAAAGGTTGACTCAGCTTTCCATCCTTCCGCGGTCGGTAAAATGAGTACCCAGCTTGCTCGGGGTAAACAGTAATGACTGGGTAAGGCACTGGCAAACCACCCCATATTGAGTCTGCCATGAAAACGCTGGAGGGCATCACCTCAAGGGTCAGACATGACTCGGTGCTTGCAAAGGGGACACCTTTACCTTTATGTCTCTTTGAGTGTATATTGAGTGGAGAAAAGTGCTTTAGAAGTGTTCCAAAATAAAATGTCGTCTGAAATGTTACCTAAGGACCCTTACAAAATGGTATAACTGGAATCTTCAGTGAGTTGTTCTACTTCATGTAGGGGCATGTTGTGTCAATCTGATTCCCATTGCTGAACTCCTTACCTCATGAATTCATCAAGTGTTGACTCCTGAATGGTACCAAGTAGTTTCGGCTATGTAGGTAATATTCAAATTATATTTGAAACAGAGATGAGCTCAGAAAGCTAGGGTGATTGGGAAACATTGAATTATGATTAGTCTATTAGCTTGGATTACATTTTTGCACTGCAGTTCTTTCTAATGGAACCGACAAGGTACCGTTTAAAAACATCTGAACTGGCACTTTTAGACATTTTGGTAAGGTGGCTGCATGGTCAGTGAAAAACAATGCTCAAATAATGTCAGTATTGAGAAGTTCAATAGTTTTCAACTGCATCTCTTGTGTTTTTATACAGTGGATTGAGTCATTTAACATTGATGCCATCCATTTGAATTGGAAAGCAGAATGTAATCAGACAGATACTGGTTTGCAATCCGAAACCAAGAGTTTCTGCAATCAGGGACTGATAAGTCTTGGTTTCTCTTAACATGCATGGCTTTTAACATGGAGGAATGCCAGTTTTAATTTCAAAGAGCATAATTGTAATTGTAAATACAAAGACTGATGTTGCATTGAATGCTTTTTCTTCAAGGTAGACAGTTTAGTTACTGAAGCTTTTGTTTTAAAACATGAGGTATCTGGGGAATTAAACAATCTCTCTGTAACAGATGCCAGATGCCTTTCAATTTTATGCATAGAATAATTAAAAAGAATGAGCTCGCCTTGAATATATACCAAGATTATTGAAAACAGAATGCAAGAAACAAACTGGTTTGTATGAATTTCACCCTAAGTAAAGTTGAGGAGATCCTACAAGGGGAGGGGGGGGGCTATCTGCTTATCTCATATTACTAATTTTCCATTAAGGTATCATAGGAAATTGTGTTCATTTTACACTGGTTTTAACTGATTCAGATCTATGTAGCTTCCCAGTATTTGCACATGTATAAGATCATCCTAGATCAGAATATGAATGGTAATATGACATGGCAGGTGTTTCACTGGCTTGAGGGGCTGAATAACATTTATAATGCCGGCTGAATGCAATCCTGACTCACCCTTCCCTTTATTTTTCACAGGCTGAGCAGTTTAGCCCAAAGAAGTATGGGCAGAATTTTCATAGATTACATAAATTGGGAGGTTGAAGACTGACACTTGATGGTTAAGGGGAACAAGTAGGGGAGGATGAGTAATGTAGTGGTCCATGAAGATGAAAATAAAAATGGGAAAGAAACTTTCTGGAATTCCTCAGTGAAGCAGGAAGGTTTAAAAAGCGATTGCTGAACAGAATAGAAAAACAGTGTTTCAGAAGCCCAAAGAAGGTTACAAGCCTCCTCCATTCCTATCTTTTTTTATAGGTCCTGCCATGAAGTCAGTCTTGCCCGTTGATCCATCTATTGGAGGTTCTTTCATACAGTATCATCTTCAGCTGAGAGGATTTGAGAGTTGACTTGTCCCTGGAAGCATGTGCATGCACTAGGGCTGCCAGTCTCCAGATTTATTTTTATTTCTTTAATTTATATACCACCCTCTCTAGCAGCTCAGGGCACTATACAACAGCAATAAGAACAACAATACGTATATTAACTATGAATAAACTTCAATAAAACCATTTATTTATATATTCATTGAGTCAATTCTTAGCCCAACTCTCTCAAGAGGCTTGAGAAGAAGTTACTGACAGAGTGGTTTCCCAGTGGAACAGGCTTCCTTGGGAGGTGGTGGGTTCTCCATCTTTGGAAATTTTTAAACAGAGGCTGGATAGCCATCTGATGGAGATGCTGATTCTGTGAAGGCTTAAGGGGGGTGGCAGGTTACAGTGGATGAGGGATAGGGTTGTGAGTGGCCTGCATAGTGCAGGGGGTTGGACTAGATGACCCAGGAGGTCTCTTCCAACTCTATGATTCTATGAGGCGGCTAATCAGACAAAACTCTTACCCCATAAAACCAGATTTAACCCCAAAATTGAGTTCAGTTCAGATATGTGACTGCGTTCAATTCCTCTGCCATCGGTTGTAGCTGATAGCTTCAGTGAAGTTTATCATGCAAATAACTGGGTGCCAGATTTTAATCCTTAGTGAACAATCCAGTGGGAAATTCTCCTGCACGAGTCCTGCTTGTGTGACTGGAAGCTCAGTTAGGTCCGTTCAGAAGATCTTTGCATCTGGGTGTGGTCATAATGCTCTTACTGCTCTCCATTCAAGATAGGGCGGATTAGGAATCTGAATAATTCTGATGTGAATACTTGAGACTGAATAATGCTTATTCTCAGCTTGTCCCCTTTGGCATATCAGTCATTGTATTCAGACATTATGAAATCTAGGAGAAAATAGAATTCGATACGCTTTTATGACTTTAGGGAATTGAAAGAATCTCTGGGACTGACCAAATACTGCTGCTTTTTAAACATTATTAAAGAATATTACGGTGGGATCCTTTTGTAATGCACAGACATGACTTTCCATTAAAAAATGAACAAAACCTGCTCCAGCCTTTATTAGGAAGAGTGGAAGCAGAAGAGACCGAAACCAAAACCGTGGAATGCAACAGTAGCTAGCATATTTAGGAGTGGAAATTTCTCTTGTAATGCCATAGCAGAGTGTTCACCTGTGCTTTCCTCCACTCCTTCCTTCCCACGCAGTGTGTGAAAAGAAAAAAAAAACCTTGCGTGCAAGGCAGTGAGGAGTAAACAGATGTTGGCAGCATCAGTCATAAGGGTTTCCCTTACTGGGCTATTAGTCTCCATGGTAACTGCCAACCACAACCTGCAAACAGTTACCTAAACCGTATCAGGCATGCCAGCAGAACTCCCACAGAGGGAATCCTTGTTTATATTTCTGTTGCTAGGCGATCCCTTTCTGCTGCAATCTGATTGGGCGAATGCACAAACGTATCCTGTGTTCTCCGGAAGAACAAAGGCATTCTCTGGGAAAACGAGCAAATGAAACTTTTTCTTTTAATTGAAACTTTCTTTTAGTAGAAGAAGAAAACAATTGCCAAAACATGTTGTGTCAATGAGCTATGAAAAGGAGAAAAGTATGTCTTTGTTGAGAATATCTTTCTTTCTTATTTACATCCAGTGGTTTGTTTTAATCAATGAAAGAAAGAATATGTTCTACTCTCAATCACCTTGTTTGCAGGAAAGACTGTGTGGTAGCAAACACAGGTGAAAATAGTCTGCAAATTGACTGTCTTGTCTTGGATTCATGGAACATGTGAATTTAAACACGTCAATGACTCAACAGGTTCCAATCCAGTGGCAGTAATGGGCAGATAGACTTATGTTCTGAAAACTGATCATTCCAGATGTGTTTTGGCATCATGAGCGGAAGGCTGTTTATGCACATGCCTCTTCATTGATTGAATTAAGCATAAATCTAACCATGTGGGTCTATGCCTTGTTTAGTTTCTTTTTGTTTTCAGATGTTATCGCTAGACATTTTCAGTTGCAATCATTCATTGTTAACAGATGTTTCAGACACTGAGAGGAACCTACACATTGTGTGTAATGGGAGCATGTGCCATCCCCAGTCTTCCATATACATGTGAATGCCATGTTGTGTGAACATGGACAAGCATGCCTATGAGTTATGCTTGAGCATCTTTGATATGTATAAGCAGGATTTTTCAGATTTGCATGCATGAATGGCAATGTTAGTTGTACACAGTAAATATAGCATTTGGCTGTATCAGAACCAAACTCTATCCCCTTCGAAAAATACCTTACTTTTTTTTTTTTTTGGAGAGGGGTATTTTTAAAGCTTGCAGATCACAGAATCTGACTGGCTACTGTAAAACTGATCCCAAACAAAGCCAATTTTTTCAGCTTTTCTGGGTACATTCGGCAATACTGAATTGTTGCTGGTAGAGAGGTTTAAAGGGTGACAAAGTTAACTTTCAGTTCTCTTCTAGGGTCCTCTCCTGCCTTTTGCTTTGGTTTCTAGGGCAATAGGAGGGAGGGAGAAGAGGCATCTTTGCAGCCCAGTTGCAAAAGCACCTTAGGGGAAGCTATAGTGTCAGGAAGCCAATCACTGCAATGCTTTTACTGTAGTACCTTTCTGCCTGATATATTACCAACATTCCAGTCCAACAAAGTGCATGTTCTTATGTGTGTGTATAGTCCATGAATTTTCTCTCTGTGTGGGGATCCTAACCATATGGTGGTGAAAAGTGCTGTCAAGTTGCAGCCAAGTTATGGCAACCGTGTCGGATTTTCAAGGCATTAGGCATCCAGAGGTGGTTTGCTTTTGCTTGCCTCTGCATAGTGATCCTGGACTTCATTGATGTCTCCCCTCCAAGTACTAACCAGGGCTTACCTTGCCTAGCTTTTGAGATCTGACTAGATCAGGCTAGCCTGGGCCATCCAGGTCACAATATCCCCTAACCCAGCCTTTCTCAATGTTTTTACCATTGAGAAATCCATGAAACATTCTTCAGGCTTTGAGAAACCCAGAAGTGGTGCAATCATGCAAAATATGGTTGGGAAGCATAGCTGTGTACATGCCCACCTGAGTCCCCTCCCCTTCCTACCCCCTCCAGGCCCATTATTGGCCACTGGGGGGATTGACAGGTCCATATATGGCCATATCACCCAATAAATTTTTAACAAATTTAAAATATATAAAAAATTAACAGCCACTCATTCAGGAAACCCTTCCTGGGCCTTCAAGAAATGCCAGGGTTTCATGAAACCCAGGTTGAGAAAGCGTGCCCTAACCATTTATAGGAATACATTTATGCTCTGGCTCCTTATCTTGCTTAGTGCCTTTAAGCATGTAAATAAATGTGTTGGGAACAGTGTTGTAACTGTTTTGCATGTGCATTCCTGTGTATTAGAATTTTTGAATATGGCTGCTGTATTATGCAACTGGAATAGGTGCTGTGGGAAAAGTATCAGCACACAGGGACAGTGCTGGTTTCCGGCGATGGTATTTGAATTAGAGACCCAAATAAGTTAACTTGGCTCCAGGTCTTGCTTTTAATTAGTTCACAGAACAGTTCCTCACTGGTGTGAAAAATCATTTTTATCACACCCAACTGTGATTTGGGTGAGGGAAAGACACTTAAAAAAATGCTATTAATGTGGTTTGCACTTGAAAGTACTTTCTAGGGTGAAGCAGGTCATCTCAAGCTTTTCTGTGAAATGTTTACAGATGGAAATTAAATATTAGCTTGGGAGGAATTTATCTGATGACTGTGTCCTTTGGAGTCCATGAGTCATCAGATTAGGTTCTGGAGCACAGATCAATATTCATATCTGCCGGGGAGCCACTCATTTGCCTGCGATACTTAAGGCATCATTTCCGCCTGTTCCGGGCCCCACCCAAATCCCTGTGCGTAAATAGTTCTTAATGGATGGTGCATAATTGAGGTTGGGCTTTAATCTCTTACATCATTCCATTGTAAAGGTGTACAAGGCAAATTTGTGTCAGCTTGATGATGACATTGAAACCCCTCCCCACAGAATCCTGTCCCTTTTTTGTCCAATTATAGCCAGACGGAGTCATTCCAGATTGCGTAGATCTGAATTACATAAAATTATATAAATTTAAATCAGCAAAATGTAATTTCTGGCTTGTCTTCACTATAGTAACACTGATTTTAAAAACCAAACACTTTTAATTCTCATCAGAACTATGTTGATTTATACAGTAACCACAAATCAAAGTTTGTAATGCATCTAGATCAGCCTTTCTCAACTTTTTAACCGCTGAGACACCCCTGGAATATTCATCAGGGTTCAAGAAACCCCAGATGTGGCATGATTGTGCAGAATGTGGTTAGGCAGCATAGCTGTGTATACCCTCACCTAGGGTCCTTCCTCTTCCCACCCCCTCCAGGCCTATTATTAGCCACTGGGTCATATAACTCAATAAGTGTTTAAGAGATTTTAAAAATAAACACTAATTAATTTGGGGAAACGCTTCCAGGAAACGTCAAAAACAACAACAACAACAACAACACATGGTTTTCTGGTGGAGAAAAGCCTGATCTAGATTAATATGGTGCAAAAAGTTGGACTGTTCAAGACCTGTAGTATGCATGATTCAAAAGAAAAATATCAAACATGGGATACTGAAGGAGATGTGTATTTACCATAGTTCAAAGAGTCTTCTCTAGTGTTTGGATTGGCCCATTTGGAGACTTCCTGCTCCTTTGAGCACCCTTTCTCCCAGCTTGCCTCCAGAACCAACAGACTGAATGAGGAAAACAGAATAGTTAGCTCGGACTGTCTCTCCTCTTTGTTTACAAAGTTGTTCCTCTTCTAAATAAAACGGTTTTATTGTTTTATGCTGCCTGGTGCTGGGATCCTCTTTGCATATTTAATCAGTGCCAACACTAAATGAGGCTTTGGGCTCTGGGGTTTTTTTTGTTTTTTTTTTACTGGGCATAGAGTTGCCACTAAGATTTGCTGGAGGGAAAATTTGCAGTGAATGCTGAAGATTCTTCGTAATCAAACTCATTTCCAGGAAAGCAAAAAAAATGTTTTGGGAAAGTTAGAAAAATTTCTCAGATGGGAGAGGTGGGAAAACATCCTTACACTGTCACCAAATGCTATAAAGATGACAGGATTAGGGCTTGTGGCAGCAATAAGAAAATGATAATTAAAATGCTACACTCCAAAAATTGACAAATGTTTTTGACTTCTAATTTTTTGAGTTAGTTCCTAGGATCCAAAAAAAGTTGTGACATTAGGATTCCCACCCCAAAATCCATTTAGAACACTGGTAATTCAATCAAAAGGAGAAAAAGTTGTCCACCACCTAATATAAGGTGTCCTGTCCTTTACCGACAGGGGCCCTCCAGGGTAATGTATGAGCCAGCTTGGTGAGGTGGTTAAGAACAGCTGCATCTAATCTGGAGAGCTGGATTTGATTCCCTACTTCTCCTCCACATGCAGCCAGCTGGGTGACCTTGAGCAAGTCATAATTCTCATAGGGTTTTCTCACAGAGCAGTTCTATCAGAGCTCAGCCCCACCTACCTCACAGGGAGATTGTAAGCCGCTTTGAGACTCCTTTGGGTAGTGAAAAGCAGGGTATAAAAACAATACTGCTTCTTCTATCTGCCATTATATCTGTGTGCAGACCATGCACAGAGATGTAAACCGTCCCCATGTGCAACCAAATTTGAGTCCAATGGCCACTTTAAGACCAACAAAGGTTTATTCTAGGTGTGAGCTTTCATGTGCGTGAAAGCTCACACCTAGAATAAATCTTTGTTGGTCTTGAAGGTGCCATTGGACTCAAATTCTGTTGTACTACCTCAGGCCAACACGGATACCCACTTGAATCCATCCCCATGTGGTGACAGTAGCAATACAGGCAGTTCTTCCACACACATTCCACCTGTCATCACGAGGAGTATTATGATGGTGAATCATAGTTCTGTATCCTACATTGTTCCCAGTAATGAGTTCTAACAGGTTCTTCCAGGTATGTCTGTACTTGCAATTCTATTGCTGTTCGCGTTTCAATTTGCCTGTTCTGAATATGCTACATTGGACCCAATAAATCCAAGCTACATTGACTCCTGAAATCCATGGCATGTGCAGCCAATGTAGTTGCATCCCCCCGCCCCTCCATGTCACTTTTTTTTTCATCCTCCTGGGTTGACATCAGTGTCAACTAATATGGAAATATTTTTACAACCTATTTTTCCAGAGCTTCCACGTATTATATCATGGAATGTAAGGAGTCACTGATGGCAATTAGGTGCTGTAATCCCAAAAAAACTCCGCTGCAGCTTGCGTTCTCACCAAATCCACCAGCACAAAGTATTAGGTCATTCAGCCAGTTCAGAAACATTCCTTAAAGGTTAATTACAAACACGTGGCATTTCCTTCAAAGTATATTTCTCTACACAGCATCTTATGCTGTTGTAAATCTTTGCAGTCCTCGTACCTCTACTCTAAACAGTGTTACATATAACAACTTACCGTCAAGGATGAGGTATGCGTTATTTTCTTGGGTGAGGAGAATACATATTTCCATGAATGAAGTTCGTTTGAAGATCTTTGCACCGATCTAACGAGAGACTCTGGCATGGGAACAACCTTCTGGGCCATGTAGATGTGAATCCATAATCTACACTATGATTTTCATCCAGCCATCTTTAAGGTAGATGATGGCGCCCTTCCATTTCTATCAACCATGATGTCACCCAATCTTGTCTCATTAATGGACTAACAAACTAGACTTTGTAAATGCAGTCCCTTATCAGCAATACGTGTCTGGAGATCTCCCAAAAGTCCAAATGGGGAAAAAAAATGGTTGTTTTGGAGGGTAGACTCTATGGCAATATACCCTTCTAAGGTCTATCCCGTCCCCAAACCCCACCATGCCCAGGCTTTTGCTCCTCAGGCACCGAGAATAGAGAGCATCACTGCCCTAGACATTTATCCATCTATACATTGAAGCTAATGGCCACTCATGGACCTCGGCTCCCTATGTTTACCTTATCCCTTTTGAAACAGTCTATGGTAGTAGCCACCACTACATGTTAATTACACTTTGGGTGAAGAAGTACTTCCTATGTGTACGGCTCATTAATTTCATTGAACGCCCACGAGTTCTTGTATTGTGAAAAAAGGAGAAAAGCACTTCTTTATCTACCTTCTCTATACCATGAATAAGGTTGTAAACCTCTGTTTTGTCACCCCTTGGTTGCTCTTTCTCCAAGCTGAAAAGGAGAAGAAGAAGAAGAAGAAGAAGAAGAAGAAGAAGAAGAAGAAGAGTTGGTTCTTATATGCCACTTTTCCCTACCCAAAGGAGGCTCGAAGCGGCTTACAGTCGCCTTCCCATTCCTCTCCCCACAACAGACACCCTGTGGGGTGGGTGAGGCTGAGAGATATCACTGCCCGGTCAGAACAGTTTTATCAGTGCCGTGGTGAGCCCAAGGTCACCCAGCTGGTTGCATGTGGGGGAGCACAGAATTGAACCTGGCATGCCAGATTAGAAGTTCGCACGCCTAACCACTACACCACACTGGCTCTCTAACCACTTTGACCTTTCTTCATAGTTAAGGTGTTCTATGTTCTTAATCATTTCAGTTGCCCTTTTCTTCACCTTTTCTTCAAGGTGCAATGACCAGTGTTATACACAGTATTCAAAATGAGGCTGCACTATAGATTTATACAGGTGCATTTGAATACTGGCTGATGTGTTTTCAGTTCCCTTTCTAATAATCCCCTGCATAGCATTTGCCTTTTTAAAATTGCAGTTCCGTACTGAGTTGACAGTTTCAGTGAGTTAACTACTAGGGCTCCAAGGTCTTTTTCCTCATCAGTTACTAACAGTTCAGATTCCATCAACATATATATTTTAGGTTTAGGGTTGCTGGCTCCAATGTGCGTTACTTTGCACTCCCGCATATTGAACCTCATTTGCCACATTGATGCCCACTTGCCCAGCCTCAGCAGATCCCTCTGGAGTACTATCCCATTTACATCTCTCACTGGGTGTTGAGCATTACCTAGATCCAATTCCAGGATGACTTCCTCCCCAGTAGGTTCTATAACTATTTGCTTCATGGCACAATCATGTAGAGCATCAAGAAATCCAGTCTCATTCTCCTAACTTGAATACATATTAACTTGATCAATGCGTAGGCAATTAAAATCAACTATTATGACACAGCTAGTGCATCTGGCTGCTTTTCTTAATTCCTTTTACCTAGATCTGATAAGCAATAAGAAACTCCAGAGTTAAGCTTCCTTTGGCTCCACTATTTCCACCCACAGCATTTCTGTCTGCAAATCTATTTCTCTTAGATTCTCAGTTTTACTGGACTGTATACCCTCTCTGACATACAGTCACTCCATCTGTGACCATTCCCTCCCTATCCTTCCAAAATAATTTGTATCTAGAAATCACTGTATCAAACTGATTATCCTCATCCTCATCCCACCAAGAACAATAACAGCTACCCCTTCATCTCTTAGAGATGAGTCATCCCGAAGCAGAGACATCTTTCTTGACATCTTGCTCTGGTGTAATGAAATGAGTTCCTGGAATATGTGAGAATGCCCAGAACTTGCCTAGATGTGGAGCTTTTTTGACAAACTTTTAGTGGCTCATGAATGGCTGTTGTAGCTAGCTTTCATTTATTTACACATATACTGGTATGAGTTGTTATTGGTAGTTGTTCGTGTGAATGCATTTGTATTTAAATCTGCTGTAGTATGCTCTGGGTCCTGTTGACTGGGAGAAACATAAATATGTTAAATAAATGAATAAAATGTGGTGTGTAAAATTGTCAATACTATACTATGGGTGGGAGAAAATATCAAAACATCATTAGCATATCAAATATGACATCCGTAGAATGTTTGTCTCTGCTTTCTTTTCCCTTCTATTTCTTTTTTTATAAAAATATCGCTCACTCCACGTACAATTTTGTCAGAATTCAGGATTCCACTTGTGTCAAGATTAAATATTCATTTCTCTCCCACTTTTCTCCCAATAAGCTTATCTCATTAATCTCCCCTTTGCCAGCCTTGCCTCACACCAATAATTTTGTGACGTAGCTTAAGCCGGGAGATTGTGATAGGCCCCGTGGGCTTCCTGAGCAGAACCTGGTTGTTACACGTCATTGACCCAACATTGTAACCATGCTGGCTCTCAAATATAACAATATTGTTCATTGGTGCCATCCAGTCCTCAGTTCTTGCACTCTTTGTAGGTTTCTAAAGATGGAATGTGCTGAGAGAAGTGTGCAAGTTTGTAGTGGTGTGTCCACCACATGTGTAAACCAGATATCACTATGCAGCTCCAATTTTTCCTGGAAAAAGAAATGTTTTATATTGCTACATAAACACTAAGTGTTATCTCCAGTGACAGTTTTTAGCCTTAATATATTAAGAAGAAAAGCAGAAGTTCCCAGAACGAAATGGACTTTTCCAAGTCTGCTCTGAGTGAAACCTCATCCTCTTCTGTCACGCCAAGCATTTTGATGTGAACCCATCTCTCCCTAGGAGGTGTTGAAGTAATACAATCATGGACATGATTAAATATATATCATAAATAATAACAGCTTATGCTGCCTGGTCCAAAGGACACGTGGAGAAAGTTGAATTCCACACAAATGAAATCTGATAGATTTTAGTACAGCTCACAGCAGGGCTCTTTATTTTCCTTAAGCTGATTTTTCAGAGCTGCACATTGTTGGACTAAAATTCAGCTCTACAGATTAGTTTTCCTTACCTACACCAGTACTATCATTATGGGGTGGGAGCATGGGTACATATGTTTCAGGAGCGGGGGAGGAACCTCACAGGATATTGGAGAAAATGGAATCATGGCTGTATTTTATGTGGATTTATCTATTCTGTGGCATTAGCAGTCATACATTTAGTCATTAATTCTTCTATTTCGGTTACTTTTTATGAAGAAATGCCTCAGCCTTAGCAACACATGATATCAGTTGCCTTCATTCAACAGCTCATTGACTTGTGCATTAA
Source organism: Paroedura picta (assembly GCF_049243985.1). Lineage (NCBI taxonomy): Eukaryota > Metazoa > Chordata > Lepidosauria > Squamata > Gekkonidae > Paroedura > Paroedura picta. The sequence continues at coordinate 90,541,184 of NC_135375.1, read as the reverse complement.
ATGTTGAAATTTTCTGTCTCATATATTGTCTCAGAATATGCTAAATGAAGCAGCTTAGTTTAAAAGTTTCTACAAAAAGGGACCAAGTTAGAGTCACAAAACAAATTCCGATCAACACATATGCAATGTATGCAGTTCTCTCTACACTACAGCCAGTAGGGGCACAGCATGATAGAATCTTGTAATCTTTTTATTTTTTTAAGTCAGTGAAATACATCCAGCGATCCCAGTACTTTTCATCTAGCATCACTACATGGCCCTTTTTGGCCCTGCTTGTGTTCTAGGTAAAGATACAAGGGTAAACTGAAATAAATTTCTAAGTGTAAGAAATGTATCCTATACTGGTAAACATGTGTGTGTATGTGTGTGTGTAAATATAAAATTACAACATGAAACACATGGCTGTAGGGAGAAATACTGAGAGGCACAGACTGTGAACCTGAGTAGATGAGGGCATGTTTGGTAAAATTCGCTCTGCTGAAATGAAGAAGGAAAGTTCCTCCTACTTCTTTACACAATTATGATGGAGTCTAGAGATATTAAGGGCCTGCCTCAATCACAGTGCTCATAATATTTATTGGCAGTTTGAATACTAAGTCAGCAGTTCTTCCCTCGGTCAAAAAACTTTCAGCAGTACTTGAGGAAGCAACAGCAATAGCAGTCATTCTCTTTATCTATTTTTGGGGACATGTAAGCAAAATGAAGTTTATAATAAATGTCCGACCATATCTTGCTCTCCAATGGGGACTCAAAACTGCTTCCATTGTGCTCCAGTCCTCCATTTTGTCCTCACAACAACCCTGCGAGGTAGGTCTGGTTAAGAGTTGGTCACCCAGGAATTTTCTATGGTAGACAAATGTTGCTTAAAAACTCTGCTATTATATGTTGCCTGTTATGGAGACAGCCTAGTCTAGGATGTTCTTCATGTTTGGCAGTGGAACTTCCATGGTCATCCTAAAGCTGGTGGCGAATTTTTATGCTCCTAGCCCAATTTTCTGATGATTTATGCCTGACAAGAAGGGACAGATAGATGAACACATGGAGCCTTTCATTGTTATAGATGTATGGGAGCAGGAAGCCGAGTGAATTGGTTTGTTATGATACTTGGTTCAGATCAAAATCATATGGGGGTTCCAGACAGAAACTCAATCTGAGAACTCATCCTGGCTCTCAGCAGCCCCGTGTCTATGCCACAAGGAACCATCCTCTGATGAAGGGAGGGCAGCCCTTCATTTATTAATTAAAATATTTATAGCTTGCCTTTCCATGGTGTCTCAAAGGAAAAGGCACAGAAGAAGGTGCCACCATTACTTGAGAGATAGACTATAACCCTTTGATTCTAAGCTGTGGTAATATGTGAGATTGATGCTAAGGGCTGCCTGCTACTGTAAGCCTTTCTGAATCCCCCTTCTGCTCCTGCATTTCTTTAGCTGCCTTGTTTCAGAGCTGTGTTCCATATGTATGTGTGATGACATAGACAGGGAGCCAGGTGTCAGTCTTCAGCAGGAGACCTCCTACTCTTCACTGGTGTTACCTGTTACCACCAAAGTGGATGGCAGGGGAAGATGGCTTGCAGAAATCAGCAACTCTAGATATAGTTGCTATCAAAGATGGCTTCCATTTTGTTGGAATACAGCTTGAGGGGGGTTCACAACCCAGTGCAAACAAATATATAATAAACTCCAGCTCTTCATATATTAAAATTCTTTCCTCCTGAAAGAACTAGTTCGGGGGCAAGATCAACAGAATCTCAGCCTCCAATGACAATGAATTAGGGTTTTGTTTTGTTTTTTTAAGTTGTGTGAACTATTCACTCATTCTGATTTTGGTTTGCAAGAGTTTGGAAAGACTTAAACAAGTACTAATGATTTTTCTTGTCTGTTAATAAGTATTGTTTGCCAAATCTGCTTCTGCCTCAGTATTTCTTGCCTCTCTTTCTTGCTTAGGGCATCTGTCTTGTTACCTGCACAATCTTAGCCAATTGGGAATCTCAGGATGAACTTGATGATATCATGGCTTTGAAAAGAGAATGAGATATAGCTGAGGGATGATGTAATTTAGTACAAATGATGCCAATTAAGATAGTGGCAAATGCTTCGTTAGGACATATGGGTGACTCCAACAGTTCACATAATTGATTGCTCTCACTTTCTGTTGTGAACACCTTCATGCATACTTTCAATTTAGCCCTTGAAATAGTATTGAAATGGAAGAGGAGTATTTGTTCCCACTGTTTAAAGCATTTACAGAAATTTTATGTAGTCTTAATTATTAAAAATTGAATTACAAAGTTATTATGCCATGCAACAATTTCAAAGTTAGTCATCTTTTAAGTCCCACAGCTTTCAATTATAATATTAAACGTGATTTGCTAATCCTATGTAAACTTATGAAATTTCAACATTGAATGGGTTGCATCCATTGAGGTGGATCCCATGAATTGTCAGTGGAAGGCACTGATGGTCACTAGTCCACTTGGCTTCCCTGCCTCCCGGCAGCAGCCTTTTCTGACCCTTGAATGGTTTTTTTCTCAGGATCATGGGGCTACCATAGAGTAAGGGTCATAAAGGTCAAGAAGTTGCAGTGGGAAGGAGGAAGATGGTTTTCTTTCCTGCCTGTTGCATTAGTGGGAGAGAAGAGGAAGAAGGGGGAAATGTCACACTTTTTCCTACCTGCTGCAGCTTCCTAACCCACATGGCTACATGAATACATGAAGCTGCCTTCTACTGAATTCGATTTTTGTTCCATCAAGGTCAGTAGTGGTTACTCAGACTGGCAGTGGCTCTCCAACGGCTCAGGCTTTCACATCACTTATGAATTGATCCTTTAACTGGAGATCCTGGGAACTGAACTGAGGCCTTTGGCTTCACTAATGGCCCCTCCCCAGTTATTCCACTTGAGCCTACAGCTAGGATTGTCAGTCTCCAGGTGGGACTTGGAGTTGTCCCAGAATGACAAGAAGTCATCTCCAGATGACTAGAAGTCACTTTCCCGTGAGAAAATTATAGCTTTGGAGGATATACTTTATGGTAGCCATCCCCAACCTGTGGGCCGCGGACCACATGTGGTCCTTCGACTAATCGGAGGTGGGCCCCGAAGGATGCCTTCCCCCCCCCCCCGGCCCTTTACTTCATCCCCCCCCCAGCCCTTTACAACACACTTCATTGTTGTGGCGTGTCTGTATCTTATTTTGAAAGGATGTTTAAACATTACCATAGCGATCAGAGAGCGTTAGGGCAGTAGTTGAGAATAGAGGAGTAAACTACCCCCCCCACCGGGCCTCAGTAAAAGGCGTTGAGTGGTCCCCGGTGAGTGGTCCCCAGCGTTGAGTGGTCCCCGGTGATAAAAAGGTTGGGGAACACTGCTTTATGGCATCACATCCCTGCTGAGCTACCTCTCTCCTCCCAGATCACCAAGAATTTCTCAACCTGGAGTTGGTAACTTTACCTGTAACCAGAATCAGACAGGTCTGTTGTGGGGTGGGAAAAGTTGAAACATCTGAAAATGTTTTGATGTTTATCTTTTTATGTCATTTTTCAATCTGCTATCAGACTGTGACGTGTTTCAATAACACTCTCATTGTAGGACTAAATTATTGTGTGTATGGATTGCATGGCTTTAGAAAAGCAACCTTATTAGTTCTTTGTAATTCAGTAAGTACATCTACTCAGACTTCCATTCTGAGTGCAAGCTGATGTTTATCTGATTAATATGCGTTGCATCATAAAGTGGAACAAAAATTATTATTGCTGCAAGTTTGCAGACCTCATGGCAACATCAGTGCATTGCCATGATTGGCTCTAGATCCCTCTAAGGCAGTGGTCCCCAACCTTTCTGAGGTTGGGGACCGGCAGGGCATCGGGGCGCGGCCCGCGTGGGCCATGCCCATGCATCGGCCCGCACCCGCAGGCTGCGCCCACGCATCGGGCCGTGCCCGCGCATCGGGCCGCGCCCGCATGGGCATGGCCGGCCCTGCTTCCCTCTCCCCGCCCTCCCGCAGTAAGAAGCTTCCCGGGCCGCAAGCTTGCGGCCTGGGAAGTTTTTTACTGCGGGGGGGGCGGGGAGAGGGAGCCGCGGCCCGGCGCCATGGCCTTCGCTGCCCAGCACCAGGCCGCTGCCCGCAGGTTGGGGACCACTGCTCTAAGGGGCCTTTGCCATTGATCTACAAAGATGCCTCTGCTCCCTCCCTCCCTCCTGTTGCCCTGGAAACCAGAGCAAAAGTCGGGAAAGAGACCTAGAGGAGAGAGAACAGGCAGGTAAGTTTTTCCTTTTTAAACAGTTCAGCCAAATCATCCAAATTGAAACCTGAATCAGTTCAGGTTTAGCCATTCATCTCATGTTTTAAATGGGAGAATTGTGGTTCAACTTGGGAAATGTCCCTAAAATCCAGAATAAGTATTGATTCAGTTTATTTTTGGCTCTGCTGAATTGAACTGGTTAAACACCCCTACTGCTGAACTGGTTAAACACCATGGAGGGCTCATATAAGACCAGTATAGTGGCAACTACATTGACTCCCAGTCGAGTTTCATGTTCATTTCAGGGTTCTGGTACTAAATTTTTAAGGCCATATGTGGTCTCGGCCCTGTGTATCTAGTGCACTGCCTGTCTGAATATGTCCTCCGGAGCAGGGGTAGTCAACCTGTGGTCCTCCAGATGTCCATGGACTACAATTCTCATGAGCCCCTGCCAGCATTTTCTGTCAGGGGCTCATGGGACTTGTAGTCCATGAACATCTGGAGGACCACAGGTTGACTACCCCTGCCCTAGAGAGTGCTCTGGTCAGCTACAGTGTACCAACTGGTTGTCCCTGGCCCTGGTCTGGCCCAGGCCCCTGCCTGGTGGAATGAGATCCCAGAGGACATCAGGGCCCTGATGGAGCTGTCACAATTCCATAGGGTTTGCAAGATGGAACTCTTCCATCAGGCTTATGGCTCAGGCCAACATGGATAATCATAAATGGAACATCTATGAGCCTCCCCTTGTTCTGTTCCTTGATTGTTGCTTGTTTTTTCCCCCTTCTTTCCTGACTAGAAAGAGCATTAATTTTATATTTTAACTCTATCAACTGGCTGGCTTAATTAATTAGATCTGGCTCAAAAGGTTTTAATTATACTGATTGGTAGTTGAACTGTATTTTATTGCATTATATTAATTTATGTAAACCACCCTGATGCAACCGTTTCGATAGGGGCAGTCTATAAATGTAAATATAAATAAATAGATAAATAAAAATAAAATGTGCTGTAGTTTGATGAAATGAACCAGCCTAAGGAGCTAAGAGGATGAATGAAAAAAGACAATGGATCTGTTCACTCATGATTCTCTGTTATAAGGTATAGAAAGAAAATTAAAGACTTCCATTGGAAATAATTTATAATTTGTTATACTCCATTTTGTAAAAGAAACTATAGACTCATGATAAATTATATTCTGTGCTATCAGTTCTCAGTGTTATCATATAAAGTACTGAAATCATATCATAGTTCCAGGAAGTTTGATAAAATACTATTTAACCCAGTTTTTATAAATCTAGTTAAATGGCATTGGTGAGACTTCAGCTCATAGAACAGACTAGAAATCTGCACACAATTCATTGGGAGGAGTTGACTGTACATAAAGAGGACTGTTTGTCAAAACTTGCAACAAACTAAACGAGTTTGGTGTAGTGGTTAGGAGCGCGGACTTCTAATCTGGTGAGTCAGGCTTGATCCCCTGCTCCCCCACATGCAACCAGCTGGGTGACCTTGGGCTTGCACAGCACTGATAGAGCTGTTCTGGCTGAACAGTAATATCAGGGCTTTCTCAGCCTCACCTACCTCACAGGGTGTCTGTTGTGGGGAAGGGAAAGGGAAGGTGATTGTAAGCCGCTTTGAGACTCCTGCTGGTAGAGAAACGCAGCATATAAAACCCAACTCTTCTTCTTCTTCTGAAAAACCTCTGGGGAAAAAAAAGACTTTCTCAGTATGTCAACATCCTTCACACATCTTGACAAAGTCTTTGTTAGATCTTGTCATATCAAATCTCAGTCTAGCAAAATTTAGTTGGAACGGAATCCCACCGAAAGCAAGTTAATCAAGAAAACAAGTTAGTCCCCATTCCATTGGTTTCTGTGGGGCCTTGGTTGCAATACAATAGTTGCTGGCATGTGCCCAATATGATGAAATCTCTGTTATCTTTCGACTAAATAGCTTTTACGGCCAAGAACAGAAGAACCCCCACATGAAATACCTGTTGATCGAATATGACGTTGTCAGCATACACCTGTTCTGTATGTCAGCCAACATATCATTCAGACAACTTAGCAGAATATAAAGGGTGGAGTGCTGCAGTTGTGGGGACTACAGTTCTAATGGTTCCATTTTCTAATATCTTGTCAATGTGATAGAAGGAATATTATCTGAATTGGATTACGGAACATTCAGCATTAGACTGTCCATTCTCTAAAGTATGGATTTTAAGGGGAAGAAGGAAACACAACTCCGGAAAGTGAGGAAAAGAGACAGGCAGACAGGCAAGCCATTAATTTATAATAAAATTTAAATGTTAGTCTTGAAGATCTGTGATGTGACAGAACCCTAGAGTTCCAGGTTTTTCTTCCTCGTTATTTGTTCAGAGAATTGGGATGCATCTCCAGATACCTGCTCGAGTCAGCTTATAAGGAAAAACAGTACGATCAAATATTATTATTAAAAATAACCCAAGGGCATACAAAACAGTCCTTGAGTAAAAGTGGCCTAAAAATCTGGGTTGAATTAGACTCAAGATCCACATAGATACGACACGAGAAGTTCTGTGTCTGAAAATCCCAAGCATGTAATTTAATAGCAAGTGCATGGATGCAGATGTCTGACTGGGACCAAAGTGAAGTGGGAAGAGGCCAAGCCTTCTCCTCTGCACTGTTCCTAACCTGAAGGGGCTACACGGACCTGCTTTTTACCTTGCTAGGGCATGTGGCCCGTTTATGTCTCCAGCAGGCAAGCAACAACTCAGGGGGGTCATTTGAGGTCATTTGGAAAAACTGGACCAGATAATGTTTGATTTTCCTGGGCATATTCAGCTTGTAATTCTGCATGTCCTGTATTAAAATATAATATAGTTTAGGAGCTCATGGAATGCATAGTTGAAGAGGCCTGCAAAAGAGTAAAGGGTGGGGCAGGGATTAAGAAGTGGTGTTGCACTAATATTCTAATGTCACTTCCAGTAAATACCCAGAAGTGACATCACGTCACTGACTTGATGCTGTCAAAATGCTCTGCAAATTTTATTATAGAATGTATCCACATCCTAGAATGCTGCATCAGCATCAGGCCATCAATGTGAAATCACTTCTGGTATCCACCTTCGGCATAACTTCATGTGCCCCCCTATCCCTCTCCTGCTATTTTTCAGCCAATGGCTGGTATACCTATTCATGGCGTAACTTCTTTTATGGCATTCAGAGCTACCTGGAGTTCAGAGCAGGTAGTAGCTGGATCTATTTTGGAGTTCTGCGAAAGTGCCCCCTCTGAACTCTGCCTACCACTCTTATCTCTAACTTACCAAGGACTGGAGGACTCATATCAGGTCCTCCATTCAGTATTGTTCATGGCTGCATGCACAGTCATGGAGCTCACTCAAGCTCTGAACCGAAGGAACTACATTTCCCTATATTTTCCTGCAAGACTGTATCATAATTTTTTTTACATCCCAATGGAGCTCCATTGGGGCACCCCCAATTATTTCCAGAGTGGAGTGCATGGTGGATATCTGCCCAAAGTAAGCACAGTGAGTTTTCTAAAAATCTTGTTTAAGTGCAGTGACTTTCAATATCACTTTCCTAGAAACAGAGCCTTTTCCTAGAGATCCTTTCTGCAGAAGTTACTCTCGCTGGAAGTTCAGTTTTCTATGCCAAAGGGCAAATTCATTTAAGCTTTCACGGCAGGGTGGGTGATTGGAACCTGCTCCTAGTCTGACAGTTGAACTGCTGCACCACGCTGGCTGGGTTGTTGGGAAGGTAAAATGGAGGCAAGTGGAACACTAAGTAAATCATATAAATAAATATTCTAGTGAAAATATTTAGCATTAGGGTATTATAACCAGATCCACAGTTTAATGAAGCCATGAAATTGCTTCTCTGTAGATTTGTCAGACTTGTCCACTGAAGGTCCTTGCTCAGTAGGAGTACCCAAGGAAAGCCAAATAGAATTGGGATAGGACTTCATAAAATTCTGATCAGTCTTGTAGCGTAAATTCTGTTTGGAGTAGCTGAAAAGGACTAAAATCAGTAGCTGAAAAGGTCTATAATTAATATGGTTGCCCAGAGGGAACATTCTGTCTGTGAACATTGAACAAATCACAGAAATAGAGGGCATCAAAGAGAAGTATCTGGTTCCATATTTTCACACATGCCTGAAAACCTGTCCTTTTAAAGTGGGCTTTTCTAGAAGGCAACTAATAGGTGAACAAACTGAAACTTCAAGCAAGTCATACGTGGTGCCCCCCCCCCTTTAAAGTCAACTCTTGGCCATGTACTACCGCATCTGAGAGTGTCGCAGCATTTCAGCGTCGAGTTGCCTGCTCCCTGCACATTTCACAGCTGTTATGAGAAATAATTAAAAGCAGCATGTTACCATGGTGTTTAATTGAGTGTGGCTTAACAATGTGTGCCATTGTTCTTGGAACAAAACTGGTGAGAATGTCATGTCTTCTGAGGCAGAAGACCAAGTGTCAAAACAGTGAGCTCTTTCAAGTAATAAGTACAACATAAGAGATGGGGCTAGAACAAGAGGGCCGGGAAGCTGTTATTATTTGCAGATAGTTACACTGGGGATCTGTTTGCTGAAGGAAAACCCACCCAGCATTGCATTAGTGCCAAGTTTATTCTTTAATGAGATGACTTGTGTGCCCCGTAACTGAGAAAATAGGAAGAAAAATAAACAATTGTTGCTTGTAGGGAAGGAGTCTCTGATATATGTGAAACCCCTACGTGTTTCATGTCAAGCTTCTTCATGGGGATGTCACTTCAGAAGAGGCTTGATGGAGAATACATTGGGGTTTCAAGGATATGCAGCCTTTTTCTTATTTTAGTGTTTTGTAACTGGCCATGAGGAAGAAACAGAAACCAGTTTGCATGAGATAGACCAGTATAAATAAACAGGAGTCTGGTGGCACTTCAATGCTTTTATTCTACCATGAGCTCTCCTGGATTAAAACTCTTTTCAGTCAGGTGCAATGTACTGGAAAAAACAGGACATGAAAGTTTATGTTGAAAAAAAACACTCTTTTAGGGTGCCTCTAGACCAGAGGCCTCCAGTAGACTGGAGCTCAAGAGCTACTGGTAGCTCAGCCATTGAAAAGCGGTTCATGCAGCCTTTAGAAGACCCTATAAAGGTTGTGAGAGTGTTTCTGCGAGGCTGAGAGGACTTGTTCAATTAACGTGTGTCTCCCTGTGCGAAAAGAACTGAAAAGAGGCTTCCCTTTAGTGGGGAAGGGGAAACAATTGTAATATTAACACACACTGTAGTGACTGGGGGTATTTTCATTACTTAAAAGTAGTCCTTAGGCTTGGTGACCCCTGAACTCCTGTTTGTTATTGCTGCAAAAGATTCAATGGCAGGTCCAAAGGGTTTCCAGCTCTGAGTTGGGAAATAACTGTAGGCATTGGGGGTGGAGCTTAGGAGTGGGTGGGATTTGAGGTGGGGAGTATAATGCTCTGGAGTCCACTCTCCAAAGCAGCCATTTTTTTCCAAGGGAACTGATCTCTTTAGTCTGAAAATGAGCTATAATTCCAAGGGATCCCCAGGTGGCATGCCTATATGACCATTGTGTTTATATCCTAGCACATCTGCATGATTCCCTAGACTCTCTTTCACCCGGACTCCTTTTTTATCCATTCCTTCTCATATAGCAACCTTGTTTGACAGGGTGGTGCGGTGGTTAGAACATCTGACTAGTATGGGAGAGATTGGGGTCACGTCTCTGGTGCTTATGGGTGAACTCAAGTCAGTCATACTTTCTCTGCTTAATCAGTGTCACAGGATTGTTGTGAGGATAACCTGGGGAAGATAGAGCAGTCCATCCTACCCTCAGCTTCTTGGAAAAAGGGCAGAGTAAAAATGTACCAGATCAGCATGCTATATCTACTTATTGCATGTGAGAGGGACAAATGACTTGCAAACCATGTTCTTGCCTGTTCCAAAGATGTAATGAAAATTTAAGAAAGATTTCATTTTGAAAACAGAGGAGCTAATTAAGGACAGTGTGTTCACTCTGTTGTTGCTAAACTTGGGAAACTAGTCTGCAGTTGATCATAATTACGTTCCATTGATCTGACGAAGATTTGTCTATGTGTAGTTGGCACAGTCAAGGCAATCAAAATCTGGATTACAGTAGAACCAAGTGAGACATTGTGGCATCTCTGTGTCTACCATAAGGCTATGTCTACCATAAGGCTAGGACTTTTTCTTTCAAAAACACCCTGGGAGGCTTAGTCAGAAAGTCTACCTGCTAGTACCCAGGTGGGCTTTCCTTGAAGGATGCTTGAAAATGGCACAGAAGGGGGAGACAGGAGTCCCAATTGCAGCAACAGTGAGTGTCTGTTTGCCAGGCAGTGAGGAAGCAGCCCGTGAGGGTAGAGACAATACATCTCCATGGAGCGGTTTTAATCTGTGCTGTTGGCATCATTTAGTATGTCAGCTAACTGGGCAGCTGATAAGGGTAGGTGCTCACAATGCACTGGTTTGCTTAGATCAGGTATAGCCCTGTATCATCACAAACAGTCATGAATGATTTTAAGTCAGCAGTGTTTCTAGTATAGGTGCGGCTAAGGCACTAGGGCAGCCAGATCACCCACTTTGGCAGCAGGGGGGAAATGGGGATGGGCAATTGCATTGTGCTGATGTCATAACATCAGTTCTGACATGACCTGGAAGTGACATCATTGTGTAGAGTACCCTTTCTCAACTTTTTTTTACTGTTGAGAACACATTCTTCAGGCTTTGAGAAACCCCAGAAATTGCATGATCATGCAGAATATGGTTGGGAAGCATAGCTGTGTACATGCCCACCTGGGACCCCTCCCCTTCCCACCAACTCCAGACCCATCATTGGACATTTTGAGAAGGATGAGTGGGTCAAAGAGCCAGCTTGGTGTAGTGGTTAGGAGTGCCAATTTCTAATCTGGCGAGCCGGATTTGATTCCCTGCTTCTCCACATGCAGCCAGCTGGGTGACCTTGGGCTCTCTAGAGCAATGATAAAGCTGTTCTGGCTGAACAGTAATATAAGGGCTCTCTCAGCTTCACCTGCCTCACATGGGTGTCTGTTGTAGGGAGAGGAAAGGGAAGGTGGCTGTAAGCTGCTTTGAGACTCCTGGTAGAAAAATGTGGCACAAAGGACCAACTCTTCTTCTTCTTCTTCAGGCCTGTCAAGAAACCCCAGGGTTCACAAAACCCTGGTTGAGAAAGCCTGGTGTAGGGTGACACTCCTGCATGTATCCCAAACTCTCTAGTCAAAGCATAGCATTTTGAGGAAATGCTAGAGCATGACCCAGTGTGATGACATCATTTCTGTGTCATGCTGGAAATGATGTCACCGTGTCAGCAGCAATACCACAATATCACTGCCCTCCCGTGAATCTCCCATCAGTTGCCTGTCTAGTATCAGTGCAGTCAGTGACACTAATAATGCTGAGACATGCTCAAAACCTATTTAATCAATCTATGGTTTCCACCAGACAACAGAGAAACAATGTACAAAGTATCTGTGTTGTAATTTAGAACATTCATGTAACACAAATCTACTTATCTCTGGGAGTCAGTCAGCAAGGCTTTTATTTTTCTCTTTTATTTTTCTCTTTCGGGTGAGTTGGGAAAATGGTAGACAGGGGAAGGGACAGCAATGGGAAAGCAGTGCCTCGATGACATGCAGAAAATGTGCAACGCAATTTAGAACGATTCTGAATGCTTAATAAAAAGTATTTTAAAAAGTCTGACAGGACTATTCCTAGTGATTACACATGACTAATTAAATTCCAATCAAGGAAAAAAATCAGAAAAGGAAGCATGGCTGCATTGCAAAATATGCATGGCATATTGCTCTGAGTAGGAAAACAGTGGATTGCATATTCGTCACTGGCTGGAGGCAAAGTGGAATCACGCATCCACATTTAGTTTGGAAGTCAGAAATACTTACCTGTGCTTCATTAGGGCTGGGTGTTAGGCAAAATCTAATTGGTACAAACTCATTACAGTACATCCTGAATTCTGCTAAATTTCCCAGTAGTTTAGGAGAGGAAACTTGATACAATCTTAGTGCTGTTTGTCTTTCATTTCCTTTCCAGCTTTGTCATCAGACTGCTTGGTGATTATGATCCAGCTCTTTCACCTTCCTTAGTTTCCAGTGTTTCATCGTCTTGTCTAATCAGATCATCGCTGAGAGACAAACGCGTCCTTCAATCCTTTGTTGTGTCAGCACGAGACAGTCAAGACCTTTGCGCAAATGGAAATACAGAGAAAGGACTGCCAGGCTCAGTACCACAAAAAAAAGTGGCAGAACTGGTAGACATCATTAGGGATGGCTGATGAATGGTTATTAGGAATTACACTTCTGTGAATTATCCAAGTAACATCAGCGTATCCTGCATGTACTTGAATAAGGAAGTGGAAATCTGGGACAAGTAGCAGTTCTGCCCACTGGGAAAAAAAGTATTTGTTTGATGCTTTATCCTGATAAAGCATGGACTCAACGTTCATCCACAGGGACTACAGTAAAAATGTTGTCCCAGCAGGATATCCCTAATGCCTTAGCATTCTCCAAATATGGAAGAGCCCTTATGTTGGTATGCTTCCAGGGTTTACTCTGTGACCTTCTGGGCCTGAGGTGAAGGCAGCCAAAGTATGGCCATCATCCATACTTTTCCTGGTGGCCTCTTGAATGACAGTCATTGTTCCTGCTTTCTGACATGGGACCTTTATCGCATGGGAGGTGTCTTGCTGTGCTGCCACCTGGTTTCTGGCTCAGGGCAGGTTGCCCCGAGTCTTCCTGCTCCCGCACGAAGGAGCATTTGTCCCACTGCACTTTGTCCGCTCCCACTTGCGGCAGCCAGGGCGGTGAGGTCCCACCGTGCTGCGTGGTGGCATGGGCCATTTATAATTTTTTAAAAGAATGTGTGCTGCATTGTGATGCAGTACCGCATTCCTAAAAATAAATTCCCCAAGCAGCTCTTCCATCTTGTGCAGCATTAAGAAGCCATCAGGGGCATTTCTTTTCATTTTCAGGAACATGGGATTGCGGATGTGGGGGAGAAGCTGTGCCAGGCTGGCCCGAATTTTCCCCTTCCAGACAGGCCAGGCCAGGCCCGACATACTCCCCAATGAAGCCTGTGGCAAAAAAGGCCTGCAGCCATAGGCCAACTAATGGACGGAGTCACACCAGGTCCAGTACTGCCCCAAACTGGAGCCTGCGTCATCTGAAAGCAGGAATTAGCCTTGCAGACGGATGAGCGCTGGGCCGGGCTGAATTCTGGGTGTGGAAACAGTCTGGGTATGACAGCAGGAGCTGGAGGTCTAGAGTAGGAGTAGTCAACCTGTGGTTCTCCAGATGGTCATGGATTGCTATTCCCATGAGCCTCTGCCAGCAAACGCTGGCAGGGGCTCATGGGAATTGTAGTCCATGGACATCTGGAGGACCACAGGTTGACTACCCCTGAGGAAAGGAGACCCTGAATTCTTTGATGAGAATTCTGTGGTTAGAGAGGCAGAGGTATCCGTTGCTTCCACAGAACCTCAGGAATGGTTATAATGCATTTTCTGCATCACTCTATTTCATACCAGATTCTTTTCTGTCGCTTGCCTGTCTTCCCCTTCTCTTGAGTTCATTTGTCTGGGTTTTCTAAAATCTGAATTTAAATTGTAGTGTGAGGCTGCTGTATGACGCTTGGCCTAATATTTAATAAATACATTTAAAAAATTAAAAGGTATTTAATGCAATGCAGGGTGAAGTAATAGTTGTCCCTCATCCAAGTCCAATCGTAAGCAGATATTCTGAATACTATTGATCAGTTCATCAGGGACTGTTACTGAATCCAACCCAGATTCATTACATCAAGTAGCTGATCAGAGCAGTATTTTGAGTGCCTGATCAGAACTGCTCTATTACGAAGGGGAATTGTGCTTGCAACCATTTTATTTTATTTATGATTGTTGGACTTTATTTGATTCTTCATCCAGTTTTGGATGGATGGACGAAAGCTGTGTAAGGGCACGTACAGCCGAGTAGTATATTTGGACTTAAATGCTTACTACCATGAAATCTAATTTTTTTTACCTTTGATGGGTGTGATGATTTATTGTAACTTTCTAGTGAGAGCACTCCCTTTTAATGTTTATGTATTTATTACTTCAGTAAATTCAGCTAATTTAATCAAGAAATGCATGTACTGGAACTTTCTCTTCCTGAAGTAGCAAAGCATAACTGACTAGCTATATTTAGCTTAATGCTTGTTCAGTTTGCTAAGTGAATGTAAGGTACGACACGCACATATATAAAACTTTTGTTTTGTTGCCCCTTTGACGCTGGGTGACAGAAGAGATGAACTGGACATTCCCTTCTGTCTGTTCCTTACAAAGACTCAGTTTCTTCCTTGTCTTAAAAATTAATTCATCCAAAGCAAATGAAATAAGAGACAAATAATGTCCATGAGGGGAAGAGCCAGCTTGGTGTAGTGGTTAAGAGCGGCAGCCTCTAATCTGGAGAGCCAGTGGGGTTGATTCCCTATTGCTCCACATGCTGGGTGACCTTAGGCTAGTCACAGTTCTCTTAGAGCCATTCTAGCAGAACAGTTTTCTCAGGGCTCTCTCAGCTCACCTACTTCACAGGGTGTCTGTTGTGGGGAGAGGAAGGGAAAGGTGATTATAAGTCACTTTGAGAGTCCTTGACTAGTGAAAGCCGACTCTTCTTCCTCTTTTTTATCGTACCTTTAGAAACACCCCTGAATTGTAGCATGAAATCTGACACAATCGCATGGATTTTCCTTTTCATCACTACCTTCTCCATGTGATGTATTCTGCTGGTTTGCAAACTGGGTCAGATTTAGATCCAGATCAGATATCCCTTTGGAGTTTTGAATAAGGTTCTTTAATAGTAAAATCTAAGCTTATTTGTACTAGGGTATCAAACGAATGGTTGTTCATGTTGGCGGGAAACATATCTATGACTGTAGAATCTCTCTAGCCATTTTTGATGTGTTGATATAGTTTTCTGGCAGGAAGGACTAGTGATATACTTCCTTAAAAAAACGAGAGCTGGGAATTCAGAGGAACTAGCAGACTATGGTACTAGAACATGCTGATGGTATAATATAGTAGTTCAGTAGAAATTAACTTCATAAAGCCACTCATTCCCCTCCAGTCCCTCTGATGGTGCAGGGGGAGCCAAGGGAAGGAATACAGTGTTGATGTAGGTGAGCAAAATTTACACCTTCCGATCTAGATGGCTTCCTAATGCAATTGGACTGCATATTTTCTGAAATGATTGTACAAAGCCAAGTTTCAGAGAGATCACAGTGAGGACAGGAGAAGCTTGCACAGTAGACAACCCAGAACGACATTGTGTGGATAATCTCCCCTCCCCCCCTCAAAAAAAAACAACAACACACGCACACATTGAAGGTTGGAAGCCAATGTGGAGGGGGAAAAAATCTCCATATGGATGTGGCCTTCCTTTTGTTTCTTTCAAGTGTTCAGCCTCTTTTTGCGCTCTCTCAGGTAGCAAAAGGCAAGGTTGTATACAGTGCAGTAGATTGCAGCTCTTTCTGCATGCCTGTTCTAAAACTTTGTTTACTGAAAATGAAGGTGCCTAGACTTGAAGAGTTTGCTGAATATTACAATTTTGTATGCTCAGTCTTAAATGAGACTTTCTGCGCTGTGAAAACCGTGGAATAAATCTCAGTTCAATAATAAAGGACATGCTAAACTCTTGCAGTTCCCCCTCCCCAAATTCAGGGTTTATTTTTGAGGTGGGAATGTGTCCCCCACCCATGCCTTAAACATTTCTGGATATTGTACATTTATAAGCTTGCTTGTAGTTTGAAGGGGAAAAAAAAGAAACCATATCATTATTTGCTGGACAATGCTTTTCCATTGTACCTCTTTGATGGTGAATGCAGCTGGTTTTTCTGAACCCTGCATGTTTGACACCTTTCTTCTTCACACACATGCACTTGTTATGGAGAGAGACAAGAAGAAGCCATGACTATATGACTGCTTTATTCCAAGTAATATTATGTGTACTGGCTTAACTGCTCAAATATTAGCTTATTTAAAATATTTATTGTATGTCTTGCTATTAGCAGTCATGTGTACTTCTAAAACATTTCACGTTTACTCTATCAGTTGGAATGGTTCCTGAGATGAACAGGTATTGTTTGTTTCAAGGATGAGTCACATTTGGATTCAATAGAAACTGAAGATCAAGAGTTCTCTGTAGGACAACGAATGCCGTACTTCTCCTTGCAGGTCTGAAATCACAAGGCTCAAGTCTGCTTAACAATGCCATTGGGGGAGCTGGATGAGAAGCCAAGTTCATTTCTTGGCATGCATGATGTACAAACGTAGGCCATAAGATTAAGAAACTTCAAGTTTTGCCATCCTCCATTGTTTTGAAGTTTGGCAAGCATTTATATCGACTGGAGATAGTCTGCCTGGAATTGTATCCATTCATCACCACCACAAACCACTTGAAAGTTCAAGGAAGGTTGTGCTGGTCAACCTGCCATGAACTTCAGTTTGTAAACCACAAACCAGCGAGTATTCATCATGAACTTTAGTTTGTGAACAGGTTCATGCCCATCCCTGGATTCCCTGTGTCTGAGTCAGCCTAGGATCTAGGAGACCCAGGTTCAAATATCTATAGTCTCAGCCTAATGTACCTCAAACCTACAAAGCCAGTGTGGTGCAGTGGTCAAGAGCAGTGCTCTCTCATCTGGAGAACCAAGTTTGATTCCCCGATCCTCCAAATGCAGCCAGTTTCATAATCTTGGTCAGTCATAGTAATCTTAGAACTTTCACGGCCCCAAATACCTCACAAGGTGCCTGTTGAGGGGAAAGGAAGGGAATTCAATTGTAGGATAATTTGAGACTCCTTAAAGTGGAAAAGTGGATACATTGATGTCGTGGGGGAACAGATGTGGTGGCAGCAAGGTCTTCGCTTTCTCTCCTCTACAAATTTTTCAAGACAGCATTTTGAACCAAAGAGAATCCAAATGATATAGTTCTAGTGAGTTTCTGTGTACAATGGATGCCTGTGGCTTTACATCTGGGTTTTGTGTTTCAGTTAAGTACTCTGAAAACCCAAAGGTGTTTTCATAGTGTGCATGAGAAAAGCTCACAGAAAGTGAGAGCTGATCAAACTGAAGTGAAGACAATATTGTCCCTTACCATAAAGAACCAGTTTGAGTTATCTCTTTGTCTCACGGGGCAGGAAAGCTATTATCTAGTCTATGGGAACTTCTCAATCTAGAGTTCTTAGAGAAACATACATAGAGGCAGCTGGACCTCCTACCTAGGTCAGGAGATATGGAAATCATTTATCTGTAAGTACTTCAAGCTAGGACAGGTGTCTGTCTGTGTTTAGATATGTGGAGGCTGGTAGGTAGACTAGCAGTACATTCCTAAGCAGAGTTACACCCTTCTATCTTCACTGACATGAATGGACTTAGAAGGATAGGATTGCACCATGAGTCTCCTAACAGTTTTGGTGTCACACAGAAGTGAACACATATGCAACAATCCATGGATTTCATGAGGCAGAATGTCCCTAGTTCTTCTTCCTGTTGCAGTCCACTGAAGGCGTCTTTCTCTTCCTGGGTATCAGCAGACTGTAATCGAACAGGAGGCAAAACGGGGGTCTTCAGTGGGAAATGTGAATTGCCACCTGCTCTTCTGCAAAAAGGAATGCACAGGAACTGCACTGTTGTACATGCATGTACATTTGGCAAGTACGCTAGTACATGAATGATTTCTTGAGATCTACATGCACGTTCCCGAGATTTCCCCTTTGCTGCACTGGCCACAAGATCATCAGTCCAGTCTTTGAATTTGTTCATTTAGCAGTTGTTTACAATATCCTAGAGCGGGGATAATTAAGCACCTTGTGCATCTAATATTACTGAGTCACAGTATGGAGAGCTTAGTTTGGTTGAAGCATATGTTTGTGTGTGATAAGAGTTCCCTCTGGTGGCTCAAAACTTCCTTTACAGAATTTATGAACTGAAGAAGTTTGTGTCCCTACGGTAGGGTCTCTAGTGAAGTCTCTAAGTTGATGGTGGGGAACGTTCTGCCCATTCATTTTAACCTAAATGCCTTTGGATCTGCCACTGCTAAACTCTTCCTATGCGGGCAAACCCAGTTTAGATTAGATTTAGATTTAGCATTCTCAGGGTTTTTACTCTTGTGCAAGATGTAGTGCCACAAATCTACTCGTGGACCTTTTGAAGAATTCCCCTTTTGCTAGAGTAGTATGGGGAAGCATGGTGACGTGTGCCATCCTTTCCATGTGTACTGCTTTTTTTTTTTGGTGGGAATAACATTTTCCCCTCTGTGTAATATAAGCTGGTATATTCTGAGTGGGCATGTGCAGCTATGCAGTAGCAGTGGAATTTCAATTTTATTTCCTCCAGCCTCACAAATCATCATCGGGGGTATGCCGGCGAAGCAGATGGCACCTGATGGAGAAAGACATCGATTTGGGGACACAGACACATTTCCCTGGGGAAGGAGTTCCAGCTTTTTGGTGCTAAAATGGTGAGGACCCTTTCTCAGGTTGCCACCTGTTTACCATCTAGGGTTGCCAGCTCTGGGTTGGAAATACCTGTAGACTTTGGGGGTGAAGCCTGGAGTGGGTGGGATTTAGGGAGGGGAGGAACCTCAGAGGAGTATAATGCTATAGAGCAGGGGTAGTCAACCTGTGGTCCTCCAGACGTCCATGGACTACAATGTATACAATTGATCACCAAGTCAATACGCAAACATTGATGATGACATAAAATAGTATAGCAAACCAGTAGCCCATGAATTGTAGCCCATGAACATCTGGAGGACCACAGGTTGACTACCCCTGCTATAGAGTCCACTCTCCAAAGCAGCCACTGGCTCCAGAGGAAGTGTTCTGTCTAGTATAGTCTAAAGATGAGCAATAATTCCAGGGGATCTTTAGGTCCCACTTGGGGACTGGCATCCCTACTAGCTTGAGACTGCAGGGTAGCCAAAGCAGGGCTTCTGAGGATTGTTGGAGTGAAGTTTGTGTGGAAGAAAGTTTGTGTGGAAGAAAGCAGTCCTTAAGGTGTGTTGGTGATGGCAAGTCTGGAGGGAAGCCAAAGGGTGGGGATGGACTAGGCTGGAGTGATTAAGGATTTGTGGGGCCAGAGCTTTTATTGGCTGCTATACATATGTGTAATGGCATGGTGTGTGTCAAAACCAAACCATTGAAGAAGGCCTTGTAAGAGCCGAAACACATCAGTCTATTGATTCATACAGTAGTCCATAGCATATACGTTTGCTATATATGGGCTGTATGTATGATTTTAATTCCTAAAGGTTTTTAAATTGTGCACAATAAAAGTTACATAATTTTAACATTAATACAGACATTCAACTTTTGACGTTCTTGATTGTTATCAGTTGGGTTTTTATGGTTCAAGGAGTACCTGAAACCAGAGCCAATGAGGACAGGGAAGCAGGGGTAAGTGAAGAAAGTGTGGGGAGAAAGATCAACAGAGAGGGTGATTTCTCCTTCCAGACGTCCTCAGATAGGCCCTGGTTGCTGCAATATATTACTGAAGCATCCTTCCAAAAGCTTTCAATGTCTAGTGGAATGTTTCTTCTGACGTTGGTGGAAATAAGTAGGAGAGAAGCAGAGAAGAAAATATTTATTATTATTTGTAACTTAACTGTTTTAAGGCCTCACTTGGCCTGTCTGGGGTTAATGTCTGCATCATTCTGACTCTTCAGAGCCAACATGGAAAATACTATTTTTGCTTTCAAACCTCCATCTAAAAACAACACACCTCAGGAGCCATCTGCAAAAACCATTATGTGTGGGGAAAACATTTTCCAAATGTTGAGTTGATGGGTTCATTCTGGCTTTGTGTGGCACAGAATTATTATTTTGTTCTCCCTGGCACATTCAGGGCTAGACTGGGCAGAAATGATGCAAAAACAGTGGGATGTTTCAGTTTAATTTGTTTCAGCAGAGACTCTTTAAACTTTATAAACTTTTTAAAAAAAGAAATGAAATATAGCTTTTAAGTATATTTGTGTTGCTTTTAGAAATATACTTTCAGGTTCTGGAGCTTTTCCGGGGAGGCATGGTAAAGGGTTATAAAATTAGATAAACTGGATGGAGGGTATGTTTTACCTACTCCCATAATATTAAAACATGGGGATATCCAGTGAAGTTACCAAGCTAGCCCATAATTGGTTCAAGGGGTCTAGCAGTCTGGAAATGGAACACCCTTGGTAGTTGAGTGGTATCAATTGACCCCTTAATTGCTGACGCAGCATATAAGGATGAGGTTGAACATCTCTAAGGTGAGGTGCATGCAGGTGAGGAAACAGGAGGGCATGAAATTGATTGCTGAAATGACTGGCAGCGATTTAAACCTAACAGCTGATGGTTGGACCCACCAAACTGTTAGGTTCAAATGGCTGCCAACCACTTCAGTGAATGATTTCACTCCTACTTAGAAGCAGGGGAGAACAAAACTGATCAGTGAAAATGGCTTGCAGCCATTTCTGCAGTCCGTTTTGCTTCCCCCCCTACTTCTAAGCAGGGAGAAGTAAGATGAACTAGCCCAACTGGCCAATTCACTTCAGGGCTTTTGGTTCCATTTGGGAATTTAGTGGAGGGACATCTTGAATCCCAAACCGAACCAGGATTTTCCAGTTAACACCAATCCATGCCAGCCATGGCAAGCTGTCTGTTAGCACAAATTCACAATAGTTCAAGGATGTTTAACTTGCATCAGTTGTTCATAGACTGTAAAGTTGTATATTTGTGTACTTATTTGATGGAAGTGGTATTAAAAAGTCCCCCTGTATGCCTCTGAAAGTGTTTGCAAGTAGGACCTGAGGATCTCCTGGAGTTAAAGCCTCATCTCCAGGCAGATCAGTTCCTCTTGAGGAAATAGGTGCTTTGGAGAAGGGTAGATGGCATTGTACCCCACTGAGGTCACTGTCCTCCCTAGGCTCTATTCCCAAATCTCCTGAAGTTTCCCAGCATGGATGTAGCAACCATACCTTCCCTCCACCAGCCAGTGGCTGGAAAGGGACATGGAAATCCTGTTAACCTCTTCCCCCACCATACACTCAGGGAAAGGAGAGAATTAATTAATCCTTAATACATAAATACTCTCTAGGAATCACTGATCACTTATATTATCAGTTCATTTGATCTGAATTCATAGCATGTGCCCTTTTACTGGGGGAGTTCTTGCTCTGATTTCTATTTGATCCAAAGGCTAAAATGAAATATTAGGAGTTTTTTTTTTAATTGCTAAATTACGTTAATTACGTTTTAATGGATTTTAATGGGATTTTATTGTTCTTATGAATCTCTGTAAACCACCGTGATACTTTTGAGAGCGGCGGTATATAAATATAAATATAAATAAATAAAGCAAGCGAGCAAGCAAGCCCTGGGATTTCAGGCATCATGATTGTGAGAACAACAAAAAAATGTCAGTTATACTGCTTGGCTTCTGAGACCTCAAT
Organism: Paroedura picta; assembly: GCF_049243985.1. NCBI lineage: Eukaryota > Metazoa > Chordata > Lepidosauria > Squamata > Gekkonidae > Paroedura > Paroedura picta. Next base: position 90,519,437 of record NC_135375.1, on the reverse strand, counting down.
CCCTGGGTCCCTGGAATTTCATATCCCAGTGACAGTGGTGCTGATATCATGTCTAACTGGGACACATACAGACATGTATGTATGCTTTTTTAGTACATAACAGACAAAAAGAAAGAAATGCACGCACACAAGTAAGTGGCTTTATCCTTGTGAGTTTTGTCCAATTGATCCCTCATATCTGGTGTGGGACTAGCCTGTGTGTGGAGAATGTACACTAAATTATGGATTGCGTTAAAAAAAACATTTATACCCCACTTTTCTTCTTAGTGGGGATCTCAAGTAGATTATAACACTCCTACATTTTATCTTCACAACAGCCCTGTGGGGCAGGGTAGGATGAGAATGTGTGACTGGCTCAAGTTCAGCCAGCAAGTCTTCATGGCAGGGGAGATTTGAAACCGGGTCCTACACAGCCCAGTCTGAAATTATTACAGTATGCTGGCTCTTTAGTGGCATCGTTGATTGTTTCCATAGTGCCTTTATCATGGCCGGACAAAATTTCTCAGGTGAGGTTCATGCATTCCTAGTTATAAAAGGGTTAATTATGCTATAAAAGGTCTAAATGTGCATTATTACAAAGCCCATTTGGACCCTTAGAACCACAGATTTGGAATGCTCAGTTTGTCAAGGGAGGGAGGGAAGAGTTTGTAACACTGCATTGTGCCCTAGTAAAACGGTGGGATGTTGGCTCAGGGAACTCTCAACTTCTACAAATATTTATCTCCCCGATGTACTGGATGAATGGTTTCATTGTCTCTCATGGCTTGTGTGTGACAAAATATTGGCTAGAAACAGAAGGAAGCATCCTGCGGTATGATTTAGGAAAACGTTTCATGTGAATTATGACTGTTGGTTCTGCCTCTGAGAAATATATTGATTGAAATTGAATTTGGCTGTCTTTCCTCTGCTGTTGACATAGACAGTTGGTTTACTTACTGATTTGTTTTATGGCTGATGCACCCACAATTGTCACTCGATGTATACACGGCAATGTATATCCATGCTGTCCAAATTTCAACAATATTCCTATTGTTGACATTAGATCATTTTATATGTTGGATTTCTAATCCTCTTCCTATTTCTATTCATTTGCCTATCCCCTGCATTGTTGTTGTTGTTAGGTGCGAAGTCGTGTCCGACCCATCGCGACCCCATGGACAATGATCCTCCAGGCCTTCCTGTCCTGTCTACCATTCCCCAGAGTCCATCACCTGCATATATATTCTAAAAAACAATCCTTGGGCAGACTCGAGGATTTTAATTTTAAAAGATTAGCCCTTTAGTTAAAAGCCTGGAGTTTATATATGTGGGCTGGGTTTATAAGGAGGATCTTAACTGATGACCTAATGAGGGAGAGAAGTGCTACCAGGAGCTTATAATACTTTGGGTATTGTTTAGAAACGCGGTCAGTTCAAAATACATCCATATTGGTTTGTATGTATAACTGCCTCTCCTTATGAAATACTTTGAACTATGAAGCTAGTTTGTAATTAACAGAACATAGGCTTTGCTGATGACTTTAAGAAAAGGAAACATGTTGAGACTGTAGGAAATGGTTAAGGCTTTAGCATTTACCGGCCAACTGTCTGCAAATAATCCATCTCTTCTTGTCATTTAAAAAAAAAAAACAAATACACGGAGTTCACACAGCGTCTGATTCTCCACCTGAGCACACAAATGGCAATCCCTTGTTGTTATTATCTGTCAATACAAATGCCAAAACAAGCTGTGAACTATCAGATGAAAAAACTACTGAACACTCTCCAGGTATGGTATTCCATCATACTTCCTGACAAATTCTGCCCATAAACCAAATATGTTAGAGACTATTCTACTTTGTCACACTCCTGATATGTAAAAAGACAGGTGATAAAGATACATCTAACCCTTGGGAAAGGGATACAGAGTGAACTTTGGAGAGCTGAGTATTTCCCTCTTAGACTATCTGTAATTCATACAGTGACCAAATGTAAATTTTCTTTTATGGGTAATTTCACAACAGAATATAAAAAGATGTCTTCTAAATAGGATGAGCTGCCAATTGACCTGTTGCCAACCTATTGTTTGATTCACCTTTTGATTGATCCTGCAGGTCAAGAATCTGTAAGATATACAAACAGAAAAAAACTGATTTTTATCAATAGGATATTTAAAGAGAAAACTTATCTTACTGACACAGTAGTTATTTCTGTTTAAATCTTGTACCCATTATCAAGCATTAATGATTTGTTTGCAGTTTAAAAAAATGATTCGTTTGCAGTTTTTTTTTAAACACACCTTTATTTTGAATAGTTTGGGACCTGTGACAGATAAATTGGGGCAATAAAAATGTAAAGTTAGTGATTAATGGCAGACGCTTTCCCATTTGTGAAGAGAAGTAATTAAAAGTCTTCTTGTTAGCCCTATCCATCTACACCAAAGGAATCCCCACAAGTGACAAGCCATGCTGAATATGTTATCCTGTCCAGAAGACAGTTAGATTCTAAATAGTATTACATACTTATATCACATAACAGTCTCATTGTCCCAAATAAAATAAAAAGATGTGATTGTAAGGAATGTGGATATAAAAGTTGAAGGAGGTTAGCATACGTAATGAGATAAGAAACCAATATTCTTGTTGAGTCCTAGGGATTCCATTGTTTTGAATGTTGTAATAACTTGTGGTTTTGCTATCTCCCATTCTAGTTTGTTCTTGAAGTTTCTTTGCAATAAAACAGCTACTTTGAGGTCCCTTATTCAGACCAATACATCTGTCCACTTGAATCATACTTTGGTTACATTTTGAGGGGATAAGAGTTACTGGAATAGACAATGATGGTAGGAAAACTTGGAGGCAGTGGGAAAAGAGGAAGACTGAATGTGAAACAGATTGACTCAATCACAGCCTTCAGTTTACCTGAGCAAGGCTGTTAATTATAGCATTTTTGTAGATTCTAGGGTTGCCATAAATTGGAAGCAATTACGCACACACATATTCTGGGAGAACTAATGTACATTCAGGTTGAAATATGTTTTTTCTTCTAAAATTGTGATGAAAATTCAGAGACCTTTGGCTTCAATCAAAGAAATCACAGGTGGTTGAAGAATTGTTCTCTCTCTCCTTCATGCCCTCCCCAACTGAATATTACCCATGCACAATTTGTCTTTTATATGTAAGTAGAGCTCCATGTTCTATGTTACCACCTTCTTCTAATGACATAGCATGAACATCTCCTTCCTGCCAATCAAAGGTAACTTTAAAAGCCTTAGTCCACATTGAGCATAAATGCTGTTTAACAGAGGACATTAGGGGATCCATATTCAAGTCACTGTAGTTGCGAATCTATTTGCAGGATATTACAAAGCACTTTAGAATGATGCAGGAGGCTGAAGAGCCTCTTGTATCCAGGAAAGTCATTACTGCTATTAAAAGGGAATTGCAAGGTCCAATTGGTTGAATAATTGAAAAGGTACATGAACACTAAACATTATTACCATATAGCAGCTTTGACTTCCTTTTTCATGTATTTCTATCAACAGTTTGTTAGCAGCTCCTTTCTTCTCCTTGTTTGATTAAGATAGAAGGTGCCCAGCCTAGCCTGGTCTCACCAGATCTCAGAAGTTAAGCAGGGTCATTCAGCCCTGGTTTGAACTTGGATGGGACCCCAACAGAGGCAGGCAACGGCAAACCACCTCTGTATGTCTGTTGCCTTGAAAATCCTACAGGATCAGCCATGAGTTGATAGCACTTTCTATTGAAGGATGCTGTTGGCATGAATGGTTTTAAGATTTTCTTTCAGTGTATATGGAGGTAAGTTCCTGATGAACACTAACTTTTGGGGTAATTAAATGTGGAATCGCATCTAGCACATAAATTTACTTGCATTAACTCATTTCCCTCCCTGCAAAACAAATAAATTTTCTAGATAACAACCCCAGCTAGATGAGATTGCCTTTCTTTTTTTTAAGCCTTAATTAAACAGATTTCAAATTAGCCAGCAGAGCTCTCACACCTTAAATATGCCCAAGGAAATAAACAAAAAGCAGCTGGATTCATGCAGAATGTAAACAATCTAAAATACTAAGATGACATTCCAAGTACATTCAGCGTTAGCAGCATCGCTTGGGAAATGGTTCACTTTGTAACTCAGGCACGCCATCTAGGGACAAAAGGACATGATCACCATGCATTTCAGATCTGATTGCATTTTCAGAAGGCATGTGTAGAATTAGTAACATTTGTGACACTCTGCTTATTCATAGAGCTTCTTCCCTCACAATTAATGGAAGTGCCGGTACATTTGAAAATAGGGAAACTGCCTGGACTGGATGGATCAGAAGAGTTGACAAAGGAGTCAAGTGCAATCCCCTATTTCTCCCTCTTCTGCTTGCCTCAGCGGAAGAAGTGGGGGAGGAGGTGGATTTTCTTTATCCCTTTTTAGTACTTCAGCTCCCTCTTTCCAGGTTCTTTGGCTCATTGTGCTTCTGGTATGTGCAGTTGTTATCAAATTAAATCAACTTGCACAATAGGAAGGTTTTGTTTCAAGTTTGTTGCAGGTTAGCAGCCACATCTCTCATCTTCTTTCTCCATGTAACATTGAATTTCCTTTAACGTGTGTAATGATATCACAACATTGTCTGTTTCTGAGGGCACTCTAGATCACTGGCTGCACAGATGGAGTTTGGAAAATGCCTAATATTTTTAATTGTAATGGGATGTCATTGTGTTCATTTCACCTGGCGGGCACTGCTGTGAATTTAAAATCTTAATGCAGGCAGCTCCATTAAGATCTCAAAGGTTGCTTGTTCCCCTCACACTATGAGAGAAAATAAAATCAATTGAAACAATCTTGTGTTCATAGTCACCACACAGCACTAGCCAATGGATTTGGTGTTACCCTTTCAAGACAGCTGCTAAATGTGAGGTTGTGGTGTATGTGTATGGGAGTGCAATTTCTATGTGTGCATTTTTTAATTGCAAGTGTCACAGAGGACCACTTTGGCACATCCCAATTATCTTCTTCAGGATTTTTATAGAACCAGTAGGCACAGCTGTTAGGGAAAATAGAATTTGGGTGCCAGCCATATGTTGGAATGATTACAGATAGATACACATACACACAAGCACACATGTGTCCCAAATCTCATAATACTGGAAGACAGCTGTCATGCACTCTATTGCTTATCTATGGGGAGGGGAATCGTGGGATAACCTCTTGACATTAATGACCCATTACAGGGAGATTTGTCCAGTTTTTAACAGCTCTTTGCATAGCACTCTAAGCCTCCACAGATGTTTCCATAAGTGTAGGGTTTGAAATCCACATGATTCTGGGGAGACAGTGGTCCTGAGCTTTTGGGGTAGGACCATTTCTAGAAGGCTGCCCATTACTTTCCACTGAATCCCTAAAATAATTACTGAATAGAATGGCCTATTGTCAGTCTTCGATCAGCCACAGAATACTGTGCTAACCCTGGGCAAACTAGAAATATTTGCTCCAAAATGTGGCTAGGTCAGAAATGGTTTGATTTTAAGTGCTGTGCCCCTCTTTCCTCAATTTATATGTTTCTATACATGTGTTTTCCTTTTTTCGGAGGAGACCCTCAAAGAGAAGTCATTGCAATAAAAAATCATTCTAAATGAACACTACTGTGCAATTATCAGCATTAAACACATTATGGGCTATGGATCCAGTGAACTACAGTCGTTTCCTCTAGACAAAAGTTATTTCAAGGACTTGCCACTGATCTCCCTCAGCTGGAACTCATGCCCCAATGCCTGGGGACTAGATCTCCCACCACAATGACAAGTGTGGGATTGCATCTGTTGGAAACTACAACAGACATCCAGCTTTGTTGACCAGCTGATTGGATACTGTTATCCAAAGCTTAAAGGGTTCAGATATCTCCTGAGAAACTACCTAGTTGTCGCCTGTACAATAATCTATACAGTAACTCTGTGACAGTCATAGTTTCAGGTATGTCTTTTAATTGAAAGGAAGATGACCCTGAATGTAAGATTTTAAAAATGTTAGAAACAAAAATTGTTATTGTACATAAATATAATTTATTAAGTAAATGTAAGATGACCCCCACTTTTTTATGGCATACCTATGAAAAAAACCTAGGTAAATACTGTAAATTTCATTAAACTTTACAAAAAAGAATGTGGTCAAGACACAACTGGCATTTTTTGCAGCAACTGTATGCTTCAGGTAATGTGTAGTCCTAACCTTGGAGGCAGGTGTGTTTTTGCCCCACCTTGAATGAATTTAAGAATTTCAGGTAGCCTGCCAGTTCTTCAGCAGAGAAATAATTGCTCCCAATGTTTTGCAAATTGTAACTGCATAAATTATTTGGGTTAGGCTGTTCATGCATGAACAGCTCATTTCACGATTATGCCGTCCTTGGGAGCCAAGTATATTAAGTCTCAGGCAGCCAACAGATGCCGTAATGAAAGCTTGCTGGTGCAGGAGGACTATAGGGAATGAGAGTAAAGCTGGTTTTATAGTGTTTTGTTTATTTTAGGCTCTCTAGTTCATATGGCTCACTCTGGAATACAGTTCTTGTAGGTGTCATTGGTGGATAATATGATGCTATAAAGATTCTCAATGGGATCAAACTTCAGCAAAAAGAGTGTGCTCCCTCCACTCACTTCAGTGATCCAAAGTTAACAAGGAATAAAATTGCAGAACTGTCACAATGACCATGAAAAGAGATGGCTTTAAAAGAGTAGTAGACCAATTGATGGAGGATGGGTCCATCAATGGCTACTAGCCATGGAGATTAAAGGGGACCTTCACATTCAGAAAAAAGTAAGCCTCAGAATAACCAGTGGTAGGAGGCAACATCTCCTTTGTGCCTTGTTTATTGGTTCCTCCATGGGCAAGTGGTTCTCCACTGTGTGAAACAGGATGCTGGACTGGGTGAGCCATTGGTTTGATCCAGCAGGCCTCTTATGATATGATTTCCCAGGGAAGGGAGAGGAGAGCTAAAAAGAGGGAGGGAACAATTGAGAGTTCCCTTTGAAGTATTATATTGATTATAAATGATTGTAATCCTTCATGTTATTAAACAGTATATTAAACAGTATAAACAGTATAAGGCAGCCTCATGTGTTCAACTCTGTGTGTGTATAAATGAAGACCTCTTATGGAAGTATTTATATAGGTAACAATTGCAAGAAACCAGTAAAGTTATGCAGTAAAGTTATAAACAGCAATTTAAAATTCAGTGTTTGGATTGTTGTATGTACATGATTAAAAGTATTTACCTATTGGTCAGTTAAGAAGCAAGAGTTGCTTAAGTGGGGTATTTCAGGAGGCAATTGCCACACCAGAGGTGCTACTTTCAGTCTTCCATACTATGCATATCATCCAGAGTAGCCTTCTGTTATCTGTAGCCTATATTTCTTGCTATATGACCCAGTGAAGAAAACTGGTAATAATCTGTAGCTTTTCACCCCCCCCCTTTTCTCTAATTTCCACCAAATTAATTTTAAATTTCTGAAGTGAATTTGAAGGTTTCTGTTTAGGCAAAACTGCATAAGAATCAAGAGTTTTGAATCAATGTTTCCCAAGGATCTTATGTCATCTTTGCCCAGTTAAAGAAGACCTCAATACAGATTTGAATTTTGAATTAGAATTTGTTATTAGCTATAGCATGATGCCAGCCACTCTTAGAATAAAACAAACCAATACAAACTATGAGATATAAGACCTTTTAAGAATAATACTAAAATTCCTGATCCTCTGTGAAATAAAGCATAGGGGGAAAAGTCACTATAGAAGGTAACATTTGTTTTGATTCCATATATACTTCTTGTAATCTAATGGCTGTTATGCAGAATGTAGCGGTCTGCTTACATACACTGATATTCTCTTCCTATTAGAGAAACTTGATTTTTTTCTTGGTCAGTAATGCCAGATGCATCCTTGAACAAAAGTGATATAATTTTAGAATGGAGTGACACATGAAATGAACATTTAAAGAGGACATACACCAATGACTCCAATTCCTCCTGCCTACACAGGCATAGCCGCTCAGTACTTGGGAATTTTCCTGAAGCGCCGCTCCCAAACCACAGATGATAGAACATTGCCCTTGCTAGCATGAAAGCCCTCCTTTGATTTTTAGTTTCCAGATGAAATAAATATTCTGCAAGGGCTTGAAAAAATCTAGGAACTGGGTGTGAACCTCAATGCAGGTTGCTTAGTGAACTGCCCTGTGGCTATCATCTGTTCCTTAACAGCTACTTGATGCACTGTTGAGAATTGATGGCTGGTGATATATCTCACCTTGCAGTCAGTAAAATCAATTAAGACTGGTACTAGAAGTGCCACTGGATTTTATGTGCACTGAATCGTCAAGGATAAGGGTAAACATGTGTGGCGTTTTGAAGAAAGCAAGGAATGGGTTCTACCAGGCAGGAAGTTGAGTTGAGGTTTTGAGAAGTCTTTTGGGATTTATCAGTTTGAAACATGCCTACTAGAGTCAACAAATACCTTCTATGAACGTTTATATGATGTTTCAGTTTGAGACCCATACAGCCATTGAGTGTTCAGAGGTGTTCTGCATTCAGGAAGAAGTTGGTTATGGCATCATAAAATATCTCTTTCTCTCCGTCTTAGGATGCATAGATGGAGTGTAAGGTAAAGGTAAAGGTATCCCCTGTGCAAGCACCGAGTCATGTCTGACCCTTGGGGTGACGCCCTCTAGCGTTTTCATGGCAGACTCAATACGGGGTGGTTTGCCAGTGCCTTCCCCAGTCATGACTGTTTACCCCCCAGCAAGCTGGGTACTCATTTTACCGACCTCGGAAGGATGGAAGGCTGAGTCAACCTTGAGCCGGCTGCTGGGATTGAACTCCCAGCCTTATGGGCAAAGCTTTCAGACGGCTGCCTTACCACTCTGCCCCACAAGAGGCTCATAGATGGAGTGTATTTGGATACTATTTTATGTGTGCCTTACATGTATGAGACAGCAGTGAAGTTATGTCTTTTCATAGTACATCTGCCAATATAAACATCATGTGGATTCATGAACATATGAAGCCCTTTTATAGGGACTCACAGCCTTGATCTATCAAAATTAGTATAATCTTCATTGACTGGTACTGGCTCTCACATGATTTGCAGCAGAGATATTTGACTGCACCTGCTATCAGTTTATTTTGACTAGAAATGCCAGGGATTGAATTTGGGATGTTGACTTGTAAAGCAGATGCTCTATCACTAAGACAGCGTTTCCCCAATCTAGTACAATACCGCCCACCACTTTCAGAGCTCTACAATGAAAAGTAGGTAAAAACAGTGATGTGGACAACTTGAACCTTTATTTAAAGGAGAATGTATATTGGAGAGAAACTTGATAACATTCCTGTTGGTTACTTGCACAGATGCTGAATCTTATTTCTATATATCTGTAAAATGAGGCTCTAGTTCATGTGGATGCCATTGCTACATGCCAAATAAACAGTAGAATTTGGCACCGGGCAGACAATTTAACTGTCTGTGAACTTCAGCCATCATTTTATTATTTTAAAAATCCAAACATTCCTAAAAATAAGAATTAAAACTTTACAACTGTAACATATGTTTGCAAAGCTGTAGGGACAATGACTAGCAACTCTTATATGCCAGAGGAACATTTGGGTAGGGTTCCAAAGGGGTGACAAAGCTTTCAAATCAGAATATAATAAAAATAAATGTTGTAACTTTGCAGAATTTACATACTGTAGAATTTGGATTTTGTTAGGACATCATTGGGGCTTCCTTGTGAAGGGTACTCCATTCACCTGAGGGTACTCCATTCACATGAGGAAACTTGCCCTGTTGTTCCTCTGATTTTTCTAGTTGCAGACATTTCTGGTAGTTTAGGGGAGTGATAGTGTAGAAATCAAATCAATAGAACCCCATTGTGTTATGTGGAGCAGTTTCCTTCCATGTGGTAGAATTCACATGACCTAGCTTTGGCTGAGACAAAGGTCAGAACATTTCTTGTCAGTCTTTCATAGATTGTTGTGGAAGGAATTTTTTCTTTAAATATTTATACCCTGGCTGATCTCCAAAAACTCAAGGCACCTAACACAACAGAAGAGATGATCGATTGCTTGTTTGTATGTTTGCTGTGGCCTTTGGCTATACGCAATAAATATGACAGACTGACTGACTTATTGAGCCAGTGTGTGTAGTGGTTATGAGCAGCGGTTTCTAATCTGGCAAGGTGGGTTTAATTACTCACTGCCCCACATGCAGCCAGCTTGGGCTCTTTTCAGCCCTGATAATGCTGTTCTGACCAAGCAGTAACATCAGGGCTTTCTCAGCTCCACTTACCTCATAGCGTGTCTGTTGAGGGGAGAAAAAGGAAAGGCAATTGCAAGCTACATTGAGACTCCTTCGGGCAGTGAAAAGTCTTTGTCTTCTTCTTTGTCTTCTTCTTATTGCCCTAAACTGATGGGCATTGCCAGATTGCTTTAATGTTCCATTTTCATTCTTAGAACCATAGAATCATAGAATCATAGAGTTGGAAGGGGCCATACAGGTCATCTAGTCCAACCCCCTGCTCAACGCAGGATCAGCCCTAACGATCAGCCCTAACATTCTTCCATGTTACAGGTTTATTTTCTTGTGTACAGATAAAACATTCCTAATATTGCCACAGCATATCCTTGTTCCCCCGCCCCCCTGTGCTTTCTGAAACTAGTTTTTCCTGTACATTTTCCCCATTGCAGAATTAATTAACAAAATAGCCTCTTCCTTGGAATCTGAATATTTTTTTCTGCTCCGTGGATTGCCACCCAAAACCCAGAAAAGGCAGGTATGGATGGTGAGCTTTTAAAATATATTCACATTCCAATATTGAAAAGTTTCAATGCTGGAGTCTCAGTGTTTCACCAAGAGGCCCAACACCAGCTCCTGCGGCTCTGCTTATACAGGAAGCTAACTCAGAGTCACTTCAAAGTGATCAGGGGAGATGAGAGAATTCTGTAAGTCCAGTTCCTTAAAGAGTGGCTTCTAAGATGTTTATCTAGGAATGTATTTTATGTTTGTGTGTTTTGGATTTGCAAAGACCTATGGACATATGCAATAAAGTTTACTTACTTGTGATGTTTATCAAAACAATGCAGAGAGAGAGAGACTGAAGAAGATACCGATATTAATCATAAGTCTTGGCAGGAGAAAGGAGGGGGAGGAAAGAACAATATTTTGGCAATTTTGAATGTCCTGAATTCCATCCCCCAAGTTTTGCCTTACACAAGAGTAGATGTACTGATGTAAATAGGGCTACTCTTGTAAGAGGGGATTGACCCCTGCCCATTTGTTCTGAGACAGGCTTGGTCAATACCAACAACCAAGTGACATCACAGCTCCAAAATAAGGCCTAAGGAAGGGAACTGAAGCAAGGAGGAGGCTTTCATGGAGCTTCTCCCCCAAGAAAAAGCACAGGTGCTGAAGACTGGAACAGGCTCACCCTGGAAGTCTGATGGGCAGAGAATGTACTTTAATGTGGATTGCACAGCTCCCTTAAGGTTGATAAAATGCTGCAACGCTTCAGCACATGTGCAAAATTTTTTAAAAGGAAGGGAAGAAAACCAGGAAAAATCAATCTTCAGTGTAATTATGGACAGATAATGCAAAAGGTGGGCTGCACCCAGGAGTGTATCACAAAACAAAAACAAAAAAGACCAGGTGATAAGAAATAGATTTATTTAACAAAGTCCCTGTGTATTTTACCATAAAGGCTTCAAAGACGTTATTTGCTGTGGACTGGTTCAGCACCAAATGAATGTTATGACTCCCTCTGATGAAGCCTATGTGGTGAAACACATAGGGGCTTTGTAAAATAAATCTATTTCTTATCATCTGGCATTTTTTTCTTTTTGTTTGGGTAACAGATGGAACCATGATGAGAAAAACAACCAAAAAATCATATAAACATGAAATTATTCCAATGGCATGGTCATTGGAGCCAACCTGACACCAACAAAAACCCAAAAGGCAGATGCAGTATGGAAACTGCCATTGTTTCTCCGTACTTTCCTGAGTGACTAGGATTCCAGGAACATTTTGTTGTGGTTCTTGTTATGGATAGCTTTGTATGCCACCAAGGACACTAGCACATGACTAGATCTGACTGGCTACATAGTATTGCAATACCACCGTATTTACAATGTGATCTCTTTTGTCTAAATAAAAGAAAAATATCACAAAAGCAGCAGCAGACTTGAGGAGAGTGAGCTTAAAGGTAAAGGTATCCCCTGTGCAAGCACCGAGTCATGTCTGACCCTTGGGGTGACGCCCTCTAGCGTTTTCATGGCAGACTCAATACAGGGTGGTTTGCCAGTGCCTTCCCCAGTCATTACCGTTTACCCCCCAGCGAGCTGGGTACTCATTTTACCGACCTCGGAAGGATGGAAGGCTGAGTCAACCTTGAGTCGGCTGCTGGGATTGAACTCCCAACCTTATGGGCAGACAGCTTCAGACAGCATATCGCTGCCTTACCACTCTGCGCCACAAGCATAAAAATATTTTCAGAGGGAAGGAGCCTTTTAGGAAAAGGAAGGTCTCCAGAAATATGAAAAGTGAAATGCGATAACATTTTGGTACAGTGCTAGTCCCCACATAGTTTTGAGTGCGTGGATATATATTAAGGGGCAACTGGAAAGAATCATTGAAAGTAAAAATATTTTCTTCCTGTAGGCCATAACTATGGTGCAATTACAATGCCTTAAAACCTATGTCTTCAAATCTTCTGCACTTTTAAAAGGCAAAATCTCATTCAGCCTCGAATTTTATATATGCCTTTAAAATTCTGAAGCATATGAACAATTCTCCTTATAATGCCACTGCTACCTATCAAAGCTGCTTTAATGTATTCCAATTAAAATAAAAACTTGGCATAAAGAATCAGAGGTTTAGTGCCAATGGGGAATTTTAAGAGCTGTTCCACATGCAAAATCCAAGGGGCATGAAAAGTGAAGGAAGTGAAAGTGTTTTTAACTTCACTAGGCAAGATATGAAACATACTATCCTGTGCTGACTCAAGATTGCCACAGTGGGCATTCATCAGAATCCATCAGAACATAGCCCCAGTTAGATCCATTTCAAAGCTTGACTGCATCAGAAAGGTACTGTTTTGTCCATCCTGTCTGGCAGATTGGGCTACCCCAGAAGACAGTTCAAGAGGTAGTTATTGAGTGATTCTGGCAGACAGCAGGCCAAATGGAATTGTTAGTTTGCTGATTTTACCTGCAGCCAACAAGTAAGTCAGGTTGGGAGAGATGTGTGAGAGATTCCATGCTATTTACCTGTCCCCAGATTATTAGGCACAGAATGATCATGGAGATCTCTCTGCTGTCCTTTGATCTGACAGCTTCCCTCATTTCTGCTTCTTCCTAAATTTAATCCTCAATTGGGGTGGGGGGTGTCCTACAAAGACCATGACTGAATATTGACATTTTTAGCTGTGCTCTGTTTACCTCAGGAATGGCTGACTGTGCGCCAAAGATGCTAGCCAACCTTCACATCTAAATTTCTATCAAAGATTCCAAACTCCCTGCCGTTTGCTGTCTTGTTGATTTATGCACATGTATGGGGTTGAGAGCCTCTTTTGACGCAGAGTGGTAAGGCAGCAGACATGCAGTCTGAAAGCTCTGCCCATGAGGCTGGGAGTTCAATCCCAGCAGCCGGCTCAAAGTTGACTCAGCCTTCCATCCTTCCGAGGTCGGTAAAATGAGTACCCAGCTTGCTGGGGGGTAAACTGTAATGACTGGGGAAGGGAATGGCAAACCACCCTGTATTGAGTCTGCCATGAAAACGCTAGAGGGCGTCACCCCAAGGGTCAGACATGACCCGGTGCTTGCACAGGAGATACCTTTACCTTTACCTTTACCTTTACGGGGTTGAGACCATTCCTTATATGAAAGAGTTGCAAAAGCAGCAGACGTCCAGGTCAGCTATACATTTTTTCACGACAACCACCATTAAAGTTGGCGCTAAGAAAGTTTATCCCAGGAACAGCAGGGTTCTTTCCAACTCTAAACCACTGGCATGACCTTGCCTTCCAAGTTCAAGTATATGGAACTCCCTCAGCGGGAAAGGGTATTATGATGCCAATTCTTTTCTAACTTTCTAGGGGCTAACAAAGGAGTTGATAGATATTGACTGATCCCAGACAGAAAATCGGTGCTGTGCTCCAAAGGTGGTACTGGCTTTGATTTAGAATTGATTTGCTTGATATTTTTGATGTTGTTGGGCTGGTATTTAATTATTCTAGACAGTTTTTTCTCATGGCTTCTGTAAAATTTCTCAAATTTATTGTACCATTGGGCATAGTATTGATCGGGGAGGGAGAAAATACACAATGTAAATAAAGGAAGTAAATATTTGTAGTGTAGGACAGAAAAGCAGCATAGAAATAAGCTGCATTCCCTTCCCTGGGAAGTGAGGTCAGGACTTAAAGCAGTTCCCCGGGGCTTTCAAGAGATAGCTGTTCCTATGGTTGAGACTAGGCATATGTGATTCACTTCAGCCAAAAAGTACCTAAATCAGCCTTGATTCAGGAATTAATCAGACAAACTAGGTTTGCCTCACCATTTCCCAATAAGTTTAAATTTCCCAACAAGTTTGCTTGAATCATTGATTTATTATTTGACATGATTCGGCAGTTCAAGCAGGTTACTGCTTAAACTTTTAGACCCATTATGCACGGGGGTTTTAGCGCACATTCGGGGTGGAATGGCGGCGACTAAAATCACAGATAACGCACGGAGCCGGCTGCAACCGGCTGCAGCTTCGGTGCATGCCGCCGAAAAAGCCGCGTCAGTGAAACGCGGAAGAAAGCGCAGCTTCCGGGTGAGCGGGGCGCAACCAGAAGTGGCGCCTGGATCGGCGCGTGCATAATTGGTTACTCTGGGTTTTGCCGCCGTCGCGCCCCGCCCCGTGTATAACTGGTATGCGTCGCGTCTTCCCCCTCCGCTTTTTCGATGTGACCCAAATTCGCCGTTTCGGCGGCCGTGCATAATGGGCCTAAGGGGAAAAAGAAAGGGGAAAAGTTTCCTCATTTGTCTTTCCTGGGCTTGGGGGGGCACGTTTGAGATAGAGGCACCAAACTTGTAGCTTGGCTGCAGGAGTCTTTCCTCAAAAGAACCCCCAAGTTGCAAAAACATTGGACCAGGGAGTCCAATTCTAGGGGCACCCAAAGAGGGTGTTCACATCTAACCTCCATTATTTCCTATGATGAGAATAGAACAGAGAATCTGTTGTGGTTTTCTCATCATAGGAAATAATTGAGATTGAGTGGGACCAGGGGGCCCAATTTAGGGGCACCCCAGAATGGCACCAAATTTATTCAGCCATGTCCTAATCATTTTGGCCGAATAAAAACTACACTATAGGTGATTCAGGATAATCCCTTTCTTCATCTGCTAAATTCAAGTATTCCCTAAATAGTGGATATACGTACATAGAATCATAGAATCATAGAGTTGGAAGGGACCTCATGGGTTATCTAGTCCAACCCCCTGCACTTTGCAGGACACTCACATGTGTTAATCTACAATGAACTCCAAAGCAAAAGCTATGTAAAATCTTTAATTAAATTACTATAGTACTCCCTGGGTATATATTGTGGTACCTTTGGTAATGTTCATACTCCATCATTTCAAAGAGTTCTTTGATCATTCAGTAGAGCAGGAGGCCCCAACCTTTTTGAGCCTGTGGGCACCTTTGGAGTTCTGAAACAGTGTGATGAGCACAGCCACAAAATGGCTGCCGCAGGAGGTAGAGACAGTGCTGAAGCTTACCTTCAGCAACACAGAGAAGACCACTGTACTATGGTGGCATATGGCTGCCAAAGCAGTGCTTTAAAAAACTCTGTACAGCCAATCGAATCTCTCATAAGTCATAAGCCTTGCTGGGCAAAAATCCCACCTGGCCTGTTTATGGCCATCACATATGCCTTAGAACAGTGGTTCTCAACCTTGAGGTCATGAACCCATTTGGGGTTGCATGTCCACCTTCTCCCATTCTGAGGCACCTCCTTTTTATTTTCTTCCCTGCCTGAACCTTGCTCCATCCCCTTCCTCTTGCCCGCTCAGAGGCTGACCGCCCATGCAGGCACTATGCAGGAGTCAAAGAGTGCAAGAAGGAGAGACCGTAAGGCTCCACCCACATCCCAGTGTGAGCTTTCCCACCTTCCCTTTCAGCGCCAGAGACACATTTTTCCCCCTTCGGTGCAGCTGCGCACTAAGCCTTACATCCGGGTACTGCGGCAGGATGAATGCTCTTTTCCAAGCTGGCAGTGGAGGGAGGGGGGAAGGAGATGAACGAGATTAAGACCCAGTTCACCACCCAGGAGGGGCTGTACAAGTAGCTGAGCCACTCAGAGTACAGCCAGCCCAACTGGGTGCCCTTCATCTCTGAGGGCTCCAACCCCATCCGTGTCTCCGGCAACGGGGACCGGCTTTGCTTCAATGTGGGCCGGGAACTCTACTTCTATATCTATAAAGGGTGCACAAGGTAACTCCAGGGAGGGCTTCGCTGGGTGGGCCTGTGTCCATTAAGAACATGCCGTCTTAAACCTAGCATTGGTATGTATAGATTCTCTGTTTACTTGAAAGACAGTATATTATCAGTGAAGTCCTAAGCAGAGTTACATTTTTCTAAGACTATTCCTATCAATGGGCTTAGAAGGGTGAATCTTACTATAGAATGGCACTTCTTAGTAACACGTACTGTTTGACCATTTTTGATAGCGCTGTCAAACCCGTGGTCCGAAGAGAGCATGGCTGTATCTTCAAGCTAACAAGCATGTTTACAGCTTGGGAAGTGGGCACATTTTATGAAATCGAAGGGATTACATAGGTAAGAAGATGGCCGAACCCTTCTCCCAACCACTTTCTTTCATCCATCCTCTCCCCTTTGCACAGTTCTCCTAGCCAGGCTCACTTCTGGCTGAGGGGAAAAGGTCTTCAGGGATAGACAGTGGACAATAAGAGTCAGCATCTTTCTCTGCTCAAGAGGTACATATTTTTTCCTGGTTTTGGTGCTTTTTTTATTTTGAAATATTTTATTCTTTCTCATTTATTATAGTTGTTACCCAGTGTTCACTGTCTTTATTACATTTTATGTTCATTTCCACTGGCTTTAGGGGCAAACACGTTTATGATTATAACCTTCTCTTCTGTCTAGTTTAGAAAAGTGTGCATCCGTATTGTTCATGCAACCTTTGAGTGCTTTAAATAGGGTTACCATTTCCCAGATTAGGGTAGATCCCACCCTTGCCCCTTATTGCCTACTCTTACTCTGGAAAGCTGTGGGTGGTGGTAAGGCAGGGGCTGGAATGTGCCCCATGACATAAAGAGATCATTTCCAGCCATGTAACCCAAAATGACACCACTGTGTTGCTGAACAATCTATGGTTATGTGATAGTGTGCCCGGTGACTCAGTGACATCACTTCTGGTTATGTGGCTGGAAATGGCATGATTATCTCATGAGACACCCTTCCAGTGAATCTCCATCTCTCAAAGTCTCCTGATGATCTAAATCAGACCACTCTTTAAATTGCAGATGGTGGGTTGAATGTAAAAACCTAGCCCAAGGGGAAACGTTTTTTATAGCTCTTTCTTTTGCATACCAAGGTATGAAATTCAAGGAGGGTTTTTGTTTAATGGAGAGTACTAACAAGCCAAAATTTAGTCAGCTCCAAAATGTAGGAGCTGGAGTCAGTTTTCAGTCTTAAGAGTTCTGTATATTAACTGTTACATTAGTTCAATTTAAGTGGATATTGGAGGCAGTATAGAAAGCAACTGATTATGGAATGAATGCATCGACTATGATCGGATGGTGTGAAGCTGACATGCAAACAAGCAATGGCAAGAACTTCAAGCAAGTTGATTTTTATGCCATACAGCAAAACGTATTCTGAGCTGAAATGGTAAATAAGCTTTGTGTCCAACATTAAGTAATGCTACAATAAAGCTAAGATCATGAAAATGAAGATCATGGCATCTGGCCCTCTCAATTCCTGACAAATAGGTGGGGAAGAAATTGAGATAGTGACAGATTTTATTTTCCTGGGCTCCAAGATCACTGCAGATGGGGACTGCAGCAAAGAAATTAAGAGATGCTTACTCCTAGGGAGGAAAGCTATGGCGAATCTAGACAGCATCCTAAAAAGTAGAGACATCACCCTGCCTATGAAAGTACATCTAGTCAAGGCAATGGTCTTCCCAGTTGCAAAGTATGGCTGTGAAAGTTGGACCATAAGGAAGGCTGAGTGTCAAAGAATTGAGGCTTTTGTATTCTGGTGCTGGAGAAGACTCTTGCGAGTCCCTTGGACTGCAAGGCGAACAAACGGGTCAGTCCTAGAGGAGATCAGCCCTGACTGCTCCTTAGAAGGCCCGATCCTGAAGATGAAACTCAAATACTTTGGCCACCTCATGAGAAGGAAGGACTCCCTGGAGAAGAGCCTGCTGCTGGGAGCGATTGAGGGCAAAAGAAGAAGGGGACAACAGAGAATGAGGTGGCTGGATGGAGTCACTGAAGCAGTTGGTGCAAACTTAAATGGACTTCAAGGAATGGTAGAGGGCAGGAAGGCCTGGAAGATCATTGTCCATGGGGTCGTGATGGGTCGGACACGACTTCACACCTAACAACAACAACAACAATAAAGCAATTGTTTAAAAAATTCTATGCCACGGGGGCTTTTCTAAAAACCAAGGCACCTGGAATTTATCAAGCCCTGACAAAGTTTGATGGGTATTTGAAATATTAATCCATTTACACAAGTAGATTTATACAAATCTATTTGACTTTTATATTGCTGGACAAACCCTTACACTTTGTGCTGATGGAGGGGTCACAAGAAACAGTATATCAGAGAAAAGAAATGTGTGTTTGTTAGGGGACATGTAGATGATCTAAGATCTATAGTTTATTTACTATCTCTCACTTCACTGGAACCGAGATTAAGATTTCACCACTTGATGTCACTGTAACCCTTCAAGCTTGTTTTAATTATTGGCCAGCACTCAGGGATTTTTTGTTTCTTACAAATAGTCCACTGTTTTAAATATTTTTTTTAAAACTTCACAAAAATGAAAGGTAGTAATTAAACTGAGAGATGGAAATAATCCTTACATCTGACAATGAATTTTATTTGGCATTAAAATTCAGACAAACATCATGGAGTGCCTGAAGAGTGCTGAATTGATTTGCAGCAAGCTGAGCTCAAGTGATTCCACACTTTGTAAGTCTGTTGAAGTGCTTTGTTGTTTGGAAAGCTTGAAGGATTTTTAGCTGCTTTTGTCCGTAACCTTTAAAAAAAAGAAGTGGGGAGAACCTTTTTGCAGGAGCAGCCACAGACTGAGTTGACAAGCCGACGTAGTTCGAAAGCCTTGCTCACAAGTGGTCTAAGAAATATATGAAATCTAGTATGAGTTCATCAACAAGAAAAATTAATAATGAGGGACAGGTTTCCCTAAATACACCTTGCACATTAGGCTCTTCTCCAGGGAGTCCTTCCTTGACCTCCCCTTCATAGATACATCACAAAACAGTGTCCCACATGAACCAAGGAGACACCTTGGAATTTTGCCCATATATAGTTTGTTTATTTACATATATATGTGCCATCAAATTGCAACCCTTGCAAAGGGCTTTCAAGAAAGTAAGAAACCGAGATGGTTTGACATTGCTTTCCACTGCGGAACCTTTCTTGGTGGTCTTCCAGGCAAGTACTTAGCTTCTGGGATCAGGCTATGCCATCCTGCCTGCCTGCCTTCCCAGTGCAAATAAACAAAGCAAATGAACAAGAGAGAATAAGAGCCATGGGTGAAGAACTAGAGGTCCAAGAACCCTTTGGCTTGCTCCTCTGACTACATCCAAACGTTCTAAGGTTCCTGAGGCAGGAAAAGGGAAAGCGATCCTCAACCAAGATGTTACTCAGCTGGCAAAGAGATTCTCTGTCCTCTTCCATGTTCAGGAATTTTAGAGAAGCTGATGGAAAAAGAAAACTGAAGATAGGAATTCTGAAAACTCATTGAAAGTACAGCTGGAGAATATTGGCATCAGTATTCACAAAGGACAAATTGGAGAATTTTGGAGAGGAGATTTAGTTTATCTCTACAATCCTCTCTTTTTGACTGTGAAAAGTAGAATGATCCATTTTATCAATGTTGGATACAGTGTGGGAGATCCAAGTTCAGATCTGCTCTCTTTCATGAAGTTTGTTAGGCGCCCTTCAGCAAGTCAGTACCTTTCTCAGCCTACCTTACCTCACAAGTAGGGTTGCCTGCTCTGGATTCAGAAATATCTGGGCATTTTGGTGGTGGAACTTGAGGAAGGTGGCGCTTGAGGGGGGACTTCAGTGGAGTAAAATGACATGGATTCCACCTTCCATAGCGGCCATATTCTTCACGTGAAAATTCTCCAGACACCATCTGGAGGTTGGCAATCCTGCTCACAAGATTGTTGAGAGGATAAAATGGAGGAGAGAAGTGATTTTGTAAGCCACTTTGAAATAGCACTGGGAAGGAAAGCTAGGTATAAATATCTAAAGAAAGAAAAAAAGAGACCAGTACAAGCAAAAGGTTTGCATGTATCATTAGAGATTTAACTCTCACCTGTTCCACCCTGGGGAGGAAAAGAAGCCATTTCCACCATTCCTTAGAGATGCTAGCTAATTCCTTGAGCAAACTGAACCCATTAAGTTTTACTTCTGTGCTATTTTCAGTTTATCCACAGCACATTTTCATATTAAATGTATACAAGATTAATGTTATTTGCAAATCCATTGTTTAGCATGTAAAATTATGTAAGAATAACATAAAAACATCTTAAAATCAACCAGAAAAGTCTGATGTACCAGCCACAAACCTGAACAAAATGAAGTCTTGCAAAAGATCAGAACAAATGGGAAATGACATATTTGTACATAACTATCCCTCCTGTAAAGGCGGCCTTGTTTTTGTTTTTTTACATCTGGCTGACAGCCATAGCAACCTAGCTCTGGATAAACAACATAGCTCACTTACACTTAAAATTGCTTCTTTAGTCTAATAAGGAAGTGCAATCCCACACAGAAAGAAGAATTATTTGCTGATTACCAAAAGGACAGGTGCTGGACAGAAAAAACGATGGGATGCTGTTTGAAGTAGTGGTAGTGACCTTTTGCCACACTGGTTTCCCTGAACTTGAAGTGAGGAAGATAATTATCTCTGTGCTAGACATGGGCAAGAATGCATGTGAAGCAGTTGACCAATCTTTAGCTTATGGACCAAGGCAAAAATACTTTGCTTGCCCTGGAGTCATAGTCCAGGGCAATGTTATCACAAACAAACAAATAAAAAGATAAGAGGCAGGTTATGTCTCTTAAACCAGGGGCAGTCAACCTGTGGTCCTCCAGATGTCCATGAACTACAATTCCCATGAGCCCCTGCCAGTGTTTGCTGGCAGGGGCTCATGGGAATTGTAGTCCATGAACATCTGGAGGACCGCAGGTTGACTGCCCCTGTCTTACTGAGGCACAAGTGCCAAGACCTGTTGCACCCTGAAAAGCAGAGGACTCGAGCCTAGAGGCCCATGTGAAGCTTGTAGAGAACTCTGGGGCTTGGAATAAGCAGTGCCTCAGGGATGCCAGTCCCCAGGTGGGACCTGGCGATACCCTGGCATTATGTCATCTCCAACCTAAGAGATCAGTTTCCCTGGAGAAAGTGGCTACTTTGGGGGGAAGACTCTATAGCATTAGACTCCCCTGAGGTCCCTCCCGACCCCAAATCCTGCCCATTCCCTGCTCCACCCAAAAAAAAATCCCCAGGTATTGCCCAAACCAGAGCTTGCAACCCAACCAGTAATGGGCAGCTGCCCAGTTCAGGACATGAGCTCTGATATCCTCTTGCTGCTGAAGATATGATTGAGTTTATCTCAATTTCAGTAAAGCTTTTGATAAGGTTCCACATGATATTCTTGTTGACAAGTTGGTAAAATGTGGTACAGATCCAATCACTGTTAGGTGGATTGATAACTGGTTGACAGATCGCACCCAAAGGGCGCTTGTTTCTGGTTAGTCATCCCCTTGGAGAGGAGTGACAAGTGGATTTGCCTCAAGGATCTGCTGTGGCCCTTGTAGTGATCAACATATTGATAAATAATTTGGATGAAGGAATATAAGGGGTGTTTATTGAATTTGCAGATGATACTAAACTGGGAGAGGTAGCAAACAGTGCAGAAGACAGAATCGGGATACAGGATGATCTTGACAGGCTGGAATAGTTGGATATGAATTTCCATAGTGATAACTATAAAATTCTACACTTAGGTAGGAAAAATCAAATGCATCATTATAGGATGGGGAAGACCTGTCTTGGCAGTAGTATGTGCAAAAAGGATTTAGGAGTCTTAGTAGGCCATACACTGAACATGAATCAGCAGTGTGACTTGGTGGTTAAAAAGGCAAATGGGATTTTGGGTTGTATCAAAAGAAGTTTAGGGTCCAGATCACATGATGTGATGGTACCACTTCACTCTGCTCTGGCTAGACCACGCTTAGAGTATTGTGTTCAGTTTTGGGCACCACAGTTGAAGAAGGATGTAAACCAGCATAATGGTGAGGGTTTGGAGACCAAGACATATGGAGGAAAGGTTGAGGAATTTGGTCTGTTTAGCCTGGAGAGAAGACAACTAAGATGTGATATGACAGTGACCTTCAAGTACTTGAAGGGTTGACACATAGAAGATGGAGCAGAGTTGTTTTCTGTTGCTCCGGACAGTCAGACGGTAACCAATTGAATGAAATTAATTCAAAAGAATTTTCAGCTAAACATCTGGAAGATGTGCCTGACAATTAGAGCAGTTCCTCAGTGGAATAGTCTTCCTATGGAAGGGGTAGCTTCTCCTTTTAATGTTTTTTAGCAGACCTTAGATAGCCATTTGACAGAAATGCTGATTCTGTGAACTTGGGCAGATTGTATGTGGTGGGCAGAAGGGATGGTGTCAGTGCATGGCTCATGTGGCTCTTTCTTGCATGTCCAGGGAAATGCTGATTGCAATGGGATCAGAAGGTAAATTTCTTCCAGTCCAGTGATTCTTGAATTCTGCAGTGGGTTGGACTAGATGATCTTTGAGGTACCTTGCAGTTCTGATTCTATGAGAGGTCTCAGCTAGGGTTGACAGGCTCCATATGGGACTCATCCATGGAGAAGGGGGAAATGCTGAAGGAAGACCCATTGGAGATTGTGTTCCAGGAGGGAAATAAAGAATAAGAGTCTCAGAACCCCACCACTACAAATCTGCTTGAGTCCTTGGCTCCATGAAGAGAAGGTAGGAGTTTGAAATCCATTGTGGCACCAAGCCACAACTTCGGGCTGGCCCTCCTCCTCCTCCTCCTTTCCTTATTTACTGGCAGTGGCTTGGCTCAGTTGGGCTCCGGGTGGAGGCAGAGAAGCACATCCAGCCCCCGACAGGTTTCTGTCCACAGAAGCGAGCCAGAGCCCTAGCCAGGAGTCACTGGGATTACCATAGACCAGAGGAGAGCCTTGCGGGTCCCATGGTGAAGGTGGGAGCCAGGCGAGAAGGAGAAGGGCAAATACTCAGGTTCAATCACTTCCAGTTTTAATATGGTGCATCATCACAGTCACAAACCATGTTTTATTGGGGGGATTTTTTCCCTACACACTTTTAACAAATATCCAGTTTTAAAGACCTCCAAAATATATCAGCTTGGATCTAGTGGGGGGATTTCCATGAATGGGATGGTTGGGATGTGGCATTTATTTATTTGTTTGTTTGTTTGTTTGTTTATTTGTTTATTTGTTTGTTTGTTTGTTTGTTTATTTGTTTATTTGTTTATTATGAGATTTATATTACTGCCGCTCCCAAGAACTGGCTCAAGGCGGTTTACAATATTGTCATATGAATCATACAATAATAATATATTTTCATAAAATCCCATTAAAACCCCATTAAAATAAGATAATAAAATTCCTTACAAGTCATGGTGATACAAATACAATATAATTTACATCCTACACAAGCCCCTTGGGTGGTACTAGGGGGGCTGATGGAAAGTTGGGTCGATGTCAAGGGGGCCTACGGGATCAAGGCCGGTCTAGTACTAGCCCCGGTCCTAAGGGGGGAGGGGTGCCCGGTCTAAATTGGGCTGATTCTCTCCTAGTGCAGAGACCTCTGACTCCCCAGACACAGATGTTTCTGGGGGCTCTTTCCCCCAGGCATGGCATTTTGATCTACAATTGGGGGGGGGGGTCCCACTCTTGAGATGGCGATCCCTTCTCCTTGTGGAAACTTTTGGTGGATCTAAGCAATTAACATTTCTTTTTACACTGGGATACATGACACAAGGTAGTGTGTATCTTTGTTAAGATAAAGATAGCTGAATAAATTCTCTTAATATAGCAAATCAAACTGTTCTGATAATGTACCTACGAACTATACCCCTGAGTTTATTTATGAGCTTGTTTCAGTTTTAAAATACTATACAGCTTAACAAAATTTACAAGTTTTATAAAGAACAAAATGATTTTAAAATCAAGCCAGAAGTCTTGTTGCACGTTAGAGAGTAGCCAATATATTATGCATACACTTTAATAGACTACAGTCTGCATCATCAAATCCTTGGCATGCAATTCATAGTTTGAAAATATGTCTGTATACAATCTGTGTGTCCATGATGAAGTTTTTTTGGTGTAGACATGCTTGGAGCCTACCTAGAATTACCAGATGAGTAAAAGGGATTAATTTTTCACCAGTTATCCTCTCCCACATCACCTCCTCCCCCCAAAAAGCCCCTTTAAATATGGCTTCTGTTGGATGAATAACTCTCAGCTATAACTTTGAGGGTTAAAATAACCTCTTGTGGCGCAGAGTGGTAAGGCAGCAGAAATGCTGTCTGAAGCTGTCTGCCCATGAGGAGTTCAATCCCAGCAGCTGGCTCAAGGTTGACTCAGCCTTCCATCCTTCCGAGGTCGGTAAAATGAGTACCCAGCTTGCTGGGGAGTAAAGGGTAATGACTGGGGAAAGCACTGGCAAACCACCCTGTATTGAGTCTGTCATGAAAACGCTAGAGGGCATCACCCCAAGGGTCAGACATGACCCGGTGATTGCACAGGGGATACCTTTACCTATAACTTTGAAGGGGGAAACTCAGGTTTCCAGCAGGAGGGTGGAAATAACACAAATTGCCCCACCTACATACATAAAAATGCTAGCAAGTTCCAAGCCATAAATTAGTTCATTCCAGACAACAGATATGAAATATCTTAAATGCATAATTATTTAACAGGTACTCTGCAAAGTAGAAATGCTCTTTTATAAGTGCCAGTGTGGTGTAGTGTTTAAGAGTGGCAGGCTCTAATCTGGAGAACTGGGTTTAATTCCTCACTCCACCTGTGAAGTCTGTTGGGTTACCTTGGGCCAGAACAGTTCTCTCAGAACTCTCTCAGTTTCACCTACATAACAAAGTGCATGGAGAGGAAGGGAATGGGATTGAGACTCCTTAGGGTAGAGAAAAGAGGGATTTAAAAGCCAACTAACTCTTCTTGATTTGCCAAGAAGCCAAGGAGTGGTATTACAAGTGTGCCCAAGGTTACTAGTGTGGTTAGTGTGTGCTAGGTTACAGGCTTGCCGATGTGCTGTCTGAATTCCCTTGGGATTGGTTCCTCTGTTAGATATGTGGGATCCCTAGAAAGTCCCATACCAGAATCCTCAAAAGATCAGGCCTAAACACTGAATCCCATTTTATATGTTAAACTAGAAAATAAGCCCGCTGTTGTCTGAATACAGCGGGCTCTAGCATCCCCCCCCGGCGGAGCAGCCTACCGAAAGTGTAGCAGGGAGGAAGAGCGGAGGCATTCTCCTTCCCCCTCTGAGGTCCGTTCTTCCGGCTGGCGTGTCCGGTCATCGAGGGCTCCTCAGGCTCTTCTCCCCGCCCCACGGAGTAGGCGCACAGGCCGTGCGGCAGGCCCTGCGCCCTTGCTGAGTGAGGCGAGGTTCGCTGGGTGACGGGCAGGAGAAGGAGGCTTCGTGGCAGCGGCAAACAGAGGAATCGGCAGCAGCAGAGCTCAGCGGAGCAGCAAGAGGCGGCGGCGGCATAGCTGGTGGGTGCAGGGGCTTCAGGGGCGGCGCGGATGTCTCCGGTGGCGCCGCTGACGGGGCTGCGAGCGTTTCCGCCGCTGCCGCCGCAGAAGCCACTGCCTGCTACGTGCGTGCTGGTGGCTCCGGCGCTGGTCCTGCTGGCGGCGGTGGCTTGGCCACCAGCGAGGACGCATGTATTGTTGTCCTGACGGCCCCACCGGCTTCGGGGCGGCCAGCGGCTTGTTGGCGGGCTGCGGGGCTCCTCGTTGACGTTGGAGGAGGCAGTGGCGGGAGGCGAGTGCGGCCAGCGGCTCCGCGTGGATGTTGGAGGAGGAGGCGGGAGGCGCTTCGCGACTCCTGACGCGCCGGTCCACCGCTTCGCGCCTCCCGACGCGTCAGGCTGGCGGCAAAGGAGCAACTGGGAGCCGCGCTGTGCGCGCCTGCTGATTGGTCCCTCCGATTGTCTGTCCAGAGGAAGGGTCCAATCCGGACCCTTCCTCATCACGGACACATCCCGCCCCAGAACCCCTTACCCTTTTATATAGTCTGTGGCGCCCGTGGCGCCACGGGCGGTGTTAAGATGTGGCGCCCGTGGCGCCACGGGCGGTGTTAAGATAATATAATCCTGGATTACAGAAAAACTGTTTAGAGTATATTTTGCTGTAAGATTCTGTCTGCAATTTGGAATTCTAAGACAAGGCAGAGAAACTTGAAAGACGAGATTAAGCTACACAGGTTATTGATTAGGCAGGGAGGAGAAAGGGGATTAGATTGTTTTTGTATTTGAAAGAACATTTCCGAGTGCTTTTCTGTTGGAGAGAAAATTCCTAGTGATTAAAAAAAAAGACTTGAGTGTAGAACAAGATACATTAACCATTAGCAGTTCTTTTAATGGCAGAGCTTCATAGTAATTAAACTTCTGCTAGAATAGCAATGCCAATGTTATTGGAGCTGGTCATTGGAGAACTGTTCTCTTCAAGCAAAATAAAAACGTTCCATATAGACAGAACAAACCATGTCTTAAAGTTGCTTGGTAACTCATGCACATTTAAAAAGCTACTTGGAATGCACCTTTTGCCAGCATTGAAATATTGTCACTGGCTGAATTGTTAGACCCAAGCCACGCATAGCTTTGAAAGTTAAAACCAAAACCTTGATCCGGAAGCTGACTGGTAGCCAGTGCAGTTCTTTCACTACTGGCTGGATATGAGCTCTCCAAGGGGTTCTAATAAGGATCCTGGCGGCCACGTTCTGCACCAGCTGCAGTTTCCGGGTCAGCCAAGGGTAGGCCCACGTAGAGTGAGTTACAGAAGTCTAGTCTGGAAGTGACTGTTGTATGGATCACAGTGGTCCGAGGACAGGTAGGGTGCTAGTAGCCAGGCTTGGCGCAGGTGAAAAAACGCCCAACGGGCTACCTTCGTGCTCTGAGCCTCCATATTAAAGGAGGCATCAAAGATCATGTCCAAATTCCTGGAGGTCAGTGCAGGTGTTAGTTGCACCCCGTCCAGGCATGGGAGGCACGCTGTCTGATCCTGTCCCCTTCTCCCCAGCCAAAGGACCTCTGTCTTGGAGGGGGTTGAGTTCCAGACAGCTCTGCCTGAGCCATGCAGCCACTGCTTCCAAACAACTGGCAAATGTTACCGGAGGGGTCTTTGTTTCTTCTTCTCCCTGACTCAGATGTACATGAGAAGATGTCTATTTTCAAATACATAATACTTTTTCCCCCTCCCCCCTACCCTCTGTCTGGTTCTGGCTGGCTGCAGCTGGTTGGACATGGCTTTCCATCAGCACTGTTGCATCATCTCCTTACTTTATAAGATTCTCTCCCCCATTATACTACCACTTCACTCATTGCAATACATGTGGAAACACACCATTGAAAATTTTAGGCAGCCTTCGGAAGGTAAATTTTATTCAATTTTTTCCCTTTCTGTTATCAGTTGATAACAGTTTGATTAAATGTTTCATAATTGATTTTTTTTACAGAGAGCTATTGACTGAAAAAAGAGCCTCTTGTGGCGCAGAGTGGTAAGGCAGCCGTCTGAAAGCTTTGCCCATGAGGCTGGGAGTTCAATCCCAGCAGCCGGCTCAAGGTTGACTCAGCCTTCCATCCTTCCGAGGTCGGTAAAATGAGTACCCAGCTTGCTGCTGGGGGGTAAACGGTAATGACTGGGGAAGGCACTGGCAAACCACCCCGTATTGAGTCTGCCATGAAAACGCTGGAGGGCGTCACCCCAAGGGTCAGACATGACTCGGTGCTTGCACAGGGGATACCTTTACCTTTACCTTTATTGACTGAAAACTAGACATCTTTCACTAAGTGACCCTGATACTTTACAGTAAGTTTTTTGACTTCACAATTTCTTCTGTTTTGTATTAACTTGGATTGTGTAGAATTACAGTTTATTTATCTTTCACAGGCTCTTACTTACTTATTGACTGCTGTACATATTTTATATGTGCTAGGAATTGGTGTGTGTTAAAACAGACTGTCAACCTTTGTAGGTCCTAACTGTTACCAGTTGGGTAGTCCACATTCTACATAAAATGTCCAAATCTGAAGTTTCCTGTTTAGCTTCTCTTAAATGATGTGATCTACAGGAGCCTACCTAACTCAGCAGTCTCTTATCTGCTGCTTTATTTAGGTCAGTTCTTTTGGTTGTTTCTTGTGAATGCACTGGTTGTGCCCCATCCATGCCATGTCTTTGAGGGGATTAGGATACTGACTAAGCAGTATGTTGATGTAATGCTAAAATGTGACAGGCAGCTCAAAGTAATTTGAAGATATGCTGGAGTATTTGGAAATATGCCAATGCCAAGATGTGCTTGTACCACCCAGGCACCAGGCCAGTTTAGTTCTGGCATAGAAGTGGGCAATGTCAAAGGCTTGCCCAAACAAGAGTGAGGCTTGGTTGGTGTGTAAGTATATGGTCAAAGCAGAAGGCATACTTCAAAGTTAAAGCAGCAACTATTTAAAATTAGTAAACAATGGATACCCCTGCAGATGTAGTAGGTGGCCACAAGAACAGGCTTTGACTATGTTGAATGCTTAGGGAGCAGCTGGTCCTTATTCCTGCCTTGCTATCAAGCAAGCTAATAAATGAAATTAAAAAGGTAATCTGCCACCGTCAGAGTGGCTTCATGAGCAATCTTTGACAGTGATTTTAAATAGCATTCAACGTACTACTAGTCAGTTGTCAATACTAGAACAGTCAATTGACCTGTATGCCAACCCTAGTTACAGAATTTAGGCTTCATTCGTTCATTCTAAGAGAAACTGTTTTGCAGTAAACAGTCAAGCAGAAAAGAAATGTAACATCCCATCAATCATTTGATTAACCAAGTTCTGCCACAAAACAACAGATTTTTTTTCACTTTAACATATTTATTTCTTTGTCTAAGGAAGAAAACATCTTGATGCATATTTGAACTGCTGTCCTAATATCTGGAATCTTGCTGATCCAGATAAAGACAGAAACATTACATAATGTGTATTTCCCTCCAGAAATATAGTTGTTGATTTTGTGTTTATCATTTCTCCTGGAAGGGGCAGCCAAACTGTGATCTCCAAATGTTCATGGACTACAATTACCATGAACCTCTATCAGCATGGTGCTGGCAGGGGCTCATGGGAATTGTAGTCCATGGACATCTGAAGAGCCACAGTTTGGCCACCCCTGTCTGGAGTTTAACACTTGATTCTGCTAAATTCTTTACGAACATTCAATTCTGGGCGTTAAGTGTCATATTCCTTGAAGCAATCAGTCACTCAAGGCTCTCTGGCTCTGTGAGGAATTAACAGTAAGTATAAGATTTTAAAGTGCAGTCTGTCACACAATGTTCTTAAAAATCTGCACAGCCAGTCAAATCTTCAGTGGTCACTCAGAAGTCTTGCTGAACAAAAGTTGACTGGCCTTACTTTCTAAAAACACAAGGAGGGCCCCAGGAAAGGTGTTGGTGAACACTATGACATCTCTGACCACTACAGTGAGTACCCTGAACAGGAGGATATTTAAAATGATTAATGTTTAGGTTTGTATTTTGCCCTCATGCAAAAATTTGGACATCATGACAGTCGCCGAACCAACCATGGCAGTTGACAGGGTTTCTAAGGCAACCCAAATAATGGATGAACTCTTTTGAGAGGGAACAATCTTACGAGAGCTTGGGAAGCTCGTCCTACGACTATTCAAAAGGATGAATAGGTACTCTAGCTTCCAAGCAGAGATACAAGGCCAACAGTGATGGAGGCAATAAGGAGAGGATAAATTGGACCTGATGGCAGAGGAAGAGGTGAGAGTTTTCTCAGGTGGGGGGGCTTGGATAGGAAGGAATATTAAAGTATGGGAGAGAAGGAAGGAGTAATATGTCAATGGGAGAAACGGGGATAAAGGAAAAAGGAGGAAGAGGGGGGCTGTTCCATCTCAAATTCTGCTGTAGCACATCACTTGGGGAAAGCTTTCTGTGTTTATTTACCCAGGTTTTTTTGAAATGTTGATGCTTGGGTTCAGTCTTTTAGTTGCTAGATTTGTTTTAATTCCAGATTTTAAAAAAAATTCTCAGTTTCAAAACTTGTAACTGTATGTTGGAACGTTGTGCTTTTAAAACACCTTTTTATGCTTATTGCTGCCTTGCTGTTTCATATTGTTATATTGGTCCTTTATTGCATTTTATTGTATGTTTATCAGTATTGTTGGACACAGTTTTAACAGCTCTGAAAAAGCAGTATGAGTGAGTATGTGTGTGTGTGTGTGTTTATGTATATGTGCATTAAATAACCTCATAATACCAAAGCACATATACCACGAGAACTTCTGTAGCAGGGAATATTGAACTCAACACAAGCCTCCATGTTGCTTGTAAATCTGATCTAGAATACAGTCTCCTCTGTAATCTAGTCTAGCCTTCTTTTAGAGTTACTAGGATCTTTTGGGGGGATTTCTAGAATTTCTTATTAATCAGTCAATAAATTTATTGTTACAGACTTATGCCAAAACAACCATAACTACAGGGATTTCTTGTATCTCATGCTGACAATACCAAAATGCAGAATTTGGGGCTATTAATGAAGAATGTAACAGTTCCCTTGAACTGGCTTTGAAGGTTCCATTCTACCAATATTACAGCGCTTCTGTTAATGCACACAATTTTTGCCAATTGCCTCTGCCAATTGCAGACCCCTACAGCTGATTTTTTGGGGGGAGGGGGAGTCTTTATACTAAGAGCAAGTTTGGGGTACTCAGTGGGGCTCAGCTGGAGAGTAGACAGCCTGGTCCACAGATGTGCTGTTCTTGTGTTTTGGATTGAGCCCCTTATGAGTCAGTCTCCAGACTCTTACAAAAATTGGACCCATCTCATAATTAGTGAAGCACTGAAATCACATGTCTCACCACTATCACAGTTGCCTCTTTCCCTTCCAACCTGTATGTCTTCTGCCTCTGTTCCTCCCTGGGATCAGGAGGTACTGAAACAGCTGTCTACATACAAGATATCAGGGACCCTTTGAAATGTATTTCCTAGTGAAGGACCATGCAGGAAGCTTTTATGTTCTCTGATGTTTTTCGAAAAGAGACCAAATCTATTTTCAAATTTGTTTTTTGTTAATAGATGGGTGGTTTCCTCATATTTTGGGAAAATCTCTCATTTAAATCTGAACTGAGCCATGGGAACGTCTTCCTTCAATAGTGTCATGAATTTTTACGCGCATGTAAAATGTTTAAGTATTGACTGAGATCTGTGGCAAAAAGCAAATCAAGCCACGGAATTGCAGAGAACCCAGATTTCACCATTAAGGTAGTTCCTTTTATTAGAAGCTGTGAGACTATTGATGAAGTATCCCATAGTTTAGCTAATTGATAACTAATTAACAGGCCACTATTTAACTTGAGACTGCTGTCCATTGATTGTGGTGTGCAGGTACTTTTTCA
The DNA here is from genome assembly GCF_049243985.1 of Paroedura picta. NCBI lineage: Eukaryota > Metazoa > Chordata > Lepidosauria > Squamata > Gekkonidae > Paroedura > Paroedura picta. The sequence goes on along the minus strand of NC_135375.1, from coordinate 90,487,436 downwards.
TTCTCCCCTGCTGCTGTTGAATATCTCTTACTTAATTGCAGCTTGTATTATGACTTGGCATGCATTCAGACCCCATGGTTAGATGATGTGATGTTGCTTAATAATAGGTTTAATAATCCCCAATGTCTTAAATGAAATGAGTCCCAGCCAGAGGTAACAAAGTGCGCTATTATTGTTAGACAAAATGGAGACGACGTGAGAGGGAATGCAGAGAAATCCCTTTAGTAAGGTCAGGAGACAGGAGAGAGAGAATGACCTAGCGATTAAATTCCTAGAGTAAGATTAAGGGTAAATGTTCATTAAATTCCTGACTTGTCTCCATACTTCTCACTGGGGATCAGGCTAGGTTTCCACCTTGGCATATCTCAGGAAAATTGTATGAAACGCAGTGTTTGCACTCTGTACAACATTCTCCATGTCCTTCTACAGAAGCCGTACTTGGAAATTTGCATATTTAGTTTGATTAACAAAGTGTGACAAGTTTGCTTGTAAGTAACACTTAACACTATCTAGCTCAGTTATTTGCAGCAGTACACAACTCTGCACTTTGGTAGAATGCGGCTGAGCTCTTTTTTTAGCATCACTTTGTTTTCTGAAGGCACTGATAAGAACTGATAAGAGCCAGCGTGGTGTAGAGGTTAAGAGTGGTGGCTTCTAATCTGTCAAGCGGTGTTTGATTCCCTGCTCCCCCAAATGCAGCCAGCTGGGTGACCTTGGGCTCACCACAACACTGATAACGCTGTTCTGATCGAGTAGTAATATTAGGGCTCTCTCAGCCTCACCTACCTCACAGGTGACCTTTCCCACATTGGAAGCTCGGTGCAAGGCTGCAGGCTGGAGTTTGAGGTTGCCCCTTGTCTTCTTGCTCCAACACTGGGGAGTATTTTGCCTAGTGCACCTTGTCCACCCCAGATTTGTGCTCTGCAGCAAAGCTCTGTTGTGGGGAGCGGAAAGGGAAGGTGATTGTAAGCCATTTTGAGACTCGTAGTAGAGAAAAGCAGCAAATAAAACCCCACTCTTCTTCTTTTGTGTAGTGAACTTTCTTTCTTGAGTCACTGACATAGCACTTTTGCAGATGACTTGATACCTCTGCAATATAATCACTTGGCATTTTTTTCAGAGGATAGATCAGAAGATTTTGGCTACCACTTCAGAGAATGATTTGATGATTTTTCTTCAGACATGACAGTACATCATAAGAGTATATACATGACAGGACTGGGGCCGTGGTTCAGTGGTGAAACATCTGCTTCAATTCCTGGTATCTCCAGTTGAAAGGACCAGGCAGTTTGTGCTGTGCAAGAGCTCTGCCTGAGACCTGGAGAGCAGCTGCCAGTCAGAGCAGACAATACTGACAATGATGGTCCAAGGATATATTAGAGGAGGGGTTGTGACTCAATGGTAGTATGCATGCCTATCATGCAGGAGGTCCCCAGTTTAGTCTCCAGCATCTTCAGTGAAAAGGATAAGGTAATGGGTGATGAAAAAGACGGTTCTCTGTCTGAGTCTCCAGAAAGCCCCTGCCAGTCTGATAAGACAATACTAATTGTGATGGGACAATTCAGTATGAGATACCTTCATATGTTCATATGTTGGAAAAGCATGGCTGGACAATTTTGATGCTGAATTTGTAGAAGAAGAGGAAGAAGAAGAGGAGGAGTAGGAGTTGGTTTTTATATCCTGTGTTTCATTGCCGGGAGGAGCTTCTAAAATTGCCCAAGGTCACCTAGATGGCTACATGTGGAGGAGCAGGGAATCAGACCTGGCTCTTCAGATCAGAAGATGTCAGTCTTAACCACTACACCAAGCCGGCTCTCCAACCATAACCACCATGACAATGCTTATGCAAATCACAAGCAAAACCTCTGGAAGATGACTCCAAGTATTAAGTAATGTGACAACACTCACCTCAACACCATGATATTTTTGATATAGAATGATTCAGCACGTTTCCAGAGCAGCAGCTTTTGACACACATCCCTTGTACCATTTTTTAAAAACAATGAACATAACGTTGAGCTTGAGATGGTGACTCCTCTCATCTCAAAATGTAATTTGGCTTCTAGTTACAAGTCTGAAATGTTCAGAAAAAGCTCATCATAATGAGTCCTTTTCAAGACAGAAATCCCCCTTGATGAGCTTTAAGCTAATGTGATGTAGTCTTTATTTCAATGGCCATATTAATGTGAGTGGATCACTATTGTGAGGAATTATGAATTTATTCGCAAACAGGAGGCAGTGTTTCAGAGGAAGAACCATATTTGGTTTACTTGCGTAGCAGGTTTTAACACTCATTTAAAAACAGCTGCCGTTTGAATATTACTGCCACAACATAGCTTCACAGCTTTCAGCTGAGGCAATTTTTTTTCCGTTTTCAGAGAATTACTGTTACAAGTGAGTTTAAATACATGAGAATTCAGATCTCTTCAGAGTTTAACTATACTCTCAACCCTGATTGACAACTCTTTCAGTCAACCAACATATGACAGCTGTTCTTCAAATCAACCAGCCCTCACAGTCACCACAATATTGGGTCCACATTCTACTTCCCTTCGAAGATAGGCTCACTATTCCCTTTTCCTCGGTAACCTTAATCAAATAAGCAGCCAATTCTACATGAGCCAGACTTTAAAACCCCACTGATCTCCTCAGCAGTTAGATGCCCCTCCCCTCAAGAAGGACCATTTGAGTGGTCAGTTCACTTGTAATTTTGTCCTCCACACAGGTTTCGGACATTCTCTACCTCTTGCCTGGATGTTGTTTTGCCTTGGTGACAGGGCATTGGTGCTTGACTTGGAGAAGGGAAGGGCAGCCACTTGTTCATCATGCTCACTTTTAACTGAGCTTGCAGAATCCCGCCAAATGGGATTCTGTGCATGTGCTGAATTGGCAGTATTTCAAAGCCTATTTTCAGCCTGAAGCATGGGCAGAAATTGCAACCATTTTCTCCAGGGAAACTGATGCTGTCTGGAGAACAGTTTTAATTCCAGGAGGCCTCCAGCTACCATCTTGAGGTTGGAAAGCCTAGGTACAATGCCATAGGTCCACTTTTTAAAGCAGCCATTTTCTCTAGGGGAACTAATCCCTGTAGTCTGGAAATGAGCTATAATGCCAGTGGATCTCCAGGTCCCAGCTGGAGGCTGGCATTCCTATCCCCAACTTAAATTCTCTTTGCACTACACTTGATCTTAGTCAAAGGGCCGAGAAGCGATAAATTATCTTTACATAATTTTTATAGGCTCTCCCACCAGTCTGTTAAAAATTCAGAATATATGAGGCTTTTGTATGAAGAACTTTCCTGAGTATGCTTCATGCAAACATTTTGCTGCCTCCAGTCAGTATGCTGACAACACGAAAGCTCATCCATACGCCAATGTGTACATTAATGTTCAACACTCTAGAGCAGGCTTTCTCAAACAGGGTTTTGTGAAGCCCTCAGGTTTCTTGATGGCTCTGAAAGGGCTTCCCAGATGGATGGGAGTTAATTTTTAATATATTTACTAAATTTGTTAAACATTTATCAGACAATATGACCATATATGGTCATGTTGACCTGCCCCCCCCCCAGTGGCCAATGAGGAGCCTGGAGGGCATGGGAAGGGGCGGGGCCCCAGGTGGGCATGTACACCGCTATGCTTCCTAACTGCATGATTGCACCACTTCTAGGGTTTCCCGAAGCCTGAAGAATGTTTCAGGGGGTTCTCAACGGTAAAGAAATCTAGAGAGAGTTCAGTTGAATGTGCAATGAATTACAGTTTCATAAACTGAGCACAATGTGGTAGGTTTGTAAAGGGATGGTGGAACACAGTCAGAAACATTTGTTGCTAGAACTGCTATGACGTGAGGCCATTGCATCTGACAGCATATGCTCATTGCATGAAGATAATTTCACTTTTGGAGCGCCGCATCCACTGAATTTTTGAATAACTTATTTTGTGGATATTAAAGAGTTGAAGTGTAACATCTGTTCTCATTCTACCCATGGAAAAAAAGTTCCCCAAAGAAGAGGAAATGAAGCATTTGTATAGGTGCAGCAAATGTCCATCATAGAAGCAATAATGCCCCAAATCTTGTTACAAGTAAAGCTGAAATTAATAGCAATTAAAAAACAACAACAAACAACAAAACACTGTTCAAGGCTGGTGAAAAGCTTTTGGGATGCAAATTATATGGGCAGTTTGCAGTCTAACACTAGTTTTGAAGACTGTTGTAAGTGTGACCAACAGATCTTGGAACTGCTTACTGGTGCAATCCTGCGTAGAGCTGGTCCTCTCTAAGCCCATTGCAATCAGTAAGCTTAGACCAGAAGACTTTGGCATTGGATTGCACTATGGACTGAGAGTAATTTATGAAAGCAGTGGTCGATGGGTAGTAGCCACTTTAGCAAAAGGAGAGGGGGTGATTTTTTTTTTTAAGGAAAAAGAATATTAGTTGCTGAATACTTAATCCTATAGGCTGGCGGTTCTCAGACTTTTTGAAAGTGATTTATTTTAAAATTTACTTACTTGGGGGCAGGGGGGGAGGCAAAATCACAAAGAAACTCCTCCCCTCCCTGACACAGGAATTTCACCCATATGATTTAACAATGAAATGGCCTACGTTGCATTTTTCAAGTTCAGTATTTCTAATGCCTCATTCTGAAGAGAATGAATCATCAACTAGTAACTGATCAATAGCATACAGGCTCAGATGCTGGCAAGGGGATCTCTGCCCCACCCACACTCTATATTTTTAGGACTAGGTTCCCATTGTTATAAGCAATGAAGAAATCTTTTTTCTAGCACCTATCTCTTTTCCATAATCCCCCATAATGTATTGTGTTTATTTGCAGTCATTATCATTTTTGAAGGTAAATCCTCTATTGTTTTTTCTTGCTCTTAATCTCTTAAACCATAGCTGTTAGATCCATGGGTTCAGAGACCATGGTGTATTATGCATGGCAGGAAACATGCAAAAAGTCTGCGCCAAAAGACATTGTTTTTTTTAAATTTCTGCACGTGGAGCTGGTTTCACCATGGAAAAGCCACCATAGTATCTTTTTAAAAATTCTGCATGGCATTCCCCCCCTCATAGAAGCTGCTATATCTTTTCAGTGCAGTATTTAAAACTAGCTTTAACATGACTTTTATTTTACAATGGTAATGAAAATACCTGTTTTTGCATGCATAAAAGTTAGTGAGTTTTTGATCTCCTCCCTTGTGCCACTGTACACCAATGGAAGAAAAGGACAGCCTCTAGTCCCTCATCCACCAATGGGAGCTTGAGGCGCCCCTTGTTCGGCACAGACCTTCCCCCTGTGCTATGACAACCTTACACCAGCAGAAATCAATCAATTCATTCCTTCAGAGGCATTTGCAAACATCCCTGGGGCAGGGATATGGGGGACAGCCCTTCAATGGCTGTGCTCCTTCCTGCAGAACTGGACACATAGTGTGGCAGTGTGGGATGAGCTGTCACGTCCCTGTCAACTCCCTTGTGGGATCCCTCAGTGGACGGTGCTATCTCCCACCCTTTTAAACATCTTTATGTGCCTTCTGGCCCAGCTGGTTAAGAGTTTGGGGCTGGTTTATCATCAGTATGCAGATGACAGCCAGCTCTTCATGGATGGCCGATGCATTTGCCATATGTTTGGAAGCCGTAAGGCTTGAGTAGAGTTTCCTGAAATTCAACCCCTCCAAGATGGAGGTCCTATGGCTAGAAAGGAAGAAGGTTGGACAGGAAGCACATTTACCTACTCTGGCTAGAATGCATCTGAACACTGCGGCCCTGGCAGGAAACTTGGGGGTGACGCTGGATGCCTTGCTGTCTATGGAGGTACAGGTCACGAAGGTAGCCCACCAGGCATTTTACCATCTTTGTCAGTCGAGGCTGCTAGAGCTATACTTGTTTTCAGAGCAATTAGACATGGTGATCCATGCAGCGGTCACCTCCAGAATTGACTTCTGTAACTCGCGCAGAGTGGTAAGGCAGCTGCCTGAAAGCTTTGCCCATGAGGTTGGGAGTTTGATCCCAGCAGCCGTCTCAAGGTTGACTCAGCCTTCCATCCTTCCGAGATCGGTAAAATGAGTACCCAGCTTGCTGCTGGGGGGTAAACGGTCATGACTGGGGAAGGCACTGGCAAACCACCCCGTATTGAGTCTGCCATGAAAACGCTAGAGGGCGTCACCCCAAGGGTCAGACATGACTCGGTGCTTGCGCAGGGGATACCTTTACCTTTACCTTTTTAACTCGCTCTACACAGGCCTGCCCATATCCCTGACCCAGAAACTGCAGCTGGTACAAAATGTAGCTGCTAGGTCCTCACCAGAACATCTTGTAGGTCCCATATCTAGCCAGTGTTGAGGCAGCTGCATTGGTTACCAGTTGTGGGGTGGATCAGGTTCAAGGTTTTGATTTAGACCTTTAAGGCCCTTTGTGATCTGGGACCCATATATCTGAAGAACCGGTTTTTCGCTCTGTGGGCAGTAACTTGTTGGTGGTCCCTGCTTGGCCTAGACCAGGCTAGGGCTTTTTCAGTCCTGGTCCCAACCTGGTGGAATGAGCTCCTGGAAGAGCTGAGGACCCTGCAGGAGTCTTCAGCATTCCGCAAGGCTTGTAAGACGGAGCTCTTCTGCCAGGCCTATGGTTGAGGCCAGGGCATGGAAGACCAGATGGTCATTGAATCATAGAATCTTCTAGGTCCACCTATAAGAGATCGCCACCAGGCCAGATCATCGCTGCTGGTGGACCGCTGGCATGTGTAGTCCTTTATGGTGCATCAAGAGGCAGCCTGTAATAGCTATGGGGCTGGAAGATAGTTTTGCCACCGGGGTATATATTTTAATGGGGATATTATATTGTGTTTTATGTGGGGTTTTATTGTGTAACCCGCCATGAGATGGCTTGCTGAGAGCAGCATATAATAAATATAATAATAATTTCAATCCACTCTCTACAAGGAACAGCATACCTCAGAGAAGAAAGGTTGTAGTGTTTTCAAAAGGCTGTCTGCCCCCGTGGAAATGTTTTGTTGAGTTCTCCGCATCCATGAACTAAAATAAGGCCCATAAGGCCCTGACAGAAGCCTGTGCCAGAGTGGCAGTTCTGACATTGCAGCTGACCATGGTCTGCCAATGAACATCTAGCACAATGGAGCAATTGCCCCCCCTACACTATTTACCATAGTTAGTTCGTCCTTCAAATGCATAATCTTTGCAGAAAAACACACCCATTTTTTAAAATGATGATTTAAAATCTTTACATGCATAATAGCTCCAGGACACCGAAAGATTGTTTCAGCTCTTTATTGCGACCCCAGCTCTAATGTACAAGACGCAAAACTCAGCTAGTAAACCGAAACAAACCTCAGTCTTATATACAAAATTAGAGGATTTCCCCTCTAATGGTCAATTTCACTTTAAACTGGCTGGATCTGACAAATGGGATCTGGCCTCTTGCTGGCCAATCATGTGCTCAGGATTATGATCTTGCCTTTGACCTCAAGCTCAGTTCTCAGCAGGATTACAGATACAACAATAACATTCCAGAATTTTTAGAACTCATCCTCAGAATGTAAGAATAGGGAGGTACATGAATATTGAGGACAAAAACGAGCAGCAGCAGTTTGGGAAGTTCTCACAACATTCCGCAGGCCACGTCTTTAGGCCTCCTTCATCTCCACCAGAATTTTGTGCAGTTATGGTCTGTGAGGTATGAAATTGCTCTTGGAAGGAGAGTTGGCCTGCTGATTAAACTCTCCCAGTAGTCACTGGCAGCTCATTAGACAATGTAATCTTTATTCTGCCATCTTTTATCCATGCTTACCTGGATTTCTCACTTTATCTCTCCTATTCCCTTACAATGTGCTAATTCTAAACCTTCCCCATATTTCCAAAAGTTCTGGTCTCTGTTTTTGACAGATTTTAATGGCCATTGGGATTGTGCTCGAGTTTGTTATGCACATTGCGTTTTCCTTGTGGGATCCTGGTAGGTCAGGTATCTTGAAAAGGTAAATCTGTGTATGAGCTATAGGTGGGGTTGCTGGCTTCCAGGTGGGGCCTGGAAATGTTGAGGCATTACAATTGATTTTCAGACAACAGAGATCAGGGCTCATTCCACACACATAGGATAATGCACTTTCAATGTGTTTTGGCAGCTGGGTTTTCCTGTGCGGAACAGGAAAATCTACTTCTAAAGTGCATTGAAAGTGCATTATCTATTTTGTGCAGACTAGGCCCAGGTCTCATGGGGAAAATGGCTGCTTTGCAGGGTCGACTCTGTGACACTGTACCCTGATAAGAGCCTCTTGTGGCGCAGAGTGGTAAGGGAGCAGACATGCAGTCTGAAAGCTCTGACCATGAGGCTGGGAGTTCAATCCCAGTAACTGGCTCAAGGTTGACTCAGCCTTCCATCCTTCCAAAGTCGGTAAAATGAGTACCCAGCTTGCTGGGGGGTAAATGGTAATGACTAGGGAAGGCACTGGCAAACCACCCCATACTGAGTCTACCATGAAAACGCTAGAGGGCGTCACCCCATAAGTCTGACATGACTTGGTGCTTGCACAGGGGATACCTTTACCTTTACCCTGATAAGGTTTCTCTCCTCTCCGCCCCTGCCCTCCTGTATGTTTCTCTCCTCTCCGACCCTGCCCCCAAATCTCCAGATATTTCTCCCGATAGCTGGCAGCCCTAGCCGTGTCTGTTCAGAGTACAATGATCACATGATTCAGTGTTTATCTATACTAAATGTAAAGAATATTAGATGACCATTTGAGGGGTTGTACCTTAGCCTTTTCCCTGCTAATTTTACATGGAATGTGAAATGTTATATCATGTGAGCCCCTATATGTAGCTTGAAGTGATACAACCCAGGCCTCTATTTGCCATAGAACTGCCAGCTCCAGGTTGGGCAATTACTGGAGATTTGGAGGGTAGACCCTCCAGAGGGACTTCAGTGGAGTCCTAGAGTCAACCCTCCAAAGCTTCCAATTTTCTTCCAGGGGAACTGATCTCTGGAGTCTGAAGATAAGTTGTAATCTGGCAGATCACCAAGCCCCATCTGTAGGTTGATGATCCTAGCTCGCCATATTGGTGAGAGCCATGATGTTTTCTGCCTAATTTGGACTAGTAAAACTTGGAGTGAGTTCAGTTTTCCCAGTGTGATACTTTTTAAAATTCTAAATGGAATAAATAGGGCATCATAAATTGTTTACAATGCCCATGGCTGGTAGCCTAGCAAGGGCCGTAATTAGAATGATTAAAATAGACTGGACTAATTACATCTGGTCAGCAGGGGAAATAATCTCCCATAGATTTCACATTCTGTTGGCAAATGCATATTTACTTGGGTTACCAAAGTGGTGGGGGTAGCAAGGTAGGAGATGGCAACAAGTGTGGTTCGCACCTGTCTTTCAGACTCCAAGGTGGGCTGCAGAGCCCCTTATTTGGACATGCTGCTTCAGATCCTGCTGGGGGCCTGCAGGGAAGGCAGCTCAATAGCTGGAGCTGGCTCTGCTTATGCAAATGAGCCTGTAGCATTCATGTAGAAAGGCTTTATTTCAGGACTGGTGCCTCTGCTTAGGGAGAAACTACAATTTTGTTCATGATCACTGTGGCTTCATAAAGGGATAGTATGATTATACAGACCATAGTAATACTGGGTATAGTACCTATGTGGAAGCCCCTAGCCAGCTGGTGGTGGAGCAGCAGCCTCTAATCTGGAGAAGCAAGTTTGATTCCACACTCCTCCTACACATGCAACCAGCTGCATAACCTTAGGCCAGTCACAGTTCACTCAGGGCTCTCTCAGCCTCACCTACCTCACAGTGTTTCTGTTGCGGGGAGGCGAAGGAAAGGTGATTGCTAGCTGTTTTGAAATTCCTTCAGGTAGTAAAAAGCAGAGTACAAAAAGTCAGCTCTTCTTTAGTCAAATACTGTCTATTTAGTTATGGATTTACTGTAAAAAATCTCAGCCTCAGCCATCATGTGCAAGGGCTTAATTTGACTGACAGGCCTTGATAGCCTTATTTCAGTATAATTGGTTTCCTTTCTGATCCTATGTATTTTATGGTATGCATATCACAAAAGGGATCCTTAGGCTTTACCACACTGCCAAAGTGGTCCATGGTACAGAAAAGGTTAAAGACCCCGTGATTTAGGGTGACTTCTTAAAACTTAGCACTGGTTTTGGTTTTGATCTCAGATGAGACTGAAAAGGGCAAAAAAGGATGATTAAAAAGAAATGTTTGATGTGTAGCTGTGAACATTGGAAACAAAGAGCACTGAGAAAGCATCAATAAATGCATTAAATTGGCATTATGTCTCTTAGAACTATTCCAGAAGGAGCCTGCATTTGGCACTAATAGAAGAGCGTTTAATGGGGGTGTCAGATTAGCACTGACATTGCCAACGGATTTTTAAGCCATTATTTATACAAACCCTTTTCAGAAAAGCTGAGTCTTCCTCAGAATAAATGAGTCTGAGAGGCATTACCCTGCTCTTGAATGCTCCAAGTGTCTCTGACAAATAAAAACATGAGCATAAGGTCCTCTGATCATTTTCCGATCACAAATCAGTTTTAAAAACGAAGGAGCTGCCATCATTTATATCTTTCTCAACCGGTGGCTTATCTGCGTCCTGTTTCCATTACTTTCATTCTGTTTGCTTGTTCATCCCTCATTCTGTCATGTTGCTTTCTCATGATGACACAGAGATTATTAATTCATCTTTCAGGCAAGGAGCTTTGTCCTCTTCTTGCCTAATACTCTGCATTAAAATCTAATTTGTTAGCAGAATGGTATTTCTGTTCTTCTGGGTTTACAGTAAGGCAACACTCATTGCCCTCCAATTTCTGTATTAGTTTCTACGTATTTGAGAGTGGTTTCTACGTATTTGAGAGACTTCCCAGAAATGTCCCACCAAAAAAGGCATTGTAATATCCCCCATATACATTGAGAGGAAGAGCATTATGGTTGCCAACTGTAGATTTATTTATTTAATTGTATTTATTCTTTCAATTCATATACTGTCCCCTCACTATGACATCTAGGGGTGGTGGGAGAAGTTGCAGGGGGACATTCTTTTCAGCAATGTGTCATGTCACTTCTGGCATAAAACTGGAAATGATGTCATTGTGATGTGATAATGCTCTAGGATTCACCTAAAGCTCTATGGTGAAACCTAGAAGATCCTAGGGCAGGTTTTCTCAACCAGGATTTCATGAATGGGTGGAAGTTAACTAATTTTATATATATATATTTTAATTTGTTTAACATTTATGGTGATATGACCATATCTAACCACACCTCCCCAAAAAAATGGCTCATGATGGGCCTGGAGGAAGTGGAAAAGAGAGGGGCCCTAGATGGGCATGTATGCAGCTATGCTTCCTGAACATATTCTGCACAATCGAGCCACTTCTGGGGTTTCTCGAAGCCTGAAGAATGTTTCAGGGGGGTTCTAAGGTTAAAAAGTTGAGAAAGGCTGTCCTAGAGCATCATGATGACATAATGATATAAATTCTAATTTTGCACCAGAAGGAACATGGCACATCAGAATGAAACTGAAGAGCTTTCTGTATTTTCTTCCCAGTCCTGTCCCGTCCCATCCTGCCCCCCCGCCCCGAGCCTGGCAAGCTGTGGTGAGGAACGGGGGATCTACTTCAGAGGGGACCCCCCCCCCCAAGTATTCTTCCGGAGGAACAAAATATTGAGAGTAGTTTTAAAAGCATGGGGTGGGGAAACAGGAAGACAGGAAGACAGGAAAATGGGCTTGATTAATCTCGAGCTTATAAAAAGTGGTGTGTGTGTGTGTGTGTGTGTGTGTGAGAGAGAGAGAGAGAGAGAGAGAGAGAGAGAGATGTTTAACTGAAAGGAGAACCCAAGTTCGAACTGAAAGTAAAAATAAATTAAAGCTATTAACTCACTTCAAAATTCAGATTTGGGTTTTGACTTCTGTTTTCCAGATATTATATATTTTGCATGCTTAAGATTGACTGCTTCCTGAAATTAGCTCCTAGATAGAGACATAAAATTCTAAAAGAAAGTGTTCTTCATTGAGTAGCTCTTTACACTTGTGTTTGCCAGTGTGACTGCATGGAGAAATGGAGAAATGTCGGGTTTAGTCATTGAGTCGTGACACTGTCCTGTTTGCACCAAGGAACCCAGGCAGGCAAGTGTCATGTCATGCTGTGCTTAGCCAAGCACTGTCAGAGCTGTTGATGCCACAGCAGTCAGAGTTGAATGGAGGTTATTTATAGAAGCAGATACCTACTATTGTTGCAGTAGCCTGGAATTTGCAGGCCTCACAGCTGGATGCTGACAAGCAAAGCCTTATGGTGGATCTTGGTCTCCAGACACCTCATGGTCAGGAGAGAAGCATTGGGCAACTAATTGTGCATTCTGCCATCTGAAGTATATTTCTACCTGGGCTTTCTGCCTGAGGTTTCAAGGGCCCAAGCACCTCAAGATCTGTCATGGTTTTGTTCTCCACCATGTTATACTCACCTCTGATAAGTAATAATCAATCCCAGTCTCAACAGACACCTGTCATCACTATGTATGCAATCCATATGGATTTGTGTTGTTCGGATGGGCTTTTTGGTGGCTATGATATGACACTTTCACAAAGCAATATTTTCATGATTTGTGGAAACTGAAAGTTCAGCAACATCTGAAGTTTATATGTCTTGATTGCTTGCAGAGAACTTTTTTTAAATTTTATAAAAATTATGAAACTATTAATATGATGTAGTATTAATGTAGTAGTGTTAATGACTCTTCATTACCAAAGTTATGGCATGTATAACCAATCCTGGTTAGTGCCACCTCCCATATTGTGGCTTCATTTCTGCTGCTGCTGGGAGTAGGACTAATTAGGCCCAGAATGAATATCAGGCACAGATTAAGGGATTTTGCAAACTGGAAACTGAGGGCTGGATGTTACTTTAGGAGTTTGAGTCAGATGTCTTATGGGCATTTCTAGTGCTGCCATCTCTGGGGTAGGAAATACCTGCAAACGTTCTGGTTGGAGCTAGCAGTAGGCAGGATTTGGGTTGGGGAGGTGCCTCAATGTTGTATATTGCTATGGAGTCCACCCTTCAAAGCAGCCATTTTCATCAGGGGAGCCAGCTTGGTGTAGTGGTTGAGCAGAGAACTCTAATCTGGAGAGCCAGGTTTGATTCCCCAATTTTCCACATGCAGCCAGCCAGGAGTCGCTGGGCTAGTCACAGTCCTGTTAGAGCTGTTCTCACAGAACAGTTCTGTCAGAACTCTCCAATCTCACAGGGTGTCTGTTGTAGGTAGAGGAAAGGAAAATGATTGTAATTTGCTTTGAGACTCCTTCAGGTAGTGAAAAGTGGGGTATAAAAACCAACTCTTCTTCTTCATCTGTGTTGCCTGGAGATGGTCTGCAAAACTGGGGGAATCCCCAAGTCTATCTGTGGACTGGCATCCCTATGCCTCCCAGAGATATGAAGGCCAAAAGGGGCTCCATGGCATGGTTTGAGGAAATTGAAATAATGCAGGGGAAAGGTGGAAACTGCTTCTTTCCATGTGTTTGCACGCATGAGCAGCAAAGGACCATTGTGTGACTAGAAGACACGAAATACACATTGCTTGTCTGATAGAAAGTCCTTGTGTTGCCAACAAACACAACCACTTTGTAACATGTGGCAAGGTCCTCAGGCTATAGCTGAGATCAAGACTGATGAACAATCTGGGACTACAGTAAGCCTTCGAGCTGTTTTTAGACCTTGCTGAAAACTGGTATACCTAACATTGAACTCTTTTTGCAAGCAGTAAGCCTATGAGTTAGCTATCCCTCCCAGTGGGTCCAGCCTTCTACGCTTGGCTTTGCCTGGCAAATGGAGACATTGCAGCACTCTGAGCTTGTTGCTCCCAAGTCAGCTGCTGGACTTTCCCTGGATACGTACTGCATCTTTTCTTAATTTCCTCAAGGCTTATTCCTCAAAGCATTTCTCTTTATCAACCTGACTGCATGCAAAATCTCTTTGGAAATTACTGGGTTGGGTAGAGACATGCCTTCTGAATTTCTAGTTTAGAAATGTCATTTACAGATTATGTAATAAATGAGAACTTTAAAGCAATTTTTTAATCCTGACAAGTTATGCTCCCTTTTTTGTGCACAATTTGATGGCGGCTGTCTACTGTTTATCCTAAAACCATGGGCTTAGACAAGATTTGAGACTTGTGGCTCCTATCTGTCACCTGGACTCCCTCCCTTGTGATTGGTAGCAGTGCTTGGCAGATTGCAGTGAACACTGATACAGTCTGTTCTGATGTAGGGCGGTTGCCCAGAGCAAACCGACCGTGTGCATTCATGTGTACCAACAGGGCTTTGAAATGTATTCCTGCTGACATTAAATTTCTCTCCAATTTGGAAACTTGTACTCAGAAGCCTGTAGCACACTGTGAGAAGCTCTTTTCTCAACTTGCAAACAATCTGGAAAGGATAAATTTAGAAGAGCAACACAATTAGCAAGAAATCATAGTTGTTGCAAAGTTTCCTTTAGGGTGTTATCAAAAATGTTTTCAGCGTTTGGCTTTCGCCTGCCTTCATTTCCCAGAGAGGCTTATATGGCCTTAGTTCTTTAAGCGTATTTGCTCTGCAACAGCCCTTGCCAAATTTGGGAAGGGGAAAGGATAAAGGGTACAATAGTTCCTGTGAGAACAGTCCCCAGAGGGATACCAGGACTGTTTTTTGGGCTTATCTGCATATTACAATGGACTGAAGTCATGTTGGGAATCCCTCAACGTGATTCACAATTATTTGTGCATAGGGGAACTGATCATTACAAAGTAGCCTGCTGCTTGGTGCAACTCCAAAAAGTGCTAGAGGGAAGGAGATTAGTGTCTGCACACAGCAGCTGAGAGACAAGAAGTGAAAACGATTTTTTTTTTTACGATTGTCAACCATCATCATATGGCAAAAACTCCCAATCATCTTCCAGTGCCGTTTGTTGCATTTGAGCCTCCCCCTCCAAATCCAAAATCTTTTTTAAAAAATTGCAATTGCATTATAATGAAAAATTAAAACAACACAAAAAGAGGATATAAAAAGCTGGGCTGTTTTGTTGTGTCATTCTCCCCCCCCCCCCTCAAATGCATGCAGACTGTCTCCGATTTCACTGAAACCATGTATGTAGCAAGATGTTAAGCTGCGCCCCCACAAAGATGGGGAGATGTGCTTCCTGTCCTGTCCCTTTCCTGCTCAACCGCAGGACCTCCATCTCAGAAGGGCTGAGTTTCAGGTGAGTCTGCTCTAACCATCTAGCAACAGTTTCCAAACTTCTGGCAAATATATCCAGGGAGGAATCTGGGTGGCCCTCCATGAGGAGACAGAGCTGGGTGTCATTGGCATGTTGATGGCAACCCAGCCCATAACTCCGGGACAGCTGTCCTAGAGGGCGCATAAAGATGTTAAATAATGTGGGGGAGAGAATCACACCCTGTGGCACCAGACAAAGGAGTCCATATGAGTGTGACAAAGTCTCTCTGTGTCCAGTTCCGAACTCCAGACTGTGATTTTGCTATATTTTACACTGTGATTGTTAGGAGGTCTTCATACTTATGTGGCTTGTGGAACACTAGAATGAAAAAAAAAGGGTGATATGCATGCTCTGTTAGCTCATTGAGTATGCGTAAAGCTCATTGAGTATGCATGTAGATCACAAACTGTATAAGAGTGATCCCCTTAGATAATGGGCATTGTTCCTGCACATCCCACCAAGGTTCAATAAATGTTTTCAGAAAAGTGAAGACGTCAGTTGTTTAAAAAGTTTCAACTATCATTGGGAGGAGGCCCCCACAGTTACTTGTGCAGCACAAGTAACAGCACCAGTTACTTTGGTGTTGGGAGGCAAATTTCTTTTTCTTTTTGCTTTCTTTTAAAAAAAGAAAAAGACTGGCCAAGGATTCTGGTTTTGAAGAGACATCATCTGGGCAAGGAACTGGGGTCACTGTGGCTGGGCAGGTAGTTGTGAATTTCCTTCATTCTGCAGGGGGTTGGACTAGATGACCCTGGAGGTCCCTTCCAACCCTCCTAACTCTATGTTTCTATGTTCTGCTAAGGCCGAACAAATCATTAAACTGGCTCTGGTAGGATGGGCCCTGCAAATCCTTAAAACAGATCTACTGTGGAGGGTTAGTAATCTGGGTGAATGTAGTAGAAAAGCAAGGGGTCGCGGTTCAGAAGACAGTTCCTTCCTGCCCAGTCTTCAAATCAAGCTTACAGTCTCTACACTGGTGTTTTATAATGCTACATTTGACAAAACAACAACCAAACTATATTGAATTGTCATTTGGCCCTTATATAAGGTGACCAGAGTTGAAGGGAGGTAAGGCGGATGTGCTGCTGTTGCCATGGCGGCGGCAGCGGGCTCCTTCCCTCTGACTGGACTCACTGTCACCTCTGGAGCACCTCTCCCGCGAGTCTGTCTTGTGCGCCTGTGCAGCCTCCATCGACACAAGTCAGGTGGGGGCCTAGAGTTAGCCTTTGCCTGGTGCGCCTGCACAGGCCAGTCACAGGGCCAGCCAGTGCAGAGCACCACTGCCAGCCATCCTGCTGGCTGGGGGACAGGGAGGGGGCTCTGGCTGGCCCATGGCGCTGCAAGAGGAGGCAGAAGTGGGACTTTATGGAACGCGGGACAATGTTCTGGAAGGCATGAGTGTCCCACGGAGGTCGGGATAGATGGGCAGCTTACCCTTATACTACTTGGGAACAGAAAGGGGAGCAATTTTCAAAACCTCTCTTCGACCTTTTACACACTGGGAACTTCACTGCCTCAGCTCCCATGCAGGAACAAAAATCAGGGGCAGATGAGGCGCACCAGGCCAAATGCTCCCCCGTGTGGGTGCAGGAAGAGGTGGGGCAAACTGCCACAACTAAAACTCCAGCCTGCAGCCTGGCATGAAACCTCCAGTGCGTCAATGGTCTTCCTGGCTATATCAGCTTAAAAATCTCTTTTAAAAAGCTGGTTTTTTCTGGTTAGTAAATGATCTTCTGCAGTGCCAATATCATAGTCCTTCCTTTTGGCAATGAGGCACGACTTACAAGATCTTCCACATGACTGGCATGCGTACGTCAAAGAATGCATGGCACAAGGGACTAAATTAGACCTGAAAGTTTCTTTGTTGGCATAATTTTGCATTGCTTCTCTGAAAATACATAAAATTGCATGCGAAGCAAATTGCCAAATTTGCTCTCTTTTGAGATCGTAAGAACCCCCCCCCCCCCCCGGTCTCCGACAAATGACTGAGGAGAAGCTGGTCTCTTCCTTTTTTTTTATGACTCCATTTCCTAAGGATGTCATCTTCCGTAATTGTTTATTGAATGACCCGGGCATACTTGTGTGCATTGATGAGCGGCTCCCCACATTCATTATTGGCACCACAAAAAAGTCACTTTCATGTGCCTAGTCCTGATTTATTTTCCTAGGTGGCGTCTTATTTTATTCTCTAACTTGTGTCATCAGCGCCGCACAGGAAATAGCTCTTCCAAATGACATTTTCTGTTCCAATGGAAATTGCCTAATTCCTCTTTGCCTTGCTTTTTTAATCTACTCATTTCTTACTTGCAGATATCCCTCTTTTAAAATATCATCATCTCAGTGAAACAAGCCATGTAAAGTTATACTGTAAGAGAATAGGTTGCAATGGGGGTATTAAATAGGCAGGATTCAAAGAGATGGGCAACCTGTTCCTAATATACTATTAAGGAATTCTGTACTAGGAATGAGAACAGCATATTTTAAAAAGTACTAATGGGAAAAAATTCTGTGTGAACATATATTGGCCTCTTTAGGCAGAGTAAACCTTCTAGGCCACACCTTGGATCTGTACACCGCTGGGACCTGATTGTGGGTTACAAGGAGGAACCAGAGGCAGGTTAATCTTAGATGAGGAAAGCAGCGTAATACATCCCTGGCCTCCGTTTTGATGCCATTTTTTATTTCTGGTAATGGAAAGGAGAGATGATTGTCCACAGTTTGCCCCTCATATTTCAGATCGCCTACTCCCTCTCTGATGCCTGGCAGTCCCAGGGAATATTTGGGCTCCAGTGGGAGGAGAGGTGCAAAAAGCCAAGGTATGTGGGTGGAAATCTCATCAGTGAAAATGTACTATAGGATAGAAACTGTGGAGAATGTGCTATTAATATCGAAATCTTGTTTTTTTTTTCTCCATGTATTTTTCCATGTGTTCATTGCATTCAAGGCCCGATAGTTTAAATTCATCTTTTTCTTGACTTTGGTTACAGAACAAAAAGACTATGAAATCCTTTTCGAATCCAAACTTCTCAAATATCAGAACTTTAGAAGTCAGGTCAGAAATTCAGTCAGTCAACCAAGAAAGAGCTGCTGCATGGAGATAAAGTTTTAAATTCGGCACACCTTGTCCACCTCTCTTTTTATCATCTTGTAAGATTTTGAACGCAATTCTTGGGTTCAACGCAATTATCAAAAGCTTTTTCGGCACCTAAAAACACAACAGCCACACATTATTGTGTTCTATGTACATGTTTAATGGCATTAAACACAAAACGTATATTACATTTCATGTATCTTTTGGGCATAAAACCTGATTGATCAACATGAGCAACATCACCTATACACTTTTTGTCCTTTCTGCTGAAATTTTAGCAAAGATCTTATAATCCACGTTCAATAGGAAAATAGGCCTATAATATTGTACCTTTTTATAATATACAGACAATAAGCCATCTGCACCAGGCGCCTTTTGTGATTTCATAGCAAATATTGCATCATTAATTTCTTGAGTTGTTATGTTTTGGTCTAAAATTCTATAGTGTTCTTGAGAAAATTTCTTAATAGGGATAGTCTTCAAAAGGCTCAATTCTTTTTCCAGATTATCTTGATTATTATCTACTTGGTATAGGCTTTGGAATTTTTTTTGTAAAATACTCTTGAAGATCCTTTTCTGAAAAAAATATTCCATTCCTTTATATTTATTTGTGCAATGGAATTTTTTTGTATATATTTTTTTGTATTTTGTACGCCAGCCATCTGCCCGGCTTGTCCGCAAGTTCAAAGTCATTTTGTTTTGTTTTCCCCTCACATCTTCCATTTCAATATAATCTCTCTTAAATCTTAAAAGCTTAATTTGCTTTGATTGTCTGGTCTGATGTTGTTCCTCCAGTTGGCACAAGAATTCTTGAATTATTTTCAATTCTTGAGCTTTTTTCCTTTTGATCAAGGTGTTTTGTTAATTAAAATACCTCTCATGTATGCCTTACTTTCATCCCATATCATAGAAACTTGCACGTCAGGTGTTTGATTAATTTGGAAAAATTCTTGCAGATCTGTTTCACATTTCTGTAGTCTTTGTTTGTCCTCCAAATCCCTTCCTTTTCTTCATTTCTTGTTCCAAGTATGATAACTGTGCCTTGGGTTATTTGCTTGTATGTGTTGCCAGTTAATTAGGAGGTAAATAGGCAATTGTAATTGGCTTACTTCATAGGTTTCTAAATTAGCTCTATAAAACTGAACAATTTCACTGGATCAGAGCTGGGCCAAATTAAAAGTATTTATTGCCATGAACCAAAACTAGTTGAGACCCAAGTGACCCATTAGGGCATTAGTAGCATGTTATCCATTGTAATTTAGCGTGTCATATTGTTAACACTAACCATTCATATGAAAAGTTTTTTATAAATAATTTCCATTCTCTCCCTGTTAGCTAGCGTGCAGGAATTAGCATATGTTACCAACACATTGGCTTGTTATTTCTTTGTGCATCTCTTTCTTAATGCTTCTTATAATATATATAAAGAGCGTCTCCATGGAAGACAAAGGAAGGTACCAAGGAAAGGATTGAGGGGAGAGGTAGAATTCTTGGAGTCTCAGAGACTTGCAGCATATATTGTCCATAAATGGAAATGATGGAATCCAAATGTGAATTTAAAAAAGAAGACTGTTTTTAAAAGCAGGATATGGAGAACAAAGAAAAGAAAACTCATTTTTCTGCCTAGCATTTTTGCAGTCCAGTCACTTATAATAGCGCTATCTCACCCATGGTCCCAAGCTCCAAGTATTGAAAATCTGTCTCTGCGTATGTATGGGGAGGTGGGGTGAAGAGCAATGAAGTTCTGGCTGACAAAATGGTCAAGCACATTCCCTCTTCTCCACAAAATATCACCTGACTCAAAGCTCCCTTTGTTTTACAAAATTTAATTTTCCAGCCCTGCGATATCTATTTCTATGCAACATGAACAAAAATGGAACTATAAAATCAGGAAATCATGTAGTGCATTTCTTAATAGACCATATCGGTTTACAGTACAGATTGAGCTTCAGGTTTATGAATGCCCCCAGCCATTTGAGGACTAACCACATGATCACATGATGTATTTTTCCCAGGGTGAGTTCCCAGGTCAGACTGGCACATATGTTCTGGGAGCATGTGCTTCCAAACTGCATTCTGGGACCATCAGGATCACAATACTGAGGAGAAGGTGTTTAAGTATTCTCCCCATACCATTTTTTTTTTACTGCAAATGGCCTCAAAATTTCCTGCACATGTACTGATGGGTATGATAACAGATGATAACAGAAGAACGAACCTACCCTAGGCTATAATAAACATTTAAACAATTTAACAATAAATAGAAATAGAAATGTCTTCTCTCTTCTTTTAATTGTCATAGAACAACCAAACATAGGTAGTTCACAACCCAGTGGGAACAGTCTTTGGACTAAAACTTCACCATACCTGTGAGCCGAAGGCCAATATATATATATATTGTTTAAATTCTGTGAAGAAGAATAGATCCTAGTGAAGGACTTCACCAGCAAATACTAAGTTGGAAAAACAACCACTGATAACAATAATTGATGAAAATACCTTTGAAAATGGAGGCCGTTTTGGTTGTTCTATAACAATTAAAAGAAGAGATAAGACATTTCTATTTATATTTATTGTTAAATTGTTTAAATGTTTGGTTGTTCTATGACAATTAAAAGAAGAGGTAAGACATTTATATTTCTATTTATTGTTAAATTGTTTAAATGTTTGGTTGTTCTATGACAATTAAAAGAAGAGGTAAGACATTTCTATTTCTATTTATTGTTAAATTGTTTGAATGTTTATTATAGAGCAGGGTAGGTTCTTTCTTCTGTTATCATACTCATTTTGAACTGTCCTCTTTTCGTCATGTACTATTGTGGGCCATGAAAGGTTTCCCAGTGCAACCATTTCAGATGGGGAAAATGGCACAGGTAAGCTTTCTGTGATCCAGTTTAGAACACTTGGCAGCAGTGTTCAAGAAGGCTGCTTCAGATATGTGATGAAATTACAATTCAAGTAGAGGCCCAATCACTCCATCACTTCAACTTCTACAGAGAGATTTTAAGATGTGTGAGGATTTAAACATAATACAGAAAAAGAAGCTTCATTTGATATGGGTGGTGTGGTGGTGTGGTGGTGGCATTGGTGTCAGAACATTGGACTAGTATCTGGGAAACTTGGGTTTGAATCCCTATTCAGGCCACAGATACTCTCCAGGTGACTTTGGGCCAGCTCTCAGCTTAACTTACTTGGCTGCAGAGGAAAGGACACACAGTAATGGGTTTAAACTACAAGTACAACGATATAGGCTAGATATCAGGGGAAAAAATTCATAGTCAGAGTAGTTCAGCAGTGGAATAGGCTGCCTAAGGAGGTGGTGAGCTCCCCTTCACTGGCAGTCTTCAAGCAAAGGTTGGATACACACTTTTCTTGGATGCTTTAGGATGCTTTGGGCTGATGCTGCATTGAGCAGGGGGTTGGACTAGATGGCCTGTATGGCCCCTTCCAACTCTATGATTCTATGTTTCTATTATTTTACTTCACAGGGTTGTTGAGAGTATAACATGGAGGAGAAAATAATTATATTAAGTCACTTTGGGTCTACATTGGGGAGGAAGGCAGGGTACAAATCTTTATCCATGGTTCCTCTATATATTTGTGAAACAGCCTGGGGGGGGGGTGGAATGTGTCCAGCTGTCCAAGTTGTAATAGGGCAAATCAGGGTGCAGCCAGCAAAGCCCTGTCCCTGCAGCTCCTGCCCTCTGTCCCTGGACTCTAGCCTCTTTGCTCACAGACGCACCTCAGTGCCTGGAACCAGCAGCAGGTAAGGGGAGAGGGCCCTGGGCAAAGGGACATGGTGGAAGGCCTGCTAACAAGGGCCTCTTGGCCTGCTAGGCTGGGCCTGCTAAGAAGCTCTGTCTGGCCAGCCCCTGCCTGGCCCACTTGATCCGGCTGCAAGCTGTGGCCCAAAGCCACCTTAAGTTGCCTGGCCAGGGGAGGGGACCTTTTCAAGGCCCTTTCTTAGGAACGGGCTTTGAAGCTAGTTAATTAATAAAATATTTAAGTCATAGTTTAGAAAAGTCTGTTTTGATTATTTGTTTGTATCTTCTTGCCTTTGCCTTTTCTTCTCATTACCTGTTGTGCCAGAAAGTAAATAGTGCATTGTAATAATATTAATTTATTTAAATATAAAAATAGGTTGGCAAGGGTAGAGTTTTGGATGAACAGCTGCCGATAAATATGGACCACTTCAGTCATATATATGCACAGCTGTTATGTGGAGATGTGATTGGAGCAGGGATTCCTGGGGTTATGTGAGATCTCCCTAAGTGTTATTGTGGCCTTTCTGAGATATTCCAATGGCCACTGAGTTTACTGGACATCACAATCTTCATTTTATCAAGGTTAATGCCCAGTGGCCGGAAGCTACTGTCACACCAGTTTACTCAGATTATGTAACAGGACAGGGTCTCTTATAGCACATGAATAAAACATGGCCTTCTCAGCTGGGATGCTTTTCTGCTCAAGGTAGCAGAGCTGGTGTCAACACTGCAGCTGTTCCCATGATAAAACCTTTCCTGGCATTTGTTACCATGCGTAACTCTGGAGGAAAACCGGTTTCTGATTTGTTGGCCTTTCTGCGTATTCCTTGCAAAGCTGAGCGAGGCAAAGGACAGAGTTCGCAAAAAAAATAATTCTCTCCATGTTCTCGTTTTGCATGTGTCGACTAAATCCAGATAACTCTTAATTAGCTGCAATTAGAAAACATTTCCCCTTTGCAATGAGAAGCAGAACAAATATGGATGGAAGTATTAAATGCATAAGTTGTTTATAGCCACGGGATCCTATAGCTTTAAGACAAAGAGATGTTTGGAAATTAGGAATTTCTTCCCTTAAAAAAGGAGCTGTAATTAAATATGTCTGCCTCTTCTAAGAGTTCCAAGTAGCCTGAGAAATAAGACTCAAGTGTTACTCTTCCCCTTCTCGCAGATAAGTTAACATCATCCAATGTCTTCTATTGGTTTTGCCCATGCAAACCAGTCAAATTAGACCTGAATACTCTTTCCTCCACCAGTGAACTTCCTGGATTTTTATTGCAGTTCAAGTGTTTCTTCTTCACAGAATTCACTTGTGGTTTGATGCACTCTACTCAGTTCATACACACTTCCTCCCTTTCCTGGTGCTGCAGTTTCACCACCACTTCCTCCAAATAAAACTAACCCAAAAGGTGGCTCTTTAAATATGCTGCCCTATAACCTCCACAAATATTTGGACACCTGGACAGTAACTTGGTTTCCTACATCTCTGAATAACCATCAGGGGAATCAAAGTCAGCTCCAAGTAATGGGAGAATTAAGTTTGCTCTTAAATCTGAAAATACAGGGCAATCATTATGGGGTGGTGGTACATTATAATGCAATACTCTCTGAGTATGATTGGTGAACCTGATCTTGTCAGATAAGCAGAGTCAGCACTGGTTGGTATGTGGCTTGGAGAACTCCAAGGAATGCTAGGGGTCGTGATGCAGAGGCTGGCAATGGCAAACCACCCCTGAATGACTTTTGCCTGGTTGCCAGACAATCCTAGAATCTCCTGCCTATGACACACAAATGTCATATGATAAATAAATAACCTAAGAAATGTAGTTCTCTAGTAGTTCAAAAAGGGCTTAATGAGTACTCTCCTGATTTTTCCCCCATTGTAGGTTTTTCCTGAACTCTTACCTGATGTACACCATCCAATTGTTGCTCTGCCAGAAGGCTACCGACAAGGATGGCATAAACAGTAAGTACAACACTAGAAAGGACCCATGTACGCAATACAATGTTAACTCATTGAATCATTGAGCTGGAAGGGATCTCCGCGATCATATAGTCTAACCTCCTGCACAATGCAGGAATTCACAACTACCTGCCTACTCACAGTGACCCAATCAGAATAAGTTTCTGCCATTGCTTTTTAAAAACTTATAATGCGCGCCAATATATAACAATGGTAAGGACAGTGTGAAGAGTTGAGTAGACAAGCCTGTTTCGAATATGTCTTCCTCAGTACAGCTTCATTAGACATAGAGGAGTCAAAGGCAATTTTTGAACAGCTCTCCTGTCTCCTGGGACTTCTCTTGGCTATAGCTCTGCTAATCCAAAGACAGGGTGTCTGACGTGGGGACAGGAAGGGAAGGCATTTATAAGCTGCTTGGAGACTCCTGATAGTAAAAATTGGGATATAAAGACAAACTATTCTTCTCCTGCCCTTCAAAAAAGAAACAGGCTATCCTTGTTGACTGCTTCAGTATATCTCACTGAACTCTCACAATATTCCCTCATCTTTTGAGACTTTGAGTACCATTTTGTTTGCTTGAGATGGTTATGAATTTGCATATCTCTCTCACACATTACCTCTGGCCTAAGGTGACCAGATTTCAACATCCGTAAAGCAGGACACCATTGACTTGATTAAAAATTTGGTCTATATGGAGCAGTGAAAAGTTTCATAGAACGCAAAAAATAGTATATATATATAATTTCAACATAAGTACAATTTGCCTGGTGCCCCCAGATGTCCCTCCAAAAGTGGGACAATCTGGTCACCTTACTCTGGCCTTAGTGGAAAGGCCAGTAACATATCTACTGCCTATATGGAAGGTTACTGTATATTTTGTTGTCCTGCTCCCTTTGTTGTCCTGCCACCAAGAACTAGCTTGGTTCAGTGGCCAGGAACATGGACTTCTAATCTGGTAAACCAGGTTTGATTCCTCACTCCCCCACATGCAGCCAGCTGGGTGACCTTGGGCACTGATAAAGCTGTTCTGACCGAGCAGTAACATCAGGGCTCTCTCAGCCTCACCTACCTCACAGGGTGTCTGTTGTTGGGAGAGGAAAGGGAAGACAATTGTAAGCCACTTTGAGACTCCTTCAGGTAGAGAAAAGCAGCATATAAGAACCAACTCTTCTTCCCTTCTTTAATGATATGTAAGCAATCTTCATTTCACATTGCTGTGTTCCTATTGTAATGAATTTCTCACATCTGTTCAGTTTAGGAGCTGATCATCTTTAACAAATCATATTTATTCATCATAATGGTATTTTTGTCACAGTTTCTAACCCCATATATTCAATACATATTTATATTAAAAAATCTTGTTGGCATGTGTAGACTTTAGTTTTTAATATATAGATATATGTACTACCTGACTAATTTGGACATCTGCTGTGAAGGGGGCGGGGGGGGGACACACCATATTGCTGCCAAGATGGCCATATCTGCATTTTTAAACTGAAATTGATTGTAATGTGGCTTGAGTCCCACTGATTCTCTTCCTTTTCTAGTTGTCTTTCTAGTTAAATTCTGCCCTTTTCAAGGAAAGTAAATTCCTATAATTTTTTTGGTGGGAATTCATTAAAGTCAAAATACTTTGTAGATAATGCAAACTGGGGCCATGGCCTTCGGCTGGTGGGGATGCTACCTAGAAAGCTAGGGGAATCCTAGATGGACAGATGCAGAGAGTCACCTTGGAGGGGCATTTGGAATTCTTTTGTAATTGTAATTGTTCCTGTGGCAGAAGAGCCCGTTAACTGGCAAGTACTGTTTCATCTTGTTCTCTGAGGCATCTGGGTACCAATCACTGTCTAATTCTCCACCTGACAAATGTACCCACCTGTCTTTCCCAATCCTTGGAGGGGCTTTTCTCTCCCTCATTCAGTTAACTCACTGCCCCCATCTGGCCTTTGTAGGAATTACCTTCTGAGATGGCTAGAGCTCCCAGCTGCCCACCCTCATGTTGCCATTCCAACACTTCACCTCATGCTGGTGTCTCCTTCTGTTCAGTGTCTGATTACCACAGGGACAGATTACTGTACTTTGTTACCACTGGGGTATTAGCAACTTGCCAGTTGACTACCCTCCCTTCTCCTGGGACAAGTTTAAAATGGTGTGTCCAAACAGTGGCGGTCTAGGTGGTTCAGAGAACAGATGCCGGCATTAAAAGTTATACAACATTTATTGAAAGGAAAATACCCACACACATACTCCCAACACAGCAATAGACCAAGTAAGAGATTCCAAAAGAAAGGTGAAACAGGCAGTTCCCTTTGTCTCCCACTTTGCTCATGCCCTAGCTGATCATATTCTAAAGCAGGTGCTTTATCCAAGAAGTTGCAGTGTTGTAAGATCTTCCAACTACTTTAGAGTCTTTGTTCAGACCTGCAACTGTCTTTCCCCACCATGACCATAGCCGCCTTCAGCAGGATTCTAGGTGTGAAAACTCCTTCTTCCTACGTGGAGTCAGCTAAAAAGAGAACCTTCTCCTCCATGTCAAGGGGCTTTTATTATCTCTGCTTTCCCAGACCTTCAGTGGTCAAAGAAGTCTTTCCTGAAGTCTCCAGGAAAATACTTGCTGGCAATTAAATCTCCAAAATTGCTTTTCTTGGAGGTGTGACTAGACCATCTAATTGTCTCTACCCAGAGATCCATTAGCATTTCAAAAACATTGGGCTGGGTGAGGCTTGCCTCCCTTCTTATGCATGTTCTCTGGTAAGAGAGAGGAAAACTTTTTAAAACTTAAGATAAAGAAGAAACAGGGTTTTTCTGCACACCATACATTTAGCATGATACCCCCTAAAGATGCTGTATTCCAGGCCCTCTATATGATGTCACCAACCTCCTGTGTCCAGTCAGCAAACTTCACGCCAAAGAAATGTATGGAGGCGAAGAAGTGCTATCTCCGCTTACAATGTCCTGCCCTCGCACCAGCCTCCTTCTCCCTTCTCCTGGGGATGGGATATTTTTTAAAAAAATGCACTGCCTGGAGCAATTCGGCTTACAATCTTCAAGGTCACCCAACTGGCTGCATGTGAGGGCATGGGGAATCAAACACAGCTTGCCAGATTAGAAGTCCACACTCCTGACCACTACACCAAACTGGCTTTTGGTGCAGTCCATACCACCAACGTAAAATGTATTTCTCCCTAACTGCTGATCTTAGATGGTATCAAATAGTGTTCTAGGTTATATAAAGTGGGTTTATAATGAAATGGTACATGTGTACACTGAACACTGAGATACAACTTGTTGTAGGTAGCAATGTGCAGCTGAGTGGATGTTTTTGCAAAATCACTGATTAGGGTGATTTCCCTCCCCCTTTCTATGGGTATTAGCATTGGAAGATATGATTCTATCATATAATCATATGCAGAAATTTCTATCTTGCCTTGAAGATTCTTATTCCTGCTTTCAGCTCTATTCTAACTTGATCTATCAGTAGCTTATATAAGCAACTTCAGGGCAGGAAAAATGCATGACTGTAGCAGATACAGATGGAAAACTTAATTGAATTAGAGAAGTTTCTGAAAGTTGCTCCTCTGAACTTTTTCCTGCATTCTGAGTTCCATCTAAAGTGGATGTTAGGTAGTAGGAAGTGACCATTGTTGTGTTTTTAAAAATGCTGTACAAAGGGTTTCCTCTTTTCATTTCCCTCTCATGCATTATCAGTTGCCATATTGAGAATATTGTGGTGAACATACTGTGTTCAATTAGGATGACCGACTTCTGAGTTGAACCTGAGTTGAACCTGAGCTAGGCAGTTTTGTGGATGGGGGTAGTCACAGATAATTTTTATGCCTTTCTGACCCACAACTGCTTTTCAGTAGGAAAGAAATGACATTTCAAAAGCTCTTTGACTTAGTTTTCAATATCCTCATTTTGATTTTATTTCTCCGTGGTGAAAAATGAGCCCATGAATATTGTTTTTTCCCCCACTCAAAACTACACATTTCTCAACATCATTTCTGCATCAACTGTGTATAAAAGGTATGACATAAAAGAACTGTCAACGAGCGTAACAAAAATGAGGTGGACCAAAAATGATGACAACAATAGCTACATATATCTTTAAGGAATATGCCTAACTGGCTAATCCTTACCTTGAAGCCCCTTTTGCCATGGAGTAGAATGAGATGCTACTGTGTGAAAAACACCACTCAAGTGCTTAGAATAAGGTGACCAGATTGTCCCACTTTTGGAGGGACATCTTGGGGCACCTGGCAAATTGTACTTATGTTGAAATTTAAAAATATATATTACAATACTATTTTTGCGTTCTATGCTTTCTATCAAACTTTTTGTTGCTCTATATAGACCAAATTTTTAATCAAGAATCCTCCCGGTCAATGGTGTCCCACTTTACCAATGTTAAAATCTGGTCACCTTAGCTTAGAAGTATCATTGTGGATCCTGACATAGGTTTTCAGCCATGAGTTTTGCCTGTGGAGTTCAGCCTTATTTTGCCTGTTGTTTGAGTAGCATTCAGCAGGAAGCTCCTTCATTCTCTTCTCAACAAAGCTCAAAACTCCCGTACCATTCTGATGTCAATTAACCCCATCGACCTATCTGAAACTTCTGTATGGTAAAGTGATTTAAGAACATGACCAGAAGCATCTGATGAAAGAAACAGGGGGCTGACATTTCTGATAAGAACATTGTGCTGGGTGAACACCTGCAGGAATGACCTAATACATTTAATTTTGATGGGTCACTGAGAACTTCTCACAGTGCTTTACTGAAGAGGTATGGAAATGGAAAGCTAGGTCCAAAGTGGCACAGCTAAACCTCTGGGATAGCAAACAGAGCCAAGAAATATGCTGCCCTCCAGCTATCCTAGAATTTCCCAGTAAAGTACCATTGTGAGAAGGAAGTGCGGGGCTGAATCTAAGCAAGCTGTGAAAGGGACTGTGAGCTTCAAAATTAGACCTTAATATTAATTGTTAATCTGATCTTGTAAATACCTATTTTACAGGAAACGTGACCTTGAACAAGTTTTTGGAGGGTTGTTGCCAAACTCAGTGTTACACCCCCACCCCCTTAAATAGGAGAAAGATATCCTACTTTGCTTACTTTGAAGAGAAAGATTCTGGTGATTTAGACCTGGTGGTGCTGGAAAAGGGTTCTGGATGAGCATATTCTACAAAATGGAGGACTTGGGATGCCTTCCTTATGCACCTCACTTTACCTGGCTTACAATGGATGAGACTTAGCTTCATGTAGAACTAGAATCCAAATTGGCATTGAGCCAAAGATGTGGAACTTGTCTAATTATTGGTGGGTTTTTCGTTGCATCCTTATTGGTTCAGCCTTAAGATCTGATACCCTGTGGGAGTGAGTTACGATCCAGCCTGTGTTAGGCTCATACATCCTACCGATGGCAGGACACCTTCGGATCATAGGAAATAACTTAGGTGACTAAATTAGATGGCAGTCTTCACTCTGGCTTGCCTTTGATAACTGGGTGAAGGACCAGTGCCTGGGTTTATGAAAGAATCATATGGCAAGAGCTTTGATCATTGTCCCTGCATATAGATCATTGCTTTATGGCCAAAAGGATGGAAGGTGTTCTGGAGAGTCAAATGAAGGATCCATGACTGATGTTCTTCCGGTATATTCAGACACTTGGCTACTTTCCCTTGAAAGATCCTAGAAGACTTCCTGCCTTTACATAAAAGATCCTACTTTAATATAAGGCTAGCTGCATCTGTAGGCCATGGGAATGCAAATAAAACATATTTCCCTGCACCTGATTTGTATCTGAGGAATCTTATCCTTAACACTATTTTGCTCTTTACATTTGGGAAACAGCCTCCTAGGAGGAGACTGTCCAGGGCCCTGTCTGTCCAGGTTTACCCTGATTGGTCCTCCCCCTCCAGCTCCCACCCTCCCTCCTTACCTGCTAGCAGCGTCGCTGCCTCCAGACAGGGCTTTGCTGCCGAATGGGAGGCTGGGCCGCAGAGATGCTACCAATGGATAGGAGCAAGGGGGGAGGTTTTCCAGCCTCCCTTGGGCTGCAAAGCCCTATCACTGGTTCACGGAGGGGCTCGCAGCTGGGAGGGGCCTTCCCCTACAACTTACACAGCCCATTTTTAAAATGGGCTTTGCTACTAGTACCTTGAATAAAATTTTGTTGGCCTTAAAGGTTCCCCTGGACTCTACATTTGTTCCCTTTACCTAAAGAATCTGAAAGACGAAAGGGTCTTATGGTACAAACACAATGGATCTCAGTGGTGGTGGGAGCTGTCATACAGTCATGCTCATCATCATTATTATTACATTTATCTTCCACTCAAACTTGTGAGACTCAGGCCAGATTACAGTAGAGGTAAAAACAGAACTGTAACATAAAAATCAAAGTTAAAAATTAAATTACAAGTATTACAAGAAGAGACTAATTGCCTATTCTTCCTATCACCAGAAAGGGTGTGGGTGATCATAAAGATGACCATTTGAGTTGGCTGGAGGATTCTAACAGGAAGCCAGTAGATAAGATTTTTTTAAAAGAAGAAGAGTTGGTTCTTATATGCCCGTTTTCTCTACCCAAAGGAGGCTCAAAGCGGCTTACAGTCTCCTTCCCTTTCCTCTCTCCATAACAGACACCCTGTGGGGTGGGTGAGGCTGAGAGAGCGCTGATATCACTGTTCGGTCAGAACAGTTTTATCAGTGCCGTAGCAAGTCCAAGGTCACCCAGCTGGCTGCATGTGGGGCAGTGCAGATTCAAACCCAGCATGCCAGATTAGAAATCCACACTCCTAACCACTACACCAAACTGGCTCTCTCAGTTTTAGCCCTCAACCATCGGCTTCGGTGGAATAGCCCTGTCTTTTAAGGCCAGCAGAACTATCTGCGCTCCCATCTTTCACTGGCCTACTTCCTATGAGTAGACTGACTGTTTAATAGGTCACCCAGAAAAATTGGGAGGGGTATGCCCAAGCTTCTCTCAGTGGCTGATACAATGACAGTGGCATCTACCACCCACCATGTTTATAATTGTGCTATCAGCCCCAGCTCAAGCCAAGTCAATCCAGGTGGGTTGGAAATAGCACAGTAGAAAAAACAAACCAACATCTTTTCTAGGGTGCATTCAGAGACAGCACAGCTTCACCTAACTATAGACAAACAGGAAAATAGACTTAATATTTTCAAGAGCTTAGGAAGAAGTCTTGCACATCATATGTTTTGCTAAATCAATCTGCTGTTTGTCGAGATATACTCCAACTCACAGGACAGTTGGGCTAATGAGATATTGCGCGGCAGCAAGCTTTCCCCCGTAAAGCTGTTTTGAAATTTAAATTAAGTTCCAAATTCAATCTCTCTGTCCCCTCCTGTGTTCTGTTGTTTATGAGCCCATGGCAATTATCTTTAAATGCTGTACTACAGCGGGGCGTTAGCTTCAGTAGCAATGGTATCCTTTTATCAGTGTGGCGGTGGGAATGGAAAGAGAGAGGAAGAAAATGAATCCTTATTCAGGCAGGTGAAAGAAACAGATTAAAAATGTTAAAAAGCACAAGGGATTTCAAAGTCAACAGATCTGGAGCCCAATATATGGGGCATTTGTGATCCTTGTGCAGTTGGGAGCTTAGGAAATAAGCAGGGCCCCCTGCGGAGCTTTCCCATTTGATGCCTCCTTCCACATAAGAAAAGACATGTTGCTAAATTCCTTGTGGTTGCCTAGCCTCAATCAGAAGTTAATTAGGTAAAGCCCTCTTCAAAACTGGAGCTGTGTAGAGAGACGTAGCTCTTCACACGCATGCTGAGCTCAAAGAATGTGGGTCCATTTTTAAAGGCAGAAAAGGGGCATTGAGAAGCACCTCACAAATGTTCTGTCTTCCTTGTTTCTATAGGCAATGACTTAGATGCCAGTGAACTTGAATAACAGTATCTAATTAGTCTGAGATCTGTAATATCTCTCCTCTTATGTCCCATCCCAAAGTCTCAGAACAACCACGCACTATTTGGTTTTACATCCTTGCATACAAGCACTCTTCAGGTTGCAGGGAGAAGCAGTGCATGATGGGAGAATCTCTAAGACCGTTTATGCACTGAGAACTTCACTGCTCCAGCTCCTGTGCAGGAGCACAAATTGGTGGCGAATGAGGTGCACCGGGCCAAATGCTCCCACATGTGGGTGCAGGAAGAGGTGGGGCAACCTGCCGCGACTAAAATTCCAGCCTGCAGCCTGGCATGAAACCTCCAGTCGTAAACGGTCTAAGTTATGATTCTGGTTTCTGTCAGTTTTGTCTGTTAACTGGATCCCTTTCTGAGACAAAGTGAGTGTCTCAGGAAGTTACAGCAGCAAGAGAAGGATGTTCTTATCAACATTCACTTCAGTTAGTAGGTGTGAGATTGATTGGATGCTTGTTTTGTTATTACAACTTAACCACTTGGAACCAAAAGAAAAGAGCCTGCCTGCTCTGCAAGAACTGTTCTTCTAATTGTCAATATGAATCTAAGTGAACAGTTTTAACAGTTATTCAAAGAAAACAGAATGATTATTTCACATAAAGCTCAAATTCAAAAGCCACTGATCTTAACCGATACAGCACCATTGTCTCAAACAAAACTTCCCTATTTACTCTGCCTGGAATTCTGTGATGTCTAGTTTTTATCCTCGTACCCAAAAAGGATATTGGTTTAAATCATGAACCCAGCCCAAAATACATTTTTGGAACAAGAACCTCTTCCCTTTCACCTGGGCACCAAAGGCCCCGAGCAACATCCCTAAGTCAACGACAACCTTTATTTATTTATTTATTTTATTCATAGTTGGATTTATATACCGCCGTTTGCCAAAAGGTCTCATGGCGGTTCACAATAAAATATAAAATCACAGCAAAATCACATAAAACCCCATAAATACCCATTATCACAATAAAAAGATGGCATTCTATTCTATGGCTCTCCCCACTTTCCCTGCTTGTTCAGAGAGAGGTCAGACATTAGGTCCGTAAGACAGAGAGGAGAGAAAAACTGGCTGATGGATTAGGGATCTTGGATGAGTGAACTAACCTTGAGTGAACTAACAACCCACTCATTTAAGGGAAGGGACTTTGTGATTTTTGTGTCTTTCCAACTTGAGATGCATTCTATTACATTGCATCTTGTATAACTTCTGAAGTTCCACCGCCTTTCCAGAACCACCTGCAGACAAGGGGAGTCAGGCAGTCTCATTTCCACAGAGACAGTGTGTCGCTTGCAGCTTTTTGGATCCAACAAAATGAGACCAGAGAGTTTTAGTATCTTCGTGCCTGCCTCTGAACTCTGAGGTGACTAACGCCACTTTCTGAAGATTAAACTCTAACACCTTGTTAAAACCTCGAAGTGTTCACAATAAGGATTTAAAAAATTAGCAATGAAAAGCTCCATTATGTTGCTCTGTGTGGTACATTGCATGAATTGGTTGGTGTTTCCATGTATGCTTGATACAGGGCTGTTGTCTGTTCTGAAGGTATTGGGAGTTGGGAGAGTTGCTGTGGACCCCAGTATATTGCTACGTTCTAAAGCTTTCAGGGTCCACCTCCCCCCATCTTCTAATAATTACAGAGAACATAGGACCAGATGTGTTGCCACCGCACCAACACCGGCATTGTGTGAGCATCTGGGTTTTAGGGCTGAATTGCCTCTCTTGTACCTGGAATGTTTGTCTGAAAGGAA
Organism: Paroedura picta; assembly: GCF_049243985.1. NCBI lineage: Eukaryota > Metazoa > Chordata > Lepidosauria > Squamata > Gekkonidae > Paroedura > Paroedura picta. The sequence goes on along the minus strand of NC_135375.1, from coordinate 90,453,664 downwards.
TATGGCATCTGCCCTGTAAATCATGGGGAAGGAAATTCCAGCAGCAGATCAACAATTCAAAGAGAGTTAGACCCTAACAAACCACTACACTTCAGTAGACAAAAAGACATAACATGGCACAGGGCTGTACTGCAGGTTATTTTAGGAGAAGGGTCTAGGCAGAAAGAGGCTAAACAAAAGAGAAGACCTCATAAAATGATGGTTGTAATCCCATGTGAATCAATCAGTCACAAGCATTCGTTTAAAGCTGTCTGGTTAACAGGAGGCTAATTAATATGCAATTTAATCACCAGGAGTCAAAGAGAGATAATAAGAGAAGAATTTAAATCAGTCAGAAGGAAAGTTTACATTTCTGTAATTAGTGTTCAAGGGGAAACTGTACAATGGATGTGAATGTTTCAACACATAAAAATTAACCTACTCTGGAAATCATAACCATCTTGAGCCGAAGCAAGTTTGGTGCTATATAAATAATTTTACAATTAGAATGGACCCAGAATTATGACACCAAGTAGACATATTTATGTATTTCTGAATCTCTTATGCTTAGGACTTATATACAAAAACAAGCTCCTGCTCCATTTAATCATACCATTCCATAAAGTGTTCTGTGAGATCTGTGGGTTCAAAGGAAGCCAAGAAATGGGAGTTCAAATTAACTCTGTATTGTGACCTCAGCATGATGGTACAGGAATCAAAATGGAGCCAAAAATCCTCTGAAACCCCCAACTTATTTATAGGCACAGACAAAAGGATCTTCCCATCAGTTGTGCTATTTACTTTAAACTGACTGGATCCTGCAGTGCAGATTTTCGATCCTGCCTTGGATCTCAGACTCAGTACTCAGCAGGTCTACAGAAACGTGTTCTGTAATGTTTTTTTTTAAGCTAAAACGGGGGATCTAAGTCTTGCAGGGGAACAATGCCTTGATACTGATTCTCTTTCGTGAAGGAAGGAAGGAAGGAAGGAAGGAAGGAAGGAAGGAAGGAAGGAAGGAAGGAAGGAAGGAAGGAAGGAAGGAAGGAAGGAAGGAAGGAGAATCTTTTGCTAAGATGGCCTACAGACAGTAAACACAGCTTGAAGCATGTCTTTTTACAGTTTCAAAAAACACGTCCAGCACAAATGAGACCAATAAGGAGAGACCAACCATGCCCCTCCCAACAAGCCCTTCAGTGCTGCAAGACTAACTGCTTTTTCTCATTGGTATGTAGAATACATACTTTGCATTCCAAAGAGAAAATCAGGTTTTTTTTTTAAATACAAGAGTACAAAGACAGAATTCGAATTAAAGGTGTACCAATGTGAATTCAGTGATAATCTGAAAGGGCCTATATCTGGGACAGTGATGCTTTGTATTCTTTATATTTGTGAATAAAATGCAATCCTTTGAATCTTGAGCATTCCATTTCCCTAATAGACTATATAATTAATTGATCTGCAAGCAATTAGGAATTATCCATCACCTTGGATTCAGTATCTATGAGTCATTTAGTATCTATGGGTCATTTCCTGCTGTGTTCAGTCTCATGTTCTTGTAACTACTACTTGGAGTTAAGATGAATCCATCCCTCCTTCTCAGATTGCAAAAAATAACCAAGAGAGTTTCTTCTGTGTGCTCAAGGGTTTTTCATTTTCTGTCTTTGCCAATTCCGCTTTATTTTCTCTTTATGTTCCTGTCTGCAGGAAGTAGCCACCCTGCCTTTTGGTCCCCAGAAGCTCCATAGCTTCTGTGGGGCTCTTCAGGCCACTGTTCTTCTCCAGTCAGGGTCATCTGCATGTCAATGGCACTGACTGTTTCTGAATTGACCCCTCTCACTTTGTTTCTCTACTTTTCCCCTGTGTGGCAGTTAAGAGTCTCTCATAGGCTCTGTCTATACAGAACACAAACCTAAAAATTATCTTTTGGGGCTGCAAATTTCAGCATAAATTCTGAGTTATAAGATATATCCTGGCAACGCCCACAGTCCCAAGTGACTTGCAGGTTCTCCCCAAACCGACACATAGTTGTGTTTAACAACAGGCAAAATAGACCCCCCCTACACACACACGCATACTTTTTTTTCCAAATCAGCATGCATGAGGATCGATGAAAATCTTCACCACACCTGCCAAGTCAGGATCTGCTTTCATGGAAACTGATGAAAACCTTCACAAGACACAGGGTGAGATCATCATAATACCTGGATTGATTGGGAGGGCAATTTTATGTCCTCCCTTTCCCCCTTGCAGTAGGATGAGCACTAGCATCAGAATTCAGATTTTTAATCATCATGCTGATGTAGCAGACTGCCTGATCTTTGATGGCACTTGGGGCATCTTATGTTCTCATAATCAAACGATGGCTTCTCTGGCTTTGAGAAACTATTCCTTCTTTTGCCTCTTAACCATCCAGTGATCTTGCATGGGTCCATTATGCACGGCCGCCGAAACGGCGATTTCGGGTCACATGGAAAACGCGGAGGGGGAAGACGCGACGCATACCGGTTATACACAGGGCGGGGCGCGACGGCGGCAAAACCCAGAGTAACCGATTATGCACGCGCCGATCCGGGCGCCGCTTCTGGTTGCGCCCCGCTCACCCGGAAGCTGCGCTTTCTTCCGCGTTTCACTGATGCGGCTTTTTCGGCGGCATGCACCGAAGCTGCAGCCGGTTGCAGCCGGCTCCGTGCATTATCCGTGATTTTAGTCGCCGCCATTCCACCCCGAATGTGCGCTAAAACCCCCGTGCATAATGGGTCATGGGGAAAACCACTGAGCATTTCCTTAAACACATTCAGGGTACACAGTCTTTTGAACAGGGCATAAATTCATCATTCCAAGGAAGGGTGTAGCGGAAGGCAGTGACATCGTATTCAGTGGGAACACTGTGCTCCATCTAAATACCTTGTAGGTAATTTGGAGCTGAATGTAAAGATTGATTTCTAAGCTAGCTGGAGGAAAGGCACATTGATTAAAGTGGAACCGGCAGCAGCAAATTGGCATGATTTATATGGGAAGAAAGGGAAAAATTGAAACGGTTTTCTGTGGAAGGGTCATGTTAATTGACAAGTGATTTAGGCCTGTGAAAAATAATGTGCCAACTAACAATGCAAATACGATATTTGGGGAGTTAATGTAATGCTGTGGGTAGCGTGTTGGACTAGGGTCTAGGACAGGGGTAGTCAAACTGCGGCCCTCCAGATGTCCATGAACTACAATTCCCAGGAGCCCCCTGCCAGCGAATGCTGGCAGGGGGCTCCTGGGAATTGTAGTCCATGGACATCTGGAGGGCCGCAGTTTGACTACCCCTGGTCTAGGAGATGAAGATCACACTGTTTTACACCATCTCATCTGCCTTAAGGTCCCCTTCATATGCTCCCAGGTGAATGTGGCTTGCCTTTCCCATAAGCTCATCTCTAGGGAAGAGCAAGTATTCTATGTTTGACTTTAAAAAAATACATATTTGTATACAAAAATGTATATTTTTGTCAAGGATTTTGGGGTATCTGCATTTGGCTGTTAGTTTGGCAGTTTTGTATTAAACTGTATCCATGCTGCATGATTGTTAAGTAAACAATTATTAATGGTGTTTGTATGTCAGATTGCTGTCATTTATGCAAATATAGATAATGCTAATTTACTGAGACACCAGTAATGTTAAAGCAGATATCTTTAACGGCAAAGGAATCAGTGCAAAGAAACAGAAAATGGTGCTGAGCATCAGGAATAAGAAATTTGAAATCATCCTGAAATTCATCACCTTTTCTTCCAGTTGGCCAGTTATGGAGGGTTAAAGGCCTCATTTTCTTGGCTGTATTGTTAGAAATTACTCAACCTGACTGCCTTACTGCATGGGGAAAATGACTTTTCCATGCCACTTTAGGTGCAATTGAAGGATGTCTGTCTTACATTGATTATTGCCATGGTGTTTGTCTGAGGTAACTGCACAGGATCGGGCTTTTGAATCCCATGATAAAGACGTAAATAAATCAGTAGTGGAAATGAGGAAGATCTTGCCAGCTTGCTGACAGCAATCTAGCAACTGCTGACTTTTCTCCCTCTTCCTTTTCGTTCAGCTATTTAGCTTGGGCAGAGCCAGCGGCATAAGCTCTGGGTCGAGAATCAAAGAGCTCTTGGCCTGGGGCTCACAGATTTGGTTTTGTAAGAGTCAGGTTTGCAGACCTGGACCAGTCCCAATTTGTTGTTGTTGTTTTGTCTATTTTTTAAAAGTAACTTAAAAGTTAGGGTTTTGGGGGGCAGGAGGAGTAAATCACATTCTTTTTTCTGAGATGAAATGCAACCCAAAGATACGTAAATAAATAGTAGCATAAGGAACATTTCTTTGATCTATATGATTACTCAATACCAGTGAAAGACATAACTTTATTGAGCTGGATGATTTATTTATCTATCAGATTTATATGCTGCCCTTTCCTGAGGGCTCATGGCAGCTTAAATTAATTTCCATTTAATGGCAGTTTTAGGGTTCATGCTGGAGTTGGTAATATTTTGAAAATAGGGGCATATAAATGCTGGAGTTGGCAGGAAAGGAGAGGGGCGGGAGCTTCTTGTTCTTTGAAATGAGCAGGGAAAGAATTTGTAATTGGTACAACCCTGAATTGTCTTTCTTTAATAGCCTTCCATTCCCTATCAGAAATATTTAGCTACATTGGAACATAAGAGTGCCTGAACATCAGAGTGTTCTGAGTTTCTGTGGGTGCCCAATTAAGGAGGGGAAGCCCTCTTGATCAAAATCTAGAGTTTGCAGTTTGCAGTACAATACTTCACTATGTAGCAATTTACATAACAAAAGCTGTACCTGGTGACCAATTACATGAATCCTCAGGCTACCCTTTTCTTTTGATATGCACATAATTCACATTTAATACAGATATATATCAGTATATCAAAGCTGGAATATAACGTAGAAGTGTATAATGCCTTTAGGTACTTCTTGGGCTATATCTCCCGCCGGACTAGCTCTGTTCCATTTTAAAAAGACAGAATTAATTTGGGTACCAAGTACCTGCTGTCTTCAGCATTTTCTAAAAATATATATTCCTACTGGAAGGATCACTTTTAATTATTAACTGTACTTCAGTACTGGGACCTACTCTCTTCTGCTAGAGTCTTACTTTTGTTTTACAATCTCTCCTGTGCTTTGTTCCATGCTGTGTAAATTTTTTCTTAACTGCTTTGAAATATAGTGACCATAAGAAATGACTTACTGGATTGGGCCACAGTCCATTTCCAAAAATAGTCACAGGCCTCCGTGTGGCTGTTCAGTATATGCTAACTATGTTTTTGTTCTTCTGGTAGGGCACATATCTATAACGTCAGTGCATAGCTTGCGCTACCAAGTGAACAGCATGTACTACTAACTGTGACTAGCCCCACACTCCACATTGCACTTTTTTGATGCTGGGAACAAGGCCGCCCTATCCAGCACAGATCGATGGATGCCCCGAATCAAACTAGTTACTATACTGCTATTGTACTCCATACTAGTTACTATAGTATATTAGTTATTCTAGTATATATTATTCTAGTTCAGCCTTTCTCAGTGGGGACCATAAGGCCCTAGGGGGGCCCCTGGAACGTTTGAAAGGAGCCACAGACTGAAAAATGTGAAGAGGGGAGCCCAAAGAGTTTAAGGGAAGCCCTGGTAACTGAGCCGATAAAATATTTTTTCCACATATGACAAAAATTGCTAGAAATTTCAACCTTTATCAAGGGAAAGAAAACGAAATCATGTAATCCATTCCTTAGTGTGTGCTTGAATTAATGCAGTCAAAGGAAAAAAAATGAATTCACATGCTTCTCTTGGTTGAATGTTCTAGAAATTTTTCTTACACACACACACACACACACATATATATATAAAGACAAGCTACACTGAGTATAGGTCTCCTGGCAACAGCCCCCGCCCCCTGCCACTGCTCTGTGGCAGCAGGGAAAAATGTGCCAAACTTTAGTGTCAGAGCAATAGTCTCACATTCAAGGTGAACCGAGAAGTGATATTGCATCAACATAATATGCTGGTATTCACTGTAATAAAATGAATCCTGGAGCATCTCTACAATGGAATAATGCCATTTCCAGATTCTCAACAGAAGCAATGTCACTCCATCATTCTGATAATGCCCCCCCAAATCCCAGTAGTCTCCTAGAGAATTCCAGCCAATAGCTGGCATGCCTATATCAAAATGTGACCACCATGAACATCTACCACCAGCCTGAAGTGGTATGGTCTGTTCTGAAATCTCTGCATCCTGCCATTTCTTTACTACCTTTCATTACTGTTTGTATATAAATCAGGACTGAGATTTAAAAAGTTGTTCCCTACAACCACAAGTTTAAGGAACAAAGTTGATATGGCACGTGCAGTTCTTTATGTTCAGTCCATGAATATCTAATTTTCTCCTGTACATAATTCTTTCAAGTGCTCTGTGGAACTTCCTGTGTTCCTGAATTATGCCCTGAGATCATCCTTCATCTCTCTCTCTCTCTTTATTATCTCTTCCCTGATCCTGTAGACACCCTTGAGGGTTCCTCTATTAATGCAGATCTCAGTAATGGAGGAAGCGCTCTTGTATATAAAATTTTCTGCTCATTAAGCCATTCAGTGGCCTGTATGAAAAGTGCCAAGACTGATAACCAGGGCTTAATGATGAAGGAGTGAATAGCTGGAGAGCCCAAGGAGCCATTTGGTGTGGCTCTCATTGGGACAACTTTACTCCGCTGCTCAGGTGCTACTATTATAAGTGTCTTCCAAATGCATATATGGATAACTGCTTTGGGATGCTAAAATCAAATGTTTATCACCCTCTTCTTTCCTGGGCAGCATATATTGCTCTCCACGCCTCCATATTATCCTCACAAAGCCTTGGAGAGTAGGTTGGGCTGACAAAGAATTGGTCCCCCCAGGGGAGGGAGACTTGTCTCAAGAGTACAGTTTCTACTTTGCATATGGAAAGTCTTAAGTTCAGTCCCTGGCATCTCTGCTTAAAAGGACCTAGTAGTAATGATGTGAAAGACTTTGGAGAGTGGCTGCTAGTCAAAGTGGACAATACTGACTTTGATGGACCAATGGTCTCATTTGGTCTAAAGCAGCTTTATATGTACAGTCAGCTAAATGTTCAGGTTAGCAAGAATTCTAAAGCTATTTTATAAGATTCTGAAACACACAAAAAGAAATAAACCACTGAGAGGTCACACAGTGCTGGTGCCAGATAGCCAATGGGAGCTATGCAAAAGAGACAATGGTCAGTGTGAGGCATGATAATCAGGGTCTGACCACAGGCTCCTTGAGGGTCCTTCTTGACTCTCTTGCAGCCCCCAGCATGGCCCTGCTGCTCCTGAGCACACCTGGGAGTCCCCCGTCCACCCTTCTGGCAAGCTGCCTGAGCCCTCGTGAAGCTGGAGTTAGCCCATGGCAGCCCAGCAGTTCAGAGCCATGATCAAGGCCCGAGGCACATCAGATGCCAGGCTCTAATACACTGAGGGATGACTGAGCCATGCTGTGGCAGATCCAATGCTGAGCGATGGAGAGCGCACCCCCATATAAGAGGGGCCAGGGAAGGATGAATGGGGGTAGCCAGTGGGGAGTGGGGGAGGGAGACAGGTGGCCATGGGAAGCAGCAGGAGGGGATGGGGAAGGTAGCCAAGGAGGAGGAGATACTGAAGGGGAAACTAATAGAGCACAGGTGTGACAAGTGAGAAAGTGATGGAAGAAGACAACAAGGTAGCAAAAGTAGTGTGTGAGAGAGAATAGACGGAGATGGGTGAGAAGAGAACAAGAGGAGGGCAAGAGAGTCTGACAAAATTCCAGAAGGAAAAGGAACAGCACAGGAGAAGCCTCCAAGCCATCTGGGGCTACTTGGTGACTGCCTCCATGGAGTTTATGAAGTACAGTGACAAGAAGGAGGAGAGTTCAAACAAGGACATCCCTCCCCCTCCCCCTCCCCCTATATGTAGGCAGTTACCTGGAGGCTCTGCCCCAGACTCTACAAGTGGCAGCCCAGCCAGCTCAACCCCAGAAGAGGGCAGGGGGAGCATCACAACCAGAAATAAGTAACATCCAGAAAGAGTGGGTCATGCTGAACTACTAGCACCCATAGTGAGTTTAAGAGGAGTCCACATTGTTTATTGCAGCTTTAGAGACAAGGACTAGGAGCAGTGGGTTCAAATTACGGGAAAGGAGGTTCCACCTAAATATTATTAGAAAGCATTTTCTGATGGTGAGGGTTATTTGTAGATGGAATGTGCTGCTCAGAGGGAGGTGATGTCTGCTTTGTTGGTGGTTTTTAGGTGAAGATTTGATGAGCACCAGACAAGTATGTAATTTTTAAGTCCCTAAAAAGAGGCTAGACTGGATGGCCCTTTGTGGTCTCTTCCAACAGTGTGATTCTTATTCTGAATCCAAGGGCAGAGTTAGTATTGAATCTCAATTTGAAGTTTTCTTTTGGAGTGTATAAAGTGTTCCTAAGTTGCAGCAGGCTGTTGAATTGCATTTAAGTCTGTCTAGAAAGAATAGGGTTTTTTTTTGGGGGGGGGGGTTGATTTTTGTTTTCCCCTGGTCAATACAATTTGTAAAATATGGTTTTGTATGTGTCCCATATCTACCTGATAATATTTTCCTCTGTATATATACAAACTTTATATATACAAAATAAATAAATAAAGACCTCTTGTCTTCGTCCAGGTTACTCTACGCTTTGGTTATCAGCCACAGGCTTTGGTGGGTTTTCTAGGCAACCGAGAATTCCATCACAGAAAATTCTTTCTGCTGGAATCTGTGGGGCATAAACTCCCAGTGGTGCCAACTTTTCCTCCTACAGACAGAACTTAAATCTAGCCTCATTTCTGTCTCTACATTCTACAATCTTCACGTCTCATCCTATCCCAAATGATCAATACATCCATAGATTAGCGTGGGGCTCCTAGGCTCATGGGGCCCTCGGGGAACTGCCCAGCATGTGCAGTGATAGGACAGCCATGAGGATGACAGCACTGCTGTCAATGGAATGAATTTACTGTGGATTAATTTATTCCCCCCCATATCGCAAGCAGAGTGAAAACCTAAATCTGGTACTGGCAAAAAATGTTTCTACAAATGTTTTAAATACAGCTATTTCCCATAATTATATATCCTAAAATGCACTGTAAGCTCCATAAGGATGCCAACAAAAACATCGAGAGGCAGTTCCTCAGCCAGTGACTGTGAAGTATCCTTTCCACCACTCAAACTCTTGGAAGTGATGCCCATGCAGACCAGAGCTTGTCCAGACAACCTTTCCAGCCCATTTCTCAGTATACTTCTTTTTACCTCTGCTCAGGATGGTCTATTTTTTCGGTGCTTTGGATAATTCTCATGAGACCTAAATACTTTACAGATGAGCGGAGTGTTTTTTATTGTGTACTCAGCATTCTCTGGCTCTTTTAATGTTTTTTAAGAGTCACCGACGGCCTGATTTTTAAAAAGAGAGCAGGGTGGTGGAGAACAAAAATTATACATTTACCCAGCAATTGGATTTTCAGAGTGTTGTCATGCCTGTGTATTATCTATACCTTTGGCTACCTTCCAAAGCTTTTAAACAGGCCTGCTTTATGAGTGAGCTAAACTTGCGTGTGAGTTTTGATGAGGTGAGCATTTGCTCTTAATAAACAGGTTTTGAATGACATTTTCTATCATTTGCACCCTCAATAAATTTGTATTATGTAGCTGTATGTGGCCCCATTAAAATCCTTGCAATTTATGAAATGCCTGACTTGCTGTATTATATAATCTGTAATATTTTGCTCTCAGCTATTTTGATTTTAATGCCTTGCTACTGGATCAAGTTCTGGCTGTAAAAGAGTCTGGTGGTGGACAGTTCTGTGTACAGAAACAAATTGTAGCTTAGAAGGTGCAAGACCTTTTTCATAACAGCCCGAGGAAGAAGTTCCTGATTTCCTGCACTGATTGTCTTGCATTGGTCTAGTTATTAATGCTATTTGACTTTTGTTTTTTGTTGTGTCCTGCCTTTTAAAGAAGCTATCCCAGTAGGCCTCAGGACTAGCTGGGTAGTAGGAGGGACTCAATGCCTCTCTTCCTTGCTAGCAGTCTGCAGACATTCAGGGCCTACTAAGAATCTCCAGAACCAAGCCATGACAACTTTGGTCTAGAGCAGTGGTCCCCAACCCGCGGGCCATGGCCCGGTGCCGGGCCGCGGCTCCTTCTTCCCTCCCCCCCGAAGCGAGAAGCTCGCCAGGCCGCGAGCAAATCGGCCGCCAAAGCGGCCAATTAGCTCGCGGCCCGGCAAGCTTCTTGTTTCGGGAGGGGGGGGGAAGAGAAGCTTGCCGAGCCGCAAGCTAATCGGCCGCTTTGGCGGCCGATTTGCTGGCGGCCCGGAGGGGCCGGGAGGGGACGCCGCGGAGGGGCCAGGAGGGGAAGCCATGCCGGCTGCGCAAACGCGCATGCGCGGACTGCCGCGCATGCGCGTTTGCGCCCCTGCTGGGCGCAAACGCGCATGCGCAGTAGTCTGCGCAAGCGTGTTTGCGCTGGGGCTGCCACGCGTGCGTGGGCCCCCGGGCCGCCCTCTCCCCCACTCCGGAGCAGCAGTCCGTGGCAGCCAAAAGGTTGCAGACTGCTGGTCTAGAGCTTTAGAAACAGTTTATGAAGTACTGTAATCACTTATTGTTGGAACTTTTGGACTAGACTCGGATGTAGGTCCCTCCAGAAAATTAGAGCTGCAGAGTAACAGCGTTTTGAAAGTACACAATTATCAGTCACCTTTGTGGATGAGGCACAGATTCAGACGCACAGCGCTTTGAGGTTTAAAGGAGAGAATAAATCTTAACTGGAAAGATTATTTACAGAAGTATATCATATTCATCTGCTTCATTCGCCTTATTGAAGCAGAATACAAAAGCTTAAAAAGTAGTTACAAAAGCAGCACATTGCAAGACTCTTGTGGCTGGGCTGCAGGTAGGATTACATTCCACATATCAGCAGATGGAGAGAGGTGAAAGCCTTAATGGAGGACACTGCTCCTTGCATGAGAGCACACACATTGATCTGTTCTTCCAGAAGAAGGAGGAAGTATGTGGGTGCCCACCGTAAACAAAGGAACCCACAGGACATGTGCTCGGGTTTTTTCCGTTGCAAGCTCACCTGTGACCACTAGTGAGCACACAGGTACAGCTCTGCTGGTTAAACAGCTTAACAACAGCCTTTCAAGACTGACTTTACCAAATTACTTGGTGATTGCAATCCCAACAACTTGGACATTTTGTCCATGCTGGGTCTTGGGTGGCGTAGTGGTTTAAGGATTCAGCTTTCTGCTAGAAACAAACAAGCTGACTTGAAAGCAGGCAAAAGTTAGGGTCCAAGGAGATAACACCAAAGGATCAGACATAACCCAAGGTTCGGCAGTCCAGTGGGTCAAAAGTTCATTTAGGCAGTCCAGAAGAATCAGCAAGAGGGATCACAGGTAAAATTGCAAAGTTGCATCTGGAACAGAGGCCTCTTAGCCGCAAGTTAATTTAAATTGCCAGTAGCCTCTCAGTCCTCATCTTGTGATGACTCCCAGACTTCTTGTGGCCATCTTGCTAACCTGGCATGGTGCCTTTTAGACTGGAACACAATTTGCAGGACTCTTACAACTGCCACACATGTGTATATTGCCAAATAAAGGACATGTTGCAGAGGTTAGCACATCAACTATTGGTAGAAGAGGGAGACAGAGCTGATTAGCCTTACTTCCTCCTCCTCGGTAATCCTGGCCTTCCTGATTTGGTTACTGGACTGGAGATGGAACCAGGTTAGATGTTGTTAAGAGAAAGTCACTTAATTCCTCTTGACCCAATTTCTCCCTGAAATTCAACAATCCATTTCTTTCCCCCTTTTCAGGAATCTGAAGTCAGTTTCTAATCAATCCAGTTTTGATCAAAAAGTATTTTGAAAAGAAGAGGGACAGGAAGAGAGGTACTCTGGAATTTTAAAATTCTGTAGGTGCTCAGAGGCTGGCAATGACTTTCCAAAGCTTCCTCTCCTCCTGGTAGAATGTTTCTCTGTGGTGTGTAACAAAAAAACAATTGCAAGAGCTGAAGTTACAAAATGGTGCATTCGTTTCTCTACAAAGAGAAATGAAAAAGGAAGGGGGAAAATTATATTAATCAATATGTAGATTTTTACAAGTAAATTTCTATAAAGAAATCTCCCTCCCTATAAAAGCCAGGTCTTTGTTCTCTAAAGAACAACTTAAAAAAAGTGAGATCAAAGTAGGACTTGAATTCATAATGGATATTCCAAACATAAGCTAAGAATTGGCTAGTTTTTTACAGCCTAATCTGATTACTGTTTACTATATGAGTGCAAAATTAAGATATCTTCCAGAAACAAATCTTGTTATTAATTATAGGTGGAGCCAGACAGTAAAGGTGCCAGCACTGTAATAAAAGCAAGTTTTACAAGCAGAGCAAATTCATGCCATGAGTTCATTATTTGTGAACTGTGTCATCATCTCTAATAACATTTATCTGTGGAATACAGAGGTCACGTCAACAGCCCTCACCTGTTTGTATAATTAGCATCTCCACAAAGTTGTATCATGAGTAGTCCTTTGAGTTTCAGTGGGAGATGACATCTTACAACTTAGATGCGTTCTAAAGTGAACCAGCTTTGGCTGAGAATCTACTTTATAGTGGCTGAGAACCCTTTCTATAGTGTACTTAGTTAATTGTTACTGGTGATGAAGGAAAGTGCCATGAGTCACTGCCAATTTATGAGGATCACATAGAGTTTTCAGGGAAAAGATGAACAGAGCTGGTTTCCCTTTCCCTGTCTCTGCAGAGCATCCCTGGACTTCCTTAGTGGTATCCCATACAGGTTCTAACCAGGGTCAACCCTGCTGAGTTTCCAAGATCCAACAAGACTGAGCTAGCCTGGGCTATCCAGTTGAGGGCAATGGTTAATAGTGGGCATGTGAATGGGGGGAAAAATTGAACCCTTTTGGATTTGGCCAGAGTCATTTCTGGCTGATTCAAAAACACCCAAACCACCCTTCAACTAAATATCAAACAATCCTATCCCCCCCCCCCCTGCGCATTCCTTTCAGGCATCTCCACTGCCTGAGAAAGTAGGGGGAGGCATTTAAAATGGGTGCCAAGCAGCTGATGTGTGATGAAAGAGCATTCTTTGCTACTAGAAAAGGATAAGGGAACATTTAAAATGCCCACCAAGCAGCTGGTCATGACACATCAGCTCCTTGGTGCACTCCCCCCCCTCCCCACTTCTCAGGTTCACCTGAGAAAGTGGGAGAGGCATTATAGGGCATGCTAAGCAGCTGATTTATCCTGATCAGCTGTTTGCAGGCCCTTTTAAATGACATATCAGTTGCTTGACATGCTCTCCCCCCCCCAAAAAAAATACATTCCTTTAAGTTGCCCAAATAATTTGGCCCATTTAAAATGCAGGGATAGGTGATTTGGCTCAGGTAGGTCCAAAAAGTACCCAATCAGCATTGCTTCAGGTACTGTTTGGCTTATCCAAATCGAAAAGCCCATACTTAGTTAGTAGTACCCCCAAATGAGAATCTTTTTTTTTTACTGCCTAATCTGACTTCTGTTTACTGTATGAGTGCAAAATTAGGATATTTTCCAAAAATAAATCTTGCTGATATGGCAAGCATTGTGGGGTTGTAAATTTCTTTCTTTCTTTCTTGGTAAAAACTAGTACAAAGGACGATACGACTATATTGAACTGTTATATTAAGTCTGAAGTAATTGTTAGCTGACATTTAAGGAAATAAACTGCTCACTTAGCGGCCCCTGATATAAATGTGTGTCTTGCAGGTTTCAGAGATGATTTAGTGAGCTAACTGTAAACAGCTAGGTCTCACATCCCAGTGCTGCTCTCGCTCATATGCATCCCTCATCCTATTAGCCTTTCCCTCACAACTAAGTATTTTCCAGTTGCCTGTCATTTCTGTGACCTATGCTCTCTTGAAGACAGAGAAGGAAGACTTCAATTATGGTTATACATCAGAGGACACTCAGGGTTGAGACTGTCTGATTAAAAAAAAATGAAAGAGAAAATAGGCACGGTAGTGCTTTTCTTTAGAGGTGAGCCAGATTTTCATATCTTTGGACTTTGGTGTCAAACTGCGCATGAATGAGACGTTTATGTTGAACAGCTAAGCAAATCCTGAAAATGTCATGTGTTTTTCTGCTTTTATTCCAAGGTGTAGGCGGTCGGGGGAACTCATATGAAACTGTGTAAAAGAAGCTTGTATTTAGGGATTGTCCCTGAGATAGCACCCCCCTCCAGGATACATTTCAGAAATGCTTCCAAATTTTGGGAGCAAGCACAGGAAGGCTTTGTCAAACCACTGTGTTTAAAACTTAGGTTGAACCACATTGTACATTTCCTATAAGTCTCTCTTGCCCATGAGGCATTCAACAGGTCTTGTACTTTCAGGCCATAATTTTTAATTTAGTATAAAATCTGCAGAAAATAAGAAAGAAAGAAACCTTCTGTCATGCTGCCCGCTCAGCAGATGAATAATGTCCATAGGATTACAGCCTTAGGCTACCAAAAGTATAATTAAGCTCTGAATACCATCCTGAGATGCAACATTAAAATGATTAAAGCAATTCATCAGTACCTTAGAAACCAGTTCAAGTATCAGGTAATGGCGTATATTTACTTAGTCAGTTGGGCTTAGAGAAGGAGCATGGGAGAGAGCTGTTGGCAAGGTGAGTGATGGGTTCTTTTTGGTGCTTTCTAAACTGCTGGGAAATATGAACTACAGTTGCGGGCTGAAAGAACAGTGAGGGTGAGTGGTTGACTGTAGCTGGTTGGAGAGAGGTTTCTGTTTAGTACTGTGTGGTTCTTTTGTCTGGTTTGTTGCTGATTGTTACTGATTGAGGAGGGTCTTAGTTTGGTTGCTGGCCCTGGCCAGAGGGCATGAGTAATTCCCCTGGTTTTCTAGCATCAGCTAGGAACCAATATGTAACAGCTCCGGCCACCTATCTATATATATATATTGGTCAGGGGCACTGCAACCACTGGTGGGATGGCGGGAGTGTCAACACCTGTCCCAACCTTCCTGCAAGAGCTAGCCGAAGGAGGGACGGGTCCCGCCATCTCCCTCCTGTCCACTTTTTAAGCAGCCTTAACAACTAGTAAAAACATAAAACACAAAGCATTAAACAACATAAAATATTGAACAGCTTAAGATAAAGTCATAAATATTTCTTAGGCTGAAAGCAGACTGTAAAACATTTAAAAATCAGCTTCTTAATTAAACGCTTTGGTAAACAGGAGTATTTGGGCCAGGTGCTTAAAAGAAAGTAGTATAGGCCCTAGGTAGGCCTCAGGGGAAGGGGCTGCCATTAAACAATCCCTGACTTTGTGGCCACCCACTTCCCTTCTGAATTTGGGACACACAGAGCAGGGCTTAAGAAGAAGATCTTAGCTGGCAGGTTGGATATTGCATAGCTTTCTGTATCTTCCATTATATGGTTATACCATAGAGTTTTTGTAAATACTAGAGTATCTCATGATGTCACTTCTGGGATTTTTACTTCTGGTGAGATCAGTTTCCTAGTTCCCTAGTCCTAATTTGTAACTACTTTGGGAAGGAGGGGGGTTACCTATATTGGCCTGTCTACCCAAATTTAGTATGGGAAATGGTGGTCATTGAGATACCCTGGTCCCAAGCCATCATTAGCTTTTATGTGTGCCACATATTCAAAATACACTAAGCTGGGTCTATTCTGTCATATACAGCAGCACTGAATATAACATTGCAACTGGAGCTTTGCTCAAAACACCAGGATGCAGCTCTTTTTCTCCAGCAAAATATTTGTGGAATGTTTATGGTATGCAAATTAATAGACAGCTGGAAATGTCCAGTACTGAAAATGTTACCACTTATACTCAGACTTGAAAGCGCCAGCCAGCTTTATTTCTTGTAGCATGGCTGGCATTCACACACACACACACCCCCACACACACAAATAACTCCAGGCAAAAAGCTTAATTGTGAAAGACACAAATATCCCTACTCTGCCCTTGGCGCGCTTCCAGTCCAATCCAGTTTGTGAGTACCAGTCACAGAGCAAAATAATTAGGCTTCTCATTTCCCAAACAGTAACCATGGGTACTTGAAGGTGGAAGTCTTTTTTTTTTAAAGAACCAACCTCCAGGAATGATTTCCTTGTGCAAATGTCACAAAAATGTGATTATTTACCACATCCATTTATGGTGTTCCCCCAAATCTTTTTATAGAAGCAGAAGCATTTTTTTTTCTATTGAGGAAAAAATACCTTGAGATCATATGCTGGAGAACTGTTTGCCTTCCAAGTCTTCATTCAGGTTCTTTTGGGAATTTGTTTGAGCTGGAATACTTAAATTCAGACCATTGGTCTCTTGAAATAAGTGTTGTCTGTTTGGATTGGGGATTTGCACTCCAGGGCTTCAGGAGAGAGGACTTTCACATTGCCCGCTAGCTGATCTGGGGCTTGAACCCTGGGCCTCCTGCCATGCATATGGGTGATTTTTTCAGTGAATTGTGGTCCCTCCCATATTTCTTAACATGAAAAAACAGTATGGGATTGCTTCTTTATACGAAATCTCGTGATACTCTGAAAACCAACTGATTATGGCATAACTGTTCACGATCTAGAGCAGTGGTTCCCAAACTTTTTTTCGGGATACCACCCCCTTGGCTCCCAGGCCACATCCCTAATGCCTTCCCCCAACATGTATATGAGCACACACCTCTTTCCTGGAGTTAGGTCTACTGCAGATTGAAAGCACAATGTGTTGTCTACACTTCTCTTTGGGTTATTGTGCAGCAGCAATATTTTAGTCCGGTAATAGATAAGTAACTTGTAAAAGCCAATTTGGATCCTCAGTGGGGAGAAAAACAGATGGGAAGAGACAGACAGACACAAGCAATGGAAAAATCACATGGCCAGGAGCAAGCAGAAGACTTTTCCAGCTTCCCAAAGATGAACATTTTTTGGGAAGGGTTGCAACCCTAGGTTAAGAAATACCTAGAGATCTGGGGTGGAGCCTGTGAAGGACAGAGTCTGAAGAGAGAAAGGAGCTCTGCAGGAATATGATCCCATCCAGCCCTCCTTCTGAATCTCTCTTTGTCTTCAGGAAACTAAACAGGGTTAGAGTCAGATAGCTGCCCCCCCTGTTGCCCCAAATTCCTCTCTGCCCCCTACTGCCACCACATGCATTATATATCTTTAACCGCTCCTGTGGAGCAGATAAAATAATCGGATAAGGGCACCTAAGGAGGGCCCTGTCCATGATGAGGAATGGTGCCAATAGGCCCCTTCCTCATGACTGGCAATCGGAGGGCCCAATCGGCAGGCGCTTTGCACCTGCCGATTGTCCCCTCCGATTGTCAGTCCAGCCACAAGGGAGCAATTGCGAGGCACGCGCAGCGTGCCTCGCGATTGGTCTCTTCCCGGCGGACTCTCAAATCAGGAGGCGAAAAGCGCCTCCCGATCCGCCCCCCTTCCACCTTGCCTCCGCCTGGACGGCCGCCGCCATTCCCTCGCCGCCACTCCGACCGGCCGGTTCTTGCCTCGCGCCGCGCCGCGCCCTGCTACGGTCCACTGCTGCTGCCGCTGCCCCCCCTCTGCCTCTGAGACGCCTGCAGACGCCCCATATGGCTGCCACCGCCACACGCACCTTCCCTCCGCCCGACTGGCCGCCACCATTCCCTCGCTACCACTCCGCACGGCCGGTTCCTGCCTTGAGGCGTGCCCTCCAATGGTCCGCCGCCGCGACGCGCCACTGCCTCTGCCTCCGAGACACCTGCACACACCCAACATGGCTACCACTGACACGTGCCGCCACCCGCCGCACCCGCACCCGATTGCGCCCGCGCCCGCTGCTGCGCTGCCACCCTCTGCCCTGCGCGCCTACAGCCTGCCCGGTCTCACACCCTCCGAACATGCTTCCGCCGACCTGCCCGGCCCCGCCGCTGAACTCGTGGGCCCAGCCCGAGCCACCCCTGCCCGGCCGTGCTCCGCCAGACTCCCCAGCCTCGCTAGAGCCCGCTGCATTAAGCCTGCAGTGGGCTTATTTACTAGTATATATATATATATATATATATATATATATATATATATATACACTAGAATTTAAGCCCATTTTATCTCGAAATAAAATGGGTGCTAGATGGCTTGGGGTGGGTGTGCGAGGCGGCAGAAGCGTTGTTGCGTGCCCCCCCCCCCGGACTGGGGAAGCGTTGGGCAGGGCCGGGGTTTCAGGACGGGAAGGGGGCCTACCGTCTTTGTCGGCCCGTGGCTGGTGAGGCGCCGGTGGATGGCGGGCTGCTCCAAGGCGGGCGGCGAAGTGGCTGGGGACGGCGGTGGGTCAGGCGCGGCGGTGGCAGCGGTGCAGCGGTGGGGCGGGCGTGTCCTCGGCCTTCGGCCGTGGCGCGATGGCTGGGCAGCAGAGGCTCTGGAGCCGGCGGCGATGGTGCGGCGGGTCTGGAATATGACATTTATTTATTTATTTATTTATTTATAGATATAGATAATGCCTCAGCACTGGCTGAATGTGGGCCCCTCAATATGGCTAGTGTTATTGGATGGCTAGTGTTTATTACACTTTGAAATACTTATTTTGATATTAACATTTGATTTCAAGCCTTTGAAATTTGGAAGGAAAATGTAAGATTCACCGGTTTGATCTAAATGAATTAAGTTGGCAGAAAATCTACCAGTTCTGTTGCAAGTCAGCCATTAGATGTTCTCAGCTGCTGATTGCCAAGTGGGCCTTTATTCCCTCAGACAATCCAAGTGAAATCTTTTGCACCCCAGGTGATGTTAAAATTGCATCGCTGCTGTGAGAGAACACTTGCTTGCCTCTTGGTCACCTGAAGGAATAGTCACTTCAGTCACAGTGGCCCTCCTGATGGAATGAAGTGGCATGTCTGATAAATGAGTAACGATATGGGCATGTCAAGTGCCCCATGTGTAAAGAAACCTTTATTCCTACAAGCAGGGCTCATACAGACATACATATTCCCCCAATCAATTTAGCTTCCCTTCAGAGGTTGAATGCTCGGCATTCTAATTTTACTTTCAATTGTCATTTCAGCATGTACGTAAAGTACTACTCAAGTTTAAAACTGGTAGGAATAAAAGTGCTGGGCTTCAGTGGGTCTGGAATATGACATTCATTTATTTATTTTATTCCATTTATATACCACCCTCCCAGAAGGCCACATAGCTTCTGCTCACATAGCCAAGATGCAAAAACAGGCCTTGGATTTCTGTGTGACTTTTGCATGACATTAAGCACTAACAATTTCAAGTGTGCTAACTCCTTTATTTGCTTATTAATGGGATTTATCCACGGCCACTCCTGAAACTCAAATCCCAGAGTCTCTCTCTCTATTTTTTAAATTATTTAGGGAATTTATATGCTACTGCTCCATTTGTTTTTAAAGCATTCCTTTATTAGATCAGGCTCTTCTTCTAGTTTAGCATTTCTAATGGGGATTCTAGAAACTCACAAACAAGGCAGAAAAGTGTTGTTCTGCATCCTTTGTATGTTTTTTGCTTCTGGTTACCATTATAGGACAGCCAAAAGGCTTAGAAGGGTGGGTCCAGGGGGAACATCAGGAAATGTGATTGCCTGACCTGGTGGTGTGCACCTTAACATCTCACCCTGTACTAGGAACCTGGGAGAGATCTTGGTCACCTCCCTCACTATGGAGACGCAGGTCACAATAGTAGCACACCTGGCTTTCATCCATCTTTGCTAGAAAAAGCTACTAGTGCCCTATCTGTCCTCAGAGCATTTGGCCACAGTGATCTATGTGACAGTCTCCTCCAGGCTATACACAGGCCTTTCCTTGTCATTGACCTGGATTGCAGCTGGTACAAGATGCAGCAGCTAGGTCCTCATAGTAGGAAAATCTTGGGGGGGCCTACATTCAGCCAGTGCTGAGGCAGTTGTATTGGTTGTGAGTTGCAGCCCAGATCAAGTTCAGGGTTTTGATACTGACCTTTAAGGCCCTTCACAGTCTGGGACCCACATGCCTGAGGGACTGCCTTTTGCCTTAAGCTCCCTGCAGGGCTCTGCACTTTGTGGGTACTAATTTGTTGATTGTTCCTGGCCCCCAAGAAGTTCACCTGGCCTCAACCAGGGCCAGGGCCTTGGTTAACCCCAACCTAGTGGAATGGGCTCCTGAAAGAACTGAGGACCCTACTGGAGCTTTTGGAGTTCCACAAGGCTTGTAAAACAGAGTTCTTTCACCAGGTCTTTGGCTGAGGCCGGGCACAGAAGATCTAATGGGCCCCTTCCCCAGATTAGAATGATAGTTGGCACCCCTGGAAATCTATACCCCGAGGCATTGATAGTGGAGGTTGATTTGGGGGGGGGAGGTATGGAGGGTAGAGGGGGGGGTTACATGATTAATTGATTTTTTCACTGTCATAGTTTGTTATTTTGTAATATCAATGTTATTAATGTATTTATTTGATGTGGGGTTTTATTCTGTAACCCACCGTGAGACATTTTATGAGAGCAGCAGTTAATAAATCTAATAAAATAAAGCTTAATATGGGGAGTTGAAGATTTTTGTAACATTACCTTGTAAATAATATCCCTTAAAATCTCTGTCAGGGGAATAGGACATCCCCACCCCACCCCCGGCAGCTGGCAACCTTACTAATCAAAAGACAAAATCCTAAGCAGATCTACTCATGATTAGATCCTATTTTATTAAGCAGGGCTTACTCCCAGAAAAAAAAGTGTTTTTAGGATTGCTGCCAAAGCCTTTTACATTTGCTGTTCCCTTTAGGCCTAGTTCTTACTTAGATGATAAAGCTGTATTTGAGATGTATGATTTCCAACTGCATTGTATACTCATTTATGAGGGGCGGAAGATCCAACTCATTCTTTTAACAGTCTATCCTTCTCCCTGACATCTAGTTGCCTGTATATAGGCAGGGTTTATCTAGTGGAGGAACATTAAAGATACTTAAGGGCTGCCTTAATGGATCTTCCACGCTGACAACAGTAACCAACCAGTCTCTGGAAACTCACAAAGAAGACATGGAATTGATAGCCTTGAGAAACTTACAGAACTCTAGTTAATTAAACAGAGAATCTCTCTCTCTCTCTCTCTCTGAAATAAATAGTCTAACTCTAGTCTCCTGTGTGCTCATCAGGACTTCTCATGGAACCTTGGTGAAAGATCTCATTAATCTGGACAGTTTGGTTATCAAAGAGTACATGATTGACTGCCTAGAGAACGAAATGAAGTCTGACCTTTTGACTCTTAATTTCCCCCCCTCTATTGTAGTGTGATATAGACAATTTCTAAATTTAAGGAACAAGCCAAATGTTAGGACTGTGGAGGAAATAAATTGCTGCTTAACTTCTTTCTTGACCCTGTCCCCTTAATCTTATCCAGCAGAAGTCCATTTTCCTAAATGAAATCTACAGGTTCAAAATATGAAGCCTAGTCAAAAGGCATTACTATAAGCTGTCTTTTCTGAAAAGTTTATATATATATCTATCTAAATAAATATATATATATACACACATTCTCACATTATTTCCCCCTGATTCCATTACCCACTGCAGCATTAACAGCAAATTGTTCAAGCAATTTCGCTGTCACCTTTAGAATAATGGTGTGAAATGTTAAAATTGCACGATGTGGGATTTGTGTTTTTTTGCCAAGTATCTGTTACTAAAATGTCTCAAACACACTGAAAGAGAAAATCCAGGGAGCCATGAAAACTCATCTGTCAGGATGACACAGGAATACGGTGAATTAATTGGTCATTTAGAGAATTCAGCTTGTATTGTGGCAAATAGTGAGCAAGCCCAGTTGGAATTCAGAATTGAACCCGCTAACTCTGTTATAGCCACTTTATGGTTTTAGACTCTTAGGAAGCAGGGGGAAAGTTAAGGCAACTTGTTTGACTGAGTTTGACTGCTGTATTTTCATTGGCTGTCTGGGATACCACTCTAAATTCAGCTTAAAGGGTTTTGTATCACAGATGGACATTTGCTGTTTCTAGAATTCTCGTACAATAGGATTAAAAGCCTCCACACAATGTAAATATCATTATGTAACTATCTAAGAATTCTGGACTTTTAGAATGATCATCCTTATCTTGGGTAATATAACAATAGTTTTCAGTGTGGTCAGGAAGCATTTGTTGTGAAATATGTTTCTTTTCCTGTTACTATCCCAATGTGGAACAAAGGAACTTGCTAATATTCCATCCATGTTTTCATCAACATCTAAAGCAGAAGATGGAGCCAGGGACTTCCTTTCCTCTCATTTGGTCTTTTCATTGCAGGGAGTGAAAAGGGCATGCTCTTTTCTTTCCTACAAGAGACAAGACTGCATCAAAGTAAGCATAAGTGTTCTATAATGGTTAATGTGCAGGATGAGGTCTCTAGTGTGACACCTACGGTGTGACATTCACAGAAATCTCTGCCCAACAGAGAAGGAAATGGGGAGGCAGGGAGATTATTGAGCCACTAAGCAGTGAGGGAAGACTGATGATCTGGAGTCACATTGACTGGAGAGGGAGAGAAGAGATCTCTGCCACGCCAGGCATGGCATCGTTTCAAAGCTGCTCTGGTGAGGAAGATTAAGGGCCTAGCTACACAGTTCACAGCCCTTGTGTCGTGTCTGGGTCTGCCGCAAGCACTTTCAATCAGACATGTGGTACAAGTTCCCCACTGGGAATTCATTTCCCTGGCAAAGAGGGCCTAGTGCGGATTGGAACAGTGCTGTATGTAGAAACCACTCCGGAGTTCCTGTAAGACAGCTGCTCCATCAAGACTGTGGCAGAGGCCTGGAAATTAACATTGAGAAAATGCTGGTCTCCCTGCGTAAGAATCCCACTCGTAACGTTTCAGTCTGTCCAATATAGTCTCCCTCTGTAGCGTGGCAGCTTTTAATATAATTTAACTTAAATTTATATAGTAATTATTTTATGTATGTATATCATTTCATATATTTTATTCTATGGCTACCTGTTCTGAGCCAACTGGGAAATCTAGGCTATAAAATAATAGTAATAATAATTATTATTATTCCCCCCCATGCAGTATTTGCAGCCTGAAATGGCCCCTTGGAGGTGCCATTTGCCCAATGGGGGCTCTGCATACACTGATGTAAGACACTGATTTCTCCAGTGTGGGAAACTGCACCCCTCCGGAACTTTCAGGTTGGCAAAACTGCTCATTTTTGAAAGCATAAGCATCCTTTCCCCATGTGCCCTGGTCACGATCTAACCTGGGCTCTCGTCAACCTGGGAACTGAGTTTCTGATTGGGAACTTGCAATGCATGTCTGATTGGAAGACCGTGAACAAGGCACGCTGTATGTAGAATTAGGCCCTAAGTGCCATCAACTGAGGTAAAGTGATGCATATCAGAATTAGAAGAATGTGAATCTATGTGCACAGGGTAGATTCTATGGATCTCTATGGAATTTCTTTTTGAATGTGCCTAGAAGTATTCTGTAAACTTTTTTTTCTTGCCTTGCAAGTTGCAAGGTCACTTTATTCCAGTATTCAGAAGAAATGACCCAGAAACAGTGAGAGATCATTCTCTTGAAGTCAGAACTAATTTACAAATGAATACTTCAGTGCTAGGTTTTTTTGTTCATTTAATAACTAACGTAGATTTGACTCCTGTATTCACAGAGTTGGGGGGGGGGGGATATATCCCTGATACTGAAAATGTTCAATATCTCCTGCTTGAGGCATCAAAAAGCCTACCCCACCCCCTTTGCTTTAGGCTGTTTTTAAGATCACAACAGATGTTTACTGAGCATGCTTTAAAAAGGAAATCATATGAAATTTAAGTTCAAATCTGCCCCTGGTACCTTCATAATCTGGATTATATTGGAACCAGTGTCCTGATCTCCTAAACCTGTCCCCTCAAAGTGTCATCATGAAGAAGCCACACCTGAGAACCATCTAGCTACTTGGCAACAGGGCTGTCTGTATTTTTAACTATGAAATAGTGAACACTATGCTATGCCATGGATGTGTATGAGCAGAGTCTGTCCATTTTCTCTGAAAACAAAGTATAGAGATTACAACAGCTACATCATGCGGAAGGGATAGATGGCTAGAAACCAGCTGAATTATGGATGATAACATTCCTGTTCAAACAAGGCTTACAAGGAGACTAAGATGAGTCAGCTATTTGATGAAAGGGTTGGGAGAAATGCAGGTGATAAATTGAGAAAAGGAGAAGCACCGATACAGCGTGATGGGAAATAAATGTGAATGTATCTGAAGACCTTACAAAAGATGAACAGTGGTAGTGTTTTCACCTTGGGAATGGTTTTGCTATTAAGTGGCCATTGTTGGTATAAAAAGGCAACAGGAGGATGAAAGTGATAGTCCTTTAGCTGCTGGATCTTGAGCACAGCTGGCGTGGAATATTATTAGTAGTAGTATTAATATTTAGACTTGTTTCCCACCACTCCTGGAAAGCCGGCTCATGGCAGGTTACACAATGAAAACCCCACAGACATGAATGGGACTTCCCCTACTGGCCTCCTGGAAAGATTATGCTTGGAGTCATGTGGACAAAAAGCATGTTGGGTAGGATGACTGCGTTGAGAAAGAGAAACTGGGCAAAATCCCTCTTCTTGTTGCGGAGAGTAAAGAGAGGGGGAGGGGCGACATAGCTCAGTTTCTCCCCTTCATTGCAGTCCTCCAGCCCATGTAGTTTGTTTGTCCTTGTGGGTCCTCCATCTTCATCTGAGGATCAAAACGGGAATGTGAGGAAAAACCACATCTGCAGGCTCTTGCTTTGATGGTTGTATGTACACAACCCATTGTTTACATTACAGTGGCTAGTTCTGCACTGTTTTATTTTGGGATCATAATGCTCATATGATGGAATTAACATCCCCAAAGTTTCAGCTCGCAAGTGCAGGGTGTGCGCCTCTGTCTTCCCTCTTGTGGCATTTTCCTCAGATGAAACAGGGGACTGTTTGTTCCCATGGTGGAACTCCATATATACTGACTGCAACACTTCCTGTCTAACAGCAAAGCACATAGCCCTCTCTGCCTCCAGCTCCTTTGGCTCAGAAAAGAGGCACAGGAAGGAAGCCTGAAGCCCCTCAGGATGGCCCTGGTCCTGCTGTACTTGGGAGCGTAAATTCCCTGATGTTGTGTGTGATGCAAATGAGGTCAGGGAATCCCCAACCTGTCACACTTATTCTCTAGTTTAACCCTTTGTTCATCAGTGTTTTGCTTCAGGTGTCTGTTATCATACGTCCAATACATTTTTTTTTCATATATATGAATTTATTGGATTGAGTGTAACATGAATAACCTCAATAAGAGAACGATTTAACAGGGTTCCCTTGTGGGTTACGGAATCGGCTTTGACAGTGTGCCAGTCAGGGTCTTCTGCTGTATGAAAAGCATCCAGCTTCCCTCTGGTTAGCTGAACCACGTGGTATGCCTTCCATGGAGGATGGCAGTCCTGCAGAGCTAGCTATGCCTTCGTTTTGCCACAGCTGCTGATCAGGTCTGTTCGTCTCTCTCGTTTTCAGCTCAATGTGCTCAATAACCAAAACATCTTCTGCTTTGGGCTGCAGCACCTCAATGACGATAATCTCGTCCCCTGCATGATGGATCAGCTTTGTGCTCACGGGGTTATTTTCTTGCAATGGTGTCTGGTCTACGCTGTCTGTTTGTTGCTGTTGAGACGGGGTCTGCAAAGGCTCAGGCGCTTGATTACTGCCGGCAAGCTGCCCAGCATGAGAGACAGCTGAAGCTCTACTCTCAGTGCCAACATCAAAGCTGTGACTTCTTAAGCCCTTCTCCTCAGAGCTCACTTCTCCATCGTCAACATTCTCAATGTCGTGTTGCGCATTCTCCATGCAACTGGGGATAGATTTGCAGAGCATCGGTGTACTCTCTTCTATCTGATCAAGGACACATTTGTGCAGTGGGCAGTGTCTGTTGTGTGCACCTAAATGTGTATCCGCTTGAAAAAATACATGCATGTTGTCTTCACTTCTAACAAGTTCTCTATCTGAAGATCCAAAAGGCAGAAAATACTCCTCCACGCTATGGTCTGAACCTAAACTGATTGAACCTAAAATGTCCTCATCCCATGATGCTGCCTCAAAACTTGTTGCTGATTCTTCCTCCTCCTCGTCCTCGTCCTCGTCCTCAGTCACTTCAGTTTCCAAATCTACCTCCTCCTCCTCCTCCTCCTCTTCCTCCTCTTCTTCTGAAGATGATGTAGTAAGTGATGAATAAGATTGGAAACTGTCGTCATGCATAGGAAAGGGGATGTCGTAAGTGGCTCGCCAGTCATAGGCCTTAATGTTGAAAGGGGAACGGGCGAAATTAATGAATTCATGCATGAAGTGATTGGTGTAATGGAGCAAATGCGGGTGCATAATATCAGCAAACGCTTGGCTGTCTATATCATAGATGGTTATGTTATTCAAAATGATGTGCTGTATATTGTTGATCAAGGATGCGTGTGTACCACAGAGCACTCTCAGCTCACGTTTCAGCCAAGGAACTAGCCTGTTAAGACGGACTGGGTTCCTGTGGAAAAAGTTTGCGGATATGTCCCTATAAAACCCTCCGCTTTGGACATTTCTGACACGCACTCCAGATCGATAAAGAGCCCTTCTGAACTTAATTGTAACTTGTTCTCGAACTTGCCCAAGGGATATTCCTGCTGGGTGAGATGACCTCCTGATTCCCAGATGTCTCATTAGTTTATCAAGCGTTCCCATCCTAGCTTGAGAGTGGAGACCTGGGTATCCTTCGTACAAGATCCCGGTGTCTAGCAGTGACTCGAGTCCTTCAGCCACTGCTGACCTCTCCCCACATGTGCCATAGGACGCATTCTCAAAGCGTATAATGTATTCTTCAAAATCAGTGTCAGACTTTATGGTGTGAAAGAAGGAGTGGAAACGCTGCTTACAAAGTGGGCACTCGGCTTTCCTGTCTGACCACTCTAGGATACAACGATAACAGAATCTATGGAAGCAGGGATTCAAGAACGCCACGTTCCGGATTCTTTCCAAACAGATAGGACACCGTGAGTCTGAAGGGCCGTCCGTTGCCATGGCCATGTTCTCATTTCCTGTCCCAGTCTCAGATGAAAAGCTGTTGTCAGAATTAAGCTCTTCATTGGATGATGCCATAATCTAACAAATAAGAAAAAAAGATGAGTCCCATCCATATAAACACTTATATGTACACATTCTCTTTGATGATATCTCTTAATCAAAGTAGGCATATATCCTGATTATTGAAAATGTGCTACGTTTATGAGGGCCTTATAGTATTGAACAAAATAAAATATATTATTTCCGCAATACAACTTGAGTCTGGTGGAGGCAAGGGCGGGAGGAAGATAGTTATTGCAAATCTAGACTTACTGATTTCAGTGGCTTTTGACTGGAGTGAGATTGCATAGGATTAGACAGTAATGCTCAGTGGTTGAAACCCTTTGTTACAATGGAAGCATTGGAAAGGGACAATATAGTATTGGGGGGGGGTAGTATTCAACAGATACACAATTAAGTGTAAAAAAATGCATTTATCAGACAGCCTGATTGCCTGTACTGCTTTTAGCTGCAATAACTAAAGTAGCAACTTTCTGTGCTGTAGTTATATTTTAAGGAATTATTCAAACAAACCTTGCCCCCCATATCAGGATAAGACTGTGACGTGACCCATCTCACAGGGTGACTGCCACCAGAAAATGCTTAGCACCATAGACCAAGGGGATATGACTTCCACAATCACACTGTGTCACTGTCATTGCATAGCACTGAAACAATACATAATGAACTACTCAGAAATGCTGTCCTCACCAGAAATTCCAGCAGAGTTTAGCACATTTACTGATGTGGTATACAACACTGATCTCTTGCCCCTCAGCTAGAAAACTCCTTGTCATTCTGCCTAACAGAAATCATTTGATCCACAACAATAGCACATAAATCCACATAAAAGATCAAGGGAAAAATAAGAAAACATTGCACCCACAATTAAGCCAGGGAGGAAGCAGAATTAAATTTTAATGCATATAACAGTGCAGTAGAAGGGAAGACCAAACTAAACAAGCTCACAGGACACCTGAAAGAATCGGTCTTCAGTAGGGGCCAGAAAGAAAACAAATTGCATCAACAAAAATCATCCAGTGGAACTTAAGTGCCCAAACTTTAAAAAGGCCCGCTTCTATCTGCTATTTATTTCACTTCCTATATTGGGGGGGGGGGGACAGGACGACACAGTGCAACCTGTTTTGATCTCAAAAGATGCTAAGGAATACATGGAACTTGTATTGGTGGCAGCCATGTGACTCTCTTAGTAGTTACAACAGGACTGGAACTCTGTGGGCACTGATCCCTTCTCCAGCGGCAGCCACATGTTGGAGAAGGAGGCTCCAATTGTCTCACAGGCGAGGGGGAGAAAGATTTTGGCTTAGTGCAGACAAGTCTCCCCTCCACACATCATTTATCACATTGTTTATTAGATGTCATAAGTGATCCATGTTTTCACTGATTTTAGTGTTGCTTCTATAAGTCATGAAGGTTTATAGTTTGCTGTTCAAAGGGTCTGGAGGGCAATTAGACCAGTCCTCACCAAACAGCAGAATTTCTACCACCTCCTTCTGTACTCCTGAAGAGGAGGCAGGTGGCTGAAAGTAAAGTAGGAAAGATGGCCAATGCTCCATAGGCAATGAAGTTAAGACTCAGGCTCTACTGGCAGTGGTGCTGGGGTCTAGTCACAGTCCTGGTGTGAGGCCACATATCAACTCTCAAAACTGCCTTCTACAGAACGGTGAGGGGAAACTATCTGACTGGGTTGCATGTTTGCATTTTCTCTCCCCACACATCCATTCTTATTTTTTAATCTACTTTTATTATTTCTCAAACATTATTTTTTGGAGGGGAAAAGTATTGATTTCAATACTACACCATTTTTTAGGATTTTAAGGATAATCCTTGGGTATGTGCTGTCTCCTTTAGCTACATTTCCCAGTAAAATAATGGATTAATTATAATGGATCTCCTTTTGGAGATCAACCTTCGCATGACTGCTGGCCAACTGAAATATAACTGAATAAAATAGGTTGCACTATTTAAGGTAGGAATGAAGAGAATATTCTTGGATTCTGATTTCTGTCATGTTATCTTCGTTACTTAATGCACATCAAGAGAAGAGGCATGGATTGCATCTTCAGTATTTTGCTGCTTAAATGACACTTGTATATGGATGACTCTTATGCCCTGATCTTGGTAGGCTTTGATCAGGAACTCTAAATGTATGAAACCATTGAACACATATAAATAATAAAACAAGGAGTACCTCTAGGCATAAGCAGAGCACCATTTTCTCTGCAATCTATCCCCAGAATTTTGGACTGGAGTAAAAGAACCTCCGACAGCAAGAAGAATCTCTTATAGAAGGCAGGTGCTCTGTCCTAGAGTTGCAGACCACATCCTGAAATCCCAGCAACATTTTGTGAGTGGAGACAGGCATGCTGGAAGTGACTTTGTGGTGTTGGGGGGTACTCTAGAATTTGGAGGGAAAAAAAACCCTCCATGGTCAAACCATAGAGTCTCCTTCCCGGGTAGACTATGAATTGATTTGCTGGGAGCAGCTGGCAGCCCAATCCACTCCTAGCCTTCTGTAACTGCTGAAATGGAATGGGGAAAATACGTCTGCTATAATCTTCTTTGTCAGCAGCTTCACAGTGTGCAAGTTTCTGTAGGAAACAGTATCTCCCCACCACTGCCAAACATCCTCTGTTCAAACCTCTTCAAAATTAACATTTTCATTAGACTATGCCGCATATAATAATTTTCAGTTTTACATTTCAAAGAGGCTCTTGTGGAGCATTTTTTGCAGTAAATCCCTCAGAACTTTAGTGGCACTTTCTTCCAACATGCTAATGTCAATGGGAGCATCCAAGAAATTAAAGAAGCTCAGAGGGTAGTTTTGCAGGAACCTTACTGAGTTATCTTGGCCCATTCAGAAACCCCTAACTCGGCTTGCTGAGTCACAACATTCCTATTTGAATGTTGGACAGTTTGATCTCTCTCTTTCTCATACACATACACGTACCCAGTCTGAAGATGGGTTTTCCAATCTCTGTGCTATATTTGCCATCCAAGCTTTAAATGTGTTTACCAGTAACAGCTGTTGAGCTGTCATTCCCCATTTTTAATTATAGTTTGAAACTCAGCTTTTTGCACGTGTTCCATCACCCACAAATCATAGAATGATAGAGTTGAAAGGGACATCATGGATCATCTAGACCAACCCCCTGCACTATGCAGGACACTCACATCCCAATCGCTCATCTACTGTAACCTGCCACCCCTTTGCATTCACAGAATCAGCCTCTCCATCAGATGGCTATCTAGCCTCTGTTTAAAAATGTCCAAAGATGGAGAACCCACCACCTCCAGAGGAAGCCTGTTCCACTGAGAAACCGCTCTAACTGTCAGGAACTTCTTCCGGATGTTTAGATGGAATTTCTTTTAAATTAATTTCATCCCATTCGTTCTGGTCTGTCCCTCTGGGGCAAGAGAGAGCAATTATCAGTCACTACAACAAGAGCAAGAGAGAGCCATATCCTCCATATGGCACCCTTTTAAATATTTGAAAATGGTTATAAGATCCCCTCTCAGTCGTCTCCTCTCTAGGCTAAACAGACCAACCTTCCCCAGACTTTCTTCATATGCCTTGGTCTCCAAACCCCTCACCATCTTTGTTGCCCTCCTCTGGACACGTTCCAGTTTGTCAACATCCCTCTTCAGCCCAAAACTGAACACAGTACTCCACGTGAGGCTGAACCAGAGCAGAGTAAAGTGGTACCATCACCTCCCGTGATCTGGACACGATACTTGGTTTGATACAGCCCAAAATCCCATTTGCCTTTTTAGCCACTGAGTCACACTGCTGACACATGTTCAATGTATGGTCTACTAAGACTCCTAGATCCTTTTTGCACATGCTACTGCCAAGACAAGTCTACCCCATCTTATATTGGTGTATTTGGTTTTTCCTACCTAAATGCAGAACTTTATATTTGTCCCTATTTAACTTCATTTTATTCAGTTTAGCCCACTTCTTGAGCCTATCAAGATCATCCTGTATTCTGTTGCTGTCTTCAGTTATGTTTGCTACCCCTCCTAGTTTAGTATCATCTGCAAATTTGATAAGTATCCCCTCTAATCCCTCATCCAAATCATTTATAAATATGTTGAACAACAGAGGCCCCAGGACAGATAGTCTTTCATTAACTGACAATCTTGCAAGACTGTGTTTGTAGTGAATTCAGTACCCCAAAGAGAAATACCAGTGTATTTTGAGGTAGTAAAATGTCCCGCCAACAAACATGGGTTTGGTGGCGGAAATCAGAGTGCTTCTCAGCTTGCAGAGGTTGTTTCAAACATTATCAACCTAGATATATATTGTTTCTGCTATTGAGATTTTTCCACGTGGAATAACTGTTTAGGCCTGCCAACTTCCATATGGGGTCTGAAAATCTCCTGGAATTACAGCTGATTTACAAGTGACAGGGAAAAGAAAAATTGATTTTTATGCCCTGCTTTTCATACTCAAAGGAGTCATGAAGAGGTTTCTTCATAGTCCCCCACCAACTGGCAGCCCATGCCTGGGCATGCCCATGCCCCTCCCATGGGGAAATCTATTTGTTGTTATAAATATGGGGCCCCCTCAATGTGGGAGTCCAGAATACAGGCTTGGTCTCCATTCCAAAGGATCCACTCCATTGCCCAAACTCCTAGCAGTGACAGATAATCACTTTCAGAACCCCAAAACTTTCACAACGCTATGTCTAACAAGGAAACACCTCTGTCCCAACCTAAAAGAAGGGACAGGTGAGTGGATGAGTATTTCTGATGATGGCCAAAAACAGGTCAGCATGAGGCCCCTAAACAGCCCTTGCCTGGGGCCCTGCCTCCCACACACCCCAATGGTATTGCACCATTGTGGTGGGCAGGTCAGGACCCTGGCTGCCTCAGCCCCCTCCCCATGTCCACTTTCCCAATCATCAGAGCACTGCAGCTTCCCCCTTCCTGGTGTCCACCTCCTCCTATCTTGCAACAACATCCTTGGTAGGTCACGGTCACACCTGCCCAAAAGACAGGGTAAAGGTAAACTAGTGCAAGTCAGTACAAAGTGTCGGTAAGAAAGCTGATACGTACCTCCAGTTTCTCCTTTGAAACCCCGAAGAGAAAAAGAACCAGTAAGAAATTTCTTTCACCCCTGACAAAAACCAAAGTCTATGCATTGTATGAGTTAAACCTAAGCAATTTTTAAAATAAAAACTAGACCCATGCAAGACACATAGTAACTGTTTTTAAAACACCCTGATGACAGTTTTTAAAGTGGGTAACGGTGTTGGTCTGATGTAGCACAACAAAATTTGAGTCCATCGGCACCCTTCCTCATCCCGGACAGAGCCTGCCCTAACTCCTCCCCCTAAGCCCTTACAGCTTTATTCAGTCCGCGGCGCCCGTGGCGCCACGGGCTGTGTAAAGATACTGGAGTATATGAGAGAATTTCAGAAGACTAGTTTGTGCTTTATAGATTACAGCAAAGCTTTTGCCTGTGTAGAACATGAACAGCTTTGAAAGGTTTAAAAAGAAACAGGTGTACCACAATATCTCATTGTTCTGATGAGCAACTTGTACTCAGTACAAGAGGTTACTGTTAACTCAAAATATAGAGGAACATACCTAATAATTTCCAATTGACAAGGGGGTCAGACAAGAATATATTGTATCTTCCACTCTTTTCCGTCTGTATGCAGAATGTATCGTAAGTAAAACTGGATTCAATTTTGATGCATTGGTGGAAGGAACATTACCTATTTGAGATATTCTAACAACATTATATTACTGGCAGAAAATTAGTGACTTAAAATGACTACCGATGAAGGTTAAAACTGAAAGTGCCAAAACAGGATTGCAGATAAACATCAAAAAGACCAAAATTGTTCCAAGATTTTCTATTCCTTGGGTCAATCATCTAACAAAAGGAAGACTGCAACCAACAAGAGACTTAAGACCAGGAAAGCCAGCCATGAAGGAACTAAAAAGGATCCTTAAGTGTATGGATGTGTTGCTGGCAACCAAGATTAAGATAATTCATATTAAAGAATTCCCCATTACTATGTATGGGTATGAAATTTGGGCAATGAAGAAAGGAGGAAAGTTAATTCATTTGAAATGTGATGTTGGAGGAGAATTTTCCAGATATGACTACCAAAATATAAATAAGTGGGTTCTAGAGAAAATAAATCCAGAGCTCTCTCCGAGCAGCTAAAATGATTAAACTAAGACAATCATACTTCGGTCACATGAGAAATCAAGAGTAACTGGACGGTGCTAGGAAGTGAGAAGGCAGTGGGAAACGAAGAAGATACAACTTGAGATGGACTGATTCAGTGAGTATGTATCTAACTCATGGATCAGACTGGAAACTGGCATGTTAAACATTGAGGCTACAAACTATATGCTGTCAGTTTTTAAGTGGCTGAGAGGTTATATCAACTCCCGTTACCTATTTCCCCTAGGAATGCATGACAAATTCCAACCTGACTGGCAAAAGACAGTCCTGAGCTCTCTTCAAAAACTGGGCTTCTCCCCTCAAGAACTCTTAATTTTGGGAATCAAAAGGGCAAAATTAGCTTTTAAGCAGAGAATGACAGATACAGAAAGACAGACATGTTGGGAACCACCAGGGTTTATTTCTTTTGATAACATTGAATGCATTTCTGGACCTGCAGCTTATTTATATTTCCTTGATTCCAATAGATCTAAAAAGGCATTTATACTAACCAAGGAGCTGTCCACAGTTCTGGAAGGGAAATATAAGAAAACTAGATTAATAGCCCGTTGTAGTCCAAAATACAACGGGCGCTAGCATTGGGGGAGGTCAGAGAAATGAGTGAGAGAAAGGAAAGTAGTTAAGATAAAAAGGAAGCAAGAATGGGAGGAAAAAGGAGAAAGACAGGAGAGAAAGTGAAATATGGGGAGAAAGAGAGGGTGAGAAAGGCAGGGAGAGAATGACATGGAAAGAGAGAAATGGAGAGAGGGAGAGAGAGAGAGAGAGCAATGCCCCCCACCCCCAGTGACCCAAGCAGGGGCAGGGAGAGTTGGAGAGGAGGTGGCATGTTTTCTTCGAGCAGGGGTGAGGGTTGGCATTTGTTGGAGGGAGGGTAGTCCCTGCAGGCAGTTCCTAGTGGCAGGAGAAGGCGTGGCTCGCCATCTCCAAGCCTGCCTTCCCTGCATGACTTGCCCTCTCCATAGGCTGCTTATCTTTGAGCAAAGTGAAAGCAAATTTCTCCTCCCATGCCTGGTGGTCTGTCTGTGTACCTGTCTTGTCCTGTGTGAGGTTTGTGTCTTTCTCTCTCTGTTGAACTGAGCTGTGCCTGTGTAGCTGGGTGAAAATCCCTGTCTCCCGGCAGCCCTCTCTTTCTCCTGCCCCCACCAGTAAGTGTCCCCTGGGTCTTAAAGCCCCGCGAGTTCTGCAGTTGGTGTAAATATGTCCTGCTCTCTCGCTTTCTGCGTGCAGCTCAGCCTTGTGCCTCTGAAGCAGGGTGAGTCATGCTGTGGATCTCTGGGCACGGATCTCTGCCTCGAGGGGGGGGGATTCTAGCAGCCCTGCCTGTCTGGGAAGTCGGACAGCAGGGGCTGGGCATGGCTTTCCAAGAGAGTATCCCCCCCCCGTCTCCTGGGTCTGACAGCCCATCCTCGTCAGGCATGGGGCCACGTGCGTTCTGTCGCTGCGCACCTCAGGCTGGAGCCTGTGGAGCAGGGGAAATAAACGGGCGTGAAAAGGGCCCTCCCTTGGCACGGAGCACACCTAGGGAGGGGGCGGTTGTGCTGTGGGAGCATGGGGAAGCTATCCCCGGGACTCTCCCCCCCCCCGGGAAGCAGCGTCGCGTCTCTTGCCGCCTCAGGGCACCGGGCAGGGAGCCCCCGCCAGCCACAGGAACCACAGGCAGCCGAGCTGGAGGGCAGGAGAGAGCTGGTTGGTGGAGTGTTGAGGCGCTCAGCGCAGCTCCCCCGGCGCGGCTGGGGCAGGTTCGGACGTCGGGTGGACAGGGTGGGCGGAGGCGCCGCTCCAGCGCGATGTCGAGGCTGCCACTTGCAGCTCGGTGGGACGGGGTGAGCTGAGCGTTGCGCAGCCGGCATGGCTCCTCTCGCGCGGCTTCGGCAGCTTGTGGTGTCAGGTGGGCGTCGCCGCTGCCCCACGGTACTCAGGCTGGCTGTCCCGGCTCCGTGCAGGCGGGGCGGGCGGCGGCTGCAGCGAGGCGGGGGGGGCGTCTTGTGGCGGCGGGTGGCGGCGCAGGCTGGCGGGGGCTCCCTTGCAGCTGGCCTGGAGTGTCGGAGGCGCTTCGCGCCTCCGACGCTCCAGGCCAGCCCCAGCAACTGCGAGCCGCGCTGCGCGCGGCTCACAGTTGCTGGGGCTGGGAATCGGAGGGACCAATCGGCAGGCGCTGCGCGCCTGCCGATTGATCCCTCCGATTGTCTGTCAGGAGGAAGGTTCCAATCCGGACCCTTCCTCATCACGGACACATCCCGCCCTAGAACCCCTTACCCTTTTATTTAGTCCGTGGCGCCCGCGGCGCCACGGGCGGTTTAAAGATACCTTATGCATGGGGGTTCTATATCTGTTCATGAGTGGACACAAACATATGTTTTTCAACTGCCTGCTTTACAGCAAAATTCATATGAAAATTATTAGTCCTTTGTCAAAAGGGCTTCCAGGGCAATCAAATACAACTAGGTTAAATTACCTCCTCTCTGACAGGAACCATCAGTCGACACGTTGGTTAGCTAGATTCTGTGCTCAAGTTTGAAAGATGAGAAACTCTATAAATGGCAACTAAGTTTAGTAAGGATGAATTTTTATAACCTGGAATTTTTATCCTTTTATATAATATTTTACTAATTCTAAAATACTGTTTATGTAAAGGTTTTTAAATTTGGATTGTATATTTTATTTTTTAAACTACAGCTGTTACTGTTTTCGTACTGGTTGGTGACTGGAATAAATTGAATTGAATTGTTTTTAACAATAGGGTATTTTGGAGGACATTGATTTGCAGGGGCACCATGTCAAAAGTGACTTGACAGTGCATGATACACACACACACACAATTCTTGGATTAATCAAAGCATTGCACTGATAATAACAACAAGGTGACCAATATGGGGAAGGCACTGGCAAACCACCCTGTATTGAGTCTGCCATGAAAAAGCTAGAGGGCGTCACCCCAAGGGTCAGACATGACTTGGTGCTTGCACAGGGGATGCGTTTACCTTTACCTTTTACCTAGAATAAAACGACAGTCTTACAGAAATTTGTGAAAATGTAACTAGCCAACATGGGACAATGACAGTGGTGCTAAACTCACATGAGCTCAACTACTACCTGAAAAATGCCAAAGAAGATTGAAGTATGAAGTACAGAACCATCTTTGCTTGTAAATCTTGACCTGTATCAGTGCCTCCTCCTCAGTATACTGTTCATAAAACTTTGTTTCAAATAGTAACTCTGCCCCAAATTCACAGGACCACCATGGACTTGTCACAAAGATTTTTGTTTGTTTTTGTGGACAGGAAATCCACTCAAATTCAGCACGCTTCAGCATTGGTGCTATCCTAAACAAAATTACCCCTTTCCTCTAAGTCTAGGAGCTTAGAGGAACCTTAACTCTTAGGATGACACTGCAAATATGGAAGCTATTACTTGGTTGGAAAGCTTCCTAACCATCTCATAAATAAAACAACACATGACTACATTAGACATCATTGCTAAGTCTTCTTGTTGGGTTGCCATGCTACCGATTCCCTAAGCAGCAGAGAAGAGAAAATTGAAGTACAGCTTAGGCAGGCAGGAAAGAGATCTGAAAACTTATTTCTGTTCCCAGTTTTCAACTGAAAAGCACTTTTCTCCTGCGATTTTTCTCCAACTGGGGCACCATGACAGGAATTAAGTTCTCTTGAAAGGAAAGTAGCTTGAAGAAATAATGGGGGGGGAGGATTTGAAACACAATTGCCCCAGCCCCCAAACAGATTCCCTCAGTGCCTTTCCACACCACTCAGATCCAATCTAATTTTAAAATCATTTGACTTGCCTGGCTTCACTCCTAGGATCCCAAGAAATGTGTCCTCAAAGACCTGTGTTTCAGTGGTCCCGAGGTCTTCCCTGAGGCCACCCAGTATGTTCAGAGCTGAGGCAAGAGTTGGACAAAAGACTTTTTGATTCAGAATGCTTACCCATAATATACACATTCTCAGCCATGCTTCATACTTAATATTGGATGAGGTTCACCATAAAGGACTCGCCAACATAAAGAGAGCTAAGCAACACCAAATGCTTTACCTAGAGATATTTGTTAATATTTTGTTTTCTTCTTCTCTAGTATCTCTGTCTCATTCCTCTCTGGGGTTGTCCCCTGCCTCTTTTTCTCCTCATGTCCCTGTCCTTCCCTTAAGGGTCCATGTCGCCTCAGCTGCTACAGTTAAGCAACCTTCTGACTGGGCATTTTGATGATGTCATAATCACATTTGCACAAATACCCAGCTCATAATGGCTGCCAGTATGGAAGGGCCTTACTGTTGAAATGGTCAACTAAAACTACTATTCCAGTAGTTGTGAGGAAAGAACAGGGTAGAGAAAGGAGAAAAGCATACAGTATACATTTCAGACAATAAATAATCAATGGACATTATACCATTTTTTCTCTGAATGTGTAACTATTGCAAGTATATACCCAGTTAGTATCTATTCCTGGAACATGTCACTCAAAAGGATATTTACCTGGTACAGTGTCAGGTTTCCTTTGCCTCAAAACGAGATCTAATAAGGCCTGGTGATCTAATAAGGAGATCTCCTGGAATTATAACCACCTGGTGATCTAATAAGGAGATCTCCTGGAATTATAAACGATCACTAGAGTACAGAGACCAGTTCATCTGGAGAAAATAGGTGCTTTACAGGGTGGACTCCATTGTACTTGCTGAGGATCTTCCCCACCTCATCTGACCATCACATCCACCTGGCTGGAGGTGTTGCCAGGCATACCAAATTAACTAGCAGGCTGCAGGTCTTTCTATTGGATGCCATTTATTAGGATAAAAAGGGTTGTTCTCAAATCAAAGTCTGACAGCTTTGAAATCGAGTCAGAGTTCTTTTTTTTTTTTTTGTTAGATCTTTGTACTGGAAGTGCAACCAACCTGATAATCTACTGGAAACATAATGGCAAATAGTCCATTGCAGGTACTTTTGGAAAGAAATTATCTGTCCCCCAAGAGCTGGCAACAAAAGGAGGCAAATAAAGGCAAATTCAGGTGGGTAGCTATGTTGGTCTGAAGTGGCAGAAGAGTGGCACCTTTAAGACCTACAATGTTTTATTCTTGGTGTAAGTGTTCAGTTACATTGAAACCGAAGTGACCAACCTTTACATAGAAGACAGCTTTCCTGGCAACATCCACCTCACCCACTAATCATGTGTAAACGTTGGTGACTTCTCTTTCAATATATCTGAAGAGCTTGTACACAAATGTACACAATATATCTGGGCATGTACACAAATGCTTATACCAAGAACAAAACCTTGATGGTGTTTAAGATGCCCCTGAACTCAAGGGCAGGGTGGCTTAGTTTGATTATTTAACCTTAGGAGTTCTTCAAATCTGAATTTTGGAAGCTACACAAGATCAACCCTGGTTCGTAGATGGCTAGGAGACCTGCAAGGGAAGACTGCAGAGGAAGGCCATGGCAAACTGCCTCTGCTTTTCACTAGCTGGAGTTGCCAGAAGTCAACTGTGACTTGACGGCACTTTACACATAAACAGAGAAGGTTAGGCAGAGTTGGATCTGGCATGATTAGTCTTAGATCCTAAACCAGAAGGAAATTTCAATCCCATTACTTACTCTCCCTCTGAGGATAGCAGGTCATGATGGAAAAGGGTTTTAGTTAGTTAGTTTTGGAAGGCAGATGCCTGCTCAGTACCTGAGCATCAAGGGGTTTTATGCAAAATTTGAGCAAACAAGAGTCAGAAAACCTAAAAAATGTTTTCTTGTCAAATAGATTGCTACAAATAATCCTTTGATGTAGGATTTAAGTTAGCAGCTATTAAAACTTAATTAAAGGTAAAGGTAAAGGTATCCCCTGTGCAAGCACCGAGTCATGTCTGACCCTTGGGGTGACGCCCTCCAGCGTTTTCATGGCAGACTCAATACGGGGTGGTTTGCCAGTGCCTTCGCCAGTCATTACCGTTTACCCCCCAGCAAGCAAGCTGGGTACTCATTTTACCGACCTCGGAAGGATGGAAAGCTGAGTCAACCTTGAGCCGACTGCTGGGATTGAACTCCCAGCCTCATGGGCAAAGCTTTCAGACGGCTGCCTTACCACTCTGCGCCACAAGAGGCTCTTTGAAAAAAAAACTTAATTACAATCAATGAAAAAAGGCCAACTCCACAGCAGACTAATGAGCTCTGGTGAATACGTGCTTCTCTCACTGTGGCAAAAAAGGCAAAGAGGGAAGAAGTGTCCCAGCTGGGGAACATGTGATCCCACTCACAGGACAGCTGCCGCATGTGTATTTCTCTCAGCTCAGGGTATCCCCTTTAGAGTTTTAGCTAATATAAAATGCTCCATGGCTGGCCTGGGCATATACACACATATATACACGGAGGATGTCAATGAGCAAGAATTACAGGTAAGTGCAACTCTGTTACTCTAGTTATTTGTTATTGAGCATGTGGAAGGCCATGGCTTTCTTCTTTTATTCTTTAGCTGGCAATTGGTGGAGCAGGTTGTCCCCTCAGCCAATACACTGCTTTAGGTGCCGCTGGATTTTTTTTAAGAAGAAGAAGAAGAGTAGGTGCATGTGGGGGAGTGCAGAATCAAACCCGGCATGCCGGATTAGAAGTTTGCACTGCTAACCACTTCAACAAACTGGCTCTGAGCTTTGTTTATGATATGTTTCCACTCTTGGTGATTGGTGGCAGTAATTTTAGCCATGTGGATAGTCAGTTGCTGGTTTTGAAGGTGTTCCTCGATCTGTTTAAGCCATATTTTCTTTGGCGCCAGTCGTTGGATCTTTCATTCAGTTGGTGGTTCTTGCCAGATAAGTTTATGAGGCAGTCTGCTGGCCAAACCATTGCAGTCTGCACTTTTGGATTTCTTCTTTAATTTGAGGCTGGTTGTCACATTTTGTCCGAATTGTCTCGTTTCAATTATGAT
The DNA here is from genome assembly GCF_049243985.1 of Paroedura picta. Taxonomy (NCBI): domain Eukaryota; kingdom Metazoa; phylum Chordata; class Lepidosauria; order Squamata; family Gekkonidae; genus Paroedura; species Paroedura picta. The sequence goes on along the minus strand of NC_135375.1, from coordinate 90,413,380 downwards.
CACGTAGAAACTGCTGCAGGCATTGCATTTGGAAGGTCTCGAGTTTATTTATGTCAGGATTGAATAAAGTCCATGTCTCTGATCCATATAGGAGTATTGGCAAGATTAGTGTCTGGAAGAGATGAACTTTTGAGAGAGATGTTTGTCTTCTTCCAGAGGCACCATTTGAGTGTGGCAAATGCTAATGATGTTTGGCCCAATCTTATTGTGGGCTTCAGTGGTAGATGACACTTCTTGAACCAATGAGCCTAAGTATTTAAATTATTTGACTTGCTCAATTTGGACTCCATTGAGGTATACATTGAGGTATATATTTGGCAGTGATCTAACTGTGGTTATGACTTTGGGTTTGTCCACATTTATTTTTAAGCCGTAAAGTTGGCCGATGCAAGCAATGTCATAGAGGATGTTAGTAGCCTCTGCATCTGTATCAGCAAATATGGCACTATATGGCAAACATTAGATCTGCCAAGAAGTTGTTTTGGTCATATTGAACTCCACACCTGTTCTTTAATACTTTTCTCATAATGGCATCAACTACAATGTTAAAAATTAGGAGAGAGGCCACATCTCCTTGGCACACTCCAGTCTCGATGGTGAACATCTTTGATAGCTCATTTCAAATTTGCACTTGGCTTGTTGAGCCATCATATGCTGTTTGGAAGAGTGTTATTATTTTCTGGGACACATTGTCACTGTCTAGTACCTTCCATAGAGGAGGCCAGTGGATGCACTTGGGGTGGGGGGCGGTGTTCTGGTATTCAAAAGATTTTGTTCAGCTACATAGGAACCCTTTTCTTTGTGAGTGATCCTATTTTGCTCCTATAGCTTTTTTTGATTGACACATGATCACCAGTTTCCCTGTTAGACTGGATGATGTCATGTGTGTGCATGCTCAAACTTCCGCACAATAGTGACAGTTAAACCATGGAAGGAGGAGACTGATGCCCACCAGGAACTCGTGTTCTGTCTCCCCATAGTGAGGTCAACTTTAGAACATTCACCGAGTTCTGTTTACCCAGCTTGAGGCTGGTCTCTAGGGGAAGAGAGATCATATGCTGAAAGCTGCTGCTGGGTACCCTTTTAAAAACAAAACCCAGAAGAGGTAAACAGGAACTGGAAATAGTGTGTGGATATGGAAAGTGGAAGGTTGTGATACTGCAGGGGATAACATAATGAAAAATTGTCATTTCTACTTGTTTATTTATTAATTCGGGATAAATAGCCTTCTCTATTCTATGAGGTTTAAGAAAACAGCAGTAGTCACTAACCATTATAAGATTTAGAGGCATGAATGGAAGTTACAAGATAGGCTGCCACTGAAAATGGCACCCCTGTGTTGAGCTTTCTGTCCCCTTACTACCCAGCTCAACTTACCAAAGCATTTCCTTGTCCCTCTCGGTGGTTGCAATTTCTTTGGGATGGGGCAGGAAAAATGATCTGTGTAATGAAATCGGAATATGAGGTAAACTCTACTGGATATAACGGAACACCAAGGTTTTATGTTCAGTAGCAGACCCTTTTCATGATGTGTAGCATCCCAAGCCTCTAAAACCCCATAAAGCCAAATTATTCATTTGCAAATTGCATCTGAGTTAACTGAGCTAAGCCCTGCTCCATCAGAGATTTGTTTACCCCGTAGTGAATTTTGAACACAATCCTAAATCATTTACTTGGAAGTAAGTTACATTGAAGTTAACGTCTGTGCTGCGACAAACTTCCTAAAGCAAGATCATTTATGCCAGATGGAGCCAAGGAAAATCAGGGGGGAACACTGATCTATGCCCATATTTTCCAATAAGGATAGTAAAAAATATCAGTTTTTAAATGGCGCTTCCAAAATTGTGTGCTCTATTTCAGATTGTCACTGGTCTTAATTTTGTATACAATTATTTTATAATTATGAATTTAGAAAATGTCTGCCTACGAACTAATTTAGATTCTGATCAGTTATTTCTGCTTCAGTGTGTGAAGCTCTAGTAATAGAAGCTACAATAAAACTTTGAATTGTTTCCTTGTCCCACCCATTGCCTTCTGCTGAACAGTAAGTTGCTCGAATTTTAATAATAACTGAGTAGCGGCTGGCTCATGGTGACCCCAACAGTGGTGGTGTTAAGACAAGAGAGAAGCAGAGGTCATTTGTCATTGTCTTCCTCTGCCTAGCAATCTTGGTGGTCTTCCATCCAAATACTAACTGTAGCAAATGCTGCTTAGTTTCCAAACTCTAACCAGATTGGACATAGCTGGGTTATCAGGTTGCTGCTGAGATTTTAGCTCTTTAAACAGGGCTCCATGAATACAGACTCCATTGCTGGATCAAAGGAGAAACAACACATGTAATAGTAGGTTGGACATACATGTAAGTATCCTCCAGCTTTGATAGATAAGCTCATTATTTGTTCTCAAGTCCAGTTACAATCTGTGTGGCCCTTCTGCTCTTCAGTAGCATGGAATGAACATACAATGGCAACAGTCCCCATATGTCAACTAATTAAGCTAAGTCTTCCTTGTGTTTTCTTTCAGATGATGAGGTCGTTTCACAGGGAAAGTAAATCAAGGATTGGCTATAGATCTACCAGTAGAGGTTCTTCAGCCAAGGCAAATGTGCTAGATTCAGCTAAGAACTCAAAATGTGCCATTTGTTTAGAAAGAATCCAAGACACTACTTACCTGAACCCTTGCAACCACCGATTCTGCTTTGCTTGTATACAGAAGTGGTCTAAAAAGAAAGTAATATGCCCACTCTGTAAACAACGATTCCATTCATTCTTTCACATTGTGAATACAAAAGGCACATTTTGTGAATATGTTCTTCCTTTGAGTGATGACTCCTTTCCTCATTCTGAAATCAGGATAGGTCACACATCAACTGCTGCTCAAAGATCTACATCACCACCTGACAATGGGATAGTGCATGATGAAATTAGAGGAACTCTTAGTCCAACAGAGAAGGATATTTATCAGCTGATGAGGCAGTTTGCAGTAACAAAGAGACCTGGTAATATAGATCTGTTGACGCTTGGGAAATTTAAAACCCATGCTGTTATTCAGTTTAGGAGAGCTCTGTACCATGCTGGCATCCTTGTTCGAAAAGTTCATTATCCAGATTTCTACCAACATGCTTCAGCAGAATATTTCAGCCAAAACCCAGGAAGCTTTGACAGGTTAATCCCATGGCTGAAACGAGAATTAAAAGTGCTGTGTGGGAATCAAAGGTCACTGATTCATACTTTGCAGAGTTTCATTCTGAATAACATGACTCAGCATGATCTAGAGAGCAAGGAGTTTGAAACTCTCTTACGGCCCCACTTGCGCCATTTCACCAACCACTTCTTGCATGAACTCATCAATTTTGTACAATCACCATTCACTATCAAGAAGTATGACTGGAATGCTTTATATGAATGCCCAGTTCTTTCAAGGGAAGATTCCGATTCTTGCATTTCCTCGGCAACTTCTGATGATGAGCACTCCCTGCCTCCTGACAATGATCAGGCACCCCAAGGGGACACTAATGCAGATGATGGAAATGCAGGGTGCTTACACGTTAGTTCAGAAAAGGATATTTCTTCTGGGTTTGGTGTGACAGATGATACACAGTATCCGAACAAAGATGGAAATACTTTGGAAGACTTGTCCAGTACTGGTACTGAAAAAGATGGACACACATCAGACAACTTTATTCAAAACCAGCTGGATAAGATACCATCAAACTCAGTACAATCATCACTTTTACATAATCAGACACTTCCAGACAAGAATGAAAATGAACCAATGGGAGAACTGGATCCTGCTCAGACTTACAGCTCAAAGAACATTGGGCCTTTTGAGGATTCCTCAAATGTATTAGCATCGGGTGACTGTAATGTATCTAATTTGAATCATGGAGAGACTACAGCAATCTCCAATAAGCAAAATGTTCCCAAGGGAGAAACAATCCAGTTGCAACAAGCAGATCTATGTACAAACAATTCAAGAAGCTCCTCTTCAGGAAGATGTGCAGCAGTATCCCCCGGCAGGAAGAGTGTGTTCAAAAAGGGTGGATCAAGGGATACTGAATATATGGAGGAAGGTCATGGAAGTCAAGGTCGAGTGAGATACCAACATGAAAGAAGGCAGAATACAAATTACATGAGAGTTAGAGACAGGAGGCCTAGAACAGAGGAGAGGAAATCAAGATTTAAAGACGTTAGCTTACTTCACAGGAACAAAATGATTTTGCCATTCAAAATGGAGAACACTATAGCTAGAAATATAAGCAAGTCAAGGTCTCAGCATAGTCATCATTTTAGAAAACGGAGGAACAAAGACTATGATTATTTAAGGAACAGTCTTGCCAGTGAACCAAGCTGGAGATACCTTTACTATAAACAAGACTATGAAAGATACAGGTATGAAGATTTCTTGCGTCGAAATGCTGGCGAACCCAGATTTTACCATCCAAATATGCTGTCTGGCTCCAAGGGGAACTCATATTTCTCCCCAGAAAAAAGAACATCTCTCTATCAAGAAGGTCTTGCTAAAGGGTGGAATTATTCAGAGAGACCCAGAAGCTCAGGGAGACCGAAGAACAGATGTGTTGCAGAAGGAGTAGAAAGAGGATCTTATGAAAAGCTAGGTGAGAAAAGGAGGCACAAATCGCCCCACTTGGAATCTGGCCATGCAAAGGGAAGGACAAGATATTTTCAGAATTATGTTGTGTAGCTAGAGGTGTTGCTACCAATCTCAGTGCAATAAAAAGGCCACAATGAGAGCTGTGAAGGGAAGGCCAAGAGAAGCCATAGCTGAACGTTCACAAGGACAACTCCATAAAAGAGCTGAAGGCGACAGCCTCACAAAAAGAAAGGCCATAAAGATTAAAACAAAAGGGAACAGGTTGAAGAGGTGTCATCCCCCCCCTCTCTTTTAGAGAGTGATCCTGCCCTGTAGGTTTTAAAGATAAAATAAAAAAATCTTCATTGATGGATGCATGTATATTATTCTGTTTCAGTTCTTTATCTTCCTGAGATCTTGGGAACAGACAAGACCAAATATAACATAAAAGTAATTATAAACACAAAAACAAAATAGCCAATTAAATTAAAGTCACTGAAGGCTCATATTATGATTCTCTTTTGGGGGGAAAGCAACCACTGAGAAGAGTGCATCTGAACAATGGAACATTATCACCTTTTCCCAGATGAATGCTTTCTTTGTGAACATGAACCTTTTCTAACACTCCCCCTACAATTATTGGTTATTTGTTTATACTCATCCTTGGTAATAAGACCTTCCATTTCCTAAATGACTCTTTTTTATTCCTCAAATCTTTTGACAACTGCTTATGGAGCCAACTTGGCTTCTTTAGGCTCCTTCCATCTTCTCAAGGGAATTGTTTGTGATTGAGCCTTCAGTATTTCACTTTTAAGAAACTCCCAGCACTCTCGGACTCCCATCTCTTTAAGTCTTTCTGACCAAGGGACTCTATGCAACATACCTTTAAGTCTGTGAAAATCAGCTTTCCTGAGGTCCAGTCTATACGTATGACTATGTAAAGGTTTTCTCTTTCCCACGATTGAAAATTCCAAAAGCACATGGTCACTGCTACTAAGTGTGCCCACTACTTCCACCTCATCTACCAGTTTTTTCCCTATTGATGAGAACCAAGTCTAAAATAGCAGAGCCCCTGGTTCCCCTCTCTACTTTCTGGGAAATGAAGCTGTCAGCAAGAAAAGTTAAGAATTTAACAGAGTTTGTATTTTTAGCAGAGTTGGTCCAACAGGTATCTGGGTAATTGAAGTCACCCATGACCACTGTTTCTTTTTGGAAAATTGTGTAATTTGGTCTAGCAGTATCTCATTCAAGTCCTCTGACTGGCTTGGTGGTCTATAGCAGACATCCACAATAATACCACTCTCATTTTCTATTCCTTTTATATTTACCCAAATACACTCAACTGAACTTTCATGCTCAGGTACCTGTATTTCTTCACAAGTATAAAGATTCCTAACATATATTGCTACATCTCCCCCCTTCTTTTCTTGTCTGTCCTTTCTGAATAGATTGTACCCCTCAGTGTCATATGTTTGACATAACCTGTAAGCTACAACACAATATTTAGCTACTTGTTTAGAAATGTCAGTATTTTTCCCTGAGAGGAGCATTTTGATTTTTTCTTCCTCTGATGCTCCAGGAGACCAAAGCAAAAGGGGAGCAATGATCTTATATGTACTGCATAGAGTGGGTACCAAAAGAAAATATATCCAAGGGTCTCTAATTCCCTCACATATGCATGTTCTCTCAGCCTTCACGATCTAACACTGCAGATGGTAGAGTAGAGTACCTCACAAAGATTCTCGATTTACATAAAGGACAGATAAGCTGCTGGCTTTTGAATATATTTACTGCTTTGGGGGAGACGACAAAACCTCAGGCAATCTAAGCATATCTAATTAACACTCTATATCATTAAACCTTTGTTTAATTATTTGTCTTGCTTGATCTTTGCCCAGCTCAAGTACAGATTGGATAGAAAAAACAAGGCTCACAATTTTATTTTCTGTACATTGCTGCCATCTAGATTTATTGTCACAAATAATTAGTGGTAGTCCGTTTGTGGAGAAATGAGCCTTTAGCCCAGTCAAAATAGATGACAGACCAATTTGATCTTTAACATGCCTAATTCCAGGCAAACCATGGAGGAGTTTGAAACACATTTAAGGATTTGTAACACAGCCCTAAAAAACATAGACTCTGCTCGTTTTAATGGTAGGAGGACCAAGAAGAATTCCATGCAGCATCTGAGCTATTGGTTTTCCCTGAAGTAACCTTATAGCAGCTGGAACAAAATGATCTCCTTTTGTACAATTTCAGTATATTATGGATAGTTCTTTCCCCAAGGATAGATGCATATCTGCAATGTTCCAGTTTGGAAACATGGAACTGAAATGTCACCCCTAAGTATCTAAAGCAGTGGTCCCCAACCTTTTTATCACTGGAGACCGGTCAACGCTTGACAATTTTACTGAGGCCGGGCGGGGGGGGTAGACTTTTGCCGAGGTACGTTGCTGCCACTGCCTGAGCCCCTGCTCCACTTGCTTTCCCACCAATGCCACTGACTTCCCGCTGCCTGGCGGGGGACACTGCCAGCAGCAGCTGCGCACTGCCACGCCGAGTGGCAGCCCCAGCCATGGCGGCCACTGGAGAGCACCAAAGGTGAGCCAGCAGCAGAGTGGCAGGGCAACCCCCAAGGCAGCAGCTGGGGAGGAGGACAAGGAGGAGCCGCGGCCCGGTACCAATTGATCCTCGAACCGGCACCGGTCCCCGGACCGGGGGTTGGGGACCACTGATCTAAAGGTCTTCTCTTGCTCTAACCTCTTCTCTCCTATAAACCAGGCCCTACATTTAGGATGTTTATCAAAGGCCATTACCTTCATTTTCTTGTAATTGATTATCAGGGATTCTTTATTGCAGTATTCTGCCAATGTATCAAGTGCCCTTTTCATGCCGACCTGTGTTCTGGATAGTAACACAACATCATCTGCATAAAGGAGAACCAAGATATTTTGAGATGCCAATTCAGGGGGCTGTAGGTCTGCCAAGTCCAGGCAAGTTACCAGGTTGTTGATATAATAAATGAAAAGCATAGGGGCCAACAAACAGCCCTATTTTACCCCTTTGTGGGTGTCAGTGGGCTTAATGGGATGCCCATCTCTGCTGCATCTTACTGCATCTTGCAGTCTGTCTGTGGAGGGCACAAATAAGAAAGAGAAGCCTCTTATTGATAGAGGCTTCGAGATGAAATTGATAGCAGAATGCAAAGTGCAGAGTTGTTCTCAACCTTCCTAATGCTGTGAACCTTTAATACAGTTCCTTATATTGTGGTGACCACCAACCATAAAATTATGCAAGTGTCCTTTCACAGAAATTAAACCAAAACTAACCAGTGGCATGACGATTGTATATAAATTGTTTTTTTCCTGGAGTTTCTCAGTTCAGTTCTGCCTCTTGTCCCACCATGTCGATCTCGCTGTTTTCCACTGCTCCAGACAGACGAACTCTCTGTCTCGATCTACCCTGCAAGGCTGTTGTGGAGATGGCACCCCCCCCCCAGCCAAGCTGCTTGCCCTGCCGCGACCCCTGTGAAAGGGTCATTTGACCCCCAAAGGGGTCCCGACCCCCAAGTTGAGAACCACTGTTCTAATAGTAGCTGGAAATGGCTTAGTATGCAGAAATATGTTTAAACTAGAATTAAAGCCTGTTGTAGCTAATACAACAGGTTCTAGCATGGGGGCTCATAGTCTGGACAAGGGCTCCATCCAGGTGGGCATAGGGTTTTTGTATAACCAATGGTTATGATAGGGGGGTTGGTCTAGATCAGTGGTCCCCAACCTGCGGGCCGCAGCCCGGTGCCAGGCCGCGGCTCCCTCTCCCCGCCCCCCCTGCAGTAAAAAACTTCCCAGGCTGCAAGCTTGCAGCCCGGGAAGCTTCTTACTGCAGGAGGGCGGGGAGAGGGAATCATGCGCCATGCGCAGCTGAACGCATGCACGATCCGCAGGCGGGGCAGTTGCCCTGCTGGTCCCCAGCCTCAGAAAGGTTGGGGACCACTGGTCTAGATGACCCTGGAGGTCCGTTCTGACTCTCTGATTCTATGGCCTGGCAACCAAAAACAATCACTTCCCTGGCAGACTCTGATAAGTGTCCAGGATGGTCCTTTCCAGGCTGTTGACCCTTCCCCTAGGCCTTGAAAAGGCTTCCCCAACTGAACTATGGGGTGGCTTTGCCACCCTGCAGTCTTGCTGGGAAGAGGGGACAGTGCTGCTGTGCCAGGGGAAGAGGAAGAAGGGACAAAGAAGAGCTGTTTTTTTTTTTTTGTAATCTGCTTTTTACTGCCCAAAGGAATCTCCAAGTGGATGACAATCACCTTTCCTTCCTCTCCCCACAACAGACACCCTGTGAGGGAGGTGGGGCTGAGAGAGCTCTGAGAGATAGGCTCTGTGAGAACAGGTTTAAAAGAACTGGGGATGGCCCAAATTCCCCCAGCTGGCCAGCCCTCTCCCCCCCCTCGTACTCACCAGCCCTCCAGAAGGCTCTCTGCACGATGGCCAGGAGCCCAATGGTGACGAGTCCTCCAGGGCACTCCTGGCTGTTGGGGGCAGACAGTAGTGGGGCTGGGCCAGCATTTCCTGATTGGCCCAGAGTCCAGACAGGTACTCTACCCAGGAGGACTTAGTGCTTTTATTTATATAGCCAATGTTTATAATGAGTTTTCTGTTGCTGGGAAAGTGAATGAGGGCTCCTGAGTTAATAGCTGAATATAATCCATTCTAGCATGTAATAAATGGTATATCATTTTCAGGTAGGTACCTATAACTAGATTCTACATTAGTCTTTCTCAGCATTTTTACCATTGAGAAACCTCTGAAACATTCTTCAGGCTTTGAGAAACCCCAGAAGTGGTGCAATCATGCAGAATATGCTTGGGACAAAGGAGAGACAGAATCTATCCAGTGGCTTAATTAAGCATAAGAATTTATCTCTTATGTCTCTTATGTTATTTATTTAGACTTTGACTCTGCCAAAACGGTCTCTAGATTCATTTGTTTTCCGTTTTCAGTCTGGCTTTCGTCAGTGGCAATGAGTCCTACATAAACAAATGTTCTTATTAGTATAACATATAACAAATAACAAATAATAATCAGAAATGTACAGAAATATCCATACCCCCACATAGTTGAATTAAATATATTCACTGAGAGTGCTATCTATAACATGAAAATAACTGTTAGAGCAAGTCGTATAATGCCAAAAGCCTACACATTCATATCTTACCGTCCTTGTTAATATTTGAATATAATGAGGCAAATGCTCCTGTATAATGGAGAGTCAAGGCTGTGAGCTCTTGATCTCAAATTGTCTACTTTAGCTGTGTTAATTTATTTTGCTGAGCATCTGAGTCAGCAACAAACTTGCTATGCAACTTAAAGGGACATGAGTCATGATATAATCTAAATACATATAGGTTCCAATGTTACACATTCAACAGATTTTAGAACATGTCTTTACAAAAAACAGGATAAATCAAAGTCTATATTTAACGCATAGGGTTGCATTGTCTTTAAGTTGAAGATGTAATAGCATTCCCTTTGCAGCAGTTTCTTCCTCACATCCAGCCTTTGATGTCTTCCTGGTGAAATTTGCTCTATTCCATAGAATCAGAGGTCCTCAGCTTCATGTTTAAATTCGAGACAGTGGGCAGTTAACGGAGCCTCTTGGTTGGGAAGCATAGCTGTGTACATGTCCACCCAGGGTCCCTCCCTTTCCTTCCCTCTCCAGTCTCATCACTGGCCATTTGGGGAGGGGAGATGGATCCACATTGACCATATATGGTCATATAACTAGATAAATGTTTAACAATTTTTTAAAAATACAAAAATTAACTCTTGGCCAATTAGGAAACCCTTCTAGGGCCATCAGGAAACCCCAGGGTTTCATAAAACCCTGGTTGAGAAAGCCTGTTCTACATGATAGCCACTACAAAGTCTACTGTACCAAAGAGCCCTACAATAATTCCATTATGTTGACAGCTTCCTTGCACCTTCATGACTTCCATATTGTTTATTCTTCTAATGTGTCATGTGCTAATATTGTTAACATGCTTAAGAAAAGCTTGGACAAGCTTTTGTGAGTGTGCATGTGTGTGTTCAGTACCATCAAGTAGGTTCCAGCTTACCATTGTCATCTTCTGCATGGTATTAACCAGCTTTAACAGAAATGGTATGGCTATAATTTACAGAAGATCTTCCTCCAGGGTATATTGATTCCCCAAGTCAAATTCCAAAGTATCTTGGAGTAGAAAAATGTCCCCCTCCCTAAAATAAAAAAAACCCCTTCAACCCTGTATCAGCCACCAGATGTTTTAAAATAGTTACAATCTACTTCTTGGTGAGTTATTCCCACCATAGAATACAGCATGCCTCATTGGCTTGTGCTGGGTTGGTATCTTACAAGCAAATACAGACAAAAGGGACGGCCTGTAGTGCCTACAATCAAAAAGAGAGAAAAGAGAGAAAAATACCTATCCCAGGGATCCTACAATGAAGCAACATAGAAAGAAGTGACTCTTTACTTTACTTTTCTTTATTTGATATAAATTTTGAAATTATTATTAGTGGCCTTGGGATCGTTTTCTCTCTCTCTCTCTCTCTCTCTCTTTCTGGGTTGATATCTGGCAGAGGGCTTGCGAGAACCGAACTTCATGAATTTTGATAACTAGTTCTTATGAAGCATATAACGCGAATTAGTGATTGGCTGTTTATTTCCCAGCATTATCGTTAAACCTATCAGTTTTTAAGTAATAAAACACTCAATTCTATTGCCTGTGTAATTATAAGATAACTATAAGGAAAGCAGGCATACTTTGCTTGCTAAAGTACTAAGGTGTTTTCCCCCCCATTAACTGTAATCAAGTTTTAATAGCTGCTACCTTAATTTTACATCAAAGGCTTATTTGTAGTGGTCCATTTGACAAGAAAACATGTTTTAGCTTTTGTGACTCCTGTTTGCTCAAATTTTGCATAAAACCCCTTGATGTTCAGGTACTGAGCAGGCATTTGCCTTTCAAAAGTGACTAATTAAAATCCTATTCCATCGTGCCCTGCCACTCTCAGAAGGAGGGTAACTAATGGGATTGAAATTTCCTCCTGGTGTAAGATCTAGTCTAATTATGTCAGATCCGGCTGCAGTTGTTTTCTAGTGGCAACCTAACGTCCGCCTAACCCTCTATATTTGTGTGTAAAGTGCCATCAAGTTGGTGGGTGACCCCAGCAAGTGGCTTTCAAAGAAAGTGAGAAGCAGAGAGGGTTTGCCATTGCCTTCCTCTGCAGCTTTCTTTGGAGGTCTCCTAACCAAGGTTGACCCTGTTTAGCAGAGATTGGACAGCCACATGCCATCTTTACTCTGAATTAACCCCTCTAGGGCAGGGATTCCCAACCCCATAGGATTGAATGTGGGGGGGATCTCTTCATCTGAAAGTGATAATGCCTGATTTCACCTCATCTGATGAGGAAGTACGGGGGCAGAATGTTGAATGCCACCTTAAGCCTCCAGCCAAGATCCCTCAGACTTGATCTAAACCAGGGGTAGTCAAACTGCGGCCCTCCAGATGTCCATGGACTACAATTCCCAGGAGCCCCTGCCAGCATTGTAGTTCATGGACATCTGGAGGGCCGCAGTTTGACTACCCCTGATCTAAACACCATATGAAAACAAATCATGTGACTTGCCTAGCTCTGTGTGCCCCAAGAGTAGCCAGAGCCCCCCCCCAAATTTGTCTCCTCAGCCTCCTTCCCCACCAGCCTTGTATGAAGAGATCTATTTTATTTTTATTAAAGTGGACGATGTGGGTAAGAGGAGACATTCCCTGCTGTCTTCTACATTACCTCATTATGTCAACTGTTTGGCTGTCCAAAACATGTTTTTTTCTTGTGTTCATGAGCATTTAAATTGCCTCTTTAACAAAGGTGAGGAGATACAATTTCTGAAAATGTCATCCCAATTTGGGAAGCAACATTAGCACTGAAAACAATGTAAACAACAAATTTAATAGCAAAAAAAAAAGTGCTTATAAAACAAGTGCATCTCTAGTATTCCGGACAGATATTATTGCAAAAAAAAGTTCTTCTAACTGATTCCTACATACAAAGGTATCATGTGATAGCTGCAAAATCATAGGTTCTACACTGTGGGGAGATCCGTTTGCATCACTGAAATTGGCTATGGTAACCTACAGGATTTTATGGAGAGCACCATTCTTGATGCGATGATGTCATGCATGTTCAAGTAGGTTGATTGAACTGAAAAGTAAAGTAAAGAAGCAAGGGTCAGGCGAACAATAGGGCATATAAGCATAAACGCAAAGTTGCAAATGTTCTACAAAATATATATTTTTAATCCATAATGTATGACTTTTCTAAATCAGGGGATATTTAGTTGTGTCCTCAGGAGACTTTGGGTGAGAAGCCAGGCTTAAGTGACAATTTCCATATAGCCTTCTCTCCCCCCTACAGATTCCACCATTTCATGGGGGTCAGTGAACTACAGTGGGAAGCGAGAAGCTGGAAAGTTCCATTCTTCCATTGGAAATTTAGTCTTGTTTAGGGATGCCAGTCTCCAAACGAGACCTGGGGACCCCCTCCACCCCAGAATTGCAGTTCCCATGGAGAAAATGGATGCTTTTGAGATGGATTCCACTGCATTATATCCTGATGGGGTCCTTGTCCTCCCTTGACTCTATCTCCAAATCTCCAGGAGTTCCACAACCTGGATCTAGCAGCCCTTCTCCCCTTACACACACAATCCCCCGCCAGTGGCCACAGGAGACCTGGCAGCCCTAGCTTGGTTCCATCCCAGAGTCTCATTCCACATTTTTATTGTATTAATGGGACTGAAATCTGCTTTGTATCTTGACCTTGAGCTAAACTAGACAAGGTGGCATCCTTGTGACCACCATGAGGATCCCATCACCATTTTAAAGTGATTTTTCAATGTCACAAAGGCCTGAGCCTGATTGGGCCCACTGCATGGCTGGTTGAAAGACTTGTTTCCCTCAGCTGGTGCCTTATTAAAGTTTCCCCACCACCACCTGCAACATGGATGTTTCAGCATTTGAAAAGATGGTGGAGGAGGAAACAAGCCCCACACTGTTGCAGGATTTTTAAATCACTTTAAAATAATGACATCTTCCCGGCAGCCTCGAGAACATCAGTGTGATTAGTTTTGGCTCTTTGTCAGCCTCTAACATTTAAGAGATTCTAATAATTATTATGAAATTAACAGGCCTGTTTGGCAGCACTGGATATGAAAATCCCTGTTTTCTTCTTGTGTTTCAAGGAAACCAATCAAATTTTGGTAGCACATTCAAAAACATGTTCTTTAATACCATAGCATCTTTTGTTCAGCTGTCTTCCACACCTCTACCGAGTCTGTATACTGACTTCTGCTTTGCAGTATAGCCCTATGCATATTTGCTGTGACAAAGTCACACAAACTAGGACTGATGACCAAACCAATAGACTTACAGTACCATCCTAAATGGTTCTACACATGTTTATGTATTTATTTCACTTATACTCCACCTTTATCACCACTGAGAACTCAAAAGTGTCTTACATAATTCTCCCCTCAATTTTGTCATAATAACAACTCTCTGAGGAAGATTAGGCTGATGGTTTGTGACAGGCCCATGACCGCCCAGCAAGCTTCCATGGCAGAATGGGCTTTTGAACCTGGTTGTCTGACATTCCAGCCACTACACTACACACTGAAGGCTTGGGGGGGGGTGTTCTCCTTAGGATAGTGCCATTACTCTTACTGACAGGTCTGCTGAGAGCTACCATGAGCCATCCGGCAAAATTTCCCACCTCCATGCAGAGATGTAACAGTGCTCTCTCGGTTCTGCCTGCATTCTTTGGGGTTCCACTGGCATGGTCCTTGTAGTAATATTCTGGCAGTTCAGGGAGTTTTCAATTTCTTAATTGTATATGTTTACTCTGTACACCCAGTGTGGTGTGCACTGCTACCACTTGTTGAGTGAGGAAGGATTGTCAAATGACTACTCAGTAAATATATGTTCCCGGGGTGGGGTGGATAAGTTTCTAGCAATCACAGGCTGAGTCAGGAAATCCCCATCCCTTGAGTGTTGATGTGGACTGCATGTTCCATTCTCATGTTTGTGTCCTTTCATGTGTAAGGCAGGCTTTCTCAGCCCTGGGGTTCCGTGACAGCCCTGGAAAGGTTTCCAGAATGAGTGGGAGTTAATTACTTTTTAATAATCTTTTTAAAAGTGTTAAACATCACGTTATATGACCATATATGGTCATGTTGTTCTGCTCCCCCACTCTGCAAACAGCCAATGATGGGCCTGGAAGGGGTGGGAAGAGGAGGGACCCTGGGTGAGCATGTACACAGCTATGCTTCCCAAACATATTTTGCACAATCGTGCCACATCTGGAGTTTCTTGAAGCCTGAATAATATTTAGGAGTTTCTTAATAGTAAAAAAGGTTGTGATTTTTAAGTCGTTCCCACAGCTGCTGCATGGCTGCAGGGAACTCGATTTGGGTGCAGCCAATCCAGACTCAGCTCTTCAAAAGCAAGTGCTGTAGTTTGGCCCTTAGTTGCTATCCTAAACAGGCTAAAGACCAGCTTTTGGTAAATTGGATCATCTTTTGGATTCTGTTTGTTAGAAGAGAGCAGCGGTACTATTTTTTACTCTCTTGAGTACAACCAGGGGTAATTAAAATAAATCCTTGTTGGTATCTATACGAATTCAGTGAAATGAAAATGTGGCACCAATGTTCACTGTTTGAATGACAAAGTAACCATCTGTTCTGCTCAAGGATTAGGACTACTAAAAGAAATGTATTCAGGAGTACATCAGTTAATTAAGTAAAGTGACTAGGAACTTGGGGATTTACTAGCTATCTTTACAACTGCCAAAGGATTAGTATAGCAGTTGGCTCAGGGAGGGGATTAGCTTCATTTAGGGTTCTTTCTGTGTAATCAAACTGAATATTGCATTCTTTATATAAGATATAAGATCTTCTTTTTTAAAAAAGACCTTTAATATGATTTAAAACAACCCAAACTGTTGTGATATAGATAGTCTGGTGATGGTAAGTCCCAGACTCTTCATTCTGCATATCAAAACTTCAGAATCAACTAAAATAGAGGTATTAATAGGCCAAGAGCAACCCTTCCTGCATGAGCATCAGGGAAATAAATGCAGCAGGCTCAGAGACATTCTTGCTAGATTTCCCCCCTGATATATTTGCATAATAATAGCTGTGGACAGGACTTCCAAAAGCCACCATGGGCCCCTGGGCAGATTTTACTTCCCTCGATGCCCCTTTTCCAAACCATAATTGTATATTTGCATACATATAAAAATAGGACACATCTTAACATTTGATGAACTGGGTTGTACTTCACAAAGACGTCATATCACAATAAATATTTTGTGAGTAAATGAGTAAGAATACTCTTTAAGTTTACCCTTGTGCCTTGACCTTTTTCAATCAAATATAGAACCGTGGATTCCTCAATGTGAACTCAGAAGAAAAAAGAAAATCACGAGGCACATAATAGTCTTCTCTATGCTTATAGATGAAAAGGTTATAACATGAAGAATAAATGATCAAACATATGATGAAACATAAAGAGTCAACCAAAACGGGATCCTAGGTTAAGTGACCCGCTTTCTGTTTTATCTTTGTCAGTGGTTGCTCTTCCAATACACTGTCACAGTAGTAGTCGTAGTATCACATTGGCAAAATGCTCATAATCGTCTGGGGATTTCATAAAGTGAGCTTTTTCAAGCCTAAAATTAGAAGTAAATTTAGTATGTAGCCGTGTTGGGTGATGGGATCATTGGGGCTGATTTTGTTGATATATGTTCGAAATAAATTATGTTATTGATATTGAACGTCTACTGGCACACTCCATCAAAGAGAAATGTAGACAGATGAGACATCCATTATCCCGCCTTAGGGAGCAGGTCAGTAGATGTCCTACAGCATCAATGGAAGCGCCAGAGCAGTGAGGCCTAGCACTGAGGTGCGCTCGTTGCTCTGGCACTGCCACCACTGCCAGTCTTCCAAGGCCACTCTCACCATCTGAGGAGCTATTAGAAAATTTCCACATGGAGGTGTAAAATGCTTACTGCCTCCTGCTTGCAGACATGCAACAGGAAACTGCACGTTTGCACACTTCCTGATGGGAGATCCCTCCCGCATTATTCCACCAGGATTATGCAACAACAATAAAACATTTCCTTTTGGGGATACTTTGTATAATGGTCTCTCTTTATTTGTGGTAATCGGACTCCGATGATTGTGTGTTCACAATGAAGAGTTAAAACACAGAGCACGGACACCAAGCTAATAGGAAGATGGCTGCTTCATCACATGCCCCCCCTTTCCCTGTTCATACCCCACCACCAGAAAACACAAACAGGAATGTGTTTTAGCATCCTGAAGTACAATGAAGATACATTTTATTTGTACTGTGGGCATGTTGCTTTGTGGTCCTTTAGCAATGTGGACCACACCATTTTTAAAAAATTTGATCCAGAATTGGAGAGGCGAGGGCAGGCAAAATGTTACCGAGACTGTCATGCATTTTTGCCTTCAGATGGGCTTGCCCCTGTTTATACCCAATTTGCAGTGTGACAAGAAAGGGAAACCAGTTTTTGGTGATATCCCTCATCCCAGAGCAAACTGCACAAAAATTCACACCAACTCTTGCACAGCTGTGGGTTGCTGCTGACTTCATGTGGAATCAGCACTAAAACCCGCAAATGATGAGAGGTTGTGCAGGGGCAAATTCCTCTTGCAGAAATGGTCTGACATTCAGAATCCAGGGGTTGGTATTTGTTTTGGGGGTGTCATTTTTGTTTTTAACCTCACCAAGCTTTCCATACAACTGTTTGCATCTGAGTGGCAACAGATTTTGATTAAAATATTTTGATGTGGAAATGTAAAAGAAATGGAGTGATGAAGAGGATTAAATTCAGTGAAATTAAACAAGGTCAAATCCTTGCTATCAAAGCTTCGTGTCAAATGGAGGCAGGCATAATTGTAGTGATCTGTCACTTGCAAAGGAGAAAAAAAAATCTACTCTGCTTATTTTCTCATTTATATGTAGCAGTTAAAGAAAGCCAGGGTTAAGCTGAGTCATGTTTGCTTCCATTACTGCCAGTGTTTAAAGGCATTTTTTGAGACTGAATATTAATTCCTCTGTTTGAGAACAGAAGAGTGAAGGCAAAAGCTCTATCAGTCCTTCTGGCAGGGTGACAGCAGTACATAGTGCTACCCACCTGAGCATGGTAATTTAAATTTCTGTAAATCTGGGGTTATACTTGGGAAAGGTGTAATTTGGGGTTGGGGAAGGAACTTATGAGGTTATGATACCACAGAGTCTGTCCTCAGAACTTCCAGGGAAAACTGATCTCAGTATTCTGGATATTAATTGTAATTCTGGGAGAACTGGCTGCACCTTTCTGTTGGTGACCTTAGAAGTAATGATTTTATGTTTGTATAGGTTAACAGAGCCAAGGAGAGATTGCCTCTAGGCTTTCTAAAGCCTTGTTCTGAGAGGGATATCTGAACCTTAGTGTGAGATGCACTATATCAACCTGCAGGTGTAGGCCCCCTTGAATGTATGTGTATCTAGATTTTTAAAAGTTCCATTTTCATAGAAAACTAGCATGTCAGCAAGAAGGTTAGTCTACAGCCCCCTTTCTTAAATCCTAGTTTTCAAACTGATGAACATTCAGTCACATGGTAAAGCTCCCCCTGTTATATATGTAGACATTCTGCACAGTATGTGCAATGATGGCTTGAAGGCCAACCAATCCTAATCTGACTAGACTCTAATAATGGACCAATCCGGGGGCCCTGCTAAGGGCCAGTCTGGCTTCTTCGTTAAGGGCCAATCAGAATTCTCGGTGAGCTGCCTAAAATGTATATAATTTGTTTGTTTGCTTGGTTTGTCAATTCAATGTCCTTCCAAAAGTGGGACAATCTGGTCACCTTAGATTGATGGGTTGTCCTTTAGCACAGGGGTAGTTAACCTGTGGTCCTCCAGATGTCCATGGACTACAATTCCCATGAGCCCCTGCTAGCTTTTGCTGGCAGGGGCTCATGGGAATTGCAGTCCATGGGAATTGCAGTCCATCTGAGGACTACAAGTTGACCACCCCTGCTCTAGCAGGTGATGCCATGGAAAGCTTCAGTTGCCCATGTCCACCCATGAAGCCTCTGTTAAAAGGACAGGCCATTTGCCTCTGGGCTGATTGCCAATCCTACTTTCTAACCTCTCTTTTGTATTGAGTCTCCAAAAGACTGTCCTCTGTGTACCTTCCCAAGAAGCAGTTCAGTCAACCTTGCAGATATCTCAGCCCACCCAGCTTGTTTAAGGGGAAAGCCCTGTTCAGAGAGGAATTCTTTGTCTCCGGTGGTGATGTGGAGCACAGGTGGATCCTTGAAACAAGAGATAAGGCCAGGTGGCCTAGTGGGACAGGGTGGATAGGTGGTCTGTGGAATGAGGCTGGACAAGATGGTCTTTTCAATTTTGCATGAAATTAAAAGGCTTCCCATAATACACTGAGAGCTGAGCCAGTTTACCATGAAATTAAGTCTTATTTGCAGTGCTGTAGAAATGCTGCACTAGCTGAGGTGAAGTGGAGAGACAGCACCAGACAGTGAGCAGGTACATGAAGAGGAGATTAAGTCTTCAAAGAGTGTTTGTCAGAACAGGCTTCCCGGAGCTTAATGTTTACCTGTGAGCAATTTCTGGAGGCATAATTGGCTTTTGTATTCTTTCCACGCAGGAGGATTCTGTTTATCTCTCTGAACCAGCTTGTAAAATAGCAGAGCTCCACTGAAATGCTTTGCATAATGTGAAGATCTCAGCCAGACTCATTCCATGTATGATCCACCAAGCTGGATGCAACCTCCAGCCAGGTCTTGTGACCATGGAGGTGTTGTTAGCCCCCTGCTTTTTCCACTCTTTGACGGACAGCCAAAGAAGCAGATGTACTGAACCCCTTGGGGGCTGCCATACTTCACAAATGGTAGAGGCCCACAAATACTGATCTGAGAGGAATGGGTGGTCTTCTACCTGCTCTTGTCATCCAATGGAAGTCTTTATGTCTCTCTCTTCCAGGCCCACCAAGGAGTTCCATATATCATGAAATCCTAGTTGGGCAGATTTCACAAATGACTCTTTATCCTCTTCCTCTCCTTTTCAGATGTTCTGAAGAGCAGCTAGAGAGATGGCTGCAGGTTGGTGTGGTGTTATTCCCCCCCCCTTTGGTTGTGTAGACCCCAAACTTTGAATGCATCTGTGACTCCAAGGTTCAGAAATCCTTTTAAAATGTCCACTTGTATGCTGAAAACTCCCTCCCATTAACTTTTTTATGAGCAACACGAAGAGGGAAGGATGTTTTATCTCATAAAAGTATTCTAGTGTTACTTGCTTGTTGCTGGTCACTTTCTAATTCAAATTGGAGAGGTGGGGGAAATCCACTCATTGCTATTTTGCAGTGCTGAAGGATTTTTGGATTGGAGCCTGTAATGCCTAGCCTTTGAGGACTGCGTAGCTGGGACACCTCCCTGCTTAAATAGGTGACAACATTTAAGTTCATTGTGCATTGGTGGTGTGGAGATGCATAAGGCAATCCATGATATCGTACAGTGAAGGTGGTTTTCACTAGGGCAATCCTCACTGTCTGGAGGAGCCTGGGAGGAGAACAATGTTTTGCCCCTGCAAGCCTTATTGACCTCAGGGTTCAATGAGGAGGGGGCTGCTAAAGCTGAAAGAACTTCTTCAGCACAGGGTTAAGGTAAGTGGATAGTGAAGAGCAATTATCAGAGCCAGTTCTAGATTTCAAGGAGCCATATGTTAAGATGCCTTCCTGTATGCCTCCCACATGTGCAACCTCCTGCATGGCATTTGCTCATGTGAGCTCAGGTACCTATGCAGACACAAACTACCACCTCTGGCAGCAGAGTGTGACTTTCTCATGCACCTTCAATAGTCACGTGAGCCAATGTTACAAGGAGTACAAAACAGTCATATCCTTTAACTCAGTGCTTATTTATTCCGTGCTTTTCTCCCCCAAATCATGTTGATGGTAATGGAACATGGAGTCAAGTTGCAGCTGCATATGGTGACCCCATAGGAGTTTTAAGAGATGTTCATAGTTGGCTTGCCATTGCCTGCCTCCACGCCACAACTCTGGTGTTCCTTGGAGGTCTCTCATCCAAATCCCAGGCAGGGCTGACCATGCTTAGCTTCTGAGAGCTGACAAGATTGGATTGCCTGGGCTTTAATAAACAAATGACAACAGAATTGTCAAACATGCAGAAAGTAACAGAATAAAGCGTGAAGTTCCACCAGACTCACATTTTGTTCCGCTGCTTCAGACCAACATGGCTGCCCACCTGAATCTATACAGAAAGGCTTGAAGCCAATAGCCCAGGTTATTCAGGAACAGGAAACACTTTGTCTCTGCCCCTTTGGCTCATGCCCCAAGGTCTTCTGCCTGTCTCCACACCCTAGTTCATGCCTAGAGTAAGGAAGAGCAGAGAGGAAGGCACAGTTTAGAAGCTGCAGCTGCCTGCCATGATATTTGCCCTTCCTGATCCATTGCTGCCTTTGGCTACCTCTCCCATCAGGATATGGAGAGATTGCCACAGAAGCCCATGTGATGCCTTCGTTGTTCCCATTATTCCATGTCTTTTCCCTAAGTGGGGTGTTCAGTCTCGATGGTTGGCTCACCCCCTCCATCTAATTTTCTTTTGCATCCTCATTCAGTCTGTTTTTTTATCATACTCACTCAATGCAAATGGCACTTTGTAAGATGATCGCCAATATATTTTGCAGTAAATAACAGGGTCTATAATCTTTTTATTGTTTTGAATTGCTTTATTGTCTGGCTTGGTACGAGGCAGCATTATTTCATGTGCTTGAAATTCTACATTTAATCTAGAATTTAGCTCTTATGTACTGAATGTATGCATGGCGTATCAAATAATGCGGCAGCATGAATCAGTGTGGTAAGAATATAGGATGAGGGTTCAAATCCCCACTGACCATGAAGTTCGCTAGCTGATCTTGAGCCAGTGATACTCTGTAGCCAAAGGTACCTTTTCTTCCCTTTCTATGATTCCTTTCCTTTCTCCCATTGAAGCTCCTCTCTGGGTTGATGTAGGGATAAATCCTACACACCATCCTATGCTTCTTGGGTGAAGAATGGGATTTTTAAAAGAACTAGATCAATAGATTTGTGCATGCAGATGGTGCTGGGAAGGGACAGGCTCGTGTGTTGGTCTAGGGTTGTAATAGTGGCTCTGAAACTACAGTAAATAATGCCTCCAAAAGTGCAAAGTAGTCATTTATAAAGCAGCCTATGTTCAGCTTGATGTAATAAATTAGTTCACTTTTTGGAGATTCTTCTGAGTCAACTTGTCATTTATCCCCTTGAGGGACTTGTTAATATTATATTACTATTACTCCTGTTGGGTCCACTGTAGAAGCCACCCTGCAAAATGTGGGACTGCCAGATCCTCATTTGGATCCCAGTTGGAACTGATCTATTGGACCTTTGCCTGAACAATTCTTCTGTTACATTTGTTGTAGTCTTGTACAGAAATTTGCAGTATTGTATAGTTATTACTGATGGTCGTCTTTATGATGCTTTATAAGTACATGACTATTTTGCACTATTTACTTTAGTTTCCCAGCCCCTATCCCCCAGCCCCTTTGTTCTGGTGTCTTCTATTTATTATGTACCCCAGTTTTTGTTCGTTTATTGTAGCCTCCAGATGATGGCTGGAGATCTCCTGCTATTACAGATGAATTCCAGGTGAACAGGGATCAGTTCACATGGAGAAAATGGCCCCTTTGGAGGTTGGACTCTGTGATCTTATACTCCATTGAAGTCCCTCCTCTATCTAAACTCCAGCCTCCCTAGAAAAAGAGTTGGTTTTTATACCCTGCTTTTCACTACCCAACAGAGTCTCAAAGCAGCTGACAATTGCCTTACCTTCCTCTCTCCACAACAAACACCCTGTGAGGTAGCTGAGGCTGAGAGAGCCCTGAAAGAACTGCTCTGTGAGAACAGCTGTAACAGGACTGTGACTAGCTCAAACTGACCAAGCTGGCTGCATATGGAGGAGTGGGGACTCAAACCAGGCTCAGCAGATTAGAGGCTGCCGCTCTAAACCACAATACCAAAATGGTTCTACCTCTAACCTCTCCAGGTATTTCCCAACCCAGAGCTGCAGCTCTCCCTGGGAGGTAAGGCTCTGTCTGTCCCTTTGTCTTTCACCCCATACCTTTCTGGTGCATGATATAAACCGTCAAGTATTTTAGCAAATATGAAAATTGGGAGCATATAATGCAAATGCTCCAGTAATGTATTCATGCACTCCAAACAGTAATGAGCTTGGCTGTCATCTTGCTGAAACTGGGGCCAATATTCTTTCTGGATTTTCTAGAAAGTGCAGAGCTCTAGCTGCAATTCTTTCTTTAAAAAAAAATATCCGCAGAGACCCCAAGACCCAGTTCTGTCTTTCTGTTGGAATGTGAAAATGTTGTTTTCTGTCTCATGAGATTGGCTGGCCCTTCACAAATGATTTTTTTTAAAGGCCCCCAAATTCCACGAAATGCTAGTTCACTTTGAATTGCAGATTTGCAATGCTGTAAAATATTTATACTCACCCTCGTGTTGGCATTAAATTTTTCAGGAAGGTTAAGGTCATGATTCATGAATCACAATAGGGCTTTTAATGAAATGAAATAGCTCTGCATGTTGAACTTTCATTTTAATTTGTCCTCTCTGAGGCTGAGAAATTTTATATGCCACATTGGCCAAGTCCTTACTGCACACTGACAGCCCACCTTTTTATCTCATGAAGATCTAGGAGCCTGAAATGGACTGTTGGTCTGTCAAGCCCAGTCTTTTCTATGTAATCTGCCATAGCCATCCACGACCACAAGAGAGGCATTTCTGGGCCACAATTCAGTAGAAGGCAATTTAATGTGTTTCAACCTGATTACGCGAATTTCAATGAACAATCCAAAAAATATTTGTGCTGGGGGTGGAGAGAGTTTCCATTAATTTTCCCCCAGTATCTTTGGAGACTTCAAATATTACAGGGTGTGTGTTTTTTTTTAAGTAGTATGACCTCAGGATTCAAGGATCCCAAAGTAAGCTCATTACGATAACACACCTTAAAATTAGATGTTTATGTGTGGAAACACTTCTCCTTTTTCATATTCAGATTGCTTGAATGCAGAGGATGAGTTTTTAAAGGGATTCTGCTGTGGGGATATTTTTTAGATTTACCCGCAGTGGAGCAGCAACAAAAATAATAGAGCCCACTTCAAAATTAGCCCATTGCTTACTGAAAATCATATATTGGGATGAGGGCTATATCTCTAGAGTTTTATATTGCTCCACAGTCTTGGGGGGAGGGAGGGGCACATGCGTGCACACACACACACACACACACACACACACACAGAAGAGTTCTTTCCCTACGTCTTAGGCTTTGCTCCTCAGAGCTCTACACAATGTGCTAGATCACCAGAACAAAACCCTGGGAGTAAAGATGGAATTGTTACCATCAGGAAGGTATCTGTGGGAATTGCTATGCTGTCTACCTCTGCCAGGTTTTCAGAGGTCTATATGAGTAGGCCATCTGTACGTATAAATTAAATGGTAAGAGGGTGGTGGGAGGAGCTGGCACTCATAGTTGACCAGTCAGGTATGCTGTCCCAACTGTCCCATTCCTAATTGGCTGTCTGTCCAATGAATGGCCAATCAGGAAAGGTGTCCCACCCCTGGCCACATCCCCCTCCAGCTTCTTCCATATGGAAGAAGTGCCAGCTGTCCCAGGCAGCCCTGGCTTCAGCCCCGGCTGCAGACTTACCAGGCCTCAGGAGCACTACAGTGGTGGTTGGGGGAGAGGGTGAGCCAATCCCTCCCAGAGCTCCCGCTGCCCCACATAGCTCCATCCGCAGCCTTGCCAGTCTGAAATACAACAGGCCTTTTTGCTAGTGTTCCTTATATTTTTGATGGGTTTGTTTTCTGAAGTTGATGTTACCAGACTTCTACTCAACTTAATGTCCAACGTTCCTTCAATACTCTTCATGTTTGCTTCATTCAAGTGGGCCCCATGTCGGTCTGAAGCAGCAGGACAAGGTTTGTGCTTCCAAGCTGTTTGTTTCATCCAGTGTTAATATGATTTCAGAAGTCTGTTAAAATCTCTGTCTGTTAACCTTAGTACATGTTCCTTAGGGATTCTTTGATCTGTTGGGTAATTACATGTAATGAGTCAAGGTATACATAAATGGCTGCTAGTGCTAGGAAGGATTTTACAGGATCTAAGGTCAAAGGGATGTGATGCGAGCTACATGATTGTAAGAGTTTTCCTTTTTCTTATTTTTTTGTGTGTCTTGTTTTTATGGAGTTACAGCTAAGACAGCTTCCAATACATTGGACCTCAAATTATCTTTATAAGTAATTCGCAGTACTCTACTGGGCTTTCTTCCCATACTCCGCTAGGATGTAAATAGAACTATGAATGACTGTCTAACATTTATGGGTTCAGTTTGAGTTTGGATGGTGCAAGTGAGTGAAACTGCAGCAGCTGAGATTGTTTGACTTGCTGCAAACTTTGACAGGGAGAATTATGCAACACTTGACTGAATTTACACATCAGGAGACATTGCAACCAGATTAAAAAGACTTCATGATAAAAATGCCAGATGCCAAACAATCACCTAGAACTTGCAGATCAGTTAGACACAGATTTTCGGGGAAAGACTTTTGGGGCAAATGAAGCAGAGCTTTTCAAACAACCTCCTAAGGGTCCATCCTCCAAAGCTGCTATTTCTGGGAGAACTCCTTGAGGTTGGCAACCCTATATGCAGGTATATAATTGAGCTGGTAGACAGTCACCATTTTAGAGCATTTAACCAGGATGGATTTTTTTTTAAGTAAATACAGAGCTGCAGCCCATCACTGAATGTAAGCACTTTAGGAACTTAAACCTAATCATACAATTATGTTAAACTTCTTTGCTGTGGTTGAAATTGCTGAACCAGCACTGATACTTGGAAGATTACTATATTACTCATTCATGAATATGGAACATCTCATTCAAATAGGTCAATTTTATTCCCCCTTCCCAGTCGGGGAGATGGGGACCTTCTCTAAAATACTTTTTCTGGAGGGGATATCTTGTTTGGAATTCTTGACCAATCAAGCACAATCATTATTTTCTGTGTATCGAAGTCTGAGCATGCCCTGATTGCTAATTAGGAGTAGCTAATCCAAATTAGCTCCTGAGATCTGCCTTTTTTTTCTTTTTTAATCTGGAAGAACTTTGTTTTTGTGGCTGCAAAATGCTTTCAGTGTCCATTTTCAAGGTCAAGTGGTTATTTGGCTTTTGTTTATTTTTTTAGATCACATTTAAAAGTTTTATATAGTTCAGTATACAATCTCTGCTTTATTATTTTTATTTTGCAATTTCAAATTCAATATCCAGTCAGATGCATCTTGGAAATTTATAGAATTGGTAGCTATAGAAATACATATATCCTCAGGATCTGGTGATGCTTGGAGAGATCCTGCTACCACTTCTGAATTCAAAGAGCCAGGTACAAGATAAAGTGGCTAGTGCTCTGTCAATTTTGTGTGTGTGTGATCCCATATACTTTCTACTTTAGGCAAAATTTCTATTCTTTGGCATCTGGCTAAAACAGCCAAGTGACCAGCACCAAGCTAAGTATGAAAAAAAGGTCTTGATATGTAGATTGAGGACTACCAAGGAAGTGTGCTCATTACAAAGAATATCATTTCATGAACTGGATTTAGAATGAGATACCTTTGATGAACATAGACTTTTGAGAGATTCAATGTACCTGTAAAGAAATAGTTAGTGTGGAACTACCACTAGGTGACTCTGTTTTCTATTTGGATTTAGGCCTGATTAAACAGCACTGGCTGGCCAACTTTGTCACTATATCTAGAGAAGAAGAAAAAAACTCAGGCCAGACAGATATTATTGATGGTCTTAGGTGCTGGTTGTAGCTAAAGCTGTTATCAAAACTTCCCCACATTCATACCCATCTAAAAAGAGTATCATGGTATAAGAGAGGGAAGGGAATGTAACAAATAATTAGGCACAAGCTCATAGTGTATAGCTGCCACTGGAGAACATGAACTCACCAGTTTGTTGGCTTCCAAGCTGCCTGTGATTTTCAGAGCCTGTGCAAAACAAAATCCTACTTAGGATTTTTTCTCATTCTCATTTTACTCTCTGTTAAGTTCCTGTTTCTTTAGATTTCCCTCCCCCCTTTTCCGCATATCAGTGGTTAATTTGAAATAAAAAAGGTTTATTTCTAGTTTATTTCCCTATAGATTTAAACCACAGAGGAATAAAGTGGAAATAAACCTGTTTTATGTCAAATCAACCACTTGGAGGTGTGAAACAGAGGGGGGGGGGGGAGACAAGGACCAGAAGAAACAGAAAGTTAAAAAGAAGTAAAATGAGAATGTAAAAAGCCACTGTTGGCTAGTGAGATGTTTCTCACACGTTAGATAAAACACTGTGGAAATCCATGATTGCAAACCATTCTGGTAGCAATTGTACCATCCCCCCCCCATCCCAAAGAGCTTTCTCCTGTTAAAGGGGGCTCTTCCACTGGTAAAAGAATCTCATGTATCAGAGGAAGAATTCTTGCTTTGGGGAAATGGTGCTCTTAGCGGAATAAATCCTTAGGATCCAAAGGAATACCTTTTTTCCTTTTCTTTTCTTGCCCAACATACAATTTTCTTCTGGCAAAACAGCCCAGTCTCATCTAGATCCTCTCTCCTGGTAGAAATAAGCTGATTTTATGATACAACAGAACATTCCAAGTTCTCTCACCACCTGCCCACATTGTAGCAAGGACATGAGGAAATGCATGCCTTGATATAAGGTCAGTTCTGCTAGATGCATGGCGGCCCTTTTTGAAGCCAGATGTGCATTTATGGGCTAATCTGTCAATGCGCCAACTAAGACATATTCTTCCTTAATGGGTTGCCACACTGGGTAGAAGAGGGGGAGCTTATGGTGGTGCTTTATTGAGCCATATAACTGTATTTGGCAATAATGTAGCATTTATGAACTTGGATACTGTACAAAGATTATGAAAACCCAGTCCCTTAAACCTCCTCTCAAGATACGGTGGAATTGTTTTTCTTTGTTTTCCCTTTCCATCACTGTACAATTATTCCCAGCATGCTTCCTTTTATGCAGCAGCTTGATAGCATTGTGTTCTGGCTCAAGGGCTGCCATTAAGTAATAACAGCTGGGGATCTCTAGAATGTCATTACCAGACTGTTTTAAATGGGACAAACCAATGCTTCAAATTCATTATGAGGGAGGAAGGGTTTGGAGGACAGTTTGAGACTTTGACTTGTGGGATATGCATAGCTATCTGACCTCTCCAGAAGCACCATATTAGTTCTTTGGGATAACAGATTTATCTGTGGAGGAACAGTTTCGATTTAAAACCGAATGGATTCAAAGATCTTTATATTAAGAGAAGAGACCTTGTAATCAAACCATTAAGACATTGGATTGTTGTCCTCTGATTTGGCGAGGGAGAATTTTCCATAGCAGCCAAGAAGACAGCCCACATAGAATGGATTGGAGGGGTATGGAGGTTCCCCTTCACACAGAGCATTAGTGATGAGAGGGAGAATTTTCAGTGGTAACCAAGAACAAATCTCTGTTTCTGCAGACACTACACTGACTGCACATAACTCATAGCATCATAGAATCATAGAGTTGAAAGGGGCCATACAGGCCATCTAGTCCAATCCCCTGCTCAATGCAGGATCAGCCCTAAGCATCCTAAAGCATCCAATAAAAGTGTGTATCCAACTTTTGCTTGAAGACTGCCAGTGAGGGGGAGTTCACCACCTCCTTAGGCAGCCTATTCCACTGCTGAACTATTCTGACTGTGATTTTTTTTCCTGATATCTAGCCTATATCGTTGTACTTGAAGTTTAAACCCATTACTGCGTGTCCTTTCCTCTGCAGCCAATGGGAACAGCATCCTGCTGTCCTCCAAATGACAACCTTTCAAATACTTAAAGATGGCTATCATGTCCCCTCTCAACCTCCTTTTCTCCAAGCTGAACATTCCCAAGTCCTTCAACCTATCTTCATAGGGCTTGGTCCCTTGGCCCCAGATCATCCTCGTCGCTCTCCTCTGTACCCTTTCAATTTTATCTACGTCCTTCTTGAAGTGAGGCCTCCAGAACTGCACACAGTACTCCAGGTGTGGTCTGACCACTGCCGTATACAATGGGACTATGACATCTTGTGATTTTGATGTGATGCCTCTGTTGATACAGCCCAAAATGGCATTTGCCTTTTTTTACCACTGCATAACACTGCCTGCTCATGTTTAGTTTACAATCCACAAGTACCCCAAGGTCTCGTTCACACACAGTGTTACCTAGAAGCATATCCCCCATCCAGTAGGCATGCTTTTCATTTTTCTGACCCAGATGCAGAAATTTACACTTATCTATTAAATTGCATCTTGTTCTCATTTGCCCATTTTTCCATTGTGTTCAGATCTCGTTGAACTCTGTCTCTATCTTCTGGAGTATTTGCCAGTCCTCCCAATTTGGTGTCGTCTGCAAACTATTTCTTTCTTATCTCTATATCATTCTTTATATCAATGGGACACCAAGCAGCTTACAGCATTAAAGCAGCTGAAAACAGAAATAAAAGTCAGATAGGACAAAGCAAGCCATCACTCATTGTTATTTTTAGGTCTGTTACAATCTAAAATTATGTAAAGCTGAATACAAGGAAAGTTCCATTATATAAACACAGTTTTTCTGCAGGCCCTTCTTTCTCCTCTAACAGGTTTTGCCTTTGATTAGCACCAACCCTTGATAGGGTATACTCTTGTGAGTAGTTTGTTTGATTGAACTTAAGATCACCAGAAGAAACCTACTGGATCAGACCAGTAGTCCATCTAGTCAATCCACTCCTCTGGAGGTCCAACCACAGGGCATAGAAGATGAGGCCTTCTCCTGATGTTAGCTAAAGAGTAAACAACCACTCTGTGTATATAGACAATAAAATACAACTGATGCTTCTGATGAAAGCTCAACGGCTGAACAAGTTAAATTCTCACTTCTTTATTTCCAGTTCTCCAAATTCTGACAAGTTATCCAGACTGTAGTCCTTGTTTCAAATTGCAACATTCTTCTTCCAGTTCTAATAATAAAAAACATCCAATGAATACACTTATCTTCATATAAACATCATTACAAACATCATTGCCAACTACACTTACCCAGTGGTAATATTCAAATACATAACACTGAGGTTCCTAAAGGATTTATAACCTAAGACAACATCTGTTGCAATCTTGAGAACCGCATAAACATAATACAAGCATTATTGTATATCAAAAGTTAGTCAATGGTAAGTGTACTTTGATAACCTTTATATGGCCAAGTATGGAAATGAACCTGGACATTCCAAATCCTAGTCTGACTGTATCACACCAACAAAATAACCAGTTTATGATGGTCAGAGAGCATATAATATAGCCAACCAGCTGCCAGATGGGTTTACTATTCTTTACTAATGTGATTGTTCTTTGTTAATTCTGATCCTCAAATTAGTCATACTGAGATTGGTATAAATAAAAAGAAAACATTTTCTCTTTCTGTTGTTAATGGGATTTCCTAGCTCCCTCATTTTTTATCACTTCTTAACTTTTCTTGACATTTTTTGGGCACAGAAATGCAGATGTACTTCGGCAGTGTTATCTTCTAGAAATACTCTCAGGAGGTGTCAGTCATTACAGCTGGCTCCAAAACCAGCTCTGGGCTTTCACTCAAAAATATGTGAAACAATGTCAAAATGTGACAAGCTATTACAGAAATAATTTGGAGCTTTCTTGCACCTATAACAGAAACAGAGAAAGATCTGCATTCAATAAGAATTAGGTGGTACCAAGATACAGGGTTTGAGAGTGTAGAAAGTCCCCCTCTCTCCCCCATCAAATAACCAACTAGACTACAATAAATAAGAGCTTTGTCTTTCTTATGGGTCTAAGGGCATGTTCCTCTGCTAATTTAGTTCCCCTTTCCAGTTGTCTTTAGACAGGCAATTGATGTTAGAATCCATCTCTCTGACATGTTAGCTTTTTGTAGGCAGGGAGTTCAAGATGGAGGGGAGCATCCCATCAGAGTGCAGCTTGCAGCTTGCAGCTTGAATTCGTATGATCCAGGAAAGGCTATACCGTTATAGCTTAGTTCTGAAAGTCACAGAAGCTGTGTCCTGTACAAGGTTGGCAAGATCGTTTTCAGCTTTCCAGTAATCACTAACATATTTAAGAACAGACATTATTTGAGACATCCCTATGCTTACCTGGGAATTCTGCCTGACAAAAACTGGTTGGAAGCTCCAAGGTATTTGAAATGGAAACACTCTCCCGCCCCTGCAGCAACTGGCTATGCCTCCAAGGTTTGTGCATCTGGTGGTTTTACTGTGCTGTGAAATACCTGTAAAGTACATTACTGAACAAAATGCAGTAAGGCACAGGACCAACAACCTCAGCTGTGAATGAACTTGATGATGATGACGATGTAGATGTAGTACAATGGTTTTCAAAATGTGCTTCAGGGGAAAACTGGGGGTGGATCTTTAGGAATCTTTAGGGTCTTTAGGAATTCCTGAGGGGGGAAAGATGAATAATCTAAATGTCACTAATGAGAAGACAGAAAATAGGGAGAAAAGATCCAGTCCAGAGTAAATAGGAACATGTTTAAATCCTGTCAGGAACCACCATCCAGTGAAGTTCTTGGTGATTCACCGCCATGGCTACACCTAGGCGATATCAGACCACTGATGCTTAGAGTGGGTTGCCTCAGCTCCTGCAGAGGGATTAAAAAAAAAAACCCATAGCTTTAAGTCTGTGATGGGGGGAACAACAGCCAGCTGGAGCATCCCACAGGTGCAAACTGCCTTTCTGGGAGCATTTTCCCTTCTAAGGTAATTCCTCAGGCAGATACCTCCCAGGCTACCTGACAGTTGTCCCATCTGACCAGATGCTTCATACCTCATTTTGGGGAATCAGCTGTGAAAATAACTGTGTTCCTAATGATCTGCAGGTATTCCTATCCCTCTTGTGGCCAATACTCAGAATACTCGGAAGGACAACCTCTACACAGATCTCGGCATGCCAGTGGGCCAACAACAAGGTGAGTTATTTTCCCATATGCTCTATAGGAAGAGCCCCTAGGGCAGGGGTAGTCAACCTGTGGTCCTCCAGATGTCCATGGACTACAATTCCCATGAGCCCCTGCCAGCATTTGGAGGACATCTGGAGGACCACAGATTAACTACCCCTGCCCTAGGGGACAAAAAGGCCACCAGCTTACAACTGTTAGTGTAAACTAATCTATGCACACGTTCACACAAAGCTGCCTTATATTGAGTCAGATTTCCATTGGTTTATTACTGTTGGTATTGTCTACTTTAACCACCAGTGAATCTCCAGGGTCTCAATCACAGGTCTTCCATATGACCTCCTACCTGAGCATTTTTGCTGGAGATGCCAATAATTGTCCCTAGGGTCTTCTATGTACAAAGCAGATGTTCTACCCCTGTGCAATGGCCATTTCCCCAATGTGTTATAGGATGGCACCTTTGTTACAGCTGTTACCAGATGTCATCCAAATAATTATTTCCAGACCATACTCTAATTCCAGAAGAACAGGAGGCATTCTGAGATTGCCAGTGCTATTCAAACTGTCATTCCATTTTAAAATTTATTTCAGATTTTGTAATTGTATTTTAATGAAATGTTTTTTGCTATTGATGTGGAGACATGATGCACACTGCCCTGAGCCGGCTCGCTAGATAGGGCAGTATATAAATTAAATAAATAGTTTACTAAAATGATTTACCACACAACTGCAAACTACAAGTTTAATATAACTGTCTGTTGCCATTAGTACATAAATTACAAGAAACCCCATCGTTCAAGTCCTCCTGTTTGACTTATTAGAAGTATATCTTTCTTCTTTTGGGAAAATATGCTTGAAGCTTGCTGTCACTACCTGTATATATCTATCATTATTATGATAGAAGATTGTCAAGTATACATGATAAAGCTTCACACACACACACACACACCATTTATAAATGGAAAATTGGCTAATGTTAAATGATGGCTCTTATTTCAGGGGAATAATGGGGGGGGGGGGAGATGCAGTGTGTACATCCAAATAGATGTATGCTGCTTTTATGCTGCACAGAATGAACATCTTCTTTGAGTGTTATTGCTAAACTGAAGAGATCCTTTTGCATGCTGAGAATAAATAATCCAATTCAGAAACACCTACTGAGCCAACAGGACTGAGAAGCGCTACTGGCAGACAGACAACAGAGCTACAAAGGAAGTGATGTAGTCTATCTCATGTTATTGTTTTTATCTTTTAATGAGAAAGTTAAATGCCCTTCACTTTTGCCACACTTGTGAAATTTGTCTGAAATAATTGCTAACCATTTGGCAAGGATGCAGTGATTCTCACAAAGATCCTGAAAGGGTAGCCACAGTAGTCTCCTTCAGCAAGAACTTCAAACATCTCATGGCACGACATTTGTTGTTGTCTGAGATGGCAGTGAGGGCCTTACTTCAGAGCCAGCGTGGCATAGTGGTTAAGAGCAGCGGCTTCTGATCTGGAGAGCCGGGTTTGATTCCCTGCTCCTCCATATGCAGCCAGCTGGGTAACCTTGGACTAGTCACAATCCATTAGAGCTGTTCTTACACAGTGTTCTTACACAGCACTCCTGTCAGAGCTTTCTCAGCCCCACCTACCTCACAGGAAGGGAAAGTGTTTGTAAATCCCTTTTAGATGCCTTTAGGAAGACAAAAGCGGCATATAAAAACCAACTCTTCTTTTTCTTCTTTATCAGGTGCACCAAGTGGATAAAGATATAGTGTGCAGACAGACATAAATATGGAGCCACAGCGGGTAAGAACTGTTTTTGAAGAACGATTGCACAAGGTACTCCTGTATGTGTTTGTTACTTATAAACATAGAGCTAGAAGGTATCTCAAGGGTCATCTAGTCTAACCCCCTGCACAATGCAGGAAATTCACAACTAACACCCCCCCCCCCAATCTCACAATGACCTCTGCTTTATGCCCCAAGGAAGACAACAAACCCTCTAGGATCCCTGGGCTAATAAAACCTTTAAAAATTCCTTCTTGACCCTAGTGTTGCAATCAGCATTATCCTGGGTTGATTCTGTACTTTGTTTATTCTGTTGTGGATCCTGCTGAATTCAGATCGATTTGAACTTGGGTCTTCCTCTATCTACCCCTGCCCATTGAAACATAA
Source organism: Paroedura picta (assembly GCF_049243985.1). Lineage (NCBI taxonomy): Eukaryota > Metazoa > Chordata > Lepidosauria > Squamata > Gekkonidae > Paroedura > Paroedura picta. The sequence continues at coordinate 90,379,397 of NC_135375.1, read as the reverse complement.
AAGTGTTCTGTGCATGATTAGGGAAGCTCAGAAGGGGGGAAGCCAAGTGCAACAGGAACCTCTTTCTTTTCTTGATTGGTGGGGGGGGGCAGGGAGGATTGGAGACAGCAGAGGAGGGGGAATAAATCCAAGAGGCAAATCTCTGCTGAGAGAAGTTAGGACTTCTGGAGCTTCTGCCGAAGGGAAGCCTTTCAACTTGGGAATGAGGAAGCCTTTGAACTGACACCCTGGCCAATCAGGGCTTTTCTACAAAGTTGGAGGCTCAACAGCAAGTTAGTTCCGGACAAGCAGAGAGCTGCACCTTTACTCATGCCAATATACTCATGTTTATATACAGTGTAAATACATTGGACTTGTTTTAAATAATGTAATCCCATTTTTGGCCACTAATTATCTTTGGGCCAACCTGTCTGAATGTAGATTCTTTCCCTTGCCACAAGAGGAATTTAAGTTTTCCTTTTTCTGAATTAGTACAAGTCTTACTAAGTAAAGGGAAGATAATGTAAGCTTTAGATATAGAATGTACATCTGAATAAGACATGATCTACAGCAGTGGTCCCCAACCTGCAGGCCGCGGCCCGGTGCCGGCCCGCGAAGGCCATGGCGCCGGGCCGCGGTTCCCTCTCTCCGCCCCCCCCCCGCAGTAAAAAACTTGCGGCCCGGGAAGCTTCTTACTACGGCAGGGCGGGGAGAGGGAATCGGGGCCGGGCCGCACCCTCAGAAAGGTTGGGGACTACTGATCTACAGTCTCCAAAGCTCCAGAATTAGAGGGGCAAATTCTTTCAGCTCTAGGAATTTTCTTATATTGACCCTGTAGAATCACAAAGGAGAGAGCTGAACATCTCACTAATGTGAATGCCTTTCTGTGAGTTTTTTTATTTCAGGTAAAAGAGATATTTAGCTAGGGCTTGAATATATCTCAAACTTGGGAGGTGCCAAATGCTCTGGGGAGCATGAAAGGTCCATTTGTAATATATTTAGATACATAATATCACTTAAGGAAGCAGAAAGATATAGCTTTATTCTTGTTCTGGAATCAAAACAGAACTTCTTATATTAGATCCAGTACAAGATTATATATTTATGACTTGAATGAAAGACTTGATTTTTTTGTTTTAATTGTCTAGTCCGGCTCTAAAGAAATATAGCAAAATGCTTCAGCTTCTACTTTTTATCCACATAAACCTGTCATTGTGTTCTCTCCGCTGAAGGGAAAGCTGGAGTCAGCATAATGGGAAAGAAATTCCAGAATTATTGGCCTGCTTTTAGTTGTTGCTGTTGCAATGCTGGTACTGATCAGAGAAACCAAATAGCTTGAAAAAGAGGGATGGGAGTTAAATATTTGCAACCAAATTTTGTTCAGCAAATGTATATGTCTTCCTTTATTTCCTCTTGAGAGTGTATTTGTTATGGGTTTTTTTTTTTTTACTGCAAGGTTATGTAAAAAGTAATTCCCAATTATTGAAAACTTATCAAACCTCAAGATCTTTCTGAGATTCACAAAAAAAGTATTTTTGTGATCTTTCAAATAACACTGGGTAATAACAATATTTTATTACTGGCATCACCCACAAAGAGCAGTGGGTGTATTGGCCTTCAGCATTTGATCAATAAAAAAAATAGTGTTTTTTTGTTTTATGGGGTTATTTGAGGGAGTGATTCACAGCGTGGCAACAACCAAAGTGCTTTTATGTTGCCATGACAAAATCATCCGGAAAGGATATTGAAAAAAACAAATCACAAGGTGTGATGTATGCAAATCACAAATCCATATTCCCATTGTCCAGCATAGATAGAGATTAAAGAAGAGTCACATTTCCATCAGGTGCAGAGTCATGGATTTAGACACAAAGAAGTAGAAGCGTTGGCTTTTATACCCCGCTTTTCTCTAGCTGAAGAGTGCCCAAGTGGTTTACAATTGCCTTGCTTTCCTCTTCCCACAATAGTCACCTTGTGCAGTAGTGGGCCTGAGCAATTTCGGAGAGAACTGTGACGGGCTCAAGGTTACCTAGCAGATTTCCCAGGCGGAGGATTGGTGAGTCAAAACTCGGTCACCAGATTAGCGTCTGCCATTTGTGACCACTATACCACACTGGTTCTCTGAGACTGTTCATGAGTAATACGTTAACTTTTTGATCTTGACAGGATGCCAGTACCTGTTTTATCAAGAGGCTTCTTCATTATAGCGATCAATAATATGAGGGAGATCTCATCTATAAAAAAAATATAACATTGTCATTATAGCACCATCGCATACAACATGTAAATTGTAAGGCTGAGATCATCCTTGTATTATTAATATTTTTTTTATTTTACATGGAGCTTTATTAATAGAAGCTGATACCAAAGCGGATCCTAGACTATCACATAACAACTCATGCAGCAAGCACACAGTTTTGTAAATTTGTCTTTTTGACCTTAATAATTTCAGAACATCTGGGTAGCCATCTGTGATAGCAACATTACACAGGAATCAAGTAACTACTTGAAGGCTTGCCCAATTTCTGTCAGAATAAACTTTTGTGACTCAGAACTTACTTCTTCAGATGCATGAAGTGCGCAGCCATGGGGCCTGATTTTATATACAGCATGGAAAGGTGTTACAAATGGAGATGCCAGCCTCTAGGTGGGACCTGGGGATCCCCCAAAAATGCATCTCATGTCAAGACTACAGAAATTGGTTTCACTGGAGTAAATTTATACTTTGGAGGGTGAACTCTAGGCCTTGTACTTCAGTGAGGTCCCCATCTTCCCCAAGCTCTATCCCCATATATCCTGGAATTTCCCAGCCTGGATCTGGCGAACATTGGCCAGGGGGGACCTGGCAATCCTGGCAAAAAGTGGCAGTGTAAAAGAAGAGCCAATTGAAGTTAATCATTAAAGAGTTTTTTTTTTGTTAGATGACACCCCTATTAAAATAATATTCTGTAAAAAAATACAATATTATTAGGTTTGATTCTGTTATGTTCAGTGCATTTGGTATCACCTATATATTTTAAGTTGTTAAATAGTTTAAAAATCCATGAGAAAGGCAAAGGTTAGTTCTGTATAAATTCCAGTGAGCTGGGGACTTGCATTTGCTCTGACACATAGCCTGGAATATGCTTTAAGCTACCTATGAACAGGCTGTGTGAACTGGCTTTTGTATTCATTTCAAAGGAAATGTGTATTAGGCTGGGTCATTGAAGGCCCTTGTAGGGGTGAAAGGGGAGCCACTTGTATCTCATGAACTCCATTGCACTAAAAAAAAAAATGCAGGATGGAGCTTAGTTTTCACCCATTCGTTTTATTGTTGCTGATAATACTGCAATCCAAATCTACTTCCTAGACTAGTGATAGCTAACTCTTCCCAACATACCTGAGTGACCCAGAACTATGACTCCAAGTGGCTTGAGTGGGAAGAGGACATCTTTAGCTGAGAAGGATGGGCCTGCTGCTCCCCTCAAAAAGGGTGGAGCCCACAGATATCCCCCCCCACGATGGTTTCAAATGATGATCCTGCTGAAGGCAGGACTTGACCTGAAGTTACTCATGTAGAATTCTAAATAAAGGTCACTGTAATGATTGCATCCTTGCTAAATGGTTGAGAACAGTGAAATATTAAGACTGACTGCTAATGAAAATTTAAAATGTCAGTGAAGTGCATCCTTCCCGGAGAAAATGAAAAAAAGCCACTTTCAGAGTCTTTCAACTCAAGGTACTATTTATGTGTCTTTTTCCTTATTCATGGTAAAACGTGCCCTCGTCTATAGAAGAAGAGGCAAGGATAACCAATTCACTTTTCCATTAGCCTTCATTCTACCCAGCACCACAGCAATGCAATATTGATAGAAGCTATGTCTTCAGACAGAAAACAAGAGGTGTTTGAGCCTTGCCTGTTAGGGCTCCAATACAGAGGAAATTGAGAGCATAACCATTCTGCATGTAGCATCGTTTTCACCACAGAAAACCCACTGTAGTATTTTTAATTATGCATTGTCCTCCCCTCTCATAGACTGTTTATGCACTGGGAACTTCACTGCCCCATCTCTCATGCAGGAGTACAAATTGGGGGTGGATGGAGGTGCAACGGGCCAAATGCTCCCTATGTGGGCACAGGAAGAGGTGGGGCAACCTGCCACAACTAAAACGTCAGCCTTCAGCTTGGCATGAAACCTCCAGTGCGTAAACGGTCATAGTGGTGACTGTGTCCTTTCAGCGCAGTATTTGCAACTAGCTTTTGTGATGGCACCGAGGATGCCTGTTTTTACATGCATAAATGTTCGCGTGTTTTTTGTGTCCTCCCCGTGCCACCATACACCAGTGGGGGAACAGACAGTCCCTAGTTCCTTCTCCACCAACAGGAGCTTTAGGTGCCCTTTGTGCAGCGCAGGCCCTCTCACCTCTGCTATGACAAATATTACACAAGCAAAAATTAATTCATTATTAATCCATGCCCTCAGAGGCACTCTCTGTGAGGAACTCTCTGTGAGGAACAGTATACCTCTGAGGGGGAAAGATTGTAGTCTTGGCATTCAAAAAGGCTTTGTGCCCCCATGGAAATGTTGAGGTCTCCATGTCCATGAAATGCAATTCCCATGAGGCCCTGCCAGCAGCATGTGCCAGAATGGTGGTCAGGTGACATTGCAGCTGACTATGGCCTGCCAATAAAGAAGAAGAAGAAGAGTTGGTTTTTATATGCTGCTTTTCTCTACCCAAAGGAATCTCAAAGCAGCTTACAGCCACCTTCCCTTTCCTCTCCCCACAACAGACAACCTGTGAGGAGTGTGATGCTGAGAGAGTCCTGATATCACTGCTCAGTCAGAACAGCTTTATCAGTGCCGTGGCGAGCCCAAGATCACCCAGCTGGCTGTATGTGGGGGAGCAGGGAATCAAACCTGGCTCGCCGGATTAGAAGTCCACACTCCTAACCAATACACTAAACTGGCTCTAGCAAAATAGAAGCATCTAGCACAGTGGAAGAGGTGCCCCCCACTTAAGGATTGCCATCATATGTCTTACAAATGCGTAATCACATGCAGAAGAAAACAATACAGTATCAGAGCACAGACATAAATGCGACTGCTTTAAAAAATGACAGTTTAAAAGGGTCAGCATGCTGACTTCGGTGAAAATAGCCCCAGGAATGACTAGATCACTCTAGCAGGATAACATTATAATGACCTGTTGGCATATGATCTGTTAGTTCCTTTGAATTCCCAAGCTTTCATTTCAAAACTAAGCCTAGCCCTTTCTGTTACAAGGATATAAGGGGGAAAGTGTAACACTGCAATTCAAAGTGGTATCATTAAAAACAAAAGGCATTCTGTTAGCACAATGAAGAAAATGGCACCAAGTTGGCGGGGGGGGGGGGGGGCTTTGCATAATGTGCATCTTCTTGTGGGGGAAAGGATAACTGGAGCATGATGAAACCATGGTGATAGGTGGATCCTCCCCCCCCCCCCATGCTGTTGTTTGGTAGCTAAAGTAGAAATAAATCTCTACGCGGAAGCAAACTTTCAGTTATTTCTGGGTAATAATTCCAAAAATGTGGCCGTTCTGGTCTGAATCAGCAGGAAGCTTCTGGCCAGTAGAAAGTTTATATTCCACTGTAAATTTTCCAGGTAAGGATCACAGTGTTAACCAGATCATCCTTTTCATCGTAATTTTTTTAATAGATAGGAGGGTGACTGTATGGCATTGTCACAGCAAATTCATTTGTAAGTACCAGTTCCTAGTTCTAGTTTATACCCAAACTGATGAAATGATAAAACTGTCTCCGGGCTAGAAAACTTTTAAACCCCATGACTGAATGCTTCTTTTCATTAAAGAAAAACAAATCTCCCTGCACACAGAAAACTGGAATCCCTGCCTAATCCTCTCCCTGAATGCCGAGTGCTCTTTTCATGGGTAAACAAACCTCATGTGACCACAGAATCTTTCCATGGGGAAGCATTCCGTCTGGGCCGTGCGTTCACATTGCAGCCTGAAATAGAAACAGGTTTTACCTCCTGTTGTCAGCGGTTTCTCAGAAATAGGTTAATTGCTGAAACCATACAGAATTCAACGATTTTCCTGTAGAGCAGAGATAGAAAGAGTTATCAAGTACTAAGCTGCTTTCACTCCTTCATTCTTTATGGTGGATCACGCATGGCTGGGAGCTGCATGTGAGGTGGCACAAACAGGGTGATCTTATGAAGTTTTGCCACCTAAACAGCACCCTACCCAGGGCAAAGGACACCAGTTAAAACTGGAATGATCCATGCTGCCCGAATGACAGTATCATTCAGATGCAACATTCTTATTTATTTGGTTGTCTGCAAACTGACCTTTAATTGAACCCCAAAACATTGAAAGCGGCTTCCCTCTGCCGTTAGCCTAGATTTTTAATTCATTTATTCACACCCCACTTTTCCCACTGAGACTCAAGATGGATTACAGGATATAAGCAAGGATATAAGACGGTATAAAACAAAGAATGAACAATGAAAGAAGAATAAGATTACAGAATTAGAAAGCAATGTCAACAACACTCTAAGGCAGATAAATTATATGTAATGCAGAAAGTAGATCGCCAAGTAAAGACAGTGCAGTAAAATCAGGTGATGCCTACCTTGATCATTGTAGTGGAGTATTCTATTATAAAGGTGCCCTAATCTTTTTCTTGCAAACTTAAATGGACTCCGGGGAATGGTAGAGGACAGGAAGGCCTGGAGGATCATTGTCCATGGGGTCGCGATGGGTCGGACACGACTTCGCACATAACAACAACAACAATCTTTTTCTAAAAATGGCCGTTTGAACTTTTTTGCACTTTTTGTGTAATGAAAGATCCGTGGGAGACTTCCTAACCTCCTCAGGGAGGCTGTTCCACAAGATGGGAGCCAGCACTGGGGAAACATGTGAACAGGCAGCTGCTGTTCTTACTCATTTGGAGGTTGGCACAGTCCTGCAGGTCGGTGGGTCCAAGCCCATTTAGATCATCCCCAGACCCTTGAATTGAACTCAGTATCTGATCTATAACCAGTGTTGTGCTTGCAGAATGCACCTGACCTATGTGTTCTGCCAGCTGCCCAATACTAACTGTGCTGTGGCTTCCAAGTTGTCTTTAAGGGCAGACCCATGCAAATTACCTTACAGTAGTCTTGCTCGAGATAACTGTAACATGGATCTTCATGGCCAGGTCCATTAAATTGTGTGAGAAATTGTTAATGTGAATGTAAGATACTCCTCTTGAATGCAGTAGGGCATAATGGTACTTAGACTTGGCGGAATTGCGTCTATAGTATTCTCAGTTCTTGCCCACGGCCCCTGTTGTAGCCACAACATGCTGCAGTTGTTTTCCGCCATCGTGGCACAAGAGCGATAAATTCGGTTTTGCAATATTTATTCACCTCTCTGCTTGGCTTGCTGGTTGAGGTACAACAGGAGTGCGCAAAAGATTGATGAATGTTCAACAAAGCTTGAAGCCATCTTAGTGCTCTGAATAGCACCTCTTAATTAACGCTGGTAAAGTGATTATAGCAAATGACTTTTTAAAAAATGAAAGCTCAGCTAAGGAGTCGTGACTGTGATTGATGGGAGGCAGACAGGCTTTGTTCTCATGGGTGGTCTCCTTAAATATATCGCTCTGGGTTTGAATTAAATGGTAGCGTGGCTGTAACAGAAGGGGGCCACCATTCCAACAGGGCCCCTCCAGCCACTCTAATGACACCCACCACCAGTACTTCTCCTAGTGCCCCACAAGCAATTTTCGTGGGGTGGGATGGGGAATTACTCTGAGGACGGAAGTTGGGCAAGATTGAGAAGGAAAGCTGCTAGGGTCCAACATAACCATCATTTTGAAAAAGGGTACATTTGGGAATATTCTTAATAAAGAGTTTTCAAGTGGTGGTTTCCATGGGAAGAGAATGATTCCTGCATCATCTGTGCTCAAATATACATTTCCCATTGAGACCATGGCATGACTCACTGCTGCGTCTCATTTGATATGCCACTGTCCTTTTGAGCACACTGGACTCAGCCAGGCAATTCCCATCTTGCAGAAATCTTCCTCTGCTTTGTCTTTGATCACCCGGCATTTATTTACCCTTTAATCACTGTTGCCAGCTGCAGAGTGCTCTCTTTTGTCCAACTTTCTAACACCCCAATTCTATTATTTTGTATAAATGCCTTAAATTGCGAATAACAACACTCCACTGAAACAAACATATGGATGACCATGAGCTGGGGAGGGGGGAGCCCACACCCAGCAGGGGTATCTCTTCGGTGTCATGAATATAACAAGATTGAAGCCAAAGCTTTAGCTTTATCATTTTGTGACGTACAATTTATAACTGGAGTGGAAAGTTGATAGAGAAGCAAGAGCTCCAATTTATCTCTTCTGTGCTTGGAGGACAGAGCATGCAGGCTTTGCAAACAGAGGACAGGAAGTAGTTTCAAGACACTGGTCTTCTGCCATTGAGGGTGCACCATAGTAGTGTGCAAGCAGTAGGGGTGCCAACTTTACATTCAGAGATTCCTGGAGATTTGAGGGTAAAGCCTGGGAGGGGGAGGGGGAGCTTTAGTGAAGGGAGAGACTCCAGAAAGATATAATGCCATAGAGTCTGCCTTCCAGAGCAGACTCCAAAAGAGATGGAATACAATTTTTAAATGGAGATCAGCTGTAATTTTGGGGGATCTCCAGGCCCTCCTGGAGGCTGTCAACCCTAACAAGCAGCAGAGTTTTTCTGCTTCTCAGAAGAGCACAAAGCCTGACCATCACCTCTTATGAGGCTCAGAGAGTATCATCTGACTGGCCCTGGTGTACTGAGCCAAAGAGACTTCTGCAGCTGGCTTGTCTCCTAGCAGGCCTCTGTTTTTCCCAGAGCTGGGTTGCCTTGTAGGCTAAATCCTAGCCTGCTGTTTTCTCAGCTCACAAGCTCAAGATCTGCTTTGCTAGCAGCAGAACGAGAAGGGAGTGATGGGTAATAAGAGAACTGGTCAATGAGCTTATGCCTCCACCTGCATGCCATTCAAGAACTAGCATAGGCTCCAGGAGAGGTATAGCTGACTACCAACAACATTCCCCCACACATACTCACATATACATTATGCTCTTAAATGACTTGTAGCAGTATTTAGCCAAATTCCTATAATTTGTAAAGTACTTTATTCTTTATATTATGCAATGTAGTAAATTGTGAATTAGACTTTGCAATTTTGTTTAGTGTACAGTGGCTGGAACTGCTCACCCCAAAAGTATGTAGATAAACAGACACACTGTTTGTAAATGATGTCTTTTGAGCAGAGGCTGCGTCTGTCTGTCATTAACATGCTTCTGGGTCAGAGCTTGCAAAGGCCCACCTAGCAGTGAGCTAGACCACTGAAATTCCCCTCTTTTCACGCATGTATCACTTGACCCTCTCCCTTGGGCTTTGTTTTCTCTACATAAGAGGTATAGATCACAGAGAAAAGGGACTTTGAGGTTTTCCTTTCATGTGTTTCGTAGCCCAAAGCAGAAGTATATTTCTTTGTGAAATTGTTCCTTTTTTTTTTGTTTTTTTGAATGACTGGTAGATGAAGATCTCATAACATCAGCTCAGTTGTCATAGTCCCTTTTCTTTAAGTGAAATGAAAATATCACTGTGATCCAATGATACAAAAATCCAGTGCTGGCTTAATCTATCAAGTGTTAAATGTTTTATTACAACTTATTGTTGAAATTGTTGAAATGACTCTTCCATGCGAGGAAAAAGTGTAAAAGAGAGTGGAAAGGACACATAAGTTAATAAGGTATGTATTTATGTATAAATATTTTAATAGTATTATAGCGCATTTGTTCCATTTAAGACTTCAATCAAGTTACAATCTTGGATACTATGGCAGAAGTTGGAGGGATTTGTCCTTTTTGACTATTTTGCTGTAATGGGATCGTAGTCTTGCTGAAACAATGAAGTTTTTATGCAAACCAGTAAGGAATAGGTCCTTACTTTGAGCATGCAGTGATTCAATTGTGCTTCAGCTGAGCATGTTTGAATTTAGTTTTCTACACCTCTGGGGAAAGATCAAAGAAGATAGAATCATAGAATCATAGAGTTGGAAGGGGCCATACAGGCCATCTATTCCAACCCCCTGCTCAATGCAGAATCAGCCCAAAGCATCCTAAAGCATCCAAGAAAAGTGTGTATCCAACTTTTGCTTGAAGACTGGCAGTGAGGGGGAGCTCACCACCTCCTTAGGCAGCCTATTCCACTGCTGAACTACTCTGACTGTGAAAATTTTTTTCCTGATATAGTATCCAAGATTTGCGATTTAAAACCTCCAAGATATGAATGTGAAGCAGGGCTGGGTTAAAGACAGCAGAATTGTAGTGGAGCGTCATGTTTAGCGGCTTCTTCGGATTCAGAGAGAAACGGGCAACTAGCATTGGTTCCTGCAACTGGAAGCCTAGAGGCATGGGTAAAATTCCAGGATTTTGAGTTTCTTCTATGTCAAAAGAACAGATGTCTCTCTTTGCTGCATCTAGGGGGTTGGGAAACTCCTGGAGATTTTGGAGGTGGAGTCTGGGGATGGCAGGATTTGGCAAGGGGAGGACTTCAGTGGGGTCTAATGTCATAGAGTTCACTTCCCAAAGACGCCACTTTCTCTGGAGAAACAGATTCCTGTCACCTGGAGGTGCCCGCACCTTCCCTCCTGCCCTGTGGTGCGGTGCTGGCTGCTTCAGGCACGAATGGCCACTTTGGACACTGAAGCGTCCAAACCTAGTGTTGATCTCCTGGCCTCAGCTATACGCCAGATGGACGAGCTCTGTTTTTCAGGCTTCCCGGATGTCAGTACATGGTTGGTAATGCTGTCGCATTTGCTCAAAACTCATAGGATATTTATATAGTCAGTATAATACTTGCACAGCCAGTTTAATTGGGCCCCGCCAGATTATCGGTGGCATCCTTGTGAGCTTAACCAAGCAGAACCTATCCACTACTTGCTGTATTGGCCTCTATACAACGTTAGTCAAATCAGGTTGAACACAGTGGTATCGACTGTCTCCGGATCTGGCAATGATAAAACAACATTTCTTTTGGCAGACGTTTTCCCTCTTGTCACTTTAATGGTTGCTAATTTCATTTCCTCATCCATTATTATTAGAAGAAGATGTATTTCAAATATGGCTGAGGAATCTTAGTTGATGTATAATTCTTTTATGTCACCTCATTAATTTTTTTCTGCACTTGCAATTTTCTTATTGTGCTTACTTGTTTATACTTCAACATATTATTTATATATTTCCATTTTGTTTGTTTGTTAAGGCTTTGGCTTCAACAGTAAATTCAAACTCAGTAGACAAGATAGGAAGGGGTGCACAGCTCTTTGCTAACAATGTCATCACATCGCCTTTGAGGCATGCCTCCTGCGGCTGGTTGCCCACTCTAATCCAACTCTAATCCAAATTAGTATTCTAAATTTTACTGGCGCGCTAATCCACTCCAGAATTTGCAGTGGTCTGGAAGGGCAAAAAGGCTGCAGTAGAAACAAGTAAATTTGGTTCTGGCTGCAACTCTAGGCAGAGTTCTTAAACCTGTGCTGCCTCCCAGATCTCATGGATATAATAGTTACTAGGAAACACACCCATAGCCCACCTCCCACCCCCTGGAGGGTTGACCCACCCCAAATATTTCCTGCCCCATTGAACATCCTTGACAGAGGTCACCTCAGATGTCCTAACAAGAGCTTTGTCTTAGGTGAAAATAATTAGAAGAGCTGGGCTCCAGGGACTGATGAAGACATTTTTGTATCTCAAGACCAGCCTGCCCTGGTTGCGGCCAGCCAGACACCAAGTTCTGCCCACAAGAAACACTCACTCCCTGCACTTAGCCTCCAGCAGCTGCTACACGAGGATGTCACAGCTAGGTGAAAGGCTGCAAATCCTTCCATTTTCTTAGCTCATCTTGGTGTGGCATTCCGTCAGGCTGAAGTTCAAATGGGCCATTCCACCAAGCACCGAGTGACCCATCTTCTTGCCATTGGTGTCATAGAGGAAGGAGTTCTGCATTCAGCTCAGCAGGATGAGGGAATGCAGCCTGGCTGCTGGTGCCAGTGATTGGTCTCTGCTCATTCTCTGTCTGTTACTATCCTAATTGCCTTGTAACTATTTAAAAAGAAGAGTTGCCCTTCTTATGAGACATAATGATAAACAGTCCTGTACAGCTGTACTACAGTGCAGGTAAACAGAGGCTGTGTTGCTAAATATGCATTCGTGGTTGTCTCCTTGGAAGCAAGTCCCATTTTATTCAACAGGGCTTACTCTCAGGAAACACTGCTTCAGTTACGGCTCCGTGAGACTGACCCAGCCCCAGAGCCAAGCACATACCATCTTTCTATTGATTTCAGCTGGCAAGTGCCTCCTTTTCTGTGTACAAATAGATCTTTATCCTGCCTCTGTGTAACTTGATGTTTAGGCATTGATGGGCTTTACGCGTATTCCCAGGCCACTTGAAGCATCACTGCTGATTTCTTCACATCAAGATGTTGTTAAAGGCAGAAGTAAAGACAGGACTCTGTCTTGCCTGATCATTTGGCAGTCCTTCATTGGAGCAGTAGGTGCCATTTTGGAATGCTAAAGAAGCTTTTAACAATTGGAGACTGCAGCATTAAAGGAAAGACCACTCCTGTTTCCATAAGAACTGGGGAGGGAAGATAGTTTCCACTGATTCTCCCTTCCTTCTGTATTCAATCTGATTTTTTTTAATGTATAACTCTGGCTCTTGCACAGCAGTTCTATAAAAATGCATTCTCAAACACCCTCAAAGTCCTTCCAGCTGCCCCTGCTGCCCCTTTAACAACCCCCCCCCTCAATTTTCTAGCCACAGGCCTGCTAGAAAGTCAAGGGACAAAAAGAATTTCCATCATCCTGCTGCACCCTCCAGCTTAGTAGACAGCATTGCTGTGGTCTCTATCCCTATCCACATTGCTGCAGATTCCTGTTTTCACACTTTCTAGCAAATTGCATTCCCTAAGGCAGGGGTAGTCAACCTGTGGTCCTCCAGATGTTCATGGACTACAATTCCCATGTGCCCCTGTGAGCATTTGCTGGCAGGGGCTCATGGGAATTGTAGTCCATGGACATCTGGAAGACCACAGGTTGACTACCCCTGCCCTAAGGAATCCTGAGCTGAACTACATCCAAGTCTGTCCAGAATAGCTGCCAGTGCTCTGGCCCAACTCAGCCAGGCTGCTCTGAATCTGAACAGTTTTAGACTTTGCACTGAATCATACAAAGCAAAACAGTTTTGTTAAGCTCTGATAAATCAGTTGGATGACCTTTTCTTGTGCGTTTGGCCTGAACAGTGATTGCACGACAAAAGCCTGCATCCAGTGGTCATTTCCAGTGATGGGGAGAGATGACCAGTAGTGGAACAGCACCTTCCCTCTGCTGCTGCAGCACAAAGTTCCTCCTGAAATGGTATTCCTGTCCTAGGGGTGAGCATGAAGGTAGGATCAGAGGTCTGCAGTAGGAGAGGAAATTGGTAAAAAAAAAGAAAGAAAGAAATCCCCTTCCATTTGTGAGTAAAAACCCAGTGACATAAGGTAGCTCTAGGAATCTCTGGAAAATCTATGGTTTTGCAAGAAGGGGTGTAGTACTGTACCTGGCATTCTGGGCCCCATGACTCTGCCCACAGCCCTTCTACTGCTGGCTTAGCACTTTGAGCCCTCATTAGTGCAAACTGAAATTTCCATTCTGTAATAAAAGCTTGAAAGGGTGACATGAGAGATCTGGTAGTTATGGATGGCTTCAGTAGTCCTTACTTGATACAAAACAAATTTATCTCTTGTAATTTTGCATGTGTGTGGTGGGGTACTTTCTAAGTCTCCAAATGTATAGTAGACATAAGACTTTAAAGAGCCAAATAAAACTGCGTAGAACATTAGGATGTATACCAAAAGGCACTGAAAAACAGATGCTATCGTTATAGAAAGCCAATAAGCAGTCCCAGAAAGTAAGATTATGTTTTTGATCTTTAAAAAAAAATTGTAGCATGATTGTTGCTCAGAGTTCTCTTGGACACACTATCAGACCTCAGATCGGAATTGTGTGGTGGTCTTTTTGTGCATTTAAGTATCTCCCGATAATTTCAGTTCTCAGGGGCATCTTTCCAGAACAATAGAGGAAGAAAATGAGTTCCCACGTCTTTATATAGTGTTAGAGAACAAGAATTTTGTATTGCAGTTGCTTTTGATCTTAGCAGCCGTTGCATATGAATGCATATAAATACTAGCAACCCAGCAAAAACTGCATTCAGATGTCACATATATCTGTGGTGAAGGGCAAATGTGCACGAACCCAGTTTTTTTTTTTACTTATCCTTCTCCAGAGCAGTAATTGTGATTAAACTTTACCTCAAGATATCTGTTCAAAATCTGAGTTCTCATTTGCCCCACACTTCAAACAGAGCAATGAAAAACCATAGATCAATGCAATTATTAAGTAAAAAATGAAGAAGATGAAGAGTGGACTCTTATATGCCGCTTTTCTCTACCCGAAGGAGTCTCAAAGTGGCTTATAATCGCCTTCCCTTTCCTCTTCCCACAACAGACATCCTGTGAGGTCAGTGAGGCTGAGAGAGCCCTGATATTGCTGCTCAGTCAAAACAGCTTTATCAGTGCTGTGGTGAGCCCAAGATCACCAGCTGAATGTGGAGGAGTAGGGAATCAAACATCAAACAAAGGAAATAAACTATAATACATCAATGAAAAAGCACAAATATAATTTACGTTAGCAGTTCTGTGAGTCAACCAAAATTAGTTTCTCCACTGTTATGATGATCTTGTCCTTTTCCCTTCCTCACACTCAGGACTTTCCTTTCTGTCTACTTTCTGCTGAGCAGTCCCTTTTTTCTAGTTTCTTCTTATTTGTTTGGCTATGGCTGTTCCACCCAGTCATTTTTTTATATGTTCCTGCCTTCTAAACTGTACATGTTGTTGAAACTCAGAAACCCATGCTTGGGTGTTTAAGCAAAAACTGAAAAGAAAGCCTCTTCAAAGTTTTAAGACCTTTTCATATAAGGCCCTGAAGGAGTCTTGCACATGCCTTTCAAAACTATTTGGTACTGTCAGTTGTCACAAAATAAAGTCAGACTCAGAAAGTACTGCTAACACCCCTCCATACTATTCTTTGAATATCAGTCACATAGCTAATCAGCTAAGGTACATCTAAATGTCTCCGCTATTTCAAAAATTAGGACCAAATTGACTAGTCTAAAGTTACAGGAGTTAATCAGTAATAGTTTTGTGCCATCAGTAGAATTAAGCACTAAAGTAGCCATATTGTGACAGCTAATAATTGCTGTGCTGCTTAGCCATTGCCGGTGACAGGATATGAATTAAAGCTTGTTTACGGCCCATTTCATACCATCTTGCTTGCAACAGTGTTATCGCTGTTCTAAATAGACATCTAAATCTGCTAAGTTGGATGTCATTGGGCAGATCTGTGCACCTGAGAGGGGGAATTTTCGTTATTCCTCCTGCAACATCCTTCTCCTTCATGCTGTCCCTGGGGGGTGACTGTCCCCTGAAGCAGCATTTCAGGAGGCATTGAAGGCAGCACTGGAGCGGGAGATGTGATAAATTGTACAACCCATAGTGAATCTCCGTAATGCAAGGGCACAGGAGGACACATGGAACACATGAATCTGCATTTACTGAATCAGACCCTCAAGCCCTCAGGATCAGTATTGTCTACTCAGGCAATGGCTCTCCAAGGTCTCAGGATCACAGTGCCAGGGACTGAACCTGGGACTTCTGCATGCCAAGCAGCTGCTCTTCCATTGAGCTAGAGGGCTATGGCTCAGTCAAAGACCCTTGACTCTACATGCAGAAGGTTCCTGGTTTAATCTCTGGCTTTTTATCTGAAATGATCAGTCAGTAGGTGATGTCAAAGACCTTTGCCAGAAACCATGGGGAGCCACTGTCAGTCTGGGTAGGCAGTACCAATCTTGGCAAACTGATGGTCTGATTCAAGAGAAGGCTGCTTCATGTGAGTCCATATGCAATTTTCAGGACAGAAGTAGTAGGTGGGTGGAAATGTTAGCTGAAAACTGATCTACACAGTATCCAGAAAACCTGGGCAGATATTTGGGCAGAGGGAATTTGGGGAGTTACTTGATTTTCCCAATTCAGGGCAGGCTTGTTTTTGGGTTAATACAGGAACTGCAACCTCTTAGTGCTAAGAAAATTTAAGAATTCAGAAAAGCTTAAAGAAAACTCTCAAAGCCTGCAACCAGTAAAATAACTTATTTGTATTTAAAACCTCAGTCTCTTCATTCCAACTACCCTTTTCTTCTATATAAAGTAAAATCTTTTGCTTGTTTGTTGTCAACAAAGTCTCTGTGCCATTCTGATGAAGGTTTTAAGAAAAGTGGGCTATTACAACTTCCCCAAAAGTTCCAGGACTGAGTAAATCCAAGAAGTCTATCAGTGACAGGGTGGGACAGTCAGCTTTATTTTATAACTAAGACACCACGCTACAGGGGCTACTCAATCTGTGAAGAAAGAACATCTCATTTTGGAGAGAAAATTTATCTCAGAGTGAGGAGGGGGCCTTCATCATAGGAACATTTGGGATTAGGGAACTGTCCCAACCAGATTTCCTCTCTTATAAATCCCATTAATTTATGAGAGGGCTAAGAGGGTGTTTCATGTCCTCACTGAAATGTATGGAATTTCAAACTTGACCTTAAATGGTACATTTGTTTAATACATAAAATGTTTTGCATGCATCCGGGGAAAAAAGATTGTGAAACATCTGCTTGTTAGAATCAATCATTTATTTAGGAATCTGAGCTTCATGTCTTTGCTTGGATTTGAATTTGTGTGATCCAAAGATGTACAAATTAGAAAGAAGTACTTGGTTCACAGAAGAGCCCTGTTGTCTTATCAGGGTCTAAGTGGATTGCCTTGTGAAATAAGGAGTATGTTTGACAACCTGAGGTCATGTGGTGTGTGGGGAAAACAGGAAAATTTAGTCTCTGCTGACCTCAACCCCCCCCCCCCCACACACACACACACATTTGTTCTTTAAAGCACCAGCTCTCCAGTGTCATCTGAAGGTAAAGAGGAGGAGACCTGGTGTGTAGTTTTGCAATTTTGTCCCAAACTCTTACCATTCCTCCATGCTAAGGGTGAAGAATGTACCCCTGATAGCATCTCAATTGGTTCTCTGTCTAGTGTTCCTATTCAGTTTGGATGTGTCTATCTACAGAATAGGCTACTATCACGGACTGTAATGTGAAAACATAATGACCTCTCTCTTTTTCTTTTTCACTATTTGACTCAATCCAACACACACACACAAACACACAGCCTCTACAAATAACAGTAACAATAAGCAAACTGGCTTCAATTGTCAAACCTTAACTTATTTCCCCGCCTCCATCCTATTTTTAGTACACATGTAAGTATAATACTTTGACAATCAGGAAAAAAAGACATTGTGATATCACAGTGGGCCATTTACACTGGAGATCTGCTGAGCTTTTCAACTTGGGGCACGATGTACATCTAAGAGATTGTCTTTTTTTCTTTACTGTAGAATGGCCTGATTTGAAAAGACGGGTGCTGATCCAATATTAAAAGTCAAACTTGCCTTGGGGATTTGGTGTCACAGTTGAAATTCCATTTGCAATATCTGAATGTAGCTATTGAACATCGTAATGAAGGTGAAATTTCCTTCTAGGAAGCCTCTTGGATTTACAGCTATTATAAGAAGGTTACACAAAGCCATGGCTACTCTCTTGCCACAGTTAGACACATGATAGTTCCTTTAGTTTTATAGAAGGGATACATACACCTTTAACATTAAAAAACCAAGTGGATATTCTGCTATCTTTTAAAAAGAATTTTCTAATTACCCATGTTGCATTAGAGAAGCAGAATATGATTGGTAAGCATAGCTGTGTACATGCCCACCCAGGGCTTTTCCCCTTCCCAGCCCCTCCAGGTTCATCATTGGTAAATGTGAGTCAGCAGGACCATATACAGTCATATCACCCAATAAATGTTTAACAATTTAAAATATTAAAAAATTAATTAACTGCCACCCATTTGGGAAATCCTAAGTTCATGAAGAAACCCTGGGGTATCACAAAACCCTGGTTAAGAAAACCTGCATTAGGGTACAGCAAAGTACATTGTGGTGGTGTTGCTGAATGACCTACCTACCAATATTATTTCAGAAGTGAAAGCCGTGTCGATGTGCCAAGCATGTCAAAGAATGGGTATTGTAAATATGCAAACATGCTACTTAAAACTTGATTTGGAGTGAAACAAATTGTTAGTCACAGTTGCTTGAATGTGCCTGGTTTTGTTAAGAGCCAGTAAGGCTAACATAACCCAAGTACATTTTAAAGAAGAAAAAACAGGTTTTGGAGGCAGGAATTCATAGTAGAAAAATGGTAAGGGGAGAGAAGGGTTACCACTTTCAGCCTCTCCATTGCAGACACCCAGCAGTTGCTCCCCAACCCCAGCTACACAGTTCAAAATCAAAGCCTGTTTCTTTTATGGCCTAAATCTCAGTCATCATCATCATCATCTTCTTCTTCTTCTTCTTCTTCTTCTTCTTCTTCTTCTTCTTCTTCTTCTTCTTCTTCTTCTTCTTCTTCTTCTTCTTCTTCTTCTTCTTCTTCTTCTCCCCCCCTCCCCCAAGGGAAAAACAGGTGGAGGCAAAACGTGGAACACAGAAGCTGGGATAAGTGAATGGGCAAGCCAGCACCTCATCCATGTCTTTGCTCAAAATTCCCAGGTTGAACAGTTGCTTTTCTTTTTAACTACAGCCTCTGGGTTGTCATTCACATGAGGTAGCTCCATCATTGTGATCATGAAACAACCCAAATTAGTTCAGGTCTTTTGACCTAGTTCTGTCCTATCTGCCACAGGGAAGTGTGATTCTCAAATCCATGACCCTCAGCCATCAAGGTCTGGCAGAAACTCGGAAACATCAGAAGAGTAAGTTCAAAGAATTCTGCTAAGCATTGTAAGAGGTTTGCACAGACAGGAGCAGAGTGTCCAGAATTTCTTTCAGTTCCAGTCCTAACTATTTGAGACCATGCACATGTGGAGAAAGTTCAGAAGGCATGAGGGGAAGTAGTGGGATCATGTATACGGGAGACAGAACTCCTTGCAATAGCAAGCCCAGCAGCATGGGTTTGTTTGTGTTAGAGAGACAGTGATATGGTGCTTTCTCTGTTTTCCTTCAGCACAGGGGCTTCTATCCACTAAAAACACATCCCACTTTGCAAAAGAACAGAAGGAAAATTATGCACTTGCTGCTAAGGCCTGCGCCACGCTTATTACTTATTTATGGCCTTCACTAGTGTAGATACCACAATATTCATGTCTTCTACCAATGCTAGATGATTTGGCTGCAAATGATTTTTTACATTTCATCAGCTATATTAGCTTTCAAAACAGTTTGATGAGAGGATTCAGGCTTAAAACTGCAGTGATTTGGGGGCTATTTTAAAACAACTGTCGAATGTGCAATTGATTGATTTCAGGTTGGATTGTTAAGGATAAAGGCAAGCTGTGGCCATGGCATTGGCTGACCCCATTGCTAAGGTGACCATAGGGTTAAGGCAACTGCCATTGGGACTAGCTGTGTTTTAAGTAGGAGATTTAAATAAATGACTTTCAATCATGTTATATATTTATTTTTCTGTTTTTCATCTGGTCTTTTGTGTTGCCTTTCACTTTGCTGTAAGCTGCCCTGAACCTGGCTTGTCAAGGGAGTTGTGGGGGATAAATAATAACATGATGTAGCTGGATGCGGCTTTGTTACCTGGATGAGGACTCGGCAGTCCAAATGGCCCAAGAACAAGCCAAGTTGAACGGCTCCTGCTGTGCTGCCAGCAAGCCCTGTAGGAACCACTCTGCTCAGATCTAGTCTGCAATGCCCTCAATGAGCACCTGTTCAAACATTGGGACAGAGGGAGAGGAGGAAACTGGTGAGCTGGCACTGATGACTGCTGCTACCAAGTGATACTGTACTGGTAAGCTGCTTGGCTAATCTTCAATTATAATAAATGTTGATGATGTTACGGATTTTGTACTTCCTGGCTGCCAGTGAGAATTTCTTCAGCCTCCAGCAGCCCACTGGGAACCTTCCCAGCAAGTTAAACCATCAGTCCACCCCTAAATATCAGAGTGATCTTCTTCTGAGATCTTCACATCTTGTGTAGGTGTTCCTTCTAAATTGGCAACATGTGGTTAGCATGGCCTCAAAGCCATTGTTGGCTATCAATGGTGGGTTGTAGTCATTGTTTGGAGACAAAATACTAATGGTAGCCATTCAAATTCACAGGGAATCACAAGTGGTGGGCTTCGATAGGTAAGTGGCTTGTTTAAGCAGATCTTATGCATCCTACTTAATGTGTTAATGAGAAACATGTAAGTGAAGTTAAGCATATGTGTTTGTAATGTTAATTAGCAGCCCTGTTTCCCTATTTATCTTTGTCCTTTTCCCATCCCCATGTGATTGTGGATTAAAAGTTTTTTTAGACTGGAGACCCGTTTTTTTTGTTTCCCTCTCGGCCAAGTGGCCTACTCTCTCATGCCAGAGCTGATGAAAATTAGCATAGCACTTTGCGGAGTAATTGAAGCATGTTTGTTTTTCTAGCTGAGACTAGAGCCTGTTCACTTAAGGGACTGATGTTTTGGATCTGAGGGAAGAATTGGCCCCATTGGGGACTATTTTACATACTGAGCCAAACAAGTTAGCTTAAACCTTATCAGCCATCTAGGCTGATGAGTGTCACTAAATGTTCACATGTCCTGATGTGGGGACACAATGAGATAATCCTCTAGGGCTCATTCTGCACTTACGTTGTTTATTCCATTGTGGATCCTGCTGAATTCAGATTGATTTGAACTCGGGTCTTCCTCTGTTCCCCCACACCCATTGAAACAGAAAGTGTTTTGCACTCCATTGGGGAAGCTCGGAATGGGGGGAGGTAGGGGGAGGGAGCCAAGCGCAGCAGGAGCCTCTTTCTTTTCTTGAATGGGGGGGGAGAGGATTGGAGGCAGCGGGGAGGGGGGAAACTAAGGTCTCTGCTGAGAGAAGTTAGGGCTTCTGGAGCGCAGTCATTTTAAGACAAGCCTTGCAACCAGGAACCATGAAGACTTTGAATTGATGCCCTGGCCAAACAGGAAGACTGCTTTGTTACAGCGTTGGAGGTATAAGGCAGTGTTAATTTGCAAAAAGCAGAGAGCTGCATGGTAGTTTTGAAATATCGAGGCTTATATCCACTCCAGGATATCGCGGGGGAAAGGTAGGGTCACCATGAATCAATTATGCAAGTTGCAGAGGGAAAATTTAAAGCACCCAAAATCAAAATGCAAATCGAATTCAGTGTAGACAGGAGGGATTAATTCAAACTGGGACTGGGTGAAAAGCCTCGTGCATACTACACCTAGGTCTCCAGGGCTGCCAGATATTCAATTTGAGGACTTTATAAACTGTGATTCTTTCTTCCAAAATTTTATTTGCCACCACCTGCATCAGAGCAATCAAAGACCCATTGATTATCATGCCCTCAGCCTTTCTCTTCTATTGTTCCATTTTGTTCTTGTCGAAAGCTAAAGACCCAATTTCCGTAATAGATTTCAACAAACAGAAAACAAGAAAGGCTGTTCTTTATTGAGCTAGCAAGAACTATAATGAACTAGGTCGAAATGGATAAGAACTTGGGCATGAATGACTGCTTTGAAACAGCCAAGATGGGAGAGTACTTGTTTGCATGCAGAAGATCCAAGGTTCAATTATTGGCATGGTGAGAATATTAAATATTGACATAAAAAATACATGTATTTATTAAAAAGTAGATTTAAAAAAAAACAGATATTGGCCATGGTGATAGCCTCAATTAAGAATCTTGACAGCCAACAATGACCATTAATGACCCTGATCATTTGCATTTTATCCTTCCTCAGTGATAAAAAAAAATAGCTCCTGACATTACAGTGTAACAATAATTACTTACATGAATTGTTTTAATTTAGTAATAATTTTTATTAGTAGTTTCAATACAGATAAACAAGAGGGGGAGAAAAATTGAACATAACACAGAATAAAAGAGCAAAGTAAATTTTTGAAATTTTCAGTCTGGCTGTCAAGATGAATGCTTTTAAATGATTGTTGTCTGTGAACAAAAAGCAAATATATTAATCAGAGGTTTCATTCTTGATCATTTCCTGACATGGGTAAGTACATTTTCCTATAGTAATGGTTCAGTTGTATACCTTTCTCACGTGGTCAGAAATGTTTGATGCAGCCAGGACCCAGTAGTGATGCAATAGGACAAAATATAAGCTGTAACCTTAGGAGTCTGAGGTCACATTGGGAGAAGTCCATAATATAACAACTTCCCATGCCAGCATCAACCCACCTGGGAACTGAATCAGTGCTGTCACAGGAAGGTAACATGCTGTGTTCCTCTCTAAGTTAATGGATGCCACCTGGATAACAGAAATGTGCTTCAGCCAAGGCGATATGGGAAGGGATTTCTACATAGACAATCTGATTAGGGGATAGTGTTTTGCCACAGTTGGGTTGAAACTTGTTTTGTTTTCTTTAAATAGAACGTGCAAATTCCTCTGCCTTCATGAAATTCTTCTGCCTTCACAATATATTCAGTAGACACACACTTTGGCTTTTCTCTCTCATTTGCCTTGGAGTTTCCCCAATCTTTTGGCTGAATATTTATTTGTTTAGGATTTTCCTGGGCTTGATCTGAGGCAAGCGTGACCTTGGTTTACTCTTCTGTTTTAGCTTCACCAATGTCACAGTGTTGCTATGAGGATAAAAAGGGAAAGGAGATAAGCCGGTGTACTTTTCTGAGATCCCTGGAGGAAGGGTGGAATAAAAGTCTGTATAAATTGCATGGCACATGCCATTCTATAGTGCCATTACCATTCAACCAACATATGCTCATATGTACCATAATATAGAAGGCTCTCAAGGAAGCCAGAATTCTTCAGTAATCAGAGGGTTTGGAACTTAAAATGTATATCAAAAGAGAACAAAAATGCCACCTATCAAACTTATTTGGGGGAACAGAGTATATATTTGTGTGTTGCCTGTAGAAACTGCAGGTATTCCTTATTATATTTTAGTTCTCTGTGTTAAAAAAATCAAATAAATATAATAAAATCTGGAGTGAAAGGAAGCTGGTACTGAATGTTAGAAAGTACTGGTAAAAAGTACGGGGGGAAGCCTCACCTAATCTTCTGCTTTGATTCCCATGAGGAGGGTGGCAAGAGAAAAATCTTTAAAAAATAACATCAGCAGAATTGCTATTAAATGACAAAGGGTAGCTCTAGGGATTAAGGGAAACTCTGTGATCTTACCATAGAATTCCTGATAATTCTTAAAGCTACCCTATGTCCACTCTGGGTTTTCCATGGAAGTAATGAAGCCATATTGCTGATATTCCAATTTTCTCCCCCTCCCCCATCCTTACTCCCAATGCTCTTGCTTGGTTGCCAAGCTTGATCCCAGCAACCTTAACCATGAGAGGAAATTTACTAGTAAGAAAAGTAGAATACTTTCACCTCTGAGTAAAACTTTCTGAAAGCCCTAATACCATGAACACATTTGTCTTCCCTTTCCCTCATTCCTTGGTCTACTGCGCTTTAATTGTCTAATAATTCTTGAGCCATATAATAGGTACCATATGGCTATTTAATCATATAAATAGCTATAAGGTAGAACGTTTTATACGTAATGTCGAAAAATCTGTTCCATACTAAATGTCAACAGCAAAAGTTATGTGCAGCTGTGTTCACGATTGTGTCTGTTTCTAAGATAATGCTAGAAACTTGACTACTAGCAAGCCAATTTCTCTTGACAGCCCGTTAAAAAAATAACATAGCCATCTTGTTCAGTGTTGGAATTGGTTATCTGAGAGTACATAGATGGGACGGGAGCTGAACTGACTGTGATTATCTAGAAGAGGTTGTGGTGGAGACTGAGAACAGACTGAAATCTGTTTCTAGGGGTCTGATTCAGTGGGGGTGAGTGGGGTGGGTAAAACCCTAAACCCACTTGTGTTTAATGGGTGACCTTGACCTCATCTTAAAAATAGTGTGTATGCAGGGGAGGGGGGCAAATTGGCACATGAGCATAGTACACTGCTAAGAGTGGCTTCAGTGTTCTTTCCCTTCTACCCAGTGACCTTTCAGTAGAAGAAAATGACCTTGGGTTTGGGCTGGTTCCTTGTGAACCAAAAGTAGATTCCTTTGAGAGAGAAAAAGAGGAATCAAGAATTGTATCTTTTAAAAAGTTAATTTCAGAAAAATAAATTGCACTCCCTAGAACAAGGGAACATTCCCTTTTAAAAAAAACCATGCAAACCCCCAACTTGTTCAAAGGTAGGAACTGTCTGCTTAAGAGTAAGTAGACTGGATGGAAGGTGATGGGTTCTGAACTGACTTAGATTGTCTGGAGGAGACATCTTGGTGTTGCAGCACTACTTAGCAATGAGGACAAATGGTTTGGTAGCTCTAGTCAGAGATGGTACTTCAACGTAATTTGTTTGCTAGCCACTTGTCAATTCCTAAATGTTTGTCCTATATCCATAGAAATTAGTTGGCTATGCATATGAGATAGTTAGGGGGTTTCTTCCCCTTGTGATGCATCAGCAACTTGAGGCATTTGTCATCACACGATGTGGTAATGTGCTCTGGTTTAGACAGCTTTCAAAAAGGATAAGGCATATTTGTGGAGACCATTTAAGGTAAATAGTACCTCCTGTGTTCTGGGGAAAGTTGTCTTCGGTAACATTTGATGCAGCAGAAACATCAATAGAGAGTTGTGACTTAGTGTCCCACCAGTCAGATTTTTGGAAGAATCTGTTGGTGCAGGATGCTGGGTTAAATAGACCTTGCCTCTGATGCAACAAGAATCTTCTTATATTTATAGCTCCTATTTTTTTAAAAAAACCGTTTAAACAAATAAGATAAACCAAGAAAACACATATCTAAGCTGGTCTTAGTCTATCAACAGGAGTTACTGGTCTTTGTGAATCAGGGGATAAGAATCCTTTGGCTCATGGTTTTCAGCTTACAGCCATGAGTTCAGCTCCTCCCCCTGCCCAGGCTAACTACCTGAGAGAAGAGGAAAATAAACTCAAATGGAGGAGAAGAGAATAAACCCAAATGGAGCTCAGCAGCTGCTAGCTTGCTGCAATAGCCCTCACAGTTTTGTGCAGCAGGTTTTAAGGCTGCTTAATGTCACACTTTGATTTAGCAAGCTGCCTTGGACTTATCACTGCCACATTCCTGCCTCTTGCTCCCTTTGGACAAAAGTGACAATTGCCAATGAACAGTTCTGTTTGGGCCGTCGTTTTTGCATGATACCTTGGATCTTAGACCAAGGGCTCCTGGAACTATTGTAGCCTCCCCCCATCTAGAACATTGGCTTGGCTTTAGCCATCTCGCCCTGCAGTAGAGAGAACAGTTAGTTAGAGGTGGTACATCAACATATTTTGTTTGCTAGCCACTTGTCAGTTCCTACCGGGATTTAAACCAAAATCAATGTATAAACATTGGGCCCTTAAAAACAGAGAAGCTAAGATGAGCATCTAAGTGTGGAACTTGGGGAGGGTGGAATTTTGGAGGGAGGGACCTCTGTATGATATAATCAATGTCATAGCAGCCATTCAAAGCAGCCATTTTCTCCAGGGGAACTGTTCTTGATCATCTGGAGATCAACTGTAATAGAAGATCTCCAAGTGCCACCTGGAGACCATCAAACCTTTGAGCATCACAAATTATTTCCAGCTTAAACTAAGGTTGCCAAATATATGCTGGGAAATGTATGGAGATTCAGGGAAGGAGTTGGGGAAGGCAGAGTTTGGTGTGGAGAAGACTTTAGTGTAGAGTACCATAGACTAGAAGTGGTTGGACTGTGGAGTCCCAAATGTCCATGGACTACAATTCCTGCTGGCAGGCGCTCATGGGAATTGTAGTTCATGGACATCTGGAGAACTGCAGCCTTGGCCACCCCTGCAGAGATTCCACAGCTGCCATTTTCTCAGAGGAAAGTGACCCCTGTTGTCTGGAAATCAGTTGTAATATGAGAGATCTCCAGACTCCCCCTTGAAGTTGGCAGCCGATCCTACTCAAAACTCCAGCTGTATGCATCAGCTAGGTGGCTGCAAAGATGACATTGGTTTATGTCATGTAGCATCCCTTGTTTATAAATGAGCGTTTCCCTTCTATGTCCTTGCAGTTCTACAGTGTGGTGATACATCATCCTAAAAGCCTGTAGTTCTTACCGTTGCTCTGTGTGTTTATGTGTGAGATATAAAGAACACTGAGATACTTAAATACATCTTTAACCACATAAATCTCCTTATCAATCTGTCACTGACGATTTCTTTTCCCAAACAAATCTAGACACTTAAAAACTTTTCACCTGATGAAAGTGCCTAAGAGAGAATAAATAAAGGCTAGAGTGACAGTCAGTGCATTTCTCTGCAGTATCAAGGGGGAGGGGGTAGCAAATCTGAAGAACGATGAGCTGTATTAGTCTGCTTCTCTGCCCCATTGCTTTTCATGCAGTCCATCTTATGGCTCAACCAGTGGTAAAAAGAGAAAGCATAAATATGCAGACCCAAATTCAGCTCCCGACTTTTTTGTTTTTGGATCCAGGGCCAATTGCTGGCAAAAGAGCAAAATAACCTTGTCATGGCCTATCCTCTAGGACAGTGGTCCCCAACCTTTTTATCACCGGGGACCGGTCAACGCTTGACAATTTTACTGAGGCCCAGGGGGGGGGTAGTCTTTTGCCGAGGGACGTTGCCGCCTGAGCCCATGCTCCACGTGCTTTCCCACCGGCGCCCCTGACTTCCCACTACCCACTGGGGGCACTGCCAGCAGCAGCTGCGGAGTGCCACGTTGAGGGGAAGCCCCAGCTGGAGTGCACCAAAAGTGAGCCAGCGGCAGAGTGGCAGGGCAGCCCTAAGGCAGCAGCCGGGGAGGAGGACAAAGAGGAGCTGCGGCCCAGTACTGACTGATCCATGGACCGGTACCGGTCTTCGGACCAGGGGTTGGGGACGACTGCTCTAGGACCTTCCAGTGATCGATGGGGTCTTGTAACATTAGGAAGTTGTGCCACTATATTGATTTGTTTGTTTGGATTATACCATGCTATTCTCCCCAATGGAGACTTGAAACAGCTTGCGCCCTTCTCCTCTCCTCCACTTTAACCTCTCATCAGCCTTGGGAAGTGGGACGGACTGACTGTGTGTGACTAGCCCAGGGTTTCCTAGAGAGCTTCAATGGCAGAGCAGACATTCGAATTTGGTTTCCTAACCATTGATTGATTGATTAATTGAAGGGTGGAGGTTATGTTGAGGGTAAGTTTAAATGTTTTTTTTATGATTGTTGGATCATTGTTTCTCATCAGGAGCCACTATGTGGGAGTAGTGGGATTTAATTTGCTAGCTTGCAAATTATAAAAGACAGACAGGCAGGCAGGCAGGCAGACAAAGTTTTTGCCCAAATACCAGGGCATCACTCAGAAGTTACTAGCATGAAGATGTCACTTCCTGTATGATGCTGGGAACATGGCGCAGGGCTTCCTCTTTATACTGAAGTCTCCCCTGCCACCCAACTGATTGATAGATGGAGGCAGGACCCATGGTAGGGAGTGCTTTAGCAACCCTACTTGTCATGCAGGGAGGCTTCAGTGGTCCAAGACAGTTTCCCCAAATGTGTCACCTTCATGCTGCTTGAATCTTCCACCAATGCAGAAAAATGGCAGAGCATATGAAAAAATGATGAAGTGGAAAAAGATATTTTGTGTAACCGAAGGATTTTTATTTATTTATTTGGAGGATTTTGCAGCATGGTTATTTTTTCTAACTTCACTCAAATATTGGAACAGTGGGAAAAGAAAATTTATGGGATGCTCGAGTGGAATAGTAATTCTTTCCTCACTGCAACACCTTTCTTCTCTTCCTTGACTTCCATGTTCCCGCCTATACATGCGTGCAGAGGCTTAGACACCCTTCCTTTTGGATAGTGCTAGGGTTGCCAGCATCCAGGTGGTTGCTGGGGTTCACTTGGGATTATAACTGATCTCCAGCTGCTTTGGAAGGGGGACTCTATGGCATCATACAATATTGAAGTCCTTCCCCTCCCTAAACCCTGCTCTCCTCATCCTCCACTTCCAAATCTCCAGGTATTTCCCTACCTGGCACTGGAAACTGTAGCTCATACCCTGTTAGCTGCTGTGAACAGAGGCATGATTTTTTGACATCCTGATAGTGTGTTGGTCTCTTCGTGGGTACTATTTCACATTATTTCTTCCTAACCATGCAATAGGCTTTTCATGTAGCCCGGTGTGAGGTCTATTACCTCTCCATCCTTGCTGCGTAATGCTGGAATAAGCAGGATCCTTAGAGTGCATAGTTCAAAGATATAGGAAGAATATACTACAGGGGGCATTGGAGGAGATGTATATTAAGCATAGTTAGAATAGGGACTTCCTGATGTTTTCCAAATAATCTTAGCCAACGTCTTGATTGGCTCCATGGGAGACCTACTCCTTTGAGTGCACTTCCTCCTTGCTTGCCTCAAGAACAGGCAGAAAGAAGAACAACAGATATACAGATCTTTTTCGACTCTTTCCTTACCAAGTTGTTTCTCTTCTTATCACAATTATCCTATTCTTTTAAGCATCCTAGTGCTGCTGTCATCTGCCAAAACATAACTCCCCCACACAGCAGGAATTGTTTAAATAGAAAATTAGATCCCTTTCAGATCGTATCCATTGTCCACAGTAAATGCTGTGTTTCAATAAATTGCTACCCTTGGTGTTCTTAGTGACGCTAATGGCTGCTGATCCTTTTGAATCAACCTTGTGCACCTTCAGTTTGGGGAAAACCCAGTGCAAACCACTTCAGTGTGCATTTGTGGCTGCTCAACAGGACCCAAACAGACTGAGTGGCTCACACCTGATTGCAATCTTGAAATACAGGAAGTTTGACCTTTGAACGTGTTCACAGGGAAACTTGCAGCATCTCTACACATACGCGGCACATGCACAGAGACTCTGTCCACAATCAGGGGACACATGTACGTTGCCAAGGGCACTTGTTCCTCAGTTGTCATCACCTCGTCATGCATGCTCATTGTACCTGCTAAAGTGGTCTGTGCATGAACTGTGCTCACAGACATGAGGTAGCAATGTTAATCACCCTTGAAACATCCTTTAAACAAAATGCAAGTTGAACTTTCCCAAAAGCAAACACAACCAGTTCCACAATAAGGCCAACAAGTCCTTCTGCGGAATGGTACAACAGTCTCGGGAGGAACAACCTTCAAGTAGAAACCTGAAAGTAATCCTGGAGAGTGTCTTTCAAGCTAACTATATTCATCCTTCTAGCTTTATTTGGGTTTTTGAAGTAATCAAAGGCTTTGTTTGTTCCAATGTTCTCGGAAGATTAGCATAATCGCTCTTCTTTCTCTCTCAGCATGACTGGATAAAGCTAGACTGTGAACAAAGAGAATGAATGTTTGTGTGGGGGGAAGACTTCAGTCATTTTAAGTGGCAAAGGACTAGGGAAATGTTGAGGGTGCCTGTTGATCTTCCAGAGGGAATAACCACATTAGCAGTCTCCTCAGGGATTGGAAGACTGTGTTTGTTACCAAAAAAGGCAACCACCTTTCATAGCACATCATTCAAACACTTTTTAAAGAAGATACATGACTGGAAAATTTCAAGGAGCTGTTTGACCACTGTTCTCAAGTCTGCCATTTTTTGGCCTCTAGAGCAATGTTTCTCAGCCTGTGGGTCCTGACCCAGAAATGGGTAGTGAAGCCTGTTAAAGTGGGCCCCAGGCTTTTTTAGCTTCCAGCCCTTCCATGGTCTTAGAATGCTCTGTTTTTTTACAAGTGGGTCTCCATACCAAGTCTGTTTTAGCTTGTAGGTCGCTGTACCAAAATGGTTGGAGGTCACTACTGCTCTAGTGGGTTATTCAGGAAACAAGAAACGGTACAGATGTGTGCGGATTTTCTGTGTAGTAAGAAAGCATTGGTTTCAGCAGAAGCAAACATTTGAGCTCGGCTCCTCAAGAGATGTTGCATAAAAGCGAATTAAGAGTTCTGGTGTCCACAGTACAGAAATCCGAGCTGCAGAGCTGATCCATGTGAATAAAACACTGAAAAAGTCAGCTCTGAAGACAAAATCCAGTAAATGGATCAGGGAGGAAGCCTCAGGTCTGTTTCTGTAGTTCCGCTGTCCCACAAGCCCATTCACTATAGATGATATTTTTTTCTGTCTTTCCGAGTCTGAGAAAAGATGATGGCTTATTATTTTAACATTCCTTTCACAAGATCAAGGCTTCAAAGAAGCCTGCTTCAATTCAGTATTGTGCGGCTTACAAGAATCAGTGTTGCATCTGTAGCCATAATGCCCTTGAATAATTGCATCTGATGGATGAAATGATGGTAATTGAGCTTTCTAAGACGCTGGAGCAAGCCATTGAGGCAAGGGCTCTCAAATTCTGTAATGAAAAACCTTTTGCGATCCTAATGGAGAAATTGGATGTTTGGAAGACACTGTGCTTGCTAATGGCTATTTGTTGAAGTGGCTTTCCCACAGGATCCTGTGAGGAAAGTTACCACAAAAAAAGCCCTTACATTTTCTCTTATGCGGGGGGGGGGGGGGTAGACGGAATATCAATCACTTGAGGATTTAGCCCACATCCCGACTGAAAGCAGCAGACCTAGGAAATGTTATCTGTCGGCCTGCATGTCTGTCTGCCGGCTGCCTTTCTCAATGGGACCCAGGGAAGACTACAAAGATCAGTTCACCTGAAGAGAACAGATGCCTTGGAAGGTAGACTCTGTGGCATTATACCACCCTGAAGACCCCCTATTCCCCAAACTCCACCCCCTCAGCCTCCATTCCCAAAATCTCCAGGTATTTCCCAACCAAGATCTGGCAGCCCTATCTGTCCCTCATCAGAAATCATGGCAAAATTGTGGCAGAATGGTTTCCCTTCCTCTAGTTGTATATTACCATCGAGGCCCAGTTTGGATAACCTTTCTTTCAAGGATAACTGAGGAGTAATTTTGGCCTAGTCACTGATTCTCAACCTTGCCTACCTCACATAGTTATTGATGTGAGGATGTAATGGTGGAAGGGAGAATAATGTAAGCCACTTTGGGTCTCATTGAGGTGAAAGAGAGGGCATATAGAAAACAAACAAAAATAATAAAACTTAAATAGAACAATTGGAAGGGGCTATGCAAGCCTTCTAGTCCAATCCCCTGCTCAATGCCGGGTCAGCCTAAAGCACAGGTTTTGCAAGAGCAAGTCATGTCAGACCAACCTTATCTCTTTTTTCGAGAAAGTGACTACCTTTCTGGATCAGGGAAAAGCTGTAGACATAGTTTATCTGGATTTCAGTAAAGCTTTTGATAAGGTTCCACGTGATATTCTGGTTAAATGGATTTGTCCTGGAGCCTGTATTATTCAATATATATATAAATGATTTGGATGAGGGATTAGAGGGGGACTTATTAAATTTGCAAATTATACTAAACTGGGAGGGGTAGCAAACACGACAGAAAACAGAATCAGGATGCAGGATGATCTTGATAGGCTGAAGAACTGGGCTAAACTGAATAAAATGAACTTTAATACGGACAAATGTAAAAATCTGCATTTAGGTAGTAAAAACCATATATACCAATATAGGGTGGGGGAGACTTGTCTTGGCAGTAGCATGTGCGAAAAGGATCTAGGAGTCTTAGTAGACTATACATTGAACATGTGTCAGCAGTGTGACTCAGTGGCTTAAAAGGCAAATGGGATTTTGGGCTGTATCATATGGAGTATCGTGTCTAGATCACAGGAGGTGAGGGTACCACTTTGCTTTGGTTCGGCCTCACTTGGAGTACTGTGTTCAGTTTTGGGCACCCGAGTTGAACAGGGATGTAGACAAACGAGTGTGTCCAGAGGAGCGCAACAAAGATGGTGAAGGATTTGGAGACCAAGACATATGAGGAAAGTTTGGGGGAGCTTGGTCTGTTTAGCGTGGAAAGGAGATGACTGAGAGGGGATCTGATAACCATCTTCAAGTATTTAAAAGGCTGCCATATAGAGGATGGAGCAGAGTTGTTCTCTCTCACCCTGGAGGGACAGACCAGAACCAATGGAATGAAGTTAATTCAAAAGAAATTCCATCTAAACATCCGGAAGAAGTTCCTGACAGTTAAAGCAGTTTCTCAATGGAACAGGCTTCCTCTGGAGGTGGTGGGTTCTCCATCTTTGGAAATTTTAAAACAGAGGCTGGATAGCCATCTGACGGAGAGGCTGATTCTGTGAAGGTTCAAGGGGGTGGCAGGTTACAATGGATGAGCAATAGGGTTGTGAGTGTCTTGCATTGTGTGGGAAGTTGGACTAGATGGCCCAGGAGGTCCCTTCCGATTCATTCTATGATTCTGTGGGAAAGCAGAATGGAGCACAGAAATGTCTGTCAGTGTGAAATTTAAATGACCAGCAGCCATTTCAGTATTCGGTTGGGCTCCTTCCCTCTTTGAAGTAGGGGAGGGAGCAAAACCAGTAGGTGAGATGGTTGCCAGGCATTCCTGCAGTCCATTTAGCTTTCCCCCCCCCCCCCACACACACACACTAGTAAAGGGCTAGTAAAATTAACAGTTTAAATGGCTAGCAGCCTTAACACACACCTCCGGCAATGAACCAGACATAAATCTGGGAAATATTCAGGGGAGGTGTGGGTGGCATGAAACCAGGCAAATCCATGACAATCTGTACAAAACAAATTTAGAGTCCAGTGGCACCTTTAAGATCAACAACATTTTATTCAAGTAAGAGCTTTCGTGGGCACATACACTTCCTCAGATACAATGCTTGGAATGAAAATAATCAGTTCAGATTCAGACTTATAGATGGCATGAGAGGGCAAATTATCACACAGCATAATG
Organism: Paroedura picta; assembly: GCF_049243985.1. Lineage (NCBI taxonomy): Eukaryota > Metazoa > Chordata > Lepidosauria > Squamata > Gekkonidae > Paroedura > Paroedura picta. The sequence goes on along the minus strand of NC_135375.1, from coordinate 90,346,427 downwards.
AAATTGCCTAAATTGCAGAGATACATTGGAAAAGACAGCAATTAGGATTTGTTTGAATTCAGCTGAGATTGAAGTGCATGGGAAACATTTGGACAAATAAAAAAAAATGCAAATATCTATGTACAGAGAATTTTGGCTCAATAACTGGTTTGTGCCCATTCCTTGAAGATATTCTTGTCATCCACTGCTTGTAATAGAATTGGATTAAATGTCTTTATTCCATAGTTGACTTCTTTCTTCTAAGGCCTGCCCGCCCTCTACTCTCCCCCAACACACATCCATTGCTTTCACTGCATGCTTTAGCAGGGGTAGTCAACCTGTGGTTCTCCAGATGTTCATGGACTACAATTCCCACGAGCCCTTGCCAGCAAATGCTGGCAGGTGCTCATGGGAATTGTAGTCCATGAACATCTGGAGGACAACAGGTTGACTACCCCTGCTTTAGAAGATTAGCCTGCTTGTCCTGCTTCTGCCTATGCAGTCTTTCCAGATTTGAAGAAGTTAGATTTATCAGCCTGAGACAGACTAGAAATTCATACAGAGGCCAGTTTATGGGACACAATTTGTGTCTGAGTTTGTTGGTAATGAAATGCGATTGCCTCCGTGCTGCACTGTGATTTTAATTAAAGTTTTACAGCAGGCAATGAATGGAAATACACACAGCCCATTTTTAGGGGGAAATTCTAATGACACGGCAGTCGGAGGGGCTGGGATGATTTGGTCTCGTCTGTCTATTGACACAGAGCAAATTGAATGCTACAGTCTGCGTGCACATAAAATATATTAGTTTTTAAACATACTGATGAATCATGCGCTTTGTGGCTCCCAAATAGCAGAGGCTGGCCATGCCCCTTCAGGATTGCCTGTGACACTTTTCTTAAAAGATTAGAGATTGGCTTTAAAAGCAAAAACTGTACCTTGGGGCAACTCTAGCTATGTTACACCCCCTTGGCCATGCTGTTTCACATCTGTATGCACAAAAGATCATTGTGCAGGAGCAATACAGGGGCATTTATGTTTTCAGCAGCAAGGGCCACCCCTCCCCCAGCAAATCTGGCCCTGAGCAAGAGGGAGAAGGTCTGGAGCTTGGTTTCAGGGAACTGCTCATTTCTTTGTAGGTGTTTGGTGGGTCAGGCCCCAGATAAAGAGAAAGTGCTTATTCAAAAAAACCCTCCCCTTCTAGAAAGGTATTTCAAAGAAGGGGGTTTTAATAAGATATATTTAAAAGGCGTACAGACATCCCTTAGACAGTTTGGGCACCAGCAAGGGAAAGAGAGGCCTGGCTTGCCAAACAGGGACACCGGACCCCACGCTTTCCCTATGAATTTCTTTGGGGGTCCTGAGTAACAGTCTTTGTGCTGCCTTCCTTTTTGTTTCCTTGATCTCAGGATTTTTTTTTTGCCTTGTTAGTCACCTTTTGGAGCTATGTTTTACATAGGGAGACAGTACTGTCATGAACCCCGATTCATGCCATCCCTGTGCCTCGCTTCCCACACTCTTCAGATCTCACCAGCCGGCTCTGGCCAAGGCTATAAAGCAATAAACCTGTCACCTGGTCTTCTGCCTCCTTTCCCTTTCCCAGCGGGAGAGGCTCCATGCAAATGTATCAATCTCACTGTAAATGTCCTTGCGGAGACAACTCAAAGTCTCAACAAAGTGCCAACCGCTTGATAAGGTTCCGGGCCATCTGGCTGCTTGGGAACCAACCTACCTCTGTAGTTTTCTCACTCTCCTGCTGAAATACCTATGGGTCCCCCTCCCCTATTTGGTGGGCTCTATAACTGCCTTGTTTGCTCTCTTGTACTTTGTTATTATCAAGATCTTTGCTTAGGGAGATCTTGGCATGCCTTAGCGTTCTGTGGACTTAGTCTAATAAAGCTCTCTTGGAAATCTGCAACTGACTGTTGGATTTCGGATGCGCCTTTATTCTGGACTCCGCAGCTGGGCTCAGCCTAATTCCTGACAAGTCGCCAGAGCAGAATAATGATCCATCTAATTATTCCTGAGAAATTGCATCAAGGGGAAGAAGACTCAGGATGCATCTTCAGTAGTAGTTATTCAGGCAGATGTGGGAAGGGAGGCCAGCAGTATTAGGCTGCAAACACAGACCTAGCAGAACATCTGTTTTTCAAGCCCTGCAAAATGACCTAAGGTCCTGCTGGGCTATGATTTTGCCAGGTAAAACATTCCACCAAGTTGGGATAAAGGGCAATTTTTGGGACAAATTTTATTTCTTTAGGGCCAGGGTCCCTCAGCAGATATTGATTACTAGACCACTAGGTCTAGGTCACTAGCCCACTAGACCACTTCGATCACTCGGTCTTGAGGGGACAGAGTGTGAGAGGTAGTCCCATAGATAAGCTGGTCTGAGACCCTTTAGGGCTTTAAAAGTGAAGTCACTATTTTGAGGTCAATATTTACTATACTAGAATATTCAAGGTCAGATGTGTCATTCAGAAATCCCTGGAACTGCTCTTCTATCACATGGTCTATCACTGCACCTACAAAAGGTAAACTGGAGATTGTCTAATCCAATTAGCAATGATTACCCAGCGTCCCAGGAGGAGGTTACATCACCTATTATCTGATGTGGTTAATTGAAACTGGGGCCTTCTGCATGCAAAGCAAATGTTCTACCAACCACTAAGCTGTATCCCCTCTGTAGTTTGTGCCACTTAAAGATGTCCCAGCATGGCACCCCAGAATCCAAGGCAGGAGCCCATTTCCAAAGAAATGCCCATACAAAGCTATGAAAGGCAACAAAGCAATGGGCCACTTGGTTGGAAGAGTATAGAATGTGTGAAGCTTATACTGGCACAGATGGGGATAGGAGGCTGTGTGGGGATCAGTTTTAATTCCTAATGCATAGATTAGAAACTTGCAGAGGAAAGGAGGAAGCCATGCTTTGGAGCAGGGGTAGTCAAACTGCGGCCCTCCAGATGTCCATGGACTACAATTCCCAGAAGCCCCTGCCAGCATTTGCTGGCAGGGGCTCCTGGGAATTGTAGTCCATGGACATCTGGAGGGCCGCAGTTTGATTACCCCTGCTTTGGAGAGTATGCAGAATCTGGACACAAAGTTAAATTAATTTTCAGGGAATTACAATTGCAAGTTTGCTAGGAAAGTTGGTATGTGTGCATTTCGCTGTGTTAAAAGCGTCTGCAACCATCTGTTACCTGTTAGTAGTGTTGTTTGTGTTCTCGCAGAGAAGTGTGTGCTTGTGTGTGAAGGAACAGTGCTGCACTGGGATTTGTGGTCCACTGAATTGTTGCTCTGTTTTTTTTCTTCTTTAGTTTTTCTCCTTGTTTTTTTTTCCAGTCACTGCAAAGCTGTTAAGGGGGAAAAAACCAAGAAAAACTTTTAAAAAAACAGAGAGCAACAACCGACAGCAACAATAGTATTTGTAAAGGGAGGGGGAATGCTGTTTATAAAGGTCAGAATAGCTCATTATATTTTTGTTGAAACTATTGAATTGTCTTTCTGTTATGGTCCTGTGTTTCTTCAGTCATGCAGGGTTCCCCCCCCCCTTTCATTTTGTTAAATTTACCATTTACATATGGCATCCTGATGATCATTTCATTGCATACAATTTCTGATAGAACTTTTCTGTGAAATGGATGTCTAAAATGTTTGGATGGCTTTAAAAACAAAGAGTGAGAAAAAGTTGCTGTTTTGTCAGGCTATGTGTTTACATCATGTGGGCGTATCTCCTGCAAGATATTTTCTGACATTGTACATGAGAGTCAGATATAAATTTCTCAAGGAGAGCTTTTGTTACACTATCTGCCTTTGCCATATTGAAACCTGACATTTGTCGCTGGAGCATTTTATGGCTTGAAGTGCCATGGGGTATAAACGTCCCAGATTGCTTTCCTAATATAGTGTGACAAAATAGAAAGTTTTTTTTTTTTAAGACATAAGGAGGTGGGAGAAGTTTTAATCAGAGCTGACCCAGTGGTTGTAAAGACACTTAGGCTCTTGCAGTGCAATCTCAAGTGGAGTTACATCTTTCTAAATCCATTAAAGACTATGGACTGAGAAGGGTGTGACTCTGACAACTGCATTATCGAGGCACTCTAGAACAGGGGTAGTCAACCTGTGGTCCTCCAGATGTCCATGGATTACAATTCCCATGAGCCCCTGCCAGCAAACGCTGGCAGAGGCTCATGGGAATTGTAGTCCATTGACATCTGGAGGACCACAGGTTGACTACCCCTGCTCTAGAAGACATTTTGGATGGAAGATTGATGGGGGAAACATGTTCCCATTGGTTCTCTTGCATCTCTCAGCAATGTTGGTAGCTTCAGCCATGATATCCTTCCAGGTTGCCATGCTGAGATGGATCTGGGGCACGCTATTCTATGATGGCTGCATTCCTTCTTCAGTGAGTTGTTCAACAAGTACATAGTGAAACTATTGAGTAGGATCATCTAGAAATGTCAGCTATGGTGCCATGGGTATTCACAATATACCCAGCTCTGATTCTTATTTCTCATCTTATCTTGGCCTAGAAGTGGAAGTCCAAAGCGGATGTCATATATACATGATTAATTGAATAGGGATATAAGTGTGGAAGCAGAACCCAGAGTAAGAGATAAATGCCTGCATACCATGGATTGGGTTGGATTCTGTTTTCAGACATATTCATAGCATGGGTGTGCACTCTGCCGTGATGTGGGTTTTCCAGGAAAACTTAAATTGGACAATTTTCCAACACTATTAATCAAGTTTAAATTATGTTAGCAAAAGGAGGCAAATACAACATGTACAAGCCTGGGTCATACACAAGCACTTGGGTTTGCCCATGCTTCATGTCTCACATTTAACCCATGTAACATGATTGATTCATAGCACAATAGCCCTGACAACTAGAGATAAACTGACTGTATTTCACACATGGGGCAGAACATTTTGAACTAAAAATGTAGCTTTGAGGAATTTTCTTCCTCCTATCACAGGCTCTCAGCAGGCGGGCAACGTCATCCAAAAAGATAAGCCACTTATTCTTTTCTGTGGATTATGTTTATGCCCATCCAGTCCATCACTTATATATCATTTTATCCAGTGCTGCTGCTGGACATTCAGATGGTGCTTTGTGGCCAACAATGCTTTTTCAGTAGATATGTCAATGGTGCCTTTTCCTCCGCAACAAGAACTTGGCTGGAGTTTCTCTTCACTTCATGGCATTCAGATTGGGTTATTGTGCTGCTCCATGAAGAATTGTCTTTGAACAGCACTGGAAAACCTAACTGGTCAGGAATGCAGCTACCCATAGTATAATGCACAGTCCCTTCCCCTTCCTTTAAGCACTTTCCTGAACCGTTATAATATAGTCCTATTTCGTTTGTGAAAATCCCCTCTGACTAATTCGTTTTTGCATAGTTTGCAGAGTGACTGCATCAGCAAGGAAGTTCTATGCGGTGGGGGCCACAGCAGAGTATGCATGTGTTTGGACAAGTTGTTGATCTTGCCGGTTTGCAGCCTGGCATCCACTGAAGACACAACCATGGCATATCATAGGAGGAGGAGTTGTCCTATACATATGAGGGCCCAAGGCCATGATAGCCAATACCTTGAACAGAGTCCAGTGACTGATGGGAATAATAATGCATGCACCACCTAGCTTCTGATCATAACTGAGCCAGGCAATCTGCATCAACTGGAGTCTCCAAGATGACTTCAAGGGTAGACCTAGGTAGCACACATTACAATCGTCTAGTCTCAGATCGGCCAAGTGAGGATTGGAGGCCATTTTCTGGGCTAAATTTAGTTGGAAGAAAGCAGGTGTTACTATTTCTCTGGTTGTAATGTTAGATCCAGTATAACCCATAAGCTCTTAACCAAGTTAGCAAGGGTCTGCAGAGCTCCATTGAAGGTGGGGAGGACAGCACCCTTCAAAATCCCCACCTTCCTAACCAGCATTACTTCCCTCTTGTTGGGATTTAGCTTCCATTTGTCCAGTCAACCATTTAACCACAGTAGACATTCAGTGATTCAGGACTTCTGCCACATCACCAGGTCATCAGCATATTGAGTGCAACCAACCCCAAGCTGTGAATGATTTGCCCTAAGGGCTATAGGTAGGGGGCTGAATAGCAGGGAGAAGGGTAGGATTGTGCCCTGTGGAACTCCACAGGAAAGGTCCCACACACTGGCAACCTTTTGAGTCTGATCTATAAGGGACGATTTGAACCAGTCCAGTCAGCCTCCCTTGTTGTTGATATCTGCCTCCAAATGATGAAATGAAGAATCGTAATCTGCTGCAAATTGAAAGTAGCACGGCATGTCCTGGAACCTCAAGGAAGTGGTTGGAGCAGCAAGTGGCCCAACGAGAAGCAAATCAGCTTGAGCCAACAGAGACTCCACCTGGACCAGAAGTGACAGAATTTCATAACTCAAGCATGTGACGGAGGGCCCTATAACAGAGAGGCACCATAAGCCTAGAGACTGTCAAGAGTTGGCAAAACAGCTTAACCTTGCTCCTTGCTGGTGGAAGGCAAAGAAAGACCAAATCCTTGTCCTGACTCCTAAGAGCACAGAGCTAGGATAACAGCAGCAGATTTGAAGGTAGCTGTCTGGGCACTCCGAGCCAGCCTGGTGTGGTGATTAAGAGGGGCAACCTCTAATCTGGAGAACCAGGTTTCATTCTTCATTCTTCCCCATACAGCCACCTGGGTTACCTTGGGCTAGTCACAGTACTGTTAGAGCTGTTTTCACAGAGCAACTGTCTTAGCCCACCTACCCCACAGGGTGTTTGTTGTGTGGAGAGGAAAGGAAAGCTGGTTTTAAGCAGCTTTGGAACTCCTTTGGGTACTGAAAAATGATGGATAAAAAACAGCTCTTTTTCTTCTCGGAAAAGCCAGAAATGTCACACAACAAATTCTGTGCTCAGAACCCTTTACAGGATAAAGCAAAAAAGGTAGCAGAGGTGCCATGGCTCAGTGGAACAGCATCTGTTTGGCATGCAACATTTCCCAAGTTCAGTCCAGTTAAATGCATCTAATGATGCATCTGAGACTCCAGGAAGCCATTGCCAGCTATTTGTGTGTTCATTGCACCAGTGACTGCCAATGCACATTCTCAACATCAAAAACGGAATTTGGTCACTCAGTGGGCTCAGGAGCCAAAGCCGCAGCTGTGCAATCTGAGACCATCTAACACCCCTGGCCAGGACACTGTGTGTAATCCAGTTTTGGAAGCCATTTTCCTTGTTGAACCAGAATGATGGAAGAGTGGAGGGCAGCCTGGAGGAAACCTCCAGCACGATAAAAGAACAGAGGAAGCCCACTCATCCTTAGCTCAAGACATTTTTGCCACATTCCAGGGTCTCTAAGTAGTTCTGTTCTCCCCTCGTTTAGTTTAGCAGCTGCCTGAAGAATTCGCCCTTCCCTGCTTCTCTGCTTCTTCATCCTGTTCAGCCCCAGGCCATACCACCTCCTCCGCTTGGAAGTAGTTTGCTTTCCAGGGGGACACATTTGATGCAGTCTAAGAAATTTAGCCTCTGTGTTGTAGTTGTTGTTGTTTGGGGAGGGGGGTCGTACGTTGCTGAATACTTGTTTGGCTGCAGTGTTTTTTTATGCCCTTTGGAAATCTCGTGGCTCCTGCTGCTGCCTGGCCTTGTTCTATTCCACTTAATTACTTTATAGGGAAAGCTTTTCTGTTTTTTAGTAGAAGAGCCGAATATAATCCGATACATTGACTGTGATGAACCATATGGTCTTGTTGTACCTCCATTGACAAAGTCACATTGGCCGCCTCAGTACATTGAAAGATAAGAGCAGGGGTAGTCAAACTGCGGCCCTCCAGATGTCCATGGACTGCAATTCCCATGAGCCCCTGCCAGCAAATGCTGGCAGGGACTCATGGGAATTGCAGTCCATGGACATCTGGAGGGTCCCAGTTTGACTACCCCTGGATAAGAGCAGCAAGGGCAACTAGGCTCAAGGACAATGAAGACGCTGAAGACTGGGAAAGTCAACAGCACCACAAAGAATGCTTTCCAAACACTGCAAATGTTTGTCAGAAAACATCTAGGGACATTTCGACATGCAGGAAAAACAGGGGAGTAATAAAGTGAGTCGCGCCAGCTTGGCTCTGCTTTTTCAGGATGGAAATGTGCAAGTTGTTATTTTTCGCCCTTAGCTATTAGTCACATAATGAATATGATTTCACATTTCACTTTCTTCTTGGGCCTTTGTAACGGCCTCGGCGTGTATTTATGTCAAGATCCCATGCCTGATTTGACACGACTTCGGCACACCTTAATAAGATGGTTTTATGTCTGAATGCGTACACAAATGCATCGGAAATGGTGGCTATAGTGGTGTCAGACAATGGGGAGATTTAAATGTATGGGTGAATGAAGCATTTATATAAATGGACTGTTGATTTTGGAAATTGCCGGCTCTTTCCTACAAGCAAGCCGAGCAAGAAAATAAAGAAGCCTTTGGCTATATAGATATTAGGGCAGATCTAATGCTTCCTGCAGATCCATTATGAGCTCTCCAGCCCTGCAAAGAACACTGTCTCATCAGCGGTTTATGGGAGGGTGAAAGTAGCCTCATCATCGCCACTGATCCCCTGAGATGAAAGGTGGTTAAGCAGCAAAGAGATTCAAATTATGCCTGTAATATAAAGATAAAGAACTCTTAAGAATAACCCTCAGGTTGAATGAAATCCCCATTCCTGAGGTAATTGACAGCATAAATCCTGAATACAAAACATATTTGAACGAGAAAACCGGGAAAATGTGCTTCGGTACAATGTTCTTAGGGAAGGCAGCAAGTCATGGGGAGGAGGCAGAATGGATTGCTTAGGTCAGGGGTGGGCAAAATGTGGCCCTCCGGAGGTTCATGGACTACAGTTCCCATGAGCCCCTGCCAGCTGGAGGGCCACAGTTTGCCCACCCCTGGTTTAGGTGATTGCTTCCTAATGTTAATGGTTTCATAGGCGGGTCATGAAGGAAGTAGAGGGTTGTGTTAGAAAACAAAGAGGCGACAGACTCCCTACCATGGCCAGGGTCACGCATGTTTATACCTGCCTGCCCAAGGTTCCCAAATCTGCCTTTGGACATTTCTGGAGATTTGATGGTGGAGCCTGGGGAAGCAGACGGACATCAGCAGAATATAATGTTGTAGAGTTCACCCTACAAAGTAGCCATTTGTTCTATGAAAATCAATCTCTGTAGTCAGTTGTAATTCTTGGAGATCTCCAGTACAGATCTGGAAGTTATAACCCTAACCTGCCTGTCCCATAAGTCTTGCTTCTCTGCCTCCAAACATGATTCAGAGTATTTTCAAGGTTTTCTTGAGTCAGTTTCAAGCATTGGGGACAGGTAAGATACAGCAGAACCATGCATGAAATGGGGATGGGACAACGGGGTTAAGAAGTTAAAATTGTTGTTAATGCACTGGGGATTTGATGGTTGATGGGCAAGGTATAAATAAATGAATAATTGAAAGGAAATTTGGGTCATTCCTCCTAGCAGTAAAACATCTGAGTGTTTGGAAAGAAGCCAAAGCCTTTTGGGAAAGGACCACTGCATTTCTAAGTTTACTTTCTTTAAGTCCCAGATAGTTGGAAAGCAGGTGTCTCTGGCTGCCTCTTAAGGCCTGCCTCACAGCAATCACTTCTCACAAGTCCATTTGATTGAATAGCTGACCTTTTCCCCTTAGCAAGAGGCAGAGTCCTTACTGCCTAGAGACAGCTCTGTAGTCTGAAATCTCTTCTGGGGGACCTGGGTGTAAGCTGCACGGAGCTTTTATTCCAACCCCAGATCGATTCAGTCCCTGCCTTCTACACAGAATGTGATTTCCGTTTGGATTTGGGCAGATTTAAAATTTCCTTCTGCAGCAAGAAGGATTGATCCGGAGTGACCCTACCTTTATTGTGCGATATCTTAGAGTGCTTTTAAACCTCAGTATTTTAAGGCTGTTTTGAATCTGGGCTCTCCTCTGTGGTAGAGGACCCTTCATTGGCCACAGGTGATCATGTGACAAACTTGCCTTAAAGGAGAAACCCTCATTTCTCTCAACTTGGTCCTGGATTTTTTCTCCCTTCTCTGCCTTTTTTGATACTCTCCCACCCCCACCCCCTCCAAGAAAAGAAAGAGGCTCCCTGTTGGCTCCCCCCCCCCTTCAAGAAAAGAAAGAAAGAGGCTTGGCTCCCCCCCCCTTCTGAACTCCCCTAACAACGTGCAGAAGACTTTCCTGTTTCAATGGGGAGGGGGGAGGGAAGAGGAAGATCCGAATTCAAAGCAATCTGAATTCAACAGGATTGACAATGGAATAAACAAGGTAAGTGCAGATTCTGCCCTGGTCTACTAAGAGAACATTGCTTATGAGGTGACTTTGGTCTACGCAACTGTATCTTACTCTAGGATCGTGTTTTCATTACTTTTGGATACTGGCCGCTGAGGAAGTCCATCAAACCCCCCAACTCAACCGGTGTGGTTTTCAGTCATTGTATTGAATAAACAGTTACATTTATCACAGCTTATTTGGGAGCTTTGACACAGTGTTCTGTTCTTTGGTTCGATTATCCTACAATTGAGTAGTCACCTGTTTGTTTTCAGTCTTTAAGCAGAGGCTGAACAGCTACTTATCCTAGATTCTTTAGGCTGATCCTGCACTGAGCAGAGAGTTAGGCTAGACGGCCTGTATGGCCCCTTCCAACTCTATAATTCTGTGAGTCATGGCCCTTCCATGGGGGCTGGTCGTAAGCTGTGCTGGGATAGGAGAGTGCTTGGTAATCATCCTTTCTGATTTATAGCTCTTTAAATGCAATCTGCTGTATCTCCATTTAACATAGCAAACTTCCAAGCATGACTTTTGTGTGTGTATGGGGACTTCCTTTAATAATTCTCTATGAATAGAGTTGCTTTAAAAAGCCCAGCAACAATATTGGGTAAAAAAATATGTAGCAACCGTACTTGAACTCCTGGATGTAGGGTAGGCCTTGGAGCTCCTTTGGTTAATGAGCATTGCTTGTTAAGAATTTTCACTTCTGATGGGGCTACGTTTTCCTCTTGCTGCCACTGCTTTAATTAAAGCTCTTCTTCTCTACCTCCGAGCCGTTGTTGAACCAACCCCGCTCTATTTATACTCAGGATTTTAGGAGTCTTTTCACACATGGTGACATGAATAATGTTGTTCGTTAGATTCAAGCAAGCTGTCAAATGTATGCATTCCCCCTAAAGAGTTCATTAACGGGTAAAATGAAATATCTGCCATCCTTGTCCCCGCAGAACGACTCCCACGTTCTCTCAGATTCCAAAGCAGTCCGGTGAGGTTTTTAGATAAAGTTTCCCAATACTTTGAGAACTCCTACTGAATAATATTTATGGAAGTTTGAGCTGAGTGGTTTCATTCAGCAATGCAGTGTGTGTGTATGTGTGAGCACATGCACGCATGTGCACTTGCGTGTTTGTGTGTAAGAGAGCATGGTCACTGATCTTGGGGCAGGAGATCTCGGTAGTGTTAGCTTAAAAGTAAAATTATAAAGGAATAGTTTGAGAGACTGATTGTAAATGTAAACAAATAGCTTTATTGCATACCAACTAAAATAACAAAGGATAAACATGTAAAGAACCTAGAACTAGGCATGTGATTAAGCGCACTCTCACATACACATACAACAATAGGGCACATTTATAAAACATGGGAGAGAGGAAGTTGGGAAGCTTTAGGGAAGGAACATATAACCTGAAATCCTGGGTTTGGGATCAGGAGAGATCCAGGGATGAACATAGCTGAGCGCAAGCAGCTGCACAGGGAGAAGGAGAAAGAGCCAGGTCAGGAGCTACTAGTGAGTGCTGCGTTCTTTCTTTCTTACAGTGTGTGGGGGTATATAGGTTGCAGGAAAGTGGGGGCTGTTTGAGTGGGATTATTTTGTCTGTTCCTTGCCTGGGTGGCAGGGCACTGCAGCTAATCACATTAGCTGATTTGCATTAATTGGCTGTTTTGCCTGGGGCTGACTGCTAGCTCCCCCTTCTGTTTTGTGGGCAAGATAGAAATTGGGAAAGAAATTGGGCAGAATGGCCCGCAGGAAGGTCTGGGTCTTCAGGGGTGTTCTGGACAGCATGGAGCAGAAATCCTAGCCTCCCCTATCTGTCTGTGAGCCCCATTAGTCATGAGCAAGGAAACAAACTCCAAGGGCAGCCCAGCCTGCAGGTGGAGAACATTTGCAAGCTGCCTGCCACTCACCCAAGACTGTGCAGAGGAGGGATAGGTAAGCAGCAGGCTGGCATCCCCAATTACAGTACCAGAGAGTTCACCCTTCAAAACATCCATTTTCTCTAGGAGAACTGGTCTCTTTAGCCTAGGACTTTAATTCTCGGGAGCCCTCCCATCTCCCTGGTTTTCCCTCCTGACCCTCCCCTCTGTCTGCAGTTTAGGCTGAGGCCATTGGGCTTATCTCAGCCTGCAGGCATACCTCAGAGTTGGCGGGAGGCTGCATGGAGACATATGCTGGCGGCCTCCATGTCGGGCCGGCACGGCAGACAACAGCCGCTGTGCCCCAGGATCCATAAGAGGGGGAAGGTAGTGGATGGGGTCGTGGTGAAGTGGTCACTCCCCCTTAGATAAGACACAGAATGGCTTCCCTTAGCTCTGTAGGTAGGAACTATTGTCCCAGGAGTGTGAAGCCAAAGAGTCCACATGCACCCCTGGCAGCTCACTCACCTCAGGAGAGGTGTCTGAGCGGCCAGAGACTGCAGAGAAGTGGCAGAATTGTGGGAAGACAGTTAGGAGTGGGAATTCTAATCTGATTGGGCAGCCAGTGGGTGGATGGCCGATCAGATGTGTACAGGGACCAATGATGGGCCTGATTGGCTCATAATCCTTAACAACAGCTCCTCCCAGGACCCCTTACCCCTTTTATTTAGATGTTCATGGTTACAGCTATGTTGTTCCTGTTGTTGTTGTTGTTAGGTGCGAAGTTGTGTCTGACCCCTTGCAACCCCATGAACAATAATCCTCCAGGCCTTCCTGTCCTCTACCATTCCCCGGAGTCCATTTAAGTTTGCACCTACTACTTCAGTGACTCCATCCAGCCACCTCATTCTCTGTCATCCCCTTCTTCTTTTGCCCTCGATTGCTCCCAGCATTAGGCTCTTCTCCAGGGAGTCCTTCCTTTTCATGAGGTGGCCAAAGTATTTGAGTTTCATCTTCAGGATATGACCTTCTAAAGAGTAGTCCAGGCTGATCTCCTCTAGGACTGACCGGTTTGTTCGCCTTGCAGTCCAAGGGACTCGCAAGAGTCTTCTCCAGCACCAGAGTTCAAAAGCTTCAATTCTTTGACGCTTGGCCTTCCTTATGGTCCAACTTTCGCAGCCATACATTGCAACTTTACATTACAGCTGTGTATACATATGTATACGCGTAAAGCAGGTAGTCCAGGTTACCTGCTTTGATACCAGTTTCAGTGTTAAATACTAATTTATGTTCAGCTACTAAGGCTGGGTAATTCATTTTTAATTCACTTACTTAAGGTATTGAAGGTGTGAAATGTGACCTGTGAGCTTGATACTGTTTTTGTGTTTAAAAATGTTTACTACCTTTCTTTCAATAAGAGCAGAATGTGCAAAAAAACCTGTAGAAATGTTAATTTAATTTTCTTGAAACAGTTCCATTAAAAGAAAACCCTTCAAAAGTTACGTCAAATAAAGCTCATGCCTAACCAGTAAGGAATAAAATGTGACTTTGCAGATAGAAGAATAATAAAATGCAAGGTAGTTTGTCTTTATTATTCAGAGAGGATTTAGATGGGGATTGAAAGCCATTCAGGAATGTCATAAAAAAAGAGGTAATGATGAAGACTGATGGATATTTCTTACTCCGTGTTCTATGGCCAATTCTCAGAATGTGGCAGCTATTAAAAGAAGACTAAAGAAGTGCTAATGAATGACTGTATTTCTCAGTAGTGCTATGGCTCAGTTCAGATGCAATGTGAAAGCATGGCTCATTTCAGCTATGCTCAGTTTGTGAAAGCAAGGTTCAGCTTAAAAGCACTCTAATCTTGGTTTATGTGAACAAATGGTGTTTTCAGTGCCTTTCCCCTAGAGCCAGGTAGGTGTCACCAGAACCAAAGCCTGGATTACACCTGAGATGTTCACCTGGCCTCAACCTGGCCCAGGGCTTTTTCGATCCTGGCCCCAATCTGGTGGAACCTGGTTTCGATCCTGGCCCCAACCTTATGGGAGCTTCTGGCATTCCACAGGGCTTAAAAGATGGAGCTCTTCTGCCAGGCTTATGGTTGAAGTTCCGGTGCGGAAGATCAAATGGGCCTCCCTCCCTAGAAAAGGAAAGAAGAACATAAAGACATACACCAGGCTGTCCATCGTCACTGGTGGGTTACTGGCACTCGGAGCCCCCCTAGAGTATACTGGGAGGCAGCCTCAGTGGCTGCGAGGGTTGAAGACTGTGCCACCAGTGGTATTATATTATATGTTCTTATGTGGGGTTTTATCTGTAACCCACCACGAGTTGGCTTGCCAGGAGCGGTGGGATATTAATAATGATGATAATGATGATGATAATTTATTGTGAACACACAATCATCAGGGTCCAGTTACCATGGCCAACCTATCACAAATGTTTTATTGTTGTGGCATGATGGAAGGTGGAAGTGGCAAGGTGGAAGTACAATAAAAAAATGTTTTACTGTTGTAGTGGGGGGAGGGAGGAAGTTGAGTCCCCAAAACAATCGCTGTGGCTTGCGTTGATTGGTGGCTTGCGTTGATTGATAACCCGAGAAGTGGTTGTGGTGGGGAGACGTTCGGGTGTCCATGCTTTAGGCTTCTCTACCCCCTCTTCGGGAAGGGGAAAGTCACAATGGGGCAGTGGGATAACGTGTGTGTGTGGGGTCTTAAATCAGGAAGCATGCAATTGTAAGGTTTCCAACCACGTGTCTGCAAGCAGGGGGTGGCGTGCATTTTACGCCTCCATGCGGAAATGGTCAGTGTGTGTTTGCCCTTCTTGAAATGCATATTACCTCTTCTAAAATTGAAGACTTGAACTTGTCTTTCAACTCACACTAAAACTCACACCAGCATCATGGAATGGACAGATTTCCAGCAGACTGCAGCATCAATTTCTTGTTTTCCAAGTCCTATCTAGTAATTTTCACTCCAGTTGAGAATCCCATGAGCTCACTCTGATGCCTCATTAGTTCTCGTTGGTTTTGCATTTGCATTTTTTTGATGGCATTCAACTTGGGCTCTGAGTAAGGGAGCCGCTGTTGGTGATTGCTCAAAACTGACTGCATTGTTGAGGTTTCTTTCTCCCCTGGTTCAGCATGGTCACATCATGCATTGTGTCAAATCAGCTACATCTTGTAAGTGTGCTTCTTTTGTGTCTGTGTATTTGTTGCACGCTTGGAACTTGGTGAACCAAGGTATGGTCCCCCCAACTGCAATGTAAGAGCATGCATAATATTTGCAATCCAGATTAGAAGACTTGGTGAGCGTACTCATCTTCTTGTGGAAAAAATCATGTAAAATGGTCAAGGTTTAAATACCACAGAAAGTATCCAGCCTGTCATTTTCTTCCCAGTAAGATCATTTTGTGTATATATATGTGTGTGTGTGTGTGTGTATGTGTGTGTGTGTATTTAGGATGGACAGACAGACAGACAGATAATGTTGGATAGGCTGAGCAGAAACAGGAAGGAGAAAGCTGGGTAAAAATGTGCATGCATTAGACATTTAGGGTACCGTTTTAACATTTGACAAAAAAGGGAACTTTTTGTTCAGTCTTGCTGCTTGTAATTTGCAGTCAAATTCCAGTTCAAGCTAAGAGCGATCACACATCCGTCATCCCTTGTAGTCATTATAAAGATTCGCCATGTTGAGAATTACATGAAAATGATCATGTCGCTTTCTGCAGAGTGCTGTTTCAGAACAAGTGGATTAATGGGCTCCTCTGTGGGCTGCGTGGTTTTGGCCCAACTGAAGCTCTGGAATTCCGTGCCCCAGACATTGGTGTAAGTAGCAGATTTGCATGTGGCCAGCATAAACAAGTGTATCCTTTGTATCTTGCTGGTGGAAGGCTGGACGGGCTAGCTGTCGGCAGCTTGAAAGAGCAGATGGGAAGGTCTGTTGGATATTCTCCGAAGTGATGAGATCAGACAATGTAACTGTTTTGTTTCATTATTACGATGACATCCCACTGGTGAAAGTTGTGAAGAGTAATTGAGTTCTCAGCTTAAGTGTAAGGAATGGGCTTCTGTTTGGGGGCCCTCACAGGTCGAATTTTCAGAAATAAATGAACTGCGTTCACAGGCAGAATGGTCAGCCGGATGCTCCTTTTGGCAGAGCTAAAAACAAAAGGAAATCTCACTACTAAAGAAAAGGCACAGAGCCATGGGTGAGATGCCATAGAAGGCCATTGTTTATGGAGCATGTAGTAAAACAGCATGAGAGTCGCCAGTTATGATGAGATCTCCTAACTACTGTGATGCTCAAGGCCGACTGTTTGGGTTGCCATCTCTGCGTTGGGAAATACCTGGAGATTTGGCAGATGGAGGCTGAGGAGGATGGGGTTTGGCACTTCAAAGAGGCATGATGCTATAGAGTCCAGCTTCCAAATTGGGCATTTTCTCCCGGTGAACTGATCTCTGTTGCCTGGAGAGAGTTTGTCATAGCAGGAGATCTCCAGCTACCGCCCAGAGGTTGGCAACCCTACGGACTGTAAGAATGCAGTCCTAAGCAGAGTTATGTCCCTCTAAGTCCATTGCAATCAGTGAGGATATTATGGTTTACCTCTGCATAGGACTGCTCTGGGAGAGTCCAGTTTTCTATGCAGGGACTAGATTTTACGCAACTGATATCATATTGAACTAGCTTTTCAGCATAGGATTGCAGTCTCAATATTTATAATTCTTATTCGGGGCATTGTATCCTCATATCTGCTCAGAACAAATGAAAATGACAAGAAAAGAATGTCTTGTAAAAAATTAATGATAATGATTTGCCCTAACAAAGACCCTGGAAACCTGCCAAATTAGATTCTTTGTGCCCAGTCTTAGATAGAATAATGAATGTAGGCTGGGAATTTGCAGTAAAATTCTGCCAGTGGAAATGGAGTGTTATTTTTGCCAGTTTCTTCCCTACCATTGCATTTGCACCATGCATACTCTGAAACATTTTTTAAAAGACACTTTCGATATGGATTGACTCAAGTATCAGCTGATTTGTGATGACCCCAGCAAATTGTTTTCCAGGCAAGCGAGAAGCAGAGGTGGCTTGCCATTGCCTTCCTCTGCAGAGTCTGTCTGGGTCGTCTCCCATCCAAATACAGACTGCTGGAATATGCACGATCTGCAGTGTGCATAATTCAACAGGATAAGAAGAGTATCCTCCAGGGGGCATTGGAGGAGATGCATGTTTAGCATAGAATAGGAACTTCCTGATATTTTTCAAAGTGTTGTTTTTCATATCCCACTTTTCTCTACCTGAAGGGGTCTCAGCGTGGCTTACAATTCCCTTCCTCTCCCACAACAGGCACCCTGTGAGGTAGGTGGGGCTGAGAGAGTATCTAACATACTATCTTCTTTCCTCTTTCTATACATATTTATCTTCACAATAGAACTGATTTATTCCTTTAAGCATCCTGGTGTTTCATGTCTTTGCATATCTAAACTTTTCCAACCAGACCCTGCTTAGCTTCTGAGATTTAAGAAGACCAGGCCAAACCTTCCATGGATCAACTAAGGTTTACTATTAATAATTTAACAACTTCTGAATTGCACAAGTGAACTCAACTCTCTCCTTGCACAATTAGAGGGGTATCCCTAAGACATTTCCCAACAAGGTTGCCTGCATTTGTGCACCTTCCTTGGATCAAATGTTCCATGCAGCCAACATCCAAGACCCTGGAAGGGATCTCCAGGGTCATCTAGTCCATCCCCCTGTGGAATGAAGGAAATTCACAACTACTTGCTGCTCTATATACTAACTCCATTAACTCCATCACTCAAAACTAGACACCACAGGAATAAGGACACAATGAACAGCACCAAGGATTTCCTCTTCTTAAATCCCTGGTACTATTCAGCCAACATTGGCTGCCTTGGGTACCTTCCTAACACATTTACCTGTTTCAGGTTGTTTGCTTACCTAAATCATCCCAAGCATCATCCCACAGTAATCCAGCTAACCCCTTAGCATATTCCTCGGTAGGAAGGGATGGGGGGGGGGCATTGATGTGTGTGTGACATCATCTCCATAGAAGAGATTCACTGGAAATGCTATGATAAATCCATTGAATTTCCAACTATTCCTTGAGTTACCCATTATCACTTTTGTGGTTTCTAGGGTTCTAGGTCCCTCCTGGCCATTCCTGATCACCAGTGGGGAATGTAGGGGAGTCAGATCTAGACAGATCAGGATTTTGTGGAAGTAGTTTCCTCAGTGGGGGAAAATGCCTTTCACCTTCCAAGCATCTATTTTCTCCTGGGAAACTGAAAATAAGATGTAATCTGAAAATAAGATGTAATTCCTGGGGAATCCCCAGATCATACCTGGAGGCTAGCCTCCCCAGTTGATCTAGGATCATGCCAGGGAACATTTTTATTTTCATTGTATTTTAGTGTTCTCCCACTGCCATTCAGAGCAGCAGCAGGCAACAGTAGCAGCCAGAAGGAGTCTCCCCACCATAGCCAATCTCACCATAGCAGGAAGCCTACCAAACAAGGCCCAACACAGTGGAACAGGTTAACAAAAATCCATTCTAGGATAATCTGAAAGAATTAAAAAAAATTCTTGTGTGACCAAAGAGTAACCAGCTAATCCCAAAATGCTGCATGGGGTAAGATGAGTGTAAATTTACTCACCAAGTTGAGGCAGACAGTGAGGTGGCTTTGTAGCCTGGCCTCTGGTGGGCATGGGGGCCAGATGGCTGGTATTTCCAGCCCCCCCCATGCACCTGTTGATTTGTAATTCTTTGAAGACATGCTGGGGAAATTGCCCTCCATCACCTAATTAATGTGGGAAATCTAATTTTCTCTGCAATGTGAGAAAGAGGACTTTGTCAAGTCCAAAACAACGGAAAAGCCTTTGTCCACATGTGGTTGAAATAAATTTGACCTAAGGCTCAACATAACTTGATAAATTCCTTTTATCATAGAAGAAGAAGAGTTGGTTTTTATAACCTGCTTTTCTGTACCCGAGGAGTCTCAATGTAGCTTACAGTCGCCTTCCCTTTCCTCTCCCCACAACAGACACCCTGTGAGGTGGGTGAGGCTGAGAAAGCCCTGATATTACTGCTCAGTCAGAACAGCTATATCAGTGCTATGGCGAGCCCAAGGTTGCATGTGGAGGAGGAGCGGGGAATCAAACCCAGTTTGCCAGATTAGAAGCCACTACACCAAGCTGTATGCTACACCAACCATACACTTTTATGTTACACCATTTGATGTTGACATGGAGGTATGTGAAACATGTCCCGAGAACATTTACCCATGTTCTGAAGATACATTAAATTCATTCAAAACTGCTAATGATGTTTCACTGCCTGAACAGCATTATCTTCTGAATTCATCTCCAGTTTTGCTTAAATTGAAACTTGGTAGCATTTTTAGTGTGAATACTCCATTTTTTAAAAAGGATGGAATGAATATTTCTATACGTACAAAATTTAGTATGAGCTGGTGTGACAATTCACTTTGATCCTCATCTTATCCTCAAACATTAATTTGAAATGCAGTATATTAGGAAAAGCAGCATATGCTAGGCAGGCTGTGGAATTTATAGATGCAATCTCTGTGTTAAAAGGTTTATTTCTTCTTAGTCTGCAGTGTCTCCTTTTCTGTCTTTAATGGTTTGGTGACAAATGCACCTGAGATAACAGAAGTGTTCTAAGCAGAGGGGAAAAAAGAAATTTCAGTTTTTGCTTTGCAAAGAGGTTAACTACACAGATTGTGAGTGCAAATGTCCTCCTGAAATCAAGCTTGTATCCAATTACAGATAGGGTTGCACCTAAGTTTAGGGTTCTTTTCTTATTCATTTTATTTTCGGAAATATTTTTTTCCAGTTTGCTCCTCCAGGTGAGAGAATATGACTCACCGAAGGTCATCCAGCAAGCTTTCATGGTACAAGCGGGTATTTGAACCTGGGTCTCCCAGAGACCAATGCCCTGATCTCTTCTGTTTTGTCTGTTTTGGGTCTAGCCTAGCTGCCCGTTTCTTGTCTTACAAATAGCTATGCACGCAAGGTCCTAAAGGTGGAAATTAGCAACTGACATCCTTCATTTATCATTTCAAACAGCAGTGAGCTCAGAATTCCGAAACTGAGGGCCTTTTCGCACAGGGATCTTTGTTGCAAATTGTTTGCGGAATGAAAAATCGCCATTTAAAATAGTGGAATTCGTTATGCATACCTGCCTTTGTAGTGGAATCAGTTGCGTTTTTTAGCGTTTCCCACAGGCTTCCGGTCTCGGCAGAAATCGCTAGAAAGGAAGCGCTATTGCCAAGCTCGTCCCGCCCCTGGCCGTCAAGCAGCCAATGGGCAGCCGTTAGCATGCTCCCAAACAGCCCCTTTCCCTTTAAGAAAGGTTTTTTAAAAAAAAAAACGACCCATAGCAACGAATCTAGGTAGATTCGTTGCTACGGAAAGACCCATCCAGCTGCCTAATGTGAGCTGTCGTTTGATTGTATGATCGTTTGCACGCTGCCTCGAGTGATAAAAAAAAATTCCCCCCCCCTTCTCACGGGCCCGATTTTCGCCTGAATTTATTTGTAAAAAATAAAGGGACTTTATTTCAGCAAACGGGCTTTTCAGTGGTTTCTGCTTAGTGACTAAAGGTGAAGGACTGAAGCCAGGGAAGCCTCTAAACAGAAAGAGGCTCGCCGGTGCGTTTATCCCCGCTCGCTCGGAGAAAAAAAAATGGCGATCGCTTCGCCGGAAGTTTGGAGGAGAGAGCCAGGGGGAGGGACTTTGAAGAACCAGCAACAATGGTAACGCACAGGTCTTTAGCGCTACTGTTGCAGATTGGTTGCAGGAGTGTATCGCTATCCGGAGGGTGAATCCACTTTTCTGGATTCCCCTGAAAGCGCCACAACGAAGCGCTTTTTGCTGATTGGTTTCAGGATTGTTGCAGATTGTCTACGACGTCGTGGGTTATGGCAAATTAGTAGCATTTTCAAATAGCAACCATTGTGCTACTTTGAAGCCGTGCGAAATGGCCCTGAGTGAGAAATTGGACCTTGGGCAGAACTTCCAGGCAACTCCAGTAGAAGCAAGAACGTAGCTATGACTCCTGCTGTTTTTCCAGCTGTTTATCCCTCTGGTAGTGGTAGTGATGGCCATCACATTATACTTTATGTAAGCCACTGAGCTCTTGGTGTGATCAAGTGGGGCTTCCTTGCAGCTGAAGTGGGTTTCCAGCCCTCTTCTGCTGTCTGCAGAAGTTCCTTGTGTAAACATATGCACTGGGTTCCTTCTTGTGCAAAAGTCCCCTCCCAACACAATTGTGGCTATGCAAGCTTCAGTGGTGTCTTTTGTTCTGAAAGTATAACTGATCTTCAGGGTTTTCAAATGCTGTTTCTGCCCAGTGTTATTGATTGCAAAATATCTCATTACTCTCTCTTGGCAGGGAGCGATATAAGTGCCATGTTGTCACCCCAGATGATAATTGAAGAAATGCGTGGGAAATATCAGAAATCCACAGGCTACACAGACACCTTAAATTCATCCTGTTACATTATGCTGGCTCCGATTCAACTTTGATTTCAGGGAAGCTTGCGCACGTGCATGCATGAGTGTATATGGAGGGGCCTCTCCTGTATTTATGCAGAATTTTCATCATATCTCATTAAAATCCATTTATTAAACAGGCAGCCATACTGAAACTGAGATCATACTTCATTTTGATGCAGACCAGTCTTAATTAGGATTGCTAAACTTCAGGTAATGAGCAGGATTTTTACCAGTCAAACTGCAGCCTTCCAGATGTCCATGGACATCTGGAGGGCCGCAGTGACTACCCCTGATTATGACTGATCTCCACGCACCGCAGATCAGTCAGTTCAGGTGGAGAAAATGGCTGCTTTGGGCATTAGACCCCAGTGAAGTCCCTCCCCAAACCCCACCCTCCTTAGACTTCTCCCCAACCCTGAGCCTAGCTCTAAAAGAACTATTTCCATCACAAACACATTTAAATAGAACACTGGGTGCTGGGGAAAGTGTAACATACACAAATGAGGATAGAATTAATGCAATGGGAATAATGATCACCTAATACGTATCAGTAGAAAAATCCCAGAGTGTGTTGGCTGGTTTTGATTGGGGGCTTTATGAGATCATACTAGTGTGTTCCTAGTAGTGGTCTTGAGTATCAACCAAAATGAAAAGGGAGAGATTCATACTTAAAAATCCACAAGGGTGGAAATGAATTATTTTAGAATGCTACTTAAAGATATGTTCAATGGAATGTCATGTGTCAGAGTATTAGACAAATGAGATTATCCTGTTTACATTTGCATGAAAATGATGCAAGCTTTATCTGGCTAATGAAGTAGCTTCACGGCATTTGTAAGGATTTATTGGATTTCTATGCATGGATGGAGGCAACAGCTAGAAGTTATGAGAAAATATTCTTTAATGAGGAGTATTGAAGCGGTTTCCAACAAGGGCATTGGGGAAATGGGAGTGCTAATCTGATTTTTTAAGAAAAATATATTCTTGGTTAAGAGAAAGCCTTTGGCTTGGAAGTAAAGTTCAGAAGAAGGGCTGGTTTTTATATCCCACTTTTCTCTACCCAAAGGAGTCTCCAAATGACACCTTTCCTCTCCTCACAGCAGGCATCTTGTGAGGTAGATAGGGCTGAGGCAGTTCTGAGGGAACTGTGACCGGTGCAAGGCCACCCAGCAGGCTTCAAGCAGAGGAGTGGGAAACAGTTTCACACCATGCTGGCAAAAGCCTCAACTGGAGTCCAGGTGAAGAGCCGAGTGATTTTTTGTGAGTCATAGGGGAGACACGATACCCAGTTACGTCGTGTCCTGGTCTCAGGCTTGTCTGAAATGGAAAACTCTAACTTTTTTATTCCACTGCTTTTCCAAGAACTGGGTCTGATAGCAGCACCCTTGTCCCACCCCTGAAACCCCTTGCTTTTGTTAGTATTATGTAGGAGGAAACATTGTTACCATCTTATATTTCTAATAAGGAAATGGATGTACAGTTTCCATTTCTTTAGTGGAGGAGTCTTTCCCTAGGATAAGTAGCTCTTCATAAGTAAAACTCTTCTCTCACCCCCAGATGAAAGATCTTTGTATGGAAGGAAAGCCCAATTATTAGCAGAACAAGATCCTTGGATCCAACTCAAGGAATTTATTTCTGTTCAGTTCTTTTCTGTGTAATGAGAGATGTTGTACTAGAGAGGAAGGGTATACATATGGCTGTCAATAAGCAGGAATCCTCGGGGGCAGGGAAATGTGGTGCCATTGGGTGATTGTGTTAACTCACTTTCTAAAATAACATTGTGCCCCTCTAGGAATTTCTGGAAATGCTATAGTAAGACCATATCATTTCTGGTGATTCCTAGGAAGGTGTAGCATCACTTCCAGGGTTTCCATAGAAGTGATGTAATGATATTGCCTGACAACAATTCCCCCCCCCCATTGGCTGTCATAATGCCAGCAGGAAACAAGTTCTCATGTCCCCAGCAGGGAAATGGGAAGTCTTGCTACATTCATTTCCTTTAAAAACAAAGACCAACAGCATTGCTATGGTCCTAACATTGCCATAGCTTTGATTTCCAGTTGGATTGTGAATGATGTTGAAAGTCTGCTGCTTTCCTGCCCATAGACCAAAACAAACATAGGAAATAATGCCTCTGGTGATGACACTTGCCTTTTCCTTGCAAATACTTCCCCGAGTTTTTAGTAATACAGTATCACATCCTCAGTCATCGTGGTCAACAGTATCCTTTTTGTATTGAGACCCATGAAACCAAATATTTCATAGTGTACTATGTTGCTGTTAGGTGCTTGAGAAGGCCTTTGTTTTTGCATTTTGAAGCGGGCAGAAACAAAACAAAAATAGGCCTAACAGAGGCTCGGATTTTAGGATCCTGAAGGACTTTCCTGAGGTCCCATTACCATATAAGCTTCTTTATTTACAAGTAAGAATTCCCTTTTCTTTTTTTTTTTTTGGCTCCTATCTCTGATTATAATGTTGTCTTGGGGGAATTTTTTTTTTTGGATGCCTTTTCATTTATTATGCTTCATTGTAAACAATAACAATATCTTCCCTTCCTCTTTCTTCCAGCAGCCTGTTCAGAAAGGCAGTGCTGCTGAATACATTTTAGTGATTTCACAGAACCACCTAGTTTGGAATACAGATTTTATGTGCACATAACATGCACCTGCATTTCAACCCAGTCCAATCCATGGTCAAACATCCATGGAAACCCGGGACATGTATATTTCCCAAAGCACCTGATGTCCAATGAACATCTCATGGAGGTCTGGTGCTTGGAATACATTTCTCACAAAGGAGAAGAAGGACAGGTGCATTAGGAGGTAATAGTTGATGTATTTTTAGTTGATGTATTCAACAAGCCACTGGTGGCTTGTTGAAATGCTACTGCCCATTTAAGACTTCAACCAATGGTGTTCTGCGTAGGGGAGCTGGCAGAAGGCAGGCTTCAGTTCTGGAGTGATTTTGGTTCTGGTTTGGCATTTGACATGTTCTTAAGGCAAAAAAGTCAATATTTCCTACACACCCTACCTTTTCTCATCATCTGACTGTAACATGAAGGGGGAGAGTCTGGGGGACTTCTTTCTGTTTTGCACCAAAATCTGGAAGCGGAGGTCTCCTGGATCCTGTGTGAGCTTGAACAGTATCAAGTGGGTTTGGATTGAAGCTATTCTTTAAAAAGTACAACCAGGTCCACAATGAGATTCTCTTAGTCCTTGTAACATCGTCCTTTAACACCTGTTTCTGAAGTTACGTTCAACAGACCAGCCTGTTGAAGAGTAAATGGAGACAGAAAAAAAGGGTCATAGTTTGAGGGGTGTGCAACGGAAGGTATTAAAGTACCTGTGAACTGGTAACTGTGTCCATTAAGAGCTGCCATACATGATGGGCTATGGATTCTACATCCTTGTAACCATGTTTTCAGCACTGCAATGGAAGTAGGTATAAGGTATTTCTGAGAACTGAGTTGGAAAAACCATTTTGCCATGCTTGTAACAATATGCTACAATTCTATTTCCAGTAATCTTGATTAAATGAATGACTATATATCGACCACAAATGGGGTTTCCATTTCTGAGTTGGGAAATACCTGGAGATTTTGGGGTGAATCCTGAGGCAGATAGGATTTAGGGATGGGAGGGACTTCAATAGGTTACAATGCCACCTTCCAATAAGGCATGATGCCCACCTTTAGAAGTGGCCATTTTGTCTAGGTGAACTGATCTCCGTCACCTGGAGATCAGTTGTTATCCCATTTGGAGACTGGCAACCTTATCCACAAGTAATTGTTAGTTATGTTCATTTAGTTTATTGTGAACACAGACCAAAATACAGAGTTAGACATCGTAAAACATTACAATAAGTACAATTTCTCAGTATGAATAGATTTTTTGTTGTAGATAAATCAAATAACATGTTAAAATGGTTAAAATATTTTAAATCCTTTAGGCGGGCTTGAATTACGTAGGTATAAAATTTGACTATCTGCAGTGGGACTTCAGGTTTTTCATCGATGAGTATCTCTTTGGTCCCTTCCGCTTCTGTTTGGTACAGTTTCCTAATCAACAGGGGCCAGATAAGCTTTCTGCGAGCCGTAGCATACAGGGGGCATGCAAGTAATTCTAATCTTTTTAAAGAAAATTATCAGTTTTCAGAGTTTTTAGCTGTGATGAGATCTCAGTAAATGATTTATTCAGGATTCTGTTCCATACTTTTAAGCATCCTCAAAAGTCTAGGGGTAAAAAGTGCCTAAGTGGTCCAGGGACAGATAGAGAACAAGAATGCAAACCCATTTCAATATTTCCCATAATGCACTTGGATGAAGTATTTCTCATCTGTTCCTGCCGTATCTGTTTTGGCCCTCAGAGCAGGAAGGAAAGTGCTCCTTTGTTATCTGTGCTTCAGCAGAAAAGGTGTACCACAAGGTCACCCATGTGCTGTTACCAGAGATGCCGTTGCACTAGAGATGCACTAGCTGCTGATTGTTTCCTGCACAAGCTGTCTGTTCCCTGTAAAGGGAAGTGGGAAGAGCATGTAAGTGCTAACTGCTATCACCTGCTTTTCATCGTCCTGTATAATGAGCCCACTCTTGTTTATGGGCATGTGGTGACAGGACATAATGATGATAAACCAAAACAGATGCCAGGCGCTTCACTGAGTTGGAATTTAAATCCAGCATGAGCAGTGATTTGAGGGGGAGAGTTGTAAAGGGGTCTTTTCCAGGCAATTGACAATTGCTGGGTAGGTTATGTTGCATTAAGTAGAAGAAATGGGTATCTGGGACATTTCAAAATTCTAAGATGGAAATTATTCACTGGATGCATTTAGGCAAAGAGTGCTGATGAGACTTTTCACAAGGTGGAAACAGAGCTGGAAGGAGCCTCAAGGGACATGCACCCCAACCTTCTGTACTGTATAGGAAATTCACAAATATCTACCCCCACATACAGACTGTTTCCGCACAGAGGACCCACCCAGTCGTTATGCCATGTTGTCCCCTGTTTTTTTGCCTTGAGATAACTCTTCTGATCTTTTCACATGTCTGCGTGGGGGAGCCTTTGGCCCGCTCCCTCCCTCTTTGCCCCCAGACCAGTGTCCGCACGCAATAGCCGAGGGACAGGAAACTTCCCGCCAAAGTAATTAACACAGCAATGGTGTACAACCTGATTAAAGAGTAGATAAAGGTTTATTTAGAAACTAACATACTTCATAG
The DNA here is from genome assembly GCF_049243985.1 of Paroedura picta. Classification (NCBI taxonomy): domain Eukaryota; kingdom Metazoa; phylum Chordata; class Lepidosauria; order Squamata; family Gekkonidae; genus Paroedura; species Paroedura picta. The sequence goes on along the minus strand of NC_135375.1, from coordinate 90,319,521 downwards.
GAAATGTTCTTAACTGCATCTCTCACTGAGAGAGCGGGAGAGACTCAGTGTGGCACTTCCAAGAAGAAAAGAGGAATTTGACTGAAGAGTAGCCATCTGCGATGGCACATGATAGGAGAGAGAAGGTGCTAGCCTCACGATCCTAACTCATTGTTTTTTCCTGCCCCTTCAGGGCCTTCTTCTCTTCTCCTTTGTATACCGGACATTGTCTTTTCCAACCATCACATGTCTGGCAGCTAGTCTGGTGCTCTGAAGGATTTCTGAAGGCTCTGGACTCGGTTTTTGTTCCTTGATACTGCTACGAATATAAATAGCCTCCTCCCTTAAGTTGGGAGGAAAGTGAAGAACAGTCCACCAGATTTCACTAGGGTACCTCCAACCATCCACCCATGGAAGATACTCCACACTCCTCTGTGATCCTGCAATCCCTCCTGAGAGCCAGAAAGATCATTCCTAACAAGGTTCAATGCAGAAAAAACACAAGTATATGGGTTAGGGAGCTGCAGTCAGAAGGGACAAGAGGACGAAACTGACCCCTTTCCACAGCAGATCTGTTGGGGAAAACACACATGGCTCCCATTCATGGTTCTATCCACCACCACCCCGCAAACGTTCTGGAAGTCAGAAGGAGAGTTTTATATTCTGTTTACCACTACCCAAAGGAGTCTCAAAGCATCTTACAATTGCCTTCCCTTCCTCTCCCCACAACAGACACCCTGTGAGGTAGGTGCGGCTGAGAAAGCTTGGATATTACTTCCCTGTGGGAATAGCGCTACCCAAACTGTGCCTGGCCCAAGGACACCTGGCTGCCTGCATGTGGAGGAGCAGAGATTAGAGGCTGCCACACTTAACCAAGCTGTAGTTGCTGCAGGAATGACGAGCAGCACAGGGAAACAGATTGTTCTGGGCACCGCTAAGGCTTTAGTTCTCAGCTTTAAAAAAAAGTGCCCTGGAAGGGAAGGCGGCATGGTATCGCCCAGACATCCGATTTGGGGAGCTAAGCATGGTCAGTCCTCGAAAGGGAGACCACCAAGAAAGACTCTGCAGAGGAAGGCAAGGACTAAGCCCCTTGCTGGGGTTGCCCTACATCAGCTGTGACTGGAAAGGACTTTGCACACACCCAAGGACTGTCCAAAAATGATTCTATGATTGATAGAGACTTCATGTTTGGAGGAGCAGCCGTCTGCCTCCTGGTGGATTCCGGGAGAAAGAAAACAAGGGAAGGTTTGTCGGACGGCTGCCAGAGTGGATGCAGCTGGAGGCTCTGTGCCCACCTTGGCATTAGTTAATTGAGATTCACAGAAGAAGCTTCAGCCTTGGAAATAGAGGGGAAAAAAATACCCAGACCTTCTACTATGTTCTTATGTGTAATTTCATACCATTTTCAGGACGTTTTGCCAGAATAAATGACGGTCCTTTACAACCGTTTTACATCTGATTGCCATTCATGGTTCCAAGTAAGCCACTTAATTGAAGTGCTGGGTTGGCACTACCGGTCTGTGAAAAGAGAATGCCTCACGCACACAGGTACGGGGAGACCATGAACCTGAGCACGGAAAGCAAATCGATGACAAAAAGCTCTCCGCTGCAGCGCAGGCCAACAGTGGATTTTCCATTGTGATCCTTGGCATGTAGATGGAAACGGGCAAAAATGAAAGCTGCTTTTAGGCTTTGATTGCCTGCTTGAAAAGTGGGCTTGTGCTTGCATTCAGAAAGGCATGCCCGCTCTGAAATAGCTCTGCACAGTCTCACCATGTGTGGGCGGGAATGCAGCAGGTGGAGTGCTGTTTTTGTTTTTATTGTACTCTTTTCAAAGAAACTTTTCCCAGCCCAGTGAATCTGCATAAAGGACTGGAGCCAAATGGTGTCCTGGGTAGTTCCCTGGAAACCAAAATGCCTCTTACAACTGATGCATGCGCTTCCCTGGGCTCTGTGCTGAAGGGGCTTCCCTAAAGTACGCTGGTGTGTAGGACTCCATTGGAATAGGTCCCAGCGTTTACCACCTCAAGGCCATTTTAAGCTCCTGGTACTAACACGCTCTGGATGACATCCTTGGGAATAGATTGAAGCCCAGAAGTCTCCCATGTCAATCCACTGAGATAAGACAAGGAGAAAAGAAGAGAGAGGGAACTGAGATTTCATCAGGGCTTAAGAGAAACATTGCGGTCATATTTGTATGAATGACTGCCAGTATGGTGTAGTGGTAAGAGTGGCGGTTTCTGATCTAGTGAGCCAGGTTTGATTCCCTGCTCCTCCATATGCAGCCAACTGGATGACCCTGGGCTTGTCACAGCCCTGATAGCACTGACTGAGCTGTTCTCTCAGAGTTCTCTCACCTACCTCCTAGGTGTAAGCCACTTTGCGACTTCTTCAGGCAGTGAAAAGTGGGGTATAAAAACTAACTACTACTACTACTTCTCCTCGCTTCATCCAGATTTTTCAGTGTACCTATTAGACTTCAACAGGTTACTGCCCACTCCAGGGGTTATTAAATACAGACTTCAGGGTAATTTTGTTATGTATCAGGCCAGATTTTAAGTGTAACATTTTCAAAAAAAAAATTTTTTTTTTTGCTCACCCCAGTGAATCTCTCCTTTTCTCTAAATTGGGGTTTGTGAGAAGACACATTCAGGAAAATTAATCTTTTTCTGACTGTGTAAACCAATAATTGATGCATACAGTTGAATGCTCTGCTGCATTTTCACTTCAGTCCGGTGACAATTCAATCTCGATTCAGGATCCATAAAGGGAGTTAATTCGTATGGGATGAGAAATTAATGTGAATCATTAAACTCGAAAAAGACCCCTAAAAATATCAGATTTATTTTGGTTGGCCATGCATTGACCTTAATGAATTGTGCTCTGAAGCATCCTTTACTTAGGTGGCAATATCTGTAATTTCAACTGGACTGATCAGAAAAGAAATGCAGGCAGATTATAGAACTGTAGGTGTAACTATAGGGTAGTGGTTCTCAACTTGGGGTTTGGGACCCCTTTGGGAGTCGAATGACCCTTTCACAGGGGGTCGCAGCAGGGCGAGCAGCTTGGCCAGTGGGGTGCCATCCACACAACAGCCTTGCGGGGTAGATCGAGATAGAGTGTTTGTCTGGAGAAGCAGGAAATAGTGAAATCGGCATGGTGGGACAAGAGGCAGAAGTGAATTGAGAAACCCCGGGAAAAAACAATTTATATACAATCATGAACAATGGATTTTCACACCATTGGTCAGTTTCAATTTAATTTCTGTGAAAGAACACTTGCATAATTTTATGGCTGGGCATCACCACAACATGGGGAACTGTATTAAAAGGTCGCAGCATTAGGAAGGTTGAGAACCACTGCTATAGTGCATGTGAAGAAATGTAAGAAGGGAAATCAACTTTTAACGTTATCTTCGGCTGTGTACACACATAGATGGAGACTGTTAGATGTGCTAGTGAAATCGCTTGCAACTTGATTGCTTTGCGTGGACAGGAAAATCCAGTCACCATGGTTCAGTGGTATCTGTTTGGTATGCAGGAGGGTAAAATAGAGGAGCCAAGAATGATCTGAGACTAGGGATGCCAGCCTCCAGGGGGGACCTGGAGATCCCATGAAAATATAGCTCATCTCTGGACTAATCAGTTCCCCATGAGAAAATGGATGCTTTGGAGGGTGGACTCCCTAGCATTATACTCCATTGAGGTCGCTCCCTGCCCCAAATCCTGCCTGCTTCTGGCTCCATCCTATCTGAGTCACATTGGGTCTCCATTGGGGAGAAAGACAGAGTGTAAATGAAGTCAATAATAAAGAACTATGAGGAAAATCCAGCTTGCATACAGGAGTATAGTATGGGTCCATGAATATGCCTACTCCCGGTTAGCACATACTAAAAACATGTGGACAATGTATATGCAATGGATTTGATTCCCTGATCTCTCAGTCCTCTCTGCATGGCATCCATTCCGACATACCAATTACTAGCAACAAGAAATTCATGTAGAGAAATGGAGGTGGGTTCCTACATGTGTGATGTCATGTGCATTACTTGATGAACAAGTGACTGTTTGCAAAGGAAAAAAAAAGAAAGAACTGGCTATGTCTGTTAACCTAGGACTATTCATTCACACACACCAACTATTCAAAGCTAGTGGCAATAAGTGATGATTCAGCAGGCATCCAGGATCTCTTTCCTGTGAAGACTTGCAATTCTGAGCTACTAAACAAAATTTGAAATGCCCTAGTTATTAAGATTAAGGGATGACATGGGCTAAACAACAATAAGAATGAAGATGATTTTGTGTTCTTATGGTTCAGTGCCCCTAATTCATCTTGAAACTTTGCTTTTACAGCTTGCTTATTAATACAAATAGCTCATAATGTTGCGAAGAATTTGAGAGTATGAACAGCCCAGACTCTGTAAATTTCTAATCTGTTGACTTCATTAGCAGCTACTAAGGATGTACACCAGGGAAATATTTGGTGCTTTTTGGATTGGAGTTTTTCTGATTCGGTATAATTCAGATCAACTGAATCACTGATGTGGCATATTGACTTGAATTTGGCTGATTTGTGAAATTCAAATTGATTTTGCTGAGTCAGCCACCCGACAGCTGATCCTGCTGCAGAGAGAAGCCTCTCTGGGAATCAACTGTTTGATGAAGGGGGGTGAACATGTCCGCCCCATATACACACCCAATCCCATCCTGTGGCTGGCCCCAGCGAGGTTGGGGAGGGCACAGTGTTGACATGTCAGCTCCATGCCCCTCTGCCTGATTCCATCTTGCAGTCAGCTCCATTTGGTGAGGTCTTTAAATGTCTCCCTAGCAGACCCTTCTGAAGCTGCAAAGAGCGTGCAGGTCAGCTGTGGGTGTGTGTGTGTGAGCTGATCCTAAGGATCAGCTGTTTGGCATTGTCTTTCTCAATCAGCCCAATTCGATTCCAGCTTCTCTGATTTGGCCCATTAGAACATATGGGAATTGTCATTCAGCTTGGATATTCCTGAAAAATACTTGAATCACCATTGATCACCCATGCCTAGTAGGTCCTGGTGTTTAGTATCTCTAGGAGATCAGGTTGGTGCAAGAGCATTTGTCCTAGATCTGGCAGGCAGCGTCATAAACTGTCAGTCACCCTTTGTGTGTCAGATCCAGAAAGTGACGTGGTAGCAATAGTAACATTAACAACAAGATCTTGTATCTTGTAGAATAGTAGAATACTAGAAACATTGATTAACTCATACTGAAGTCTATTGGTTTGGTTGGATGTTTAATGATTGTTGGAGGGAGGATTGGGGTCCAGTGGGAAGCAGTGGTTTGGGTTGACCTCAACCAAATGCCTGGTGGAGGAGCTCCCTTTTGCAGGCCCTCTGGAACCTTTTGAGATCCATTAGGGCTCTGATCTCCTCTGGGAGCTCGCTCTACCAGGTGGGGGCCAGGATGGAGTAAGTTCTGGCCCTGGTTGAGGTCAAGCAGACTTCCTTGGTGCCAGGGACCACCAAGAGGTTGGAGGGGTGTAGGCAGAGAGGCAATCCCTTAGGTATACAGTGTAGGTATACACAGAAGTCTTTTCAAGTGGGCAGCTATTCAAAGCATGGGGGAAAGACAAGATGGTTGTTTTAATGGTGTGTACATCTGTGCATGGCGCCTCCTTCTCATAGTGTTGACTGTATTTTTTCAGTGTAGTATTTAAAACTAGCTTTGCAATTACTTTTCTACTGTGGTGTTACTGAAGACTCTCTTTTTCATGCATAAACATTAGTGTGTGATTGGTCTTCAATGTGACAACCCCTTTTGTGCTCGCAATCCCTCATCCACCTGTGGGAGCTTGAGGTGCCTACTGCTGATTGTCAGTGATCACATGAACATAACTTTTGTTTCATATCCCTGGAAACAGAGCCAACTAATTGCCATGCAAATGAGGAGGATCACTTATTTGGTATGTGCGGCATTTCCTGCTACAGCAAATGTTCCTGAGTCTAGAAAGCTCTACCTGATCAGTGACTGGGGGGATGGAGGTGGCTTGTTTGACAGTTTATCAGGTTGGCAAAGTGGAGGGGTCTTCCCTGTGCCACCTTGCATTGGCTAAGCAGCTATCTGAAATGCTGGTTCTGTCTTGCGGGAGAATGAGGAAGCAGAGCTGCTTCAGGCTATGGGTGGAGGCTCCCATGTTGTGCTCACCAGTGATTTAAAAAAAACCTTCATGAGAGACAGGATGGTATGGTGGGGGCTTTCAGTTTGCATGGGGACCTGTGATCTGCTGTGGTTTATCCTGCCTACACTCTATGAGGAGCAATGTACCTCAGAGGGGGAAAGGTGTTAATTTGAGGATTCAAAAGCTACTGTGTCCCCATGGAAATTTCTTGTGCTGAAGTCTCCATGTCCATGAACTACAATTCCCATGTGGCCCTGCCAGCAGGGCCAGAGTGGTGGTCAGGTGACACTGCAGCACAATGGAAGAAGTTTCCCCATTCACATGCATAATCAGTTCCCAGAAAAGCAATGCAGTATCAGAACACGTGCATAAATGAGAATGTTTTAAAAATATTTTCTAAAAGGACAATTTAAAAGGGCTCCCAAACTGACTGCAGAAAAAACTGGTGCATGCATAATAGCCCCAGGTCTTATGTGGGGGGAGGGGGGGGAAACAATTTCTCTCTCTGGTCACCTGTAGGAATTGAGGGCCTTCATGAACTCTTCAAATCTAAGCTGGGGAAAGCCTGGGACCCAGGAAAAGCCTTAGCTAAGTATTTGTTACTTTTTTCCTGTCAAGTTGTCTGCCCTGAATTTTGCAGTGCTGTTAAAAATGAACCATTGTGTTAGAAGAAGTTGGGTTTCGGTTGCTATGCTGTGCAATAATTTCTGCCCTCCTTTAACATCCACAGTGACAAGTGAGAATATTGCGTAAAAAAACGGAGTGAGATTTATACTATTTTGGGAGGCCGCCTTTGTTTACTGTGGGAAATTTTCCTCAGGAACTGGAAGAGCTCTGGGAGCTGAAGGAAAGAGAAATATAATAATGAATGCCCATTTTTAATCTTATATCAGCCACAAACCACCTTGCTGAAACTTGCTTGTGCAAAAGTGCATGCTTCTGAGCATGTGTACAATGCCTTTTACTCACATAGGTGTTGTGGATCAATGGTCTGACTCAATATAAAGCAACTTCATGTGTGTTCATGAGGCTTCACATGACGAGTTTAACGGTTTAGTCATGAGGATCAGCTGACTGCATCCTTCCCACAGTATACTCAAGCCCCCTGACTGCATAATATCTAATTCTGAGCCAGCTTTCATCTCCTTTGGAGGGGAATAGCCCAGAATCTTGTAACATCAGCTAATCCCTTGAGTGGTATTTGTACTGAAAGGTGCCTCCTCCCTTTTGGTTGTTCGTTAGTTGTCATGTTCCTTCTGTTATTCACTAATCTGTATGCCCTTGAGGTGATCTACTCTTCTTATAAATCCAATACTGAGCATGATTAAATGATTTCATTCTGAGCATGACCTTTAATTTCAGCACCTCTAGTGGCTCAGCATTTCTAATACCATTGTAGGATAGCAACTATTGGGTTCACATGTTGAAAATAAAATTCAATTACCTGCTTTTTACACTTTGCAATCTCATCTGTGTTCAAAACCAAGTCATGTTGGTCCAGGTCAGGTCTTGGGTGGAATCATAGATTGTGTGTGTGGGCCTTGAAAGGAGATGCACATGGTATGGCTTATGGTAGACTGTGCCATTCTAAATAGGAGGTCTGGGGCTCCATCTTTGAAAAGTCCCCTCTCTGCATGTCTTTTCCTCTACCAGATTGTAAATCATTTCTTTGGCAAACTGTAATCCATAATTTTGCAGAACAAAAGATGAGTTCTGAAACAAAATTATGAATCTAAAACTGCATGGATTTAGAAGAAATCCCTAGCTCTTGTTTATCAATTGATCTCCCTACAGCATTCTCCTGCATGCTGGTGGAAAATGTCGTCAAATTAGACCTGATTTATAACGACAGAGTCGGGTTTTCAAGGCAAGAGATGAACAGAAGTTATTTTTGTTGTCTTCCTCTAGGTAGCAACCCTGGACTTCCTTGGTTGCCTTCCATCCAGGTACTAACCAGGGCCAACCTTGCTAGCTTCTGAGATATGAAGAGACTGGACTAGCCTGGGTCATCTAGGTCAGGGTGTCCAAGTCTCTTGCCTAATTCCCTGATAATCAGGGAATGCTTGGTATAAAATCATTATTAAGAAAATCATTTCATATTTGATATCTTAAAGTTCTGGATACATAATATGTAAATGTGGGTACTATATCACATTTGGGTGCTATCCATATCTTTCTGCCAGCCCTCTATCTCTCTGCCTCTCTGGTAAAAGCAGCCAGAAATGATTAGTATGGTTGGTAGATATCGAGGTATAATATGCGTAAAGTCAGTCTATCCAGCTGGGGAAAAAATGATTAATGGTGTAGTCCTAAGCAGAGTTATGCCCAAACCCACTGACTTCAATGGCCTCAAAGGTGTATAAGTCTGCTTAGGACCACATTGTAAATTTCTTTCTTTTTTTTACTATGCACAGAACAAGTGTTGTTAAATATTGATGAGTGCATACCTAAGCTTATTGGATTTCTATAAATTTAATCTTTTACTGCAAATATGTACTTAGCCTAGGTTTTCCTGAATTGCAGGCTTGTCTGTAGGCACCTGATTATACAATTCATCCATAGGGAATTCCCCTTCTGCATCACAAACTAGCCAACAGAGCCCTCCTGTCTGACCCATTGTGACTAAATATTTGTGCTTTTGTGATAAATTTCTGTTTGAGTGTAAATCATACAGACACTATGCTTCCACTTTCAAAGTTTTGTTAAGAAAAAGTGTGCAAGACACTGAAAAATCTCTTTTCCCCTGCAACACTGTCCCTGTAAAAATGACATTTTCTGCCAGCTGAGTTACTTTGAAGGGTTTTTAGTTGTTACTATCCTGAGGGGAATGCTCATGTGACCAAATGCCTTTATGATCTAACGTTTCACAAGCTATGAGAGGCTAATGTCTTAGGAATGTCTGTTTTATAAAAGACGACAATGCAATTCCCATTTTTATTTGCTTACATGTGTCCCCCTCTCAGTGTGACTAGACCAGGCATACACACCATTCATGATTAAGTGATAAACTATGTCAATTATAGTTTCATATAGAAATATCTCCCTTAGTAACCATAAGGTTTAGGCACTTTACTGGATCCTGGAATTCGTAAACTGATGGTAAAAGATATCTGATAAAAGTGTCCTTGCACACAAAAGCTTCTACCTTGAATAAAACTTTGTTGGTCTTAAAGATGCCACTGGACTCAAACTTCATGGCAGAATAAGATGAAGAAGAAGAAGAAGGAGAAGAAGAAGGAGAAGAAGAAGGAGTCTCCTGAAGGAGTCTCAAAGTGGCTTACAATCTCTTTCCCTTTCCTCTCCCCACAACAGACAGCCTGTGAGGTAGGTGGGGCTGAGAGAGCCCTGATATTATTGGTCAGTCAGAACAGCTTTATCAGTGCTGTGGTGAGCCCAAGGTCACCCAGCTAGTTGCATGCAGAATGTGTGCACGGAATGTGAGCGCGGAATCAAACCTGGCTTGCCAGATTAGAAGTCCGCACACCTAACCACTGCACCAAGCTGATGATCCAGTGCCAGGTGCTTGTATATGCTACATTTCTTGACCAGTATGATGACTAACAAAAATATGGTAGAGGAATGCAAAAAGTGGAAGGCAAAACAGCCACCATTTTTTTCCCTGAAGTGAAATGTTGAGGGCAGTTCTGCACATTGAAAGAAATAGCGTTATGCCAGCAAAATGGCGTAATGCTAAAAAATACTGTGCCTCCTCACCTGGCTCTCTGTTGCTTTCTTATGCTTCTTAGCACTCCGCATGCCTGCTTGAAATGGCAGAAGAGAGCAATGCGCTTTACATGTGACTCTCCTCTGCCTGCCAATCAAGCCAGGCAGCCAGTCCTCTTTCTCCATGTTTTAAAGGCCCTGCAGTGCCAGCTATTTTTTAAAGCAAAACTTCTTAGTTGAGACACCTATGCATCTGATCATGGATGCATAGTGCCTTTTTTGGAATCATGAGCTTTGAATCTTTTAAAAATTAATTTCAGCAGTCCATTTCAGTGGTTCATTTCACTTCTCCGACTTGGAAGAGGGAAGCAAAATGGGTAGTTTAAATGGCTCCCAGTCATTTAAGCTTAACATCTGATGGGCAAACTGCCCTTCTAGGTTTAAATGGCCTGAATCCCCAAACTGATACCAGATAAATGTTAGGGAAATGCTTGGGTGAGGTGCCTCCCCCAAACCTTGGTTCAGGGGGCATGAACTGGGTCAAATTCATGATGAATTTCAGCTCATGGTATGTGCCCATCCCTAATTTGAGGTCTTATAGTATTTTCCTTCCCCTACAAAAAAGCTTTAAACTTTGCTTTCAGAATTGTTTACTGAAGAGATGGGGCAAGAAGGGTTTGGATAGAGAAGCAGCTGATGGATGGGATACAATATAGATGTCATGTGTGCTGAATTGCTATACTCTGAAGAAATGGAAAAATTGCTTCTGTAGGCTTGCAGCTTATGCCCTATTAAATTGTGGACTATTCGGCAACTTTTGAATGTGCTGTCTATTTAATTTCTCCAAGTGCTAGGGTGGGATGAATTCTTATGTATTATATACAGCAGTAGGTGGATCAATGCATCTCTCATTTGCAGGTTATATGGGATAATGTGCTATTTGAATAAGCAGCATTTTTTTTCCTGCAAGAAATGTCCTTGATTGTCCGGTTCACTTGCTGTCATCAGTAAGTACCGGGAGAATTGTTGAGATTTTATGAAAGTTTTAGACCAAGTCAGTTTCTTCTGCTTTTCCACACTGTTTGACAAGCAATTCCTGTTGCTCCAAAAAAGCAGATGAGACAGTACATTTATATCAGGATTATGCCACTTCAAGTGATGGAATAGTCCTCATGGGGTTAAATGTTCCTCCATACCAAGAAAGTTTTCCATGCATGTAAAAAATTCTAGGAGTCTATCTTAACTTTCTCCCTTACAAGTTAGTGCTCTAGCTTTTTCTTCATTCCGTCCTATGAGACCTTTCCTGTAGTGTGACGTGAGACCATGGAACAAAGGAAAAGACCTCCAATCATAGGTTTGCTACCTTCTTTTTGTGAGAACTAAAACTGAAGTTTGTACAGGATAATGACAGTATTCAAAGAATAAGTTAATTTGAATTGCCTTGACCTCACACAATGGTTTTAATTTTTTTTTTACTCCCATGAAGTGAGAAGCAAATATAGAATATATGTTTATCATTTCCTGAGCACAAGCTCATTATGTCTGCAATATAAAGATTATAACACAATGTAGGAAGATTTAATCAGCAGTTTCATTTAGGACATATAAAATAGGTAGGTCATCGGAAAAGTATGTGTTTTTAGATGGGGGGGACATAATATTTCTTGTAAAGGTAAAGGTAAAGGTATCCCCTGTGCAAGCACTGAGTCATGTCTGACCCTTGGGGTGACACCCTCTAGCGTTTTCATGGCAGACTCAATACGGGGTGGTTTGCCAGTGCCTTCCCCAGTCATTACCGTTTACCCCCCAGCAAGCTGGGTACTCATTTTACCAACCTCGGAAGGATGGAAGGCTGAGTCAACCTTGAGCCGGCTGCTGGGATTGAACTCCCAGCCTCATGGGCAAAGCTTTCAGACAGCTGCCTTACCACTCTGCGCCACAAGAGGCTCTTGCAATATTTCTTGTAGGCCCCTTTAAAAACCAGATTCTGGTTGATTCACACTTGTAAGCAGCTCTCTGATGAGTAACTCAGGCGTGTTAGAGGCTATCAGCCAGTTGTAAAGTTCTTTGAAGCCTAATAAGTTATGGGGTGGTTGTGCTATCCTATGTATAAAACAAAGTGTACTATTTGAATATCCATCTTTACTTAGAACAGCACTAAAGGAAACCAGGGCAGAGTCTGCACTTACTTTCTTGATTCCATTGTCAATCCTGTTGAATTCAGATTGCTTTGAACTCGGGTCTTCTTCTCCCCCCCCCCCATTGAAACAGGAAAGTCTTCTGCACGTGGTTAGGGAGGCTCAGAAGGGGGGGGGGGGAGGCAAGCCTCTTTCTTTCTTTTCTTGAAGGGGGGGGGAGAGAGGAGCCAGGCAGGGAGCCTCTTTCTTTTCTTGGAGGGGAGGGGGAGAGGATCGAAAAAGGCAGAGGAGGGAGGAAAAATCCAGGACCGACAGAAGTTGAGATAAATTGAGGGCTTCTCCTTTAAGGCAAGTGTGTCACATGACCAGGTGTAGCCTATCAGAGGTTCTCTACCACGGAGCTTTCTTTCCCAAATGGATATTGAGGATTAACAGCACTCTGAGATATCGCACAATAAAGGTAGGGTCACTCCGGATCAATCCTTCTTGCTGCAGAAGGAAAATTAAAATCGCCCCAAATCCAAACGGAAATCTCATTCTGTGTAGAGGGCAGGGACTGAATCGATCTGGGGTTGGAATAAAAGCTCCGTGCAGTTTACACCCTGGAGGCATGGTCTCTCTTCTTGTCTTCTCTTTGGTGCCTGCTGTAATATAGGAAAGTCCATTTATGGTTTTGTTACAGTGTTGGTGAAATAGAACCTGGAGCTATTCTGTGCCAAGTTTTTCTTATGGCTCTTTTTGTCTCTACAAACTAGATTTAGCCAAAGCCTTAGAGTGGACCCTGGTGGGCCTTATGCTGTTTGTTTTTCTTACATTGTTTGTTATGAATCATATTATACTCTGTGCAACTGAAAAGGTTTCCAGGCTATTCCTGAATGAATGCAGCATCCTACGTACAATGCTAGTGTATCAAGTGCTGGAGAGATATAGTCATTTTCCTAAGGTTCCTAAATGGACTTTTTAATGAACAAGGTTGGATTTCCACAACTCAGCTTGTTTTCCATGCAGCTGCCTGTTCTCTTCCACTGAATGCTGTTGCCTCACAGTCGTACCACTTTTGGAAAGTGGGATCAATTTATTAATAAAGGAACAAATAAGATGTAATGTACAATGATGTCATTAAACTTCCCTTATTGGGGGCAGAAGTTCTCTGAAAATTACAACCAGTCTCCAAACTAGAGATCCATTCCCTTGGTAGGGTTGCCCAGTTCATTGGACCAGCTGATGAGGGATTGGGGTGAGCCTCCAGGAGCAGGAAATGAAGAAGCCAGAAATAAACCCAGAATAGGCATCTTGGTGATGGGGGGGGGGGAACACTCTGGTTTTTGATCAAAACTCTATGGTAGAGTTTTTGCCTACAAACCAGAATGTCATTCCAACATCCCCAGTGCACCTACATCATTTCTGGGTCATGTAAGCATGTTGCATTTATTTCTGGCTTCTTTACTTCCTGCTCCTGGAAGTTCACCCCAATCCCTTGCCAATTGATCCAGTGGACCTAGCAATGCTACCAGGGGAACAGATCTCTAGTTTGGAGATTGGTTGTAATTCCTAGAGAACTTCAGGCTCCACCTACAGCTTGGCAACCTGACAAACTAGACATGGCTTTTAAAAAATAAGTGGGGCAAACAAAGCTACCCCCTGAGGACTATAACAGGTGAGAAATATGGCATGAAGGGAAAGGCTTGAACCCTCTTCTCCACACACACTGTAGTTCTGATCTACCCTCAGCATCTATGGCATTTGGGAAATAGTTTCCATGCAGTTACTATATAACTGTAGAGCAGGGGTAGTCAAACTGTGGCCCTCCAGATGTCCATGGACTACAATTCCCAGGAGCCCCCGCCAGCGAATGCTGGCGGGGGCTCCTGGGAATTGTAGTCCATGGGCATCTGGAGGGCCGCAGTTTGACTACCCCTGCTGTAGAGGATCAGAGATGGGTCATTAAGAAACATCACATCTCTATTGGCCATGAACTCTGTCCACTAATTATGACATTATTCTACACCCTTCAATATAGCAGCAGATGATCATGATGAAAAAGGTCACACTATTGAGATTATCATATAATTCCGAAAAGGACCCAAAATCGCAGATGAAAATGTAAATATTTTATCATTGTACAGACATTAATCTCCATCCCTGCTGATGCTCAGGATTTGATCATTTTATTGTGGTCATAGAATTTTAATGTCTTAACAGTGCATAATCATACTTCAAATTAGTATAAAAATCCCTGGCAACTGTTGATAATTTCACCATGCATCAAAGAGAGGATTTTCTGTTAAATGTGATCTTTTTATCCTTTTTTTTTTAAGTTAAAGCATCGTAGTACCATCTCCTTATGCAAAACGAAAGAGGCCAGAAAATGTATTTAAAATATTTTCATTCTCCTTTTTCAGGTAGCAACATCCAACAGCAGAGCCATTAAAACACACATCACGACAGTAGGTCAGGCATGAAACGATTCAAAGATCTAAGGGGCAACTTATTAAAAAACACAATACCTGCTATATTGTAAAACAGAGCAGAAAAGATCTTTAAAAACTACTAACACCTAAAAACCTAGCTGTCGAACTCAAGATCATAACAATACAGAAGACAGTATTTGTGTTGTTGTTGTTGTTGTTGTTGTTGTTAGGTGCGAAGTCGTGTCCGACCCATCGCGATCCCATGGACAATGATCCTCCAGGCCTTCCTGTCCTATAACGGTAATAACTGGGGAAGGCACTGGCAAACCATCCCGTATTGAGTCTGCTATGAAAACGCTGGAGGGCGTCACCCCAAGGGTCAGACATGACCCGGTGCTTGAACAGGGGATACCTTTACCATCAACATGGACAAGTTCAAAAGGCCCCCTTCAAGGATCGCTGCCTTGCTGTGGCAAGGGGGCTTGCGTAGCTCAGTGAAGCTATGAGCTATGCCGTGCAGGACTACCCAAGATGGACAGGCCATAGCTGAGAGCTCTGACAAAAGGTGATCCACTGTAGAAGGAAATGGCAAACCACTCCAGTATCTTTGCCATGAAAACCCAATGGACAGTATTTGTACCTGGTATCTAAAGCAATAGGCTTGGTGGTAGGTGAACAGCAACCTGGAAGAAAATCCAAAATCCATCACAACAGTTCTGCTTTTGATTATTATACAATCTGGCCATGAAAAAGGTCTCAACTCATGGGTTTGTGTGGGAGCAGGTAGTCCTTCAGCTGGTACACTTCTACTTCCTCTATAATCACTCCAAACAAATGCTGGTCCCACCTTTAAAAAGGTACTCATGTGTGCCTTAGTGGTTCCATGGTGCATAATCCTTCGTGTGCATTCCAGGAAACATCCCATGCAAGCAGGTCATGTTAATGACATGGCGATATACATTACAATGACTGTTAAGGTTAACATAATTGCCCATATATACTGATCCATGGCCATCTGCTTACACACATAGGTGTTCTTAGTAGTATTCAAGCATATCTTGGGATTTTGGGAAAGCAAGAAGAAAAGTTTAAATATGTTCAGGCTGTGAAAAAAATATTGTACAGTTCTAAAAACAAAGTAAAAACACATGGAGAACATTGAAGAAAAAGATCATTTGATTTTTATGAAGAAGAAGAGTTGGTTCTTATATGCCACCCTTCTCTACCAGAAGGAGTCTCAAAGAGGCTTACATTTGCCTTGCCTTTCCTCCCCATAACAGACACCCTGTGAGGTAGGTGGGGCTGAGAGAGCCCTGATATTACTGTTCAGATTCACCAGATTCACCACTCTTAACCATTACAACACACTGGTAGCATTTGGGTTTTATTAATTTTTTCTTTTTACATTTAGGGTCCTGATAGTAACCCAAAAACAGATTTACATCATAGGTTTAGAATGGTAACTGTATCTACGATAGCACTGTGAATTATCTTGTGGTTACAAAAGAACAATGATGAGTTATTGTCTGTTATCAAAGTTTAGAAATATCCTTATTGACTTGCACCTTGTTCTCATTTGCCCTCTTCTCCAGCATGTGCAGATCTTGTTAAACTATATCCCTGTCTTCACTACTCCTCCCAGTGTTGTGTCATCCACAGATTTAACAAGGAGTCCCTCTATCCCCTCATTGATAAAAATGCTGAAAAGTGCTGGACCCCGTACCAGGCCCTGTGACTAACTACTGCGCACCTCCCTCTTTTCGAAAAATAATAACACCCAAACTATAAATGTTAGAAAGAGCTATTATGAAGCATGACATCCATATTAAGGACATAATATGCAAAGTGTGGTATGTTTGTGAACATTAGAACATGTACATCTGACAACCCTTGATGCATATCTATCCCTAACACCATAACATAACAGGGAATGTAACAGAGAACAATATGTATTGTAGGAAGTATGAACAATCCTGGTTTGGAATGTCTTTCTCAGAAGAGTATAACATCGAAGTAAGATGATATTTCTGTGCTTGGGTTTTCAGTCTCTGATTATAATTGGATCATGGCTGATTATTCAGGCTCACTCCCAGAAAATATGAACTCTAAACATCTGAAAATACTGTATCATCTTTGGTACAATGGAAAGTCAAATACTTGGATGAGAATGGAATGATTAGATTGCACATTAGAATGCACAGTCAGAGGCATGCATATTAAGGAAGCTGCAAAAGGACTCCCTGTATATTTCCCTAAAACCGTAAGTACAGAACACTGCTTGGGCCAACAAAGAAGAGTAGGGTTTTACACCCCAGATGAGTCTCACAGTGGCTTATGGTCATCTTCCCTTCCTCTCCCTACAATAGACATTCTGTGAGGTATGTGGGACTGAGAGAGTGAATAGCCCAAGGTCGCCCAACTGGTTGCATGTGGAGAAGCAGGGAATCAAACCCAGCTCCCTAGATTAAACATCACCACTCATAACTCCTACACCAAGCTGGAAGCCAGTCAGGTAGCAGTTTGGAAAATCAGTTTCATGCCATGAGTAAAGATTGTTGTTGTTGTTATGTACGAAGTCGTGTCCGACCCATCGCGACCCCATGGACAATGATCCTCCAGGCCTTCCTGTCCTCTACCATTCCCCGGAGTCCATTTAAGTTTGCACCTACTGCTTCAGTGACTCCATCCATCCACCTCATTCTCTGTCGTCCCCTTCTTCTTTTGCCCTCGATCTCTCCCAGCATTAGGCTCTTCTGAGTAAAGATACTGGCTAGTTACTTCGCCTTTCTTGCCCTTAAGACATGCATGGCTTAGAAGAATAGGTCATCCTAGATTAAAGTGACCAGAAATCTGGTGCCGTAAGGCGGGATGTGCCGCCACTCCCCCCTCCCTGCCCCCCTCCCGGACTGGCCTCAGAAGGGTGGCAGCACGGTGGCGGCAGCAGAAGGGCCCTCCCTCCCCCCGACTGGCCTTCTCGAGTAAATATGCGCCTGGCACATGCACCAGAAGCCTTGCAAACAAGCTTGCAAAGACCCCTCCTTCAAAAATTTCACTATTCCATCCCAGCTTTCAAAGCTTTCAATGAAATGAATGCCTTGGGCCAGCTCCGCACTGGACGTTGATTTCTCAAGAGGAAAATAGCAAATTTTTAGTTTTGAACAAGAAAATGCTGAAGGCTGGAGACTCCCAGAGCACTGGAGCACCAATGACGACCCCCATCATTTTCAATCCCAAAAGCAGCTCGCAGGACGATGACGGATCCCTCCACTCCCCCCCCTCCTGGTATTCCCTCCACCATCATTTAGTCAGCGACTGCAGTCCAGGTTTCCACATACTAAAGGGAGCAGAGGGGGGTGAGAGAAGCGGGAACCCCCGTCCTCTTTACACGTGCTGCCAGAGAGAGCCGCACACATGATGCGCACCTGCAGAGGCGAGGAGTGACTTCAAAGCCAACCCCTTGCCAGGCACAATAACTCCCTTCTGCTTCTGTGGAGTTTCCCTTCCTCTTTGTTGCGAGCCGGGGAGGACGCTGCCCGTGGAGCCACCATGGCTTCCCCCAAGAAAGGCTTCTACTGGCAGGAGCTGGCAAAAACCCTCTGGGAAGTGAAAGAGCACTATCGGGACTTGCAGCTGGTGGGATCCGGAGCCTACGGCTCGGTGTGGTCAAGTCAAGAAGGGCGGCGGGAATGGCGGCACCACACAAGCCCCACCCTGGAGCCCGGGCCCCTGCACGGGGGCCTTCTGAGCTACGCCCTGCCTGCGGCAAAAAAAATAAAATAAAAAAATTTGTACAAATTGGAGAACGCCGCAGGACATCTGAATAACACCGTGGGACGTGGGGCAAATGTCCCCAAATGCAGGACTGTCCCGCCTCTGGCCACCTTATCCTAGATCTATTAATACAACTTATCCATACATGGTTCCTCTGTATATTTGTGAAACGGCCCTGTGGCAGGAGTGTGTCCTGGGTGTCCATGTTGAACACGGGCCAATCCTGACTGGGCCAGCTCCTACGTTCGCTTCCTATGGGGAGAGAAGAGAAGGCTATTTTAAACTGCTTAGCGACACCAGGGGCCTGCTGGGTGACTGTGGGCCATCCCAGTTCTCTCAGATCCCTCAGCCCCATTTCTGTTGTAGGGAGACTGTTATGCGGAGAGGAAGGGAAGGCTATTTTAAACTGCTTTGAGACACCTGAGGCCTGCTGGGTGACTGTGGACCATTCCATTTCTCTCAGAGATCTCAGCCCCACTTCTCTCATAGGGTGTCTATTATAGGGAGAGGAAGGGAAGGCGATTTTAAACTGCTTAGAGACACCTGAGGCCTGCTGGGTGACTGTGGGCCATTCCTAGTTCTCTCAGACCTCACACAGCCCCACATCCATCACAGGTTGTCTATTGTGGGGAGATGAAGGGTAAAGGTGTTTGTTAACCGCTTTGTGACTCCTTTTCGTAGTAAACAGCAGGGTACGAAAATCCAGCTCTTCATCTTCTAATGGGCAACAGTGAAAGACGCATGTGGGCACATAACATTATATCTAAAGTAAAAACATGGAGAGAGAAGGAGTAGGGCCACAGAAAATGGAGGAATTGGTTGCCATGTAATCTCCCCCTAAGAATTTTCCCTTCACATATCTGAAGACACGGCTCTTGAAAGCTCATCTGTAACGACTATGCCACAATTCACAAATTCCCACAATTCCCTCTCCCACACAACTAACATTCCAAATCACAGGTTCTTGACAGCCATCGCTCAATACCCACGCCCTCAAGCCACCACAACCCCACCCACACACACACATATTCAGCCTCATGCCCTTACAGACTGGACAACCCCTCCCCTTACTCTTCCCGATGCCAAGCTCTCTGTATCTTAATCACTCTATTCCTTTCTACCTCCCTCTTTGTTAACTATTTTCCTCCCCCCCCCCCCGCTAGTGTCCATTGTATCAGCTACAACGGGCTTTAATACTAGTACAGGAATAATCTCATCAACACCCAAACCCAGTTTCCCCCTTCACACTTTATCCTTGGTTAAGCTCTATTCAACTAGCAATGAGTCACCTGCCTCAGGATATGTTTTGACCAATAAATATGCCATTTTGCTGCCCCAACAGTGTGTGTTCTTGGATTCCCCTTTCACCCCTAGTTGTATGTAGGTTCTCTTGCTTCCCAAAACACTGGCCATTTCATGACCAGTAATTATCTCCCACCCTTACAGTGCTTTCTCTTTTTCTCCCTGATTTGCCTAGTT
This sequence comes from Paroedura picta, assembly GCF_049243985.1. Taxonomy (NCBI): domain Eukaryota; kingdom Metazoa; phylum Chordata; class Lepidosauria; order Squamata; family Gekkonidae; genus Paroedura; species Paroedura picta. The sequence continues at coordinate 90,299,927 of NC_135375.1, read as the reverse complement.
AGCTCTTGTATGTGTTTGTTGTGTGCACTCTTGTTTTTATTCTATTTTATTCTGTTTACTTTTTGATCTAATAAATCAGCTGATTTTCTTCTGGGAGTTCTCTTTGAACGATTATGCATGGCAGCAGCTGCACCAGGCGCCATCAATTCTGAGTGGTGGGGCAGCATAACCTACTGCATCTCATGTATGCCCTGCCATGTCTCATGTATCCCCTGGTGCACACGGTCCACCTTGGAGTTGTCCGTCTGTATGCACAACTCCGGGGAAGGAAAGTTTTGCCATACCTCATGGTTGTGGCAGTAGCAGGGGGGTGGGGGAGTATGGCGGTCCCACTGCAGAATGGTGGAATAGTAACATGCCGCTATCCCACTATTGCAGTGGTGTAGAAATGCCCCATTCAGCTCTGCAGCAGCACGAAACCAAATGGGGCATTTTGAGTCCCTGCAGAGACACCATAGGTGTGGGGGAGGACCTTTCCTTATGCACAGGCTTGCCCTGGCCAGGCCTCTGCTGGCCACCGTGGCAAGACAGGGAATGCGGTAGAATCCGTGATCCCTTGCTGCGGGCCATCCAAGGCACTGATATGGGCTAGGGCCAGGAGTGGACCAGGATGGCAGTGATGCCATGGTATGTGGGAATTAGCCCCACTGCCCTGCTGCTGCCAGTCTGGACTTCCCACCCTGTGCATAATCAATCATAGAGATAATCCCTGTATACACGGGTGTATAGATCTTATTTGTCTCCCATGGGAATCCCCCCCCCCCAACAAATTGGAGATTGTCTCTTTGCATATCAACTCCCATTGGGTACATTGTGGGGATTGCATGTTCCAAATATGTGCAGGTAGCAGGTTCCCAATTTGTGTGAATGAAATGTCTGCACAGGCCCACTATGCCAACTGCCACTTCTTGTAAAAAGATTTGCTGTCTTCAGAATATCAAGAAGGATTAGGATGGTTAAAATCCAGCGTACTTCCAGCTGTGAGCCCTGAAAGGCAGATAGCATAATGTCAGTTGTGATTCGAAGATGAAGCTTCCATAGTAAAATGAAATCTCCTGTAGTACTTTTCTTTCTCTGCTCCAGGCAGGTAAAACCTTTTCCTCCCACTCAGGTCAGTTTTTTTTTTTTTTACTTTGATAATGAGAGAGACAGACAGGAAAATCCGATAGAATATAAATCCCTGTCGCTTTGATTTGCTACACAAACTGTATAAAGGTGGAGTAGAAAATCCATTGAAAGACTAAAAGATAAAATTCTAAATAAATGTATGAGTCAAACCATGTCAGTTATAAAGACGGCCGTGAAAGGGTTCTTCATTCTATGGGAGTTCAGGGGATCATTCTGGCATGATGCGAGCAGGTATGGAGATTGAAGTATCTGTGACAGAACAATGATTTCCAGTTGGAGTGTTTTGTCTGGAATGGATGAAGGATGGTGTTTTCTGATGGGTACTAAAATTTGCCTTGACCTGGATAGCCCAGTTAGCCTGATCTTATCACATCTTGGAAGCTACACAAGGAGCAAGTATAGGAGATGTGGTTGACTCTTCTTACCTTCAGGGCCTTGAGACTTCTAAGGGGGGGGGGGGCTTCCAGGGCCTAGAAACAGCATTGGAAGTCCATATTTCATGATACATACCTATAATACAATGAAGGATGTTTTTACATGGACCCTTTACTGCATGGCAGACCTTCCATCCTGGGATACAGGAGGTTCTAGAACAGAAGCCACTGGTCCTATTTTTCAATTTCTGATTCCCCCCCCCTTCTTGTCCATTAAAGGTAAAGGTATCCCCTGTGCAAGCACCAAGTCATGTCTGACCCTTGGGGTGACACCCTCTAGCGTTTTCATGGCAGACTCAATACGGGGTGGTTTGCCAGTGCCTTCCCCAGTCATTACCGTTTACCCCCCAGCAAGCTGGTTACTCATTTTACTGACCTCGGAAGGATGGAAGGCTGAGTCAACCTTGAGCCGGCTGCTGGGATTGATCTCCCAGCCTCATGGGCAAAGCTTTCAAATGGCTTCCTTACCACTCTGCGCCACAAGAGGCTCTTAAGAGCCTCTCAAGAGGCAGTATTACCTGTATTCATTTATCGTGGGAAAACAAGAAGCCCCTACAACCTAAAAAGAGTCAATGGACACCATAAAGACAATGGTGAAATGAGTTTTGTCAGATAAATACATTCATCTTTAAGGTGCCAGATGCTGTCCTTATGTTTCTGAATAGAGTTCGCGGTATATTAAATTAAAAAAAAGAGGAACTCATTGTGAAAACTGTAAAGTTAAGCCAACTATGCATGATTTGGATTCGCTTTAGGCCTCTGCCCTTTTGAATGGAATGAATGTGCAATAAAGGCAATCCAGTATTTTGGAATGATGAACAGTAAATAATAACCAAGTTTCTGCTTTGGACTAGGGAAAGATCTTAATTAGGATAACTTGTGTCACCAAATACACTTGTGCACAGTGTGAAATGTGGCCACAGTGGTTCCCTGTACAGTAAAGGCAGTAGACAATTTGATCAGATTTCAGTGGGGCTTCAAATGTATTTACCATGCAGTTGTGATTTTTATATGCGGCAAAAAACATGGAGGAGTCTTCCTGAGAACAGATTGCAAACACTAATAAAAAGAACATCATTGAACATAATAGCCAACAAATTAAACTCTGTATCTTAAAGTTGCATTAAAAAGGTCACAGTAAATAATCCTCTTTTGAAACTCATGGGGGATTTGTGCTCAGTTGAGGTTTTCATGCCACTGATTAACACTCTGAACACAGTGCTAATATTTAGCGGACCACGGCACTATCTGTTTTGTGCTTTGCTTTAATGTCAGTTCATTAACTTTTTATTAATGGGATTCTGGAAACTGAAATGATGCACCATCACAACATATAATGGCATTTTCAAGATTTTTAAAAAGCTTCTGTAAAATTAAAAATGTAGCCTTTCTTTTGACACAATGAATGCCAGCAAATATGGTTCACATGCAACTCTAGTATGTATATTCACATTTAATGAGATATGAGAATGATCCCACGTTCCCTCCCCACTTCTCCGTGCACAGAGTGTACTAGTCCATACCTGTGTATGTGTAAGTATACCTTGTATGTGTGAAGCATCCCAACAAAAACAGTGGCTAGGTCACGTAGACAAAATTGAATGAAAATTTATGCACATTCACCTGCAACCCTCACCCAGAGGGAGTATTTGATGTATATGTTGGTATTCCCCACCCCCCCCCCCACAGCTACCTTATATGTTTGAAGTCTTGGTCAGGGACAGTCTCTGTTTGCAGCTGTTGCTGTTAAATCAGTGGAGTGGATCCAATCAGATTTTCCATTCAGTCTCACCCAACGCCCTACCGGATTACACATCTCATGGCCCTCAGAATAACATTCCTGGGTAGTCAGAGGGAACTGTCTGTCAACAGGTGGCAGAGAACCTGTTTTGGAGAGGGAGGTGAATGTTAAAGAATTCAAGTTCTAGCCACATCTTAACAAAATATTCCCCCGAGGTATCAAAAAGAATGGTGGGGTGGCTCCTCCTTCTAGTGTTGCTAGTGTGTGTTTAAACTGAATTATTTTATATTTTTAACCATATTTTAAGTGTTTTCATTGCCTAAATGATTTAACTTTTAAAAAAATGCTTGATAACCTGCAAACATCACTGGGTGCAAAGGTACCCAAAAAAGGTCTTAAATAAGCAAACAAATCACTGTGTGCTCAACAAAGTGCTGAGCCAATATCTGCCCTTTCATGTTTGTGTGGAAGTGCTGCAAAGTTGCAGCTGACCTATGGTGGCCCCAGCATGAAGAGATAATGTATGCCTTGGAACTAGGGTTGCGTGATTTGGCAGCCATTCCCGCCCAAAGCAGCTAGCACCGCGCCACGGGGGGTGGAGGCGCGGGTGCCAGTGCGCCGGTGGATGCACACACACAAGCACAGAGCTCCGCGCCCATGCCTCTCCTCCCCCCCCCCGGGCGGTGCGGCGCTGGATGTTTTTGGTAGGAACACCCGCTTCGGCTTGCACTAGCCTACTCGGAACTTTCAAGACTGTGTAATATGTTTTTTTTTTTGGGGGGGGGTTATGAAATAGTCCTTGGTATGAGGATCAGGATGTCACATGAATTGACCTTTTGTCTGTGAAATGTTGGAAGATAATTAATTCTCCCTATTTCTGGGCCGAATTCAAGTTGTTGCTTTAGGTACTTAAAGCCCAAACCAGATTGAGTGTGGCATTTGTAAGGTAGGCATTCTCAACCAGGCTTTCATGGAACCCTGTGGTTTCTTGATAGCCTTGGAAGGGTTACATGAATGGGTGGAAGTTAATTAATATTTTATATATTTAAAAAAATGTTTAACATTTATCAGGTAATATATGGTCATTTTGACCCACACTCCCTCCCAAAATAGCCAATGACGTACCTGGAGGGAGTGGGAAGGGAAGGGACCCCAGTTGGGCATATATGTAGCTATGCTTCCCAACCGTATTCTACATGACTGAACTACTTCTGGAATTTCTCGAAGCTTGAAAAAGGTTTCTGGGGTTTTTTAATGGTAAAAAAAGTTGAGAAAGGCTGATCTAAGGGATCACCTCCACCTGAATCCCCCTACCTAGGTTCTGAGATCCTGGAATGGTGTTTTCCTGTGGGAACTAGCATTCTCTGAGGTTATGTTTGCTGGGACTAATGGGGGACTTTTTCTGCCACTGACCTCCAAACTGTGGGACTCTTACCTCTAGTTGGTGAGGCTGGAGACCCTTTGGGCCTTTTGTGCTGATATCCAATCTTCTCTCTGCCAGAAGGCCTTTGAACTGGATTGAAGGGAGAGGAAGCTCCCTTTTATTCCTTTGCTGCAGTGCTTTCTTGAATGGAGTAGAAACTTTTTGTCTGGTTTGTAACTTCTACATTGCCTTGAGTATCTTTGGATAGAAAGGTGGTGGTAAATAGTTTAAGAGTGTAGCTCACAGTCTTCATTTTGGTTGGGTATGTCATCCAACTAAGCTAAAAGGTTCTGTTGAAAAATTGTGGGATTTGGGGGAAGAAAGAGCACCATCAAGGGCACAAGCTGACTCGTGGCAGCCCTGCTTCATGACCCTGATATTCCTTGGTGGTCTTCCTTCCAAATATTGACCAGGGCCAACTATGCTTAGCTTCTGAGATCTGACAAGAATAGGCTACTCTGGGCTATCTGGGTCAGCATGTCCAAGGTGAATATCCATGGCAAACCCCCCCCCCCCACACTGATATAGAGCCAGTACTTCAGTGACTAAATTGCAGCTGCTTAATTCCCGTCCACCCACCACCTACCTCCAGCATTCTTGTTCTTCTCTTCCACTCTGGCAGGCAATACATTCTGGATCTGGATCCTTGTGATTAATGAATGCAGGCTAAAGTTATCTCCATACTGCTAACCTATCTGAAAAGAAAGAGGCGCATCTATCAACAGGAACAATTGAAACACATTTACCATTGTGATTTGAGATTCTTTCAACAGGCAACTCTCTCTTTTCCTTCTCTGTCAGATTTAAATAATGCTTTCCTATTGCTTAAAAATACATTCCCTTCGCTCTGATGCCTTCGGTGTTACACTTTCTCTTCCTTTTGATTGGAAACAATGCTGGAAATCTCTCCACCTCCCACCTGCGAAAAGGTTTGGCCTGATTCCTTATCTTTAAAAAAATGGCCTTAGAAACTGATGGGTTGAGATCAGTAGAGGTTCAGGAAACGTAACCTGCCAGGTCTTTATCTGTTTCCTTGAGACAATGTCAATTTTATTTCTTTCCAGTCTGCACGGGTTGGAAGCCATTTAATCTATTGTCATTGCCTTTGTCTTGGTAGCATCTGTTCTTAAGGACTGCCTTTTCATGTGCCTGTCACACTCTCATGAACGTGACGGCACCTTTTGTCTAAAAGTTTTAATATAATGGAAGCAAACTTTTTTTGCTCATCCTCTTAGATAGGTTACCAATTCTTGATCTTCCTGCAACACATTATTACTACTGAAATGCCTGACAACTAAAAGCCGTCTTTCTCTACCAAATAACTAGTCCAGCGGTTCAAATTGATGACCCTTGAAACAATACCTTAACAGTGTTTCACGTTTCCTCTCCACATAAGGATGGTTTTGCTAAAGCAGTCCAATCATTTATCTGACATAGTGCTTGGTTTTCAAAAGTAGTCTGCCAGAAATCTCTGCAAGTTCCAACATCAGGAATGAGATGAATTTTATCCTTTTGTAGAATATGCCAAAACTGGGTACACTCTCTCTGTATCTCTCCTTGAGTATGATGTTCCTCTGTCCAAAGATCTTGAGCAAAAACAATATAGATACAAGGTAACACAGAAAGCAGTGGGCATTAGAATGCAGCATAGCAATTAAAAAACACCTTAATAATGGCATAAATAAACCACAAGTGCCAAGAATTTGGCAAGAGAGAATGTGTTATTTCCAGATAGTTGTCTGCCAACAAAAAAGAGATCACTCAAGATTTGACTGGCAGCTGATACTTATGCAGAATGGGTGTAATTCCAAGGTCTCTGAGTTGCATCCATTCACAGAATAAAATAAAGTGATCCATTGTCTCTATTCCACATTCTCAGCAGTGATAGTGGTCAGGATATGGAGATAAAGTATCCCCCCCACACTTTCTCTCTATTCACGATAGTTCCATTTCACCATAAATCGTATGAAAATGTAACCCTTCGTATTTATAACCCTATTTGACCTCTCTATTTTCCTACTATTTTATCCTGTCTTCCCTCCAAAAGCTCAGGGCAATATATGTCACTCTGAGCTCATAGCTATGAGGCGGCCTATACATTAATTAATGAATTAATTAATTGAAAATATTTATATCCTGCCTTACATGTTAATACTGAAGGTAGCTAATGAAGCAACAGTGCTCTGCCAGGGGAGGGGGAAACCCCAGAGTAACAGTCCTGCTGTAAGGTAAAAACAGCACACAGTTGAAAAATGCACATTCAGTTCTGCCAAAACTGCTTACCTGCCACCAAATATTACCTGCCAGGCTTCAGATTAACTGTGTTTTAGTAATCCATCTGAAGGCCACTACTAAGTTAAATTGGTTGGGCCAGGCTTCCTGGGTTGGAAGGGAAAGTATTGCCTTAGAGAGTCTTAAGGAAATTGCTTCCCTCAGCATTCTTCAGATTTTTGCCAGAGGAAGAATTTTCAAATTCATATCAAAATGCTGTATTAAGGTGTAACTCTAAGGCAATTTTGGTGTGTGTGGGAAACACTCCAATTTTTTCCTTCAGTCTTAACTTATAAAGGTTGAGTGTGTGCTCCCGCTTGCCTTTAACTATCAGAGCAAGGCCCTTCAGATTTACTTCAGAATTTTGCTTTAGTTTAGGAGAGAAGCAGGACTTGCTCAGGCTTCTCTGCAGTAACCCATTTCTGTTAGGGTGGAACATCAGTCAGAAAAACACTGGCATGTTTCTTTGTTCAGTTTGGTGTAGTGGTTAGGAGCGCGGACTTCTAATCTGGCATGCCGGGTTCGATTCTGCACTCCCCCACATGCAGCCAGCTGGGTGACCTTGGGCTCGCCACGGCACTGATAAAGCTGATCTGACTGAGCAGTGATATCAGGGCTCTCTCAGCCTCGCCTCCCTCACAGGGCGTCTGTTGTGGGGAGAGGAATGGGAAGGCGACTGTAAGGTGCTTTGAGCCTCCTTCGGGTAGGGAAAAGCAGCATATAAGAACCAACTCTTCTTCTTCTTCATTTAACCAGTTAGAAAAAGTTTTAGAGAGCAACTGCTTTGTTATTTTCTTCTTTTAAAGTTCCCCTTCTATTTAATAAACAAAGTCCCAGGCTATTACTGCATGGGAGGTACCATGCAGGGTTGCCTCCTGGTGTTTGAGCTAGGGCAAGTTGCCCTGGCTCTTCCTGCCCCTGCACAGGAGAACATTTTGGCTGTAGCACCTCATCAGCCCTGGATTAGTGCTCCTGCACAGGAACTGGGGTGGTGTGAAGTTCTTCCATGCTGTAATCGCAGCCAAGGGTGGGGAGGAGCTGGGCCTGACTCATCCTCAGCGCCACCGCCCAGGCTCAACATAGGCCCCAAGGCAAAAAAGGGAATGTGTATATATCCATGTTCCTTTGCCCCAGAGCAAATGAGGGTCTGAATCGGGCCAGGGCTAGGATGGCCCTGACCCCGCACCAATGTCAAGCACAACGGAATTTGCCTCACCACCAGACGGGCAGTGAGTTGGGGCAAATTCCTGGTGCAGAAAAGGCCCTTGGGGCAACTTAATTTTAATTCATGAAATAACTGCCAGAAGTTACAATTATAGACTGGATGTATCACAGCAATATTGTGGATTGCTGGGTCAGTTTTAGTGTATGGAGATTATGGGCTGAAGTGGGGATGTTGACATGGGTTGCATTCTGCAAAGCGTAACGTGCATTCTAAACTTGGCATGCCCTGGAAGGCAGAAAATAGCCCATGACATAATAATGTGAGGTTAAAGTGAGCTAAATAGAATGTCAATTGTGGACAGCATTAACCACCAAGCAATCGATATTGTAATTTAACTGTTTTAAATTGATTTTCTATGCAGTCCACTTGAGCAGTTGGATCTTTGGCTGAAGGCATCGATTTCTAAGGGGGAAAGGCCGTAGTAAGTCTTTGGTGATTTGCTTCCTGATCTTTTTGCTGAAAGGTGCAGATTATTAGGGATGAAATCTTAGACATTTAAGCATGTGCGTGAAAGTTAAGGTGACATTTTCATTGCTGCATGAAAAATTTAAAGTCTATAAAAGAGCAGAATGTTACTTTTGTAAAGATTTTCACGTCCACAGTGATCTAGAAGGGTGTGAAATGTAAAGGCTACGGAATGCAGAACTAACCTCCAAACTAAATAAAAGGTCCATGTGCATATCCTGCCGCTGAATTCTCCATTCCCAATACAGACTTCACAGCCATCTGCTGGGAGCAGCAGCAAGAGGCATTAATGGTGGTAGACTCCTTTAGATGTTCTCACCAACATGCTTGCAACTCTTCCCCTGCTATTCGGGGAACATTTAATATCACTGCAAAGAAGACAAACCAGTTGCATCTGCATATTAGCCATATAGAACCTCAGACACATCCACAACAGCAGAAATTATTAGATATTCGGTAGATTCAAATGGGTAGCCGTGTTGGTCTGAAGTACCACAAAAGAATCAGAGTCCAGTAGCACCGTTAAGACCAACGAAGATTTATTCAGGGTGTGAGCTTTCGAGTGCAAGCACTCTTCGTCAGTGTAATGAAGGGCACAAGCTGAGAAAATGCTGTTGGGTTCGTAGTTCGAAATGTGCCCGGTTCATGAACCGCAAACCATCACGAACTTTTAGCAGCCAAATGAACTGATTCCGTTCATGAAGCCAATAGAACAGATCCTTACACCAAACTTGCAGAGGATCTCCGGCTGAGTCTTCTCTACCTGCCCTCCAAGTTTGGTGGGGATTGGGTTTATGGGTTGGAGTTATATCCTTCCAAAGAAGGTGCTCCCAGGAAAGTTCTTTCTGGTGAGTACCTTCCTTGGGGGGCTGTAACCAGCTTTTACTTCCAGCAGGTGGTTATTTTGACAGGTGCAAGTTAAGGAGTTTGACAGTCAGTCATTTTGATAAATGCAGGTTCCAGAATGGATAGAAGAGATTCTGTGCAATCTGGAGACAACAGCCTTCCAGGCGACCTTCCTCCTGATCATTGCATGCCCTTCAAGTCCCACTCCCTCTGTTGCTTTGAAGTTTTATAAGTATTTAGATTAAGCAGAGACAACCTGTCTGGAAGTGATCCAGACACAAAAAAGGGAGCATGCATGGTCAAAAGTCAGCCATAAGGAACCCATGTAGGTAGCCAGGAACTATCTTTAAAGCAGATGAGTGGACATGAAATAGCTTTAATCATCAGCTTCCTCTGAATGTCAAGAGGAATTCCCCAAGTATGTTCCCAAAAGGCTCGGAGTGTTGAGATCATTTGTTAGCTATTTGAACTCTTATAAGCGTGACTTTGTACAGGATTGCTGTTTCATTGCTTTGTAAAAATGGAGACGCATTGTGTTGTGTTTACTTCATTTTATTGTAATTAATTGTCACTGAGGAAGGATTTACAAAACTTTAGCCCATTAGCAGTGCAAGTTTGTTATTGGGACAGCAGTATTTGATTCCCTGGCTTCTGTTTTTGAGGAAGCTGACAAAGTTACTTCATATCCGCTCGTCTGCTGGCTGCCTGCACAGGTTCCTTGCGCCTTTGGCTTTTGACTGGAAATATATCCATTCACAAATGGACACAAGGCTCCATGAATGGTTTGAAAGTTCATAGAAAGTTCCTGTCGGTTGACCTGACACAAAATTGACTTTGTGAACCGTGAAATAGCCAGAATCTGTCACAAACTTTAGTTTGTGAGCTAGTTTGTGCCAATCCCTAATTCTATATACAGATCAAATTGGCCATGGTGGGTGTTGAAAATGAACTGTAAGCCAATGTCAGCCAGGATTGGTAGGAAAAACTGAAGTTACCTATATGTCATCCAAATGCAGCATCAAAGGTAAGGTGTTTTATTTGAATGACATACATTTCTGAAATAGACTTGGTGGAATAATGGCAAATAGACTTTCTGGCTCTTTCTGTACATGAGGTAGAGAAAGAGCTGCTCAGCCTTCCTGGATCCCCAACCAAATCTGAGATTGTCTCATTTGGCTTTTTCATTCCAGCTACCCCAGGGATTAGCAGAGGCACATATATATTTGGAGAACAGAGAGATCAACCTCAGCCCCTGCTCATGATGGACAGCCAAGGAGTAATGATGTTTGAACATCCCTAATATAGGAAGACAGCCCTTGTCAACGTAAAACCTGTTCTTGGATTGTGCTATTCCAGAGTGAAAACAGAGTGCTGTTTGTGCTCCTAGCCACTGAAGAGACATGGGTGGCAGCTAGATATGTGACTTTTTTGGTAGTAGCACTTCTTGTTTGGAATGACCTTGCCCTAAGGTACATCGAGCACTGATCTGACTGGGCATTTCACTTTCCCACAATTTTTTCACTGAAAAGTTCCATCACCTTTCGCTCTTTGAGGGAAAGGGACAACAACAGAATAATTGTTTACAACTTGTCCCCCCCCCAAAAAAAAACCAAATGAAATTAGTTGGGCTTGTTAGGTGTGTGGGTGATATTCATTTGGTAACAAATGAGTCTTCCTGATGGATGGGGCAGATCCCATCTGATCTTTGCTATTGCCACTGGTATTAAAAATTGGCTCTCACCCTTGTGGGAATCCAGTCAACCCATTTGAAAGAATTGATTTAGATAAATTGTGCTTCCACCACTGCCCTGTTCCAAGCCATTCACCAGGCAAAGCTATGTGGTTCCAAGATAATAATCAGAATGTTATCATATATATAAATGAACATGAAGGAGAGAAAACTTGTGCAATTAAAAAACAATTACTTCTTCTATAAGATATCACCAATATTAAAAAGCAGGATCGCATGCCTACTTTTATACCAAGTTTAAACTAAATATTATTTTTTTGTTCAGGAGACGTGGCAAGCAGTTTAAATATAATACTGGAGATCACATTTCCAAACTGCAATAAGATGATGAAAGCTGCTAGAAGGAAAATGAAGTCTTAATATTGAGGAAAGATTTACTGTATTGGGAAATTGCACACATAGCTCCAAGGAAATTGAAGAATAATAGCAGGGCCATCATTAAGGGTTTTTAAAATGATGACTTGTAAAAGACTGGTTTCATTTTCTGTAAGTCTGTAAGACAATTAAAGTGAAGCCTTTGAAACAAAGATGTAGTAATTGAAAGACTCTGCTGCTGGCATTTATCTTCATCCTAAACTACAGGTTTAATTCCTTGTAGATTAGCTTTAAGGAATTTAGTTCATAAAATAATTAAAAGAAAAATATTTTTAATAAATGCTAAGATAACACTCTCAGCACTATTTTGGAAATGTGTTGGGAAGAGGCTAGTGATGGCTGAGTGTAATTGGGCCTTAATTGCTATAGTTCATTTGCCTAATTGCTCTCACATCTTTTCATTTAAGGGAATGGAAAAATTCCAAAATCATTACCTCTCTGTCTCTGATAAATCCCAACCTTATGGGCCTTTTCTGTTCCTTTAGAATTTACCCTCTTGGCAACAGTCTGTATATGGCACGGATCAGTAACATTTCTAACTCTTGCTGGTGCAAATAACTTAACTTGCTGGTGCAATGTGTGCATAAAGATAGTCTTAATGCTTTGCTTTATGCTACCGGCATCATTGGCAGCAAACTATGATTATGCCTGGAATACTTTCGTACTGAGAACGAGTTCAACTGAACATCTGAACGGACTCATTTGAAAAATACTGGCTTTGAAATTATATCAGATAATATGACATTCTGTCCATGGCTCTACTGAGAGCCTTTGTCTTAAACGTGCAGTGGAATGAGGTAGTAAAACCGCAAGATGGTAGAATGTGCAGATAATCAGAAACACTATAAAACAATAACAAACATAAACAGGATGGAATGGAAGAAGGCTTTCCAAGCATTGCAGAGCAGTAAAGGCATGCGTAAAGATGAACACATCTCTTCTCACAGAACAGGATCTTTCACAAGAACAAAAGAAGAGCCCAGCTGGATTTGACCATTCTGAGGGAGAATCTGGTACTTATGATTTTCTGTTGCTTTGGCAGTAGGGAGTCTGACTTTCCTAGGAAGCCTTTCCCCTTCCTTCCTTCCTTCCTTCCTTCCTTCCTTCCTTCCTTCCTTCCTTCCTTCCTTCCTTCCTTCCTTCCTTCCTTCCTTCCTTCCTTCCTATACGGGAGAGTCTTCTTTATAGAAATTTACCATCTTTGGATAATGTATATGGTGTTAATCTATTCACCAATATGCAAACTAGGCCTGGGGAACTGGCAGCAACTCAAACTTTGCTAGCAGGCCATAGAGCAGTACCCGTTCCCCCAAAATTAACAACACATTTTAGGAAACTTCCAGCTACGCAGATGTAAACCTTAGCTTCCTTTCTCCTTGCTGGCTATATTTTAATTCACCAGGGAGTGAGGTCATGCCTAGCAAACAGAAACCGTTTATGCACTGGGAACTGCCCCAGCTCCTGTGCAGGAGCACAAATCAGGGGCGGATGAGGAGCACTAGGCCAAATGCTCCCCCATGTGGGTGCAGGAAGAGGTGGGGCAACCTGCCACAACTAAAACTCCAGCCTGCAGCCCGGCACAAAACCTCCAGTACATAAATGGTCAGCAACTCTTCAGCATTTCAGGTGGGAGCTCTGTTTAACAGGATGTCTTATCTTCATGTAGCCCTTTTGAATGGAGGGGTGTGTGTTCAAATCAGCGAATGACAGCACCCTCATGGCTCGGCAAACAAACATGAAATTGCTTCGAAGGCACAGAGAGACAAAACATTCAAGGTGTTCCATGGTTTTCAATATAACAAACATTTGTCATAAACCTTGCAATTTTACCATTAAAGGGGGGGAAAACTGAATAATAATGTCAATGGACATTTGAAGAGACTGGAATCTTCAGTACCCTTCAGGAAGAGCATTCAGGAAGACTAGAGGCAAATCTGAGCAAACAGCATCCACTGGCACCAAGAAAAAGTCCCAAACTTTAGAGAAATGGGAGGGCTGTGTCTTCCCCATATGCTCTTCAATAGGGCTTCCTTCTCCTGCTGCTGATGCTGTGGAATCCTTTCTCTGGCTTGGGCTTGCAAAGAAATGAGCAGTTTCACTCAATTAAGCCTGCAGGCCAGACTCGCTCTCTGGGGGAAGGAGTTTTTAACCATATCTTTAATCACAACTCAGCTGGAAAAACCATTCCTTTATAACAACTCCTCAAGGGGAAATTCTAGGCCCATCACACACCTGCAAAGAAATTAGCCATTTTCCTTAGTTAAACTCTGGCCTCTTTTCTTCTGCTACAGGCCAGGCTGATGGAGGGAGGGGGCTCTTGCATCTAGTAGTATGTGAGCAATTTTACCAACTGTCGTACTTCCATTAATACAAAATATTTAACTCCCATCCCATTTTTGCCATCTCAGTGTCCCCTTTTTGTATCAGGGAAATATGGTCAGCCTAGTCAGCACCCCGAGGCACCATGCTAGAGGCCTCTGTATGCCAGGGATGGAGCAGGTCACTGTTTAAAGTTATTCCATATCTCTGTGGATGCCTCAGTTCAAACTAGAGACAAATATACAAAGCAGTCCTAAACAGTGTTACACCCTTCTAAACCCACAGACTTCCATGTGTTTATACAGTTAACTCTGCTTAGGATTGCAGCATGAAACCATTTATAAGAATCTAGATACCAGTCCTAAAGATGACATTAGAAGGATCAAAATTGCCATTCCATCTAGAGTGTCCCAAGTTAATATAACACTACTCCTTGAATAATTTTTTGTTCATCTTAAAGGTGCTACCGGACTCTTGATTTTATTGTACTACTCCTATAGGGACTTGTAATGTAATTCTGAGACAAGACCCTGGCATATTCACAATAGATGTGGTACTGTAGATATATATATTATACTATTAGGCAAGAGCACACTTAAAACCCTCTGGCTTAATCCCTGCCTTGCTGGCTTCCATTCCCTACCCACAGTGGTCTATTAGAGCTCTAGATAAACTAAGATCCATTGGGTAAGATCCATTGGAAGAGCTCCTAGAGGGTGCACTTATTAAAGCAGATAAAGCAGCAATTAATAGATATCAATGTACATGAACATGTTTGCAGCTCTACTCTTTTTTTTTTTTTTTTTTACAAGAACCTGAAATCTGGGTCAGGTTTGTCTTCTGCAGCATTGCTCCATAAGATCTCAAATGATCACAGATGAGCATTCTCAAGGGCAAAATGTAGTGCCTGCCCCTTGGCAGTTCTTCAGGACAGATTTTCCTGAGTCCCAGTGCAATTGACATATTGCCTCTGCTTTGCAGGTATTATAGAGACAATTCCCCAAATTTTATTTTATTGTTCCTTATATACTTAAGAGAGGGAACTGCAAATCATCCCCCTCCCCACATGCGTTCAGCCTTTAGAAAGCTTCTTTCACCATGCAGAGAGTCATCTATTGAAATATCTTTTTGGACAATCGGCACAATCAAGTCTGTCTCTGTTGTAGCAAAGTTTTGTCCCATGATGATCCATAAACGCAGATCACTTTTAACACTGAGCAATGGCCAACAATCAGGTTTTTCTAGCCAGCTTTTTTATATTCTTACTTGATTAATTTGATCGACTTGTTTCCTTATGTATAACTGATTAGATTATATAATCATTTTGTATGATTTAGCTGGTCTTTTGGTCACTTCCACAAAACTCAATGCTTTTTTAAATATTTGTATTCTGGAAACTTCCTGGTCTATGATCGTATTAAATAAATTGAACTGAATTGAATGGCTCCATAACACAGCCATTCTCTTGCAATTGTCACCAGGCATGCTTTGACATCAGTGTTTTTGATTTTTACCAAATGCTCAGTAGTTAAAAAATAATTGATATTACATATTCCAAAGCATTTGCTTTATCCTTGTTTCCTTCTGATTACCTTAACATGGGGCGGACTTTTTGTTCCCCTCTATGTCTTTGAGGAATTAATTAACGTCTCATAGTTAACAAATGCTGGGTTCAGATAAAACCCCATTAAAGGTTGCTTTATACGTGACAATATCTGGATTCTATTTTTTTTGTTTCCAAGTGGAATCCTTAAGTGTCATAGCAACGACCCTCATAAAAGCAGAAAATGATAATCATAGGGAATAATAGCAGCAGTCAGCTTGTTTTGGACAACAGTGAAACAACCTTTAGTTCTACTGTCAAATTTTGTATTTGCACAGTTGGCAGACTAGTGTTTTTTTTTCCTCCCCTGCCTTATTCCATAAGAGCCATCTCAGTTTAAAGTGGAAATGCCTGAGTTCCACGACAAAAAATGAAGCCTCTTCTCCTGAAGATTTAAGCCAAATAGAATTGGCTAATTTAATATTTATCTCTTTTGGCACATCATTGGAACCACGAAGGAACCACGAAGCAACAATGTGAAATGGGGAAAATAATCTACAGTGCATAGTTGATTGTCTACTGAATGTGCTTGGTTCAGTGCTCCTGGCTTACCTGTGTGAAAGACTGACACCTGTGCTCATAACTTATCAAGGCACATCTCCTGGTATACTCCCACATGCCAGTTCTGTTCCTCAGACTGCCTTCTCCTCGTGGTGCCCTTTCTTAGGATTGTCTGTATGGTGAAATCTAGGTCACAGGCTTTCTCTGTGGATCGCAAACCACCATGGGTGCAGAAGGTATGTTCACTGGCTGAAATTTAGGAATGCGTGCAAGATGTACTCGGACATTTTTATGCAGCTTGTGGTTCCACAATTCACTTCCAGGAGATCAAGAAAATAAAGTATGATTTAAATATTTTAAACAAAAAAACATCTGAAGGGCAACCAATATGTGCCTGTGGCTCTTTGGGTTTTCAAACAAAAAACACACAGTAATTGCCTTCAGGTTGCAACCAACTTAGAGTAGCAGCAAGGGGCTTTCAAAGCAAGTGAGAAGCAGTGGTGGTTGTGCCAGGGCTGCCTTATTCAGAATCTTCCTTGCTAGTCTCCCATCAAAGCACTGACCCTGTTTAACGTCTGAGCTCTAGGCTATGTCATGCCGCCTTTCCTTTCATACAAACCTATTGCAAGGTAAAGATTGCTAATAATTAGGATTTTACATTCAAACTATCTAGCACAGCCTTTCTGAACTTTTCTACCATTGAGAAATCCCTGAAACATTCTTCAGTCGTCAAGAAACCCCAGAAGTGGGCTGATCATCAGAATATAGTTGGAAATCATAGCTGGATCCGCACCTACCCAGGTCCGCTTCCCTTCCCACTCCCTCCAACCCCATCACTGGCCATTGTGGGGGAGGCAAGTTGAAATGACCATATATGGTCATATAACCAATAAACGTTTAATTATTTTTTAAAATATATATATAAAAAATAACTCCCACCCATTCCAGGAACCCTTTCAGGGCCAATAAGAAACCCTGGGGTTTCATGAAACCTTGGTTGAGAAAGTCTGGTCTGGCATCAAGGAACTGTTACTAGTAAGTATATGAGTCTTTGTAGTGTCCACTGGTATTTAACTGCTCTGGTGATAGGTAACCAATTGTAAAAAGAAATGTTGCCTAATTAAATGTGAAGTTCACATATAACCTTTCAAGACATTATTGAATTTCCAGTGGAATTTCTCAAACACAGATCTACAGTGTAATGAAAGGGATGATTAATCTTCTTCCTCTTATTACCAGCTCTAATTAGAAAAATAAACGAGCAATCTTAGAATAAAATCCTCCAGTAGCATAAGCTCAAAGACGCCCAAGCACTTTGTTTGCATTTGTGAATTTGATTGAAACCTTAAAAAGCTCTCATTGTTAATTAAGGGAACACCACTTATGGATCTCCGCAGGAGGTCCTTAGAAAGAAAAATCACATTTGAAGGCAGCAGAACCCTGTTATCTTTTCCATGCTCTTCCCTCCTGCTGCGTTTGAGCCTCCTCTTGAAATTTAGATGATAACTTCCTCAGGGAATTGGCTGGTCTATTTTGCTGATACTGTTTGGTAATGCGCCAGGTGCATTCATGGCACTAGAGCAGCCTTTCTCAACTTTTTACAGTTGAGAACCCCCTGAAACGTTCTTAAAGCTTCGATAAACCCCAGAAGTGAAACAATCCCACAGAATATGGTTGGGAAGCATAGCTGTGTACAAGCCCACCCAGGGCCCATCCCCTTCCCACCCCCTCGAAGCTCATTATTGGCCATTGGGGGTCGTGCAGGTCAACATGACTATATATGGTCATATCACCTGATAAATGTTTAACAATTTTTTTAAAATATTAAAAATTAATTAATTTCCACCCATTCAGGATGCACTTCCAGGGCCAACAAGAAGCCCCAGGATTTCACAAAACCCTGGTTGAGAAAGACTGCACTAGAGAAATCCCCAATAAAATTGTTCTTGCTGGTGAATGAGGAAGTGTTATGAGATGCTCTAAACCAGACAAACAGTGGCTCTCCAGATGTCCATGGACTACAATTATTGTAGACCATGGGCATCTGAGTACTATCTGCGCTCACAGTTTAATTTCTATTCTTACTGAATTGAAGTGTTATCTCTTTAAATCACATCCTGATTGCATCTGTTATTGTACTCTGCACCTATCCTATTTCTCATCCAAATCATAAAGCTTAAATTTGCACACAAGATTGCCAAGACTTTTTACTTCCCCCCTTTCTTTGTTTGATTGGTTGTTTTAAAAATGCACCATTTTAAACTTTTTAAAAAAAGAAGGGCTCATCTTTATGTCTGAAATAAATCTCACATCATTTAAGGGGGCTGATAAAGCAGCATAAAATAAAGGAAGCATTAAAATGGGATCACCAGAAGTCAAAGGGGCTGCTCCTTCTGGAAACCAACCAATCAGCACAGACCTCTGCACAACATCTGTGCTGTAGGCATGGCCATGGTGGAATTGAAAGAAAGCCCGAATGACGCAGGACGTCTACACACAGAAGACGTCCCTTGGGCCCATATTTCTTTGATGAAGCATACAAAATCCACTCTTGGATATGCCGGTGAATAAGTAGTGTGACTGCAGAGTCAATCCTCAGTTGTGCAAATTGGAGAAAGAACCAACCAGGATCAGAGTGGGGATTGAGGTCAGGTGCAAATGGCTTTTGTTTAACTGAGGCCAACTAGCTTAAAAAGCCCAGTGCAGATAAGCCCCTGGAGAGCCATATTTTGGCCACCCCTGCTCTAAACTCATGTGTCCACTAAACAGCTGCTCCAGAACAGGTGTCACTCCTATGTTTTTATTCAAGATAGTGACAGGCAGGCTCACTTTAAATCCCAGCTTGAACAAACAGCTATTTGAATCTCAGAGAGGACAACATTTTGGTCTACAGTAGAAGAGCTGGATGGATTAAAGTCTGGTAGCACCTTCAAGACAAATAAGATGTTCAGGGTAGAATCTTTTTAGAGTCAGATGTCCCTTCATCAGACATCACCAGGAACTTTGGTTGTTGAATGCTTGTACTCCAAACATTTTGTTGCTCTCCAAGATGCTTTTAGACCCCAATCTAGCTCTTCAACAGTTATCTGAAGATGATGCAAATAATCAAAGGCTTCCTTTTATTTGATGTGGATCCATGCTCTTGGATGTAATCGGAAGACTGTGGTCTGATTTCAGCAAAAGCAATTTCATTTTTCACACGCTTACTATTCCAAAATAAGTTGCAGGCTAGGCTGTGACCTTGTAGATTATATTTTCATTTTGCTGGATACCACTTTGAGCACACTTTTATAGAAAAGTTATTTATATATGTTTGAAGTTAAAAGAAAGAATTTTTGGAGGAATGCCCCCCAAAAAATCACACTAAACTGATCTAAAGGTAAAGGAATTCAATGTAAATGTCAAAAAAGATTCCATAGCAGTGAAAAGCTCAGTCTTCATGATGTTTTCTCATTATACAAAAGAAATGGACTATTTTCCATTGCTATATTTTTAGTTCTCTTGAAAAATACTCTCACTCATTAATAAAACATACTTGGAGGGCCACCTGTTTAGCAAACTATTTTGAACATTTCTTGAGTCAAAAGTGATCAGGTAATTTCTGGCTACTAAAAGAAAACAAAGAGAAACTTTTTAAGATGGAGCACTAGAAGTTGCCATTGGCTTATTACAATATTTCTCAACTTCTGAAACATTCTTCAGGCTTCAAGAAACCCCAGAAGTGATGTCAGCAAGCCACACCTCCCTGCCATGCCCCCGGGACTCACAGGTCACATGCTATCACATGCGGCAAGGATTTGTATGACCAGGGCTCCTCCACTTTCCACCCACTCCAGGCCCTTCCTTGGCCATTTGGAGAGGGGGGGCAGGCCAACATAACCATGTATGGTCATATCACTCTTTAATTTTTTTAACAAAATTAAAAATATATTTTAAAATAATAAACTTCCACCCAATTGGCAAAACCCTTCCAAGGCGATCAGGAAATCCCAGGGTTTCATGAAAGCCTGTCTTATCTGAACCCTTAAAATCCCCCTCCTCATTTTCTTTCATGATAGTAAATAGAAAAGTGGCATGCCCCATGGTAGACCAATATAACTGGGGCTACAGGTACAGGTATCATGGGTTTTTAGATGCCGCCTTAACTATGCTATGTAGTTTACAGGGGTCTTGTTGGTAATGAGAATTAGCTACAGCAGATGCTACTTTAACATTTGGCTGTCTGAGTAACAGATGAGCTCCTGCCATGCTGTATATGCACAAAGTTTATATTTGGTTTTCTAGCACATACTGCTGTCATTTCATAAGTTAGTACTGAAACACAGTGAAAGGCAGGCAGGAATAGAAAGGGGAGAGAGTTATAGCCACAAGCTTACGACTCTTTCATTTTTCATGGCTTTTCTTACTATGCAAACAAATCTGATGGTGCAAAAAACAAAGCGTTGGAGCTTTCTAGCAGCTTTTTTCCTAGCACAAGAGACAAGAGGGGCAATCTCCCCTACTTAACTGCAACCCCAATTTGTACACCTTTTTCACTGCAATTCTAAGAACAGGAATAAATCCCTGAACAGACTGAGAATTTCCCCCTTTGTCTAAAACTCTTCAGAATACTTTCTTGATGGTAAGAGTCAACCTAAAGAGTTGACCAAGCAAGCTAGAGTAAGGCTTTTGATCTTCTGGGCAACCTTGAATGAATCTGAGCATGGATCATATTTGTTAAAGATGGATATGCTTTTATCTGCTTTTGAGAAATGGATAGATGAGCTAAAGTTGAAGCAGTACATTTTTTCGAATAGGCAACCAAGATTTCTTAAATGTCCTTAAATAAATATATGGAAGTTTTCTTTAGAACAGAAAATGTTCCAGGTGACCCATACCATCTGTTCCTTACATTGATTTAAAGATATCAGTGCACTCTTAAGAACCTTGGTTACCTATTTGGAAAATTTACTGCTTCAACTGTAGCTCATGTATCTGTTTCTCAAAAGCAGATAAAAGTATCTCCATCTTTAGCAAATGTGATCCATGCTCAGATTCACTTGATAGACCTCCTAGCATTCATTGCCACCACATTTAATGGTGGGTTGGGTCTGTTAACACCAGGATAGACCCAACCATTTCCCAACAATCTTAGGCGGCTCTTTCTGCAGCAGAAGAGCCACTTAAGTTGGAGGAACAGTCCTCAGCTTGGAGGAAGTCTTGAGGATTTGCTTAGTGGCCTGGAATATGAAGAACTGCCATTTGTGTGAAAGGGCTCCCAACAAAAAGTTTTTTAAGCATCTTAGAAAATATTTATTCTTCTTCTTTACAGGAACAGACTATCACATAGGTTGGGGTGGCCAAACTGTGGCTAGCCAGATGTCCATGGACTACAATTACCATGTACCCTTGTACAGCTGATGTAAGGGCATCAAACTGGTCTATGGAAAAAGCCCAACTAAATTTTGGGGAGGTAATAGTGAATAGATGGGGGCAGGGTAGCTTCCTGTCCACAATCTTAGATCCTTGTAAGAATTAGGGAGAAGTGTCATAGACATCTGTCGAACCACAGCTTGGTCACCCCTGACATAGATGTTCATTTATACCATTCTGCTTTTCAGATGTAGCATGCGTCAGGTTTCAGACGGCTGCCATGCATATTGCTTCATTAGATTTTGAACACTCACTGTTGGGACTGGAGTATAAAGAATAAGCAATGGACAGCCATTTATGCGTGACATATTATCAAGCATCAAAGCCAGGTAATTGTCTGCAGTTCCAGGACAGATACTGTATGTATATACACAGAAGACAGATTCTGGTTGATTTTAGCCCCATTTATGACTCTAAAGCTATTTTTCTTTTTAGGGACCTAATTGATTAGCGCTGCTGCTGCTGCTGCTGCTGCTGCTGTTGTTGTTGTTATTATTATTATTATTATTATTATTATTATTATTATTATTATTATTATTATTTTATATACTGCCATTAAATCTTATATTCTGCCCAGGGTGGGTAACTTAAAGCTTAAATTTACATGTATAAATTAAAACATTAATTAAATTATAAGTTTAAATTTAGGCTCCAAAACACTCCAAAAGCCTAGCTTAAAGTCTTGCCGAGGAGGCCTAATTAGTGCTTGGAGGGATTGATTGTGGATGTATAGCCCTTCTCTAGTTTTTAATTTTGTGGCAGCTTTTTTAGGCAGTTTGCTACTTTTTGACTGGTTTGTCAGAAAAAGATAAAACTCCGTGTTAGAAGCAATACTGCGCATAATTCTAGATACCCACACTCTTATATGCCATCAAAAGAGGAATGGGTAGAACATCTGGGACTGAGCACACAGAGTTGTTTGGAAATGCTCGAGTCCAACATATCTGCTTTCAGTGGGGTATTTGGACTGAGTGTTGTGGGCCTCCCATGTGCAGTCCCTCTTCTTCTTTTGTGTTGCAAAGTGTTCCTGAAAGTATTCCTGAAAGATCTCTGAGCTTGCAGCCCCAGATATTAAACTGGAAAGCAGGATTGTAGGTGCAGGACCTGCTTGACTATACTGTTTTCCATCAAGCTGGAGATAAGCATGTGAAGTGTCTCATCTCACCTAACTGCTGACGCTGGGGAGAAACCAATGGGAGATGCTCCGAACAATACCTTTGTGCCCTCCTTATGTGCACTCAAAGCCTTCTGGCTGTCCATCATTGGAAACAGAGTAATAGAACCATAAAGTTGGAAGGAGTTATACCTGTTCAAGCCACCTGCTCATTGTAGTATCTGTCCAGCCTCTGTTTAAATATTGGGTCTTGGCAGACTTTAGTATTGTCTGGCTTTGGCATAAGGCTGGATGGTTGAGGAGTGTCATTGGTTGTTGGGGACAGTATGCCGGTCTATAGAGTGGGGTCCTGCCACACATAACACAACTCATTGAAAGGCACTGGACTTGGGTGAAAAGAAGTGCTTCGTAATGGTGAAACACTCTTCACCCTGTAGGAACACTCCTACAACTGATAAGGGTACAGTGCAAAGGGGACCAAAGCTTAGGGTCTAATCTAAGCCTTTATCTGGTCATCATTGACTACACTGCAGGCCATGTTGGTGGTGTGAAAGTGAAAACAGAAATGCATTTGTTATCATATTGCAAATGCTGTATCATTATTGGCCTATTTGCTGGGTATTGAAAAGGATTTTTAAAGGATTAGTTGCTCAAAATGAGAAATAAAAGCTTTTATTTATTCAAATTTTGGATGATAAGGCTGTAATCCTAAAGACAATTATGTGAAGGGAAGCCTTTGTAGAGGAATCCCTTTTGAGGTGACCAGTTTAGGATTGCTCCCTAAGTTAGTATTTCTCTGCTATGATTTGTCTGATGCTAACCCCTTGAGAAAAATACAGAAGACCTAAGCAATATTCAGGATTTTTTTTCATGTTACTCTTTGATTTCATACAGACCAAGTTTTAATTCTGAGCATTACCGGAAGAACAGAATGTAATTTGGATTGTTTGGATTTCATACTTGGAGACATAATTGCCAATTGGCAGAATACCAGATTAGCACATTTGCAAAGCTATGTTCAAATAAATGGTAATCAACCTGCTGGCCTGTGTTTACGGATGTAGCTGCCTCTGTAAGTTTAAAGCAGCCATGTGTAAAACCCCATATGCAGTAGACGTTTATGTGTGCCGCTCTCTTGCAAGCAACTCTGTTTAGGGTGTTGCTGGCTCACAGTTCAGTTGAGCCGCATCAACTACCCCAGAGCATCAAGGGGGTGGGATTTTCACCATGGATCTTACCTGGATAGTTTATGAAGTACCTATCTAGTCCTGGGATTCATAAAGAATAACTCATTATCAGCAAAGCCCAGCAAAGAACGGCCGTGGCTAAACAAAGGCCGCAGTTGACGCAGCTGGGAGGCAGGCCAAAGGGATGTGACTGCCCCAGCCGAAAGGCGTCGGCACGCTAGTGAGCGAGAAGGGCGGAGCCAGGTGCTTTAAGAAGCGCTGCATGCTCGGGGACGCCATTCTTGCCGCCTGAAGAGAGCCGGAGGACAGACACCCGCCCGCCCACATTGGATAGTTCTTTGTTCCTTATTTGTCACAGCTGTGGAATAGGGGCACGAGATAGAATATTTTCGAGCAGGGACCAGTTTGCGTACTGGTCTTGAGAAGGGGGTCTCCATAAGAGATCGGCTAAAACCGAGCGCGGCCTAGCCCGGTTGGGAAGGCCAAGAGCTCAGAGCCAGCGGGCAGGAATGGTTGGATGAGGTGGATGCCCAACAACCATTACTGGCCTCCTCCCGGGCGAGGGCTTCAAGGGGCAAGGGATCCTTCCTCCTGGCTGGGAGGAAGGCTGACCCAGGGCGCCCCTCGAGCCCGCGTTAGCAGCTGGAGGGCTGCACAAGGATTATTCTATATCTCGTGCCTGGCCAACCCTTGGTTCAGTTCGGTTATTAAAAGCTGTGGCCTTGTTTTTGCCAAATCATTAAGTTGCGTGGCCATTGGCCCTGTACTAACATGTCAGTCAATTGTTCTGCAGGTGTCACAAATGCTTACAAATGACACTTTATGATTGTAAGGGTACAGATGCCTGGCAGAAAATGCTGGAGAATCTGTGTTATGGCTCTGCTTCCACACAGTTCTGGAAAAGTCACTGTAATTAATGTACTTAAACTGTGGATTGGCCCTGCTTTAAAGCAAGGAACCATTCATGTTCTTTTTGATACAAACTGATTGGCTTTTCGGATGTCTGTTGTGTTCACTGACAGTCAGTTGTCCCAGAAACTAACACCTCACTTTAATAGCAGGAAAGGAGTGGGCATTTGATATGAACAATAGTTTTTGGGAAAGCTGTATGAGGACTGATTACGGGGATGAGGTGGAGGGTCAAGTGGAAAGGCTTAAAAGCAGGATGCTATTCACTGGTCCTTCGAATCGAGTGCCTGGGGCAATCACCTTGCCCCCATTTCTCTCTGGTTCGCTTTCTAAATGAGCAATCATCATTTGACATTTGTCACTTAAAAATATAATTATTTGCATAGGAATCCAAAGGGATATTCAGGGGGAAAGAAACCCTTTTGTCATTCCTATGGATGACAACTGTTATTGAACGTATTTTATGCTTTCCTGCAACAGAACACAATCCTAACACTTTTAACTGCTTCCATTGTCGTCGTTCTCCCAGCCAGATATCTGCAATGACTACTGATCATTGTTATGGGCCTGGCTTCAGTTTTCTGCTGTGATCAGTTTTGCTTTGCTGATGTTCACAGTCCCTTATTCATGCCATAGAAAATGCAAATGGAACTTGATTATTATTCTCTTGTACGGCGAGGCCTGCTGTGACAAAATATTGAAAGCGTCTGTTTGAAGGGCATGCGAGCCACACAGCTGCTGGCAGGTCATCACCCAGGCCACAAGGCGTGCAACACACACCTGCTGTCCATGCACCTGCATGTAATCAGATGGCTTTAAAACAACAACTTGTAAATGTGGTTTTGGGATCTGTTCCAATCTAAAACTGGTGAATGTGTTTAAAGCTGGGAGTGCAAAAATAGTTATATGTTACATTATATAAGCATTACTATATTTTTCTGTGGGCCCTTCTTTCTGCCCTAACTGGATTTGTCTTTGAATTATAGAATCATACAAGCATAGAGTTGGAAAGGATCTCCAGGATCATCTAGTCCAATTTCCTACACAATGCAGGACCCTCACAACTACCTGCCCACCCACAATGATTCCAATTTCATGCCCAGACGATGCCCCTCTCCCGAGAAAACCAGATCTCTTTAGCCCCACCCCTTTACAAGATGCACTTCTATGAGTAATTTGGTTGGCTGAACATAACAACATAAGAAGCGACGTGCTGGATCAGACCAGTGATCTGCCATGTCCAGTATCCTGTCTTATACAGTGGCCAACCAATTCCTCTGGAGAGTCAACAACAGGGCATAGAGGCCAAAGTCTTCCCCTAATGTTCCCTCCTGAACAGGTTTCTGAAGTTGAATACCTCCGCGTGTAGAGATTCCCTTTAACGAGGGCTAGTAGCCACTGATAGATCTATCTTCCACAAACCTATCTAATTGTATAAACCTCTACCATGGCCTCGCTTCATCATCTCTTTTCTAAATTGAGGCTACTAGTGCCCTATCTGTCCCCAGAATGCTTGGCCACAGTGATCCACGCAATAGTCACTACAGATTAGATCTCTGTAACTCACTCTATGCAGACCTGCTCTTATCTCTGACCCGGAAATTGCAATTTATTCAAAATGTAGCTCCTAGGGTCCTTCCAAGGTCTTCTTGGAGGACCCATATCCAGCCTGTGCTGAGGCAGCTGCATTGGTTGCCAGTTCAGTTTTGGATCAGGTTTAAAGTTTTGGTTTTTACCCTTAAGGCCATCCATGGCCTGGGACCCACATATTTGAGAGACCACTTGTCTCTTTATGCCCCCTGCAGGGCTTTCCATTCTGTGGGTCTGAATATGTTGGTTGTCCCCAGTCCCGGGGAGGTACACCTGGCCTCAGCGAGGACCAGGGCCTTTTCAGTTTAGATTACCCTGAAGGTCCCTTCCAACTCTATGATTCTATGATGCTATGAAAAGTCACAAGCTCCAGTCTTCCCTCATAGGGAAAGTGATCTGATCCCCTATCTTGGTTGCCTCTTCTGCAACGCAAACAAGCCAGGATGAAGTTAGGACATCTGCATCCATATGTCACACAAAACAACTTCAAACTATGTTTCCCCCCCCCCTCTCTTACCTTGAATAACTGTAGGAATTGCCATAAGTTGGTTGTGGCTTGACAACACTTTAACCAACTAATCATAGTTAGTGGAGAACACTGTGTCCAGGTTATGATACTAATCATAAATAATGTAATTCATGTCTAGATTTGACATACTGTCTGGACCAAGCCTGTGCTCAGTCTGGGGAAGATAACGGTCCTCACAAATCATACACCGTTGTGAGCCCGTGCTGTTGCTTGTACTTGAAATGCACAACCAAATGAAATCGCTTCTCCTCCCTCCTCCTGCTCTTAACAGCTGCCTTGGAAAACAATGCAATTTATTTAATGAACAAATTTAAATTAAACAGCCATTTGGTAAAAAATTGTACTGAGGCTCAATGCATAAATAAATGCTATCTGGGTGCTATAATTCTGACTGGAGTCATTAAATTATATTTCTTCTCGCAAGCATAGATGGAAAACACATTTACCTATCATAGATGAAAACTGTGTTGTTGTTCTAAAAATATAAACACTTGGTATGGTTTGGATTTGGACCAAGAACTCATAATACATAAGCTCCGCAGAGAACAAATAGCAAAGCCATATTGTATGATATAGTCTGCAATTGTTGTGGTTCGATGACATTTCCTTTAATGTTTATCAGTACTTGGCTGAGGACCTTATATGTTGGGAATGGCCATATTCATTTTAGATAGCAGAAGCTGATTTATATCCGTATGAATTTCTAGCCTTGGGATCAGAGCCCTTATATGCTAGAAATTGCCCTATTTGTTTTAGCCAGTGTTGATGGATTTACCTTGGTTAAGGTTCTGGCCTCAGTGACAGTAAGAAATTAAAGGGATATATTTTCTCCTGGAGGCACGATAAAAAAGGAATGTTATTTTTGTTGTGTTAATGATATTAAACCAGACAGAAAATAGTATGAAAGTGGAGCATGACTAGGAAACAAGGTGCCTCTTCACTGGACTTTGGCTTCTACAATAAGCTTCTAAAATTTACCTCTTCGGAAAGGGGGTTGTTAGGAATTCCAAGACTTTGGCCAAGAACCACAATGTCTGATGCCTCACCTAGAAAAATGGGTGTATGCAAACCTCAGATCCCTGTCAGACACAGGAGGAAACAAAAGGTATGCAACTTAGACCTATGTGGGTTATATATAGTCTCTTTATTGGCCAGCCATTGTATAAATATTGAGAGTCTCATATTCTGTCTTCTGGGCAACAATTCTGTGTTTTCTGTACTTCAGAATCCATATTCTACTCTAACTCAAGTTTTTATTCTCAGGGACCCTGACATGGAGAGTAGATTTCCTAAGTCTAGCTTCATATGGCCCAACACTGAAGAAGTGTTGGTTTTTATACTCCACTTTTCACTACCCAAAACATTCACAAATCAGCTTACAATCACCCACCCTTCCTCTCCTCAGAACAGACACCCTGTGAGGTAGGTGGAGCTGTGAAACTCCTGACAGGACTGCTCAGTCAAAACAGCTCTAATAGTACTGTGACAATCCTGAGGTCACCCAGCTGGCTGCATGTGGAGGAGCGGGGAAACAAACCCAAATCTCTAGATTAGAAGCCACTGCTCTTAATCACTACACCAACCTGGCTCCCTGTCACATAAATGTATCTGGTAAATATCACTGTGGGTGGGAGGCAGTTGTGAATTTCCTGTATTCTGCCGGGGGTTGGTGTAGATGACCCTGGAGGTCACTCCCAACTCTATGATCCTATGACTGATCTCCTGGTCACCCAGACTGGTTTCCATGGAGAAAATGGCCGCTTTGGAAGGCGGATCTCTGTGGCACTAGCTTTAGCAAGTTTTCTATGAACGTGTGCGTTCTGACCATAACCTGGGACCCAAAACAGTATGCACGTTTTAAATGGATTCTGCATTGAATAGAACAGAACAATGAGCTGCTCTGTGAAACAATGTACCAAAACTAAAACGCAGCACTTCTCCAGGGTGCTCTCACTTCAGCTTTTTCTAAAACGGATGCATTCATTGTTTTATTTCTAATTTATCTTCAGCGCTCAAGGAAAATGAAACTCAATCACAGTTAGATGACATGATTATTATCTCCAAGTGATTCTGCATAAATTGTGCGGAAGAGACTGAATCAGGAAGTTCCTGGTTTGCGTTTGCAAGAAGGCACTAGATGGCCTCAGGAAACCTCCTGCCCTCCATTCCAGGGTAGTCATGCTGACTTACACTGCAGGGCTGTTGTAAAAATGACATGATAGTTTACAAAGAGCATTAGGAAGGCTCTATTTAAATGCCAAGTACTATGATCACGGTGTCTATTGTCTAGGACAATTTCACGGGAACAGTGTTCCACTTAATATTTACGGAGGAACTAAAAGTCTACAGAATCTGCTTTGGGAATCCTAATGGTATGATAATGTGTGCAGATGGAAGGAGTAATGTAATGTGATTCAATACACCATCATGCAGCAGGCAAGTGAAAGGGACTGTATTGTATAACTCTGCAAAGCTTTTACCTTAGCAGCTAATAGGGATTCCAAGTCTGGTTGGGGAAATACCTGGAAACTTTGGAGGTGGAGCCAGAAGTGGATTTGGGAATTTGGGGTGGGGAGAGACCTCACTGGAGTTCACTCTCCAAAGCAGCCATTTTCTCCACGGAAAACTGAGGGCATTTCCGCACCCGTTAAATGTAGTGAAATGCTTACCTTACATAGTCATTATATTCCGGCCCCTCCATATGCCATCGCAAACATCCACCATCTGGGCAGGAACCTGCTGGTTACATCCTCCGTTTTAAAGCGCTAGTTGTGGCATTGCATAAAGAGGATTCACCCGACCTATTTAGCGTTAGCTACCAGCAAGCAACCAGCAGAGGGAAGTTATGGAGGCTAAAACAAGCTAAAGGCCCCTGCCTCACCTCACCCTCACACCTGCCTCCCTCTCCCTTGTTTCCCAGGGACGGGAATTTATTTTTTAAAAGATCTAACATCATGGAGCAACAAATAGGTAGACAAGTGTGCAGGCGATGCCAGAAATACCCCCCCCCCAAGTTGTAACACAATGCATGCCACTCTAAAGTTCCTCTCCCCCACCCCGAAATCAGGAACGAGATTAATTTTTAAAAGATATATGCATAGGCATTTAAACGGAGAACTATAAATTAAAAAAATTAGTGGGCATTGTGGGACCTTTAAAACATGGAGAAAGGGGATTGGCTGCCTGAATTGAATGACAGGCAGAAAAGAGTCACATGTAAAGCGCATTGCTCTCTTCTGCCATTTCCAGCAGGAGGATGAGAAGCCAAAAAGGCGTCCGACGAAAACAAGACAGCAAAAAGGTGAGGAGGGGCTTGGAGGCACGATAATATTTAGCACTATGCCATTCGGCTGGCGTAACACTATTTTTCTGATGTGCAGAAATTCTCTGATCTCTGCTGCCTGGAGATGAGCTGTAAAACCAGGAACTGGCATCCATAGCAGCTAATCTTCCTGGTTCTCCTTAGTACTAGGCAGAACCAGCTGTTAAAATCAGGTAGCCACAAATTAACTCTGCATGAAAGCTAGAGAGAAGACCCTTCCAACATTCCTCACTAGTTAGGAGAGAGCCTTCAGAGTTCTTTTTGGACAAAATGGGACTGTTCCTCATATGGGAAGGATAATGTAGAGCCCTTCTTTGATATTCCAATTCCTCAAGGATGCAAGAGCATTAAGACAATATGCTCTAACTGCTAGACAGTTAGGCTAGGGTCTGGGAGACCTAGGTTCAAATCTATTCTGCTGGGGGACCTCCGAAGGCTCACTTTCTCTCACCCTCACCTACGGATGCCAGCCTCCAGGTGGGACTTGATGATCCCCTGGAATGACAACAGACTACATAGAAAATGGTTGCTTTGGAAGGTGGACTCGATGGCATTGTATCCACTGAGGTTTCTATCCTCCCCAGGGCCCATCCCCAAATCTTCAGGAATTTCCCAATACGGCTCTGGTAACCCTACGCCCCATCCTCTGCCAGTGGCCGGGAAAGACACCTGGTAATGCTTCCCTCACTTACTTAATTGGGATGATGTGAAAAGGAGGGGAATAGAGGTGGAAGGACCTACATATGCAACTCAGAATGGCTTGTGGGGGGTGGGAATGACCTAGACAGATTATTATTTTAATATGGCACAAAGAAAAAGATCTGTGGCGTAAACCTCTGTGTAGTGAAGTCTCCCTGTTTTTTTTTTTTTAATGCCCTATAATTTCATGTATTGCTTTCTTTTTCAGTGCCAGGAGTAATGCTTGTCTTCACCCCGTACCGCTGTAAGGTCAGTAGAAACACATTATAGATTTGAGAATCCTACAGTGAAATGCTAGGCGGAGTGATTCCAGCTTAAGCCAGCTGAAATTGATGGATTCGGAACGGAGTAACTCTACCTAGGATTGCTCGGTTAGACATTGTAGGAAGTGAAAGAGGCTGTTACGTATGAAAACCTATCTACTTTGCTTTTTTTTGGGGGGGGGGGATTACAGAAGATTTTCTGTGTTCAGGGCCGATAAGAAAGAGCTGTTAGCCAAATCACAGTATCAGGTTATGACACTGGGACTTCTGTCTGAGGATCTAAACAAATGTACTTGTAGCTCTTTACTTATCTCAAATTCAGGAAAGGTTTAAAATACTTCAAGAAAAGTCTCCCCCCCCCCCCCGCTATAAAAGCAGGAGGAGAAAAGAAAGTTAGCGCTATGACAAAAAACTGCATGTGTGAACGTCTCCGAACACTGTGCCATAATAATGATCCTCCTGGGTATGAGATCCTCCATAAACCTTCCTTTTTTCAGCCTACATTGTCACATAATAGCTACCTGCGGTCTCACGTGAGTGGAAGTGCCGAGAATGTGGTTGCCAGGTGATGCCTTTGATGGATGCTGAGAAGTTTTACAGCAACCTGGAGATCTGTTCTGTTCTGTACGTTTGAATTATCTAGCATAACAGGGCATGAGGCCACTGTGACTGTGTCACAGTGTTGAGGTGGCGTTGGCTGGGGTGCCATAGCAGCACGTCCTTAACGATCAATCCTCCCATCAGAGCGATTGGCACCATCTTCTGCTAGTTTGCTATCCATCATGGACAAGGTCTCCAGGTTATGATGGTGGAGGGGCGTCATCAACAAAAGAAAGACATAACAGGAAGAATTATTTATTTATTGTATGGCATGTGTTATCTAGCCAGGAGATCCTGTCTGGAGGTGGTTTGCCTGCATCATGACCCTAGTATTCCTTGGAGGTCATCCTTCCAAGTGCTGGCCAGGGCCGACCCTGCTTAGCTTCTGAGGCCAGGTGGGCTTGGACTTGCCTGGGCTATCCAGGTTGGGTATAACAGAAAGAAAAGGGACCAATATTTACACCCACAGTGTTACATCCCATTTTAGCTGGAAACAGTCTATATTTACATTTTTATGGTAGGGAGGTTGCTATTGGCAAGACAAATCTCTATGGAGGAGACCTGGCAATCTGTACAGAACATCATCCCTTTTCATTTCTGTTTCAGCAAAATCATGATAATAACAACTCACAGGCACATTTGCCCCCCCCTCCCCAACACATTTTCATGTATAGTTGCTGTGTTTTAAAAATTCTCAAAGTGGCATGAGTTTTGCAAAATGGCATTTTAGAAACAAAATAATTAAATGAATAACACAGCCATAAGTGGGAGGTGCAAGATGGTTTAAAGCATTTCTGATCTCCATTTCACATAGGGTGGGGATGGGTAGGGCGTCCGCTTTGCATGCAGAATGCCCCAGGTTCAGTTCCCAGCATCTTCAGTGACTTCACAGTTGCCCTTGGGATCAGCAGAAACTTCTGAAGAGAGCATTGCTGTAGCCCAATTTAGATGTAATTGGAGCAAACAAGGCATGCCTCTAGAGGAACATCCACAGCTGGCAAATCACCTAGAGCTGCAGGCCATCTCTAACCCATCCTTGCTCTAAAGACACCCCCAAACTGTCCGTCTAGTTCTTAATTTTGCTTGTTATTTGCATTAGATTTCCATTCCTGTCTGCCACTTTGGGAGCCAATTTCGGGTTGAAAAGCAGGATGGGAGCATCATAATTAAATAATACCTGCAAGCCTCATTAGTTTAGGAAGATGCATCTGTAGATACCTGCAAAACTGTAATAGGATATAAATTAAATCTCTTCTCCTGGCCCCGTTTTTGTATTCGATACCATTTGCAGTGTGTGTGTGTTGTATCATGCTATACAGTGGTGGGGGTTGGGTAGGATCCCTTTTAACTTTTGAGGTCTGCTGCCTCTGTAAAAGAAGTGAAATATGAACTGATTTTTGAAAGGGGGGGGGGGAGAAGCCACAGCAGCCGTTTCTCATAAATGAAGTGTAAAAGAGAAGCTCCCCACTTAACTAGAAGATTGTTTGAAACAGGATGTGACAGTCTCAAAGGGCAGCAATAAGAGACTCCAAGGAAACTGGGTGCTGGGCAATAAACAGCTTGTTGAATAATAGAAAAGTTTTAAAAATTCATGGCCCATTAAAGGGAGATTCACAATGAAGGCCTTTGTATTCATCCCCGTGAGGCAAGTGATAGGAACCTCCATCTGCTTTAAACTTGTAATGTTGAGGAATCACTTCATCATACTCCGCTGACGGACTTCTCCACAGCTCTCTGAATTCCGATCCCTGACCCAGGTTTCTCCTGGACTTCCCGGGAGTCTCCTGGACCATAAAACCTTGCTGACTCTTTCCCCCCTTTGCATACCAAAGTGTCTGGCTGACAGAGTGTGTTACCTTTTCGTGTTCTCATCCTGCCACAAATGACCTTGTAGTGTTTGTAATCTGTCAACACTTTCTACTCTCTCTATTTCAAAGTGGAATCCCGCTGAGAACCAATGGCCATTCCCGCCTTTGTACCTTCCCACCTAGGCACCCACTCATCCCCCCTCCTTTATCTGGTCTGGTGTATAAAGACCCTTTGGGGTTTATTGTTCTTTGTCTCTGTCAAGACGTTTGCTTCAGTGAACTCGGCCTGTAGTGCCTTTGTGCTGGATTCTTGAATAAAGCTTCCTTTTGGATTTCATCAACGGGTGGTCTCAAGGTCTGGTTTGACAAATTTCTGATGAGTGACTTGTGCCTGGTTCCTTACAAGATGCATCATGCTTCTGCAGTTTGAGCAACCTAGGGTATTCGGACAACAGGAAGGCAGGAATATTATAATGATGCCTGATAATACCCTTTCCGACAAACAAGCAAAGGAGATCACAATGGCCAGGCTTGGATCATGTAGAGCAGAGGTAGTCAACCTATGGTCCTCCAGATGTTCATGGACTACAATTCCCATGATCCCCTGCCAGCAAACACAGGCAGGGGCTCATGGGGATTGTAGTTCATGAACATCTGGAGGACCACAGGTTGACTACCCCTGAGGTAGAGCACTGGTCCCCAACCTTTTTATCACCGGGGACCGGTCAACACTTGACAATTTTACTGAAGCCCAGGGGGGTTAGTCTTTTGCCGAAGGATGTCACCGCTGCCTGAGCCCCTGATCCACTTGCTTTCCCACCAGTGCCCCTAACTTCCCACCACCCACTGGGGAGCACTGTCAGCAGTAGCTACGCAGTGCCACACCAGGGGGAACCCCAGTCATGGCGGCCGCCGGAGAGCACCAAAGGTGAGCCAGCGGCAGAGTGGCAGGGCAGCCTCCGAGGCAGCAGCTGGGGAGGAGGACGAGGAGGAGCTGTGGCTTGGTACCAACTGATCTACGGACTGATACCGGTCTCCGGACCAGGGGTTGGGCACCGCTGGTGTAGAACATTTTTCACTGATGGTTGAGTTTCTGCCTGGAGAAAGTGACTTTCTTGCCCTCGCCTTCTGCCAAAGTTCAAAATGCCCCGTGAAACGACTCTCCTGGGGACCCCACAGGGGAGCAACAGTTTGGACTCCAGTGGAAGTGGGGAGCGAGGGAATCCTTTCATCTTTATGGGGAAAAGTCCTTGGCATTTGTTTTGCTTGCCTGGTGTAATTAGATATTTAGCCGCTCCAACCAATAGATGGTGTCATTTCCGTACAGCTTAATTAATGATTTCTGTTAAATGTTTCTGTTGTCTTGTTTCAAACAGGGATTAAGTCTGAAAAGTACAAACAATATTCTAGAGCGTGTGCCACTGGAGTTCCCTGTTGAGAAGTAATATTTTGTTTCTTCCAGCAAGTGTGAGAAGAAAATCAGTGTGTGGTCTGTATTTGTCTTCTATTCAAGGTGAGTTTCATACATTTTAATGGGTTTTGCTTACCTTTCTTGCCCTATTTGACCATGGTGTTAAAAAAAAAATCAAACATTTATGGTCAACTCGCGAACTTCAAACCTTGTCATAAAAGCAACCAAATAAAATGTTGCATCTTTTGCTTATTGCTGTGTAATCCATTGTTCAGACTTCCTGCCTCCAGTCCATAGGTCAAAGATGCAAGGTGACACTTTATTTCTTCTCTGTGCTTCTCCATTTATTATCTTGTTTATGGCAGAAGACCTGATACACTAATTATCCCATTAATTACCATACTAATAAAAAAAACTACACAGGAACCTGATGACCTAGTCATTTGCTGTCTTGCTTCAGTGATTAAACTACTTTATGCAGCTAAACACTATATTTTATGCTCTCGGCCACCATTTATCACATGTCCCAGCTCAGCAGATTCAAAAACACTTCCTTCAGGAAGGTTGCACTTTAATAACAATTATGATTTATAAGTCAAAGTTCTGCATTGGCCTGTTTTCCTCTACTACTTGACTGACCTGTGATGTTCGCATATAAATCTCTGCCAGATTGCCAAGCGGCAAGTGGTCAAATGTTTTAACCAGTGCTTGAAGAGAGGAGAAGAAGAGCTGCTGGTTTATTGAACCCTGCTTTGCTCTCCTCAAAGGTGTCTCAAAGTGGCTGACAATCGTTTTCTCTTGCTTTCCTCACAACAGACAACCTGTGAGGTAGGTGAGGCTGGGAGAGCCCTGAGAGAACTGTGCCTGGCCTGAGATCACCCACCTGGCTGCATGTGGAGGAGTGGGGAATCAAATCCAACTCTCCAGATAAGAAATCAGTGCACTTAACCACTATGCCAAGCTGGCTGTCTCTTTAAGAGATTCACCATGCCGTCCGACAAAGACCTTCCTGGGAGGAAGTCTTATTAACAAGATCTGAGTAAGCTTCTGAGTAGATCTACTCAGCTCAGCTCAGAAGCCTACTCAAGTCTAGCCAATGGAAGTTTTTTCCCAGAAAAGAGTTCTTAGGATTACACTGTTATTCTTCTAGTAAAGGTAAATTCTGTTTTCATGCAGGATTGAGTTGGTGATATACAAGGGTTTTTTATGCAGGTCTCCTTTGGATAAGAGAGAGAGAAACAGAAGGGAGAAAGAGGAGGAGAAGGAGAAGGAGAAGAAGAAGCATTTCTCTGTGAATCTGTTGACACTTCTTAAGATTTTCATTGGTATCATGCAGATCAGTATTGCAATCTTGGAGCTGGCAGGTTTCTACATAGTGTCCTCAGCGTTCTGTTTTCAGCTGTGTGGAAAGCATGGTGGGTTACATATGTCTAAATAACCCCCCCATAAGGTAAAGGTAAAGGTAACCCCTGTGCAAGCACTGAGTCATGTCTGACCCTTGGGGTGATGCCCTCTAGCATTTTCTTGGCAGACTCAAAACGGGGTGGTTTGTCAGTGCCTCCCCCAGTCATTACCCCCCCATAAAACCCCATTAAAACCCCAGATGTAAAAATCACAATTCATTAGTCAAAAACCAAAAAGGAAGAACACCATTCTAGAGGAGAACACTCTGGTTTGGGGGCAGATGGCTATGGTGTGAAGCAACTTCTATCATACAGTTTTGCCCAAAAGCCAGTGTTCCCTCCCCGATGTTTCCAAGGTCCCAGCGTCACTTTCAGGTGATGTAAGTATGTCAGAAAGCATCCTTCCATCCCCTGTAGACAAAGTGTTTTTTTGTCCAGTAGATGCTTTAAAAAGGTCTCATTCCAGATGGTTGTTAGTCTTGTGAGAAATATTTCCTTGGAGTCTGCATCTTTCAGACTTTATATGCTTGGGAGCTATATTTCATATCTTTTAAAAAAACTCACCTTCTTTTAAAACTCAGAGTTATTCTTATTGCAGTCAAACATAACATTATGATTCCTGATATGCAAATTGCAAGCTCGTTATGTTCATCAGGATGGATTTATTTTTAATTGATGAGTAGATTTAGTGTTGTCAAGCTTTGGGAACATTTTCAATCATATTTTTAAAACATTCTTTTAAAAATTCTGTTTCAGCTTATTCTCGAAGGAAGATGCCCCCCCCCCCCACCCACACACACCCATACACACCATTCATTTTGCAGGTTGGCAGTGGGTATAAGTCTGTTTCCAGGAAGGGTCTCTGATTAATTTTTGACATGTTGTGTTCTCCACACTAAGCAGCATGGATGAGGAGAATGGAGGGCCGGCAGGCTCTGTTGTAGTAACACCAAATTCTTCCATTGCCATTGATTCCCTCCCTGCTCAGAGAGCTGTTTTAGAGCCAGAGACCTGTGACCTGGACCTCACAGACCTGAACCAAAGCACCCCCAGAGTTTGGTCCCCTACTTCTGAAAGCTTCCCATTCTCTGGGCCCCGCTTTCTATAAAGTGTCCTGAATGTAATTTAAAAAACAACAATGCCGTTATAACATTATAATGCTTATAAACATTATAATGCTACTGTGAAAGACTGCAAAACTGCTTTGTTTAAAACTTAGAAACAGCATTGTAATGCAATCACCCCCAGCTTTTTCGGAATGGAGGGAGGGGGAGGGAGGAAGGGAGGGAGGGAGGAGGGAAGATGGTGACAAGGAAAGGGGAGTTCCCAAATAGCTAAAAATGGTGGGTATGGGGGAAATCTTGATTGCATGCATTTCCACATTGGACAGCTCTGAATTAGACCCTGCTTGAAAAGATGAAATCTGCTTTTCTGGGGATCCCTTTGCTGCAAGACAAATGAGCGGGCAATTCAGGACTGTGCCTGAAGAAGCATTTTAATGTGGAAATGGATTAAAAAGTTGACCCTTTAAAAATGAAAATCTGAATGATTCTGTGCAGGTATCTAAAGTTATTGTTTTAGTTTTTTGTGTTTGTCTACTCAATGTTTGGTGAAGCCAGAATGGGTTCTAGATAAACAATATCCTGTTTTCAGTTTTCTCTTTCCTCAGTGACTTAAACTTATTAATTAAATGCATATCATAAATAATGAATTATTGATGATGATGATGATGATGATGATGATGATGATGATGTTATCCGTTCAGTCGTGTCCGACCCTCAGTGATTCTATAGGAAAGTCTTCGCCATGCATCCCTGTCTCTGACTGCTTCTTTTAATTGATTCATGGTCATCCCTGTATCGGCTTTGATCGTGTTGAGACAGCAGATCCTTTGGCGACCACGTTTCCTTTTGCCACTGACCATGCCGAGCATTAATGATTTTTCTAGCATGTTTGATTGCATGATGTGTCCAAAGTAAGTGAGCTTTAGCCGTAATATCTTCCCTTCTAATGACATGAATGAATGATTACAATATTCAAAATAATATATTTCCATTATAATATCAAAATACTATATTAGCTCCCGCCTTCATAGTACACATTCCAATTATGTTCAGTTCTTCTGAATTAGGTCTTTCTATTGACACTGTAAGGAGTATAAAAATGTACAAATGATCATTCCAACCTATAAATTATATTACAATATTATCAATATAATATTCACCATGCAAACATAAATACCTTATAGTATTACTTGGCAACTCCTCAACCCTTCAACGGGGGATTCTTTGAATAATTCTCTTCCAGGTCCCCATCAATACATTTACAGATACTTAATATTTATTTGTTTGTTTGTTTATACCGCCCTCCCCGAAGGCTCAGGAATAAATACATTCTAACATCAAATTGTTAAACAGTGGGTGCAGCAAGCATCAAAACCAATTAAAGGAGCTATGTCACAAAAAGCTCATCTATCAATAGTCTGCCAAGATTCTGAACTAGAAAACGACATCCTAGCTCTGGAGTTGTGCATTTCCACAACAACTCTTAGCCCTTCTCCCATTTCCACTAGGAAGCGCCACTAAATCCTTGCCATATATGGGGGCCAGTGTCACAAATTCCTATCCCCTTCAAAGCTATGAGTATGCAGAGCCTTCAATAACATACAGCGTAATCCTAAACAAAGCTCGTCCTTGTGTTTTGCCATCAGGTCACAGCAAATTTATTGTGATCCCATGGAATCTTCAAGGCAAGAGACTCTCCGGTGGTTTGCCTTTTCCTGCTTCCACATCATAACCCTGGACTTTCTTGGTGGTCTCCTACTCAAATACTGACCAGGGCCCACCCTACTTAGCTTCCAAGATCAGTTGAGATCAGGTTAGCCTGGGCCATCCAAGTTACACCCTTCTCAGTCCATTATACTCAGTAAGCATAGGTGTAATTCTGTTTAGGATCACTCTGTGGATGAGCTAAAGCCGCAACTGCAACTCATGTCATAAAGCCCTGCAAAGTTGAAGTGACCATAGGGCAACATTCTTGCATGATCCCCAGTCAGTTTGGCTCCATGATATGAGCCCCTTTGACACAACCCTTGTTTCTCAGTTGTGGCCCTAGCCAGAGGAGAGGAGAGGAAAGTCCTTTAAGAAGCAAGTGTAAATGTTATCAAGTTCTTTCTTCAAGATCCCCACAGTCCCTAATGGTGGTAGAGTAGTAGAGGAGAGACTAGCAGAAGACTTTTCAAAACGTCAAATTTAAATATCAGATGACAATAACACCGATTTAAGTTTACTGTATAGCTCAAGTTCCCCCTCGGTTTCACTAATAATGAAGAAGAAGAAGAAGAAGAAGAAGAAGAAGAGTTGGTTCTTATATGTTGGTTCTTATAATGACACATAATGACACATAACAATATACTTTGCGAGAAAGTATCACCGCCTCAGGCCTACATGTCAAATCCAAGACTACATTTGTATGCGTTCAGTCTTGTATTTTATGGTCTGTTAATCTCTGCCCCGTAAGGAGAACTGGATAAATGTTTGATGTAAAAGATTATTAATGCTAATTGTCATGTGACCCTGGCCATTCCTGCTTTTCTCCCTGGAGTAGCTCTGGCAATATTTATTCCGTTTCACAGTGGTGGTTGTTGTTGTTTTTTCACTTTCTAACAGGAGATTTTGCTTTCCAAGTTTAATCTTGCAGCTTTATCTATATTACTTTTCTCGCGTTTCCGTGGCTCAGAACTTGAATTCTATCCCTTTTATAATAGCATTCTATTTCCTGTCTGGTCTCAAGAACTTGAAAGGAAACCTGGCTCAAAAATACTTGTTCATTTGTTTCGTGCCAGCTTTTATCAATGATTCATTTGTGTGTGTGTGTTCAGTAAATTATGACCTATATTCTGGGAAATTGATCCTGTCTCGAAGGAAAATGGATTTCTGAAATGGGGAAACACAGCGATGGTTAAAGAACAGAAGGCTTCCGGATAAGTTTTTACTTTTTCTCCACTGTTTGAATGCAGGGATTTGTTCCGTTATCTTCCTTCTTCTCAGGCTCTGCTTCCAGGACACCCATTTTACAAGCTCAGTTTCCCTGTGAGGAGAAATTAATGGGTAGGCTGAATGTTTGGCTGGACCTGATCCTCAGGATACCTAGTTCCAGATCCCCTCTCTGCCAAGACGTTCATTGGTTGACCTTGAGCCAATCATGCTTTCAGCCTTACCTACCTCACAGATAAAATGGAAACTGAGTATGCTACACTGTGACCCCTTTGGAGAAAAGTCTAGGTTAAAAGTGTACATGAGATCTTATTATTACTAAGGGTGGGAACAGCAGCAGGGGAGGGCTGATGTCTTAATTCAGGGGTAGTCAAACTGCGGCCCTCCAGATGTCCAGCGAATGCTGGCAGGGGGCTCCTGGAAATTGTAGTCCATGGACATCTGGAGGGCCGCAGTTTGACTACCCCTGTCTTAATTCTTTGATAGTGGGATTCTGGCTAGTTTGAAAGACAACTGTTCTGTCAATGAAAGAAGTAGCTTAATTGTTCCTCTGTCCACATTCAAAAGTAGTAAACATTTTTCAGGCTCCTCCATTCAAAAGAACAGGAAAAGCTCCCTTCCCCATTTGAAAGAACAGGCCAGAGTGCCTTGCCTATTTTCTGATTCTGTGCAGCTATCTCAAGTCAAATGCTGTTGTTGAACTAAAAATGCTGAATAATTCCACAGCTGGAGAATATGCATTTCACACCGGAATTAGCAGAGGATAATTTTGGCCAATTTACTCATGTTTTAGCCCAGCCTTATTCTCTCATGTTAGATAAGTCTGGAAAGAG
The DNA here is from genome assembly GCF_049243985.1 of Paroedura picta. Classification (NCBI taxonomy): domain Eukaryota; kingdom Metazoa; phylum Chordata; class Lepidosauria; order Squamata; family Gekkonidae; genus Paroedura; species Paroedura picta. Next base: position 90,258,771 of record NC_135375.1, on the reverse strand, counting down.
TTTAAGGGGGGGGGGGAGATACCCTGAAGCATTCAGACGTGCAATTCACGTCCTTCACCACATGCACCTAAGCCCTCGTCCATGATGGGAAGAAACACTTTCATCCCAATGACTGTGAATTCCTCAGCTCTCCCATTTCACAGGGGAAGGGGAAAGAAGACCTGCTTTATATATCCAGTGCACAGAATTTTTATGGTGCAATGTTCTGCCGTGACAGTTCATAATCAGCTTTTCTTTCTATCCTGCTCCTTGTTAATAAAAGCCATTAAAATAAAATGAAAAAAGGCAACGCAATTAACTGCTTTTAGAGCTACCGTTCTTTAAACCAAGCAGATTCTGCACATCTCGTCAATATTTACAGGCTGGAGGTAAATTAGTAAAATTAGATGCTGCTTAGCCATTTAGCAGAGCAGTGGAACAGATCAAATCAGTAGATCCAATAGTCAATTACCTTAATGGATTCCGCTGCATAAAAATGGACCTATTGTTACTTAAGTCACAAAGTGACAAGCAATTACTTAATGAGTTCATATATTACCACTTTTCTTTCAACTTTGTAATTATTGAATTAATTGAGAAGTGAACTTCTAGATAAGCACCGACTAATTAAAGTAAAGGAGAAGATAACTTCTGGATGCTTCCTAGCTTTTCTATAAGGATGGAGCATGGCATACCCACACTCTCCATTCTGGTGCCAGTGGGCACTCCAGAGGAAGAGGATCTGGAGGTGCTAACAGACCCGGTTGCCACAGACCAGGAGCTGCCTGCTCTCCCGGATGATGAGCAGCCTGGTACTAGCCAGGCTGAGGGCCATCCCTGTTTGGTAAAACTCCAGGACAAGATGCCCACCAGCCCTGAAGACTCACCAGAGGAGCAGCACTGGCGGCCCCAGGCCAAGCCCCTGCAAGCCCTGAACAGCAGCATCAACGAAGGAGCTTTCCCTTGACAGCTGTCAGAAGATTGGCATGCCTGTCAGCTCACTGTCAAGGTAGATGGGGCCCAGCTGTACCTCCTTCCTCTGATGAGGGTTAGATCCAGCTGCAAGCCCTCTAGCTGAGGGCTTCTCCACCCTGCTCTATGTATTTCAGGAGGACTTTGCCACAAGGTTCTTCATGAGTGCAACTGTGCGTTCCCTGCTGATCTTCTCAGTCAACTGGTTCGCTATGGCAAAGCTCTGCATACCTGACTGACTGACTGACTTGTGATTCCTGATTTTGACCTGACTCTTTACTATGTTCCTGGCTCTAGACCTACTGCTTGGCTTCTGACTACAGTTTGGCTTTGATCGTTTATCTGGCTCTTGACCCTGGCTTGGCTGTGTTTACTGTCTCTCTAGCTTTTGACATCTTTAACTTGACTCTGATCTCTGGCTCTCGTCCTGCTGCCTCGGCACAACAACCTGGCCAGGTAGGTTCTGTTTTACTTTCAGGCGTAAGTAACAAAGTAGGGAGGGTGGGTTTTGTTGCTATGAGAGCATGCTGAGAATTTACATGTAACTTAACCTAGGTTTGTGCGCTTCAAACGTTTTCATTTTGTTTTGGTATTTTGGAAAGAGCACTATGACTTTGTCTTGAAATGTTTTGAGTAGTAAGGTGACCAGATTTTATCATTGGTAAAGCGGGACACCATTGACCTGGGGGGGGGGAGTCTTGATTACAAATTTGGTCTATATGGAGCAACAAAAATCTTCATAGAATTCATAGAACGCAAAAATAGTATTGTAATATATATATATATATATATATATATATATATATATATATATATATATATATATATATATATATATATATATATATATTAATTTCAACATAAGTACAATTTGCCAGGTGCCCCCAGATGTCCCTCCAAAAGTGGGACAATCTGGTCACCTTAGTGAGTAAGCATGTGGGAAGTTGTGTTAGTCTGAAGCGGCAGTGCAAAGTTCAAGTCCCGTGGCATCTTTAAGACCAAGTTTTATTCAAGATATAAGCTTTCCTGTGCATATGAACAAGTATGTCTTAAATTTGTTCTGTTGTAATAATACTGTTTTGGGAACTGACATAACTTCATTTTTGGAGTTTAGTAATACTGGATATTAATAGACCTGCACCCATTAGTCAGGTCTGCCATCCATTTTCAAGTGTTCAGCACAAGCATTTGCAAAATTTCTTTGCAAAGAGATAGTTTTTTAAGATGATTTCATATAAACAGCATGTCCATTGACTTATCACAAACTGTCATAGAATCCTAGAGCTGGAAGGGGCCATAAAGGCCATCAAGTCCAACCCCCTGGTCAATGCAGAATCAGCCTAAAGCATCCATGAAAAGTATATGTCCAGCTGCAGTTTGAAGACTGCCAGTGATGGGGAGATCATCACCTCCTTAGGCAGTCAGTGATGAACTACTCTGACTGTGAATTCCTCCCCCCCCCCCCGCATGTCTAGCCAATATCATTCTACATATAGTTTAAACCAATCACTGCAGGTCTTGTCCTCTGCTGCTAACTGGAACCTTTCCCTGCCTTTTAAATGACAACCTTTTTAATACTTGAAAAGATAGCAGTCATGTCCCCTCTCAACCTCCACTTCTCCAGGCTGAATATTCCCAAGTACCCTCAGCCTTTCCTCAAAGAGCTTGAGCCCCTGGCCCCAAATCATCCTTGTTGCTCTCCTCTTCACCATCTCAATTTTGTCTACATCCTTTTTGAAGTGAGGCCTCCAGAACTGTACACAACTCCAGGTGGGGTCTGAACACTGCTGTCTACAGTGGGACTATGACAACTTGTGTTTTTGATGTGATGCCTCTGTTGATACCTATATAGATTAGCATGAGGCCCCTATGCTTGTGGGGCCCATGGGCAACTGCCCAGCATGTCCATGCATTAAGACAGCCCTGGGATAGAGGAGTCCACAATCAGGAGGGTAATAAAATGTGTGTTCTCAGTCAAGGCTCCCAGTAGCTAACTTCTCTCCATTTCCACAGCATCTGTGGAGACCATGGGCAAACAGGAAGAAAGAAAGATATAATGCCTGGGGATACATACTCCTGTAATTTTGAGAAACAAGGATCCTGGGATAGAGGCCACCTGCACATGGCAATGTAAAAACAACAGTGACAAAATAATAGAAGCATGATCCAAGTTATTTTTTTGTTCGATGACATTTTTACAGTGCCATCCACAGCAAAGTTGTCCCTTTCTAAGTCCTTTAACATCAATGAGTTTAGAATCCTGTAACTCTGCTTAGGATGGCATTGTTAAAACATGATTGTTATTGCACACCAAGGGCTAATGTAAAGTTTTAAAGTTTAATGTAAAGTCTTAGTTTCCGTGGTAAGGAGTGCCCAGTTGTGCTCTTCTGACCCACAGGAATAAAAACCACTGTTCTCCTCTCATCTCACCCAAATGACTCCTTATCCCATCCAATCGCTTTGCGCTTTTCTTTTACATCCAATTTTAGCTGAGCTATCACAATATAAACCAAAGGAGTCCAACAAAGGAGTTTGCTGGCGATCTATTGACCTGGCAGTGGTTCCTTGCTGAGTATCTAATTATGTATTTGCAAAGAAATGAAAAAACTGCAGAATGTATTGGCAAGAAGGCCATATGGCAACAACCAAAGCCTTACAAATGAAAGCAGTAAGTTACCTGTGCAAAATAAAGACCGGCTGTAGTGTTGTAAGATACAGTGAGTTGTGTTTCACTGCTCCAGATAAGGGCTTGGCAAATGTCGCCTTTTTCCTGTTCAGCAGTTTTAGTTTGGAATGTGTGGACTGTCATCCCTCTCTAACACCACCCCGCCCCTAAGCGATGTTGCTGGGGGGGGGGGTTGTTTGTTTTTTTGCAGAGGTAAATGTTTAAGGAAAGAACTGGCAAACCTATCTTATAAAACATTTTGCCAAGAAAATCCTATGGTACAACTCTCAAATGATTTCAGTATGGTGCCCAATAGTGAACCCCTCAGGCCAAGAAGAATGTCATTTACATAATGGGTGACTTTAATGCAAAAGTTGGCACACAAGTGGAAAGACACATTACCGGCAACTTTGGACTTGGAGAAAGCAATGATGCAGGTGATCATCTGGCACAATTTTGTCACCAAAATGGGTTTCACATTCTTGAGGAGGAAGTTGAATGAATCTTGAGTCAATAGCCAAACAACAAGGCTCCAGGCATTGACATCATACCTGCGGAGCTGCTGTGTACTAATCAAAACTATTGCAGTTTTGTGACAGAAAATCTGGGAAACTAATAACTGACCAGAGGAATGGAAACAATCTGTGTTCATCCCACTACCCCAAAAAAGTGAATCAAAAAACTGTTCCAGTTACAATCTGTGTTCATCCCACTACCCCAAAAAAGTGAATCAAAAAACTGTTCCAGTTACCATACAATATCCCTCATTTCTCATGCTAGTAAGATCCTGCTCAAAGTCATTCAACACAACAACAACCATTGAAAGAGAATTAACAGATGTTCAAGCTGGCTTTTGACAGGGGCATGGCACTCATGATCATATAGCAAACCTGTGCTGGATTTTGGAAAAGTTACAGAAATATCAGAAGGATCGGAAGCTTTTGATTGTGTGGATCACAACCAATTGTGGGAAGCCCTGTAAAACTTCGATGTGCTAGTGCATTTGATCAAACTGATTCAGTTGCTCTATGCAAACCTAGAATCTATTGTACAGGTTCAAGATAGAGAAAGGAGTGCACCAAAGTGGTATTCTTTCCCCTTATATGATGAGATCATTTTGAAAGAGACTGAACTAAATGAATCAAACACTGGAATTAAGATTGGAGGAAGGAATATAAGTAATGCTGATGACACTACCCTCCTGTCAGAATCTAAGGAAGGCCTAGAACAGCTGATTACAAAGATCAATGAAGTAAGTAAGAAATCTGGCCACTTCTTAAACACTAAAAAGACAAAAAATAATGTCCACCACAAAAAACAGACATGTCACAATAACAATTGTTTTTAAAAGACAGTATGTTTCTGCCCCCACCCCCTCTCCTGCCTGTTTTTAATCCTTTGAGATCAAAGAAGAGCCTATTGGGGGATGATATGGCAATTGCCGGGTACTTCTGTTTTCTATCTGCTCCTCAATTGCTATAAAAATACAAGAAAAAGGTAGAATATTTGTCTGTAAGGGGGCGTTCCTTATTGTCCTTTCAAGATGTCATCTCAAATCAGTTGTGTACCCAACACAAGATCCTCAGCTAGTAGGATTTAGCCTGTGTTTGAAGGAAATGTCATGTCCGTAAAGCTATAAGTCAACTCAGCTAAGATTAGGTGCTGTTCTGCTCTCAGATAGTTGGCACTAAATCCCATTGCTTTCAAGAGGATCAATTGGTTTCACTTGGGAATTGTCCCTAAATCAGTGTTCATAAGACTGCAGCCTTAGATTCCAGTACTGGAAATGAATGAATGGGAAAGTATGCTTTACATAGGAACAATTACTACAATCCAGTTGTCAGTCAACCTCAACTGAAAGTTCCTGTTAGCCATTAGAAAATAGAAGACTGGACTAGAATAACTGTCCAAAGCCAGCATTCATCACCAGGAACCATGTCAATTATGTGGTAACTGTGCATAGTCTCTTTCCATTGCATTATAGTTGATGCTGTGTATTGATCTGATCATAAATTCCTCTGTTGTGGAGGCTATACTTTGAGTGTCCTGTCGTTCAAATGATAGCACCCTTGGTGTGACTAAAGCTTTGTCAGATTTCTGCTTGCCAACCACCTCTGGAATGTTTCACAAGTACTGAGACCTTTGGGAGAGGGGCACCATAGAAATCCAATACACAAACAAACGTTAGTTCAGAATCTCAGGCAGAAGTCTTTGCAGCAAACATTGTGCTGGAAGTTCTCTCTCCAAGTAGGTAAATAAATATGAATTATGCAAATGACTAGACCTTACAATTACTTTTGAATGATACAACTTAATTCAGTTTCTTTCACAAATTGGAACTCATTTCAAGCATTTCATAATAATTTTTTTCACCTTTCTGTCTTTAAAAGTTCCTCTCTCTTATACCTCTATTTGTTTAAATCAATAAATGGGCAATTATCTGGGAATCTCACAGGCAACCCAGGGCATTGGGGCCTGTAGCAATGGGGCTAATGGCTTATACTCCATTCATCACATTTCTCCCAAGCCCATGCCATACTCTCAAGTCAGCTCTGCAACAGACATTTATATCATTAGGGGAAGGAAGTGGCTCACAGCACTCTTCCAGCCTTGTTCCTCATCAGTTCCCCCTGCTACTCCCTCTGCAGAGCATCTGCCTTCTTCTTTTAATGCTTGCCTTAAAAAGTGAGCTTAGCCAACCTCCTAACCCACCCACTCTCTGATGCTGCTAATCATTGCTGGCTCCAGTGAGCCCAGGGTTCTTAGCCCTTGCCTTATCCAGTTAAGCATGCCTGGCTTTCTGTAAAAGGCTTCTCAGGGGTGCTCATTCACTGTTTTGCTTCCAGCCGCAACTCTGGGCTTTCCTTAGGTTGTTCACCTCCTGCCCTCAGGTAATTGGGTTTCCTCATTGGTCTGCCCCTGTCACACCTCTCCTTCACTGGGTTGGTGTTAAATTGTTCAGTCTGTTCCAGCTTTTGCAACCCACTCCAAACGTTTTGGCAAAACTAGCACGCTGGTTCTGATCTGGAAAGCTTCCTTTAAATCTGGAGTAGATTCAAAACCACTCCATTTCTCTCATGCACTTAGCTTTGTTACTCTCAATTTAAGTATTCAGAGTCTTGTTCTGTAATAAATTCATCTCAAATCACTCATTCTTTGTTGCAGTGGTGTACCAAAGGTGTATTTGTGTGTGTGTGGTCCACCCAAGGGCAGCTTGAAGAAGTCCTTTGAAAGGGCCACAAAGCCAATGTCATGCTGCATGCCTTTCCTTTTATTTCTAAAACACAGTTCTGGATTCAGCTTTTAGGAGTGCAAGAAAGTCTGAGCATGCCAAAAGAAACAGTCTAAGATTGGCTAAACTTCCCTTCCTCCAATTCTGAAGCAAACTTGTTTAATAACAACTGAGCCAGTCCTCTTGAGCTGGCATTACCACAGTACACTGGGTTCTGCTGGGCACCCTGGGATTCCAGCGGGACTGCTGGGTACTATGTACATTGCACTAGTTCTGCTGGACTTGCAAAATGCCCTCCCCACCTTCAGATTCAACTGCATAGATTCTCTTGTTTGATTTTAATCCTTTGGAAACAATGGAGAATGGCAGTAATGTGTTTCTTAACATCCAGACTGGTGATGTTCTTGATCACTATCTTGTGATGCTTTCGCTAGCATTATTTACTTACTTATTTACTTTTATGCCACCACTCCCAGACTGGCTAGCTCACTGTGGCTCACATCAGTAGTAAAATGCAGTAAATCAATAAAATATAACTAAGAACCCCCTCCAAAAAAATATTAGAGGCAAAACAGGTACTGAGCCTTTCTGCTTTCTCTCTGCAATCTGTCAGAGTGTCTCCATCTTCACCCAACAGTGGGCCTATTGCCTCATTTACCTTACATTTACTCCTCATATGTTTGAAAAAACATTTCTTGTTATAGTGGGCTTCCCTGGCCAGTCTCAGCTCACTCTCAGCTTTGGCTTCTCTGATGGCTGACTTACAGTGCCTAATAACCTGCAGAGACTCTTCTTTTGGGGTCTATCTTCCCTCCATTTCTTGAACATTTGCCCATTCTTCCCTAGATCCTCCTGGAGTTTTCTGTTCATCCAAATAGGCTTCTTGGATCCCTTACCATGTTTCCATCTTGCTGGAATAGTCATGGCTTGAGCATGCAATAGCTCTTGTTTACAGAGAGTCCAGCAGTCACTTTCTCTTTTCTTTTCTAGCCTTCCTGTTCGCAAGATCATGTCTCTGAGTTTATTAAAGTCTGCCCTATGTAAGTCTTACATGTCTGATTATAAACTAGGTGCGGGTGCTTCAGACTGTTTCAGCCAAAAGGTATCCAAATCAAGTCTGATTTGAACACAAATAGGCTGAAAACAGGAACAATTTGCGAAGTCTGTTGGCTTGCATGGCCAAATTGCAGCTGTTCACCTGGCCGAATTGCAGCCGTCCGAATCGCCGAACCATACTTCAGTGTGCTTTAGCAATTTGGATGTCTGTTTAAACATTAAATGGAAACAGTGGGAACTGCCTTTTTCAAATTGCAATGAGGTCCTGCAGTATGCTAAGCTTGCTTGCTGCAATGTTAGGTGGGGGGCGGAGGCTGGGTGAGATTTTAGCATATAGGAGGCAGGTTTGTGGCAGGAAACAGCTTTTGGCCAATCACAGAAGGTTTTCTCTTTTTGAAAATCTGCATGGCCAAGAGGTATAAAGCTAGGGGGGTCTTACATAACTCTCCATTGCTGCTTCCCTGCCTCGCTGACCTGCTGTGGTATTCAATGGAGCAAGAATGAAACAGAATATTTTCCCCATCATAGGATACAATGGTATACAATGGTACCTTATAGGGACACCCTCCTTGGGTGCCCCTAAAATTGGACCCCCTTGTCCAATCTTCTTGAAACCTGGGGGATCTTTAGAGTAGAGGGTCCTGAAGCTACATGGAAAGATTGGAGCCTCTAACTCAAACTGCACCCCCCAGGCTATGGAGAAGATGGAAACATGAAAATTGCCGTTGACTTCAGTGGTGCCATCCAGCCAACTCTGAATCCAAATCAGCTTATTCGGGCAGATCTTTAACAGTCCAAATTGGGTCCCTTCTAACCCTCCGTACTATGAACTTCCTTGGCCCCCCAAAATGAAGTATAGGAGGACATGGTCACTCCCCTCCCCAGGGTCAGGCAAACTAACTTGGGTACCACCAGAGATAGCATTACTCCTTCTTAAAGCTGGCAGCATTTCATGGGGATTTTCATGCATTCTTATGAAATCTGTCCAAAGCAGAATTTGGAATAAACATTTAAGGTTCCTGCTTGGGCAAGTCCTCTGGGGAAATGTACGAGTAATATGCAGAGATGGACAAGATGAGAAAAATGTATTGGGACTGGATAGAGATGAACATCTTTGAACAGCAAATGGAAGTTTAATGTGTTGCATTTCTAGCTCTGGTTCTTTTCAGAAATGTAACTTATCTGTAGGACTCAGAACTAATACAACCACTTTGTCAAGGACACATGACATTTTACTGCACTGCAGTGCCCACTCCGTTGGGTTCTAACTTATTTAAAATTGCACATAATAGTGCTTTCAGTGTTCTAATGGAAAAAAGGAAAAAGGATAGTGTACTTTTGGTGCGTCTCATGCCTAATTATTTTGTAATTATATTTTCTGAGGAGATATATTAAAATGTGTTAGTGTCTCTTTTTCTCACTGCAGTAGTTAAGGGTCTGTCAGGGCTTCCATTATAAACCCGTAATTCTCAGTATTTATCACTTTTATCCTTCCATAAAAATTGCTACACCCTGCAACTAGCGTTAACAAGGTCCCTGGTCTGGAGTGCTAGTTTTAAGGGCAAAACCTTCTTGAATCAGCTTTGTGTTACTTATTGTAAAGGTCACAGATCAGATGTGAAGCATTTACTTTGACATTTGGGTTATCTTTTTTTTTTATCCAAGGAGGTTAGGGCCTCATGTAAGGGGTAATCCCATTTGATCTTGTCAATAGTCTTCTGTGCGGTAGGTTAGGCTGAGAGATGGTGGGGGATTAAGGGTCACCTTGTGAGGTCCATGTCTCAGTGAGGATATGACTACAAGTCTCCCCATTCCATCCAGTGGTGTGTCTGCTATGCTCCTCTGGCTCTGCATAGGTACGTAAGACCAGAGAACTTAGATGGTGTTACAGACGGCAGTTTGAAAAGTGTAGAAGTGCAGTACAAACAGGAAAAGAAGTGAAGTGTTAATTTTTCACAGAAAGTAACAGGCTGTTTGCCTTTCACAGACCGATTATGCATGGGAGGAGGGAAGGCTGAGTTGGCACTTGTTTGGCAGGGGGGCAAATTCCTGCTTGTGCATAATGTCAATGCCAGCCCAGCCCCCTCCTGGTCCTGGCCCTGGCCCATTTTAGGGCATCTGATGCTCTGTGGCAAGGGAATGCTGATTTTTTTTTTGCATTCTCCTTCTTGTTGCAGCCACTATCAGCAGCCATGCCAGCAGCTCCATGCATGTAGGGAAGAGCCAGGCCTCCCCTGCCCACAGCGTCTCAGCAGAGACAAAAAAAAACACCCTGTTCGGCTTTGCAATGCCACTGAGCCGAACAGGGCTTTTTTAAATTTTCCACAAAGGTCGAAATAACCCCCCTGCCCCTTCCCACTGCCATCGAAAAATGCTGTGGAATCTTTTGATCCCCGCTGGCATTTGTTTAGGCCAAAATCTGGGGCGGACTGTGTCTGGAAGTGGAAATCTTCCCCCTCAGTACACAAGAAGCATATCTTGCAAAATCTACCCAAATTGACAACAAATTAATAGCACATACATACACACTCAAATGCTGGTGAGCAATGTTGTTTCAGGATCGAACCTTTTTTTCTGCTGTAGGAGGGCCACCCCCTTTGATTGGCATGGGACCTTCATGGCCAAAAGCCATATGAGACAGAGGCTGTAGAGGAGGGTGACTGAACTTGATCAAGCAACAAAGCTGGCTATATCCACCCCAGTTAGGTACCCTGACAGCTGAGCAAAAACAACCTAACAAACAAAATAAATCAGTTTATTCTACAGGGCTCTTGGAATGCAAATTTTAAATCATAGGCCTTGAATTTAGCCTTTGGGTTGAATGTCACCAGACTGAGCTGTCCCCAGTGTACAATATAGAGTACAAATTAGTTTCTCAAAGTTGACAATATAGAAAGAAGACCACATTAATCCTGACTCAAGGAGAGTCTCAACGTTGACAATCCACAAAGTCACAGCACTATGGGCCTTCTTCAATGGACACAAATACATAGACACAAAAAAGAAATGTTGGTATAATTGACTATAAATTCTTTTCTACATATTTTATTTCCTTTTTTCCAGTTTGTTAGATCCACCCCATTGTCATCTTCACAGCCCACGTGGTCTCCCTGCCACTGTTGCTTCAGCTGTCTTCTCCTTCAAACTGTGGTTCAACCCGCCCTGCCCCCAAAACTGGTTGCCAAACTTATACTTGGCAGATGGATATTATCTGTCTTGGTGGGGCCAAAGCTTCGTTTCTGCTTTTGTCATCATTCTCCTGCTCCTTTCTTGGCAGAGGCCGTGGCATTATTTCAATGTCCTTTCCCTTGTTTTCAGATTTTTCTTGCTACTCCTGCTAAACAAGCACTCATTGTGCATCAAACACAGCAAAGCAATACCTGGCTGCTGCTTCTCTTCCCTTTGATAGTTGCAGCAATGGCAGATGGAGGGTGAGATGAAGGGATCGTTCACTGGACTTGGGTGCGCTCCAAGCATAACGGAAGGACACCTGGCTACTTCGGCCATAGCCCCCTCACTTTATAAATCACCAGCCATGGCTTCCCCTGCCAGCTGTACACCTCTAAATTAGAGTCTTTCTTCGTTTTTGTGTGTCTCAGAATAGTAGAAGACTGCAGCCTCTCTTTCAGCGGCTAAAATAACAGAAGCAACCTCTGACTGGCAGCCCAAACTCCTGATTAGCATGTGGCCAACTTGTCCAGCACGTGAGTTTCCGTTCTGTAGCAACCGGCTACGGAGGCTGAAAACTGACAGGTTGTATAAATATAGCTAGGAGGGAGCCATCTCTCCGTAATACTTCTCCGAATCTCTCCCTTTCAACAAACAGGCTCTTGCTGTTTCCATCGTCCTCTTGCGTTAACTAGGCTGCTGCTGAGAATTAAAGGCTCTCCGGAGCTCACCATTGGCACAGAGGAGGCTGTTAATTGGGCAGGTTGAGGTGCCAGGCTTGAAGAAAAACGCCCCTGCTTTGCACAAATCCTTTTCAGAAAATGCATTCCAGGTAAATTATCAACTGTAAGAGATGCATTGGGGGAAATATAAGCAAACACATTAGGTACAAGATAGATTTTTTCCCCTCCCTTTAATGAAAACAAAGCAAGTGCTCAGGTTCCTTTGTTTTCCTTACGTTTTCCGTTTTGACATTTTTTTCCCTGTGCGTTCTTTTTAGCTAAGAATGCTCTCAAATCTAATGGACCTCTCTTTTTGCCGTGGTGAAGCGATGCTTTCCGTGGGAAAAGTTATCAGTTTTTCCTCTTTTGCTACTGTTTCATTGGCGTCGCTTTCTGCATTGCTGCATCTCCATGCCCAGAATGGTGACTCCGGCTCACTTCCTGCATGTCCTTGTGTAGGGAGCAGCCAGACTGTTGCAATAAAATAAAACTGGAGTCCAGTGCTTAAAGATGAACCAGAATAGCATCAATTTTCAGGAGCCAGAGCTCACTTCTTTAGATGTGTGAAGGATACATCCATGGCAGGTATATCTATAATTATAGTTTATACTAGCAGCAGAAAGATGGGAGTGGTGAGTGGGATAATTACTGTGATGAATAGACAGAAAGACTCCGGGACATAGGCCAGCAACAAATGAAGATGCCAGCTTTGTCCCCATCTGCACTTTGATAACACAATAACCAAACCTAACAATACCAGTCACACCATCGCAAGTTCATTCACTAGTTCATCTTCCAATGTGACATACGCCATCAGATGTCAGCAATGTCCTTTCGCCCTCTGCATCGGACAAACGAGATTGAATGGACGTAAATCCGACATTAAAAACCACAGCACTCAAAAACCTGTGGGAGAACATTATAATCTTCCAGGTTGTTCCATTGCTGACCTGAGCGTGGGAGTCCTCAAAGAAAGAAATTTCAGGGGGGAATTATAAAGTGAGATTGCTGAACTTGAGTTCTCACAAATTCTGAGCAACGTACGCACACACTCTGGGTGGAATAGGGATGTAGGGTTCCTGTTCACCCCAGATGCTGATTTTTTGCCCCCAAGCATTTTTCCTCTGCTCTGATCAAGCTGAATGCAATATGCAATGCACCTTTGCCTCCTTCACAAGCAGTCTTTACAACATTCCTCCCCTCTCCTGACTAGAATAAAAGAACTCAGAGATTGCATGCCTCTAAGGTGCAACTGGACTTGAATATAACTGTGACAGACAGATGGCTGTCCTGCTCTTCTTTGAGTCATGTACCAGTCCTCTGTTACTGACTTTTGAATGTGCACAGCCAGTCAAGAGGAAGAGAATGTTACAATGCTGAAGTGGACCGGGGGGGGGGGGGATTGAGAGTCAACTGAAGACTCCACCTGTTATTCTAGAGAGAAACAGTCAGACCACTCCATGATTATATCATTGGCATTAGTGAGGAAAGTGGTTTTAATCAAGAAACAAGTATCAGTCCAGGGGCACCTTTAATTATTTATTTATGTATTTATTTATTAGATTTTTATACCGCTCTCCCATATGGCTGAGGGCAGTTTACATACAATGTTGTGGGGTATTACATGGAATTATCTAAACATAGAACGTAGACAAAATAACAAAATAATAATCCAACAGTGGTTTAAATTAACATAATATTAATTAATTAAGTCAGCAATAATATAACACAAACAACAACTTAGATAAAACCCCCAGAGAGATCATACTGGTGTAGGCCATGGAGGAGGTATCTGAGGGGGGACCTGTAGGTTATTGGGTTGGTCAGTCATAGGGCAACGCCTAGGTGGAGGAGCACCCTTTTGCAGGCCCTGTGGAATTGTGGGAGTTCAGGCAGGGCCCTGATCTCTTCAGGGAGCTCTATCCACCAGGTGTGGGGGGGGGAGGACAAGAAAAGCTCTGGCCCTTGTTGAGGACTGACATAGTTCTTTGGAGCCAGGGATCACCAGCCAGTTGGTGGTGATGGAGCGTAGGGCTCTGGGTATAGGCAGAGAGATGGACTCTCAGGTACACTAGGCCCAGACTGTGTATGTCCTTGAAGGTAAGAACCAAAACCTTAAGCTTGATACAGAGTTCGATTGGGAGCCAGGTGAGTTGTTGAAGTATAGGCCGGAAGTGAGATCTCCAAGGTGCATTGGTGAGAATTCTGGCCACAGCGTTCTGAACCAATTGTAGTTTCTGGATCCAGGATAAAGGTAGGCCTGCATAGAACAAGTTGCAGAAGTCCAATCTAGAGGTGACCATTACATAGAATCATAGAATCATAGAGTTGGAAGAGGCCATACAGGCCATCTAGTCCAACCCCCTGCTGGATAACTGTGGCTAGGTGTTCTGGTGCCAAGTAGGGTGCTAGTAGCTTGGCTTGGCATAGATGGTAGGAGGCCTGCCGCGCTACTCTTATGATTTGTGTCTTCATGGAGAGGGAGACATTGTTGAGGATCACACCCAGGTTTCTAGGGGAGTGGGCTACTGCTAGATGCACTCCATCCAGGTTGGGTAAGCATGCTTCCTCACTTGGTCCCTTCCTACTCAGCCACAGGACCTCAGTCTTTGAAGGGTTGAGCTTCAGAGGACTCTGTTTGAGCCACTTTGTCACAGCTTCCAAGCATCTGGCTAATTTTTCTGGGGGGGGGGGCGGAATTGGAGCAGTTATCCAGGAGGAAGAGCTTGGTGTCATCTGTATATTGATAGCAACCCAGTCCAAGCTTCTGCACCAGCTGAGCAAGAGGGTGCATGAAGATGTTAAATAAGATAGGAGAGAGAGGACTGCTCCTTTTGGGACTCCACATGTGAGCTGATAACAGTTGGATAGTCTCTTTCCTATTTCGACCCTCTGTCCACGACCCCAGAGGAATTCAAGGTATAAACTTATATGTGAATGCACACTTTTTCAGATACCAGCATGACTGCTTCAGACCCAAATGACTGCCCACCTAAATTTGGTCTTAGTCAAGAGCAAGTCTATCTTCTGAAGAAAATAGGTTGACTATATGGGATTGCTATGATTGTGGGGTCTGGCTATCTTGAAGGACTCCTAAAGTTGGAACTGATATGTGGGGTTTGATTGAAACAGTTCTCAGTCACAGTTGAAACTGCTTTTAAGCTCTGAAGGGAGATGGGTTAATTTGTGAGCTGAATGCAGATTGTTTCAGCTCAAGCAGAACCTACACCTAGCTGAACACAGATCAAGTTCTTAACCTATCCCTCTCCAGAAAATTTCAGCATTTGGGGAAACCTGAGACACAGCAGAGTTAAAGATCAGATGCTTCAGACTTTTACCTTTGCTGTTTCTCAGCCTTTCCAGAACAACATTTTGGTGGGGAGGGATCAGAAATGTGTTCAGAAGTCTGGGTCAGTGATGCTCTGTATTCTTGGTGCTTGGGGAGCAACAAATGGGGGGCTTCTTGGTTTCTGGCCCATTGGTTTTTGGCCACTATGTGACACAGAGTGTTGGACTAAATGGACCATGGCTCCTCTTATGTTCCTAAGTGAACTCCTGACCCTGATCATTAGCAGGCTGGTAGGCAGAAATGTTTCTATGGTTTAATTAGAGGCTGATCTTGCAATCAGTTATGAGTCATCTTTTGATTCCCCTTCAACTTCTCTGGGATCTCCCAATCCCCTGCTGCAACCAGTTTCTTGCTGCCAAATGGCACAAACAGCTAGTTATTTAAATTTTAAATTTGTGAATAAAAACATTGGCTTCATATGTAAAGGTAAAGGTATCCCCTGTACAAGCACCGAGTCATGTCTGACCCTTGGGGTGACGCCCTCCAGCATTTTCATGGCAGACTCAATACAGGGTTGAGTCATTACTGTTTTACCCCCCAGCAAGCTGTATATTCTTTTTACCGACCTTGGGAAGATGGAAGGCTGAGTCAACCTTGAGCCGGCTGCTGGGATCGAACTCCCAACCTCATGGACAGACAGCTTCAGACAGCATTCTGGCTGCTTACATTACATTGCACCCTTATAGAGACTTTCAAAAACCTTATGACTACAATCAAAACTGTTACCACCAACATTTTTTTGCATTGCTTTAATCCAGATAGACTCCAATTTTCCTGTGCCTTTGTCATTTTAGTAAGCCTTTTATACAAGGTATACATTTCCTGTATTTTAGGTATCTTGGATTGGCGCAAGCAGGTTGTGCATGCTCAAACAACCTGTCGATTAATCCATTTCCAGATTGGAAGTGGCAAACAGGGTTTTGAGCCCAACTAACAGGTGCTAGAACGTCTCTGGTATTAGTGAGAGTCTATAAGGGCAGAATTACAATAAGCACTTTTGGAAAGCAATGAGAGTTTTTCATTAACTGCTGGAAAAATTTATTGGGTTTTAACAGAGCTTTGTCAGTCTCCTTGTGATTTCTTAAATGACTTGACCTTAGAAGAATCTTAACTCTTTGTGTTATATATAGCGGTAGAGTCTTTAAGTCTAAATTGCTATATTGATTTGACAATGTTTGCATTTGTGCGTATACTTCCAACAAAAGAGGAGAGACAGCATGCCAATTGAATTGTTTTTTAAAGCTCAAAGAATGTAGCCACCTTAAAACCAAAGGGTAATCTGAGGTAAGAAGCTATCTTTAATTTGTATCAATGAGGAAAACTGACTTTTCTGGAGTTTTTCCTTGCATTTTTAGGCATTCCAAATAAGAGGAATGAGGACACTATGTGGTAAAAAGGAACAATTCTGTCCGTGAACACTCCTCCAAATTGATCAATTTCTTAAAATTAAATTCACAAGGCTAAACTTGGGTGGAATCTGCACGGAGCTTTTATTCCAGTCCCAGGTCAATTCAGTCCCTGCCATCTCCACTGAATGCAATTTCCATTTTGATTTTGTCCGATTTAAATTTTCCCTCTGCAACAAGCACAATTGATCTGGAGTGATCCTACCTTTATCCTACAATATTTAGGAGTGGAAATAACCCTAAATATTTCCAGAATCGGATTGAGAAAGCATGAGAAACCATGTGGATTTCCAGCTGCTTCACATTTGTTGCTGAAGCTCCGTGGTAGAGAAGCCCTGATTGGCCAGGGCTGTAAGCTTTTTAAAAAGGGGAAGCCCTAATTTTCTCTCAACTTAAGCTCTACAAGCCCTAACATCTTTGGGTAAAGATTTGTCTCATGTTTTATTTTCTCCCTTCTCTGCTCCCCCCTCCACTTCAAGAAAAGAAAGAAAGAGGTTCCTGCTGTGCTTGACTCCCCCCTCCCCTTCTGAGCCTCCCTAAGCACATGCAGAACACTTTTCTGTTTCAGTGGGGGCGGGGAGGAAGACAGAGTTCAAACAGATTTGGATTCAGCAGGATCCACAACAGAATAAACAAAGTAAGTGCAGATTCAGCCCTAGACAAATGCATGAAGTCCTTCTACACAAGTATATGTGTGGTTCAGAACTCTAGTATCCCAGAGTGAAGGCCTGATGACACACTGATGTACTTGACATCTTTTTATTATACTGCTCACCAGTCTCAGTTATGTAACCTTTTACAATAATTGTTGGTGGTGACTTATCAGTGTGCATGTAAATAATTGGTTAAGCTGGATGTCTGTAACATCTTGTCATGTGACTGGGAGAATTTGGTCACCTCCTTGTTTATTCTGACTGGGAGTAGATGTATAGGTTTTTAGAAGTGACATCTGTATTCTGTCAAGAAATAAAAAGAAGCAGTTTCAATAGATGGCCAATTTATTGAGTAGGTACATAAAACCTGTGGTCAGTTTAGTTCTTGGCATACCCATTCATCCAAACCCAACTTGTGCAGGCTGAAGGTCTTGATTTTCTGGTGAGAAGTGGGTGGACACCAGTTTCTCCGCCATGTTCATAGCATATCAGTGGTGCTTCATGCAGATACATGAACGAACCGAGGAGAAACCATTGTTCCTGCACTCTTTTTAAGGGAGGAGAATCCATGTCTCTGAACATATGATATGCATAGAACTCTGACAATATATGTTGATATCCACATTTATGTCTGCACATGCCTACAGGCATCTATTAGTCCCCACTGAGAGTACTGAAGGGGATGTATGTTCCCCTTCCACCACAGAAACAGGAAATTTGTCTCAACTGTATGTTTGAGCCTTACCCCAGATTTTAATCTGTGGTAAAAATAGTGAAGGGAAATAATTGGTATTTTTGAGAACCTGATGGATGTCTCTCTCCGACAAGGTGTTTTGAAGCCAGTCGAATTGTACTCTCATTGAACTTCTGCTGTCACTTGAAAATGTCTGTTGCCTACCATTCCTCTCATACTGCTCTACAATCTACGACAAGTCTACAGGGAATGCCTGCCTTAAAACACATTAACGTACTCCAGAAGAACAAAGATAGCCAATGAATAAATCATAAAAACGTTGGTTAATAGTCAGATATTATCAGATCATGCCTCTGATGTGAACAGCTCTTCTGCAAGGCTGTCTGTTGCCATAGCTCCTCTTCTATTACCAATGTAAATGTCTAGAACAGACATTAAGGACTGAGGTACTGCTGAAAGAGTAGAAAACTTACTTTTGGGGTTTTGCATGAACTAGAATTTTACTAATATAATTTTGTTTGCACTGCTGGTTTCCAGACAGAGATCATGAAACTTGGATGATCCAAACAGTGAGATATCTCAATAATTTTTATTCTTTCTGGGCTACATTTTTGAAAACTGAATATTTTGTATTTTTAAAGGACAATTAGAGGATGTTTTCTAGAAATTCTGCTGCACATTGAGGTGAATTTTGCTGCACACTGAGGTGAAGAAAAAGAATGGGTTTTTATACCCCATTTTTACTACCCAAAGGAGTC
Organism: Paroedura picta; assembly: GCF_049243985.1. Lineage (NCBI taxonomy): Eukaryota > Metazoa > Chordata > Lepidosauria > Squamata > Gekkonidae > Paroedura > Paroedura picta. The sequence goes on along the minus strand of NC_135375.1, from coordinate 90,240,117 downwards.
CCCAAATGGCTTACAGTTGCCTGCCTTTCCACAACAGAGATATAGATGGGTCTGACAGAGCTCTGATGGAACTGCTCAGTGAAATCAGCTGTGACTGGCCTATGCCTGCCCCAAGGTCACCCAGTTTGTTGCAGGAAATCAAGCCCAGCTCTCCAGGTTTGGGGCTACCACTACACCAAGCTGGCTTTGACTGAAACCCATTCAAAGTTGTGGGCACAAAAGATCTGAGGACCTGTATATACGATCTTGGGCCATGCTGTTGGCTGGACATGGGAGCAGGGAAGTTACTGGGGTGGGAGTACTCTTGGATTTTACACCGCCATCATGTTGCTGTTAATTATTTTAGTTTGAATTGTTTAATTTAATGGAGGGGATGATGTTGATTTTATTGTTCTGGGGTTTTATTGGGGCTGTTGCCCGTTTTATTCTGTAGCCCGCCCCGAACCGACATTGTTGGGAGGGGTGGGATATAAATCCAATATAAATTAAAAAAAATAAATGTGCATATGCAGCAGTGTCTTCTCACATGAGGAGATGGCTGCAACACATGGCGATGTGGTTGAAGGGGACCCTAATAGAGGCTGGACACCCATGGGCTTCACTTTCCTGGTGGCTCAGCACGCTTGATGGAGAGGAGGAGCTTGACAGAGGCATGTTGCTCAGACCCGCACACGGGCCTGCCAGTGGGCTCTCCTCCCCAAGGGACTGTGGTCAGCTGGCTGCAGGCTGGGGAGGAGTGTTTTGTTGGATTCATCCCTTCACATTGGTTTGCCTATCCTCATTTGTATAACAAAATCTGTGGCCTCAATCATGCCAAACTGAATGCTATGTGGCTGTGCATCCTTTGTGTGCCAGTACTGTCCCACCCCTACCTAGCAAATCTAAAACAAGGTTAAGGTGTGGCTGGTTTCTTTCAAAACACATGCAGGTGGAGAGCAGGTTTAAATTTCTTGACAATAGTTAGGAATAGGGTAGGGTGTTTCGGCTGCTGAAGCACCCAACCCTAATTAGGAACATTTTCTTCTTCCTTTTCCTCTTTTTGATCACTGCTGAGAAGGCTAAATGTATCTTGCGCCCTCAGATTCCCTCCTGGTTTTAGGTCAGGCAATATAGTTTACACAAGTAAATAATAACTGAAGTATTCCCAACAAAACTCTTTATAACATGATCCAGGCATAATTTGTCCACTCCAGACAAAAGGCAATTTGTTTTCCATTATCGTGCCTAGGAATCAAGTTGGCAGGGGAAGTTAATTTGTCAATAATAGTTTGTATGTTCTGACAAAGTTGTCCTGTAATAACTTGCCACTTTTGGTGACAGCTTGCTTTGTATGCTCAGCACAGCAATAAGCAATGTTTCCAGAACGCACACACATTACAGAAGGGCTAAGCCTTCCACATTTTATGCCAACATTTGCACCTTGCTGAATAGTGGTATCAGGAAAGTAGATGCGTAACTTTTTTTTGCAAGCTTCATATTTTCATTTCATGCGAGGGATGGGGCCGGGGGATCCCCTGGTTTTACAGCTGATCACCAGGTGACAGAGATGAGTTCTTCCAGAGAAAATGGTGGCTTTGGCAGGTGTGCTCCATAGCATTATCCTCCACAGAGGTCCCTCCCCACCCCAAATCACACCCACTCCTGGCTCCATCCTCAACATTTCCAGGTACTTCCCCACTCAGAGCTGGCAACCCTGTTATTCGTGCACATGTTAGCAGAAGGGTTCTCGCTTCCCTTTTCAAAAGATTCTGTAGCTTCCTGTTGCTGCTCCCTACCTTGGTAAGTTTCGAAATAGGAGTTGTTTTCAGTGGCTCTTTTCAGATGAGTATCAGGTGCCTGTCCCATGCACCTCTAATCCTTCCAATATGCATGGTCTCCATGTGGTCTGAAGAGCAACACAGATTTTGCATTTATGCTTGGCTTCTATGCACAGTTTTTCAGGGTTCTGATTTGCAATTACCAAAGTTAGGGTTGCTAGATCTGGGTTGGGAAATACCTGAAGACTTTGGGGGTGGACCCGGGAGTGGGTGGGATTTGCGGTGGGGTGGATAATGTCATAGAGCAGCCATTTTCGCCAAAGGAACTGATCCCTTTAGTCTGGAGATACAATTCCAGGAGGACTGGCATCCCTAACCAAAGTTGAAAATCCACACCTTGCCCTTTTCAAACAGCATGGTGATCATATATATCAGGAAGGGCTCTGCTTATTGACAGGACTCCCAGGGAACATGGACTGCAATATGTGAAAAGGCCCACTGTAGTCGTGATGGCAGAAAGAAACTGAAACATGAAAAGGTTGGAAATTACTGTGAGGTAATACAGCACATATATTTCAGACTTCACTCTATTGTTACGCTTAGAGACTGTGATTCAGTTGTGGGTAAAGAATAGGGGTTAAACATTATGATAAAGGGTATAAGAGTTTCTGGAATGGATTTGAATAGATAACTAAGAAATTGTGGTGTTGTGTAGCCATAGCATAGTGTTGATTGTATTTGCTATTTGGGGGATGAATAGATGAGAGCTGGCCCGACCTACATCTGGCTGTCCATCTGTTTCAGGGCACTATTCAAAGTGTTGGCTATTATTCAGAAGGGCCCTATAAGGCCTGGGGAAGCCGAAGGACTGCTTCCTTCTGTATTGTGTAGCCCACCCATTTAGATCCTCTTCTCAAGCCCTGCTCTCTCTTCTCTCACCTGCAGAGGCAAGGTGGATGATGACCAGAGAGAGGGATTTTTCAATGGTGGCACCTTCATGATGTCCTCCTTACTTTTCTTTAGGTGACAGCCCAAAACATCTCTCTTTATCTAGGCTTTCACCTAAGGGGTTCTATTTTGTTCAGCTGTTCTATGAGCCTGAGGACTACCATTTTGCATTCTTATGCTCTGTTTGTTTTATGCACTTTCATGCCCTGCCCTGTTTATGTGGCAAGTCATCTCGACCAGGTCTCTAGTGGCAGCATACAAATATATTTAAAATAAACCAAGTGTTGAGTAATAAAACAATAAGAAATTAGATGATGTGCATTTATGGGTGAGCTGGCTTGGCATATTCATGTGTTGCCAGATGAACTGAGCATACTCTATTGGCAGCTGCTATGTGGAGGTCTACTACCCTGCAACTAAGGTTGTATATGCCAAGCCTGAATAAAACATGTGAAAGATCCCTCATAGTGGTAAGGTACAAGGGAACTAGTTCTAGAGTCCTGCTTTGCATTGCTTCCCATTCAGAACCCATAATCTTTTCCTAAGTCTGGTATCTAATGTGGGGTTATATGTATGAATCAGGCAGTAGACTTGTATGTGTAGCCATGATTGCTGGCTGGAGTTACACATGCTTTTGCTTTGTGAATATGGCTGCTAATTGGATCTAAGTAACAGAGTATATTAAAACTAGGAAGAGGATAAAGTATCAGTTATGAATGCAAATGTTTTCAATTTTGTCTTCACTTTGGCAGATGAACTAACAGACAGAATATGGGAATCATTCAAAAATCAGTTTCCAAGGACATAAAAACCTTAGGTGGTAAAACACGGTGAATGTTTTAAAACGCCTTTTTGAAATAGTTATGTGCAATAACCATATATCCATTGAAGTCGTATCCCATAACCATTTTTTTAACTTTCAGGTTTTTGTAGGCAGCAAGTAATTACAAAGCTCACCTTTATTATACAGTTGTAAAGGGCAAGAAGAAATCATTGCTTGCTGGATTTCTGTGGGAATTAATAGTGCCAAGTGACATAATTGGGTTTTGTTTGAATTAGAGATACAATGAGGGTTGCCATCTTGGACTTCAGAAACTCCAGGAGATTCGGTCAGTATCTAGGAAGGATGGAGCATAGGAAACCATAATCTCTTTCATCACTTTAATTCTGCAGTCATCTGTTTATGTACTTCATATAATTGCTGGTCCTTTAGGTCAGGGGTAGTCAACCTGTGGTCCTCCAGATGTTCATGGACTACAATTCCCATGAGCCCCTGCCAGCATTTGCTGGCAGGGGCTCATGGGAATTGTAGTCCATGAACATCTGGAGGACCACAGGTTGACTACCCCTGCTTTAGGTGGTTCCTGTTTGCCTTTGTTAAATTAATCGAGTGGGTTTCAAGTCTTTGGTAGCCCCCTTGAATTAAAACTGGAGACTTGCCACACCATCCCACCTGACAGAGTTTGCCTATCGTATTATTACTTACTTATTTATCATATGGTAGAGTTAAACATAGGAAGCATATAAAATATGTAGCCAAGTAGAAACAACCATCATGCAGACGGACCAGTCATTTCCCCTAAATACTAATATCTAAGTTTTCAATCCACTCAATTGCAGATGGAGAAAGTACAAAGAGCTCCCTCGCATCTCCCTGGAAAGCATGACACTCACATTCTTGTGACAGTTGGAAAATAGTTTGGTCCTAGAAGAACCTGGAGGGGAGGGAATTCCCAGGCTTTCTCGAGCACTGAAAAGGGATGTTTGAATGCCCCCCCATAAGTGCTAGCTCCTTCCTTTGCTGGTCCCTCCTTAAGCAACAAGCAAGGGGTGGGAGTAACAGAAAATAGTGAATGGCGTAATGAATTTGCACATACAACCCCCAATATTCCCCAGCTATGACTTTCTGCTGGGTTTGGAATCAAGAGGTGAAGAAATCTACACATTTGGCCAACCTCAGCAGGAAGTGCTGGAAATTTGGCATGTTGTTGGCACAATGGAATATGGAATTCCAAGAATGATAGTTGGGTGGGGGGGCACATGCTATCTTGAACAGGCTTTCTCTTGCTTTCCCCCCACCCACTTGATAAAGGAGAACTTGATAAAGGGATGATCAGGGAAGCGGACCAGGCTTTTTTAATGGATTGTTCTGAGAAATGTAAAAATCACATTGGCCTGTCATTCTGGTGCAGGCTCTCTTGCTGGCTCACTCTGTGGATGTCACTCTAAATCAGACACCTGTCCAGCAGACATGCACATCTGCTGTGTGCATCCTTGCCCATCCATTTCCAGGAATTAACCATCTGTTTTACATCAGGGATGGTACACGGGGAGACACTATTCGTAGCACAATGATATGGCTAGGTTTTTTTTTTTTACAATCCTCATCTTTTATGTTGTCATTAAAGGGGAAAAAAGCCTCTTGTCCCTTAATATGAGAAATGCAAATCATATTATGCATACACTCACTGGTTGTCACTTGGCAAATGATGCACTGTATTTCCAGATACCATATGTTGCAAATAGCACAAGCATGTTGTCCAAACAAGAGCAAGTCTCCCCAGCATAAGGAGTGCAGAGCTTCACTATAGAACATTAACCTCTTGTTTCCCAAATGTGAGCTCAGTTGGCATCCATAGCAGAGAGTATCTGAGAAAAATCTCATCCCAAATAAAATTCACACACACACACCCTCCAAAAATCAGCGCTCATTTGAAATCTCCGCAGGAATTTGCTTAACATAGCAATGCCTTATAGTTGTTCTGATCTCAGGGTCTTTTCCAGTGGCTCATCTGGAGCTGTGGGACAAAAGTATGTCTCTTGGAATTTCAGAGGGTCCATAAAAGCAAATGAGATGTTACAAGTTTTTTGTGAGTTGTTTCTGGTTGCGCCTACCCCCAACTTGTTTTCCCTGCAGTCACACAACAGCTGCAGGGAATGTCACGTTAAAGATCAGAGGGGGGGGGCTTTTCCAATAAGAACTGTGGATTTTTGGAATTTGAAATGCTCCCCAGCATGGATATTATTTAAATCCTTTTGGAGCAACATGTGCTTTTGGTATTTCACATGCTGTCGCAAAGTTATATATAAATAACTTCTAGCCAGAGGCTGCTTCAGCTTTGGAAAATGGCATTGGGGGGGGGGGGGAGCAAGAGCCCCTCTTCCCCCTGCACTGCAGTTCCAAAGGGAAAAAGGTTCACTCTGATCTTTAAATGCTACTTGCAGCTTCTCTGTGTCTTCAGGGAATATGAGCTGGGTCGGAGAAATGCAAACACAACTCACCAGAAATGTTAACTTCTAGGTTGGCTCTTATATGTCGTCCTTTAGAAGTGGCGTTCCCAATGGTTGTTCTGTGGAGGTCCTGGTTTTTAAAGTTTTCATGATGGGTGTTTTTAAGAATTATGTTTTGTACTGTTTTTATGGATAGTGCCTGCCTCGAGTCATAATATTTCTTTGAGGAGAAGAAATGGTACACACACTAAAATATAGTACAGGAATGGAACTTTTATGCAAATGTAAGAGAGCCTTCTCTTTTTGGGGTTGATATTTGATGAATACTTGTGGGGGGGAAACCTAATCTTGTGTTTGAATCAATATTGTAAAATGTTTATCTTCTTCTACCTTAAGGCCTCTTAAAATGACCAGTATCCCCCCCCCATACATAAAATCTTACCATGAATTTATTGAACATAAATAAAAACACCCATTTATAAAAAGGCAACTCAGGATGATCAAATAAAAAGAGAACTCATCACTTACCCCAAGGAAAACAGATGTATAACTTTGTGTCTTCTCTAGGCAAGGAAAGAGATTTCTTGAGTGGGGGTATTTAATCTCCTGTTAGGTCCATTATAATGTTATGTGAGGTCCAGTATATTAACCATTCTTCAATCAAATATGCATCATGATCAAACAGGAACTGATTTGACTCTGGTTGCAGATCAAAATGGAGGGAGAAACTCCAAACCATTGTGCGCTTGCCAGGTAGAGCTTCATAGTTTCAAGAAAATCTATATTAATTTCAAAATAAGATAATCTAATTAATACAAATGTAGACATTAGTTTTGGCCCTTAAATGATCCTTCTATTATTCATTGTATTGATCCAATATATGTAACTGTATAAACAATTCCAGAGTTTTAGAAATCTGATTTAAAGAATGGTGGTTGGTGGCTGTGATCTGCTATCTTGTTATGCCTTAAAGGTGGCCTGCAGATGTGCAGGGCATCTGAGTTAAATACCCCAGATGCAAAGTCCCCTTTGACTAAGAGGATGGTGGAAAGCCAACAGCAAAAGGCTTCAGTTGGACTGATTTCTGATGTGTACAAAATGAGAGCATTATTCATGGGTAATTTGATGAATGATCTTTATTGAGTTTTGATGGTGGAATGAAGTTTCATAAGGCACGGGTATAGACTTGGAAATGAGATTGTCTCCATCTGATTAAATCCAGTCTGATTTATATGGGGGCCCAATCCTGAAATTGCAGCATACCCTTAACATAGGAAGCAATTTGATTGATTGTCTCTTTAATTTATTTCAAAAAAGTTTACTGATTTATTCACTTGGGGCATATATGCAATCCTTTGAAATGCCTTTGGTTTCCTCTCTGTTGAGAGAGCACACAGAGCCGTTTTTCATGCTGATGGCTTCCCATACCTTAGGTTATGTTGAAGGCCATAATGAAATAATCAAGTGAAAATTAGGAAATGATTCCCTAAGTAGTCCACAAGCTATATAACAATAGCTTCACTTCTACTTAAAAAAAAATCTTAATCTAGTTTGCAAATTCTCTAACCTGGGTAGAATATTTGTTTACCGATGCCATAACAGATGATGTGATTATGATGTGATTACATCCAGCACAGTGTTTGAGGTTGTAGTTTCAACCAGGGGTGCAGTTAGGACTTAATACTATACATTTTTATTCTTGTTCTGCAACACTACTATACAGTGCAATCTTAAACAGAGGTGTGCTGTTCTATGTCTGTTAGAAGACTCTAATTTTGCTTGAGATTCCACTCTTATTCAGGCAGAAGATGTCATTTTCCCTTTGATTTTCTTTATTTATATGCTAGTTTCCTGCTTTTGCTCTGGCCCAGCCTACCCCAATCTGGTCAGATCTCTAAACCTAAGCAGAATTGACCTTGTTTAGTATTTAGATGGGAGACCATCAAGGAAGTCCAGGGTTGCAGTTGAGATGCAGATGATGTCAAACAACCTCTTTTGGCCCCTTGCTTTGCAAACTCTAAGGGGTAGCCACCTCGGGACTTGATGAAACCTTCTACCACCACCACCCTGATATTCTCTGCTCTCTTTTATTCTCACAGTAGCAACCTTGTGAAGTAGGTTATGCTGAAAGTGACTCACCCAAGGTCACCAGTTAGATTCCATGGCAGAGTGGGGATTTGAGTTTGTGGGCATTTCCGAACATCAGTTAAAAAAGCGTTATGCCAGGTGAATGGCAAAGCACTAAAACTTTTTGTGCTTCTGAGCCCCCCCTCACCATTTCTGCTGTCTCACCTTTGTCTGTGCCTTTCTGCGTGAATCACCCTCCACAATTGCTGCTGGAAATGGCGGAAGAGAGCAACGTGACTTATATGCATTGTGCTTCCACCTGCCAATCAATGCAGGCAACCAATCCCCTTTCTCCATATTTTAAAGGTCCCACAATGCCCGCTATTTTCTTTTAATGCATACTTCTCTGTTGAAATGCCTATGCATAGAATCATAGACGCATAGTGCTTTTTGAATGCCACCCCTTATGGGACCACAAGTCCTCTGAGACATTTAAAACTTAATATCGCTCCCATTTCCAGACTATCTCCCAGAAGCCAGGCTATCCACCCTTCCTCCCCACAGAGTTGTTGTGAAGTCATAAGTTTGAGCAGATAGGAGCCAGGTATATCATCTTTGCCTTGGAAGAATGGTTGAGTAAAAATGTATAGGTAGGTAGAAGTATATGTCTTGGTATATCATCCCTTGATGACTAGCAGTGAAATGTCTGAAAGGGCTCCACTGAAGATGTGACATCATGTCATTAAGGTGTGTCTGCTATGCTGTATCTCTGTGATGGCTTTCTCAAAAATGAAAGCGCTTGGGATGGCAGTCACCACATGACCTGTACAGCAGCTGGAGACAGCCTTTCAAAAGAAATCTCATCTGTTGACATGCAAGTGATCTACAAATAATGTTGAAAAACATCTAATTAATCATTGAAAATTTGGTAGCAACCCCCACCCCAAAAAGTACAGTTTGGTTGTAGTGGTTAGGAGTGCGGACTTCTAATCTGGCATGCCGGGTTCGATTCTGCACTTCCCCACATGCAGCCAGTTGGGTGACCTTGGGTTCGCCACGGCACTGATAAAATTGTTCTGACCGGGCAGTGATATCAGCGCTCTCTCAGCCTCACCCACCCCACAGGGTGTCTGTTGTGGGGAGAGGAATGGGAAGGCGACTGTAAGCCGCTTTGAGCCTCCTTCGGGTAGGGAAAAGCGGCAAATAAGAACCAACTCTTCTTCTTCTTCACATGAAATTAAGTCTGATAAGTTCCATTGGCACAAGGGAGAATCCTAATCTCAACACTGTGTTTCAAGGTGAGCCATCAGCGATCAGACATTTGATCGCATCCCAAGTGATGAGTCAGGCAGCATAGATATTTAATCTGAGGACTCTGTACTTTTTTATTTTTGTGAAAAACGTTTTCAGAAGCCAGGATATTTTTATTAGGCCACCCAAGCCAATTAGTCTGTACAAAATGTCATCTGTACGAAATGTAGAGAAGTGAATCGAAATCATTTGTTAGTTAGCAAATGTGTGTGCTGCAGGAACACTCGTACTAGAAGTAAAGCGCATTTGTAAAAATGGGCAGATAACGGATAGGGTCACGTGATGCAGCCGTTCCCTCCGGTCGCAGCCAGTGCCGCGCCATGGGGGGGCGGCATGGGCAGGGGCGTGACAGTGGGCGCAACCATGCATACGTGGAACTCCATGCTTGCATGGTTGTGGCCGCTGTTGAAACACATCTAGAAACACATCTTCTAGCGTGCTTGGTGAAATGGAAGTTCTCACGGAAATAATGTCCATGAATCCCCTCCACCCCTGAGCATGCTAGAAGATGGTTGGATAAGGTTGCCATGGAGGCAGCCAGCACTGGTAGTGGCAACTGAGGAGGCTGGCCCAGCTACAGGGAATTGACCACAGAGTCCCAGGCAGAAGTGGAGGCAGTGCGACCAAGTCTTGCCAATGCCGCCTGCGAGTCCCAGCCTGTAGGGGAGGTGGTGCAGCATGGCCAAGACCTACCAATGCAATCTATGAGTCCTGGGGAATGGCAGAGGCATCCTGTCCTATTTCCAGCTCCGCCAATGCTGCCTATAAGTCCCGGGGAGCAGCAGAGATGGCACAGGCCTATCAAGCCCTTTCAACGCCATCTGCTGAGTCCTGGGAAGTGGCAGAGGTGGCAAGGGATATCCAAAGATAAAGAGAGGGAAAGGAGAGGAGGGAAGCTGTGTGAGTCTGAGTGTTTGTGTGTGTGTGTGTGTGTCTGAGAGAGGGGGGAGGGACCAGGAGGATGTTGGGGAAGCGAGAGATAAGGGGGAGAGTCAAAGGAGGAGTGGGAAGGAAGGAATCTCTTTCTCCATGCGTGTGCAGATTCATGCCAGCTCAGTTCATTGCCGCGCCAGCCCCCTCCCTCCCTTATGTGGATGTGTTCCACATAAGGAGTGAGAATCTTTGTCAGGAGATGTGTTCCTTTGTATTTTTGTTTTCCCATATCACCTGTGAATCTGATTTGGAGAGGAGTAAGCACATCTAATTACTGGTATCGGGGTCTATTACTCAAGACTACCATTCCTTTTTCTAGTTACTTTCTCATAAAACAAGCTGGCACAAGCTGGCTCCTATTTCTGCTGTTCAGGTTACTTCTGCCATCTGTGTCCCCCAACTGGAAAATGAATGGCATGAAAGGACTAGAACTGCAGAGCAGCCATGAGAAATTAGGCTGCCAATGGTAGTAACTAGTAATTAGACTCCAGCATGTTTTGAATTAGAGATCGGCCCATTGATTTAGATGCTCAGTACCGCAAAGCCAGTTATTCACTGACCTGAAAGAAAAAGAGGCGCTTTACCTCCAGCATCAGTAATTATTTATGGGGAAATCGGGTCAGATACTCTATCTGTTCTGTGGGTGTCAAGTGCGTTTCTCAAGCGGAATGATTGTGGAAACTTTTCTAGTTTTCCTGAAGGGCCACATTACCGTATATTGTCTCCTGTAGAGCAAAGTCCCATAATGTTTCTAAGTGTTGCACAGAGTGTCAGGGTAAAAATAGGGGAAGTTATCTATTTGTAAAATGCCTATTGTTGTGCACGTTCCTTTTATCTGCAGATGTTGAGGACTGAACCTTGGATCCTCGGGGTGACAAGGAAAATTCTCTACCACTGAGCTGCAGCCCCTCCCTAGTGAAGGGTCTGAGCCGACGTCTTACAAGAAGATGCACAAGCTCTTCTTAAGATGGCACCTTGCATGTTTCCTCACTGGGATATGAGGCACCACTTTCAGTCTACCATAATTTCATCATTTACTTCATTTAGTCCCTACTTGGCTCTCTGTTGGGGCCCCAAAGTGGCTTTCAGTGCTCTCCTCTTCTCCATTTTATCCTCACAGCACCCAAAGCTGAGAGTGAGTCTCTGGCCGATGGTCATGCAACAAGCTTCCACAGCAGTGTTGGGGTTCACACCTGGTCTCTTTCTACATTTGAAACATACCTTGTTTTAGCCTTGCTTTGGATTTCCGTTGGATGCTGTGAGTCGACATTAGGTTTTCTGCATTTGGATTTTCCTCCCCTTGTTTCCCCAGCTGAAATTCCCCATGGGTTTTCTGCATCTGATTTGGAAGGAGGCAGCCTCCCATGATGCTTTGCTCCCTTCCCCTTTTCCAAAATGTTTTCTTTTAAAAATGGTGCCTGCTTGCAACTTTCTTTTCATGGTGACACCATTCTGGGCCCTCAATTACCTCCCCCCCCCCCAAGTAAACTGGATGTATTTTTTAAAGGAATTTATTGTGTTACAACACTGCTACAGCATAACAACCAAGTCTGCCATATTTGGAACTTGGTTTCCCAGATTATAGTCTAGCACTATAAGCATGATACCAAGATGGTTTGTTATGACAATAAATAGCGGCCGCGGATTACCGCGGCCGCCGTTGACGCGGCGGGGGCGCCCGGCAGTGACGCGGCTCCCCTGGGCGTCATCAGGCCGCGCGGCCGTGCGGCCTGAGAAGGGCGGGGCGCTCGGCTTTAAAAGGCCGAGCGCGCAGGCGCCAACCCTCTTTGGCGCCAGCCGCGGCCGGAGACAGACTTGTCCCGGCGCGGCAGTAGAGTAGGCCGGGGAAGGAGAAGGGAGGCACGCGGCGCTTCGGGCGTTGGCCCCCCCGGCGGCGGGTTCTTTGGCGGGAGGAGCGGCGCAAAGATGCCTCGCCGGCAACGGCCGGCGGCGCACAGGTCCTCGGGGGACGGGGAGATGGGAGCACCTGGAGGGGGAGACAGGCCCGGGAGCGCGGTAGAGGCGCAGCCTCCCACTCCGGCCGTGCGACGGGGCGGGCGCAGGTCCGGGCGGGGCACAGCCTGCTCGGGCCGTGCAAGCAGCCCGCGGGATTCCGGGTCCCCTCGGGGCGAGGAGGCCGCGGCGGCCGGCTCCGCTTCCAGCCGGGCAACAAAAGCGGGCGGCGGCAGCTCGCGTGGCGGGACGGACCACTCCCCCCGGGCCACCAGGTCCGGCCGGCAGGCCTCAGGCCAGGATAGGCCCCCGCCGCTGGAGACAGGGGGAGGAGTGGGGGGCGAGCGCGAAGGGGCCCCAGGGGGGGCCTCTTCTCCTCACACGGGGTCCCAGGGCCGCTCCACGAGGGGCACCCAGAGGGCCAGCGCCCGGCAGGCCAGCCGGGCGTGGGCCTCTGAAATTCCGGGGGCTAGGCGGCGGGAGCCGAGGCACGGGCTGGCCACCCCGGAACGGAGGCGTCACAGAGGTGACACGGGGTCCCCCCGCAGGGGTGAACCTCGCTCCGGAGGAGGAGGGCCTGCTTCTTCCTCCTCTTCCTCGAGGCATGGAGGGGGTCATCTTCGGTCGCCCCCGCGGGCGGGGGTGACAGGGGGGGCTTCTCAGGGACCAGTCAGTCCTCCGGGTCCCGCGGAAGCAGGCGGCGGGGCCGGGGGGGATCGGACAGTGCGGGGAAGACCCAGGCCTCGTTCCCCCTCACCATTGCGTAGGCCGGACCGGCTCCGCAGGAGACGCTCATCGCCTTCCAGCAGGTCCCGTTCGGGGGGCAAAGGGAGGCGGATTTTTCCCAGGGGACGGCGGTCACCCACTTCCCCCGTGTCCCGCCCTACTTCCACGAGGCGTCATCGGTCGCCATCTGCAGGCCGGTGTGCTTCTGGTAAGTCGGCGGAGTATTGGGCTGGGTACGCCGAGGCTTTGGCCTCCGTTGCGGACCGGCGGCCCGGTCGCCGGACCCCTCGGCGTTCTCACAGTTCTTCCAGGAGTCCTGGCAGGAGCTCTGACAGCGCCAGACGGGAAGGCAACGCGGGCCACAGCGGAAAACGGCGCTGAAAGACGCAGCGGGCGGCGCACAAGCGGCGGCGGTCATCGCGGCACAGTCCGTCTACTGGTGAGTCGTCTTCTAGGGAAGGCGGGGACAGCGCCACCCATGACGGGTGGTTTTGGATTGAGTCCGCCTTCGTTCCTGGAATCCCTTCGTGGATGAAGAGCCGGAGGAGAACCACGAAACGCTTGCTGGACGAAGCAGGCGTTAGCGAGAGCCGGAGGGAGCCCCCAGGCTGGTTCAAGGACGGGGAGGCTCCGCCGGGGGTCCATCTCCCTGCAAAATTGCGGGAGAGGGCCCTTGACGGATACTTCGTGGACATGTTCGAGTTGGACAGGGGCAGGAACAAAGGGGCAGACACAGGCAGCCGTAGGGACAAAGACAAAGCCGAGTCCCAGCCCTGCGAGCGCACCATGTTGAACTGGTTGAAGGGTTTTACGGAATATCACGGCCTCATATGTGGGGCTTATCCGGAGAGGGGCTGGCACCTTTGCCGTTACCTCTACACGGTGCTGCAAGCATGGGAGAGGGGGGGCGAAGAGGCGGCGTTCGCATATGATAGGGAGTTCCGCGAGCTCGCTTCTCACAACGCCTCCACCCGTTGGGACTTAAAACTTCATGACGCGTGGATTGTGCAAGTTGGGTCCCCCACGCGGCAGAGGAAAGAGAGGCCGAGGTCAGGTACCGCGCCCCCTCCCAAGAAAATCAGCGGCTTAGTATGCTGGGATTTTAACAGAGGGGGCTGTAAGCGTCGGCGGTGCAGGTTCGAGCACCGCTGTGAGTCATGTGGAGGGAGTCATTCAATGGCTTCCTGTAGCCAGCCTCAGACTTCGGGTCAGCCCTTTCGCGGCACCCGATCCTCCGGGAAGAAGGACGGGGGATCGGGAGCCGGTGCACCTTCCGCAGCTCAGAAGTCTGCCTGATCCGGGGGCCCAACTCCGGAAGTTAGCCCCCACGCCAGTCAACCTGGGCATATTAGTGGAATGGCTCCGGGATTACCCTGACAAGGCGTCTGCCGTCTACCTGGCGAAGGGGTTCACCGAGGGTTTCAGGATCCCTTACGAGGGTCAACGCGAGCCGTCCGTGAGCGGCAACCTGCGATCCGCCTATGAGCTTCCGGAGGTTGTGACAGCCAAGCTCGCCAAAGAGCGGGAGGCGGGGCGAATAGCGGGCCCCTTCGATGCACCGCCTCTACCGAATCTGAGGATTTCTCCCCTCGGCGTGGTACCGAAGAAGACTCCGGGGGAGTATCGGATTATTCACCACCTATCTTACCCGCACGGAGGGTCCGTGAATGACCAAATTCCCCCGGAGCTCTGTGCCGTGCGGTACACTTCATTTGATGCTGCGGTGGCCATGGTTCGCAGTTGTGGCCGCGGGGCATTACTCGCCAAATGTGACATTCAATCGGCGTTTCGCCTCCTGCCCATCCACCCTGATGACTACTGCCTGCTGGGGTTCCGTTTCCGGGACCAATGGTACGTGGATAAGGCCATGCCGATGGGCTGCTCCATCGCCTGCGCCGCTTTTGAGGCCTTCAGTTCCTTCTTGGAGTGGGTAGTGAGGGTCAGGGGCTGTTTCGATGCCATATCGCACTATTTGGATGACTTTTTGATGGCCGGGGCGGGGGGCACGTCGGAGTGCGAGTCCCGGTTGCGCCGGTTTCAGAGCCTGATGGGGGAGCTCGGTGTCCCTTTGGCTCGGGAAAAGACCGAAGGCCCGGCCACCCGGATAACCTTCCTGGGTATCGAATTGGACTCTGTGGCTGGCACCTCCAGGCTCCCAGAGGACAAAATATCCTCCCTTAAGGGGTTGCTGGACAAAATGTTGGGGCAGCAGAAAGCCACTTTGAGGGAGGTGCAGGTCCTGCTCGGACATCTGAATTTCGCCTGCAGGGTGGTGACCGCCGGCAGGGCGTTTTGTTTTCGACTATCCTTCATCACCAGGGGCTTATCCCGCCCCTTCCATCGCGTGCGGGTAACCAGGTCCATCAAGGAGGATCTCAGGGTGTGGACACGCTTCCTAGAGCGTTTCAATGGGGTGGCGATTTGGCAGACGCCTTTCGCCCCCAAGGACTCGCTACAGGTGCAATCCGATGCGGCCGGGGCTAGCGGTTTCAGTGTGTACTTCAATGGCCGCTGGTGTGCTGAACGCTGGCCAGCAGTGTGGTCCGCGGAGGTATTGCGTGACATGACCTTCCTAGAGTTCTTCCCCATCCTGGTAGCGGTGTTGTTATGGGGCGAGCATTTTGCCGACCGGCGGGTCGAGTTCTGGTGCGATAACTCGGCTGTCGTGTACGTCATCAACCGGCAGTCATCCAGGTCACCCAGAGTGATGCGGCTGGTCCGGCGCTTCGTCATGGCGTGCTTGGCGCGCAACTGCACTTTTAGGGCCCGCCATGTCCCAGGGGTCACTAACGAGCTTGCCGACGCTCTCTCCCGGTTTCAGGTCGAGAGGTTTCGTCGGCTCGTGCCGGGGGCGGCCAAGGTCCCAGAGATTTGCCTGCCCGAGGTTTGGAGTCTTGGAGTCGACTGATCCTAGATGGCGTGCTGGCATCCGTCGCACCTTCAACGCGTCGGGCCTACCGCCAAGCGGCGGTGGGTTTTTTGGACTTCGCAGGTCGTGCGGGACGTGCCTCCACGTGGCCGATGGATGAGGAAATGGCTCTGCGGTACCTTGCTCACTTGAAGGAGCGGGGCTTGTCTCATCGTACCCTGAGGGTTACGCTGTCCGCACTTTCGTTTTGCAGCAAGGCGGCTGGTACCTGGGATCCCGGCAAATCGTTCCTTGCGCGGCAGGCAGTGAAGGGTTGGGGGAGGCAGGCGCCGCCCAAGCCCGACGGCCGCCGCCCCATCACGCAACGGGTTTTGGCTCGCATATTGGATTGCCTCCCAAGGGCGTGCAGCTCTAGTTATGAAGCGCGCCTGTTTAAGGCGGCGTTCTGCACAGCCTTCCATGGGGCGTTCAGGGTGGGCGAGTTGGCGGCCCAATCCCGGACACCCGCTTCCTTCACGGGTCTGCGTGCCTCTGATGTGTGCTTGCATGAGGACGGCGTGCAGTGTTTCCTGCGCCGGTCAAAGGCTGATCAAAGGGGCGCTGGGCGACACATTTTCCTCCAGTCGGTGCCGGGGTCTTTGGATTGCCCGAGGACGGCCTTGGACGGGTATCTTGCAGCTCGTCCACATCTCCCAGGCCCTCTTTTTCTTCACCAAAACGGGACTTGCCTCTCGCGGTACCAATTTGTCGCCGTCCTGCGCAGGTGCCTCGCGGCCGGTGGATACCGGGCGTCCATGTATGGCTCCCATTCGTTCCGGATAGGCGCCGCCACGCAAGCATACCTGGCGGGCAAGAGCAGCCGGGATATTACAGCGGTTGGGGAGGTGGCGCTCGAGGGCGTATGAGGGATACATCCGCCCGGGACAGATTGACTAACGTCTGGCTTTTTCAGGTGTTTCATCGGCAGCATCCGTTGCCATTGTCGGGCACAGTATTCCATTCTGGGCAGGCCGCTATGCTGCATCGACCTGCTGGGGACGGGACCTCGGTTTGGAGGACATCTGCCGTATCGCCTGGTGGACGAGACGGGGGCTCAAGTGGGACTCCTTGCTGCCGCTCGTAGCAGATGAGGTTCACCGGGCTGGCCCCCCGGACGTCCTAGTCATCCATCTTGGCGAGAATGACTTACCGGCGATGACTGGCCGACGGCTCATTGCGCGTATTGCTGAGGACCTGTCAGTACTGCGTCAGCGCCTCCCGAAGTCCCTGCTGCTGTGGTCCGAGTTGCTGGACAGACTGGCGTGGCGGGCAGCAATTCGTCATGACCGAGTTAATTGGGCCAAGCAGAAGGTCAACAAAGCAGCTAAGAAGACGGTGCTTGCTTTGGGGGGAGGAGTAGTTCCTCACCCGGAAATATCCTATCGTGCCCCGTCCCTGTATCGTTCCGATGGGGTCCACCTGTCTGAACAGGGATGCGAGCTCTGGTTGACCGCAGTGCGGGAGGGGTTGCGCAGCATTTTCGTTCAGGGTTGGCGGGAACAGGTGTAGTTTCACCTGTCCTATGGCGGTTATGCTCGGTAGGGAGCCTGTTGGCAGGGAGGCCCGCCTGCGTGTGGATCTCCCTGAGGTGGGGGTCTCATTAAGGAGACCGGCTAGGACCCGGGCGCGGCCTACCCGGCTGGGAGGCCAGGGGCCCGGGGAGCCAAGCGGCGAACGGGTACCAATGGAGGCGGACGCCCTTTGGATCCCGGGTTGCCGATTCCCTGAGTTCCGCGGCGGAAGGCGTCCCATCCTCCCGGCTGGGAGCGAGGAGTGGAGCCTGGGGCCGCGGTCCGAGTTTGCAGCCGGACGGCTGACGGGGTCAGGCTCCCTTGCCAGCATAAGGCCAACCCTATGTTGGGGTTGTTTGTTTCAATAAACAGCTGCGGCCAAGTTATTTGCCAAACAAGGAGTCGTGTCATTGCTGGAACAGTCGCCACCTGCTAGTCAACTCTGCAGACCAGCTTTTCTCAACTTCTTTACCATTGAGAAACCCTTGAAATGTTCTTCAGGCTTCCAGAAACCTCAGACATGGTGTGATGGTGAAGAATATGGTTGGGAGGCATAACTGTGTACATGCCCACCTGGGGCCCATCCCCTCCAGGTCATTTAGTGAAGGTGAGTGGGTTGATATGACCATATATGATATATCACCTGATAATTGTTTAACATTTAAACAATTTTAAAAATATACAAATTAATTAACTCTCACCCATTTTGGAAACCCTTCCAGGAAACCCTGGTTGAGAAAGCCTTCTGTAGACCATTTAATAATATCATGCATCCATGGCACCTAGATAAAATTAAAATTAAAATTAAATAATAATTAGGTAGAATAAAGTTCTTTTGATCTGAATTTAAGTCACTACCTGTTTGATCCGAAAATCTTCTTGTTGATTTCATTCTTAGAGCCAGCATGCTGTAGTGGTTAAGGATGGCAGACTCTAATTTGAAGAACTGGGTTTAATTACCCACTCTTCTACATGAAACCTGCAGGTGACCTTGGGCTAGTCACAGTTCTCTCAGAGTTCTCTTAGCCCCACCTGCCTCACAAAGTGCCCATTGTGAGGAAAGAAAGGAAAGGCAATTGTAAACTGCTTTGAGACTCCTTTGGGTAGAGAAGAGCTGGGCATGGAAACCAGCTCTTTTTCTTCTCCGTAGAGTTTGTACCATTTTTTTCTGCCTATCAAATTGTTTAGTTGAACACATGTTTCCAGATTATTAATGTACAAGTCAACTGCCACTAAATGTTTCTTGTGTTGTTTTCAGAGGCTGCATATTTGAAAAAACTAGGCTGGATGTACAAAACAATTCTAAAAGAAGAGAACTGAACATTGACTTCAAAGAAAATTTTTAAAAAGCATTTGCTTCTTTATGTGTGTGGAAATGGCTTATGCAAAGTATCCTGCTCAGCCCACGCACATATAGATACTCTATTCCAGATAGCAGTTTTGTTCTCCACCTCAACAATAACCCAACCATGCTGGTGCTTAGAAGTATGTGTGAATGTATATCCACAGCACTGAGAGAGATGGTTGTGAGGGAGAGAGCAGGTGCCGTGAAAGAGGAGCATGATCTTGTCATTTACATTTTGATGGCATTGGCTTGCAGCGAGGGAGTCCCTGGCTGATAAAAGATGCACACACGTCTTGGCATGAATAGGGCCACAGCTTTATTTTAACATAACACCTTTTAGGGTGTTGGCATGACAGGAAGTTGGGAGCCGCTTTGTGCAGTCAGCTGACTGCTCTAACCCCCAGACAGTGGCTTGTATAACTCTATCTGGTTTCCAGCCGGGAACTCGGACCCTGTAATCTGCTGGAAGCCACTGCCATCCCTAACCAAGGCCACCTGGCCCTATGAATCCTGTGCCTCCCCCATCTGGGTTTGGCACCCGCTCACAGGCCTGCTGCCTCTTTAAAGAGGCCCTCAGTTGGGGAGTTCGCCATGCAAGGCCTTCTCCACACCAAATTGGCTCCACCCCCTGCCAACCCACAAGCTGTGACTGAAACATCCCACAATTATAACAACCTGAAGCACACTGTGACCCAAGCCAGCTAACAAACCAGGCATAAGCCTAAAGCAACTAGGGAGGGAGGGCGGAGATTGTGTCCACATCACTCTGGCAAGAGGGAGATCGCCACAAGGTGCTCTCCTACACCTGCGCCCATCTCCCTCTCAGCCAGCCAATCATGAGGCACCACACTGCTTACCTGGCTGCATGCACCTCGTGACTCCTCTCCCCCACTCTGTGTCTCCTTCAGCCAGTCCTTCCCATCATGTCAGTGGCAGTCCTGAGCCATGCCATACCACTAATTATTTTTGTTAAGAAAAATCTAGCATTTGTGAGCACTGAGCATAAAAATACATTATGGGTGGCTTTAATAACAGGAATGTTTGATACTGGAGTGTAACACCAAAACGAAGAGTAATGTGCTTGTGTTGACACATACAAGGCTTTCTTTTTTTAAACCAGCATATTTGTCTCAACTGCTTTTGACAAGTTTCTTTTTTAATGGACCAAAACTCAGCTGAATTTGAGGTCCAAATTCCCCTCCAGTTCTGCCCCTTGTGCTCTGTGAATGTTCGGGGACAGAAAGATCATTATACTGGCTAAGGAACACCTGCTGCAGACCTGGGGCCTGTAGGGACCTAATTTGGTCTCCCGTTTCCTGAGCAGAAACCTGCTTCATATTTTGTATGACTGACAGTGAAAAGAGAAACTTTTCTTGTTTAAACAAATAATACATTGGGGGATTCCGCTACATGCACTTGGTGGTGGAGGTAGCATTTCGGGATTTTATTGTATATTTTAAATCTGAGCTTGTGATCTGCCTTGAACCGAGTGGGAAAGTGGGATATAAGTATTTTAATAAATAATTTCCACATCTGTGTGTTTGGAGAAAAGGGTTGATAGTCATGTATGGCTAGAAGATGTAGGCTAAAAGAAATGTCAGTGTACCTAGTAAAAAACAAAGCTGTGTAAACTGGGGAGAAATTGTTTAGCTGATGGAATGTTATTGGCAAAGGAGTCTACTCAGTTG
Source organism: Paroedura picta (assembly GCF_049243985.1). NCBI lineage: Eukaryota > Metazoa > Chordata > Lepidosauria > Squamata > Gekkonidae > Paroedura > Paroedura picta. Next base: position 90,219,739 of record NC_135375.1, on the reverse strand, counting down.
TGGCTGATGGGAACTCATCTTGCCCATCTTAAAACTGTTTTTGAGTTCAGGTTGAGGTACTGGCTATAATTTGGTAAGCCCTTCATGACTAGGAGCATCATTCCCCAGATGACCCCATATGTCATTTGCTGTTCTCTAGATACCATCTTGTGATCCCCCCCCCCCCGCCCTTAAGATTGCCTGGTTGGTATCAACAAGAACTTTTTCCTAGTGACTCTCAGGTTATCAATAATACCTTTGAGGAAGGGGAGAGTTGTCCTTAGAAGATTTTAGGAGGCATTTGTTAGGGGTTTTAATGAACTGTGAAATGGGGGGAGGTAAGGGGTTGTGCTGCACTATATATGGTTTTAATTTTGGAACTGTAAGACGCCCTGAGTCCCAAGTGAAATATCAGGTATTGATATTGTAATAAATAAATGTATTTATCACACTTAGTTGGGGCAGATTTTCCACCCCTATTTGTAGGGAAAGGTGGCATACCCGCTTCAAGTCTGCAGAGAATGGCAGGCTAAAATTTCAACAAATACATAAAATAAATAAAAATAGAAATTTCATTAATAATTAATTAATAGTTTAGATTTATTCCCCGCCACTGTCAGGGAATTGTCTCATGGCAGGTTTCAAATACAAAAACATTAAAAACCCACATAAAAGAGAAATATTAAAACCTACCCTAGCATGGCAGTGAAAGTGAAAAGTCAAAAAACACTATCTCCTCCCCCTATTTCCAACCCCATCCAGTGCCTCAGGGGGAAAATCCAGGGGTGCCTGTCATTCCAATTGAGGTATTAGTCTGTGTTAGATATGGAGGTGCCCCTACATCTTTCGTGCCCTGGCCTCAACCAAAAACCTGCTGGAAGAGCTCAGTCTTACAGGCCCTGCAGAACTGCAAAAGCTCCTGAAGGGCCCTCAGCTCTTTTAGGAGGTTATTCTACCAGGTTGGGGCCAGGACCAAAAGGCCCTGGCCCTGGTTGAGGCCAGCTGAACCTCCCATACGAGATTTATTATGTTATAATAAAGTAAGTAAATAAATGTTTTTGCCATCTTCTGTTTTTTTTTCTTGTTTCAGAAACTCTGTCTGCATTTCTGATGAGCAGAGGGAATTTCTGATGAGCAAATAAGCTGAATGTTAATCCAGGTAACACTGAGATATTCTTGACTGGAAACACTACTTCTCTGGGGACAGGTGTTATACACTGATTGTATTGGGAGATATTCTCATTAAAAATCCTGGTTACGAACTGAGATTTGCTTTGGACCCATAGAGTCAATTCTCTCGGGCCATGCCACTCATCATGAGATTATATGTAGCCGTATGCCAGTGGTCAAGAAAATGATAACAGTGAATAACTATAAATAACTATGGGACCTTTGTTATATTTGCACAGGGAACATGTGCTTGAAACCAGGTATCTTTGCTTGTTGCACATTACCTGGCGCAAATACTCACTTTGTAGTATGCCAAGATGCCTGGCCTGACTCTGTAAAAGCAGAAGTAAAACCGATTCCTTGTTCTTCAAGGACTGTTATTTCCATTCACACATAAGCCTTGCCAAAAATGAAATGATGCATTTTTTTTGTTCTTATCTAGAAACATATGTTTATAATTTTTATAAAGGTATCATTTTCCGGACAACTGCTCTGCAATTTAGTCCCCATTCTTGCCAAAATTGTGTTGCTGTATGCAATTCAAATGGTAGACCTGTTTGCTTTCACTTAACACTTGCAGCTCATCGAGTTCCTCCTGCAGATTGTTGTTCCCTGTCCAAGTGTTGCAAATGTGTGATCTCCTTCCCCCTTCCTGAACAAAAAACATCGTATTTATTTGGTGGATTTGTACCCCATCTCCTTATTCTAATGGTGTTTTCAAATTTTATTGAATGGCCTTTAAAGTTGGTACCAACCCCATACCTGGGGAGGGGAATATTTCTGCAATTTGTGAGGGGCCAGTGAAAAAGCTCTGTTACAGTATTGCCAAATTTACATTCAACACTATGGGATTTTCGCAGTGGAGTGCCACTGTCCTATCTTTCAACCTGTGCAGGATCACACCAATGGAGATAATCCTTCCACTACTTAGGATCCAGCCTATATGCCAGTAAGAGGAGCATATTAACTGTTTAGACTAGCAATCCCCAATCTGTGGGCTGCGGACCACATGTGGTCCATCGACTAATTGGAGGTGGGCCGCGAAGGACGCCTTCTCCCCTCCCTCGGCCCTTTACAACACACTTTGGGTGTCATTGTCTCCCATCACTCCCAGATGGGACTATCTCGTTGCAGAGAAACAAGCTCAGGGTTCCCATTGATTTGTCATTGTCATGAGTTAAAATTTCCATGAAAATAAAATGTTCCTTATGTTAATTGTTGTGGCGTGTCTGTATCTTATTTTGAAGGGATGTTTAAACATTACCATAGCGATCAGAGAGCGTTAGGGCAGTGGTTGAGAGTAGAGGAGTAAACTACCCCCCCCCACTGGACCTCAGTAAAATTGTCAAGCGTTGAGTGGTCCCCGGTGATAAAAAGGTTGGGGGCCACTGGTTTAGACCATTCTCTGATGAAGCACATTGAGATGCAAAACATCGCTGAAAACCTTCTCTTCACAGGGATGTTTGGCGTTTGGTGGGTCATTCATCACTACTTTTTAAAAAGGTCTTGAAGCTCATAGGAGAACAGGGCCGCTCCGATGGTTTGAAACAAAATTATTGTAAAGTCTAGATGTCATTCTAAAGTTCAGTGATGTATTACCGTAAAAAGTGTTGCTCAGAGAATGTTTGAAGACTAGAACTATACCCAGCAGAAATACAGACCCCTTCTTCCACCTTTTTTGTTTATCTGGGGGAAAGTACAGAGGCTCATTACCTTGGAAAATATTTGGAGGCAAACAATCTTTTGGTTCAACTGGGTCATTAGAAACCCTAATTGTCTTCTTTTTGTATTTGCAGAACACTGCATTTTCACTAATTCATGAGGGAAGGAACCCTGGCTTAGAGCATCCGCTTTGTATGCAGAAGGTCCCAGGTTAAATCCCCAGTATCTCCAGGTAACACTCTAATTATCTTCTTTTCATACTTGGCAAACACAGAACAAACCATTAGAGAGTTGCAAGAGATGGGATATAACTCTCAAGCAATCTCTAGCATACTATTTCTGGATAAAGAACCTGAAGAGTACTGGCTTCTCAACTCCAGATGTTTCTGGATGAGATACTCTTCAGTTTGCTTCTGGCTGGGTCTGGGACAGAGACAAGGGTTTCAGACCTCTGGCACAGTCCTGTTCTCCGGTGAGCTTCAAGACCACTCCTTCTCCATAAAAGGTGGCGATGAATGAATGACCCACTAAGCACCAAAAATCAATTTGAAGAGAATGTTGACAAAATAACAGGCTTTGCTTCTGGTAGGTTTCAACAGACATTGCTTTACTATATTACCCCAATCTTAAAGATCAAGACTGAAGTCAGCTTTAAACTTGGATGACAGTGGTGTAAATATAGTAATGCTTGTTCTTTTACTGCCATATGAATTGATTCAAATTCTGATTTTCCAGATCTAAAAAGACTATATTTCGTATTATTTAGTAGTCTGAATCAGGTGTAGGGTCAACCTGTGTTGTATTGTCACACAAGTGAACCCACAGTTTCTTCAATATCTCCTCCTCGTTTCATTCTTTGCATCTATACTTTGTGATGAATAGCCAATCATCAACCTCTACTCCATATGTTTTAGAATGCTATGTGCCCCAGATAATCTCTATAGATTACATATATAAACTATAAACTGGTTCTCTTTCTAAGGATAATGTAATGTCATCTAAAACATCTAGGTTCCTCGCTATGTTACTAACCAACATTAAACTGTGGCTAGACTGAGATGACTGAAAATGCCTTTTTGGTATCTCATCATATCCTGAGAGAAGGTTGCTCTACATGGTTCTACCCTCTTTGCTTTAGGACAGTGAAAAGACCAGTGGTCCAGGAGGGAAGGAAGCAGAGAGCTCAAGACCTGGAAACTGACCATCCACTTGTCAGCAGTCAAGATGAGACTAGATAAAAGGGAATGTAAACAACCAGAAAGGCATAATGAGAAATTGGTTTGGGGCTGTCAGAGGAGACAATGGATATATACCCAGTTAGTCTACATAAACCCTTTTGGGAATTGTATAGATTGAAATAAAAGATTTCCCTTCTATCTGAATTTCTTTTATATTAATATCTTCTCTTTGTCTCTTTACATGCTTACAGTTATTTATGACACTATGAAAATATAATTGGGTTGAATAAGATGCATTTATGAGAAAAGCAGACAAATGCTTTGAGAAGTGGTCTCCCCCCACCCACAGAAAATTAGTGGCTTTGGTAACAATCCGTCAAAATCACTGGATAGACATGTTCCAAAGGATTTGCATTTGTCCATCGTCTTCATGACAATGCATGGTCATGACAGTGATCACACAGCAATTAATAGCTGAAGTCTGAATAATTGAATAACTTATCGGCTCAGCAGTAGACTGTGCAATTTAATCTTCTTCCTTCAGCATATTAGACATAAAACTGATCAATGGAACAATAGATTTTGATGACCTTTGCTTTCTTTCATGTGCTAGTTCTATTTCAGCACTTTACTGCTGTTCTTGTGGCCAAAGGGAAAGAAAAGCTCTTCTAATAACAGGCAATGTAATAATCAAGGCATAATATTACTATTCTTTGTCTTGGATTTTTAATTCAGTCTCCATTCTGAAGCAGACCTACAGCTTGGTAATATAATTTTATATTTGGGACTGCTAAACCTCTTTTTCTCATCTTGTAATATTTTGAAGATTATTCTTGCCTTTTTTTTGCCATTCCATATATATTCATTTATCTTCCTTTGCCACTCTTTCAATGTTATTTCTTCTATGTGGGTAACATCTAGAACAAAAAGTTTAGTTGGGCAGCACATTCATTTTGATAGAAGAGATTATTTCCAGCCATGAGATTTTAGTTTTTTTTCCATTTTAATTAATCTGCTTGTATTGATTTCCAAATTTTCTACTAGTTACTTTTAAGACGATTACAGTTTTGCCCAGTCAGAGTATTCAGGGAAGTTTTCAGGAATTTGAGGACAGAATCCAAAAGAATCGTCAAGAAGTATGCCAAGAGTTGGAAGACTATCAGAAATTAATTTAAAAATTACAAGACCATAACACAAGACATCATTTAAAATTCAAAGAGAAGCAAAAAGATGACATATATTTAGAAAAGCAGGATCAGATCAAGAAGGCAGATCAAAGAATCTGGGAGCACCTGAAGTGGGGAAAGCAAGTGTACAAGGCATTCATGGACAAATGACAATGGGCAGAAGGAACTTTGAGGATAGGGGATTCAATTTGGCTCACAATTCATTCAGAATCAGCAGCCCTCCCACAAATTGAATGTCCAGTTCATTGGCCCTTACTGGATCATGGAGGACATAAACCCAGTGGCATATCTCCTGGAACTGGAATATGCAGATGATGCACATTTATCAGTTGTTCCATCAGTCGCTGCTGACAACTGTGACATCCCCTTAGCTCCTGGACTGTCATGAATGTCATGGCCCACTTCAGTATCTCATAGAATGGAAGGCATTGGGGACTGAGGACAGACCTTGGGAGCCAGCAGAGAATCAGCAGGGCCTTGAGAAGGGGGTCTGAGGAGGGGATGACTCCCTGACTTTGGAATGGTTTGTAGACTTGCTCTTTTGTCTTGCCTTGTCAATTGTCATTGTATTCTGAAAAATTTGGGTATAGTAACAGTGTCCGGACTCAGTCATGAACGCTGTGTACCACAAGTAATTGGTGGAACCCTAGGGTTCAAATTCTGAGTCCCATCCCTTCTCCCAAGCATGGCAATTAATTTCTATATGTGGTATTAATTCTCGAGGTACGGTTTTATGTGATTCTTGCACATTCCCCCTTCAGATTGTGCGAAAGTTCTTTTGAACCCTGGGGATGGTGCGGGGAAACCAAGGGAACAAAAGGGAGGCAGAATTAGGGAAAAGGCAAGAGTTTTTTTCTCCTCTGATTGGAGGTGGTCAACCATAACACCAAGTCAGGAAACATAGCTTATTAATTGTCTCTGTTGCTCTACTGAGAGAGAATCTCCACAGGTGGACACCTGGATATTTTATGTGAACTGTCCCTAATATAAAAGTGAAGTGTGATATCCCATTGTGTGAGAGCTTTACAGCTTGCCTTGTTTCCCACAGGGTGTTTAATAAACGGCAATATAAGAAACTGAAGAGCAAAGCTGTAGAATTGGTCAAAGCTTGACTGTCAACAGTTTTAACATCTACAAGGTAATATAGATCTTTAACATCTGCTATGTTAAAGATCATTTTGGAACATGGATTTTTATTAAGATAACCTTTGATTGTAAAAGCAGCAGGTAGAACTCCCCCAATTTATTATTTTTATTTAAGGCAGGATTAAAGTACCCTTTCCCTCATTGTGCTTCCCTCCTCCATTTTTAATTTTTAAAATTTAATTTGGCTTTTATGCCACCTCTCTCCACAAAATAGGCTCAGAGTGATTTACATAGTAGCAGTAAAACAGCATTAACACCAATATACATAGTTAAGACTAGGGTTGTGTGCGACGGCGTCTGAATCGCGCTGCAGGAGGGGAGGGGAGGGGAGGCGTGGGCGCCGGTGCCTAACTCAGTGCACTCTGCACCTACATGTGTGCATGGAGATACGCACCACCACCCACGCCTCCTCTCCCCCCCCTCCACGGTGCAGCACTGGCAGTGTCGGCCTGGAAGGGCTGATGCTGACACCGCCGCGTGCAACCCTAGTTAAGACCTTAAAACATAATAAAAATTAGTATAACCTCCCCCCACTCCCACCAGCAGCATCCCTGATCCCCACCAGCATATCCCCCACTTAAGAGGGGGTAATATGGAGAGGAGGGGGGCATTTGGTATTTGGGAGCTGTGGCTTCAACCATTTTATCCTCACACAAATTAGACTGAAGAACAATGATGGACCCAAGGTCATCTAGAAGGTTTCATGGTGGAAAGAGTTTGGGACCCAAGTCTCTTCTGTCCGAGTCCAGTAGTTTTTAAAAATTGTTACTTGAAAGGCTGCATCTTTTAATCACTATTGTAATGAACTGCTGTGCTTAAAATGTTCTGCAGAATGGCCAGGACAAGACATTATACACATTTTCCAAAGGAAACTTTACAACTGTGAAATGATTCATAGCTGAAACCGCAGAAAAGGAGATGTTTGTAAGACATTGGGTAACAACAGTGTGTGTGTGTGGGGGGGGGGGGAGGGACTTCAGAAGCAACTAGACTAAGGTGACCAGATTTTAACATTGGTAAAGTGGGACACTATTCACTGGGGGGGGGGTTCTTGATTTAGAACTTGGTCTATATGAAGCAACAAAAGTTTCATAGAACGCATAAAATGCGAAAATAGTATTTTAATAATTTAACATAAGTACAATTTTCCAGGTACCCCACAGATGTCCCTCCAAATGTGGGACAATCTGGTCACCTTAAACTAGACTGATTCAAAGGGAGAACATAGTTCAATGGTAGAAAGATAGAAGAACACCCTCTGGTTGGCTCAGCAGAGGTTCACCAGTCCCAAACATGGAGCCAGTTGTCTGATCAGTTAACTGTTGGTGAACAGTTCAAGCCCATTCCTATGGTTATTTTATAAGCATACAAACAGAGCAGCATACAGAACACTGTTTCACACATGTGCATATTCACAGAGCTTGATGGTATCCACCCCCTGCCCCTCACACAAAGACTTGCTGCTTTTGCTGTGTGCTGCTTGACAGCTAATGGTATTCATAAACAGTAAGTAGAGCTATCAGGCAGCTGGTAGTCATAAACAAACATCCAGTTGTTTTGAAAACTCCTACAATTTGGTGTTTCAGTCAATCCCCCCCATGTTATTTGCATATATTTGCCCAGCTTTGTGAGAGGTTCATTTCCCACCACCATCACATTATTTCATTATTTCAACTGACCAGGCCATCTGGGACCCTGAGTAGAACTATCACTACTATTCAGATGCAAGGAAATGAAAGTCCATCCTAACAAGGGAATATTATGCATGGCAGAAAATCTCACAAAACATCTGTCCAAAAAGAAGTTTTTATTTCTGAACATGGCACAGTTTTCACTGTGCAAAACTCACCATGGTATTATTGATTCTGTATGTATGGCACACACACAGCATTCACTGCATTTTTTCAGCATGGTATCTGAAACTAGCTTTGCAATGACTTTTCTTTTACAAAAGTGCTGAGAATGATCTTTTTTCATACATAAACATTAGTATGCTTTTGGTCTCCTCCTGAGCCCCTGTGACAGCCCCTTTTCTGCTTGTAGTCTCTCATCCACCAATGGGAGCTTGAGGAATCTGTTGCTGATTCTCTGCCTCCTCAGTGTTAGCGATCATGTGAACATGTGATTTGAGTCTCCCTGGCAATTGAGCCCAACTATATTGCCATGGTTAACTTCTAGTATGCATGGCATTTCCTGCTACAGCTTTCCATGAAAGCTCCTGAGACTACAAAACTGTAGCTTCTCTGTAGAAGCACACAAATAATTACATGCAGTGGCAGTCTACCTCTGATCAGTGACCATTGCAGGGGGAGGTGTATGTTGTTTGGCAGTTTATCAGGCTGGTGGAGGGGTCTTCTTCGTGTTGCCTTGTGTGGGCTCACTAGCTGTCTGAAAAACCACTTCTGTCTTGCAGGAGAATGAGGAAGCAGAGCTGCTTCAGGCTATGGGCAGAGGCTCCCATTTTGGACTGGCTCGCCAGTGATTAAAAAAAAAACATCACAGGGGAGGGGATGGTATGGTGGGAGCTTTAAGTTTGTTTGGGAACCTTTAGTCTGCTGTGGTCCATCCTGCCCACTCTCTACGAGGAACAGTATACCTCAGAAGGGCAAAGGTGGTAGTTTGGGCATTCAAAAGCCTGTGTATCTCCACAGAAATTTCTTGCTGAAGTCTCCATGTCCATGAACTACAATTCCCATGAGGCCCTGCTGGCAGCATGTGCCAGAGTGGTGGTTTGATGACATTGCAGCACAAAGGAGGAAGTTTCCCCTGTTTCAAATGCATAATCGCTGCAAAAAACCACACAAAACTATGCAGTATCAGAGCACATGCATAGGTGGGGATCTTTTACTAAAAACATTTTTTAGATTTAAAGGGTCGGCAAACTGACTGCAGTGAAAACTGGTACATGCATTATAGCCCAAGGATCATGCAGCAGCAAAACTGTTCAATTCCCATTTGTGGATGTTTGACTAGATCAGTCTATATGACTCAGAAATGATTGCATCTGCCAACAAGTTATGTTTGACTATTGAACTTATTCACCACAATTTTTTTTAGCACCTTTAGTGGCAGAATACATCATTTACATGCAGAGGAGCCCACCAAATGTGAATTCCTTCTCGGGTGTTGTGTGACCCTGTCTGCTATTTTTGAGTGTCATCACTCTCTTGTGAATGGAATAGGCATTTAAGGATGTCCTATCCATCACTATTCTCTGTGTGACTTAATTTAAGAATTTTAGATTAAGATTGCCAAGAACTATTCATGTCAGTTGCCATTCCAACCTGCAGGGCATGGGATGGGGTCAGTGTAGGTTGGCCATTGTGTGGTAGCAGGAACTTGGAGAAACAATGAGTAGGAGGTTCATGTCGCAACTCAGTTAGGAAAGCAAGTCCTCTGGAGACAGAAAGCCTTCTTTTGAAATGAAATAGCTGTTACCTGCCCTGCACCCTTTTTTTGAGAGGGAGGAATCTGGAGCAAAAAGCAGCCTTTGCAGTCTGAGAAATCATTTGTCTTGCTGTCCACCTTTGCAGCCACAAGAGAGAAGCAGAGTTCAGTTCTTAGAAAGAGAACAAAGGAAATACAATGAAGCTGTGTGTGGCAAGGGGAGAGTTGACACAGGTGGGTTATAGGGGATTTAATGTTGCGTGTCTCTTAACAAAACACTCATTTAGAACTGCTTTGAAAAGAGGTTTCTTTTATCCTTCCTGGGCTGTTCGTTCAGTGACTAACTTCACTCTTCTATTCTCTCTCTCTCTACTATATGAATGTAGCAATAAGTCTCTATGCATAAAAATTAATGGGAAAAATTATTATAAATTTTAAACCAGGAAAATGTGAGTCACACTCATGTTTCTAGGGATCCCGTATATACAGCAATAAGCATGTATGCATAAATCATTAACATAATGAGACCAATAGCCATATACAACTGCACAGGCAGTAGAAAAGAGCAGGAGTCTGATAGCACCTTTAAGGGTAACAAAATTTGTGGCAGGGTAAGAGCTTTAAACAGACTAACAAATGCTGGCAGGGGGCTCTTGGGAATTGTAGTCCATGGACATCTGGAGGGCCGCAGTTTGACTACCCCTGCACTAGGCCATGCTGAAAAGTGATCGATGTAGGTATGCAACTTCTGGAGTTCTTCTCTCCCTCCAAAAGGCAGAGATTGGTCATATTTGTCAAATATCTCTATAGTTGTACAAGGCTATTGGTCTCATTACGAGTTAATTTTTATTCATAAATGTTGTCACATCATATACACAAGATCCCTAGACTCATCCTTCCATGGTTCAAAATAGATATATTTTTTTTCATCCAGTGACTGGCATTCCATACTATGACTACTGTGAAAGTCTCCTAGATGCCATTAACATTGCACGATGCAGAGATTCTTGTGTTGATTAGGAATTAAGGCTGTGTGGCATTTAGCCCAAGAAATATTATACCAGGTCTTTGAAGATACATACAGCAGAGAGGAAATTAGAGTGAGAAATCTTCAGAGGACCATCACTGTGAATTAGGGGTGGGTGATTCGGTTGGGATAAGCCAAAAAATAGCCAAATTAATGCTGAGTGATTCTCGGTTGGCAAATGGGTGGTATCAGGATTTTGGTACTTTCTGGACATATCCAAGCCAGATCGCCCATCCCTGCCAAATCGCCCACTTTAAATTAGCTGAATCAGTGGTGCCAAAATCACAATTCGGCCACAATTCAGCCAGTTTAAATGCCTCTCACCCATCCCTTTCATAGGCAATGCCTGTGAAGGCAGGGGGAAAGAGCATGCCCAAGCAGCTGTGTGAATACTTAATGGAGAGAAATATTGAGAATAGTGGTATCCAGGAAATTGGTTGCTGAGTTTGGAAGCTGCCTGTTAAATTCTGTTACTTTGGACAATTTTATCTTTTCATTTTTAATAGGAACTACATAAATCACAAAAAGTAGCATTTTATGCAACAACCCTAACATTATGCATGTATCTGAAGGGGAAAGGAACAGGCTTTTCAAGAAGAAGGAGATTCTGGTACTCTCAAAGACTAACATTTTATTTTCTGGTCTGCGTACTTAGAATCTGTTTTTTCATAAGCTGTTTTTCAAGCTAGATCACTGAACCAACTTGATGGCTGCATTTGAAAAAAAGAAGTGAAACTGCTATTTGGTGTGTATTTTTACACTCATCATGATAATACCAGTGTTTTTGACACATGAAACCTTTCAGTTAGGTCCTTTGGAATGGAGTGGGTTGATTTTGCTTCTTCCACCAAGCCTTTGGCATGACAACTGCTAAGGGAAGCAGATGCCACTTTGCTCTGAGTAAATGTGACAAGATGCAGAACTGATTTTCATGGATTGTCATGACTGTAGAAACACTCCACAGTACTGATGGTTGCAGGTCAGTTGAGTGTAACGCTTTCATAAGCCAAAGAGGTTGTATAAGAATGGTTTCCATTCAAAACGGATGGGGAGGAGATCCACTGCATTCGTAGTCATCAGTGCTTCCTAAATGCCTGCTACTCCTTAACACAGATTTCTTCTCCTCAAATTCTTCTATAATACCTTGAGCATTTGCTTAGCAAAGACTCTAAATCCAGCTTCTTTGTAACCTTTGTATATTTCTAATAAAACCAATGTGATCATGTTGCAGCACTTTGCCATCTTAGAAATACTTGTTTCATTTCTTACGTGCAATCCTATGCAGAGTTACTCTTTTTTAAGCCTATTGATTTTGATGGGTTTATGCTGGAGCAACGCTGCTCTGGGATGCAGTATAAGTGAACTGTTGAGCCAGACTCAAAAAAAGGTTGAGAAGGGAGAGATATATCCAGCCCACCATGATCCTTTTCTTGTTCTACTGTCTACCCAGGCTGATTTCAGATTTTGGGTGCCTCCAAGAGCATGCTGTCCCCTTCCCAGGCACTAGTGTGATCTCTCAGAGATTATTAATTTCCTAGTTAACTGTTGCTGTTGCTCCTGGTAGCCATTACTGGCTGCTTGAACAAATGAGTAAAGAGTAGACCACTGCTGCCTGCCCCCTTATTTGGCAAAAGAGGTGTGGAGCAATGCAAGGAGCTGCCACCCAACATTTGTGATCATGAACATCACAAGAGCCAGTCTTGCCAGTATGGTCCAGTGCCTCCACATGGACAGAGGTATGATGGCTGCTTCAGCTTCCCAAGGTCATGGGGCTCAGGAAAGTTGCCCAGTATTGCCTATCCCTGATTAGGGATGGGCATTTTGTGATTCATTTTGGTTCATGTCATGACCAAATCATGAACAGATATGAACTAGGAGGTTGTTTGACAAACCAAACCCATTTGTATCAGTTTGTGACCCCTTCTTTCTGCTCCTTACCACTTTTTGTGAAGCGCTTCTCAGAAAGTGGCAAGGAGCAGAAAGTAGTTTAAATGGCTCAGAACCAATTAACCCCTTGTTTTCTTCTGCCTGTCAAAAGAGGTGAAGAGCAGAAATCAAGGATTTAAATGGTTCCGAGCCATTAGAACCCCTGCTTTCTGGTCCCTGCCACTCATCTGATTTTTGTGAAGAGTATAAAAAAGGGTATTAAATGGCACAGAGCCATTTAAACCCTGCTTTCTGCTCCCCATTTAATCTCACAACATGAATAGTAGAAGGGAGCAGAAAGCAGGAATCATGAACTGTCTCCATTCATGAACCAACCCCCCCAATTTGTATTGGCTTGTAGTTCACTTCATGGTTCAGCCATGAATCATAACACACTGCAAACATACATCCATCCCTAATTACAATTGATCTCCAGAACCCAGATCAGTTTCCCTAGAGCAAATGTCTGCTTTAGTGGGTGGACCATATGGTATTTTACTCTCCCTAAGCCCTACCATTCCCAGGCTCCAGCCCTGTATTTTCCAAATCAGAATTGGTAGTTGGTGTTTCTGGAACTGATGCCCTCACGGTATCTCTTCTTCTTCTCTGCTTATTCTTTACCTCTGTTGCCCTTCCCTCTCACTTACCAAAATGCAGGTGTGCCCACATCTTACTTGTTACCTCTTGACATCTTTGTCTTTGCCAGGCTCATTAGCTCCAATCATTGAAGTCACTTCCTATACTGAGATAATTTGGCCATGTATCGTCTATAACAGGGCAGCACAGGACAGTGTTTCAGGGCCTTTTTTGAAAGTGGGGAGTGGCCCTTGATCTTCAGCTGTTACTTCTGTGGTGGTAGTGGTGGTAGTGGTGGTAGCGCAAAGTGTTGTCAAGCCACAGCCAATTTACGGTGACCCCTAAAGTGGTTTTCAAGGCAAGAGGTTATCAGAGGCGGTTTGCCACTGCCACTTCCTGCATCTGCATAACAACTGGGAACTTCCTTGGTGGTCTCCCATCCAAGTACAAACCAGAGCCCACTCTGTTTAGCTGCTGAGATCTGATGAAATCGAGTAGCCTGGACCACCTCTTCCATCTATGCACACAAAGACGTTTCCCACACGCACTTAAAAATGTCTCCCTTCTTCTAAATGGGCTTAGGAAATTTCAAACTAAAATAGTTTCAGGGACAGCTTCTAATGCAAGCGAGCTGTCTAGTCCTTGCAGGCTTTGATGCAGAAATATAAGCACTTAATGAAGCATTTCTTGGGGCATGACCTATTAGCTACCAGTATTAGATATGTAATCTGTATTCCAACTCTGACAATGCTGACACAAGCTTCTTGGGATGAATTCATGACAGTCTGGTGACTTTTGACTCTGATAGTTTTCTCCCTGTAAAATAGCACCAAGGCTTTTGAGGTTTTATTTTTCAATCTTGGATGATCAGTACTCAATTGAGAGCCAAAGCTAACTTTTTTTAGTTATGGGATACTGCTGAAAAAAGTAGAGGGAAGCTTCCGAAGGGAAGATTGCATATGAAAAGGAAGGAATGAAGAAAAGGAGGGAGAGAGAAAGTGTGGAGATTAGAGAAGAATCGAAAGGACTGAATGTTGTTTGTTGTGCTTTGTATATACCTTTACTCATATTCCAAGCAGTGGTTTGAAATAGTGGAACTGAAAGCATTTGTTCCATTTAAAGAGTCTGAATTTTGACTGGAAGACTCCAGCAAGAATAGAAATCCTCATCAGCTAAACATAATTTTCTCCCCACAAATATGCCTCTTAAAATACTGGAATCACTAGAAACTGGTCAACAAAAGTTCTTGTTAGAAGTGTTCTCCTAGTTGCTTATATTTCCCCTTTATTTGAATCTGAGCCATCTTCCAAACAGATCAAGATGGGTAGCGATATTTGTCTTTATTAGAAAGGAGCCAAAATTCAGTGGCACCTTAAAGACTACCAACGTTTGTGGCAGGGCATGATCGTTTGGGAGTCACTACTCACTTCTTCAGATGCAGCGAGGATGAGATTTCCCTTAGCCCACTGATTTCAGAAGCCTCATGAAATAGTAGGTGAATGGTAATAGCAGATGTGATTGGATTAGGTGTGACATACAGAGGGGGTGGTTTGGGCACTTCAACACCTGAAGTGGCCATTCGCTCCCGCCGCAGCCATGGTTGTGAAAGAACCTGGTGTATAGAGGCTATGTATAAATGGAGGTGAATAGTGGTGGTGGGACTTCAGATTTTCTAAAGAAATCAGGAAACATCTCTGAACTTCACCAGATGAAAGCCAAGAATCTTTCCTCAGTCTCAGGTCATACCCAGTTTCAGCTTTGTCTCTGTGCTGGTTATATGTTTGGCCAATTTGCTCTGAGGAAAATAGGAAGCTGGCTTACTTAGAAGTTGAGCAGAAATCTTGTTCTGTATTCCTTAGCTGAGCTGTGCTTTATCTATTTCAGAGAGTGAGACATTTTGGAGGAAGGAGAAGAGGTTGCTTGCAGAAGGGGTGTGGGAACCCTCTGCACTGAAAAATCAATCTTTCCTTCTTCTTGATGGCAATGGCTAGAAAGTATGATAGTTCAAGTTTCTGCCTTTTTACTGGCTGACCTTGAGTCACTGCAGGGCTTTCAGAATATTGTGAGTAATGTGTGCATTTCAGGATTATACAAGCCAGCCATTTCAACTGCAAAAGCGCTCCAAGAATCTGCTCTGCAGCATCGTTACCCAGTTGGTACAGCTCAGTCTTTTCCATTAGAGAGCCTCAAAGCAAGAATGGAACCCGTCCAGCTAAAAAGTAACTATCGCTATAAATTTCATTGCCTGCAGTTCATCTAATAAGCAATTCAAATATGTTTTCTGATGTGTCGTCCAGTTCTGCCTATCTATAGAGAAACGTCTGGACTGACCTTAGTCTATTTATAACAGCCTAGGTTCTGTTGTTTCATTTTAACTGTGGTGGAGATTGCATGGTTTTGGAAAGTGCAGGCACTGTTTCTTTTTAATTGCTTATGCAAATTCACAAAATGCACTGGCAGAAGGAGAGTGTGCAAATATATGGTACAGTTTAACAAATTTGAATTTGTGTTTTAATGTGTTTGAGATAGTTTTGTGTTGTTTTAGTCACATGGTTTCACTAGGGGGCTTTTTGCACGCCTTCAAAATCGCACAATGGTTGCCAATTGGAAACGCTATTGATTTGCCATAACGCACGACGTCGTAGACAATCTGCCACACACCTGAAACCAATCTGCAAAAAGCGCTTCCTTGTAGCGCTTTCAGGGGAATCCCAAAAAGTGGATTCACCCTCCGGAAAGCGCTACACTCTTGCAACCAATCTGCAACACTAGCGAAAAAGACCTGTGCGTTAACATTGTTGCGGTTTCTTCAAAGTCCCTCCTCCTGAGCCTGTCCTCCAAACTTCCGGCGAAGCGATCACCATTTTTTTTTCTCCGAGCGAGCGGGGATAAATGCACCAGCGAGCCTCTTTCTGTTTAGAGGCTTCCCTGGCTTCAGTCCTTCACCTTTAGTCACTAAGCACAAACCACATAAAAGCCCATTTGCTGAAATAAAGTCCCTTTATTTTTTACACATTAATTCAGCCGAAAATTGGGCCCGTGAGAGGGGGGGGGATTTTTTTTTTATCACTCGAGGCAGCGTGGCAACGATCATACGATCAAACGACAGCTCACATTAGGCAGCTGGATGGGTCTCTCCGTTGCAACGAATCTACACAGATTCGTTACAATGGGTCTGTTTTTTTAAAAAAAAAACTTTCTTAAAGGGAAAGGGGCTGTTTGGGAGCATGCTAACGGCTGCCCATTTGCTGCTTGACGGCCAGGGGCGGGACGAGCTTGGCAATAGCGCTTCCTTTTCTGCCGAGACCGGAAGCTGTGGGAAACGCTACAAAACGCAACTGGATTCCACTACAAAGGCAGGTATGCATAACGACGAATTCCACTATTTTAAATGGCGATTTTTCATTCAGTGACCAATTTGCAACAAAGATCCCGGTGCGTAAAGCCCCCAGTTGTTCCTTTGATGATAGTCTTGTGATGGTCCCAGGATCTCTTCCCTCCTTTGACAAGGCCTTGAACTCATATTCAGATGAATGCTCATAGTGGTTGTGGTGGGGAGACAGTGTCTTCTGTTGTCAGCATGGGGCAGGAACAGCATGTTTGTTCTCACTCTCTAAGTGCATTGAGTTCTCTGTATATATGTGTATTTCTTCAGTATTATAGTGAGTTGATCATCAGAGCTGCTTGGGAGTGCACCTGGGTCCTAATGCCTTATAGTTTTCTCCCGCTCATCAGATATCCATATGATAGTGGTTGGGAAGCATCCAAATTTTCCATTCATGAGAATCTTACTGTGCTTCCCAAGAAGGTTGGGGACCATTCAATTTGACTGGAGTCACTGGAAGTAGAAGTCTAATGTCTCTGAATGTATATCTTGGGAACTAGCCCTTTTGCTGCTTAGAAATCTTTCCAGCTATTGCTGTCTCTTATTTCACATCAAACTATACAATTGTGAGTGATTCTATGAAACTCAGTGATGCTGAGCCAGTGTATTCGGACGTCTCACTCAGAACTGCTTGCTCTGTATTGATAACAGCTCAATGTGGTTTCTGACAGAAATCCTTCCCAGCCTTGCTATATGTTCATTACAGTTTAGTCTGCCATTCTTCTGAGGAGCTCAAGACAGTATCCAGTGTCTCCTCCCCCTCACCTTCTCCATTTTAGCCTCACAACAACAATGTTGTGAAACACGGTAGGCTAAAAGAGTGGAATTAAGGTCTCCCAGTGCTCTGTGGGCCTGACTGGGAGTTTAACCATGGATTTCCCCAAGCCTGACTACTATGCCATGCCATCTCTGGAGACTGAAACCAAGACGTTCAGCATACAAAGTATGTGAACCTCCATGTTATAAATTTATAAATTTGTTCATTGAAATATTTAATCTCTGCCTTTCTGCTTGGCACAGAGTAGCTCACCAATTAAATCATACAAAACTCAATGAAAGCTAATACAATGGCCTTGCAGTGCCTCCTAAATATTCCTAAGTACTGTCTGCACTCAACATTTTCCCCCACTGTTGATCCTCTGACAAATTCTGATTGATCTGTACCTGGATCTTGAAACAGATCTGCAACGTTCCTTTTTCCTGACTGGAAACAGCTTTTACTAAGTTACTGCATTCTGCACTTGAATCATTCCATTTATCAGTCTCTAGTCTCCTTCATGCTTGCTCAGGGGGGTGTGGGTGGCCACTTTCACTTTCATCTCTTTTCCCAGCCATCTCTGGAGCTAGAGTGTGTGTGTGTGTGGGGCGGGGGGCGGGGGAGGTCCAGACAGCATTGAAGGAGCACTAGGCTGGAGAGGGCTTTATTTCCAGCCTTTTGTCCCCTGACTCTAAAGCCAGAGAAACCTGAATGAAGGGGGAGGGGGGAAATCTCCTACAGTATTTTAATTGATGCCCCAACCAATCATCAACAAACTACCATGCTATGTCAGTAGTGGAAGCGCAGAAAAGAGGATGGAAGATAAACTGAAAAAAGCGGACATCTGCACTCGCAATACTGGGCTTTCAGAGTACATTTCTCAGATTTAGCAAATAATATCAGCTCCCAGATAGCCCGGAGAAAAGATTGTGTCACTGCAGAGTCAATCATGGACATTGCAGATGGGATATTTAAAGTAATCAAAATAGAAATCAGAAAAGGTACAGTTTGCTTTTTATAATCTGTGCTGATAGGAGATAAAATGACCAGTGCAAATAAGACCCTAGATATGAGGCCCCTGCTCTCTATGAGACCATGTTCCATAAGGTGGGAGCTGTGATAGAAATTGCATGGGCTTTAGTAGCGTCAGACAGGCTACCTTCACTGGCAGAAGAGCTAGTAGCATGTTACTGGAGAATCTTAATTGGAGCATGGGGATCTATGGGAAGAGACGGTCCTTTATATATGTGGGCTCAGGGTTGAGAAGAGCTTTAAATGTCATAACCAACACAGTAAACTGAACTCTGAGGTCAACTGGAAGTTATACTGGTGATAGAGAGCCATCTGGATATAGTGGTTAAGAGTGGTGGCCACTAATGTGGAAAACTGTGTTTCATTTGCAGTCATGCAGCCAGTAGGGCGATCTTTAGGCTAGTCACAGTTCTTCCAGAGTTCTCTCTGCTCCACCTACGTCACAGGATATCTGCTGTGGGAAGAAAAAGGGAAAGTAATAGTAAGCCACTTTAAGACTCCTTTAGGTAGTGAAAAGGGATATAAAAGCCAACTCTTCTTTTTCATATATGCCTGGCTGTTGGCCCCTAACATAATCTGGTTGCATATTCTGAACTACCCGCAGCTTCTGAACTGCTGCCAAGGACAGCTTAACATAGACCTCCACTGCAAAGTTAAAAAAAAGCATGGTTCATTGTGGGAGAGAGTTGGTGAACCGAATGCAGCTGATCAAAGCCACTATTGGCCACCGCAACAACCTGCTTTGCCAACAGCAAAACTCTGCTGGGATAAATGGTGTGGATTTCAAACAACTACCTCAGGGATACATTCTCTATGTATTGTGACCAAGCTAGCATGCCGGATCAGGAAGTAGAAGCTGTAGATGCAACAATGAAGTACAGCAGGTGAGGAACATGGAAAGTAAATTAAAATTTAATTATAGTGCCTGCCTTTTGGGTTTCAGCCATATGGAGATACTTATACCTAGTCCAGGAAATGGGACCCTGTCCTACATTTAACCCATAATTTTACCATCTTTCTTTTTCTTTGACAAATAATACTCAATTGCCCATTCTGTACAGCAGCAGTCACGCCGGGCCACTGCTGGTGTATTACTGCAGAGCAGCATGCTCTGCAGCAATTTATGGCCACACATTTCAGCAGGATACTATATGGGTCCTGGGTCCTATCTATCTGTGGGACCACTTATCTTCTTATGCCACCTGCAGAGCATTGTGCTCTGCAGGTATGAATCTGCTGGTTGTCTTGGGCCCCCAGGATGTTCGCCTGGCCTCAACCTGGGCCAGGGTTCTTTCAGCCCTGGCTCGAGCCTGCTGGAATGAGCTCCCGGAAGAGCTAAGGGCCCTGTTGGAGTTGTCAGCTTTCCACAGGGCGTGCAAACCAGGCATATCATTGAGGCCAGGGGAGCATCCCTGTTGGTACCATCTGATATCTCCATCTAAGACCAATATAGATCAGCTAAAGATCCAGTTTCCAGAACTACATGCTGAATGGAGGGAGAGGGTAAGTTAACATTTTATGCTCCGCCATCTTGTTAGTGTGACTTTATATTGTTTTAAGGGTATTGTTGGGGATTTTATTGTATTTTAATCATCCTTGTAAACCACCACAAGTGGCAATATATAAATATAATTATAAATAAATCAAATAAATAAATGCCTGGTGGCCCAATGAAACGTGTCCCCCCGGGAAACAAAGCAGCAATGGATTCGTTTGTTGTATGCGGGGGGAGGGGTATTTTGCAAAATAAAACTAAATGTCCTGGTCTGCCCCACAGCATGGCAAAGTGCCACAAAGCCCAAAAGAGCAATTTTTGCCCCCTCTAGGCCACCATAGGACAGAGCTCGTCCCTGGCCATATGGGTCTGCCACAGGACAGACCCTGTTGGCATCCGCAATAGACTAAGAGAACTGAGAAAGTTCCATGTTCCGCTAGCTCGGGGATTCTGGGGCTTGATCTACACTAGGCCTGGGAGGGTGGTGGTCTGGTGGCATCATGTAGAAGCAGGAATTTGCCCTGCTTCCATATGACTGCCCTCTCGGCCTTTTCTGCCCATGCGGAATCAGCCACACAGATACAAGTGTAGAATAGCATTACTATATTTGTCTCTTCACTTGGATCAGAGCAAAGGAAAGATGGGTTCCTTCTCCAAAGATGAAACAATGCCCCCTTTAAACATTGCTGGTGCATCACCTTGTTGGTTCTAGGTGGCTGACCTAGAAGGATTGTTGAATTTAAGCAATGATCTTAACGACCATTACCTCCGAGTCTGTAACTTTGTGAAAACGCAATGCAATTAGACTTTCAGCTTCACTGGGATATTTTGCTGGCTCTGCCTGGCTGCCTGCCTCTCATCAAACCAGTGGAGAAGAAGAGAAAGCTCTGAAAAAGATCTACATCCTTTGTGAAAGTAAGGAGGGCAGCAAAGTCCAAATGCCTGCAATAAAAAAATATTGGGCAAGCAGTCAAGCTTCTTCCCAAGCTGCTCATAGATCCGTCTTCTCTGTAGTGGGTTTTGCTCATTCACTTCAACTATTTCTCATTCATCATGTGTGAACTGTGTGTATAAAAGGCTTTTTATTTCATGCAAAGAAGTTATGTTCTTACCTTATAGTCTTGTAACAGGCCCTAAAGCTGCTTACAGAAAAAGCTAATGGTATAAAAGCAGGTTTGTAAAAAAAAATCCCACAGCACCTAAAACAGCCAATTAGAATATAACTGTGACAAAAATGTTGCTGAAATCAGCCAGAAGAAAGAATAAATAATACATTTGTCATGAAACCGAATAGCACAGCTTAGCCTGAGCCCATCAGAGAGCAAAAGCTAAGCAAGATTGCCATGGTTAGTGCTTGGATGGGAGACCTCGAGGAAGATGAGAGTTGTTATGATGTAAGGCAATGGCAAATTGCCTCTGCTCATCTCTTGCCTGGAATGCTGTGTGGATAGAGTTACCCTAAGTTGGGCCAATTCCGCATGGCAGAAGCTGAACTGTGCCACCACTTTTGTGTTGCTGCGGAACTGCACCTAGCATCCCACTGAAATCAGTCCCCACAGGAAACAAAGCAGCAACAGATTAGTCCACCCTGCAACGTGGCAAAGTGCCACAACGCTGATGGAGAATTTTTTACCCCCTCTGGACTACTGCTGTGGGATGAACTCAGAAAATTTCACGATCCCTTAGCCTGGGGCTTCTGGGGTCTGATCCGCACCAGGCCTGGGAGGGTGGAGGCATGGTGGCAACATCATATGAAAGCAAGGATTTACTCTGGTTCCCATGCGGAATCAGCCTTGTTGCAACTCAACAGTGTGTTCTTCTTCTGTCACCAGCCATTCACATACTACAAAACTAGAAATTTGGTAGACCTCCTTTAGAATCATAGAATCATAGAGTTGGAAGGGACCTCATGGGTCATCTACTCTAACCCCATGCACTATGCAGGACACTCACATCCCAATCGCTCATCTACTGTAACCTACCACCCCTTTGCCTTCACAGAATCAGCCACTCCATCAGATGGCTATCCAGCCTGTTTAAAAATGTCCAAATCAAGCAAATTCCATGATGAGGGTGCCACCACTAAGAAGACCTTTTTCTTGTTGCCTTTAATCAAGCAAATTCCATGATGAGGGTGCCACCACTAAGAAGGCCTTTTTCTTGTTGCCTTCCCAGCTTTAGAAAGTAAAGACATTAAGAATACAGCCTTCTGTAATTATTTAACGTTAGGGTATGAGCTCAATTTTCAATAGGATTCAGAAGAGCTATATTGGCTCAACTGTAGGTAGTCTAAACAATAGTGCCCAAATATTCAGAAGTCTGTGCTCCCCTTAGAAGTTTTGATTTTGCAGAAAAATTCAAATGGAAGGGCAAATTTAAGAGACTATGACTCAAAAATGGGGGGTCTGAATGTTCCAAAATTTAAGAATGTTAGGTGGTTTGTGGGGTTTCTAAAACAATTTCCATTATGTCTAAAACAATGTCCCCTGTATTTGTATTTGTATTGTAGGCTTTAAATCTTTCTAAACCTAATTCTTAAAAAGAGTGGGGTTTTTAATCCCCCTAAAAGGATAAGGATTTTGAGGAATCCCTGCACCAAACTTATTCCTCTGAGAAAGTATAGATGATATTAGAGCCAGCTTAGTGCAGTGGATGAGTGGCGGTCTCTAATCTGGAGAACCAGCTTTGATTCCCCACTCCACATGCAGCCAGCTGGGACAATTAGACATTTGGCCACCTTATCATTGTCAGAACTCTCTGGAAATGTCACAGTGCTGACTTGGGAATATTTAGGAAATAAATAGCGTTTTGATTTGGGTGTAGCTTGGTTACTATATTTTTTTTGGTTGTTGTTGCTTTCTTTCTGGGTGGTCTTGATCATGTGAGAACTCTTCACAAGGTTATGCAATGATGACAGCCTGAAGCCTTGCAAAAGATGTGTGTCTGTCTCCTTGTAGAGAAATGAATTGCTTCGTGACATGAAGCTGTTTTATATTGAATGGGATATCGGACAAAGAAAGGTCTTGCTCAGGGTTTACGCTAAGATTTTATTCCACTGTACAAACAGGCAGTACATCTCCTTCCCTGAGCATATTAAAAAGAAAAGAAGGAAGTAAGAAAGGAAGGTAATCAGTATTCTTTTCATTTTCTATTTTTTTTAACTAATCTTTTATTTCTGCATGTAAAATATCTAGCTTTGCACAGTGGCAGTATCGTAGCCAATGAGGTTAATCCGAGGCACGATTATTACTAATTGAAAACTTTTCCCAATACCCCGCCATGACGACATGAAATATAGTGGGCAAAATATCTATTTTGCATTAGTTTGAGCTATCTAAAAGCATTTCATAAAAACAGGAAAAATCCAGACCTGGATAGCCCAGGTTAGTCTGATTTAGTCAGATCTCCAAAGCTTGCGCGGTTTAGCCTTGGTTGATATTTGGATGAGAGAACAGCAAAGATGGAGGAAGGCAATGGCAAACCACGTCTGAATGTATCTTGCTATATAAACTCAACTGTGTCTCTGTAAGTCTCCCATGACTCGATGGCACTTTCTGCTCCAGTGTGCTGCCACTTCAACAATTACAGCATCCAATTAAACTGCTCATGACAAAGATTCTCAATTTTTCCAAGCTCTTTTAAGCACTGCAGCCTTGCAAAAGCTCTGGAAACAGGTTAACGTGACCACCTTGGGAAAGTCATTCTTGAGGGCTGAAACTACAGTAAAAAATGACTGAGATTGCACAGTGGTGGATCTGATTAACATCATGGAGAAAACAAAATCAGCAAAGATCTGAACTGGGAGAGATGGTCTTTCAGATGTATGGAAAGATAGGTGCAAACTGAACCAAAAGACAAAATTCATGATGAAATTTTCCCTATAAGTGGTTCACAATGTGTCCTTGGCCACAATCCACAATGTATCCTTGGCCACAGTCTTCCACAAACTTTGAAGGCAGTTCATGGGGTTCATGCCAGTTCCTGGCCAGAGTAGAAAACCACAAAAACAGCAGAGCAGCTAGGAGTGCTCTCACCACTCAGCTGTTTATGCTGCTTTCTGAAGACCCCATTTAAAGGGATGGTGGTTCATCAGGGAGTGAACGGGTTCTGCTTGTGGTTTGGCGACGGACTTAACGAAACTGAACTTTTGTCGTTCAAGCCCATCCTTTGTTTTATGTAACCCACCTCGAGCCTCCGGGGGGAGGCGGGATATAAATAAAATGATCTGGGCCTCAGGCCATGTAAAACTGTGAAGGCAATGACCATCATCTTAAATTAGATCTAGAAACATATAGGCCATCAATGAAGAGGTGTAACATTTGAGGACCTTAATCGCACATCCATGTTCCAGAGAGCTGTGTTCTGTACTGGATGGTCTTCAAAGGCAACTCCACATAAAACAAATTGATATAGATCACCAATGCACTGTTTAGCATTGCCTGTTACACACAATGTTTTTTTTAGACAAATATCACCCAAACTATTAGGAGGTTAAAAGGACTAAATGCACTGTAAAAATTAAAGTAATACTTTAGATCAGTGGTCCCCAACCCCCGGTCCACAGCCTGTTGCCAGGCCGCCAGAGCTCCCTCTCCCCCCCCCCCCCCGCAGTGAGAAGCTCACCAGGCCATCAGCAAATTGGCCGCCAAAGTGGCTGATTAGCTTGAAGCTTAGCAAGCTTCTTGCTGCGGGGGTGGGGGAGGGAAGCACGGCCAGCGGCACACCGGTGGCACAAACACGCATGTGTGGACCTGCCGCACATGTGCGTTTGCATGCACACAACAGACATGTGTGCATGTTTGCGGCCCCACCGGGGCACAAACACACATGCATGGCAGATTCACACATGCGCGTTTGCATGGGGCTGCCGCACATGCGTGGGGCCCCGGATCACCCTCTCCCCGCACCCCTAGGCAGCGGTCTGCAACCTGAAAAAGGTTGCAGACCGCTGCTTTAGATTATTGCATTTATCGATAAAAGCACAGATAAAACTAAAACAAGATTTATAATCTACAAAATAACTTTATCTTGATGGTACTTGTATGAAACAACCTTGCTCCTGGTTAATCCTCATGTACCCAGTTGCACAGGAATTTTGTTTCCAGTGTACAAAATATGTTACAGTAAATTGCAGTCTTTTCCCAACACCTGCTACCTGATTCTTTTAAACTGAATATGCCAGAAGCTGAACTTGGGACTGTCATGGACAGAAGGCTGTCCTGCCTTTGAAGGGGAAAACAGTCACGGGAGTTCTACTCTGGCACCCAATCACCTTTGAGAAGGGGGACAGATATTTGAAGGGAAACACAGCAGGAGTTCAGTTTTGCCTTCGAGAGAGAGAACAGAGAGAGTTCAGGTCTGGCTCAGGAAGAGCAGACAGAGGGAAGGGTGGCTCTGCTTGGCCATGTGGCAGAACGATTTGGCTCTGCTTCTGACAGAGGATTAGAGCATCCAGTTGTTAGGTGTGTTTCTGGCATCGTGTGCCATCTAGTCTGACTCTAAGGAAGTATCTGTAACCAGTATAATAAACATGGTAAGGGGTCCGAGGAGGAGTTGGGCCTCATCATTTAACAGCCGCTAAGCACTCCTGACTGCCGCAAATCTCTCCACTCACACGTCCTCATTTGCAGGCACATGCCCTTCCAGACTGGACATCATTCCACTTTTCCACTCCCACGCTCTAGCGCTCATTGTATTCCTGGATACAACACGCTATGCCCCTAGTTTTAACAATAAAGAAATTACTCTCTAAATTAATGTGCCTCAGCCAGGTTTCTTTTTTTCTGGCTGGAGACTTGTGCTTCTGCTCTGTTCCTTGAAAAACGCTTGTAAATAAATATTCTTGTTGTTATTGTTAATATATAATTCCTGCCTCAGTGACCTCCATATTCTGCTTGTGCCCCACAAAGCTTACCTCACAGCAGTTAACCCAAAGCCTATAAATTCACCCAGTATCTGAGGGGAAGGTTTATAGTTTAAAATAAACCTGGTTCCTCAAAATCATAGAAGGCTGTATGGGTCCCCTCAGTGGATAGAACCGGCCTGTCACAGGGATGGATATGGTCCATAGTTCCTTGTGTTCAACAGGAATCGTTTGTTTCATTAGTGAAAGACACTATTGGTGGTCTCTCTTCCCCATAGAGGACTCATCAAGCTAAAACTCTTGTATGACCAAGAACTGGCTTTTAGAAAAATTATCTCTTTGTTGTTTATAAATGCGCACTATGCATCGTATCACTTTTCAGCACATGTGGAATACATTAGAGTACAGGCATTTGACTGAGGCCAGGCCAACCAACCAATATCTGCAAGGCCCTGCCCCCCCTCCCCCCAGAAACCCACTAAGACTCCTGGACCTGTTCAAGTTACCACTGTTTATGTTATAATGTTACACTGTTACGTTATGCTGACACCTGGTTTATCAATAATATGAATGTTCTTATATGTATGTTTCCATGTATAGTTTCAGTTATATGTAAACTGCTCTGAGCCTTCGGGGAGGGCAATATATAAATATGAATAAATAAAATAAATAAATTAATTAAAGAAGCTAAATGCATCCATCTCTTCCGATGAACTTTCCAGCTTTACACAGAGTAAATTGCGCTGCCAAGGACTCTTCTTTAGCAAGCACAGTTCATTCATACTGGGGGAAACCCCATATTACAAATTTAGGCCTTGAGCCCTTTCACTGCTTCAAGTTGTGGCTTATGGCTATGAGCATCTTCATACTTCCATAGCAGGTTTGGCAAAAATCATCTCGCCCCAGTAATACTTGTCACTGCAACAAAATTATATCATGTTCTCCCACCTACCCCAATGTCACAATAAACTGTCAATCTGGACTTTCAGGATTTGTTGCCAGTTTGGGCTATGAAGATTTTTGAAATAAATTAAATGGTACTCTGATACCTCAATGGCATTTTTTAGAATTATACCATCCAGGAGAAGAGACGTAAGAATGCTGGCAACTCAAAGCTCAGGAAGCATGTTTATACAAGAAATGCTTTCATCTGAATGAACTCCAGTATATGTTAACACTGGTCATACTTAGAGCCCTTATCCTTCTCAGTTTGAGAGCAAATTGCTGAAGTGAATTGGATTGAACCAGAATTAATTTCTCACGACACATTCCTTATTATATCATGTCACAATGGTCTTGGCACTAATTGAAACCTGCCTCAGGAAGTGCGCATTCATTCTTCGTTACCTTTTGGTTTTCATTAAACTGGTTTAGTGGCTAGAATAATTATCTCCTGGATATGGGTTTTTTTTTTAATAGAGCAGAAAATGCTGCTTCTAACTTGCAAAGCTAAAGGTGTTCCTAGATGCCTTCCCATTATTACAATGGCTGAAGATTGTATTTTATAACTCAGCTCTTCCCATGTCTTGGAAATAGGAGATGAACTGTGCAGAATGGCAATATTTATTATTAAATAGCAATGACTGGATTTTAAGTTTCATGTCATGTCATGTCATGTCATGTCATGTCATGTCATGTCGGACTTTAACTATAATGAACCACTCTGAGCTTCTAGGGAAAGGTGGCATATGAATACACAAATATATAAATAATAATGGTTAAAGAGGGTGATTTGGGATGGTGTTCTATCTATCCATAGCCATTTTAAGGCTTATACTGCATTTTGTTATAACTCCCCCTCCCACATTTGTTCAAATTTGTGTATAGGATAAGAATTTGCTATCCATTGGAATCAAGATCAGAATTATGGTTTCTTGTAGAGAAGAAACATTTCCAATGCAGACTAAGGCCCCACTGCTTTCTACTGGGTACTGGGCATACTCTGGAAACACATGGAAACCTCTAGTACAAAGAAGTGTTTTGCTTTTGGCTTTTGTTTCATCCTTGCTGCCCTCAGATCCCTTTTTGAACATGTAGTAGGAGGCTTGTGTGAACTGAGGATGCTGTCTTGGCATCTCAGAGAGGTCTTCTGATGTGTATAGGGGTCACATCCCAGAGGACTCTGATCCAGAGAATGTAAAACATACACAAAAACTTATCTTGTGGTGTAGTGGTTAAGAGTGGTGGACTCTAATCTGGAGAACCAGGTTTGATTCCTCACTCTTCACATGTGGCCAGCTGGGTGACCTTGGGCTAGTCACAGTTCTCCTACAGTGCTCTCAACCTCACTTACCTCACAGGGTGCATGTTGTGGGGAGAGGAAGAAAAAGGGTTTTGTAAGCCACTTTGGGTTGTAAAAAGTAGGGTATAAAATAACAGCTCTTCTTCACCAACTCTTGTTCTGACAATGAAGGGACATTGAAGTATTGCACCTGATGAAAGATCTGGTCCCCATGTTCTTAGAGCCAGTGAGTTCCAGCTTTAAAAAAAAATCTATTACTTCCAGGATCAAAGATATTCCGTCTTCAGAAGTGAAGGTATGTAGTATTTTGTTGTGATGAGCTTTTAAACCCATTGCTGTGGAGACAGTTGAGGAAACTTTTCCTGCTTTACATAAACCATTGCAGAATTTTAGCAGTGCAGAATAATTTCATTCCAATCTCTGCCAAAACTTGATGGAGTGCATGGATAGTTCTACTGATCTCTTCAACAGGATATTCGCTGCACCTATTTGATCTGTGTCTTGGCTTGTTCTGTGCTGGAGAGTTGACATTTGGTTGTTGTTATGTGCGAAGTCGTGTCCGACCCATCGCGACCCCATGAACAATGATCCTCCAGGCCTTCCTGTCCTCTACCATTCCCCGGAGTCCATTTAAGTTTGCACCTACTGCTTCAGTGACTCCATCCATCCACCTCGTTCTCTGTCGCCCCCTTCTTCTTTTGCCCTCAATCACTCCCAGCATTAGGCTCTTCTCCAGGGAGTCCTTCCTTCTCATGAGGTGGCCAAAGTATTTGAGTTTCATCTTCAGGATCTGGCCTTCTAAAGAGCAGTCGGGGTTGATCTCCTCTAGGACTGACCGGTTTGTTCGCCTTGCAGTCCAAGGGACTCGCAAGAGTCTTCTCCAGCACCAGAGTTCAAAAGCCTCAATTCTTTGACGCTCGGCCTTCCTTATGGTCCAACTTTCGCAGCCATACATTGGTATAATGTTAATTTATATACTCAGATTCAAGTCAGAGAGAGGGAAAATGGTCCAGGTTAGGCAATCAAGTTGTACTGTACTATACTATCAAAGCTCAAGTTCTGACCTACAGTGGAAGTACCATAACAATTTTGATCTCTGCAAGTGAAGCAGTGAGACCAAAGCATCTCTTTCTCTCTAGAGAGAGACACCATGTTTGAATTATAGCCCCCATTTGACCTCAGAATGGGATGGGTTTGACATGCTTAATTTCTCTTTTCTATATTTATTTTAGATTTTAAAAAGAAAACCACTTAAGAAGTTAATTTATGTAACTCAAATATGTTAGTTCTTCAGCCAAATATATGTATTAGTGCAGCCTGGCTGGTATTTCAAATGATCATTGAAATTGATTTCTGAAGGGGTTAGTGGTTTTATGACATTAGGGAATGGATCCTGTGTTTCCTACAGCGACTCTAGTTTGGCACTCAATTTACAGAGGATCGGCTTCTTTTTCAACATTGATTATCGGTAATTAGGCATTCCATTCTTCTCGTCTTTTACTCTTCTTGTTAGAGTAGGTTTGGGGTTTGGCCTCAATCTCTGTATTTGAATTGCATGGCTTTGCTTTGGTGTTTAATGCATTTCATAACCATTTGGTTAAAGGAACACTGCCTTCATCCAGTGTCCCCCAAAGTTGTATGTGCTTCTGAGGGGGACTGATTGAATTGGTGGAGATGGGAGGACTGAAACACTGGCCTGTATGTTTGACTGCTACTCCCAGAGCTGCACAAGCTATGAATTTCTTTGCCCCACCCATTTCCACAGGTATTTTAAACCTCAGCTTGTCCTAAGTTTGAATCAAAGCCTTTGATCCCAGGTGAGTCATGCTGCCCAATCCACTGTCCACCTAGGATGATTTCCTGACTCCATTTGTAGCCCACCAAACTTTAATGAAACTCAAGGTGGATTGCACAGCTTAAAATAATGCAATCATAACAGTATAATATGTGCAACCAGCAATGCAATAATATGGGATTACACACACTGAAACCAATACACTGCATGCAATGAAACAGTGTAATACCGGTGACAAATAATGAAACAAAAGTGGATTTCAGATATAGAGAGATATAGATAGAGTATTATTTATTCAACAAACAAAGAAACCAAGACTTCCTAAAATATTACTGATATTACGCAGTACCATATAAGAAGGCCTTCATGAACAATTCCATGTTCTGTCTTCTGGAAGGATGTCGTACGTTCCTTTTTGTGTATCAGTTAAATTGTGATATGCAGTTTTCTTCTCTGGATATTTTGTTGCAAGACTCTATGGGTAACCCATGTGGGAAAAAAGCTGGTACAAATATCACCAAGTTCCATTTAAGATATTGGCTTTGGTATTCAAAGCCCTTCATGACATTGAAACCTCATATCTGTGAGACTGCCTCTCCAGCTATGTTCCACCATGATAACTTCACTCAGTTGAACACGGTCTTCTGCAAGTACCACACTGCAAATAGAAAAAATCAACAAACACCCATACTCATGAGTACTTCAGAACATAAAAGAAGCCAATGACTGATCCAGTTCAGCACTGTGTGTCATTCAGTGGCCAAAACTCAGGTGCTTTCAGAGGTCCACCTACAGGGTCAGAACTTCAGAAGCCCTCTCACTGTTGCTTCCCAAGCACCAAGAATACAGAGCCATTACTGCCCCAGATATAGGCCATTTCCACATGGAGGGGTAAAACACGAGTGGCTTCCTGCTTAGAAATGTGGGGTGGTAAATCTCAAGTTTGCAGCCCTCCTCATGGGGAGACTCATCTCATGTTTTCCCTCTGCCCCATCATGGCTTTTGCCTCCTGACAAGGCTGCAAAGGAAAGCAAACAAACTTCTCCCTCTGCTCCTTGGCTTGTCAATCACAGCAAGCCACCAATCACAGCACAGCAGTGCTCTTGTGGACTGAAACTTTCTCCTCCCCCCCCCAGCCACAAATTATTATTTTTTTTTAAAGGTACTTCTGCATTGCTATGCATTTTTAATAGAAATCAACACTGCCCTGTTGCTATGGAGAAACACAAGAAGGAGAAGGAGAAGGAGAAGGAGAAGGAGAAGGAGAAGGAGAAGGAGAAGGAGAAGGAGAAGGAGAAGGAGAAGGAGAGTTGGCTCTTATATGCCGCTTTTCTCTACCCAAAGGAGTCTCAAAGCAGCTTACATTTGCCTTCCCTTTACTCCCCCCACAGCAGAGGTGAGGTGGGTGAGGCTGAGAGACTGCACTGTGTCAGAACAGCTTTATCAGTGCTGTAGCGAGCCCAAAGACACCCAGCTGGTTGCATGTGGGGGAGTGCATAATTGAACCTGGCTCGCTAGATTAGAAGTCTGCACTCCTAACCACTATACCAAACTGGATACAGCATTCCCCCCTTTTTTGGAATTCATGTTCTTTTGCAGTTTATTTCTGTCTGAGAGGATTTCTAAGACCCTGAACATGATAACTGGAGTCCAAAAAGACATTTTGTGTAAATGGCTTTAAAACAAGGTGCTCAGACCCCTATATGATCAGGAGAAGGCTGCCAGGTCACCCCCTCCCCTTCCCAGCTCATTCCCCATCTCCAGAAAGCAGAAAAGGGGTTGTGTTTTGCCTGCTGATCCCAAGAAGACTGTGGACACTTTAAAGCAGGGGTCCTCAACCCCCGGTCTGCGGCCCGGTACCGGGCCGTAAAGGCCATAGTACCAGGCCGCAAGCGGCCGCACCTACCTCCCCCCCCCACAGTGAGAGGGGGGAAAAGAGGCAGGCGCGGCCGCCGGCATGCTAGCAACGCAAACGCGCACGCGCGGAGCTGCCGCACATGCGTGTTTGCGCCCCCTCCTGGCGAAAACGCGCACGTGCGGCAGCTCTGCGCATGCGCGTTAGTGCCACTTAGTGGCGAAAACACACAGGCGTGGCAACTGCGCGTGCGCGTTTATGTGCAGCTGCGGCGGCCAGGCCGCTGACTCTCTCCCACCTTTGGAGGCGGTCCCCAACTACAAGAAGGTTGGGGACCGCTACTTTAAAGAATATTTTATTTCACCTTTGACAATATAGGTTTGCAGTCGCACTGCAAGATGGACTGCAACATTAAAAAAAATTACTCTGAGCAGGAAATGAAGAGGGGAGGGTGGGGACAAGGGCAGGACAAAGCTGGCCAGACTATCGCACATTTTCCCCTCCACACAGTCTTATCCCTGATTGCTCACTGGTGGCGCAACAGTGGTTCTCAAATTGACACCCCAGAAAACCACTGCCAGTCAGAGATAATAATGACTGAGGGCAGAGTAGACTAGTGCTTTTACACGGTCCAGCAGGTATCTGTAGAAAAGGCATAAATCTTTTCTAAATAAATAGTCCCACAGAAGAGAGTTTCAAGTGTCATTATGCCAAGCTACATTTCCCTCCTTTTCTTCCAGCCTCTCCTCTACTTCAGACAAGAGTCATTGAGAAACATCGACCCTAGACGGCACTTTCATTCAAATGATCATTGCGAGACAAATTGATGGAAGATTATTCTTTAAGCATTTCTGGGCCAATGATGACAACATCCACATCCATGGAGGTATGCCTTTAAGGATGATCGTCAAGCACCAGGAAATAGCTGGTTCCATCTTGTTTTGCTTGTGAGCTTCCTTGAAAGTACATGGTTGGGCATCATGGAAGATGGAATGCATAATAGGTGGACTCTTGCATTGATTGGACATATGTAGGTATTTAGGGGATATCTGTTTGACCACCGTGGAAGACAGTCAGAATATGGGTTGAATGGAGTCTTTGCATGAGATGTTATAACTCTTCTCATGTTCTTAACTCAGCTATCTGTTAGGGTATGTTTTGGCGGGGGATATGCTAGATCTTTGGTCCTTGTCCTGCAATGTGTTCAAAAGCACTACAATCAATAGTTGTCTATAGATGCCATATGGATTTCAAGGCCCCTAAATTGTTCAGAAACCTCAGCTGTAGTTATGAATTGTGCTAGAAGACAGCTGACAGTAACCCTCTGCATCATGTATATGTAATCCCTCTGCCAGGTATAATACTAATAAAAGCTGAACTCATGGCATTTCAAAGACAGCATTAAGTATTTATTAGCATTGTCATTGGCAGCATCAATCTTTCATGATGCTTCACACTAATAAAATCCCTTTTAAAGCTGATGCGCACAGTAGTACACTGCAGGTCTCCATTAAAAATGCAATCCAGGTACTTTGCATATTTAAAAAACAACACATTTACTGTGTAGCTTGGATTTATTTAAGCTGTTGTGAAGTAAGGTGGCTGCCTTGATTCCAACACACAATGTCAGCTTGATCTTAAATGCACCCTGCTTGTTTCGGGGACCTTCCCTGGTAAAGTGATTAAATCCTATTAAATTCAGTAGGCCTTTCTTCCCAGTGAGCATTCAAAGTGAGGAAGGGCCATCTGATGCAGATCTCCACCACAGTAGTCATCCAGGCACCATCAGCTGAATTTTTGTTGTGGTAAAAGGAATTATCTTGATTCCAGCAATCAATTTCTTCCTCCCTATTTTGGAGGAATTTGGAGTCCATTTCTCAACAGTTTTGTTTTATCAAAGAGAAGCTCAAAGAAAAGAAGAGCATTTTTGCAAAAGTTCAGACTCTGTAAATGCTATGGGGCAGGCAACGTCTTCCTATGTGTGACTCAGTGGTGAAGGAATGCCTGTGACTTACATATTTGGCCAGACTCCTAGCTTTCAGTTCCTTTACAAGAATGAAAGTGAATTCTTGACTTCGGGTTTGGGGTGAATTCAGAATCCAGACTTACAGTATACTCATGTACTCATAAACCTTACTCTTTGTTTTAAATAAATAAATGATAGGTTCAGTGGTGGGCTGGGCAAAGAAGAGGTGCTACTAGGTTGGTGTGTGCCTAGAGCTCAATGAAGGACTCTACTCTAGTGCTAAAACATTCTAGGAGGGAGGGATTGCAAGGGAGGAGGGCAGAAGAGGACAAGGCTACAATTAGGAGGCCTCGTTCAGTAAAAGTCAGATTCATGTGTGAAAGGTAATGATAGCTGGAACTTTGGGTTGGGTTTTCCTGATGGCTGTGTGCTGTGCAAGAAGAAATAGATTAGATTTCTTGTTCATTTGCATTGATTTCTTAGGGAGGGGAGATAATCAAAGATGTTGGCATCTCATTGTATTTTATGTTGATAGGCAATTGTTTATTCATTAGGGAGATGATTTTCTTGTTGATGTTTTCTTAAGTATTGATTTTGTTATTTGATTAAGGCAGTTAATCTTAAAATTACCATACCAGCCATTGTGCTTTAATGGAATTATAGTAGTTGGTCTGAGGATTTCAATGAAAATGTTCTTTTTACCTTTTAGGAGGTAGTGTTCTTTCAGTTAATATATCTTTGTGGAAGAGAGATCTATGGGGGAAATGGCAGACTGTTTTAATTTTCCTTAGATCTGTATATACTTTGCAGAAGGCCCATGAAGTTAAAAGCTTTGGATCAATAACCTCTGAGTCCATGATGAACTGGTTTAACATAATGGTTAGAACTGCTGGAAGAGCTCATGTGGCATACTGGACTTTTTCAGACTAGAACTAGGTAGATCTGGGTTTTACATCTCCAGCTGAGGCCCAGGATATGATACATTGTTCCCATGCTGCCACCACAGGATCCATAGACCAGATATGCACTGTGATCTCCAGATTTAGATTCTAATTTCCAGTGTTTGGGGGTCTGATGTAGATTGTGACCATGGAGGGAAAGGGGGCATCAATCTTCTCCTCATACCATTTTTGGACATGAAAAGGACCCTCATGAGCCACTGTTTGGCCTGTTGGGGAAGCAGATATGTACCAATGGGCTACATGTAAATTTCCTTGATGAGGAGTTCCAGGTAGGGGAAATGAAGAAGAATATTTGGTTTTTATATGCTGCTTTTCTCTACCCGAAGGAGTCTCAGAGCGGCTTACATTCGCCTTCCCTTTCATGTCTCCACAACAGATACCTTGTGAGGGAGGTGAGGCTGAGAGAGCCCTGATATCACTGCTTGGTCAGAACGGCTTTCTCAGTGCTGTGGTGAGCCCAAGGTCACCCAGCTGGCTGCATGTAGAGGAGGAGTGGGGAATCAAACCCAGCTTGCCAGATTAGAAGCCTGCACTCCTAACCACCACACCAAGATGGCTCTTGGGAGGAGGTTTGAGTCCCTTATTCCTGCTCATCATCCCAAAGTCCCAGTGCACATATGGTTTACACAATCCTTTTGGGACACAAAAATGGAGGAAACACAAGAGGGCATCGTGTCACATGGTTATGCCCAAAACCACGAAGCTCACTGGGTGATCTGGTCTAGTCATTCTCTTCCACATATGCCCAAGGGCTGTTTGTCAGGATAAAATTGAGGAAAGAAGAACTGTGTGCACCGTCTTGAGCTTTTGGCAGGTTAAAAATAAGATAGATGTGTATGATGTAGAATCCCATGGATCAAGCCTGTGCTAAGCTATTAATTAACTAGACTGATTGAATTTGTTTATTTTGCATTTTGTTTGACTGGCTGTGTATCAGAACGCCACCAAGGTCTTAATTATATCTGCTCATCCCCCCTTTACCTAAATAATATTATGAAGGTGATCATTTAAGTCTACTTCACAAGGCTGTTTGAAGGATTTCTGAAAGATACCAATGAAGTTCATTAAGCATTTCGGACAACTGCTATCTACATTTGTATAAGACTACTCCAGCATGGTGCAGTGGTTAAGACAAGTGGACTCTAATCTGGAAAACTGGGTGATCTTGAGGCAGTCACAGTTCTCTCAGAACTCTCCAGCACTGTGTTATGGAGAGAACTCTAATCTGGAAAACCCAGTTTGATTCCCTACTCCTCCAAACAAACCCTGCTGGGTGACCTTGGGGCAGTCACAGTTCTTTCAGAATTCTTTTAGACAATCTACCTCACAAGGTGCTTGTGGAGAGAACAAGGGAATGTAAACTGAGGGTTCTTAAGGTTGGATATAAAAACTTACCCTTCTTCAATTCAAATGTGCTGTGGCCACTTCATGTTGTTCTAGCCATATAAAATACCACTCTTCCATTTCTCTGCCTATTCAGATAAGAGGTTTCATTATGCTGGAACTGCATGATGAGGGTTCTGTGAATCAGATTCATTCTGAAAGTGTGATGCTATTGTCCTAAATTGTACAATGGAACCTGATACCAGAAATGCATTGCAGTTTTATGAAAAAACTCTCATCCAAATGGATGAAGGGTACATTGTTTAGACTTGGACAATAGAAACATAGCACAAATTCTTCTAAAACCGTCAAGCTGATGAAGAAACCTTAGGCCAACCTCTTTTATACTCACACACTCACATCCCCCCCCCCTCCAGTCTTAAAGCCCAGGATTTGTTTTGAGCATAAAATGAGGGAAACTTGTATGCATTGCTTTGAGGTCTGTGGAGAAAAGTTGGAATTTGAAAACGATAATTATTTACACTGTAGGACTGAAGTGAATGTTCTGCAATTAACTTTTTTGAGTCATTAGTAGAACTTTTAGAAAAGACAAATCGTTTAATGGCTTCCCCACTCATTTTTCTTTACCATTTCCATACATCTGTTATCCCAACAATGACTATAGCGACTTTGTTTCCACTACTGCTGGTGCCATTTTGTTTCCTTGGTCTGTGCAACACCAAAGTGAGAACAGGAAGCACTGCCCTCATTTTGGTGTAATTGGCTACCTCACATTATCATGAAGGCCAACTGGAGTGGAGGCAATATTCCAGGAGCAAGACTCGCCTCATAGCCAGAGCTTACCCAAGAGTCACAGGATGCTCACTTAGGATGCACATGGTATGAGCAACAGGGAAGCCCACCAGGATGAGAACAACAAGAACTATGCAATAGCAGCAACCACAGGATGGTCCCTTTAAGCAGGGATGTCAACCTCCAGATGTGACCTGGGGATCCCCTTGAATTACACATCATCTCCAGGCTACAGAGATCAGTTCCCTGGAGAAAATGACTGCTTTGGAGGGTGAAGTCTATAGTATTGTCTCCCACTGCATTCCTTGTCCTCCCCCGGCTCTGTCCCCGAATCCTCAGAAGTGTCCCAACCTAGGCCTGGCACCTGTAACCCCCACATTCCCCTTTGGTGACTAGGAGGACCCGGGTAAGCCTGCCTTTAAGGCCCCAACTCAACCATGGCCTCCCCTTGCCAAGCCATCCAGGTCAGCAGCAGCAAGGAAGTGGAATGCTGCAACAGACCACTTCAGTGACTGCCAAGAGCTGCTGCCAATTTAGCCCAGCCAGAGCAATGGGAAGGTTCCCCTCAGGTCTCACAAGACTGCTCGTTTTCACAATACTTCAGGGGAATTGACTGAACATGTTGTACCCTGCTGCACTTGATTTGTGAGAGGCTTAGATGTAGACTAGTGATGAGGGGGCCAGGTTCTTATGACACCCGTGGTGAGGAGGAGGAACCAGGTGCTGCAATCTCCTTCCCCTTCTCTAAGTCTGAAGTTCCACAAGACCAAACAGAAAAGGTTGTGAGAGATAAGGGAACTGCTGATGGCCTGGCTTGAAGGCTCCTGAGCCCCACACATATTTGTGTATTTATTTGGAAGATTTCAGTGCTGTTTCTCCAGAGAGCACCTGCTCAAGGCAGCTTGTAAAGTAAAATACAATAAAAATACAAAACATTATCAAATTATCATATTAATGAATTTCCTTAAACTATTAAAACCCCAGCCCTTACAAATGTCACTAGAGCACAGGAACAGCATAAGACGTTAAGCTGCTTACAGCAATTCTCTTAGTATGTATAAATTTATGTATGTATGTATAAATAAACTAAGGATGATTTTAAAAGATCAGTTCCTTTATCAAAAGCCTTGGGAGTGGAGAATGAGAATGTTTTGGCCTGGTGTCTAAAATATAATAGGGTAAGCATCAGGCTTGCCTCTGGGTGGGAGGAGCATTCTACAGGCAAGTTGGTCACCACCTACCTCACCTCTGCAGGGCTTCTGAGGAGTATCTTAACCGGTGGGCAGGAGAGTATAGAAGGTGGTGGTTCTTCAAATATACTGGCCCCAACTCGTTTAGGTTCTTAAAGGGAACAAGTGGAACTTTGAATTGTGCCTGGAGATGTTTTATCCTCAACAATAATTCTGTAAGGTAGGTTGAGAGGGAGTGACTTGCCCAAGGTCACCCACACAACCTTCCATGACAGAATGGAGATTTGAACTTGGTGGCCAGTACTTAGGGATGCCAGCCTTCAGGTGGGACCTGGGGAGTGCCCCAAAATCACAGCTTATCTCCAAACAACAGAGATCAGTTCCCCTGGAGAAAATGACCATTTAAAAGGTAGGCTACATGGCATTATACTCCATTGAAGTCCCTCTCCTCCCCAAACCCTGCCCTCTGCATCCTCCACCCCCAAAGTCTCCAGTTTTTCTCCAATCCAGAGCTGGGAACCCTACTAGTGCCTTAACAGCTCTGTTTTGCTGGCTGTCATTACACAAAAGCACTCAGTGACTAGAGCCTATGAAGGTGATTTGCATGATAAGCAAAGTATAAGAAGAAGACAGGAGGAATACAGGCACTTTCCAACCCGGTGATTTTTATGCAAGCAGAGTAGATAGTACAGACTCCTCCATCTCAATTGTGTGTTCAGTGCTGGTGTTTTTCTCTCCTCCTGCTGTTGACTTGATGTGTTGTGGCAGTGTTGGATTCTGTGCACTTAGAAGTTTCCCAACCTTCCCTCCCACAAGTGAGTGGTGCTGTGATCTAAGCAAATTGGGTTATTTCCCCTACCCATGCACAGAGGATGCATGTCTCGGAAAGAGGGTGTAAAGACTCCGGCTTGAAGACAATTAAACATAATCAGCATGTAAGCCTGAGGCGTGAACACTTTCCCCGAATAAGTCAAAAGCTGACACTGTACAAATGAAACCACGACAGCGACACTGTACAAATGAAACCAAGATGCTGCTCAGAATGAGAAACATGCCAGGTGGAAGAAAAGACCTGGGACTTAGTTATGAAATACAGAATAGCAGAGTGGAACATGTGAAATCCAATCTTGCATGGTCAAATTGGGCTTAATTACTGTCAGGTTGGGAAGGTTTTAATGCCAATTGTTTAATGTTTGAATTCCTTCAGAGGTGAAGATTCTTTGTAATAGTGATGAAAGATTGCATTCTTGCGTGGGTGAGATCTCCATTGTGGCCCCCACCTTGTGGATTGGGGTCTGCCCATTCCTGCCCCCTCCTACTCTCCTAGCTAAACTGAAATATTCCAGATGGCTTTTCTATTGAATTGCACTGTACTAAATGATTCACAAAACTGCTTAGAAAACATTATTATGGACGGTGGTCTCTACTACTGTGAATAGCTTGCTGAAACTAGCATCCTACAATGGAATTTTGCATAACTAATGTGTCAGATTAATACGCTTTGCTTCTGTCCTGGTTGCAGACTCCTGGTTGGCTCTGTGGCCCAAATCCTGATTGTATTGTTTATTGAATGTTCCATCCTGTCAACTGTATAGCTGACAACCCAACCAGTACCTGAACAGCTCCGTTGTGCTGACTGTCATTAAAGAAAAGCACACAGTGACCAGACCCTATGAAGAAGGTGATTTGCAGTGATAAGCAAATGCACCTCTGACCATCTTAGACTTTCAAGAACAAGAATACAGAGTGTTAAATCTGGCATTGTTAGCTTATGCAGAAGACGGATGCTGGCCGCAACATTTAGTTGACCAAGGATAAAATTAAATAAATATTTTAAACAAAATGCTCCCAATTAACTGGACAGTGTGATCCAACATAGACTTTTCAAAGAATTATAGAGCTGGAAGGGATGCCCAGAATCATCTAATCCAATCCCCTACACAATGCAGGAAATTCACAACTACTTGTTGACCCACAGTGACCTCAATTCCATGACCAATTGATGCCATCCCAAACCAGAATTCCTGGCTAGTCTGGCCTGGAGGAAATTTGCCTTCCAATCCCAAAGTGGCAATTGGCATTTCTCTGGGCATGCAAAAAAGTGCCAAGAATGAAACACTGGGACATTCTTTCTTGCCTACCCACTCGCAATCTGTCCAAGTTCACAGAATCAGCATTTCTGTCATGTGACTATCTAGCCCCAGCTTTAAAACTTCCAAAGAAGGAAGTTTTATTATT
Source organism: Paroedura picta (assembly GCF_049243985.1). NCBI lineage: Eukaryota > Metazoa > Chordata > Lepidosauria > Squamata > Gekkonidae > Paroedura > Paroedura picta. The sequence continues at coordinate 90,179,585 of NC_135375.1, read as the reverse complement.
TAAACTCAATATGACCTTAGGCATGCAAGAGATGCTAAAAACAACAATAAGGGTTCTTTAGTTATATTCAAAGTAAGAAAAAGAATAGGGACATGGTAGGACCATTGTGAAGACAAGAAAAGTGTAACAGATGATAAAGAGAGGGCTGAACTGCTCAATTCCTACTTCTCAGTCTTCTCTTGCAAGGGGAATTATGCTCAATGTAGCAAAATCATTTCATATGATGAGGGATGGGAGTTGTGGCCTAGGTTCACTGTAGGGTTAAGTCCATAAATACCTAGTTTCTTTAAATGAAACTAAATCCTCTGGGCCAGATGAATTGCATCCAAGGATACTAAAAGAACGTGCAGATGTAACTTCTGAGCCTTTGTCCATTATTCGTGAAAAATTCTTGGAGAACAGATGAGTACTTTCAGTTTGCAGATGACACTAAACTGGTAGGGGTAACTGACCTAAAAATGAACTTCAATAGTGGTAAATGTAAAGTTCTTCATTTAGGTAAGGAAAAATCATATGTATCACTCTGATGGATGAGACTTGTCTTGACAGTAGTACATTTAAAAAGGATCTGGGGTTTTTAATAGGCCAGACACTGAACATGAGTCAGAAGTAGGATTCAGTAGCTAAAAAGGTTAATGGGATTTGGGGCTGTATTTAAAGAAGTATATTGTTCAGATCATGTGAGGTAATGCTACCACTTTACTCCATTCTAGTAAGATAAGGTGACCAGATTTTAACATTGGTAAAGCGGGACACCATTGACCAGGGAGGTTCTTGATTAAAAATTTGGTCTATATGGAGCAACAAAAATTTTCATAGAATGCATAGAACACAAAAATAGTATTGTAATATATATATTTTTAATTTCAACATAAATACAATTTGCCAGGTACCCCCAGATGTCCCTCCAAAAGTGGGACAATCTGGTCACCTTATAGTAAGACCTCTCTTGGAGTACTGTGTTCAGTTTTGGGCACCACAACTGAAGAAAGATGTAGAAAAACAGGAGCATGTTTAGAGGAGGGCTACATTGATGGTGAGGGGTTTGGAGACCACCCACCCTCTCTTGTGATTTGTTTTTAAAGTCCTGATTATTTTAAAAACCCTCTTTTTGAATGTTGAATGGTTAAACAAAATGTTGTGTTAATGTCACAGCTTGTGATTTTGGCATGGGGCGGATCCATGTGTGGGGTTAGCCAAGCTTGTATTCTGGCCTAGCCAACTAAAAGGGGGGCCTTCTTAAAAAGCTGTGTGGAAGAGGAGCCAGACAACCTCCATCATGGAGAGGAAGGCCTAGTCGGCTCTTCTACATTGCCAGGTAGCAAGCGAACCCAGCAGAATCTGATGCCCATCAGGTTCCTAATCATGTGCCACCTCCCCATGGGCTCAGCAGGCAAATGGGGCCATGAGATCCAGGTGGGGATCACCGGAGGACCCACAGCATTCTCTTGTTGAGGTGGGGCTGCTAGGCTAAAAGTGGTACGGATCCTTCACCCCATGTTGTACAATGCTCAGACATGAATAAAAGCTGCAGCAAGTTGTACTTACACAAATAAATAGTTGCGAGTTCATAGAATCATAGAGATGGAAGGGGCCATACAGGCCATCTAGTCCAACCCCCTGCTCATTAATGAGGTTCCATTAATGAAGTGTGGATAATGTTCCCCCCACCCTCCGCAGAGCAAGTTGCCTTGGCAGCCACTGCCACCACAGAACAAGAATTGTGTGACTGAAGCAAAGCTGCAGCAGCTATTTTGTGACTGGCCTTGCCAATGTGGCAATCATTTGTGGCAGCCATTTTGTGGCTGTGCTCACAACACTATGTAAGAATTTTAAAGTGCTCAGAGTTTTTTTTGGGGGGGGAGTGTTTCTGTATTCTAAAGTGGCATGCTCTCTGTGCAGGTTGGTAGCAACAAGTGCGGTTTATAGAAACTAGGACTTTATCATTGCAGGACTATCTTCCTTCTGCTTGGGACTATAATTGCAGTACTGGATTTGATCTCAAAAGGATTTTTGTGTCGATGATAATCCTTAGCCATTTGAGATTCTCTCTCGCAGCCCTCTCTCAAGATGGTGCCAGAGGGAGGAAGAGAGAAGACTGGCCTGTGGGATTTTGCTTGGCACGATCAGTCACTTCAGCCCTGCTGTCACATTGCGGTTGCACAGTGAAAGTGATTGTTTTAATGACTATTTCCCTGTGCGCCGGCCTGACTGCCAGCTTGATGTGCCCAAAGAGCCTGCTAATTTCTGGAAAAAAATCAGTGGGGAACAGAAATTACCTCCCTGCAAATTAGAAACTTCACTCTCAATGTTCAGCTGATGGAATGATTGTGCTCGGAGACGGCTCCTTGTCGGGATTCAGTTGATTCTTTTCCTTATTGGAGAGAAACTGTTTGGTTAGGCTAAGCAGTGCTTTCATAGATGGCCAGGAGGAGAGGGGGACTGAGGCTGGGTTTGTGCTCTCTGTTGCCATCGCTCATAAAATGGCAGGATTGAGATGCCTCCCATGATCTCTTCTGCTCCAATTAAACAACTTTCAGTTTTTCAAAGATTTCTCACTCCTTGCTTTCTGTTATATTTCCATAACTCAACTATTGAATAGAGGGTTCAGTAAGACACAGAGCTGCTCATGGAGTGAAATATCAGATCTATATTAGATCACACCAACTGAACAGGAAAACAGTCCACCACCCAACATTAGATATTATTCCAGGTTCCTGCCAAAGCCTCTGATTGGGTCCTTGTGAGTTCCCAGGGTTTAAACTCATTGGCAGGATGGTTCCTGCATGCTATCCAATAGCAATAACTGTCCCCATTGTTTGAATTTCAGTTCCCGCTCTGCAGGTCTGCTTTGCTGCATACACAACACCAAATCAGATACAATGACAAATTATGTATATACTAGATATTAAGCCCGTTGTACCCAAAATAGAGTGGGTGATAGCGGGGTGGATGGATGGATGGGCAGAAGGAAGACAGAAAGAAAGAGGGAGAGAAACAGGGAGAGAGAAAGATGCAGATATGAGAGAGGGAGAAATTGAGGAAGGAAGGAAGAAGGAAGGAAGGAAGGAAGGAAGGAAGGAAGGAAGGAAGGAAGGAAGGAAGGAAGGACAAAGGGAATGCTGGGAGGAAGGAAGGCAGGAAAGGAGTCAGGTAGGTGGCATGAAAGGGGACGGGGCAGGGATGGGAGGAAGGTGGGTGGGTGGGGGCTTGGAAGTGGCAGCGGAGGTGAGCGGGGATGGGAGGCAGCTGGGAAGATCGCACGGGAGAGAAAGTGGAGCTGGTAAGTGGCGGTGGATGTCAGTGGGGGGGGGGTGGCCGGGAAGATCATGCAGGGGAGGAAGTGAGCAGGGATGGGGGGGGCGGCCAGGAAGATTATGCGGGGGAGGAGGCAAAGCTTGGAAGCTGTGGCAGAGGTGAGTGGGGATGGGGGGCGGCCAGGAAGATTGTGCAGGGGAGGAGGTGGGGCTTGGAAGCAGTGGCGGAGGTGAGTGGGGATAAGGGGGTGGCCGGAAAGATCACGTGGGGGAGGAGGCAGGGCTTGGAAGCAGCGGTGGCAGAGTATGGTGGGGAGGAGTGGCCCAGGGGGGTAAGGAAGTTGGGGGCGCAAAGAGTCCTGTGGGTGGGCGGGCAGATGCCCTCCCTCCAAGAGCTGCATGGCAGGGTAGGTTGGGCTGCTGCCTACCTGCCTTGTCGGCGGCCAGGCATGAAATGGCAGCTGGCCGCCAAAGGCGGGCCAGGTTGGGGGGTGGGCAGGTCAGGAGGCGGGCTGACAAGCGGAGGACCTAACTGAGCCCTCCACTTGTCAGTTTGGGGGCAATCGTTGCCCCACCCTCCATCCTGGACTGAGCTCTCCCATACAGGCTTTATCCTTTCATTTATACCACTCCCACGGAGCGGTCTAAAGATTTTCAGAATCAATAGAAAGACTCAGAAATATTGAATACAACTGAAGCATACATTGAGGTGGGAGCCAACTCTTCGAGGTTATATAAATGGTCATTTCAAATTTTCTTTAGAATCTTTGTAATATATTATTACGTATAATATTTATTTGATTTATAGGTGTGGCCACTGAGGAAATAGAAAATATTGGAAACAGGATATTATTTATCCAGAACCTGTTCTGACTTCACCAATATTGAATAAAAGTCTCTAAGGAATTATCATCTTTAACTTTATTATTTGTAAATAACATCTGAAGCCAATATTTTTCTTCTTTGGTTGCATACACAACTCCAGTAGTGTTTTTTCTTTTCTTTTTTCACTGGAAGGTTTTCCCCTGGCTTCGGTGTCAACCAGCCATGCCCCCCCCTCCTTCTGAGCTTCATTATGTTTCCCGTTTGTTGTCTTTTCAGAGTTTATTTGTCCTTTTCTCCATACTGCCTCAAATTGGCTCAAAAGTTATTTGAAAACAAAAAAAAACATGGATGAGGAAAATATATAAAGACAACAGAGGAAGAACATAAAGTAGTTTGGTGGGGGGGAATGCTGTAGGTTGGCCCCCAGACCTCAGGAAAGCTTCCATGTGACAATATAACCCCTAAAAAAACTCTTGTTCAAACCCTGGCTGTTCTGTATTGAGCTGGTAAGATTTTGCTAATGAATCTGTTATTAATTAATCAGGTCTGTGGGGCAGGTTTTCTTACTGGCCTGAGCTACAGGGGTCTCCATTGTTTATGCTTCAACTTTCACCTTGGCTCCCTTGCCCCACTCCAGTGGTCCTTCTCTAGGTAGCTGTGTTGGACAATATATTACCAGTTTTCAAAAGTATAATTGATGTGGGGTGATCACTATTGAAAGCTTTTTAAAAAATAGTTTCTCGAAAAACTATATTGCTTGAGGGTTTGGGAGATTTTGCAAGGTATTTTAATTATTTATTGGACCTCTTTCTCTTTGCGTGCGGTGTGTGTTTGAGAAAAATGTCAAGAACTTTGCCACCTGCTTTCAGCTTCCTGCTGGATGTTGTTAAAAATGGCTATTTCCTGGAGCAAGTTATTAAACAGAAAGCCAGGTAAAAAGGCAGCTCTGTTCTGCCTGAATCCTTGAGCTTCAGACAAAGGTGGGGAAGGGAAGGACAAATCTTAAGCTCCCCAATCCAGAGAGAGAAATCTGCAGATCTTTTTCTGTGGTTTGGAAACTGGGGTCACAAATCAAATCCCAAGGATTACCCAAAATCTCCCCTATGTTCTCATCCTTTTAAGGGACGTGTATTCTGTCTAGTACTAGAGATATACCGTATTTGCCGGCATATAAGACGACTGGGCGTATAAGACGACCCCCCAACATTTCCACTCAAAATATAGAGTTTGTTACATTACATTACAGTACTATGGGCCACTATGGGCAGCTATGTCTATCCCAACTGAAGTGCACCCTGCATATAGGACGACCCCCCCACTTGGAGTCATGTTTTTCAGGGGGGGAAAGTAGTCTTATACGCCAGCAAATACTGTATTTAATTATTAGTATTCATTTTCACAGTGAAATTTGTCATTGTTCTTTCGACTTCTTTCCAGAAAGCCAATTGACCAATTTTGACCAATACCTCAACACACTGTAAACGTCATTGTTCTCTCCATCTTCTTCCAAGAAAATCAAGGAACCTAATATCAGCAGTGCCCCCAACAAATCCTAAATGTACAGGATTCATAGACTGAAACAACTTTTCTCCCCATCCTTTCAGCTTTGTTTTGTTTTTGTAGAATTCAGTCTTGTAAAGAGTTTCGTAGAACTTGAAACTTTATGAACTGCAGTGGAGATAGAGAAGGCTACATTTTTTAATGTCCCAAAACATCACCTGCCCTGACCTGGATGTCCCAGGCTAGCCCAATTGCATCACAGAAGCTAAGCAGCATCAACCCTGGTTATTATTTGGAAGGGAGGCCATCAAGAAAGTCTAGGGTCATTTGACAGTCTAGGGTCATTTGACAGTGGCAGGCAGACTATCTCTGTCTCTTTCCCCCAGTGTTACCATAAGTCAGCTGTGACTTGATGGGAAAAAATACATGAACCATTTGTGGTAGGAGGAAAATTAGCACAGCATAAGAAGGAAATTTAAGAAGAAGAGTTGGTGCTTATATGTCACTTTTCTCTACCCGAAGGAGGCTCAACGAGGTTTACAGTCGCCTTCCCATTCCTCTCCCCACAACAGACACCCTGTGGGGTGGGTGAGGCTGAGAGAGCACTGATATTCCTGCTCGGTCAGAACAGCTTTATCAGTGCCGTGGCAAGCCCAAGGTCACCCAGCTGGTTGCATGTGGAGGAGCAGGGAATCAAACCCTGCTCACCAGATTAGAAGTCCGCACTCCTAACCACTACACCAAACTGGCTCTCAAGGGAGTGTGGTAAGTGCTACAGCAGTATTGTAGGCAACAGAGTGGAACTGGTGTCCATCAGTTACTGGATTCTCAAATTCAGGAGAGTTCCAGCCAGCAGAATATATGGCATGCCTTAAATATCTGTACTGCTTGTCCACTTGTTCTGGGAGACTGGACTATAGGAAATCAATGATCTCCAGAACAGAAATTAAGGCTCTACAATCTGATGATCATCTTTAAAAACTGCTGGCTTGATGATTTTCATGATACAAAGCCAGTTCCATTTTTTTTTTTTTTGCAGCTGTTATGGCAGAAAGTCCATGGTCAATAAATTAAACATTACAACGTTGCTTATGAAAATTCCTAGCAAAAAATAAATGAAAATGCGTCAGCATAAACTGTGATACTAAATGCCAGCACAGAGGAAAATATAAGAAGAGGCTTTGTCAAACGTTTGCCTAATGCACAATTAGGCGTTCAACAATCACTGGAATTTCTTTAACAACAGCACTACTGGTGCAGTAAGCCCTGTTCCAGAGGCATCCCATAAGAGAAAGATAGTCTCATGGGAATGCTGCACCCATGAATTGCTGAGTAAAGGAGCCCATGGAAGCTAAAGCTTCTCTCAGTCAATAACTTGTCAAATAGGTCCCCACTGAGTCAAATGCCATATGGTCTATTTCCATTAGAAACTTTCCTGAGGCAAGCTTCTAATGACTTTTCACAATAAGGCAAGGACATGGAAGTCTTTCTTTATGTCTTGTGCCAAAAAGTTCCCCTCAGAGTTCTGTCAAATGATGAATTAATTGAGGAATAAGCCTGAGTTTACAGTTTGGGTGTATGTATTTCAAGACTCATGCTCTCTCTGGAGAAGATGTTCCTTCCATGAATGTAGTTGCCTCAGTCCTCCTGGGGCAGGTTGGTATCAGCTAAAGAAGCATTTAAGGTGGGTTTAGAAGATGCAGGCAGACTTAAGGACTTTTATATTTTATTGTTTTTAATACCTGGGGATGGTTAACCAATGAACACATCAGAACTTCTCATGCTTTGTGAGCCACTAGGTATGGCTCTTGTGCTTTGCAAGCTTGATACGTTCATTTATTTTGCTGTATTCCAGTGTAAGTCTATTCGGCCTGTGAACAGTGGTGTTTCTAAAATATGGCATCTTGGAAGTGTGTTATGTGTAACGTTTGCTTTGTGCCTCATTGACTGTTTACGCACTGGAGGTTTCATGCTGGGCTGCAGGCTGGAGTTTTAGTCATGGCAGGTTGCCCCACCTCTTCCTGCACCAACACGGGGGAGCATTTGGCCTGGTGTACCTCATCCGCCCCCAATTTGTGCTCCTGCATGGGAGCTGGGACAGTAAAGTTCCCAGTGCGTAAACAGTCATTATGAGGAAATGTGGGGGGTTTTTTCTTGTTTTTATATCATGCAGCAGGAGTATTCTTGGCTTTGAGCGATAAGCAGAGGCCATGTAACAGATGGCTTTGGGTGCACTTGTTAAAGACTATGGGCCATTTCGCACGGCTTCAAAGTAGCAGAATGGTTGCTATTTGGAAACGCTACTAATTTGCCATAACCCACGACGTCGTAGACAATCTGCAACAATCCTGAAACCAATCAGCAAAAAGCGCTTCGTTGTGGCGCTTTCAGGGGAATCCAGAAAAGTGGATTCACCCTCCGGATAGCGATACACTCCTGCAACCAATCTGCAACAGTAGCGCTAAAGACCTGTGCGTTACCATTGTTGCTGGTTCTTCAAAGTCCCTCCCCCTGGCTCTCTCCTCCAAACTTCCGGCGAAGCGATCGCCATTTTTTTTTCTCCGAGCGAGCGTGGATAAACGCACCGGCGAGCCTCTTTCTGTTTAGAGGCTTCCCTGGCTTCAGTCCTTCACCTTTAGTCACTAAGCACAAACCACTGAAAAGCCCGTTTGCTGAAATAAAGTCCCTTTATTTTTTACAAATAAATTCAGCCGAAAATCGGGCCCGTGAGGGGGGGGGGGATTTTTTTTTTATCACTCGAGGCAGCGTGCAAACAATCATACAATCAAACGACAGCTCACATTAGGCAGCTGGATGGGTCTCTCCGTAGCAACGAATCTACCTAGATTCGTTGCTATGGGTCGTTTTTTTTAAAAAAAAAACCTTTCTTAAAGGGAAAGGGGCTGTTTGGGAGCATGCTAATGGCTGCCCATTGGCTGCTTGACGGCCAGGGGCGGGACGAGCTTGGCAATAGCGCTTCCTTTCTAGCGATTTCTGCCGAGACCGGAAGCCTGTGGGAAACGCTAAAAAACGCAACTGATTCCACTACAAAGGCAGGTATGCATAACGACGAATTCCACTATTTTAAATGGCGATTTTTCATTCCGCAAACAATTTGCAACAAAGATCCCTGTGCGAAAAGGCCCCAAATTTTTGGTCTTGTCCTCTCTTGCATATTGTCCTGGAATTCACAGACAGACATACACAAAACAGCTAATACAAAGCCTTACATGTCTCATCTAAACAAGGAAGACAGATGACCAAGAGCTGAATTCTTCACCACCCCAAAGAGCATATGTTTGAATGGACAAATAGCTTCCATTAAAAGAGGGCTTTGTCATGTTCCTATTTTGCTTTAAATTCTTAAACAAACTTTCCAGTTTACTCCAGACTGGTTTATTTAAGATTTCTTAAGGGAATCATCCGCCATACATAGGTCGAGATCCCATAGTTACCCCCCTCTCTCTAAGTCTCCAGCTAATTCACTAATTTCCCCAACTAAATTCAGGAGACCTTCAAATTAATGGGTAACACTGAAAGAGCAAGAATTTGATCTGTTGAGAAAGATCTGTTAGCTTGCTGGAAGCAAGCTAGCAGCATCAATCTCTGTCCTTACTGATTTTCTCATTCTTCCCTTGCAGATACACAGTCAGGAGAGGGGCAGAGGTGTGAATCCATGGGCAAGACCCAAAGGGCTAATGATAGGACTTAAGCTTGTGGCTCGTAACCAGAGGCCCATGGTAGGCAGCTCAACAAAACAAGACCATCACCCTTGTCTTTGGTTATATTTATTTATATTATTTGGAAACTTCTGTAAACTGCTTTGGGCAGGAGCATGGGTTGTTAGCTCTGGGCTGGAAAATAACTCAAGATTTTATGGGTGGAGCCTGAGGTACAGTTTGGGGAGGGAAGAGACTTCAATACTGTCCACCTTCCAAAGCAGCTATTTCCTCTAGGTGAACTGTTCTCTGTCTCTTGGAGATCAGTTGCAATCCCATGGAATCTCTAGCTACCTCCTGAAGGCTGGCAGCCTTAGCATCTCCATGGAGGAAAAAACAGCATAAAAGTATTTTGTTAAATGCTCCCTAGGGCTAAAATAAATATAAGATCATTGGCAAAATGATATTTATATCCACACATAGTCACAAATTGGATCAAATTGTGTGAGAGGGGAAGGTAAGCCCTCAGGGACGTTCCGCACCCAGTAAATATAGTGAAATATTCACCTTATGCAGATGCCATATTTTCGGTATTTTGCATGACATCGCCAACATCCAGCATTCAAGCAGCAAACTGGCAGCTACATCCCCCATTTTAAAGTGGTAGGTGGGGAATTGCAGAAAAGTGGATTCCCCCAACTAAAAAGCAAAAGCTATTGGAAAGCAACCAGCAAGCCACACGTCAAGGAAATGGGTGGAGCCGAAGTAGCGCTATATCTGCCTCTAGCTCCTGCCCTCACACCAGTCTCCCTCTCCCTTCTCCTGGGATCTTTTATCTTTTTTAAGCAAACTGCCTAGATCAATGAATAAGAGTTAAATCATTCAGGCAAAGCAAAAAAAAAACCCTCCAGTTAAAACAATGCATGCCTCCCTAAAGTCCCCCCCCCAAAAAAAAATCAGGAATGAGACTAATTTTTAAAAGAGACAAGGCTCATGATTCCATCAGGGATGGCATTATTAAAAGCACTATGCATCTATGATTAGATGCATAGGTGTTTCAATTGAGAAGTTTTCCTTTAAAAAAATTAGCTGCCATCGTGCGCCCTTTAAAACATGGAGAAAGGTGATTGGCTGCTTGGCTTGATTGACAGGCATAGGGGAATTGCTTGTAAAGCGCACTGCTCTCTTCTGCCATTTCAAGCAGCATGTGGAGTGCTAAGAAGCACAAGAAGCCAGAAGACAAGAGTGAAAGAGAGCCAGAAGGTGAGGAATGGCTGGAGGCACATTATGTTTTAGCATTACACCATTTTGCTGGTGTAACACTATTTTATTTCAATGTGTGGAACTGCCCACCATTATTCGTTAGTCCTTCTGTACCTTTTCCATGTAGAAAGGCTAAGGAAATACAGGGGAGGATTTTGAATGGATCAGTCATCAGTGGAGAAGAGCAATCTTCTGCTCAGAGATTTAAGACTGCATCTAAGATAACTGGAGAAAACTTCCATATGATTTAGGGTTGCCAGGTCCCCACTGGCCTCTAGCAAGGAATGGGGGAAATAGGGTTGCCAGATCTAGGTTGGAAAACACCTCAAGAGTTGGAGATAGAACGTGAGGAGGTCAGAGCCCTCAGGAGGTTACAATGCCATAGAGTCCATCCTCAAGAGCATCCATTTTCTCCAAGGCAACTAATCTGAGCTGTAATTCCATGGGGTCTCCATGTCCCACCTGGAAGCTGGCAACCGTAATGCAATTGCATGTAGTGTGTAGTCTTGACTCTCAGTTCAGCAGTACACTGATTGTTCCTAGAGCTTCTAAACCTCCAGGTAAGGTCTAAAGATTTCCTTGAATTACAAGTGATGGAGATCAATTCCCCTCAAGGAAAATGACTTCTTGGTTGGCATTGTGTCAGCATACCCTGCTGAGTTCCTTCCCCTCCCTAAACCCCACCCCCTAAGCCCTATCTACAAAATTCCAGCAATTCCTCAACATAGAGTTAACAGCTCTAATCGTTCCTCAAATGTTCCTCTAGTAGTGCAATGCTATAATGGCTTTCATAGAGTTTGGTTACTTGGCAACTTATTACAAGCAATAGAAACCTCAGTTTATCTATCCTTGAGGATATTTGATAGAGGATATTTCTTTGTGGTTCAATGTATTGATTAGATGCAGCTCCTTGTTCCTGTAGTGCTGCCTCATGGGGTTTTCTTTCCACATGTAAGATTAAACACCCACAGAAAATTAGAGGCACGGTAGTACATGGCAATGGAGCATGCTTTCTAATTATCTGGTTGTAAAGTTTTCATTGCAGGATGGATGGCCTCTTCTGGGAAAATCCTAAGTACTTAATTGTTACCTCTAGCTTTTTATTATTGTATTAAAAATATGCACCCGGAATCTAGCCAGAGAGTGCTGTGCACTGAAGCAGTCAAAGAGCATCTGCATTTGTCTATGAGTTTTGCTGTTTTCCAAAAAAGAATCACTTTCTACAAAATAACAACCCTCTACTTCAACGAATAATTCAGAGAGATTTTTGAAATAAAGAAGAGCTGGTTTTTTATACCCAGATTTTCACTACTCGAAGGAGACCCAAAGCAGCTTACAATTGGCTTGCCTTCCATTCCCCACAACAGACACTCAGTGATTTACATGTGACTTGAAAAGCTCTAAGAGAATTCTTTGAGAGAAGAGCTCTAGGAGACCTGTGCCTAGCCCAAGTTTACCCAGCTGGCTGCATATGAGGGAGCGGGGAAGCAAGGTTTTCCAGATTAGAGTCTGCCATTCTTTAACTGCTGTACCATGCTGGTTCTCAAAGTGAAAATGGTCTTCCATGTTGCAAGTCTCCTTCTTTAACTCTCATAAGGCGATGAGGTTCAATTGCATAGCTAAATCTGGCAACATTAAACCAAAACCTTGTCACATTGGCATCATAGTACTGGGTTGACTGGATTACATCACTAATAAGAATGAAAAAAGAGCTTTTTTAAAGGAAGCTGGACTAGAGTAATAAGAGGGACAGCTAACTGGAGAAAAACAGAATAATGGAATGCATAGAAGGGGTTCTTCTTTTGGGAGGGAAATCTATCATAATTCTCTGAAAGCTTGGTTGAGGTGAGAAAATTGAATTGGGGTGCACTGTTGACAGCTTAACTAGCTCAATGTAGAAACTGGAGCATGTCCAGAGGAGGGCTACAAAGATGGTGAGGAGGTTGGAGACCAAGTTGTATGAAGAAAGTTTGAGGAAGCTCAGTCCGTTTAGCCTGGAGGGAAGATGACTAAGAGGTGATCTGATTACCATCTTCAAATATTTGAAGGATTGTCCCCAACCCCTGGTCCTCTGCCCGGTGCCAGGTCGCAAGAGCCTTGGCAGCTCCCTCTCCCCGCGCCCCCCCCCTCAGCGAGAAGCTCGCCAGGCCGCGAGCAAATCGGCAGCCAAAGCGGCCAATTAGCTTACGGCCAGCAAGCTTCATGCTGCAGGAGGGGGCCAGAGGGAAGCGTGGCTGCCGGCATGCCAGCGGCACAAACGCGCATGTGTGGCAGTTCCACGCATGCGTGTTTGCGCTCAACAGGGGCGCAAACGTGCACACACGGCAGTTTTGTGTATGCGCAGAGCCGCCACACATGTGCATTTGTGCCCCTTCCAGGCACAAACGCTCATGTGCAGCAGGCCCACACATGCGCATTTGCTCAGGCCCCGGGTCACCCTCTCCCCCCACCCCTTGGCAGCGGTCCGCAACCAGAAAAAGTTTACGGACTGATGATATAGAAGATGGAGCAGAGTTGTTTTCTGTTGCCGTAGAGGAGTAGACCAGAAACAGTGGGTTGAAATTAATTCAAAAGAATTTTCGGCTACACAATTGGAAAAAGTTAGAGTGGTTCCTCCATGGAACAGGCTGACTCAGGAGGTGGTGAGTTCTTCTTGGGAAGATTTTAAGCAGAGGCCAGATAGCCATCTGACAGAAATGCTGATTTTATAACTTAGGCAGATAGAGAGGGGGTGGGCACGAAGGAATGTGCCAGTCTTTGTCTCATGTCAATGGACTTTGCATGGCGTAACTCTGCTTAGGATGATATTGCAAGTAAGCAGTTCATCTTTCGCAAGTATGTTAACCGACTGAACATGGATAGCCTTGTTGGTGTTACTTCGATTAATCCGTATCTCCTTAGGGGATGTGCTGGTGGTACTCTTAATCCATGGTCACGTTAGGTTCCACAGTTAATGATTCCCTTGCCAGTCTATAAAGGACATTTTGTTTTTGCTATTCAGAAATGGCTACCTGAAGGAATTCTTCATCCCATGAAGCATTTTCTTTCACCTCACACTGGGTCAGGTATTAAGTTCCTCTTATTCATCGGTGTTAAATCATTTCCCCGTGATATAAAGCTTTAAAATGGTTTCCGAGTCTCAAGGTGAGCTTTAAAATATTTTTTTTTCTCCTGTGGCATCTGAGAGAGAGAGAGAGATTGGTCTCATACATCCTCCATTAAGTTTGACGGTTTCCCAATAAAAAATATCAGACTGCACTGATTGCGACAGAAATGAAGGCCAGACATGAATGGCTCATCATTGTTGGTGTGGAGGGTTGTTCTGTGATACTGAAATGCACACTGATGGCTCTCTCAGGATCATCGACTTGATTCACCACTGGCATTGTTCATTGTTTGTCAGAAGCTGAAACGCTACCCACATATTGAAATAGCGCTGAACGCCAGAGCAAAATGTCATAAAGTAGCATAAGTTTAATCGCCCAGACATAATGGCAAGTTTTCTTTATTATTACTTTATGAAGAGAGTCTGCGGCAGAACAAACTCCTCAGCAGAGTGTAACTGAAGAACCAAATAAACGCACAAATCACAGTCCGGATTTGTGAAGAGAATTGGTGAAGAGAATGTCAGTGTCTTTTGAGGCAAGAATAGGCCCGTTCTTCAAACTGTTGACCAGATCCTGCAATACAGAATAGGGAACTCACAGACCAGCGGTTCAGTTTTGATCCACGGGGCTTCTGCTCTGGAACTCACTGCATCCCCTAAACTCCATACATTCACTTTATCGTTTATCTCAGCTCTTTTTCAAAGTAGGTCAGTTTTTTCTCCCCCAGTGTGTACAGGCAAAAACAGCCAAAATTGTTCCCCTTTATACAATTTAGCCTCTAACTCCCACATACAATGGGAGTTAGGTTTATAGGAATGAGGCACTAACCACAAGGGAAGGGGTGCCTCTGTTATGCAGAGGTTATTAGTTCTTTATTAAGGTAGTTATTAAAAAGGAGAGGAGTCATTTTTCATTTTAAACAGGTGTACATGAAAGCCTTCTTCATTCACTGACTAAGAATACTGTATAACTAGAGTGTTTAAATCAGAGCACTCCAACAGGTAGCTTGTGAGCTGCCAGGAGCTTTCCTGCTTCTGCAAAGTAGTTTGTGTATTTCTTAGGAGACACAGGAAAAACTCAAGAAAATATCTGCTTTAAGACCCTCCCCTGCCCCCCTCCCCAGCTTTAGCAAGCCATCATGGTAGGCTCTACTATAATGGAGATCTGGGTTGATTCCACTTTCCTCCACATGAATCCTGCTGGGTGACCTTAGGCCAGTCAGAGTTGTCTCAGAACACTCTCGACCCCACCTGCCTCACAAAATAACTGTTGTGGGGAGAAACACGAAATGTGATTGCAAGCTGCTCTGAGACTCCTTAGGGTAGAGAAAAGCGGAGTATTCATCTTTATTTCATAGAATATTTCTCTGTGCTGATGGGCTGATAGCTTTGCTTCTGGTGGTGTTCTTAATCCATGTTCTGTTTCTAGGATGGAATAAACCTCGGTAACATGGGGGGGGGGTGGAGTTTGAGGTGTTTTTCACTGCTCAGGAGCAGCTATCACTAAAAAACAGGTTGGTGATTCTGGTTGACATATATTACTTTCTGTGGTTGTTTCCTACTCAGCCTGCCTGAAGGTCAGTTTTCTAATGACAAGACTTATTTTCCCTTGTGGTCCCTTATGTTTGGATCACTGGGCTGTCCAAAGCAACTTTATGTCTTCTTTCAGAGTCTAGCTCAAAAGCCACAGTTCCCATGAAACATTTGCTGTAATCCTCTGTGCCCCGTTGGAAATGAAGAATATATAATTTCATTTGTTCAAATTTCATCTCTTGTTATTTTTGTCTTTCCTTCCTCCTGTTGTCTTGGTCCCTCATACTATCCCCCCCCCTCAAGAGATTATTAAGACTGAGCAATCAGTCCCTGGCACCAAAGAAATAAAGTTGGTCCTGGCCCCTGCCTGGTGGAATGCTTTCCCAAGTGAGATCAGGGCTCTCCCAGACTTTCAAGAGTTTCAGAGGACCTGTAAAACAGAGGTGCCAGGCCTATGGACAGGAAATAACATCACAAAGACAAGACGCTGGCCTCCCTGCTCAAGAACCCACCTAGCTTCACCAATTGGAACACCAACCAATCCCCAGTAGTCAAAAAATGTGTTTGAATTATATTTTAACTAGCTTCAAAGCACGTTCATAAGAACGGGATTTGAGAGGACCCCCCCTGCCATGATGAGGCTCAACCCCTTTCCCCGCTCCATGACACCGCAGCTTCCCCAGAGGCCTGGAAGCACAGCTGTGGCCTCTGCAAGGTGAGGAGTGAGGGCTTGGTGAGGAAGGGCGGGAGCTGTAGGGGCAGGGCCAATCAGGGTGCAGCTGGCTGCACCCTGATTGGCCCTAGAGAAGCCGGAACATTCGTCCCCCAAGGCTGTTTCGCAGTTATATAGAGGCACCAAATGGATAAGATTATTTTAATACCAAATTATCTAATTTTATAAATACTATTATACATGTTGGGAAGGCCCTGGCAAACCACCCCGTATTGAGTCTGCCATGAAAACGCTAGAGGGCGTCACCCCAAGGGTCAGACATGACTCGGTGCTTGCACAGGGGATACCTTTACCTTTACCTTTACCTATTATACATGTTGTCAAGAAGAGCAGGCTATAATAATAATAATAATAATTATTATTATTACTACTACTACTACTACTACTACCACCACCTACATCTTAATGCAGCTTCTTGGTGCAGGGCCATGTCTTTGGTTCATGTCACTCCTTAGAACACTAACTAACAGAATAATCTAGAATCATTACTTTGATACTTTAAGCCATTTTAATCTATTTAACAATGATCCATTCCTTCAGTGTTGGCAGAGGTTAAATATACAAAGGAGTAGAACACTGGATGCTTAAAGAATAAATAGCTTTATTAAGAATAGATAGTTTTGTAAAGAGAGAGCCCTAATTGACTGTTCTTCTGGAGGCAACCAGGAGGAAGGGTGCTCAAAGGAGCAGGAAGCCTTCAACTGAGCCAATCAGGACATAGGAGGTTATTTGAAAAATAACTGGAAGTTCCTTATCTAAATAATGCTAACTCCACATCTCCTTCTAGGTCTCTGTAAGATGTTCTTCATAGCCTGTTGAACCATGTACACTACAGTTCTTGCGTAGTCCAACTCAGAGATTCCAATAAATTAGAGGTCTAGAAGTTAGAAGTTGGAGGGAAATTTAGTAACCCCATCCCTCCACTCTGAATCTCGTCCTTCAGGATTCTCTAAACTTCTTTCCTTTCTACTTGAATCTCACCTACTCTCAACACTCTGTGCCTCCTTTCAGTTCTCATTGCACCCATTTTATGAGCATTTGTATGTGTGTGTGTGTGTGTGGGGGGGTAGATTATGAAACCTTAATTTTCTTCATGCCAGGGAAGTCCTAGGAATAGGTGACCCTTCCCTTGCTTGTGGAATTAGTCAGTCGTACTATATTATTTACAGAAGACCCATCCAATGTTCTATTTAGGGTGTTTGCTCATAAATATTGACTTTGGTGGCTGGTCCTAAATACGTAAAAGGGGGAGAAGAGGTTCCTAAACTCTGACAGCTTGTCCTTGGGGATGAGCCTGAGTCCTCGTAGCAAGGGCTGTTTTTAGATACATGGACTTGTATTGCCGTTAAGGCAAAATTCCCCCCCCCCCCCCGAAAAATAAATGAGCCAGAGAGAATACAGGAGATTGGGACTATAAAACAGATTGCATTTGCTGAGGTGGTCGAAGCCGGTGCCAAATGAGCCAGAGCTGAAATTCTCAGTGAGGGAAAATAAAACACTGAGTGGAAGGAATAACAAAAGGGATGATAGAAAATTAAGTTTTATGGAAATGGAACTTGGGACTTTTATGAAAGGTGAAAATATGCACAAAGATTGGCTTGACAAGAAATGATAACATCACACTCAGGCCTCCTTTTTGTTTCACACAATAGTGTTGCATCCATTCAGGGCTGTAGCACTGGCTTGTGAACAAGGCTCTTATCTAAAGTCTCTGTGACATTCACACAGTGTACAATAAGTGTGATGTTATAGGTCCAAGAGACTGTGATCTGGAGCAGTTCCCAGCCGGGTTTTACTTATGGTTCTATGAAGGTGACATCTAAGCAAAGTGCTATGAAGGACTCTGATAGGCCTCTTTCTCCTTTCTTTGCTAAGTGATATGGCAATAAGCATCCTTGATCTATTACTGTGTTAATTCACAATTCTGGTACAGTAGTAAGTGCTTCAGGCTAGGAATGAGAGACGCAGGTTTTAGTGCCTGCTTTGCCATGGAAGATGACTGGGTGATCTTGGTCTCCCACTCAACTTCAGTCCTACCTAACATGATAGTGACTGAGAGGATAAAATGCAGGAGAGGAGACCAATGTTGTAGGCTGCTTTGGTTCCTCACAGGAAATGCAAATTGGGGTATAGATGCATATGTACCTTTTAGGTGGAGGCAAGAAGACACTTCCCTTCTGCTTTAACATACTAAGAGCCATGCAGGGGTGTAGGTTTCAAGAAGGAAAACCAACTGGAGGTTGAAGAACAAATTTAGAGTCTAGTGGCAGCTTTAAGAGCAGCACATTTTTATTCAAGGTACTAGGGGTAAAGCCCGTTGCACCCAGGAATAGAACAGATGCTAGCACATTTACCTGCACTGTGGCCTTCTTGGGTTCCGGCCCTCCTTCCCCCACTCCCTGTTCAATCTTGAAATCCAGCATGATAAAGTATAGCACACTCTAATCTCAAAAGCTGGGTGTGATTCCTGCAAGAGGGCTGCCTCCTTCCTGTCCCTCCACACCTCCCAAAGGCCAGGCTGGGTGGGCAAGACCATGGGGGGGGCTCTATCCCACCCACTCCAACCTCTCCCAAAGGCCAGCCCGATGCCCTGCCGGTCCCCAGCCTCAGAAAGGTTGGGGACCACTGCCCCAAAGGACACGCTGGACAGGTAAGGCTGTGGTGGGGCTGTCTCCTTCCCATCCCTGACATCTCCCAAAGGCCAGTCTGGGTGGGGAATGCTGATGGATCTCCCCAGCCCCTCTGAGGAGAGGGAGGGTGGGAAAAAATAAAGAGCACTCTGATGGCCAGCTGTAGGGCCATGGGGAGGATGAGATGGATGAGAAGCCCAGCCAGTTGTTCAACAGACAGAGAGCTCTGACCAGCAGAAGGGAATGGAGCTGCAGACAAACCAGGCCTTAGATTCCAAAGTTGTTACTGGAGCTCCTCATTCCTCTACCCATCCTCCAGCTGCAGCTCCCTGCCTTGTCAGCTCACCTGAGCCAATTAAGCAATGCCAGTTATGTCTAAAAGGCACAACACCATGTTAGCAAGACAGTTGCTGACTGCAGAAGATTAGGAGTCATCACAGGGTGAGGACTGAAATGCTGCTAATAGCCTATATTAACTTGAGGCTGGGAGGCCTGGGCTGTGGACATAACCTGTGACTTACTCCTTCTGCTGATGTCCTTAGACTGCCTGAAAGAACCTTTGACTCAATGGACTGATTTAAGACATTCATTGCATTCTGTCTGTCCCTTGGCATTCTGTTTTTGAATTACTAATTATTTCTGCCTCCCTTGCAGCTCATCTGTGATTCCTTCCAGCAGACAGCTGAATCCTGAGACTTAACACAGGAGGCAAAGGAAGCAGCTGGTTTCCCTCCCTTGCCTAGGGGAGATGGAGAGTAGGAAGAGGCTGAGAATGGAGCATCTTACCAGCAGCAGGGCCTTTCAAAGTGGTCAGCACCTCTTTTACCAAGCAAGCTGCAGGAAGAGAAAGAAGAGGACAGATAAGCCCCAGGATTGGCCTTAATTAGAAAGTGCTCTCTCTATATTGGCAGCACACCCCCAGGAACAGCCAATCAGGTAGGGAGTGCATTGTCTGCATGCAATTTAAACTAATTGGCCTTCATTGGCAGATTTGAACTGCTTGGCCCCCATTGCCAGTGTTCTCTCCCTATTGGCTGCACACTCCCAGGAAGGGCCAATCAGGTAGTTGTTTGCATGCAATTTGAACTGATAGTCCCTCATTGGCAGAGTGCAATTTGCATTGCTTGGCCCTAATTGGCAGAGTGTTCTCTCCCTATTGGCAGCACACCCCCAGGAAAAATCAGGTAGGGAGTGGGTTGACTGCATGCAACTTCAACTTTATAATATTTAGTGATGAACTTTTTTGTGCATGCACACTTCCTCAGATATAATTGTGTGTGCAAACAAAAGCTCATACTTTGAATAAAAATGTGTTGGTCTTAATTTGTTGGACTTTAAATTTGTTTGGCTGCTTCAGACCCACTTGAATCTAACCTCATGGAGGATGAAACTGCCATCTCCACATGGCTTCAATACAAATTGGGCCTTGTGTGGGTCTGCAGTTTGCTTTTTATTAGTGGGTGGGGATCTGTGAGCTGTTTTCTCTTTAAAAGTCGAAGTAAAGCCCTTACATGCATCAAAGCCATGGAAAGGAAGGGAACCCATGAACAGACATGTGATCAATACACAGGTGGTATGCAGTCTGATGGTTTTGTGCTCACTTTTTACCAAGACTTGATTCAGCTGTACTTTCTCTTTCCCTTTTAACCCCACTTATCTTCTCTGCAGCTTGAAGACTCCATACTGAGCACACAAGGTTTGTGCTATATAAAAATTTTATAAGCATGTGGTGACATGTCAGAATTAATGACATAGAATGACCATTTGAAGAAATGTAATAGCAGTGTCAGTTCGGAGGGAGCGAAGTCAAGTGTAGTTACATGGGTCCTATGTTGTAAGCTAGCATGAAATGTCTCCCTGAATAATGTCAGTGCTGCTCACTCAGCGTGGAAATTAAGGTGACGGGATTAACAGATTCACTTGTGCTTCAGAATACTGGGAAATTTTCTTAATTTGTCTGAAGGTGTTGTATCTTGATAATTTATTGGAGACATTTATATGGCCACTGTTTTTCTGAGCATCTCAGGAGACAAAGCAGGTTACAACAATACAAAAAGCATTTTATAAAACAAACATTAAAATAACATATATATTAAATTGAAATGATTTAAAAACACAATACCTAATCCCTCTGTGCTTGGGGAGGTCGTGGCAAGCTTTGTTCTCCCCATGACTCCATGCAAGCCAGGGTGGTGTATTAGCTGGAGGGTCGGTCTAGGAACTACAAGATCTTTGCTTTGCCCGTGAAACTGACCAAGTGACCTTCGTCTATCTGAGCTACCTCAATTGGTTGTTGGCAAATTACAATTAAGAAAAAAGGGACATTATGCTGAGGTTCTCACTTAGGAAGTGTGGTGGAAGTGTACAAAAAAAAAATAATGCTTGTATTTATACAGGCTATATGGCTCTTCCTCCTCTCTCCAGGGCATGCCTTTTGCTGCCACTTTTTCCATGTGCAGTATAGCACATATGGATCTGATGCTGTCAAATTAATTGAACAACAAGCAATTGGTTCCTCTTTAACGATGCCCCAGATATATCCTCTAATGCAGATGGTCCCCACTGCAGAAATTTTAGGGACAAGCCTGGTCCTTTTAAAACAAAGGCCAAAACAAATGGCTATACAAATAGCCATTCAGGCAAGCTCAAGGATTTGAATGCAACTGGTAGAATTTTTGAACAGCTCTCCATCCCATTCATTTCAAGTTGCAACTGCTTTGGAAGCGTTGCCATGTCAAAAATAGGCTTCCATGCAGCAGGCAGTGAAGTGGGGCTGAAAGGAAGTCTTACTGTATGCCTTTGGGTGTACCGAATGTGTTTTGCACTCACACACCGTGGAGGTTGGGTCACTCCCTGTCTGCTGACTGACTAGCAAAACACGGAGCTCATTCTGGGCAGGTGCATCATATGTGGGCACCCTCGCTGCGGCCACCTTAGACACAGACTTGCTCATGGCTTTGGATTTTATTTAGTTATTGAGGCCAAGTGTACATCTTAGGGACAGGGACCACCAGGTAATTGGAATTTGTTTGTATATTTGTTTATTAATTATTAAATGTATATCCTGCCTTCCTCCTTGGACTCAAGGCAGGTTACAAAGAATAAAAATCCCACCCTACAATAGTGTTTTCCCAAAAAGTTAAAATGGTAAGATCCCTCCTAGAATGCAATGCTCTATGGGGGCATAGTCAGCCAGGAAGTCCCTCAGTATGTGGGGCCCAAACAGCATTTGTCCCCCCAAGGTAAAAGGCATCCCCTGTGCAAGCACCGGGTCATGTCTGACCCTTGGGGTGATGCCCTCTAGCATTTTCATGGCAGACTCAATACGGGGTGGTTTGCCAGTGCCTTCCCCAGTCATTACCATTTGTCCCCCAAAACAAGGAGTCAATTGTCCCCACATAGTCGCTCATCTTTCCACTCCTGCCAAGCCATATTGTGATGGTGTCCTCTGTCCTAAGTCAAAATTCCATGAGTGCCTAAAGACTTAAGGTTATGCAGACACTCCCACAATACTTGGTTTTTTCTATTACCACTCTTTTGCTCTCTGAAATTCCTCAAGGATTGCACATAAGGAGGAATCCCCAAATTTATTCAGAATTTTGCTTTAGGTGAAATATTACCAAAAACTTCCCATAAATGCCACTATTCCTGTCACTTTTTAGATATGCAATTTATGAGATTGTAGCCTTAAGCCTCCCTTCGTTTCTTGTCCTCTATTAGAATCCTGACCTTTGAGAAGCCATTGAATATAAAAACAAGGTTATGTTGAATGGTAAGTTTGGATTTGTGGCAGAGATTGGGAGGGCTAGGAAAAAAAGAAGGTGACATACAAATTAAGACATGGCTTTGTTTTTATATTTTTAAGCCGTGTGGATATATGAAGAGCTCTGCAGTAAGAAGCATTGGGAAGCACTATGATCATGGCATATAAAATATTAAGCTTGCTGGAGGATGGAAATGATCGAGCAATCTGTCTTTTGATGTTGAATTGCATTTTGCTAACTCTCTCATATTTATTTCCTTTATCTATGGGGTCCAATAGAGATCCAAGGTGGTTTACATTGTTTTCCTCTCCTCCATGTTTTCCTTAGAATAACAGATATTTTAGGCTGAGTGTGTCTGATTGGCTCAACTTCCATGCCAGACTGGGGATTCGAACCTGGGTCTCCAAGGTCCTAGTCCAGTATAATAACCATTATACAATAATGGCTTTCATATGCTGCTGTTATTTTGAGGAGTTCCAGTAGCGTAGTACTGCCTTGACAGTAATTTAACTAGGAAATTAGCGAGGGAAGCAAGATGAAATCTGACTCATTGGGTCATCAGCTGGTATCTCAGGAGCAAGAGAGGCCTATAAAGGCAGTGATAGCAGTGGGCGTTTTTAGTGACGCTCTTTGGGAAATGATCTAAGACAGCCATCCCAAATCAATGGTTTAGATTGGTCCACCTGGAAAACCAGTTGCCAACCTAGACTGTTAATCTCAGAAGAAAGGACTTGGTAGAACTTTAACCTCACAGATACTGAGGCAAAATAATTCAAGTTACGCAAGAAACGAGGAACCATTTGAGGATCTGGGTTTTGAACCCCATTACAAGCAGCAGAGAATGATCTGACCCACAATCTATTTCCTTTCACCTTGATATTATCTTTTTTTTTTAAAGGCTTTTATTTCTGAAGCTGTTCTCTGTTGCATTCCTAAAATGGCCTTTTACTCTTAGATGAGTTCTGTAGCAAGCAGCGTCTTGTGCCTCTATCTTTTCAACCTAAATGAAAACCAAGAGCATGTGAGTGGTTGCAGTTTAGTCCTGAGAACTGACTTGTGTCCAAATTCCAATCATCTGCTCAGAAGAACACCTGTCATTTCTTAGAGCATCAGTTATCTAGAAAAAGCCAAGTATTTTATAGCACCCTAGCAGTAAGGGTTTTTTTCTGTGTGTGTGTGTGTGTTTTGTACCCAGTAAGCAAAAGAACTAGATGCCTTTCTCATCATTCAAGAGTGTTAAGAAGCATTAATGAGGCACTCCTGTTAAGTCGTGCAAATCCCAGGAATTGATTAGATGATTAATGAGCAGACACTGACCATGGGTGGAGAGTGTCTCTAAGCACCAGAGACCATTGATCCATAGCGGTGCTGACTTGCAAATTCTTATTGAGGTTCTATGATTGTTCATCCATATGCAGACACAGGGGTAGTCAAACTGCGGCCCTCCAGATGTCCGTGGACTACAATTCCCAGGAGCCCCTGCCAGCATTTGCTGGCAGGGGCTCCTGGGAATTGTAGTCCACGGCCATCTGGAGGGCCGCAGTTTGACTACCCCTGAGCATATCAAGAGGAAAGGCAGAACCTTTTTTTCCACTGACGGTTGTTTTTTCTATGTGAACGTTCTTGCATTGTTATGGGAAGCTACCAGCTGCAGAAAATAGTGCAGCCCTGACATAGGTAAGTGGGATGCAGTAAGAACTAAGCCTCCAAATACAAACTCACTGAAAGCCTGCTGTTTATTGGCAGGCAGCAGGAAGGGGTCACACTTCATTTGTTATGAGGGCTGGATCTGACATAAATATCGCTTTGTTGGGCTGGGCCATGTGCGCCATAAAATGTAATGCCAGGTACCAGAGATATAAACTTTATAAAGGACAGAGGCAAACCCAATTAATGATATTGTTTTTTGCTCAAAATATAAACAAAAGCAATTGATTCCTGGCAGGGAAAGCAATTAATTTATTGTGAAACCCACAAAAGCCACAATAAATGTATTTAATCATATGCAAGACTGGGTATTCACCCAAGAGATGCCATAAAAAGCGGCTGTATTACATTTTTGTACAAATTAGTTACTTTGTGTGTGTGTGTGTAGCACTTTTAGGAGATAAGTCATCTTCCCTGCAAGTAAATAAGGCAGTTTTTCTGCACCCCCATACATCCAGCCTCAGCAGCTAAGCTGATCAGTCTCTCATTCTTTGGGCCATTCCGCACAACTTAAATGTAGCTGAAGTCTTACCTTTTGTAAACTCTATTAATTTAACGTCTCGCATGACGTCGTTAACAAACCGCAAAAGTCCCGCCAAACTCCAGCAACAATTGGAATTTTATAGCACTTAGGGGGAAATCCAGAATATTGGATTCCCCCTGAAAAAACTGCTACACTTCTGAGTACAAGCCGCACCACATCAGCGAAAGACATGTGCATTCTCAAAATAGCTGTAGAAAGTATGTCCCTCCCTAGCTCTCGCCCCCAAACTTCCGGAGACGCGATCACCATTTCCCCCCCCCCCTTAATCCAGTGAAAGCAGGGAATAAGCGAGGCGTCTTCTGATGAAATCCCTCCACGAGCAATTTAGAAGTGCTTAACAGTAAAACAAAGCTCCCTTCTGCAATTGCCTTTAAAGTTTCCGAGCACAATACAGGCCCCTGTTCAACACTGCCCGTTATTTCAGCCAGAAATTGCACCTATTGGGGGGAAACAAATTGTTTTTACTTGAAGAGCTGTAAACGATTAAGCACCAGCTCCTAGGCCACCCAAAAAGGTCTTTCTGAGACACTGATTGAACAAATATTTGTTGCTACTGGTGTTTTCGGGTTTTTAAAAAACAGTTTTTAAAGAGAAAGGGGCTTTTGGGGAGCATGAACACAACAGTTCATTGGCTGTTCTGTTTGATTGATGGCCAGGGGAGGGAAGAAGTGCTGAAAAATATTGCTTCCTTTGTTGCAATTCCAGCGAGACTGGAAACCTGTGGGGAATGAATAGACCACTACTGGAACTTCAATATTCCGCTAGAATTGAAGGTGTGCAGAATTACGAAATTCCGCTATTACATATAGCGTTTCTGCATACTACAAACATTTTGCAATATTGGTCATTGTGTGGAATGGCCCTTTGTTTCCTCTTATCTCCTATGCTACTTCTGAGGATCTTGAGCAGACACACTTGTCTTCCCCCTCCATTTCCCCATCCCCAACAACTGTATGAGGTGGACCAGGCTGAGCAACTAGCCATGGGTACCCAGACAACAAGGTCCTGGATGAGGAGGGGGTGTCTGAACCTGGATCTCACAGATGTTCTCATCCCTCCTGTGTCTCCCCCAGAAGTAATTTTTTGGCCTCCCATGACCACTTTTGCTTCATGGGCTGAGAACAGATTGGGCGGTGGGGGGGGGGGGAGAGAAGCGAGGTTGAAATCCCCTATCTGCCCTGACACTTATTCTGCCTCCTGGCTCTGTGACTATTCAGATGTAAGGTAGCAACAGTGGTGCCTCTTTTTCCCTTTGTTCCTCCACTCACTTCCATGGCCAGAACATCATTGCCCTCAGAGTGGCATACACAAGACAGCCCAGGTGCCTGCCAGTCCACATGCTGGCCCTCCTCCTACTCCTCTCTACCACACTGCCCCCCTTCCTTCTTTGGCAAACTGCCTTTCTACATTCCCAGTCTTGCCAACCCCCCTCACAGCTACCATTTGAAAAAAACGCAATGCCAGTTGGTGTGAAACTGGCGATACTGGCCAACTGGCTCTGCCTCCCCATGTAGTGCCTTTGCCAATCCTTGCTGAGCTGCAGTCAGAGAAGGTGGGAGGGAAAAACATAATGCCTCCTCTTTCTCCTCCTTTGCTGCCATTTCCTCACAAGTATTTTACCTCAACTTCTTAGTCCTGCCCCCTGGCCTATTCCTTTCTATTTCTTGACAGCATAGACCACACACCTCAGCACATGTGCCTGCTTACCCCACTCCTCAAGTATCCTCTTGTGTTCCCTCCCTCCCACCAGTTACCTGAAGGCCAGAAAAGAGCCCTGGAGGGGTCAGTTCAGGGCTGGGTAACATTAATGGTTGGTTTATCTGTTCCAGACAGTTTTCCTGCCAGCATATGCTTTTGAAATAGTTTTTTTTTTTTATTAAATGCTTTTTTTGGAAAAAAAGATAAAAAATTATAATACTAAAGAAAGAAGAAAAAGGAAGTCTATCCTTATCCATTGTTGTTGTTGTTGTGCGAAGTCGTGTCCAATCCATCGCGACCCCATGAACAATGATCCTCCAGGCCTTCCTGTCCTCTACCATTCCCCAGAGTCCATTTAAGTTTGCACCTACTGCTTCAGTGACTCCATCCAGCCACCCCATTCTCTGTCGTCCCCTTCTTCTTTTGCCCTCGATCGCTCCCAGCATTAGCCTCTTCTCCAGGGAGTCCTTCCTTCTCATGAGGTGGCCAAAGTATCCATTGTTGCTCCTCTATATATTTCTGAAACAGCCTAGGGGGTGGGACGTGTCCGGCTGTCAAAGTTGGAATAGGGCCAATCAGGCTGCAGCCAGCTTTGCCCTGATTGGCCCTGCCCCTGCAGCTTCTGTCTTCCGGCACTGAACTCTTTGCTTTCAGACGCCTCAGTGCCTGGAGCCAGCAGCAGATGAGAAGGCCCTGGGCAAAGGGTTGTGGTGGAGGGCTGGCTACCAAGGGCCTCTTGACATGCTAGGCTGGGCCTGCTGATGAGGGCCTCCCGGCCTACTGACTGCCTGCTAAGGAGCTCTGTCTCGGCCCTGCTAACGAGCTGCCCAACCCCCACCCACCCCACTTGATTTGGCTGCGAGCTGCGGCCCAAAGGCACCTTAAGCTGCCTGGCCAGGGGAGGGGACCCTTTCAGTGTCTGTTTTTAGGAACGGGCTTTGAAGCTAGTACATATATAAAGCAATGTCAGAAACTTATCACTCACCCTACAATTATAAAGGGGAAAAAATCTTTTTTTAAATCATCAACGGCACAAGTCATAAGTTAATTTTTTGTCATGCAAGAAGTCTATAAAGATTTTCATTTAATAATGAATGTAGAAATTGCCTTTTCTCTAATCAAAGTAAGTTTATTCATTTCTGCAAGCTCCATCATCTTTACCAACCAATTCTCTCTTGTGGGGAATGTGAAACTTTCCCCTTTTTTAAGGCATATAAAAGTATTGCTGCTGTTATGATATATAAAAAATTAAGCTCCATGGCTTGTTTCTGATTGTCTGTCTATTAATTCTAAAAGAAAAGCCTCTGGTTTCATTTGTACATTAGTCTTTAGAATCTTAAGGATTAATAAATGCATTTTAGCCATTTTTTTAGCTTTCTTGTACATCCATGATAAAAGGTAAAATGTCCCAGCATGTTGTTCATATTTCCAATTTACATTTGAAATATTGTTATACATTTTAGCTAATGAATCTGCTGACATACACCAACAATACATCATTTTATTAGAATCTCTTTTAAAACTGGAGTTTTAATGTAAATTTAACACTGTTCAGCAACATAACCATTTCCACACGGAAGGGTAAAACACAAGTGGCTTCCTGCTTGCAAACACAGGATAGTCAATCTGTGTTTGCAGCCCTCCTCATGGGGAGACCCCTCCCACATTTTCCCTCTGCCCCATCACAGCTTTTTGCCTCTTTATGAGGTTGCAAGGGAAAGCAAGCCAAACTTCTCATTCCTTGGTTTATCGATCACTGCAGGTCACCAATCACAGCATAGCAGTTCTCTCATGGACTGAAACTTTCTCCCTCAGCCCATCCCTGTTACTTTGCACAATACCACAGCGCAGATGCATTATAAAATAAAAAATCAACACTGCCAGAACAATAACGCATTCCCTCCCCCTTTTTGGGGGGGGGGGTTCATGGTTGTTCAGAATTTATTTCTGTCTGGGTAGATTTCTGAGAAACTGAACATGGTCCCTGGAGCCCAAAAAGACATTTTGCGTAAATGGTTGGCTTTAAAACAAGGTACTCAGACCCCTGTATGATCAGGAGAAGGCAACCCAATTACCTGCCTCCCCCTCTTAAAGAAGATTTTATTTCACCTTTAACAATGTAGGTTTGCAGTCACACTGCAACATGGACCACACCATTTAAAAAATAAATTACCTGGATTCCCAAAATTGTGAGTTAAAAATGTCCAAATCGTGGCCCAGCTACTGGACAGCCTTGGGATGCAAGTGACGTCATGTGGAGGGGGCTCTAAAAGCCACCATCATTCAAAGGCTGTTCAAAAACGTTTTCTCTGTGCAGAAATGGTCCATAATTTCCTATTGTTCCATTTGTATTCTATATCCAAAGTTTTTAGCCCATGTTTTTATAGATTTTTTTGTTTGTTCTTTCTTTGTCTCAAGTTTATGCATTTTTGCAATAACTTGTTTTGTTCATAATTCTGTTTAAATTCAATCTGAGAGTGTTCAAAACTAGAATATCTTTTATCTGTTTTAAACCTTTGTAATAATTCTGCATAAAAGAACCATTAACAGATATATCCTTCTGTTATCAACTCTTCTCTTAATTTCATTTTACATTCCTCTTGGGAGAAATCTAATATGTCACGATATGTTAGCCCCTTAAAGTTATCGTTTTGTGTCTAAAAATGCTTCTTGTGTTGAGAGCCAAAAAGGGGGGTTTGGAAACACTCTAAGTTTGTACTTACTCCATATTCTCAAATGGCACATCTTACAGAATGTTTTTTTTATTATTCTCATTAACCTTAATTTGATCATGCCACAAAGAAACATGCCCTTCTAACTCCAATAATTTTTCATTTCTCAACAGTCATTTTATTATCCACTGACCTCACAGGGTGTCTGTTGTGGAGAGAGGAAAGGGAAGGCAACTGTAAGCCGCTTTGAGCCTCCTTCGGGTAGAGAAAAGCGACATATAAGAACCAATTCTTCTTATTCTTCTTCTTCCTCTTCTTCCTCCTCTTCCTCTTCTTCCTTTTCCTCTTCCTCCTCTTCCTCTTCCACTTGGAAGTAATATAGAGTAGGTATAGGAATCACCACAAACTATGGTAAAAAATAAAATAAAAAACAGAGTGTGTGGTGATTCCTAGAACTGCCCTATATCACTTCTGGGTTTCCTCTGGAAGTGACAGCGGTGCACATGATGTTGCCCCCCCCCAATGTCGTAACTCTGAATTTCCTGTCAGTTGCCAGGCATGAATTCTCAACCCTAGGGGTACTGACAAGTGGAGCTTTCTTTTGAATGCTCATCTTGCTTCCAGTATTCCACTTGTATCCTGCCCTTTAAAGTAATTCCTCCTCTTTTTTCCTTCAAAGGGTAGCTGTTGCAGTGTGGCTCACTAGAGAAAGGAAGGGGTAAGGGTGTTTGTTTTTTTCAGGACACAGGAGTTCTCAGAAATGGTCTCCCTGAGGAGGTCAGGAAGGCTCCCATCCCCTCGCTTCCTTCAAATTATACAACAATTAATTATTCAAGAGGGCTTTTCTGTGCAGGCAACAGGGTAGCACTGTACAAAAGACTTCACAAAATTTCTTGGATGAATCATTGGGGACTCTGATCTGTACTATTGCATCTATCTTGCTGTGGATTGGCTCTGGTTTAGTAACGTTGCATCATTTAATTTCATGTTAGCACTTATGCTTTGCTTCGATTTTGTACATTAGACTTCTGGTTGGTTCTAAAACCCAAATCCCATTTCACTCTTTATTGAATGTCCCATCGTGTTGATTGTCTTGACTCACTCTGTGTAATCCACCTCGAGCCACAGTGATAAAGATAGACTATAAAACACAAACCTTAATTGATACAGTGTAATTTTTCTGATCTAGGGATGCCAGCCTAAAGGTGGGACCCCGGGATCCTCCAGAATTACAGCTCGTCTTCAGGCAACAGAGATCAATTCCCCTGGAGAAAATGGCCACTTAGAATGGGACTATATGGCATTATAATCCAATGAAGTCCCTCCCCTCCCCAAACCTTGCCCTCTGCAGGCACCATCCCCAAAGGCTCCAGGTTTTTCTTAGCCCAGAGGTGGCAACTCTATTCTGGCTCCACATTTTCAATGTACTCAGAAGGCTTTTACTTGGCTTGGGATGACACTGTACGTTTCAAAAGCTTCTTGTTCACTGCAAATGCCCCAGGTTTACAACAAAATTGCAAGTTCTATTTTGGGCGCTGGTTTCATTTTCTTTTTCTTTTTGTCAGATTTCTTCCCCCCCCACCACCCTTTAAAATTAACATCACTTTTCCAAATGATATTTTTGCATCTGTGGCCCATAATAGCACCGAACACAGACCGCTGTCTATATAGCAAGACGATCGGACGACAGTGACAGCAACTAGGACAATATATGAAATTAAATCCTCTCTTTCAGCTCATCCCCATTCCTCGATGCGGAGATTCGGGGGCTTTGAAAATTGCTTGGCATCTAATGTCTTTTCTGCTTTAGATAAATTCCCCTGACAACGGTGACTGGCAGGCATTGATTGCAGCTTGGTAGATGAGACGAAGTAATGGATAAATCACGTTGCTGCGGCACGAGGACCATTGTGTTTAAAGAGATTGACCTGCAGCCGCACATTGCGTGGGTTATTCTGTTGGCAACAGCAATGAGAATGGCAATGGATGACCTCTGATGCTTCTATGCATGTTCGTGACTGTCTATTCCATTAATTCCTGAGAGATACGCCAGCATACCCTGAAGTCACACAAAACTCAAGAACTAAGAACCGTGAAGGGACTGGAATGATGCACTAGAATAGACATTCATCGGTTTGGCTTTTTTTTGTTCAAACCTTACCAGAACAATACTGTTCAATAAAAATGGCATGCTGCAAGTTCAACCCCCTCTCCTATTTGATCTTTCCCTTGGCTTACAGAGCTTTATAGTTAGTTGCCTCAGTGAGGGGACCTTTTAAGGACAAACTTTACAACATAACTGCATAACATTATTGTGACAGGAAAGCCATGTTACTGGAATATAATGCAAGGGGCTAGAAGCTACTGATATTCTGGAGGGCCACCATGAATCAGAGGCCACAGTACTATGTTGGACGGACAACGGAATGACTCCATGTGAGAAATCATTGGATGGTCAGATTTGTTGCTAATTGAAGATAACTTTCCCAGTAAGGTTTTGATCTTGCCCTTTCTCCCAAAAGCTACAGATGACTTGCTTAAAAAAAATCTTTTATCTAACTATCCGTCACATTTTAGACGATCAAGGTGGCATGCATGTTGGACCCCCTCCTGCTTGGCACCCTCACAAAAAACCCTGCAAAGTAGATTAGGTTGAAAGAAAGCAACTGTGGGTTTCATCACTGAGTTTTCTAAGAATGATCAGAGGAGAGAATGATAGCAATTTCCCATGAGAACTAGGGGTGTGCAGTCAGCATTAACCGACGAAGAGAATCTGATTGGCTCCCCATATAGCTGAGTCTGAATAAAGCCGATTGCCTCCTCACCCACCCAGCCATTTTTATTCAGGAATATTCAGCTATACTGAAGTTCAGCTGGGGTGGTAGAAGCGGAAAGCTCCATGCCGCCTTGGCTGCAGTTGGCTCCATTTACAGTTCTGTTTAAATCAGGGGTAGTCAAACTGCGGCGAATGCTGGCAGGGGCTCCTGGGAATTGTAGTCCATGGACATCTGGAGGGCCGCAGTTTGACTACCCCTGGTTTAAATCAAGCTGCAGGCCAGCCCAGGATCGGACAGGGTTCTATGACTGGCCTAAGGCCACCCAGCTAACTGCTTGTGGCAGAGTAGGGAATCAAAGCCAGTTCCCCAGATCAGAGGCCATCGCTTTTAGCCACATCACCAAATGGGCTCACCACCAAGAAAGCCCAGGGTTGCTATGCAGAGACAGGCAATGGCAAGCTGCCTCTGTTTACCTCTTGTTCTGTAAACTCCCCAGGGTCACCAGACATTGGCTGTGAGTTGATGTCCCTTTCCCCCACCCCCTGTTGGACCTGTGATTTGAATGAGATAGGCTCTCCTGAAAGATAATCACATCTCTGTGAGGGGCCTGCTGTCCTCCTTCCCCGTCTTCCTCAGTAATGCCCCTGACTAATTCTTCCCTGGAACACAACAGAAAGCTGTGGGCTGAATGCCGGGTCTGCTGGGAGCTGCCATCCTTCTTCTTTTCAATTAACGGCATCACTGGGTAGAAAAGTTGGGTTGAAATTGATTGCTTTTGAAAAATGCTATTACTTTTTTTTTTTGATTGAGATCATTAGCATGGAGCTCGACATGCCGAAAATCAGCTTAATACGCAGCTCTTGGATAGAAGCAAATAATCGCAAAAGGATAGCATTTTTAAAAAACTGCTTATTATGTATTGAATAACAGAATCCTGCAGTAATTTCCTCCAAACGTTCAGAAGCCAAATTTATTTTAATAAAGCTTGGGTTGGCATGCAGCCGAGCTTTCATTGTTGTCAACAATTGATTAGGAACAGCGTTTTTCTGGGGAAAGTTGACACTGGGAATTAAACTGACAGGGTGAGGAGAAAAAGGCATTTTTTTGGCTCTGTTCTGTGTAGGGGGTAGCAGGCCTTTCATATGTTGAAAATCTTCACTGCATGAAGCCCAGTTAGGGCTTTGTGTCATGACAGAGCGTTTAAAGTGAATAAGAATTTTCATAAATTTGACAAAAGGATATATTTGTAATTAGTTTTAGTTTACATCCTTCTGTTGGGATGCTCAGAACTTTAAATGGACCTTCCTTTTTAGGTACCAATGATGCACAGTGATGCTGCAGTACAGGTACTTTCTGACCCACCATCAATTCCATTTTGGGTTGAACAGAAATAACTGGTCCTGTTCTGTGGAGTTTTTCTGGTATGACTCCAATGCATGTTGAGGAAACTGAACAACATGGAAGCCAACAGTAGAACTTTCAAAAGGATTCTTCTGGCACGACACTGTTTCTGCTCACAATGGATTTGATCTCACCAGAACTTTTTTAAATAGATAAAAGTGCTGTTTTTTTTATACCCTGCTTTTCACTACCTGAAGGAGTCCCAAAGTGACTTACAAACACCTTTCTCTTCCTCTCCCCTCAGCAGACACCTTGTGAGGTAGATGAGGCTGAGAGAGCTCTGAGATAAATGTCACTTGTCCAAGGTAACCCCAGATGGCTGTATGTGGAGGAGTAGGGAATTAAACATAGTCTCCAGATTAGGGACTGCCACCCTCTAACCATTATTCCATGCTGGAACAAGATATGTCTTCCTGTCATATGTTGATAGTGATTATGGACACCTAAGAAACACATCTGCCCTGTAAAGTGTGAAGAAACTCATAGTGAAGTTTTCCAGCTAACAAAGACCATTACTTGCCCTGTTTTGCATGCCTAAACCATTTTGATTTATCCTGAGGCAGTTTCTGAACTTTCTTGGATTTGGCTTTGATTATTTCTAGTCAAAGGCCACCCTTTTCTGATACACTGTCCATCTTCTGTCATGAAAAACTTCCATTTAACCCAAACATGAACATTGCTGGTTTGTCAGGTCTGTACACTCTCTTCTCCCTCTTTGTGCACCTAAGAGAAACTTTTGAGAAACTTTTATTCAAGTTCCAGATAGCAATGGTATCTGATTGCATGTGTTTGGGGAAAGTATGACTTGTTTCCTCCCACAGACCAGGATTCTGAAGCATGGCTTACAATCCTGGCACCTGGGGAAGACAGACTTTGGTTTGCCCTCGTGTTTGGATGTCACCCAAACTGGAAACTGAAGGATTCACAAAACAAGGGGGTCTTTCAATCACACTCTGTATGTGAGGATGGAAGGAGGAAATAGCAATCAATCTCTGTTTGTGTACACTGCACACAAAGTTGGGTTTGTTTGGGGGTTTTTGGTCATGTCTGAATGTAGCCAACCTTAGCAAATTAACATGCGCTGCAATTATATATACTCTAGTCAAACCTTTTTGAAATCAGATTGGAGTTAACTCTGTCTAGGATTGCTAGTCTCTTCTGTGTAAGTGAACAAATTGGGCTGGAAACTAGATTCTAAATTGCACATAAACCATAATATACTTTCAAACTAACAAATACAGCAGTCAATATATATATAAATGTTATATACAGTGAGGTATATACACAATGAGGAACAAATTCAACTTCAGATTTCACCTGGAAATTTGGAGCAACAAAAGTTTGGATCTAGTCTCTCTCTCTCTCTCTCTCTCTCTCTCTCTCTCTCTCTCCCCCCCCCCCACTGTATGTGTGTGTCAAATACTGTCAAGTTCTTTCCAACTTTTCCTAGCATGATTGTTTTTTCCAGAGACGTCTTCTCAAAATGTGACCAAGTACAATAGCCTCAGTTTACCCATTTTAGCTTCTCGGGACATTCCATGCTGCTTAATTTAATCTTGATCCACATATTTGTTTTTTTGGCATCCATTCAGCTCTCGTCCAACTCCATATAATCTCAACCAGTGTCTCCAAAATGCATATTAATATTATGTCTTTAAGTAGATTAAAATGTGGAGTGATCTCCAGATGATCTCTTTCCCCAGGTGTACTTTAATTAATCATTCTGAAGGCTGGTTCATAAGTCTTTGAAGATGAATATTTATAATTGGAATATAAACAGGTTCCCGGCTCAGCAAACAGCGAATTGTATTATATAATTCTGAAATAAATTTCATTGTGTTCCATTAGTAAAACTGTACAGCATGATGAATGGTCGTACACTAGAAACCAAAAGTATTAATAAGAATTTAACCCTTTTGAAGTAAAGTCTCACCATCTTTGTATCAAATTAGTAAATACAGCTGCAATAAAATAAACTTAGTTGGGTAGCTGTGCTGGTCTGAAGCATCTGAACAATGGGTGTGAATTCAACTAATCTGAGCTAAACCCCACCCCCACCCCAGGTTTCAGCTGATTTTTTTTTTTGCTATTTTTCTAGCTATCCAAAATGGCCAGCCCCCCAAATCCTGAAAATTTTCAGGATTTTCCAGGACCGCTTGATAGCCAGAGTTAGAATGCATTTAAAGGGTTCCCAATGCCTTTATATGCCTTTGGAGTGAACTTTTTTTGGATAAGGCATTTAAAGAGACTATGAGCCCATTAAATGACTTTGGTGTTCAGGACTATTGCTGCTGCAGCTTGCAAAATGGAATTAAATTTTGAAGGGACTGTGATCCTTTTTTAAAGTTTAAATAACCCTTCTCTCTTCATTGGAAACAATGGAGTATTGGGGCAGCTTCTTTTGGGGCTCATGGAACTGGACCATCTGGTTCAATCTTTTCCAAACAGGGTGGTTTTTGAGGAGAGGTACCAGCAAATTTACCAAAAATGTGATACCTTTGTCTATAAAGGTAAAGGTAAAGGTATCCCCTGTGCAAGCACAGAGTCATATCTGACCCTTGGGGTGACGCCCTCTAGCGTTTTCATGGCAGACTCAATACGGGGTGGTTTGCCAGTGCCTTCCCCAGTCATTACCGTTTACCCCCCAGCAAGCTGGGTACTCATTTTACCGACCTCGGAAGGATGGAAGGCTGAGTCAACCTTGAGCCGGCTGCTGGGATTGAACTCCCAACCTCATGGGCAAAGCTTTCAGACGGCTGCCTTACCACTCTGCACCACAAGAGGCTCTTACCTTTGTCTATAGCGGTGCCCTATACTGGTTTAATCATTTAGCTCTAGAGTTGTGTGATTCAAATCGAATAGCCACAAATTGCTCCGAAGTAACCCCGCTTCAGAGATAGATTGCACAACCCATCAAAAACCCAGAGCAGCCTGCTTTGAAGCAATACAAATTGATTTGGAGTGCTTCTGCAGTAGCTGCTTAAAAGTTGAAGGGATGCTTACCTTTCCTTCCTGGGCCCTGGTCATTCCCACTCTGTTTTCCCACCCTTTGCCCAGGCTTGTTCACTGCCCCAGGCCCAGGAAAAGGGGGAAAAGCCAAAATTCCCATTAAATTAAATGGCACCTTTGACTTCCTGGGGCCCGGGAAAGAAAGGTAAGTGGCCATTTAAATTTTAAATGGCCGCTGCCGAAATACTTTGAAGCACTCTGAAGTGGGCTGCTCCAGCTCCATCTTTTGATGTATGGTGTGATTTGGACCACCTTGGAGCTTCAGAACAATTTTGACTCAATCATACAACCCTAGAAGGAAAGAGAAAAGGGGAAGAGGAAATTGTGGGAAAGGTAGAAATGAAATACCTCTTAGGTTCCTGCTTGTCCATGATGAAATGGAATGAGCTGGGAAAGAGTTGGGTGATCAAGTATCTTTCTCCCGATCATACATGGGTCTGAACACTTTGCTTTTAAGCCAGTTATTTACACAAAATGTCTTGTTAGGGCTTCAGTTACATGTCTACTCTAGAGGTGGAAAATGAGCTGGGAAAGGGGGGGGGGTGATTGGGCTGCCTTCTCCCAATCATACAGGGGACTGGGTGCTCTGTTTTAAAGCCAACCATTAGCACAATATACCCTTTTGGGCTCCAGGGACCATGTTCAGCA
Organism: Paroedura picta; assembly: GCF_049243985.1. Taxonomy (NCBI): domain Eukaryota; kingdom Metazoa; phylum Chordata; class Lepidosauria; order Squamata; family Gekkonidae; genus Paroedura; species Paroedura picta. Next base: position 90,142,859 of record NC_135375.1, on the reverse strand, counting down.
TCTCAGAAATCCACCCAGACAGAAATAAACTGCAAAAGAACACAAATTCCAAAAAGAGGGGGAAATGTATTATTCTGTATTTCTTCATAGCAATGCAGCAGTGTTGATTTTTATTTTAAATTCTTCTTTGTTGTGGCATTACTGCATAGCAACGCGGAAGTGCCTTTGAAAAAATTTCGGAGCTGGTGCAGGGGAGAAAGTTTCAGTCCATGCGACAACTGCTGTGCTATGGTTGGTGGCTTCCTGTGATAGACAAGCCAAGGTGCAGAGGGTGAAGTTCGTCTTGTTTTCCCTTGCAGCCTTTTCAGGAGGCAAAAAACTATGATGGGGCAGAGGGAAAATGCAGGACGGGTCTCCCCATGAGGAGTGCTGCAAATGCAAGATTTACCATCCTGCGTTTGCAAGCAGGAAGCCCTTTGCATATTACCCCTCCATGTTGAAATGGTCTTAATATCAGATTTGGGTCCATTTATCCTTTGGCTTGGTGTTTGGGCTGTGTAGAGAATGGAAGGGCATTTTTAACATTTAATAGCATATATTAAGTTAGAAGATGAGCAAGCAAATGAGCCTGAGATGATGATGTTGATGTTAGGTTCAGTGGTTGCATTGTCTGGATGTATGTGGAAGCATGGTTGGCATCTGGGTTCATTGCAAGCTCTGGAAGCAAGGTCCATGTTCATGTTCAAGTTAGATATTGTATTATTGTGGGTGAGGAGTTGTTTAAAATGGGGGAGCTGTCTCTATGCAAGAAAAGGTTCCCCCCCCCAGTGCTTGTGAAAGAGAGTTGTCATTATTCAGCCGAAGTTACCAGTAAGTTATGATACATTGAATTGTTTTGAGTTGAAAGCTGTGTGTGATAACTAGTGGTGTTCAACCTTCCCAGACATTCAGTGGGTGAATATATATTTACTTCTTTCAGACAAATACAAGTTACAGCTAAATGCAAAGTGAAGTAAAGCTTCAATAACAGCTGTACCACAAGGGTAGAATCTGATTGACAGTTCTGCAAGTAGTATTTAGACAAGAAAAAAGCTGACCCCCAATTGGGACTGTTAGAAAAGTAAAATAATTCAGCAAAACAGGGGAAAGATGGGTGAACAACCCCTAGCATCTAAGTTGATAAACTCCTGTTCTAGTCTCCTCAGTCATTTTAAAACCTTCATTCTAACATTTCATATTTCAATAGTAGAGAAGGACGCATTAAATCCTAACAATTTATTCTCCATTAACTTACACTGCGATGATCTATGGGAGTCCATCTTAAAAGATCTGGTAAAGTCTCACAATCTAACAAGAATAATTTAAACTTTAAAGCAACTACCCAAACAATAAGTGAGGATATATGTCCCAATGAATGAATGAATGAATGAATGAATGAATGAATGAATGAATGAATAAGAATATCTGATTATGCCATTCTGTATATTTTCTAGGTGACTGAATTCTTTGGACCTGTCTTTGAAAGCTGGCATCCTAGTTCTGTGCTGTTGAGAATGATTGTATTAGGTCAACGACAAAGAGCAATGGTGATAGTGAGTTTCTTTAGAAAGTTCCTCTTTTGATATTAACTGTTCCAATTTCTTTTCCGTTCTCCATTAACCTGGTATTCCATTTCCTCATGGCAGTTCTGGTAAACTTTATTGCACTTCTGCTGATGCCTATAATTTCTAGCCTATAATTTTCAGGATCCATATCTGAGGGAGGGAATCAAATGCTTTCTTGTAATCAATCCAAGCAACATTCTGGTTGGTTATCTACTTTTTTACAATTTTTGAGGACCATTTCATTAATCAGTAACTGATCTTTAGTGCTTTTAGATTTTTGGAAAATTCCTTTTTGTTCAATTGAATTGTACAATTAAATTGAGCTGTAGATAATATTTTTGAATGGAATTGGCTGCAGTTCTTGTTAGTAGTTTAGAAGTTGTTGGGAAGCAAGTAATGGGGCAGAAATTGCTTGGCATTACTCCTTTCTCTTTGTTCTTCAGAATGAGAAATGCCCTGCCAGTTATTATCCAATAATCTCCTGCTTTAGATTAGAGCTCATCATTAAGCTGTTGCACTAGTTGTGGATAAAGACTTGTCAGCTCTTTCAGCCAAAAACTGAGAACTTTATTGCTGTCCAGTTTGTTTTTTTATACTTAAATTGTTTTTTTCAAGCTTTGCAGGGTTATCGTTAGATCCTCCATTTGATTTCCTTTCAGTTTGTTTTTCACATTTGTGATCCAAGTGGCTTTTGATTGTATTAATTTTGAATTTTCCAAAAGGTTGTTGTGTTGTTGTCTTGATCTTCTTGTCCATCTTCTTCTCAGTCTTTGTCTTCGCCATCTTCATTTATTCCTCTTTCCCTTCATCTTCCTGTCCTGTCCTTCTCTATCATCTTCCTCTTCTTCCTTTTTGTCTTTATCTTTCTCTTTTTCTTCAAAGATTGTGTTAACTCGGGGCAAAATAATAGCTTTTCAAGTGGGGTCCCCATTGACCATAGAAATTATTATGTAGGGAATCATGAGAAATGCATAGTCATGTGATATATAGGCTACAGTAAAGAGGGCAGTTAGGTAGGATTGAATGAAAAAGGTGGCTGGATCCAATCCTTTGGGGTTAAGCAACCATCTTTACAAGGAGTGCTGAATGACCTCTGAAAACAAATGGTAGTGCTTAAATACAGGGATGAACATACTTTCAAATTATAATCTGAATAATTCTGAGAGATAGGCAAATAAACTCCCCCAAGACCGAATAACCGTTTATGCACTGGGAATTTCACTGCCCCAGTGAATTTCACTGCCCCACTGCAGGAGTATCAGTCAAGGGCAGATGAGGCACACCAGGCCAAATGCTCCCCCATGTGGGCGCAGGAAGAGGTGAAGCAACCTGCCACAACTAAAACTCCTGCCTACAGCCTGGCATGAAACCTCAAGTGCATGAATGGTCATTGAGATCTGTCTCAGCAAACTGACAAGTGGCACAGGAGAACTCTCCAAAAGGTTTTTTTTTCTCCTGAGTCTAATCACACATAAAACCATGCACCCCTATCATTTCGTGACCACCCTGTCTCCCACTGCTCCATTCACCTGCAGGTACTGCTAAGGAAGTGGAGAAGTTCTATAGCCAAAGTCAGAGTTGTAATATTTATTTGCATATTGAAAGTGAGCATTGTGAGCTTCCAAGGTTCATAATCCAAGCCTAATAGGAACTTCAGTAGACTTCACTGGCATCACAGGTCAGTTTTGGTTCAGTTCTAAACTTGCCATTGTATCAAGGTGCTAAGAGTATTATCTCGATTCATCCCTAACTCCACCCTTGAATAGCAACTCTCCCGTTCAATTTGGTCCAACTCTCCTGCATAATTTGTGCTGGCTGGTAAATATGCCATCCTTTCCAATCTATTTCAAATATTTTTGCATTTAGTTTTGTTTTTAAGAGTGCCTCCTGCTCAGAGAGGAGTACCCCTCTCCCTCCTTTAGGCATTAATTACACAAGAAATCCTTGAAAGGGCTAATGAGGAAAAAAAATCAGCGTTTCCCATCTGAAAGGTATACAATGATTTATCTCTCCCATTACATTTAATACAAAGACCAAAACCTTTGCATTTAAATTATCCTCCTTTGCACACTCCAGATTTCATCAATTAGCAACTGCTGATAACACTCTCCAAAATGATAGTCTTAATAGTCTTGGTGAAAAAAAAGAACAATCAGTGTGGGGATTTACTTCCTTTGAGTAGTTCTGACCTGTCACCATTTCCACCTGTTAAAAAAGTAAAATATATGTTTCTACAGGACCCAGGAATAACTTTTTACTGATAATAACGTGCACACTTTAAAAAGAAAGGGTTATCTTTCTTCCGTGAGAAATGAGAATGGAATTGTTAAGATCCTCTACCTGAAGGAACAGTTATCAGTAGATCTATAGGCCTTAAAATTAGAGTAGCTTTTTCTTTGTTCATGCTTTTTGCATCCTGATTCTATCATGGATGTGTTTATGTTCAATGAGGCTTATTTACTTGTATTTAAACAATGGGACCTGGGGAAGGGGGCCGGCCATGTTAGGGTTGCTAGCTCCCCACTGAAGGTGGGGAATCCAGGCCCCACCCCTGCCAGTGATCAGCTGACCTTGCATGAAAGGACCCGACAGCTGCAGAAATCAAGAAGGAAGAAAATGTATCAAGCTGATGATAGCTGTGCTTTATACAATTTTCAAACAGATGTCAGTCTTTCAAATAAGTGTCAAAATGAGCTCCTAGGCATCCACTCGTTTTCGTAAGATTCTTCGGTGGCACTAAAATAATATAATATTTATAATAAATTAAATGTACATATCATGTATCATTAACATAATAAATAAAATCAAGTACAATGCAATAGTTTAAAATTCCACATTTGTACCTGTGTCAATTTCTCGGTGTTTACTGACCTTGATGAACGGCGGGTATGATTCAGCCTAAGGCACTTTCATGTGTTTAATTTCATTAAACTTATTTAAGCTTGGAATGGTTTTAAAAAGAGGATTTTTCATATACTGGCAATATGATCATTAATATTTTGTAATTCCTGCTTTACACAGGATTGTTGCTATGACACCTGTCCTTAGGAACTATGATTCCATACAGAAAGTGCCAGATGAAAATGTTTTTCAAAGTGCCGAGGAAATAGGAAGCAAGGCAATCATATCTTTTCCCATTACTTTCTTTCCCCTGGACTGAACAGGGCAAGGAAAGAAGTTTTGTGATTGGCATTCTGATTAATTTGCTTCTTTGTGTCATTATTCCACCATTTATGTGCAACTGGTATTGAAAATAATGTCATAAGCTTTGGTGGCTTGGATTTTACCTAGCTGTGAGTGCAAGGTGTCCCCACCCTTTTTTTCATGGTCCCTGAAAAAGTGGATCCTTGTGGACAAGATACAGAGGTGCACAGTCACCTGCAATATGAAGGAGAAGCTGAGTGAAATACTTCCCTTCCTCTTCCTTCACCAGAAGGCATCCTTTGCCAGCAGGAACTTAGGAAATGGAACAGATGAATTGAGCAGTAAGGCAGCACCAACACCATTTTTTAGTCTCTTCTGTGAGGCTGTGTGCTTTAGATCAGTGGTCCCCAACCTTTTTATCACCAGGGACCGGTCAACGCTTGACAATTTTACTGACGCCCGGGGAGGTAGTCTTTTGCTGAGGGAGGTCACTGCCGCCTGACCTCCTGCTCCCGCCAGTGCCCCTGACTTCCCGCCGCCCACTGGGGGGCGTTGCCAGCAGATGTGCAGTGCCACGCAGTGCCATGCCAAGGGGGAGCCCCAGCCATGGCGGCTGCTGGAGAACACCAAAGGTGAGCTGGCAGCAGAGTGGCAGGGCAGCCCCCAAGGCAGCAGCCAGGGAGGAGGACGAGGAGGAGCCGTGGCCCGGTACCAACTGATCTACGGACCGGTACCGGTCTCTGGACCAGGGGTTGGGGACCACTGTGGTATCTCTGCTGAAGCCTAGTCTTCACACTAGTCTTCTGTGTCCTTATCCATCATTAGCAGGGTAAACTGGGGGACACAGAGATACCCAGGGGGAGATAGGTCATGCTGGTGAGAAAGAGTGCTAAAGATAAAGTGAAAAGCATGGCTCATAGTGGCTTGTTCATTTCCCCCATTCCTGTAGCATGTCTGTCTCATTCATGTTTTTTAATAGCTTTTGTCAAAAATTTGCTACAAAACCTTCTGGTTTTGCTTTAAGTTGACTGGCATTCAGGTGCCTGATAATGATGGGATCTGAACATTAGCAGCGTGCCACCAAGTTGCATGGTACTTTTCAGTACAAAGGGAACAGGTTGTTGCAACGTAAAAATTACAGTCGTATTTTTGGCAGTTAGGCAGGAAATGAAATGGTGACATATGCTTAACTTTTTGGTTTTAACAGTATTTGCAACAAGCGTTAAGTATGTGCTATCTCACTTTGCTGACTGGCTGTTAAACAGAAGCACAATTAATCTTTGCTCTCTTGAGTCATATTTATGACTCATTTCAGTACCTAATAATGTGATACTCTGGCAAACATAAATAAATTTCACCTTACTAGCTAACGGAACCCGTGTAAAATCCTTTATTGTATTAGCTGGGATCTTTTTCTCAGTCAGGAATATCGAGATTGCTGATACTGCTTTTCCGTTGATATTAGATGGCAAATCAAATGGCCGTTCCATTTTTTACATTTTAATTTGTTTATTTAGATTTTAGAATTGTATTTGAACAAAATGCCTTAACAACTGATATAGAGATATGACGTATACCACCCTGAGCTGGCTTGATGGGTAGGGTGGTATTTAAATTAAATTAAATAATTAATAAGAGTGATGTAGTCTCTTACCAACTGCTCTTTGAGTCATTTGGAAAGTAAACTGAAAAAGAGTGTAGTTTACCAGTTCATTCCACAACAGTTCAGACAGGATCCCCAGTGTGGTGCCCATGGGTGTCATTGGGGCTGCAAACACCCTTTCCAGTGCCCACTAACTTTTTAAAAAGTCGGCAAGGCCAGGTGGGTCTTTTGCTCAGCGAGCCTCCTGATTGGGCAGTGGACATTTGATTGGCTGTGCATAGTTTTTCAAAGAAAATGTCCCATTGTCAGCAATTGTCACTACAGTGCAAGGATTTTCACTGTGTGACAACCATGGCAACCATCTTGTGGCTGGCTCTACCTCCTGTGGCAGCCATTTTGTGATTCATTTCACCAGTTGTGGCAGCCATTTTGTAGTTGCAGCCTGTCATGCTGTATTGGAATTCCAGAGGTACCTACAGACTCACAAACTTGGGGACCTCTAAGTTAGGAGAACATTCATGTACCCTGGCATACAAACATTGAAAATGCACCTACAACTCTTCTCAGTGCTTCTCTGTGCTTTGGGAAAGTCAGTGATCAGCTGCTTCATAGAGAGTTTGCTTGAAAAGGACATGGTGCTTCATAATAATGCCCAAGGATGGCAAAGAGAGTCTGTTTAGAGATTTCATCCTGTGCCTTCCTTTCACTATCTCTTTTGTCCACTGTCATAGACTTAAACCAGTGGAGACAGTGAGTTGGCTATAACCTTTCTGTTATAGGAAGTTAATTTGCAGTAAATGGCATTGACTCACTTACAAGTCATCCATTTGCATGGATTTAGGCTTGGGATGCCTTGGAACAGTTCTTTCTATGGCAGAAATTGCTTATGTGTCATCAACAGTTGCTGCAGATTAGCCTCCACAGGTGCTCCTTTCAAGAAAGGCTGTTCTCATGCTGTTCTGTAAGGCATTGAGAGGGATGACACTGAGTGACATGACACTGTGCAATGCATGTGCCTCTGTCTACAGACCTCTGGGAGATTTAAGCAGCCTAATTGGGAGCTGGATTGCAGTCCAAACTTCCAAGCTTTCAAGTCACAGGAAGGTGCTTCTGAGTTCCCTTCAGCTCACTCCTCTTTCCTAGCAATGGCTTTTAAGTTACTGGCAAAAATGAGAGAAACAGGCTAGGTTAGTTCAGATGGCCCTGGTTTCTTCCCCTTCTTATACCTTTGGACAAGCCCAGGCTTTAAACTACCTGCCAAAAATGTGAAGAGCAGGAAGAGAGGCTTCAGCTGGTTGAGTGTTTCCCATTTCCTCCTCTGTTCTTCTCAATTACCACTTTTTCTTCCTTGTTGTTGACTACTCAAAACTGCTTCCTTTCTGGAGAAAAAGACAGTTCTAGAGAATGGTAAAGTATCCCACCTCCCACCTGTGGGGACCCTGCTCCCTGCCTCTCCTGGAGTGAGCTGCAGGCTGGGATTGGGGGACGGGATGGAGCTGATATGTCAGCCCCACACTTCCCTCCCGAACCTTCAGAGGCCAGTTCAGCAGAGCCCAAGCCTGTCTGCTACCTTCCCTGAACAGTCTGGGTTGTGCAGGGAGGTCCATTTTAATGTTTCCAGAGCCACCAAATAACTGATATCCCCCCCCCCCAAAAAAAAAAGGCTTCTCTCTGGGGATCAGCTGTTTGTCGAGCTGAGAGTCTGCTATCCCAGCAGGATCCGTTGTCTTCAGCTGCTTCAGTCAAATCAGTTTAAATTTCCTGAACTGGCCAAACTTGAATTGATATACCAAATCAGTTATTCAGTTGATTCAAGTTGCACTGAATCAGGAAAACTTGAATGGAAAAAGTACCAATTTCTTTCCCGGTGTACATCCCAAGAAGCTAGTTCTCAGTTCACTGGGCTTCAGTTCTGATAACCACTAAAGATATACAATTTCGGGGAACCCAGTTACTAACACCATCATCAGCCTGAAGTTTGCCAAGAAATGACTGCAAATACTACTTTAATTCTCTCTGTAACTTCTTGCAATCTGTTTCCCAGCTCGAGGCAAAAGCAGCCACTACCAGAGAAGGAAAAAATGGAAGTCTATTGATCAATGACCCATTTTATTCACATATACCCCTCCCCCACAAGGTGAGTAGCCATTGGTGACACCTCTCCAATTCCTGTAGCACTCAAGTGGGAAGTAGACAAAATAGGGACCTCTGCAGCTGCGAGCATCCTAATTAGAAGGTGAAAGGATGAACCAGCCATTAGTAATGATAACAGACATGGGTTGAAGATCAAGATTACTATATTTTATGGCTCATTAATCTTAGCTAAGAAATGACTCCAGTTATCTACTGAAACAAGATAATTTTGGGTCAAGTTTGGTGCTGGGATTACAATTAAGAAAAACATAACTAATGAAATTGTGAAAATCCTGTTAGCACTATCAGCCTACTGTCATAGCTTCCTACGATCCCAATTTACAGCATAGCAGCTGTGGAAACAAGAAGTTCTCATGGAGGTCTCTGAATGAAACTTCTCTACCTCTCACTGACACAGAATTAAGCAAGGGTGATGTTCTAGGCACTGAGATATGTAGTTCTTCAGGCACATGATGCCATACAATAGAAAGCCCTGCCAAAGGGTCTTTCAAAGCAAGTGAGAAGCAGTATAGTTTGCCACTACTTTCCTCCACAGTGTCTTCATTTTTGGTCTGCCACCCAACTTTCAACCCTGTTTCGCTTCTGAGATCTGATGAGATTGGGATATAGCATGCCACCTTCCCTCCTGACATCCATTGTATAGACCAGGGGTAGTCAACCTGTGGTCCTCCAGATGTTCATGGACTATAATTCCCATGAAGGTGACTGTAAGCTGCTTTGAGCCTCCTTCGGGTAGGGAAAAGCGGTTAAGAACCAACTCTTCTTCTTCTTCTTCTTTTAGTCAACTTGTGGTCCTCCAGCAAATGCTGGCAGGGGCTCATGGGAATTGTAGTCCATGAACATCTGGAGGACCACAAGTTGATGACTACCCCTGGTATAGACCATACAGAATTCTAGGTACTAGCATGGGCTTATGGGAAGGATTTCTAGAGCTCTCTCACAAGCCTCTATGAACCTTCCTATAATGTCTGCTGTTACTACCTTACCAGTTAGTGTGGCAATGTTTAAAGGGCTGTTGGGGCAATGGGGTTCTCAGGGGCTTTGACCCTCAGCCTCATCAAGTCTGGGAAAGGGAGTTTCTTTTAGAAAGCGTCTAATTTTGAACTGAGACAATGGGAGTTTACCCATCACCAGGCAGATTTGATAGTCAGGTGTTTGGAAAATAATGGTTGTCTTGGAAACCTCCCTTTCCTTTATGTAATTATGGATCGCTCTCTGGTGTTGTGCCCTTCATGTCATCTGGAAGGGGAATTTAAACAGAATTCTTGAACCTGATGCTATAGCAATTACCAGCTAACCAATTACTTGGTTAATTGATTTGGACTTCGAGATGTGATAAGTAATGAGAGAGGCTGCTTTTGAGAAGCAATTTTTGAGAGATGGGAGCAACACACTCCAAAGAGTGAAAGCTTCCTGGGGAGGGCTTTCCTATGAATGCTGTGATACACAGCCCTAATTAAACAGGAGCTCATTTAATTAATTCTATTCAGAGTAATTGCTCTTGTAATTCTTTAGGGATTAATGCAGGAAGAAATTAATTGTTTATATTACCTTGCTGGTGGCAGCTACACTGTAATGTAAAACTGATTCGCTGTGAAATATTGTTAAGAATCAATTGAGGAAAGGAGGGGAAGAGCATTGATTTTGAGGTTTGTATTAGCTCTCTAAAGATAATGTTATGTACGTATGGGCCTTCACGTTGCAGCTGACTTACAGTGACCAGAGCAAGAGGCTTTCAAAGTACCTGAGATGGAAAAGTGGCTTGCTTTCCTCTGGAGAGTCTTCTTTGGTGGTCTCCCATCCAAGTACCGATCCTGCTTAGCTTCTGAGGTCTGATAAGTTCAGGCTATACCAGGCTGTCTTCTTGCCAAGGATGGCATTACATGCCTTGAAATCAACATGTGCAAAGCAGGAGCGGGCGTGAGCATGCCGACCAAGCCTCCCACCAGTTCATGAGTGCCATTTTGAGAGCATAGTGCCTATGAGCATAGGGTATACATTTGCATTTCTCTCAGCACATCAGGATGCAAAGCAGGTAGCAAGTGAAAGCAACAGGTGCAGGTATATTAAATAAGATATCAAATTGCATTCAAAATCACTTTTAGATAGCTTAGCACAGGCTTTCTTAACCAGGATTTCGTGAAACCCCTGGGGTTTCTTGACAGTCCTGGAAAGGTTTCCCGAATGGGTGGGTATATAAGTTTTTATATATATATTTAATTTGTTAAATGTTTATTGGGTGATATTGACCTTATATGGCCATGTCGACCCCCGAGTGGCCAATGATGGGCCTGGAGAGGATGGGAAGGTGGGCCTTGGTGGACCACAGGTGGGAATGGTCACACCAATTCTGGGGTTTCTCAAAGCCTGAAGAATGTTTCAGGGGTTTCTCAGTGGTAAAAAAGTTGAGAAAGACTGGGTTAGCAAGATTGTTGTTGTTGTTGTTGTTATGTGCGAAGTCGTGTCCGACCCATCGCGACCCCATGGACAATGATCCTCCAGGCCTTCCTGTCCTCTACCATTCCCCGGAGTCCATTTAAGTTTGCACCTACTGCTTCAGTGACTCCATCCATCCACCTCATTCTCTGTCGTCCCCTTCTTCTTTTGCCCTCGATCTCTCCCAGCATTAGGCTCTTCTCCAGGGAGTCCTTCCTTCTCATGAGGTGGCCAAAATATTTGAGTTTCATCTTCAGGATCTGGCCTTCTAAAGAGCAGTCAGGGCTGATCTCCTCTAGGACTGACTGGTTTGTTCGCCTTGCAGTCCAAGGGACTCGCAAGAGTCTTCTCCAGCACCAGCAAGATAGAAACAACCTATTTAACAGTCAGAAATGTTGCCTAACTGGTCACCAGAGATGTCTGCAATAACTGTGTTTTGTAGTCTTGCCGGAAAGTTAGGAGGACTGATACTCTCCAGACTTATTTCAGGAGGTGGGTCCAAAAACATGTTGGAACAACCAAGCAGGCCTGAGACTGAATGATTGCAGAAGTAACCCTGGAGTCATAACATTTTCTGTCATGTGTTGCTGTTGAAAGGAGCTCACACATCACATCCCTAAAGCACATCTCCAGCCAGCTGAGCATATGCATGAATTGGGTCATACTAACAATCCAGTGGCAGGAGAGATTGTTTGATACCTCAAATCTTTTAACAACAACAACAAATGTACAGTAAAGTGCAGCTCACAGTCCAATCCTTTTTCTTTATAAAAAGTATATGAAGGTGGTGGTATTAGCCAGTGGCATAACTAGCCTATTTAGCACCTGGGACAGATAATTTAATATCCCCCTCCTCTGTTGAGTGTGTGTGTTTTTTTTTGCCATCAACTCATGACTGATTTATGGTGACCTCATACAGTTTTCAAAGCAAGAGAAGATGGGAGGTGGTTTCCATGCCTGCCTCTGCATCAGCCCTGCTTAACTTCTGAGATCTTGGGGGAAGAGGCCGGCACAGTCAAATTAGGTGAAGGAAGAGAGTTTCCGGAGTGTCTTGAAGGTGTCTCAGAGGGACAGCGTGGTGCTTTGAAGAGCACAGCATCCAGATAGCATATTTTTAAATCCGAGAATGGACTGCAGTTAATCATCAGAAAGTGCAGAAAACAGCCGCTGCAATACAAAGCACATTTCTACTTCTTTAAACTGGCATATTTCCTGAGATCAATTTATTTACGAAACAGCTATTTAGGCAATACTATATATCTGCAGCACTCCAGAAGAAGAAAGGCAATTTATGGATCCTTGCTCTTTAGAAAATGCGGCTCACTTTATGCTTGGCAGTTTCACGCAGATCGGAAAGTATATACGGTACAAGATGATGCTCGGCAGCTGGCAGGCACTTTTAGAATGGAAGGCTTTTAGGCCCCTTCCATTTCTAGATGCAGGAGGGGGGGGGAATTGTGATGTTATATTTGTTCCATATCATGCTGTTTGGCAATTTGTCTTGAAGCTCTTTAGTAATCAGTTCTAAAAAATGGGTGGAACGGACCAGTTTCTGTAACCCCCACAAAATCCTAATCCTAATGATGAGGATGATGATGATCTTCATTCAGTCCTATGTTGTTACCTTTCAGATCTCCATTCAGTCCTATGTTGTGGCTCATTGCAAACTACCTGAACTTGAGAAGAAGTGGCAGGTTGAGCAGGGAAGATAGATGTTCAATATACAATTGACCTAGTGCGTTTAATGGGGTGGAGGAAAGATAGAATGAGTCTGTCTTGCTTTCCATGTAGGAATTGTGCCTGTGCAGAGATGTACAGGTTGTCATGCTACACCAAAAGAGATGGTGCAATTAACCACACCATGGTGCTAAAATGTATCATACTTTAGCTGGGAACTGGTCAGAGGCCTGATCCCTTAGAAGAATATGCTGTTCCCAGCACATTTACACACACACACACACACTCCGATGTGCTGATACCCTATTTCAGCCATTAGGGCTGTGGTGGACATCGTTGTAAGGAGAGGAAGATAGGCATTGCATATGATTAACCTTACCTTAATCTGGTCTATGTTAGCAACGATGCCTAGAATGCAAGCATAGTGGTTCAGTGGTCAACTCCCTCTCTGTTCTGTGAAGAACATAAGAAGAACATTGCTGTATCATCCTAGTGGTCCAGCATTTTGTTGCCCTGGTGGGCCGACACATAGAGTATAGAGACCAGGCCCATCCCATTCCTTCTAGCAATTTAATAAGATTTTTAAAATTTTGATCTCTCTCTCTCTCTCTCTCTCTCTCTCTGTTTGTGTGTGTGTGTGTTAACACATACACACTCTAATAAAAACAAAGATCTGAAATACAGACTACAAAACAATTAAAAAACTTCAATTTTACAAGCTCAACTTCTCATTCTAGTCTGAAAAGTATTCCGTTTTCCACCTTTATTAGCCATTTGGCCATATAGTGGACTAGTTAGTTTGTGTCGATGAATATATTCCACAATTTTTTCTAACCAGTTCTCTTTCTTCTGGATTATGTCCTTTTTGCAATTTTGAGCAAAATGTAGCCTTGCAGATATTATGGCATAAAGAACTTTTGTATTCCGAGTATAACTGCCTCTGGATGTGGAGATTCCCTTTAGTCACCATGGCTGTTAGATGGACCTATTGTCCCGGAATCTTGTCTAACCAATTTTAAAGCCATCTATGCTTGTGACCATTATTATAGCCCCAGGCAATGAGTCACACAATATAATTACTCACAATTAATAATACAAGTCTCTATTATCCAGCTCACCACTCTCTTTTCAATTTTGCTCTTTGGAAAATAGAAAATGCTTTTCTGGTTGAGTCGGGCTAGCCTGGGCTTGTGTGCCACGTTGAATTGTGTGTTTTTTGCTACTGATTTAAGATGTATAATAGTATGTGGTGTTGCAGCTTAAACAATACACAAACACACACATTACTGCAAATTCTCTTTAAGGTTTTACATTTACCAAAATGATGTTGTAGTTGTGTTCCCCCGTTCCCTGTTTTCTGGAAATGTGATACAGATTTTCCACTTCGAACCCCAGCTAACGATGAATGTGTGTGACAGTATTGTTCCCACAATGCTTTAGTTGTTTTAATGAGAGTTTGGTCAGGTCCAAATGAAACTGGGCCCTGTGCAACTTTGTTGGGGAAATCCATCAATTTGCATTTTCAATAAACACCCAGCCAGTGCATGATTTACTCATAATATTCGGGAGCCCCAGGCTGGGCAAAAGTTAAATGAAAAGCACTGTTGGTCTCACAGGGCAACAATATCCTTATCAGCAAGAATTGTACACACCTTGTCCCACGCTATTCCAATAACATTATGGTGTCAGAATAAGTTATAGATGATTGCTTTTTGTATATTGCTTGTATTATTTTGTAAGCCTTGTAGTTGCCCAAAGGCCAAAACAGAAATCTAATGGATTTTTAAAAAATGCTACCAGAATGGCGAGATGTAGCCATTAACAAGTAATAGAACCAAACCTGTATGTGTGTCCTCTGAGATATTTGTAGGTGATGTATCTGATGCTGTAAGCAGTTGGATGTAGGCCGAAAAGAAGGTGATCTTTTTAGCATCTCATAGAATGTACATCTGAGAGGAGTCAACATGTGCCTTAGCAGCTCAGTACTTTAATTCTGTGTAGGACCATCATGTAAAACAATGGCTGTAGTTGAAATTATCTACTCAAGTAGGGACCTGGGGATCCCCCAGTTATCAGCTAATCTCTAGGTGACAGATCTCCTGGAGAAAAATGGCTGTTTTGGAGTATGGACTGCATAGCATTATACTCCATTGAGGTCCCTCCCTGCCCCAAATCCCACCCACTCCTGGCTCCACCCCAAAATCTCCAGGTATTTCCCATCTCAGAGCTGGCAACTCCATACCAAAGTGACTTTGCTCCTTCCCTTCTTCTCTATGGTACTCTGTAAGTTGGAGAAGTTGCAAACACTTCTTTCAAATGTGAAACACATTCTGAGTTACTTGTAAACAGTAAGCATATTGGTGAAGTAGTATATAACCATGGCAGAATCTGGTGGGTGGGTTAGCAAGGAAGCAACAGAAGATCATCCTGTATAAGATTCTAACTTTTTGGTGTTTTCAATGTTTTTGTTTATTTTTAATCTAAAAAGGTTTTATTTGGTTGCCTGCCTTGGATCCCATTTGCTTAAGAGAAAGCAACTATTGTGATTAAAATCCTATATATTTTGGACTCCAGGGGTGTAGAAATGTTTTTTTACCCTTTGGAGTGTTCCAATCATTCTATTCCTCCACCACCACCTCACAGAAAGGCATCCTCCTCCAAATTCTCCCTTCCCTATTTCTCTTGTATAGCCTGTCTACGGAACTAAAGGGTGACTATGGCCTCTATGGTACAGAGGTTAAGCTGTACCTCAACTGTCCGATCATCTTGTTAAGATTTGAGGGGTATGAACTTTTGAGAACCAAAGATGTTGGTTCTGATGTTTGTTGTTGTAAGGTGCAAAGTCGTGTCCGACCCATCGTGACCCCATGGACAATGATCCTCCAGGCCTTCCTGTCCTCTACCATTCCCCGGAGTCCATTTAAGTTTGCACCTACTGCTTCAGTGACTCCATCCAGCCACCTCATTCTCTGTCCCCTTCTTCTTTTGCCCTCGATCGCTCCCAGCATTAGCCTCTTCTCCAGGGAGTCCTTCCTTCTCATGAGGTGGCCAAAGTATTTGAGTTTCATCTTCAGGATCTGGCCTTCTAAGGAGCAGTCAGGGCTGATCTCCTCTAGGACTGACCGGTTTGTTCGCCTTGCAGTCCAAGGGACTCGCAAGAGTCTTCTCCAGCACCAGAGTTCAAAAGCCTCAATTCTCTGATGTTACTGAATTTGAAATGAGCTTTGCTCCGTTTATAATCTGTGTTTCTTCTCTCATGAACATTGAGGCAGCTTATCCAGTGGCCCAGGCTTACATAGTTTCAGAAGGGCTGACGTACCTTGTGCTCTACAACTTAACTTTTGATAATATCCAAGGTTTGTGTGTCTGCAAAACAGAGCTCTTCTGCCAGGCTTATGGTTGAGGCCACCCAGGAACCACACTGTAGGCTAAATGGGACCCCCTTCGCTCATCTTCCCCTTCCTCCTCAATAGGCCAGCAGCAACTTTTAAATGTTTAACTATAATTTAATTTTATGCTGATTGATTATTACGTCTTGTTTTTACTGCTTGAGATGTCTGTACAGTAGCCAATTCAAGAGGGGTGGTATGCAAATCAAATGACAAATAAATACAATAAAAATGAAATAAACAGGGAGACTTGCAGCAAAGTTCTAAGCCTGTTGACTGTAGTGAATGGAGAAAAGTATGACTCGGCTTCTGCTGGCACCGTAGCAATGCCACCCCCACCCCTCACCCCGATTTCTAACGCGAGGAAGAAGTTTTGAGGACTTCCTTTTTAAAATTTCCAAAAGGGGCTTGCTAGGCAACGCAAGAGGCAGTTTGAAAACATCCAGTGTAAATTCTCACCCTTTTTTGACTTCCCAACTCTGAGCTGGGAAATTCCTTGTGGTTTGGGGGTGGAGCCTGGAGAGGATGGGGTTGGGGAGGGGGCCCAACAAAGTATAATGCAACAGAGTCTACCTTCCAAAGCAGCCGTTTTCAATAGAGAAAACGATAGATGAAAACTGGAGGTCAGTTGTCATTCTGGGAGATTGCCAGACATCACCTGGATGGTATCCAAAACAAAAAACGGGTCACTCTGTGTGAAGGCCACATCATATTCATTAGGCTTTCACACAGTGTTACCTGTTGCTTGATCTGGATAACTTCCAAGCACTATGTCCTTGTTTGTTGTTTTGTATTACCTGAATATTGGCATCCCTATTTGCAGTCCATAAGCTGGGATGCTCTTGTCATTCCCTTTTTCATTTCTTTTAGGCTTTGCATGTTGCCCTTCATTTTTGTCTGTTCATTTTTGCACCTGGAACTGATTTCTCTCTGTGTGTCTCTCTCTCACTGCATTCTATACATCATTACACATTTTGTACCATAAATTAAGATGCTGAGATGTGTTAAACATGTACAAATATTTACTGCTGATTTATTGAGGTACAAATAAATCATAAACTGAGCCAGATCTTATTCATCTGTCTATAGCCAGATAGCAGGAGCCTGCTTGGTGTAGCGGTTTAGAGCTTTGGCTTCTAATCTGGTGAGCCAGATTTGAGTCCCCGTCCTTCTTCCATATGCAGCCAGCTAGGTGACCTTGGGCTTGTCACAACTTTGATAGTGCTGTTCTGACCAAGAGGTCCTGTCTCAGTCTCACCTGCCTCATGAGGTGTCTGTTGTAGGAAGAGGAAGAGAAGGTGATTGTAAGCCATTTTGGGACTCTATTCAGTAGTGCAGGGGTAGTCAAACTGTGGCTCTCCAGATGTCCATGGACTACAATTCCCATGAGCCCCTGCCAGCATTCACTGGCAGGGGCTCATGGTAATTGTAGTCCATGGACATCTGTAGGGCCGCAGTTTGACTTCCCCTGCAGTAGTGAAAAGCACAGCATAAAACCCAACTCCTCCTTCTCTTCCTCCTTTTCACAGCTTCCTTAGGGTTAAATCTTGCATCTTGAAAAAAGTAATTGTATCTGAGTATAAATGGAAGAAAAAAGACATTTCTGACCACGGGTTCCATATATAGCAGAAAAGAAAAAATGTCTTTTAGAACATATTGCTTTTTCCCTACTGGGCAAGTGATGATTGTTAATTTATGGTGGAACTGCATACAATCAAAACTACAGGACGAACTTTGTGGTTTGTTATTGATTTCCTTGTTTCCGTCTGTTATGTAATTGCTTTCAATCACTTGATCCCTTGAGATAAATCGTAAATGGGATGCCTGCCATTTTTAGGCAGCCCGCAATGTTTAAAATCTATGTTAAAACCAGTTTGATTCATGAAAGACATTGTTGAAAATGACAACCTCCCATAAACGGAGAATGTTTGCATCGGATGTACTATAAAAGCTTTACAATGTGCCAGTAATGGAAAGTTTGCAAAGGCTGAAAAACATGGGGCAGTAGGTCAAACCATCAATCTGTGGAGCGCCATTATTTTACACACCAAATGCTTTGGAAATAACTTGTGGTCAGAAAGCCGTTTGATCAGCTTTGGGCTGTTGTGTTTTCCAATTGGAAGGCTTCCCGTTTTGGCTTCCTGTTCATAGAATCATAGAATCAGAGAGTTGGAAGGGGCCATATAGGCCATCTAGTCCAACCCCCTGTTCTACGCAGGATCTACGCCTAAGCATCCTAGAGCATCCAAGAAAAGTGTGCATCCAACCTTTGCTTGAAGACTGCCAGTCTTCCCAGCATGCCAAGGGGGTAACCTGATACTAGCCATATCCTGCATTAATTGAAGCCAGCAAAGCATTCTTCACAGGATGCTAACATTCATTTATGTCATTACATTTTTGCTACTCCTCCATAAGTACCGGGAGAATGAACTGCATATAGTTGCCCTGACACATGTGATTTTTGTGTGCAAATTGACCATTGCGCACATTTTTCAGCTTCAGTGTGCATTATCAGAAACTCAGGGTTTGCTGAGGATGCCTGTTCACCAACCAAAGCTTGTAAATACATGTATGATGACCTTATTCACGCACCCGAGGTCCTTAGCACCTCTGCCCTACAGGTTCAGGGTTACAGGTAGGTCAGGCAGTCACATTTCACCAACCATCTAACCCCCTTTAAAATATACAGAGAACCATGACCATTTTACATGCCAGCTCCTCCCTCATACTCACAAGGGCATCACCAGTCATAGTAGTTCAACCCCCTTTAAGAATCACTCCCACTCAGACACAGGAGAAACATATATATGTATTGTATAGTCCAAGAACTTAGTGGGGAGGATCTTAGTGGGAAGGGTGGAGACTATAAATATCCAGCCCACAGGGTTAGACAAGCACGGAATTAAATTGTATTTATAATTTGACCATAATATTGGAGAAAATCAGCTAGCATTTACAAAGTTTCTTTTCATTTGAACTTTCGGACTATTTCAGGCATTGGTGCTTCTTGGTTACAAGTTGTTCCTTTCCATCAAGGTTAAGCCCTGCTTCTCCCACAGCTTCGCCCAGCCAGACTCCCTTCCACTTCAAGTAACAGTAGTTCTCAACGATCTCTCTCATCCGCATTCTGTCAGCTACCGCTGGCTGTTTATTACAGTGTATGTTGCACTTATTCATACAACACGTTTTGTGAGTATCAGGAGGATCACATGGAACATACTTTCCTGGCCCTCAAGGAAAATGTTACACCTCAAAATGGCTGGAGATCATGGGCTGAACAATACTTTTCTCCCTTCATGCCTTTGCTGTTGTCTTTTATTTTAAAATCTGGACTGATCGCCTTCAGGAGAAGCCAAAAGCTTGCATGCGGAATTGCGTTACTTTGATCTTGAGGAAGGCTGTTGCCAGGGCTTCTACTATTATGTCAATGGAGGGGTGTATTGCCATTTATCTTCTACCTTTTCAAATCTAGAATGGCATGTTTAGGGCACTTATCCTTAAAGGCAGATGTAAGCATTTTTATTATGTTTTTTGCAATACCTGAATTGTTGGTGCCCATTGTCATCATACAACAGAGCCCGAGTGCCTTAAATTGGGGTATCATTCTCTTGCATGCTCTTCTACCTTGGTAAGAACAGATCTTTGAAATGTCAAGCTGCCTTATCATATGTTAGACTGTTTGGCAGCCCAATCTTACTCGCAGCCTGGTTTTTTCAACTATCACGGATGTGGCCAGAAATGTTGGAGACAAGTTGCTTGATCTGATAATAGAGAATGTTGCAGCACAGATGAACAGGACGAATCTGGCCTTCCAGAGAAGCCTGGCGAAAAGGGATTCTGGAGACTCAGAACAGAACAGCCTTGGAGAGCAGTAAAAAGAATCTAAGGTATTTTAAATAGTCTCGTATGGAGTTTGAAGTTATAAGATAACGAGTTAGCCAAGAATGTGAGTCTTTTTCAAGTGGTAAAGTGAGCTATCGTTAGGAGATGATTTTAAAATTCTGTAAATATGGGAAGTTGTATTGAAGGAGACTGTCTTCTCAGCAGGGGCTCCTTGCCTGTGATCCACTTACTTTCTGGGTAAGAAACTTTTATGGACTAATGCCATTGCTCTCCTTTAATGATGGCTAGATGGGACAATGCTTTGAGGGTTGAGTTTGTGCTAAGAATGCAATGGATGCATTTAAAAAAAACTCAGAATGGAAACAGGGATGCTGTAATAGTACCTGTGATGAGAAGTTAAATGATCTGATAGAGGAAAGCTAACTTGATGCCGAGGGTTTATTAGCACAAACCTGTATGACTGTTTGGGCACTGGAGGTTTCATGCTGGGCTGGAGTTTTAGTTGTGGCAGGTTGCCCCACCTCTTCCTGCACCCACATGGGGGAAAATTTGGGGCAGTGAACTTTCCAGTGCATAAACGGTCTGTCTGAATCAAGCCCAACCAGAGTAATCCAGAACCTCCAGGTAGGTTCTGAAGATCTCCTAGTATTACAATGAATCTCCCGACCAGGGGTAGTCAACCTGTGGTCCTCCAGCAAACGCTGGCAGGGGCTCATAGGAATTGTAGTCCATGAACATCTGGAGGACCACAGGTTGACTACCCCTGCTCTAGACCAAAGAGATCAGGTCTTCTGGAGAAAATGGCTAGACTGAAGTATGGAGTATATGGAATTATACCTCACTTAAAGTTGGTCCCCTTCCTGAAGCCTACCCTCTCCAACCTTTAACACCAAATCTTCTGGTTTTTCCTCAACTTGGAGCTGCCATTTCTACCAGCACTCCTTCAGAGTCTCAAGCTTACTGGTGATGCAGAGGATTAAATCGGGACACTTTTCTATGCAAGCTAGTTTCCATATCATGTGGGCCTTACCTTTTGTTTATTAAATTTTCTTGCTCTTCCTCCAAGTATACAGTGACCTGCATGGTTCTTGCCTTCAAACCCTGTGATACAGCTTTTGCTTAGAAAGGCTGATGAGTCTTGTGGTATTCTAGTGATTAATCTAGATTGTGGTAAATAAAGACTTCAACCTGGGTGTCTTCAGGCCTAGTCCAAAACTCTAGACAATATAACACACAACTACTCCAAAAAATCCTACATTCCACCATTTAGAAGCACACACTTGATGCTATTTTGCATCATTGGTAATTAGGAAACCGAATGTATGTGGTTTTGAATCATCAATGCAGAGTTTAATTAATTGTTCAGTGTCTTGTACATCCATTTTCTGGGCTCTTGTTTGCTTTTGCCTTGAAGGTTCTTTAATAAACTTCACGGATGAGCAGGGTCTTTGAATCCAGAGAATTGACTGGGGCCTGTCAACATAGGAAGCCAACATTGAATATTAACATTCAGCGCTCTGCACTACTCAGGAATTTTTCTTTCCCTCTGCATCAAATTTCGGCTTACTTTTTCTTGACATTGGCCTGTTTGATATGATGAACTTTGACAACTTTTCAATACACCAATCCAATAACTGATCTAGAGAAACCTGTGTCTTTCATGATCATTTTTCATGAACATTCATCCAGATGACCTCTGGAATCCAATATGTATGCTGTGGAGGTAATAACCACCTCTTGTGGTTTGTATCAGCATCTGAACACCATCTTCTTCCCACCCAACAGCCAACCTACATCTGTCTTCACCCCCCCTCCCAACAGCAGCCTCTGTCTTTATAAACTGTGTCATGCTGGTCACTAGGTCAAGTCCACTTGCATAGTAGGGAGCCCTCATGGACCTTTTCCCTGTATCCCTCTTCCCACACTATTTCCCCGTTCCCATCTCCTGGCAGCTCCCATATTCTCTCTCCTTTCCCTGCCTCATTCCCTCCTTCTCAGCCATTCACCAATCTTTGTTTCATCTCTTTCCTATTTTTAGCTATATTTACTTTCAAGTTAGGATGAAAGTATATAACAACCTGAAAATCAGCCAGTGTGATTCCACAGTGCAATGGGGACTCAAACCTGGGTCTTCCAGAGACCTCTCTGAAGTTCCACCATACCGGCTTTCATTGGGTGGCTGCTGTTGAATAGTAGCAAGAAGACAGTTCTATGCAAGTCATCCAAATCAGGCATTATCAAGTCACTCAGTAGTTGCTGCCAGGCTGGGCTCTGATAAAACCTCCCTCAATGGTCAAAATAGTCCTGGAAAGGAAGCTACCCCATCAGGCTGCCTCTTACTCTCTTGAGAGCCAGCATGGTATAGTTGTTAAGAGCCACAGGCTCTAACCTTGATTCTCCACTCCTCCACATGCGGCTAGCTGTGGGACCTTGGACTCATCACAGTCCCCTTACAGCTGTTCTTAGAAATCAGTTCTGTTAGAGTTCTCTTAGCCCCACCTACCTCACAAGGCTTTCTGTTGTGGGGAGAAGCAGAGAAAGGCGATTGTAAGCCATGTTTGGACTCCTTTGGGTAGTGAAAAGTGGGGTCATGAAAAACAACTCTTCTTCTTTTACTACAGCAACCAAACCTGGAATGTTGTGGGTACCTAGCTACTGAAGGAATCTGTGGGTGTGGGTGTGTGTTTAAGTTATAGGCACTCTTTTATTATTTGGGGATTTTAACACCCCTTCCCCAATATATTTTGTTTTTTCTTAATATTTCAGATTTTCCGCAAGCCTGGAATTCTTTCAGATTTGTAGAAAGATCTGTCATGTCTGTTAATGGCTCCAGTCACTAGCTTTAAGTAACCCCAGACTTGGCTGACTTCGCCTTAGAATATATGATAGGCTTGCTTTCTTTACTCTTCTCTAAGCTTTAAGTCTTCCATCCTTCCATTATTTAGACCAGAAAGGTCTGAGGAAATGAACCTCTGAGATCCTAAGGCAGGGGTAGACCTCTATCCTGATGGGTTTCAGATTGTGTTCTCGGAGACACTGGGATTCTCCTTGAATGGCTATCAGAAGTAAGGATGCAGGTCGGTAATTAGAGATGATGTCTGGTGTCGCATAACATTACATCAGCCCCCAAACCTGAATGTGACATAAGCATGTAAGGCAAGTACCATGGAGTTTTCAAGAATGGCCAAGAAATCACCAACATGCTTTTCACATGCAGATTCTCAGGTGATTGTGGTGTCTCAGCACCTGATATTATTTCTAGCATGGTCCCTTCTCCCACTTCTCAGAGAAACAAAAGCATAAGGAAGGGCTGAAATATCAGGAGACCTCCCCCTGTAAGTGTGGAAATAGTTATCATTGTAAAAAGTATCCATAGTGGGAGACAAAGTTCTCTAAAAGGCAGTCTTTGATCCACTGCTGTGGGCACTCACAGGGAAAGTTGTAGACTGATGGTGAGGCTCTTGGATCTGTACATCACACCCCCAAATCCATTTGGATCCTCTCTCTGTGAAATGGTAATTTTGCTACTGCCTCCTTGGGCTTCGAGACTGGTAATTATAGCTTTTCTCCAAACTCCTTTCCCCCTCTCATCCCTGATTTCCTCTTAGCTTGCCATGTGCTTTTCAGTGTGTGACAGTGTCTGTGTGCTCTATCCTTTTATTCTCTTTTAATAAATACCTTTGTAGCTGATCATCTGCCTGATTTATTTCGAGTTCTTTTGAAGGAGAAAAATCTTGGTAGGCATCGGTGGATAACCCCTCTTGCTTTGTCTCCTTTAAACAAATCTCTCCCCCCCCCAATTCATTAGGAAGCTGCCTTTTTGGGTAACAGAGGGGGCATTTGAACATGGGTTCTCCACCCTGGTCAACCCTGGCTACTCCCCAGGCAAGCTGTCCTCATTCTTTAGGCATACTTCCCCCTCTGGTTTGTTTTGGAGGAAGAGAGCTTCATTAGGAAAGACAGTTAGAATTCTGAAAGCTGAAGTTTTTATTTAAAAAGAAACAAAACAAAGGGGCTTTCCGCACCGGGATCTTTGTAGCAAATTGGTTGCTGAATGAAAAATCGCCATTTAAAATAGTGGAATTCGTCGTTATGCATACCTGCCTTTGTAGTGGAATCCAGTTGCGTTTTGTAGCGTTTCCCACAGGCTTCCGGTCTCGGCAAAAATCGCTAGAAAGGAAGCGCTCTTGCCAAGCTCGTCCCGCCCCTGGCCGTCAAGCAGCCAATGGGCAGCCGTTAGCATGCTCCCAAACAGCCCCTTTCCCTTTAAGAAAGTTAAAAAAAACACCCATTACAACGAATCTGTGTTGATTCGTTGCAACGGAGAGACCCATCCAACTGCCCAGTGTGTTTGAGCTGTCGTTTGATCGTTGCCACGCTCCCTACGAGTGAAAAAAAAAATCCCCCCCCCCCTCTCACGGGCCCAATTTTCGTGTAAAAAATAAAGGGAAAATACATCAGCAAACGGGCTTCTCTGTTGTTTGTGTCCAAAGTGTTGTTTGTGCTTAGTGACTCTGGGGAGGGACTGAAGCCGGGGAAGCCTCTAAACAGAAAGAGGCTCGCTGGTGCGTTTATCCCCGCTCGCTCGGAGAAAAAAAAAATGGCGATCGCTTCGCCGGAAGATCAGAGGAGAGAGCCAGGGGGAGGGACTTTGTAGAAACCGCAACAATGTTAACGCACAGGTCTTTTTCGCTAGTGTTGCAGATTGGTTGCAGGAGTGTATCGCTTTCCGGAGGGTGAATCCACTTTTGGGGATTTCCCTGAAAGCGCTACAAGGAAGCACTTTTTGCGGATCGGTTTCAGGTGTGTGGCAGATTGTCAACGACGTTGTGCATAATGGCAAATCAATAGCGTTTTCAATTGGCAACCATTGTACGATTTTGAAGGCGTGCGAAAAGCCCCAAAGACATGATAAAGTCCATAGAAAAGCTTTCTGCAGTTTTATGTGTTTAAAAGATTTGCCAAGGTTATACAATAGTCTAGCATGTTTAAAAACAGGAAAAGAAGATAGTGTTTACTGATGAATTGTCTCGCAGAAATGATGTTTCAAGCCTGTGTTAGGAAATGCATCAACAGTAAGTCTGTGTTGTATAACACACTATTTCTGTGTCCCTTCTGGAGAAGTAAGTGAGAGTTCATAAACTGCAAACCAGAAAATGGAAGAATCCCCGCCCCCCCCCCATTTAAATAGTCTTGTAATGAAAGGTTTATCTGTGGGGGTTGATGACATTATTGTCACTTATAGGCAGTATAATGAGCCAAACATTACATTATCATAATAGTCCATAATTCATCTTGGCAGACGTTCAAATCAGTGAATCTTCATAGTTTGCTAAATTATTCTGTAATCACAATATATTGATTTGGAACCTGATCGTCTAAGACATTATTAAATTTAGGTAATCAGAATGTCAGATATGAGGTAACCAGTTAGCCAAACCCTAATTTACCTGTTCTGCAGGCACCTTAATTTGAGAGATGAATACAGTGTTATGGGAATACTGTGCTGCTATCCTAAACACAGTTATGCCCTTCTTCAATTCACTGAAGTCAATGGATCGACAAGTGTAGAACTCTGTTTAGGATTGCACTTTTAGTCGGGAAATTTGGATAGACAGAAAACTCTGGTTACTGTAGGATCTGATAAGTGATTATGGATGGAAGACTCTGGGGTATGGAAGGAGATGCTGACAAAGAAATGGAACCCTTGTTCCATTAAACAAGGGTTTTAAAAAGATGCTCCAGCAAAAGTGAATAAATTCACATTTTAGTAATCTGGTGACAAATGCATCTCTTCATTTTGGCCATGACCCAAAGTCAAATGAAGCAGTTACAAATGTGTATGTACCTTTTGTTTTATGATATAGGTATATAAATCCTTTCTGATACATACATTTTAGTTCTAAATCAGTTTGGAGCCAATAAGTCCTGGACACAGAAATAATAGGACTAAACAAAGATCTCTCCAAAGGGTTAACTTTTAAGGTTGCCACGGAACTTCCCAGGAATGCTTCTGGATCTTAGGAAAAATAGCCTGGATTTTCTTCAGCCAAGGTTCAGGCTCTGCCCCCTCCCCCCTTTCTGTCTTAGCTTTGTTGTTGTTGTAAAGCCTTTAAAGCAAAAAAGTACTTCTCTGTTGAACTCTGCAAGATCTGGGGGCTTTACGCACCGGGATCTTTGTTGCAAATTGGTCACTGAATGAAAAATCGCCATTTAAAATAGTGGAATTCGTCGTTATGCATACCTGCCTTTGTAGTGGAATCCAGTTGTGTTTTGTAGCTTTTCCCACAGCTTCCGGTCTCGGCAGAAATCGCTAGAAAGGAAGCGCTATTGCCAAGCTCGTCCCGCTCCTGGCCGTCAAGCAGCCAATGGGCAGCCGTTAGCATGCTCCCAAACAGCCCCTTTCCCTTTAAGAAAGGTTTTAAAAAAAAAAAACAGACCCATTGTAACGAATCTGTGTAGATTCGTTGCAACGGAGAGACCCATCCAGCTGCCTAATGTGAGCTGTCGTTTGATCGTATGATCGTTGCCACGCTGCCTCGAGTGAAAAAAAAATTCCCCCCCCTCTCACGGGCCCGATTTTCGGCTGAATTAATGTGTAAAAAATAAAGGGACTTTATTTCAGCAAACGGGCTTTTCTGTGGTTTGTGCTTAGTGACTAAAGGTGAAGGACTGAAGCCAGGGAAGCCTCTAAACAGAAAGAGGCTCGCTGGTGCGTTTATCCCCGCTCGCTCGGAGAAAAAAAAATGGCGATCGCTTCGCCGGAAGTTTGGAGGACAGGCTGAGGAGGAGGGACTTTGAAGAAACCGCAACAATGTTAACGCACAGGTCTTTTTCGCTAGTGTTGCAGATTGGTTGCAAGAGTGTAGCGCTTTCCGGAGGGTGAATCCACTTTTTGGGATTCCCCTGAAAGCGCTACAAGGAAGCGCTTTTTGCAGATTGGTTTCAGGTGTGTGGCAGATTGTCTACGACATCGTGCGTTATGGCAAATCAATAGCGTTTCCAATTGGCAACCATTGTACGATTTTGAAGGCGTGCAAAAAGCCCCCTGGAGTGTGCTTGATTCAACAGCATAAGAAGAATATCCAACAGGGGGCATCAGAGATGTATATTTAGCATAGTTAGATTTGGAACTTGATATTTTGCAAGTTGTCTGTTCCTATGTCCTAATTGGGTCATTTGGAAACTTCCCATTCCTTTGAGCACACTTCCTCTCTGCTTGCCTCCAGAATGAACAGAACAGTCTGAATGAATGCAGAATGCAGTTAGACCGCTGGTTATGACTCTCATCTGTCTTTACAGAGTTTGTTTCTCTTCACAAGAAAACTATTTTATTCTTTTAAGTGGCAGGTGCTGTGTTCCTCTTTGCAAATTTAAACCCTGCCAGCACTCTTGCTGTTAGATGGGACCGGAAATACAGTGTGCAGCGTAGGTGGGTCAAAGTCTGCCAAGCCAGGTAATCCAGTGATTTCTCAAGCTTTATATGTGCATATTCCGGCCCACAATGCCTTTCTCTGTAGGAGATGACCTTGGACCCAAGCTTGAGTACGTTGTAATACATGAATCACACAGAAACATCATAAGCAGCATTTCTGACGTCTGTGTGGTATTACTTCCCCAGAGCTCCTTGGTGGTAGAAGTATCTGTATTTGGCCATCATGAATTATTGTGAATGCACCCGCTGAGCTTTTCTTTGTGCTTTGTCTACACGGCACAATGTAGGGCAGTAATTAGTAAGACAAATAGAGGCAGGATTTAAAACTTGTCTGAAGAGAGAGCATTTAAAGTGTCTTGTTTGGTATTTATTGCTGCAGATGATAATCCAAAAGCAGAGTTAAAATCTATAAAGTGTTTTTTAAAAAATTAACCAGGATTGCTGACCTCTTCATTTCCCCCTCCTACTTTGAGAAATAGACGAGAGATGTATTTGCTAATTAATATAAATATACTGCAGTAACATCTGTTGTATTAATTTTTGCTTATGTCTATATTTATTGGTTGTCAAGATGGAGAGAGAATTAGGGTTTTCTTAATAGACTACAAGAGAAACATTTAACATTCTGATTCATGTATTTCTCCCCCCCCCCCCAAGCTAAAAATCGAAAACCTTCCAGTTAATGCTTCCAGTGTGGAACATTTAAAGGATTGGCATTGACTGAGCACACAGAGACATCTGACGCATATTGATTTAGTGGAAATGAAAAGTTCCTGCAAGGAGAACAGAACAATGGAAGCCCGCCCTCCCTGATTTCCTAGATTCTGACATAAATATGAATGTTGAAAATTGTAGTTATTATGCTGTCAGCAGCTCAATGGCAAATTAAGAAAGGCTCGCAAAATATAGAAGGTCTTTATGCCACTGCATGGTGCGTGTGCTTATTAAGACTCAATTAGTAAGTAATGGTGGATGTCTACTGGGTTCTCAGATGGAGCGTGCTCTACTCTTGAAAGCCTTAATTCGTGAAGAACTCATGGCTGGAAAGTTAGCAAGTGGTTCTACCTTTGCAATCTCATTTTGAAGTTTCCTGAGAAGGTGGGGAGGGGCTGGAATGTCTGGCCCTTTGTGGTCTCTTCCAGCTCTGTGGGCTTCTGATTCATCTAATTGGTTTCCACTGTAAAGGCACAAAGGGACTTGAAAGGAGGATCACTTTGTTCTCCTCCTGATGGAATCCTAGACTGAACAATCTGCTCTGTTCATGTTGCAATTGGGATTTCTTGTGCCCCTAGGTACATTAACATTGTAACCCTTCTTCTGTTTGCCTGTCTGCCACTGAGGACTGTAGCTCCCGAGTGAGTTTATGCTATTTTGTAGGGGACTTCCTGTTCCCATTACATGGGGTAGCTGTTAAGAATCTGGGAGTCCCAGCCTGAAACTCCACTCTTTTCTAGAAGCCTTCTAAGTGCCTTTGAGATGGTCCCTCTCAGCCTGTAAATCTTAAACAAAAAGATGTAAATGAAAGAAAGATGTAAAGATGAGACTTCCTGTCAGCCAGGGTGTACATTTATAAACCCTTGATCAAGGGTGGCGAAACTGTGTCTCTTCAGATGTCCATAGAGCCCTTGCCATAATATGTTGGCTGGGATTTGTAGTCCATGGACATCTGGAGGGCTACAGTTTGGCCCCTCTGTCTTTGCTTTCATTTTAGTTTACATTTGCTTTCATTTTAGTTTACAGTGAAGGGGAAGAACGGTCCATTATATGCAGGAGAAAAATATATAGGTTTGATCTTAAGTGGTGGATCTCTGGCTTGGTGGTAGAACATCTGTTGTCATCCAGAAATTTCCAGACCCAATTCCTGGCATCTCCATTTAAAATGAGCTGGTAGTAGGGGTTGTATGCCACTTCCTGTCAAAGTAATCAATACTTCAATGGATCAATTCTTTGATTTGGTTGGAGGCAATTTCATGTGTTCAAAGAAGGGAGAAATGAACTGGAAATTAAACCAGCATGAAAAATTTAGAATAATCCCTATTAAGATATTTAAGATCATAGAATGTAGGGAAACAAGGACAGTTAGGTCCCTTTCTTCTTAAGATTTTCCATTCTGGAACCTGTTTAGTTCATCCATATTATTTTGGGAAATCCACTGCTTCCCTTGGTAAGGAATTGGCTAGAGTTTTGACCTTACTGTTGGGTAGTAGTGGTGTGTGTGTGGGGGGGGGGGGGAGAATTGATATTATTATGACTTCTGTTAATACTACTAGATTCAAGTGGGTAGCCATGTTGGTCTGGAATAGCAGAACAAAATTTGAGACCAATGACACTGAGTTTGTTAGCACTACTGAGGAGGAGCAACTACTCTGCAATAGTATTTTCATATCTATAATGATGCCCAGGTCTTATCATTGTGACCTGTGAGGCTGGGGTGGCGTCCCTGTCTGGCTTCGTGGGGTAAATGGTTGGGGGGTGCCTCCTGTTTCTCAGAAGACTAGACTATGCCTAGTGTTTGACCTTCTCGCCTCTCTCTTGCTCTCTTCCTTTGTTCAGCTGTACTTCACCTCCCCTCTCACTTCTTCCTTCTCCCTTCTTGTCAATTCCCTACCTCCACTGATGCTCATCTTTCTCCTTTCTCATCATGCAACCCCTCCAATGCATCCACTCCCCTTTTATCCTTCTGCTGGCCTCCCAGAACCCCCCCCCCCCAATCAGTTCCGTGTGGGGTTATTTAACCTCTCCCTCAGCCTCTTGCCCAGCTGTGCCTGCTTCCTCTGTGCTGGCAGCCAGGGCTATCGTCTCTGCTCCCAGTCCCTTGGCAACTTCAGCTTCTCTCCTGCCATCTCCTGCCACTGCTGCTTCTTGGCCCCATCTGGGGTATCTAGGTAAGGCTGGAAACTGATGGTCCACCTAGGTTGTTGGGCTGATCATTTTGGCCATGGGAAGGGGTCATTAGCCCAGCCACCATCTTCCCAGTCCCCCTTACCTGCCACTGAGGCTGCTGCAGGAGCGCTGTAGCTTGCTGCATCCGCACTGGTATTAGTTCATCTTCAGAGGCTCTGAGATCCACCTCCCCTTGAACCTCCTGGACTGCCCATAGTCTTGGTGGGAGAGGGCTGGGACATAGTGGGAAGTCCAGGCTACTGGCCTGGGGTCCTAGGAGGGTTGCCAGAGCTGGGTGGCCTGGATGGGCCCTTAAGCCAGGAATTCCCAACTAGGGGCCAGAAAACCCCTTGGTATCTGTGGATCTGTGGGAGTTCTCAAGGTGATCTGTAACCTTTCTCCTCCTGCCTTAATGTACTCAGCCACAAACTAGGGAACTGGCTACTTCCATTATTCCCCTTCTCCCTGTCGAGTATGGGTGAGTTCTCTCACGATTTTTGCACCTGGAAGGGGAGTGGAGCCTGTATGCTTACTCCTGGCTTAAACCACCTCTTGCTCCTCCCACAGTCCTCCTCGAGCCTTCCTGTTTACATGAGTGATGATGTCACTTCCAGAGGAGGTCACGGCAGGGAGGTGTGACCAGTTGACATCACTTCCGGAGCTCCTTATAACCTGAAAAATTATTCAGGGGCTCCTCCACAGTCAAAGGTTAAAAAAATGCCACTTTAAGCATTTAAAAATAAACATACAAATAGGCACAGTGGGCTTGATCCTACTGCAGATAGATGTTCTGTTTGCTGCCAGCATTGAAATCTGAGGCAAGCTTGGTTAACGTCAAATGTTGGATAAACAAATGTTTTGCAAAGGGATTTTTGACCCAAGTGACTATGAATACAAATTCTTCTAAGCTGAGTAGGAGATGGGGGCCTATGGTATTTTGTCACCCCCCTCTTTCACAGACCTTTAGCATGGAGTCTGTTAGTTGAGAGATCAAGCGGTAATGCCTGGCACTGACTCACACTGTGTAACGATGCCAGGAATGCTGAAAGAGGCTTAATGCTCTGCCATTAACGTGGCAAAAGAAGCTGTTTGAATAGCTGGTTGCCTGGGCTGTGACAAAATGGCTCCTACAGATGCCTCCATGCCACTCTAGAGGAGGCGGAATTTACCCAGCTGGTCCAGGGCACCAGTTGCTAGAGTGTAATGATGGGTTTCCCTCTCTAGTTTCATCCCACCTCCCCATGTGTTATCACCTCCTGCAGAAGCTTGTAGAGATATAGATTTTAGTCCTTTAAGTAACAGTATCATCACTGTTTGTTTATTTAAAGGCTGCTCCTCACATAAAGGGCTCACTGAAACACCCATTTTGTGGAAAGAAAGAAAAAGACATGACTAGTTTCTGAAGCTCTCAAAAAGACATGTCTAGGGCATTTCTGCACATCAGTTTTAAAAGTATTATGCTAGCTGAATGGCATCGTGCTAGATATTATGGTGCCTCCAAGCCCCTTCTCACCTTTTTGCTGTCTTGTTTTCTTCTGCTGCCTTTTTGCACTTCTCACCCTCCAGAACTGCTGCTGGAAATGGCGGAAGAGAGCAACATGCTTTACACGTGACTCTCTTCTGCCTGTCAATCAATCCAGGCAGCCAATCCCCTTTCCCCATGTTTTAAAATTCCCACAATGCCCGCTAATTTTTAAAAAATGCATAGTTCTCTGTTTAAATGCCTATGCACATAACTTTTAAAAATTAATCTCATTCTTGATTGGGGGGGGAGGGGACTGATTTAGAGAGGCATGCTTTGTGTTACAACTTTGGGGAAAAAATTATTTCTGGCATTGCCTGCACACTTGTCCGCCTATTTGTTGCTTGAGGATGTTTGACCTTTTAAAAAAGAAATTCCTGTCCCTGGGAACAAAGGAGAGGGAGGCACCTTTAGCATGTTTTAGCCTCCATAACTTCCCTCTGCTGGTTGCCTGCTGGTTGCCCGCTGGTAGCTAGCGCTAAATAGGTTGGTGAATTTACTTTATGCGATTCCCCAACTAGCGCTTTAAAATGGAGAATGTAGCCAGCTGGTTCCTGCCCAGACGCTGGATGTTGGCAATGTCATATGGAGGGGCCGCAATATAACCACTACATAAGGTAAGCATTTCACTTCATTTAAAGGGTGCGGAAATGCCCCTAGATTTTGAAGCTCTCACCCCATCTCTCTTAGTGCCAGGACATGTAGCAGATTTCAACTTGACAGTGTCCACCTGTGGAATTCACCTTGTTTGAACGCCCTTAACAGCAGGCCTCAGTGTCCCCTAGTGAAGTCTGCTTCATGCATAGCAACATGATGAGCAGCAGCTTTGCACCTGTGTCGTAGCTGGCAAATTTCATTTGCCAAAGAGGCAGCATTCATTCGTGTTGCGGTCATTCGAATCATTACATTGATCAACTTCTATCAAGTACGGTGTTCTCTCTGGTTCATCCACTCTTGGTGCTTTGTGCAGTCATATCGATTCTTCAAAAGACTGGCACGGGACTGACTCTTTTCCCCTCCACACAGGGCAATTTGAGAAGTGACTGCAAGAATTGATCACAAGATTAGATGTGTTCATTGGCAGACACCAAAGGAACACTGAGACAACTAAGTAATTCTTTTCCATGCCTTTTAGAATAGGTTGTGGTGGGCAAATGGGGAGGAGGACAGCTGCTGTGAGAAAGACATCTAATCATAGGGGGAAAAAGTGAAATTGTGAAAAGAGACCACTGGCTCCCTTTTCCCTAGTTTTCCAAGCTGGAAGTCAGCCCAACTAATGGGTGTTTATAGGCAGTGATGCAGTGATTAGTGTTTTGGATTTGGTCTTGGAAATTCTGGTTGAAATCAGCACTCAGCTCAAAACCTACCTGATAGCCCATTCACAATTGATTGCTTGATGAGATTATGAGCAATCAAAGCCAGTAGAGTATGATAGACAGTACTTCCTGGATTGGTCCCATCAGCTGCTGTAGCCAACTGGGGCTCATGTGGCAGATAAAAGGAATTATAACTCTGTGTAGTCAATCAGATTTAAACAGGAAATGCCACAGTTCAGCCCAAGTCTTCTTTGTTCTCACAGGCATTGCAGTGCAACACTCTTCCCTTCTCAGGCATTTAACTTTATAGTCTAGCACAGGGGTAGTCAACCTGTAGTCCTCCAAATGTTCATGGGCTACAATTCCCATGAGCCCCTGCCAGCAAACGCTGGCAGGGACTCATGGGAATTGCAGTCCATGGACATCTGGAAGACCACAGGTTGACTACCCCTGGTCTAGCAGATAGACCAGAGGGTGGGGAATGCACCAGAAGATACATCTACCCAATACAAGATGCAGCTAAAAGGTAGGCCCATAATAAGATAAAAACCTAATGGTTTATTATTTTCTTGAATGGTAATGGAACATATTCAGGTTAGAATCAGGAGGTGAAAGACCATAAATACCATGTGTGTATGAGAACACTTCACAACATGTTTGAATTTAAAATTTCATTTTATAGCTGCTTCTCCCATACCATTGAGAATCCACAAATGCAATTTGGATTTGGGCTTAAATCAGCTTGGCTCACAAGAGTGGTGCTATTCTTTGGCGCAAAGAACCTCTAGCCTCCACAGATGGCTTTTTTTACACTGGAGGAAATCACCACTATTAACAAAATGGAGCTGTGCTTTGGCATCCAAACTTATGGTTTGCTCAATGAAGAATATTCCTCTGGAAGGTGACTTTATTTTAAGAATAAGAGG
Source organism: Paroedura picta (assembly GCF_049243985.1). NCBI lineage: Eukaryota > Metazoa > Chordata > Lepidosauria > Squamata > Gekkonidae > Paroedura > Paroedura picta. Next base: position 90,108,987 of record NC_135375.1, on the reverse strand, counting down.
CTTGCCTCTGGAGGAAGATTGGTAATTTAGCTGAAAGGTTTGTCCATAGTTTGTTGCCAAATAAAATGCTGCCCTACACTTGTGTATGGTTTGCAATAAGCAGCCTACCATGGTTTTGCAGTGTTTGGGGCAAACCCACCCTGACTCCAAATATAACCAGTTTACCTTACATGGCTTAGTTTATTTCCAGCTGCCCATCAACCTTTTCCAAGAGGTGCTAAGCCTCATTTCGCTCCCTCAGTGTGCTGTTCAAGCACCAAAGGGCTTGGTTGATTCTGTTCAGCATGAAGGGCATCCTCTCCCCAATCTGGACACTCAAGTCAATGAGGAGCTCATTTGGAATGGCCCTTCCTTCTCTGATGCATTAGGAGCTTGGCCATGACCCCGCCTCTATTGCATCAACCCACAGTATTCTCTCCAGCTGTCATTACAGCCAAACCAAACTGTGGACCAGGCAGGCAGAATCATTGGTCAAGCTAAACAATGTAGATCAGGGATTTTTTTTAAACCTTCCTATGCCAATCTGAAGAACAGCTTACCAAAATTCCTATAAAAGATAACCCACACATCCATATTAGCCTGTTGGCTGTATCATGTTTGTTTTTGTGTGTGTGCTTTTTCATTCTGTGCATTATAACATTTTGTGCGTTTTATATCTGAATGCTTTTAAAATCTGTAATCGGCGCATTTTTAAAATCTTGTTGATTAGACTCATATATTCTGTATCCTCTTAACCTGGAACTGAGGAGTTAAAGCAAGATAGAAATACACCAAATGAGTAGATAAACTTGTAGCAAAAGCCTGTCACAGGAAGGCAAAGTCAGCATGAAAAGCTTCTTTTAACTTTTGTGTCCATTGGCTGTACAACATGAGGACTGAATGGTCAGGCCCTTTAATCTCTATGAGCCTAGTGCTCCATTCAATATCAGGTCAGTCACAAGATAAACTGTGAACTGACTTAGAGAGATGTCAAAGTTCTATACCTTCATGCCTCATTGATTTCAAAGAGAGGAAGAGACACATGCTGTCGATTTCCCTTTATGCTCTGGTGGAATTCAGTTTTGTGCTCTGATCCTATGATTTTCAGTGGATGTAATACAAGGACGAGTACATTTCCTTGGGTCTGTTCCAGAATGCATGCTCACTTTGTTTTGCTCCTTTATCACTGGAGCACACAGAAGTGATTACAGCTTTAATTTGCTTTAATCTCTCCCCTGCATTACTGATAAATATGTTTGAATTGATAAAATAGCTGCAAAATAAATAAATAAAATTGGGATTTTTTTTGCGCCATGTTTGACCAATGAGCACATGTTCTGATGGGCTTGAGTTAAAACACTTCAGTCCGCTGAGGAAATGGATTGTACAGTCATGTCAAGATTGCTTTTGTTTTTTTGCAGTCTTGTTTCAATTCACAAATGTATCATGTGCAACAAAGAATCTCTCCCTATTTTGAAGGAGATAGAACATATAAGAGCTCCACAACAGATTGAGATTTGGGAGGGCTGTTCATTTCTGGAGTCTCATATGGTCTTATTTCATCCTGCAGCTATCAATACTATTTCAGGGTTTTGAATCATAGAATCATAGAATAATAAAGTTAGAAGGGACCTGTTGGGTCATCTAGTCTAACCCCCTACACTATGCAGGACACTCACAACCCTATCGCTCATCCACTGTAACTTACCAGCCCCTTGAACCTTCACAGAATCAGCCTCTCCATCAGATGGCTATCCAGCCTCTGTTTAAAAATTTCCAAAGATGGAGAACCCACCACCTCCCGAGGAAGCCTGTTCCACTGAGAAACCACTCTAACTGTCAGGAACTTCTTCTGGGTGTTCAGATGAAATTTCTTTTGAATTAATTTCATCCCATTGGTTCTGGTACATCCTTCCAGGGCAAGAGAGAACAACTCTGCTCCATTCTCTACATGGCAGCCTTTTAAATACTTGAAGATGGTTATCAAATCCCCTCTCAGTTGACTCCTCTCCAGGCTAAATCTTCCCCAACGTTTCCTCATTCTTGCTCTCCAAACCCCTCACCATCTTTGTAGCCCTCCTCTGGACACGCTCCAGTTTGTCTATATTCCTCTTCAACTGTGGTGCCCAAAACTGAACACAGTACTCCAAGTGAGGCCAAACCAGAGCAAAATAAAGTAAAGGTTAAGTTTAATTCATTGATGTACCACTTTCTACCCAAATAGGGTCCCATAAGGACCTTATATAACTCAGTAATCATTACATCTGTCTACTGCATTATTATCCTTCCTTTCTTTCCCAAAACACCTGTGAGGTCAATTAGGATGACAGAGAATGGCCCAAGACTACCTTGTGACATGGCAGAGTAAAGATTTGAAACTGGGTACACCTGGTCATACATGATCTGCCATCTTAACAATGATATCACACTGGCTCACTGGACTTTGAATTACAGGGGACCAGTGTATTCTCCCCATGGTGCAGGTTAGAAGTGACTAGTGAATTTTTGGCTGAGGTGAGGTGTTGTTCAGACTCTTAACCACTGTGCTGGCTGTCAGGCACATGATGGATACCCCACTTAGATTTGTTACACCAGATCTGTAATTGCCTTCTGTTAGAGCTTTGACAAGGTTTATATCTGGAAGCTTTCTGGAAGGGATAAAAACATATTTAAGTGGGTGTTTAAGGTTCAGGGATATGTCTGGGAGGAGTATATGTATGCCCACTATATATTTAAGTTGTGTGTGTGTGTGTTTGTGTTTATGTGTGTATGTTATAGCTTTCAAACACTGCTGGAACACTACATATGCCTGTGAAATATGAGTAGGTGTAGGCATCAAACTAAATAGGAAAGTGTCAGTGATTCTTCCAAAGTTCTCCTTGCCTGAATTCCTGCCCAGACAATGTGGTTTTGAATTACCTGGCATAAAGTGAAATAAAAAAGTTATTAGCAGTTCTCCATTGTACCTTTTTTTTTTTTTTAAAGAAAGAATCCCAAACCTTTTTGGAATATTGATCAGACTACTAAGGAAGAGAACCCATCTTCAAGTATTTAAAAGGCTGCCATATAGAGACGGAGCAGAGTTGTTCTCTCTTGCCCCGGAGGGATGGACCAGAACCAATGGGATGAAATTAATTCAAAAGAAATTCCGTCTCAACATCCGGAAGAAGTTCCTGACAGTTAGAGTGGTTTCTCAGTGGGACAGGCTTCCTCGGGAGGTGGTGGGTTCTCCATCTTTGGAAATTTTTAAACAGAGGCTGGATAGCCATCTGATGGAGAGGCTGATTCTGTGAAGGTAAGTTACAGTGGATGAGCAATAGGGTTGTGAGTGTCCTGCATAGTGCAGGGGGTTGGACTAGATGACCCATGAGGTCCCTTCCAACTCTATTATTCTATCATTCTATGAAACTAGTTACCATTTTGAGCTAACCTGAAGATTAGCTGTATCTGTCTTCCTTTTACAAGGAAGATGCTTGCACATTCATAGAATCATAGAATCTATTAATAAGCATCGCAGAATAGGAGTTGGATATGTAGTTCTGTTTGTGTGGTATTTAACCGACCTGCATCAGTTTGCACATGTGCTCAGTAAGGCCCTGATTAAATAAGGATCTTGATGCGATCAGGTGTACCATCACATTCAGACTGACTCGTTTTTAATGTCTCATATTAATATGAATGAGGAAAAGATGCATATTGAACAAAGGAACTCAGCAGTGAAAACAGCTTTATATGTTCCCAACATGCATATACAAATATTAACAATCTTGCTTCTTAAACCAGAATTCAGGAGGAATAAGCACATGTAATGAAATAGAATTATGAATATATGGATTAAAATAGGGTATAATGGACTAGAATAGGGAAGGTACCTCCAGCCTCAAAATATATAGATCAAAAGCAAAGTTCATATTCATATCTCTGTATACAACATTTTACATTATTCTGGATGTCTGTTATATACCAGTTCATGGACTTCAGAAGGTTGGTTCATGACTGCATGGACATGATTTGATTAATTTGACCTCAGTGACTATACACTCACAACTAGGGTTGTGTGCTTTGGACTGCTTCAATTGAAAAAATCAATGATTGAAGACTAGTGATAATTTCGTATCAATAGACTCATGTTGCTTGTCAAGAAATTTTAAAAGTTTAAAATAAGGGAGCTTGTACACTGATGAAGGGGGGAGGATGGCAGAAGGTGCAGGGTGAGCAGAATGAACGTGATGTGGGTGGGGGAGTGACCTTTGAGGTGTGGCAAAAGGGTGGAGGAAATCTGCTTTTTAATTACCTTTAGCTTGGAAATATAATAAGGGAAAACCAGTTAAAAGCACGCTCAGAAAACCCAGAGAAAGAGTCACCAGAAAGCAAACTGAGCAATGAAGGATGGAAAATCAATGCAGAATGGTAAAGAAAAATTGATAGGCATATAGAGTAAAAGCAAGGGGGAAATACCAATACATAATAGGCCTTAGATGAGCCTACTTTTAAAAGGACACATTGTTCATTTATGATTGTTTGCCATGATCTGTGTGGTTGAACTGTCTATTTAAGGAATTGTGAGCTGAACAAGATAGAGGTGCAGCACAGACAGGAGAAGAATAACTTGTCTCTGTGAAAATGTGCATGAGTGAAAAGCCATTCAAACTGTACTGCTCTATTAAGAATGAGAAGGGTGAAGAAAACCTGCTGAGCAGCCAGAAATGAGCAGATACAACATGAACAATGCTAAAAAAACACATCAGCTCTGAACCCACAGGTGCTCCTACCTGAATGTCATCCACTCAGTCATGCTGCTTCTCATCTTTGAGATGATTTTACTGCTTAAAAATATTTAGACAACAGTTCCCAGAGCACTTTAGCTAATGCAAGGGTTATTATTTCATGTGATGATGAGTTCCTAGGGCTTGATAATTACTATTTTTCTTTTCTTTTTAAAGGCGGTTCGATACAGGCTCTCAATTTATAATGAGGTAAACTTAGTATGTTGTTGGATTGGCTTTATACAGTCCCTTTGTTTTATCCTTTCTTTTAAAGCATGTAAATGAAACTCTCTGATGTGTTTCCCTCTGGTGCAGCAATGTGATTTTAATGAAGTTCTGCAACAATAGGGGAGCTTTCCTGTAGCTAATTTAATACATGAATATTTCTGTAGATTAAATGCAGTCTGTGTAGCCACCTGTATAATGGTATCTGACATGCATTGCAGTAGTAGGAGTTTCAAGTACTGTTAAGGTGAATGTGTTTTAATAAACTTTTTAAATTTCCTTCCCTGCGATTGTACACTGCTATTAACTCCGACAATAGAGCCATAAATGTTAGCTGAATGTTAAACCATTTTATATTTTAGAAGGAGAAATTGGGTGGGGGGGCATAGCTTTCGTAGGTTATGCTGCTGGTGTGAAAATGAATGAGGGAGTCTGAGAGAGAATGGCTTAAGACAACTTTGTAATGTGAATGTCACAGCCAATTTAAGGGGACCATGTAGGATTTTCAAGGCAAGAGATGTACAAAGTTGGTTTGACATTGCCTAGACTTTCTTGGTGGTCTCACATCCAAGTACTCACCTGGGCCAGCCCTGTTTATCTTCTGAGATCTGATAAGATTGGGCTAGCCTGGCTGATCCAGGTCAGGACCATTGTAATTTAGTCCAGTGCTATTATCTCCACACTAGGCATGGACAATTCGACTTGGATAAGCTGAAAAGTACCTGAATCAATACTGATTGGAGCACATTTTGAACTGAATCAAAAATCCCAACAGTTCAAATCAGTTGAATCATAAATGCCCAAATCAATTTGGGCTTGATTTGGCTGATTTGATTTGGTATCACCAAGGTCCTGTCAAACAGCTGATCCTGGTGATCAGCTGTTTGGTAGCTCTTTAAATGCCTCTTTCCGCCACCCAGACAGTGGGTGGTTCAATCTCACTGCCTGGGAAGGGACTTGGGGGAGGGGAGTGGCAAAACAGCTGATCTGTCAGTTCTGGGTGAACTGCTTGGCATGTTCTTTCAGGAGACTGTGTGGAGGAAAGGATTAATGAGGCTGCCATACAGATCTTCCATTGGGAGAGCTCCTGGGTGGGCTGTTTACTTCTGCACAGCCCTCTGAGGCTGCAGAGTACCTTCTCCCTACAGCTTCAGGGGGCTATGTAGGGAAAGGTTTAAGCTGTTTGGAGAGGCTGACTGGAGGCATTTAAAGGGACCTAGATCACTTTAAATGACCCCAAAACTGCCAACAGCTGATCCCAGAGAGGTTTCTCTCAACTGCAGGATGAGCTGTTTGGCAGCTGATTTGACCAAATCAGTTTGAGTTTCCCCAAATCAGATGAACTCAAATTGGTCAACCGAATCATTGGTTCAGCTGATTTCAGTGTTATTGAATCAGGCAAACTGGAATCCAAAAAGTACCAATTTCCCCCCAGTACACATCCCTACTGCAGATGTGCTTGAAGGAGGGGCCAATTGGCTATGAAACTAATTATACTGGTTAATCAAAGTGACTAATCAAAGTGCTATTTATTACCTTTAAACCCCTTCATCACCATAAGCTCTTTTCTTCATCAAACTACATATCCTAGTATATTTTTACATGCCCACTACACTGTTGAAACATCGCTTTCTTTGTGAGCTTCTTTCTTAGATTTGCCCATACTTTTCCGGTAGGTTGATTTGAGATGGTCTACCAGAGTGGTAGTCAACCTGTGGTCCTCCAGATGTCCATGGACTACAATTCCCATGAGCCCCTGCCAGCAGTCGCTGGCAGGGGCTCATGGGAATTGTAGTCCATGGACATCTGGAGGACCACAGGTTGACTACCCCTGGTCTACCAGATTGGCACTTTTACTATCTGCATTCAGAAAGACATGAGAGGGATTTTGATGGGTTAACTTAATTCACTGATCTGACAGACCTCTTGCTGAAGGTCTGTTTTGCGCCTTTGCAATTTATTGATGCTTCGTTAACCATCTACAGTCTTAAGGATATAAAGAGAATATAAATATTACATAAATAAGTAAGATACGGTGACTGGCAACAATCCGTTAATGTATTTCATGACCATTACTTTCATTTTCGGAGAGAGATAATTGCTTTCAACAACCGTGCAAAGCTATCTGATATTATTGTTCCCTGCAGATTTGGGGAGAGCTGTCCATGGTCTGATTGTGATAAATTAATCTAGTCTAGTTTGCTCTGTGTTTCTCTGTGGAATTGTTTGCTAATTCTGAAAGTTGAGCAACTCCCCAGTCATGGTTCCAGCCCATCATTCCAGCCCTGTTCTGTAAATATTCACTAACTGCTCCAAAATCTCTTTCAAAGTTGTGGGTTGGATGGGTTTTTCTGTTTCTTCAAGCTTGTAATTCTCAAGGATGAGCTTGAATCCAGCATATTTTCATTGCATCCTAATGAGACGACAAAGGCCACTGCAAACTTTACTAGCCTAGTAAAAGTTCTCCATTTCATCTGGGACTCTTTGTGACCAATAAAAGATGAGTGATGGAATCTACCTTAAGGCGTCAGAGAAAAACCCTTTATTGCATTCCATAAAAGTGTATAATTAGTGAAATAAAAGTCTTCATAAACTTTCCAATTAGCCAGAAAATAATTAACTTTATTGTTCTTGTCTTATGCCTGAGAAGTTCTTCCTCCATTAAACTTAGCCACTGAAAAAGCTAGAAAGGGTGTGGATGATTTGAAAGCCTCGCGTTATTTACCATACAGTCCATGAAATACTGCTGATTTAATGTGTTGACGGCTGAAACGCAGACACAAACTTTGTAAAAAGGTTTAATATTTTTCTCCCTAGAAAAAACAATGCAATTTTTATTTTCCGATTACTTCTTTTATTTATTCAAAGTAAACTCAGAGGATCAATGATGCTTCAGGGTATGGCTTTGCAATACAAGAAAACAATATCAAAGCACTCAGAAAAGTCCATTTTATATGCGGCAGGCCTGTTTCTCCAGGGCCCTTCCCCTACTATGATGTCTACAAACTAGGGAGGCTCCAAAGGACTTGGGAATGCTCAGTGGCATGTGTTACTTTTTTTTCTCCTCTGAACAGCTGACCCCATCCTTTCTTACTCCCTGTTTTTAAAGGTCTCCTCTGGCTCAGAGCTATTTGCTCCGTAGCACAGAGGGCTGACGTTCAAGGAACTCGGAAACCTAAAACTGTGTCGGGCTTATGGAACTAGCTGAAAACTTTGGATCCACGATACTGCATTGAACTTTATCAGAACACACTTTTGTTCAGCTTGTTCAATAAACTCTTGGCCTGCAGCTGGCTCCGCCAACATGGCTGCATGTTCTGAAGTGACGCCATACAGACATAGAATCCTAGAATCATAGAGTTGGAAGGGGCCATTCAGGCCATCTAGTCCAACCCCCTGCTCACTGCAGGATCAGCCCAAAGCATCCTAAAGCATCCAAGAAAAGTGTGTATCCAACCTTTGCTTGAAGACTGCCAGTGAGGGGGAGCTCACCACCTCCTTAGGCAGCCTATTCCACTGCTGAACTACTCTGACTGAAATTTTTTTTCCTGATATCTAGCCTATATCGTTGTACTTGAAGTTTAAACCCATTACTGTGTATCCTCTCCTCTGCAGACAATGGGAGCAGCATCCTGCCCTCCTCCAAGTGACAACCTTTCAAATACTTAAAGAGGGCTCCTCTTCCTTTCCTGCTGTGACTTTATTCAAGTATTTCTATCCTGCTTTTCCTCCCATTGACAACTCAACGCATGGGAACAGGAGTTGACATTCGTCCACACTCCCTGTAAAAGGATGGCTGCAAGGCACGCTTGATGCGCCTGGCCATATGCACTTCATGCATTTTCAACAGGGAATGGCTAATAGTGCCTCTGTTTAATGCAGCTCTTCTTTCTGGTACACCATTCTTCCTTGGTGGCTGCTCACCCACCTACTATGGATTAGTTGATAATGCATGGGCTAAGGAGGATTTTTTTTGGGGGGGGGTAGATTCTGCATGATTGGCTATGGTAGGACTCTTCTTTGGCTGCTTCACACTGCCTTATTAGGAGTGATTGTTTAGTTAAATAAATCTGGCCTTAGGCTTGATTAGATGACAGGAAACTGTTAGAGGAGAACTGGTGATGGGTCACTGTTGTGGGACAACTGGCAAAATCCCTGAGGTATATTGTTGTGTCTGTGGACCTGCCAAGGACTGTGCTTGAGACCTGAGGCAGGATCACATCCTGTGCTGCAGCCAGTCAATGTGCGGCTTGATCCCAACTGCCAGATCTAGTCAGTTTAAACTGAAACTGACCAATAGTGTGCACGGGCAAGAAGATCCATTGTGTTGTATTGTATATAAGTTAGGGATTTTGGAGGCGTTCTCAGTTCAGTTTTTGCCTGTTGTACCATCATGCTGGGGTCCCAATAAAGAACTGACATGAACTCCCAGTATCCTGGTCTCTGAACCCATGGATCTAATATGTATAATGATGATGGGTGCTCATCCATTCTAGCTAATTTTTGGCTGGTATGATCTGGGTTTTTTTGAGAGGGCAGGTTCCCTGATACTGCGTAGCATCAGCTGAATGTCACTCTGCTGCAGTATGAAAGGGGGGAGGGGAGCTCATTGAAAGTGCATTATCCAATGTGTATGGAATGAACCCAGGACTTTGTGCACACAATATAAGGCAGTTCTCAGCCATATTAGCTAGGCTCCCTAGTCAGGGTAGGGAGGCCAGTCCCCTGTTAGGACCTGGGGATCCCCTGGACTTATATCCCATCTCCAGACTAAAGATATCAGAAAATGGCTGCTTTGGAGGGTGGACTCCCTAGTATTATACTTCACTGAGGTCCCTCCCTGGCCCAAATCCAGCCCACTCCCAGCTCCACCCTCAAAGTCTCCAGATATTTTCCAACCCAGAGCTGTGGTTGTGAAGTTGTCATATGCAGACATTTTCTGCAGATCCATCTTTAAAAAGTGTGTTTTATAAAAGTGTATTAAGCTATATTAAATTTATATTTATTAGCAAATCTGGTTTTATTATTATTTATTCCTCAGTATCTCACATCTTCATCATGGGGTAAGGTCTGGTCAGTTTGGTGTAGTGGTCAGGAGTGAAGACTTCTAATCTGGTGAGCCGGGTTCGATTCCCCACTCCCCCACATGCAGCCAGCTGGGTGACCTTGGGCTCGCCACAGCACTGATAAAGCTGTTCTGACCGAGCAGTGATATCAGGGCTCTCTCAGCCTCATCCCCCTCACAGGGTCTCTGTTGTGGGGAGAGGAAAGGGAAGGCGACTGTAAGCCGCTTTAAGACTCCTTCGGGTAGAAAAAAGCGGCATATGAGAACCAACTCTTCTTCTTCTTCTTCTAAGGTGTAAATTGTGTGTTAGGGCAGTGAGGAAGAGCCTCTTGTGGCGCAGAGTGGTAAGGCAGCCGTCTGAAAGCTTTGCCCATAAGGCTGGGAGTTCAATCCCAGCAGCCGGCTCAAGGTTGACTCAGCCTTCCATCCTTCCAAGGTCGGTAAAATGAGTACCCAGCTTGCTGGGGGGTAAACGGTCATGACTGGGGAAGGCACTGGCAAACCACCCCGTATTGAGTCTGCCATGAAAACGCTAGAGGGCGTCACCCGAAGGGTCAGACATGACTCGGTGCTTGCACAGGGGATACCTTTACCTTTACCTAGGGCAGTGAGATGATGCTCAAGCATCAATAAAGGGTGTGAATTTAGGCAGCAGATCAAAAAAGGAGAGACATGCAGGCAGAAGAATATCCCTGCAACCCTGTTTCTAATCTAATCTAAACTGCTGAATATAACCCTGTTTTTCTTGTTTCATTCACTTCATCTGTTCACTGACACTAAACCAGGCACAGTCAAGTGGATGCAGCTAATCTCTGTGTATCTAAAGTTTACATCTAAAGGTCTCTCTATGTACAAGAGCTTATCCACCTGGAAAGAAGAGTTACCTCAGGCCAGAAGGCAGAGCAAACATAGCTCAAGGGAGATTCTAAAAGTGTGATGTATGAATTCTGCTCCAAGAGGAAGCTAGTGATCCTGACCCAGATACTCTCAAGGGCATTGTCTTGAACTTCCACCTCTTGCTACCTCTGATTTTGGAACTATCACGGAGGCCCAGATGCATTCGTTTTGCTTGCTGATCTACTTTTTTGAAGTTGGTGACCAGAGAGACCACCAGTTCATGCTGGTGTAAACTACAGTAGATACTGAAAGGGAGCAATTATGAAATTGTAGATAGATGTGCAGGCATTGCATGTGATTTTCAGTAACTTTAAGCATCCATTGCATATTGGTAGGCCAGAGTATACAAGCATGGACAGAAAGCCAGCAGCAGATGGTTGACTGGGCAGGGTCTGTTGTTGTCTAAATGTGGGGAAGTATCGGTGTCCTTTTCTTAATGGCTGCCATCTGGAGATGGAGGTATTCCAAGTGCCAACATCAACAGAGACGTAGTGCTCATTTGTGGTGCTAAACAAATATGGTAACATCGAGACAAAACATGGTACGTTTCTGTTCATCAAAACCTTCTCGCTGGTAACACATTTTCTGTTTGTAAGCAATTTCCTATGAGTAGGGATAATCAAACATAGAAGCTCACGCCTGCATTCTCCCAGCAACAGAGGTAATATTGTCGGTAACTTGAGATGGTAACCAATAGTTTTTTTTTTTTCCCCAGCGGCAGTGACATCGTGTTGGGACATCCTTTTCAGTGGTTGAAATGAAGGTCTTTTTCTGTTGTTCAGGACTTATATGTTGATTTAGGTCTGCAATTCTCCTGTGTCATTGTTCGGCTCCTACTCTGTGATTGATGTGGCAGTCTGGGTTTTGTTGTTCTTTATTCCCCTGCTTCTAAAATTATATCCAGTGCTATTATTTTGCTTAGATGTAAGCCGTAATGAATGACTAATTTGGAAAAGTGAGATAGAAGGTTTTCAAGAGCTAAAATAGCTGTAATCAAATGGGTCTATTCAGTAGAGTGACTTGTGTTTTATTTTCAAGGCATGAGTGCAGCTTGGAAGTTTCTGTTCTCCGCTCATGTATACATAACAAAACAAAACAAAAAGCAAGAGGCTTTTGTAAAAGATGCACTGCAAATATCAGAGTTTATAATGAAGAGATCTGACAGTTTTCATTATAGCATTCTCTTTACCCTGAGGAATTGGAGATCGTATGTCGGTTATCAGTCCCTTCCTTGGCATGCATTCTATATCCTGACTCAACTTTGAAGCCACAAATGGAAAATGAAGAAATTAAAGCAAACGCAAAGAGTAGTTAGGAGGAAATGAGAAATAATTTTATCAGCACTGGTAATGGAGCCGCACAAAATAAACAAACAGCGATAGGTTCACCATGAACTGATCCGAGTGTAACATCACACTGTGACTTAATATGAGGAACTGAAGGAAAACTAATGAGAAGATAGATATTGGTATGAGAGGAAGGAGAAGTTGTGCAAAAAGCAATCGCAGAAAGAAATCCTGTCTCGCCATTCAGTCACACTGGGTAAATATAGCAAATAGCTATGGCCCAGAATTTTATGATGCCTTGAATGTGATTGGCCGCAAGATGAGAAAACACCTGTACCTTGATTAAAGTTTCTATGATTTGACAATCCAACGCAGAGTTGAACGCCCAAGAGAGGGTGCTACGTATTGTTTTTTTCTTCTCAGGATCTCTGAATGCAATTAAGCTTGAATTAAGCTCATGCGGGGGTTGCATCTCATTTGTACCCACCAAATATATTTGTCTGATAAATGTTGTACTGAAGCATCCTTGGGGGGCGAGGATAATTTACAGCAGGGATAGTCAAACTGCGGCCCACCAGATGTCCATGGGCTACAATTCCCATGAGCCCCTGCCAGCATTGCTGGCAGGGACTCATGGGAATTGTAGTCCATGGACATCTGGAGGGCCGCAGTTTGACTACCCCTGATTTACAGTCTGCAGTACACAATTGCCTCTGGATTTACTTCTACATGGCTGTAAGTAGTGCTGTTGCAAATTGCACCCCAAACATTTTTGACAGTCAAACTTATTGTGTGCAGCTGAGCTGATCGACTGGTCAGTTTGGTTCTCACTGAATGGCTCATTGAACAGGATGGCGTTCGTCCACCCACCTGCCCCCCCCCCAAAAAAAAGCCTGGGAAATGCATGGAAATGCTTCTAATCCAAACAGATCAGCCACTGTGAATGACACTGACAACTTAAACAATCCCTGGATGGTAGAGGGTTTGGAAGGGTTTTTTTTTTTTTTAAGACTACAACATTTAATTATTTGTGACTGTTTTAATTGCATGTTTAAACAATTTCACGCTGACCATAGCAGTGAGGGGAACAACAGAGCACAGATGACATGTCTGAGAAGCACAATAGATTCCCCGAACATCATGCTTGTATGAGCCAGTATTTATTAACAGGAAAAGCAGGTTTAGACAGGGAATAATGTGTACATTAGGAAACTCATCTGCCTCATGGGGATAGTATTTATTTCTAAGGGGAGAGTCTATCACTCCGTAGGAAACTGTTAGAATAGACAAGATCTGTAGTGTGCATGACTCGAGAGGAAATGAAGAATTTCCCACCGGGGGGGGGGGCATTGGGTGAGATGTATCGTTAGCATATTTAGATCAGGAACTTCGTGGCATTTTCCCAATAATCTCCTCTGGAGTTCTGATAGGCTCAATGGGAGCCTTCCTGTCCCTTTGTGCATATTTCTTTCCAGCTTGCCTTCAGAACAGAGAGAAAGAAATAAGAATGGTTAGACAGGACTCTCTCTCTCTCTCTCTCTTCTTTCTATGCAAAAGTTGTTTCTCTTCGTAATAAAACTATTTTATTATTTTCAGCAGCTTGGGGCCTTGCCCCAGTTTGCATATTTAAGCTCTGCCGACAGAAACCGCATGATTCTTGCCCTGTTTCATGACAAAGAGCTGCTTGGCTATGGCGCCTTCATATGCTTGTGACCCTGTGGCACCCGCAGCAAATTATTTGGGAAAGATCATGCAAGGCGTGAGCTACTATGCAGGCATACGATTGCATCAAATGGCATTGCATTCCAACTTAGAACAAAAACATCAAGGCAATCTCTTGAGGAGCTCTACTGAACAGGAAGGTTAAATGTCAGCCATATTTGTTTTGAAAACCTTAGCGTTCTTGATCTCAAGTGTGCAGACCTCTGTCCATGCACATGATTGTGCACAGGCATACCCATTATCTCTGCAGTGACCCAAGGACAATACTATCCTTGACTTAAGCTGGAAGGCCCCAACTCTGGAATAAATAATTGGCTGAATAATTCCAGTGTAGCCTTTTTTCATGTCTGCTTCGTCCAAAGTGTCTTGCGTCAGCAGAAGTCAAGATGCTGAGTAGGTTGTATTTGTTTCGGCATGCAAATGACCCCTATTCGTCACTGGCTGGGATGCAGATGAAGCACAGTTTTTATCCCGCCCGGCACTTTGTATGAATGGCTGTGGCTTGATTTAGTATAGATTGTTGAGGATAAGCTTATTTCAAAGTAATGGTTTGTATAGATCAGTACATAGATCAGTCCCAGACTGTTTGCTGGACTACACTAGTGAGGTTGTCGGAGTGCGCAGGACTTGCCTTTCTTCCACACTGCGCTCTGTGTGATTTGTTGCTTTGGCCCCACTTGCCCTTGTGGGAACTGGACACTTCTGCCTCATATCTACCCAGTGATGTCTCTCAACTCCATAATTTCAAATTTTAGAATCTGAATTTTCATCATTTACAAGAGAGAGAGAGATGCTTAACTTTTTACACACTGGTGGATGTAGGGGTTAGCCAGCCTCCAGGTGGTGGTCAGAGGTCTACTGAGATGACAGTTGAACTCCAGAGAGAGCAGTGTACCTGGAGGAAATGGATGGTTTAAAGCAGGGGTCAACAACCCCTGGTCTGCGGTCCGGTGACAGGCTGCAAAGGCCACGGTACCGGGACACTGGCATCTGCGCCTGCCTCCCCCCGCCCGCAGCGAAAAGGAAGGGAAGAGGCAGGTGCAGCCTCTGGCATGCCCCCTGGCGGCAAAAACGTGCACCTGCAGTTGCGGCGTATGCACGTTAGCGCCAAATGGTGGCAAAAACACACATGCGCGACAACTGTGAGTGCACGTTTTTGCAGCACCCGGGCTGTCGGCTCTCCCCTCACCCGGAGGCGGTCCCTGACCTGATAAAGGTTGGGGACCGCTAGTTTAAAGGCATCCTCTATGGCAGGAGTAGTCAACCTGTGGTCCTCCAGATGTTCATGGACTACAATTCCCATGAGCCCCAGCCAGCAAATGCCATGAACATCTGGAGAACCACAGGTTGACTACCCCTGCTCTATGGCATTGTATGCCATTGAAGCCCTTCCCTTCCCCTGTTACTGGATGTTATGACCACCTGGTGAAAGTCTGCCCCTGGAAGATGGAAGACCCTTGGGACTGGCATTTTGTGAGGGCCAAAAGGCAGTTGACAGAAAGACAGATTGGTCACCCTTTCTCTGTGTATGATCTGAGGCACCGAGCTGAAGTGTGTGAGTTAAGGCCTGTGAATGAGTTTTTTCTTTCCCCCCCCCCACCTTCATGCGTCCACTTCCCTTCAGCATCTCCCCCCCTCCTCAGTGCTTTGGCTATAAATTACTGACATTTTATGAGAATAGGTTTCATTCATCCACTAGACAGAAAACAGTTGAAACACCTGAAGGGAAACAGCCATTATTTTACAAGGAATGTTTTAACTACTTAACAGTCTATGAGCAGCATGGTTTGGAGTTGTGATTCACACAGTGAGATTGGTGTGAGGTGAAGGCACAATCCATCTTCGTATAGAGTTGTCAATAATGAAACATTGTATTTGTTTGGAGAGTACTAAGGAGACCAGAAGCAAGGCATCTGCAATGCAGCTGGAAAGAACTGGACTCTGCATTCTTCATCATGTCTTCTGTGTACATCAAACCACTCCAGTCTGTTCAGAGTTACAGATGGCACAAACCCAGATAAAGGTATCTGCAAAATCAAAGGGATCACTATCTGTTACATTCGTCTTTGTAATGCCACATTCCTTCAGGTGCCACGTCATTGTGCCTGAATTTAAAACTTTTTAATAGAGAAAAAAAGACAGGCACTCATGTTGTACATGCCCCCCCCCCCATGAATCTAATAACAGCTGAGGGTAGAACCAGTTCCTAAAGTGGTGAGAGTGTTAGGGGCTTTACGCACCGGGATCTTTGTAGCAAATTGGTCACTGAATGAAAAATCGCCATTTAAAATAGTGGAATTCGTCGTTATGCATACCTGCCTTTGTAGTGGAATCCAGTTGCGTTTTGTAGCGTTTCCCTCAGGCTTCCGGTCTCGGCAGAAATCGCTAGAAAGGAAGCGCTATTGCCAAGCTCGTCCCGCCCCTGGCCATCAAGCAGCCAATGGGCAGCCGTTAGCATGCTCCCAAACAGCCCCTTTCCCTTTAAGAAAGGTTTTTTTTTTTTTAAACAGACCCATTGCAACGAATCTGTGTAGATTTGTTGCAACGGAGAGACCCATCCAGCTGCCTAATGTGTTTGAGCTGTCGTTTGATCGTTGCCACGCTTCCTCCGAGTGAAAAAAAAAAATCCCCCCCCCCCTCACGGGCCCGATTTTCGGCTGAATGAATGTGTAAAAATTAAAGGGAAAATACATCAGCAAACGGGCTTTTCTGTGGTTTGTGCTTAGTGACTAAAGGGGAGGGACTGAAGCCAGGGAAGCCTCTAAACAGAAAGAGGCTCGCTGGTGCGTTTATCCCCGCTCGCTCGGAGAAAAAAAAATGGCGATCGCTTCGCCGGAAGATCAGAGAAGAGAGCCAGGGGGAGGGACTTTGTAGAAACCGCAACAATGTTAACGCACAGGTCTTTTTCGCTAGTGTTGCAGATTGGTTGCAGGAGTGTATCGCTTTCCGGAGGGTGAATCCACTTTTGGGGATTTCCCTGAAAGCGCTACAAGGAAGCGCTTTTTGCAGATTGGTTTCAGGTGTGTGGCAGATTGTCGACGACGTTGTGCAAAACAGCAAATCAGTAGCGTTTTCAATTGGCAACCATTGTGCTATTTTGAAGGCGTACAAAAAGCCCCTTAAATTTTCTTGTGACGCTCCATTGAAAACCTTTACTTACCATAAACAATGTCAGGAGTCCCAGTCACAGAACTCTCATGTAACACGATGAGAATGAAATTTTCTAAAAACCAAACAATCATTGAACCAAACAATCATTGAATGGCCATTATTAGATTGCCCTGTTCAAGTTTCTCTTCATAAGTCCAGCTTATCTTCACATATGCTTTGTGCTGAATTTGTGTGTGAATGAGCATTGAATTCAGTGTACACTGAAGTAGTGGTGCTGCAAAATAATCTGTTCCCCTATCTGACAGAATGAGTTTTGACCTACGAAAGCCCATGAAGATTGTATTGCTTTTTAAGGTGCTCCTTTCATCCCATTTGTTCTGGTCTGTCCCTCTGGGGCAAGAGATAACAACTCTGCTCCATCCTCTATATGGCACCCTTTTAAATACTTAAAGATGGTTATCAGATCCCCTCTCAGTTGTCTCCTCTCTAGGCTAAACAGTACCATAACTTTACTAACATTTCCCCCCCTTGGGAACACGAGGTTCTCTGCTGGACCTCACACACTGTGGTCAAGCTGTTGTTATGAAAGGCCAGTGAGCAGAACACAGAGTCCAAGGCCTTCCCCAATGCTGCCTCTTAACTTTCTGCCTCTGAATATAAAGATTCCCATCAGTCACCATGGCTAGTCATTGGCAGACTTGTCCTCCATGAATGTCTCTAGCCCCTTTTTAAAGCCATCTATGATCATGGTCTTCAATAAGGACTACCAGATCTTGGCTGGGAGATTCCTGGAGATTTGGTGGTCTGGTGAGGGTGGAATCCTGCGTTGAGCAGGGGGTTGGACTAGATGGCCTGTATGGTCCCTTCCAACTCTATGATTCTATGAATTTGAGGGCTTGGAGGGAGCTCAGCATGGTATAATGTCACTGATTCCAGTCTCTGAGCTGTTGTTTTCTTCAGGGGGATCTGATTCATGTAGTCTGGAGGAAACGTAATACTGGAAGAACTCCAGGCTCCATCTGGGGATTAATAACCCAATCCACAATATATTTATTGGCAGTAAATTTTTAAACTATATTACTAACTATGTGAGGAAATACTTCCGTCAATGAGTAAGTAAACTGTGTGCCAACCCATGCCTTGCAAAGCTACAGTAGTCTTTTGCAGAACTACTAAGAAGCATGCCAGAGTTTTGGCCATTGTGGGCTGAGTCACAAGACTGGGTACATCTTATAGCCACAAAAGGGAGTCTGCATGTCTGAATCTCTGTATTTCACTTATTCACTTATTATATCTGTTTGATTGTGTGATGGTCAGTGCTGGAAAATCCACTTGTGACTTTTGCTCTCTCACGCAGCTTCTGTTTATGGTGTCTTCTAATAGAATTGTCCACTCCGCTTCTGCTCCAGCGGAGTTTTCTTCATGAACAGACATGTCTTTGAAATGACCTTGGGTCAGTCACGGTTCTCTCAGCCTCACTTACCTCACAGGTGGTGGGGAGAGGAAGGGTTGGCAGTTGTAAGCTGCTTTGAGACTCCTTCGGGTAGTAAAAAGCAGGTTACAATCCCGCCCCCCCCCCAAAAAAATCTTTTCCTCCTGAAGGAAATTCAGAACTTGCCTTCACTGCTTATATTTAGAAAGGCTTGCAAGATGGATCCTCTTGTAGAAAGATTAGTGTTGATGTGGAGCCTCTGATGGTGTTGATTATTTTGAAATATTCTACTGGCAGATGATTTGGGATCATTTCTGGGTTTACGCTTCCCCCCTGCCTCCCATATTGTCATTTGTTAACCAGCTTGTACCTCTGAAGAAAATCAAGATATAAATATTTTCCTAACTAGCGAACGCATATCTAAATATGGATTCCCCACGCCCAGTGGAAAAATGTGTTAAATTCTATAAGGTATACTTCTGTTACCAGGTATGGTGTTTATACACATTGTTTACTGGGGATGATTGATCACCTGCAGGTTTAGCTCGCTGCCCGACTACAGGTTGCACTCCATCATCTGTTCATTTGGATTTGAGTGCTTTTCATGGGTGTGATTGTCTGCTATTGGTTGTACGCGCATGCCGTTTGTACACACCTGCAGTTGCACTGCCTCACTGGAACTGTAGTTACTTCTGGAGAGAGCATTCCTTAGGCAGCCACGTGACATGCACAGTGCTTCTCTGATTGGCTGCCACATACCACTTACGAACATAGCCCATTTACCAATGTCCAGCATGCCTGTGGCCCTGTATCATTTATTAACAGCATATATAGGAAAACCTGTCGCAACAGCCGTTGAATCAGCTGCCAGGATGAATGCAGTGAATGGCACAAACACGAAGCTGAACAACACAACATTTTTACGCCAAAGCACAATTTGGCTCTCATGTCAATGAACAATTCACACAGGGTTGGGCAACTGCTTCCTCTTGCACTGTCCAGCCGGGCAGTTAAGATCTTCTTTCCAAGTCTGATTCAGGGGTAGTCAAACTGCGGCCCTCCAGATGTCCATGGACTACAATTTCCATGAGCTCCTGCCAGCGAACGCTGGCAGGGGCTCATGGGAATTGTAGTCCATGGACATCTGGGCAGAGCCTGCACTTACTTTCTTTATTCCATTGTCAATCCTGTTGAATTCAGATTGCTTTGAACTCGGGTCTTCCTCTCCCCCCCTCCCCATTGAAACAGGATAGTGTTCTGCACGTAGTTAGGGTAGTTCAGAAGGGGGGGAGCCAAGCCTCTTTCTTTCTTTTCTTGAAGGGGGGAAAGAGGAGCCAATCAGGGAGCCTCTTTCTTTTCTTGGAGGGGGTGGGGGAGAGGATTGAAAAAGGCACAGAAGGGAGAAAAAATCCAGGACCGACAAGTTGAGAGAAATTAGGGGCTTCTCCTTTAAGGCAAGCGTGTCACATGACCAGGTGTAGCCTATCAGAGGTTCTCTACCACGGAGCTTTCTTTCCCAATCCGGATAGTGAGGATTAAAAGCAGTCTGAGATATCACACAATAAAGGGAGGGTCACTCTGGATCAATCCTTCTTGCTGCAGAAGGAAAATTAAAATCGCCCAAAATACAAATGGAAATCGCATTCTGTGTAGAGGGCAGGGA
The DNA here is from genome assembly GCF_049243985.1 of Paroedura picta. NCBI lineage: Eukaryota > Metazoa > Chordata > Lepidosauria > Squamata > Gekkonidae > Paroedura > Paroedura picta. The sequence goes on along the minus strand of NC_135375.1, from coordinate 90,088,841 downwards.
CTGAATTGATCAGGGGTTGGAATAAAAGCTCCGTGCAGTTTACACCCTGGAGGGCCACAGTTTGACTACCCCTGCTGTTTACATAAATAAGGTGTATGGCAAGTAAAAATCAACTGCAAGCAGGGGTTTTCATTGGCAGTACCTTGCCCATGGAATACCCTCCTCTAGGAGACTTGTCTGTCACCTGTTTCCTGTGCCAGACCATACCATTTCTTTTTACCCTGACTTTTTACTAAGGGGGTTGATCTTTAATCACCTGTGGTCTGCTTTTTTAGACTGTTAGATGTTTTATGGTGGTTTTGAGCTGTGGCCGAGTTATAATGGTTGGATTTCAAATAGCTGATTGTATACTATTTGGTGGTTTTATCATGTTTTACTTTGTGAACCATCAGAAGTTGGTTCTTTGGAGGTGTGGCATCTAAAATATTTACCCTTATTTCAAGGACCTACCACATCTTGGGCAGCAACTGAATGAATCACACCCCGATGTGCCTAGTGAGTGAGGATGAAACTAAATGGTCTGTAGAAAACTCCCAACCTCATGAATGTGCCAAGTAATGGCAGAGAATTTGCAGAAAAGGAGCAGTAGACAAAGAATCATGAGTTGGAAGGAGGGAGGGCCAAGTCTTGTGGTTGGGCAGAACACCACCCACCCCTGCAACTGTAGCCACTGTAGTTAAGCTAGACAACTGTCATGTTCACCTCTGGCTTATGCTATGGCTGCCTTGACCAGTGTCTCAGGATCCTCTCTGAACAGTGGAGGGCTTCCTCCCTCATGTCTCCCTTCCCTGTTTCCTAGGCTTGCAGGCAAGTTGGGCTTCTGTCATGTTCTGAATGTTATGGCTACCCTTTCTTGTCTTTGGGTGCCAAACTGAAAATCATGCATACCTTTGATAATAAGAGGTGCATCCTGTAAGATCACAAGCTGTGGGAACAAATAATGCAGGGGTGATGTGGGGCATTTATATCTGTTCCAGATTTTTGTATGTCTACAGCTTTAGCAACAAAGTGTCTCATGTAGCCATTTGTAGTCTCCTTAGTAAACTACTGACTCTGAGTTTGCCTTGCTGACAGTACCGCCACAGAACATGTCAACAACAAAGGGACAATAGAGGACATGGAGGGGATTGACATTGTGCTAACCTCCTGTTCCATGGTTGGTCACCATGGTTGGTCTTACAAGTTCTCTCCTAATATTCAGCCAATTGTACTTTCCCTCTTCTTATTACATCCCCTTTGCAACACCTCACAGTGGCTACTCGCCTCCATTTTTCCAAGAAACATTGTTTGGGAGTCCCAGCTTGAGGCCACAGTGGCAGTGAAGTTGCAATAGGGGTTGAAATGCATTGCTCACCATTTCTCAGCTATCTCTGTCCTACCTCCATTGCTGCTTTGCATATATGCAGAAAACTTGTATGTAGTCATGGTGGTTTGCTGTGACACCTTCTAAGCCAGTTTGGTGTAGTGGTTAGGAGTGTGGACTTCTAATCTTGCACGCTAGGTTCGATTCTGCACTCCCCCACATGCAGCCAGCTGGGTGACCTTGGGCTCGCCACAGCACTGATAAAACTGTTCTGACCGAGCAGTGATATCAGGGCTCTCTCAGCCTCACCCTCCTCACAGGGTGTCTGTTGTGGGGAGAGGAAAGGGAAGGCAACTGTAAGCCGCTTTGAGCCTCTTTTGGGTAGAGAAAAGTGGCATATAAGAAACAACTCTCCTTCTTTTAAACTAACTACAATTAGGGGTTGAACCCATGTATGGCAGGTCCCTTCAACACTGTACAATACTGGCAAGTCTCTACCTAACCATAAAAGCGAAAAGAGTATGTGTATGTCCAGTATGACTTTTCTGGCAAACGTTAATGGATACTATTTATGTATCCATCACACAATTTGCTAAAGTATATTTGATCATTTTGCCCACTATTCTTTTAAATACTATTTATGTGTATTTATTTTTATATTCTACTGTAATGAGTGAAACAATTTCTTTTCCACTGAAGACATTTAAAGGCAATCACGAAGTACCAAATCGCTTAATGAGAAAGTCATTATATGAATGGATTTAATCGGCACTGCCGATTCCATGTGGAAAATGAACAAAATATTAATGCTAGCTATTTTTAACTTAAAGCTCTGGAGAGCGTTTAGTGTTCCGCTATCAACAACACACCATGGTGGGGGGGGGGGGGAGGCAAAATAAACTCAATGTTTAACAAATGTTAATTTAGTAGCTGTCTTTCATGGTACAGATGCTGAATCTGCTTCCAAGTATAGATGTTCATTGATGGTTCTAGGAAACATTGTTCCATAATCTCCAAACTGTATGAGTAAAGTATGTACATAGCAGTTCAAAACTGGACTGGGTTCCTATGAAGTTATAGCTGAGGCAGAGGGTGAGAAAGGCAACAGCTCTCTGTGACTAATAGCACAAACTCTCCTAGTTGCTTGGGCCAATGAGAGCTTGACTTGGATGTTCTTGTAGGAGCCAGGAAGTTCTACCTGGCTGCGTGTTCTTGGTGTAAATGGGTTGACTTGACTGCTGTGGGTTGTTTTCCATAGTTCTGTCTTGTATTTATATATTTATGCATTTATACCCCACTTTTCTTTCCAATGGAGGGTTCAAAGTGGCTTACAAAACCACTGCAAAAATGCAACCTAAACAAAAACATAAACAGCGATGTTCCAACAGCCTGAACTGGTGCTGATTGCTCAGTCAGGACCACTGGCTCCAAGCCATGGGTTAAGAGCCAAAGGTCCAACAGCCCTTCGGTTCACAAAAGCACAGCCTAGATCTTCATAAGCCAGCAAATGATATTCCCAACGCTCCTGCTTCACTAGGCTTAGAATCTGAAACAGAGGAAGAACAATTTCAGCTCAGTTCTTCTACTGGCAAAAGATGTTCTGAACTTCCTATTGTACTAGGACTAAATGTAGAGCTGAATGGCTGACATTAGGGACAAAGAAATCTTTTTCCAGTTCTATCTTTGACATTCAGGGATGTCATTCTGGGCTGTGCTTTACCCCTAATTTCAGGTTTTTAAATTGGATTTCTGAGGAACGGGAAAGAGATGCGGGCAGTGGCAGAGGAAGTGGCCAAGGAGCCCTGCAAAGAGAGACGGGGAGAGCTCCGTCCTGAATGGTCTAGACCAGGGGTAGTCAACCTGTGGTTCTCCAGATGTCCATGGACTACAATTCCCATGCGCCCCTGCCAGTGTTTGCTGGCAGAGGCACATGGGAATTGTAGTCCATGGACATCTGGAGGACCACAAGTTGACTACCCCTGGTCTAGACTAACCTGATCTCTCCAGAGATCTAGGAAGCTAAGCAGGTCAGTTACAGGCAGGTGGGGATAAGATTTCAGCCCTGTGCAGCTCTTTGCAGTGCTTCTTGGCCGCTTCCTCGGCTACTGACACTGCCTGCATCCCTGTCCCTGGCTCCCCCCCCTCCCAATCCATTACAAGGCTGGTGAGTGAGAGGACTACAGCTGGAGCCACCCCCTTCTTTCTGCCTTCTACACCTACAGGGAGCATTTTATTTATGAAATAGTGTAATTGCGTTATTATGGTGATGTGTTATTATTGTATAAATTTAAAAAGTAAAATAATTTTTTAACAAGCTCCCCACAGCTCAACAGCTGTGCTGAGGATGCTGGGAAGAAAAAAGCAGAGAGTTTGCAAGAGGAGGGGGGGGAGTTGCAAGAAAGAGAATCGGCTGCAACCCCCCCCACACACACACACACATACTTCAGGGATGGGAGGAGGAGCCATGACGTGGAGGTTGGGGGAGGGGCACAAGCATTTAAAAAAAAAATTCATTAAATTGCAATTTATTTCTTTTTTAAAATATGAAGAAAGATTTAGGACTTGGAGTGGGGGAAGCTCAAATGTTGCTGGAAGGTGATTGGGAAGTTCTTGCCACATCACAATGATTCACAAGTTAAATCAAAAGTGGGAAGCCCTGGCTTCTGGTTTGTTTAGCTGTCCCAGCACAAGGGGATTCAGCACATCAAAGGCTTCTAGTAGGAAGTGGGAAACCTCGAAGCAACAAGAACCTGATCAAAAACCAGGAAGCATCTTGGCTTTGTATCTTTCGTGCAGAAAAGGTCCTAGTCTAGGCTGATCCCCCCCCCCCCCATATACCAGGGAAGCTGCTGACCACCCTCCTTGGCTCCTTCTAAGTTACAAAAAACTGCCAGCCCTTCTCACCCCCAGTACTGCAGGGAAGTGGGGGTCCACCACATGACTTCCTTGTCCAGTGCTGTGATAAAAGTAGCCCAAAGGCTGCCTGCCTGCAAGAGGTGGTGGGAGGAGGATTCCCACTCTCCTCATTGCACTGTAGGCAGGGGAATTCGAGGTGGGAGGCCACCGTGTGCCTTCTTAGTTGTCCTGTGCTCCAGGACGGTGGGAGATGGAAGGAGGTAGATGGAGAGAGGGAGGGAAGGAGCACCAACTGGGCCAGGTGGGTCTCCTGGGGCTATTGGATGCTGCATGTAGATGGGGTGGCATCAGGGCTGGTTGGCATCCCTCTGGCTCTTCATACCCTTGGCAATATCCAAGATCTGCCTGCAGGATGAGCCTGTCCTTGTATTCATTTATTTACTTTCTTATTTATTTATCTATTTGTTGATTTTTATGCCACCCCTACCCACAAGTGGGCTTGGGGTGATTTACAGAACACTGTTAAAACATTGTGAAAAACTCATCAAGCATTGCTCCGATATGTAATTGCTGGTGCAGAGCACAATGAATGTGTCAAGTGTACACATGGAGGTTCCATCCCTGCTATCAGGAACACTGCTTTTCCAATGTCCCAAATACAGCACACTTAGTCTGTGTGTTGGCACCATACTCATAATACAATGGTTATGCATAGGCGGAGGAAATGAGCTAATTTTCCTTATTTTTGATACCTTTTCTCCTTCCCCTTCATAGGTATTGAATATCAGGGATATTGAATATCAAACCATCTTGCCATCCTTCCGATGACATGCTGAGCCTCTGATTGGCCCTCACTGGTGGACATTCCCCCAATAGGGTGATGGCAGTCCCTGACTGAGAGCCAACGATAGGCTCTTCCCCACCCCCCTGCTCCTCCTCCTCTATACCATTTCCTGGCACTTGGCGTGAGGAGGAAGAGGTCGGGAGGAAAGCCCAGGATCTGGGGGAGGCTGTCCAGCTGTATTTCACCATGTTCCACAGCCTCCTTGCCACTTGGGGGCAGGGAGGTCCATCTAGGTATGCTTCCCCATGGCAACCCTGCGCTGCCTGCACTCCGGGTTGCAGGGAGAGCTGAGGGGTGCTACCTGGCCCTTCCCCCTCTGTAGAAGCAAGGGTAGGAGGGGGCGGGGTCCTGCAGAGCACAGTGGCCCAACCGGGGAGCTCAGCCACCCTGCTCTGCAGGGAACCTCCTGCCTTCCACCCTCCTGCCCGTCTAAAGCCCATTTTAAAAACCGACTTTGCTACTAGTCCCAAGTATAAGGGATAAGCTGATTGTGTTCGTTCTGCAGAGATAACAGTGGTAACAACTATCTGTTTTCCTTTAAGTGTTATTATAATCGTGCTTTCAATCTGCACATATTGCTTCTTTCTTACCCCCATCATCAGTTGAACGGCTTCCTTCTAGACCATAATCATTTCCCTCCACATACTTTGTGCATTTTATCATGGGAGAATGTTGTTACGCAAGATAAATGACAAAATCAGAGATTTCTGCAGTATGGATGTCAAGAATTTAATAGGAGACTCGTAGAACTGAGTATAAATGATGACACTAAAATGATAGCAATAAAAGCCCAAGTACATGGCAAATCACCTTCTGCTGCATTGTATGGTGGAGCCTGGAAGGTAAAGTGGATTCCAGGACTTCATTTCTATAAGTGAGCTGAACCCTTTTGATATGGGTGGAATAAAAGAGTCGTAAGCTAAGGCTGCACTCCTAAGAATGCTTTCCGAGGAGTAAGCCCCATTAAACAAAATGAAACTTTCCAAGCAGACCTGTTTAGGATTGTGCTGTAATTTGCATTCTCTCCTCCCCAACTGGGGTCTTGGAATGTGGTGCAATTTGAGTATCAGCACAGTCTGCCCATGTAGGCACCTGTGCCATGGTGATGGTGGAAAGGGCCGTTTATATATTTATTAGATTTTTATACCGCCCTCCCATACGGCTCAGGGCGGTTTACATATAATGTTGTGGGGTAATACATGGAATGACCTAGGTATATTATAACATAGTCAGAAATAACATCAACAATAATCCAACAGTGGTTTTAAATTAACATTATATCAATAGTTTTGATTAACAATAATATAACAGGATTAACAACTTAGATTTAAAAAACCCAGAGGTCACACTGGTGTAGGCCATGGAGGAGGTGTCTGAGAGGGGACCTGTAGATTTCCCAGGTCAACCTCAAGGAAATGCCTGGTGGAGGAGCTGCCCTTTGCTCTGTGGAATTGTGGGAGTTTGGGCAGGGCCCTGGTCTCTTCAGAGAGCTCGTTCCCCCAGGTGGGGACCAGGACAGAAAAAGCTCTGGCCCTTGTTGAGGACGAACATGCTTTGGGGGCAGGGATCACCAGACAGCTGGTAGTGGCAGAGGGTAATGCTCTTTTGGGGACATAGAGAGATGGTCTCTCAGGTACACTGGGCTAAGACCACGTATGGCCTTGAAGGTAAGAACCAAAACCCAAACCTTAAACCTGATCTGGAATTCAATTGGGAGCCAGCTGAGTTGATGAAGTATAGGCTGGATGTGGGATCTCCATGGTGTATTGGTGAGAATCCTGGCCGCAGCATTCTGAATGAATTGTAGTTTCTGGATAAGGGTAGGCCTGCGTAGAGTGAGTTACAGAAGTCTAGTGTAGAGGTGGTAGCTGCATGGATCACTGTGACTAGGTGTTCTGGGGCCAAATAGGGTGTTAGTGGCTTGGCTTAGTGAAGGTGGTAGAAGGCCTGCTGCACTACTCTCATGACCTGTGCCTCCATGGAGAAGGAGGTGTCGAGGATCGCACCCAGATTTCTGCTGGACTACTGCTAGACACACTACTTCCAGGTTTGGTAAGCATGCTTCCTCACTTGGTCCCTTCCTATCCAGCCACAGGAGCTCCATCTTTGAAGGGCTGAGCTTCAGATGACTCTGCTTGAGCCACCTCATCACTGCTTTCAGGCAGCTGGCTTAAAGTTCTGGGTGGGGGAAGGCAAACAAGATATAGCAACACCTGATGGGACATTCAAGGCAAGAGATGTTCAGAAGTGGTTTGCCATTGCCTACTTCTGCATAGCGACCATGGATTTCTTTGTGGTCTCCTGTCCAAATGCTAACCATGGCTGACCCTACTTAGCTTCTGAGATCTGATGAGATTAGGCTAACCTGGTCTACCTAGGTCAGGTCACCTTTGTAATTCACAGAGTTATTGGCTAAAGGGTGACAGCATGCCCCACCTACCTCCCAAGGTGCTTGTTGTGGGGAGAGGAAGGGAAAGCTACTACAAGCTGCTTTGAGACTCCTTAGTGTAGTGGAAAACGGAGTAGAAAAACAATCTTCTTCTGAATCTCGAAAATGCGTATCTGATCTGACTGTCATCCACCATATCAAAAGGTCCTGCCCAACTGTGTTAGGAAATATCAATGGCACTATAAGAGTTAATTCCTTATTGCCAGATTGTTATTAAATGTTTAAATAGCACAATGTCATGGAAATGTTTGAGAAAAATTAATAGCCAGTGTCGTTTCACATGTTAATTCTTCTCTGAAGTACCTACGCATGAGCCATTAGGGATGAACCATGTTTTTTGTGAACACCTTTAATTAATTAATTAATCAATCAATCAACTAATTAATTACTATACCACCATCCGCTGAGGCTCAGGGCTGTTTGATAGTGGTTAAAAAGCAGCAACCCTTCTTCCCATTTCCAATGATTTGCTTTTCTCCCTTTTGCTTTCTTGAAGTCATCTCATCACTCTGTGATTGCTGATTGGCCTAGTTCTTGCAGGTACTTAATCCAAGAAAGAGAAGGAAGCAGAGACCAGCCCCCACCCCTAATCAAGGAAACAATGGCATAAAACAGCAACTGAAAAAGATGAATGCTTGCAAGATCAATTTTGTTTCAGGGAATATTGTTTAGCCTTGCTTCTCCCCCCCCTCCCCCTCAAGTTTTAACTGTCTAATTATTAGGGTGTATAATAAATCACAGAGCCTCTTGTGGCGCAGATTGGTTAGCGGCAGAAATTGGTAAGCGGCAGTCTGAAGCTGTCTGCCCATGAGGCTGGGAGTTCGATCCCAACAGCCGACTCAAGGTTGACTCAGCCTTCCATCCTTCTGAGGTCAGTAAAATGAGTACCCAGCTTGCTGGGGGGTAAAACAGTAATGACTGGGGAAGGCACTGGCAAGGCCACCCCGTATTGAGTCTGCCATGAAAACGCTGGAGGGCGTCACCCCAAGGGTCAGACATGACTCGGTGCTTGCACAGGGGATACCTGTACCTTTACCTTATAATAAATCACAATAAAAATATTATGCACCACCATTCTATCGGCGATACTCCATTATAGCCTCAACTATGCTTTGAGCCACATGGATTTCAGGAGGATTTCAGCACACGCAACTGCATTGCACTGCAGCAATCACCGAAGCCTCCTAAGGAGACCCTCCAGCACTTCTTCTTTTTTCCATTAAGAGTATTCTGAGCTTTGAATGGAAGCTGAGATTTAAATAAATGTACTTTGCTAACATGTAATTTTGCTGTTAGGTTCGGGAACAAAATGACTGGCTATCCCATAATCAATTTTAATATTCATTCACTTTGGCATTCATTGTGTCTCCAGAGGGAAAGGATGATTTGAGAGCTAATTTTACCACGCGCAATCTTCTTGTCTGGCTGAGATATCTGATATTAATTGCCCTAATTTGAGAGCTACAACAAAAATTTATTAGATGTTTCTTGTTAAATTAAAGCTCCTTGAGAATACTTGATTAATGCCATATTGCATTAATTAAAGGGTTTTTTTTGCATTTTGGAGCAAGAGCCAGGCATAGTTCTTTGCAGAAAGAACCGAGACATGTTCATGGCAAAGTGACCGTATGCGTCTAACAATGCAATTGTCAGCTGAGTTACACCCTGTGAAACCCATTGAGTCAATGGGCTCGTTTTGACTTTGAGTCAATTTTCTTAGTCACAGATAAATTCCTTAGGATCCCACTGTCGCTGAGTTGACCCTTATGCTCTGTTAATCAGTGGGGTGACACCAATATCTGACTGATGTCACCTTTTAATGGGTTCTAAACGATGGGCCAGTTTGCCAGCGGCCTTTTGAGTATTTGGGGGTGACACAGGCTATGATCATGGTTTATCAACCCACCATAAAATAGATTAGGTTGTGTGTGTGTGACAATTTGCCCATGATTAGTCCTTTGAAAGAAGACAAAGGGGTTTCTGGAGAGGATCCAAATTCACCGCATATTTTGAAGGCATGTTAGATTCAAGATTAAACTACAATACAAACAAAACCCCTAAAGGAACAATCAGTATACTGTTAGAAGTCCCACATGCATGCAAGGAGTTATTTGCATATGTATTGTGCCATTCTAGGCAGAGTTATACTCTTCTAAGCCCATGGATTTCGATGGATGTAGACAGCACTGATGATTTCCCAGCTCTAAAATTAGCTGCAATTGCACCAATCAGCTCTTTGGAAGGGTGACAGTGGGTGGGTGGGGGGTAGATTTTCACAGTGCAGAACTAGGCAGAGTTACTATAGGCTATTAATTTCACTGGACTTAGACTGTACAGCTTTTGATCTTCCACAAGGTCACCTTTGGGTGGGGGCCAATTTGTTTTTCAGAGCATGTATTAAATGTATTGCATTTATTAGTCACCTTGTTCCAAAAATGGGTCTTGATTATAGGTTTAAGTTATAGCTCTTCACATACCTCCAATATCTCTTTCAAAGGGGGCTGTGGAGGATGCCTCATTCTTTCCTGTACTTTTTGGAAGGTAAAATTTGAGTCTCTCATGTAGAAAAGGAGCAAAGGAGCATCCTCCTGTAGAATAAACTGGCATAAAACAAATGAGCAGAGTATGTATTTGATCTGTGTGTATACAAAAGATGAATGGTCCCAATCAGAGCACCCATGTGCAGGCCAAGATGCACAGCTCCTACATAGGTCATTCCCACTCATGATGGTGGAACTAGAATTGCACAGTATACACAGAACCCCAGTTTCTGTATAGAAGTAAATGGAAATTCTAGCAAGTGACTGAGCTCAACAATGCAAGCGAAAAGTGACAGATCTTGGCATGTTCCTCAGACTTCCCATACCTTCAAGGTACTGCATTGCATGGTCAACCAAATAAATGTGCTTAATTTGACTGATGTGGAACACAGCTACTGCTGTGCACCCTATAACAGAAATGATAACAGATGTGATGTATGTTGTCCTGCCTTAGAGAGCACCACAGTAGATGGTGATGATGGTAGCAGAGCATCAAAGCTCAGAGCTGGGCCTTACTGGGTGCTCTGCCTCCATGGCGCCCATCTTCCCAGGCTGATCCTGCCCTCAGGAGAGCTGGACTGGCCTTGGAAGAGGGGAGCTGCAGCCAGCAGCAGCAGAGCAGTGATGTAGCAGAGAGGGTGGTGGTCACCACCAGGGTGTCCCAGAGCAGGTATGTGTTCCACATACCCTGTGATTGTCGGACTCTCATTAGATTTTTAAATTCTATTTACTTCATTTGTTTTTCATAGTGACACCTATAATACCCTAGGCTAGCCTGATCTCATCAGATCCCAAAAGGCAAGGAAGATTGGCCTTGGTTCGTATTTGGACTGGAGACCATCAAGGAAGTCCAGGAAATACTTGGAGGTAAGCAATGGCAAATCACCTCTGAACATCTCTTCCTTTGAAAGCCCTACATACGTTGGCTGTGACTTGATGATACTTTCCACCCTCACTGCATTTATACTCCATAGAAATAGTGCTAAATGTGTTAGTTCTCCATAGTAACAGGCCTATATTTGTTAGAGTCTTGCAGGCACTAATGCTCTTCATGGACATTCTGCCTGTAGAAATCGTAACTGTTGTTAGTCAAAATGTAATATGAAATATTTATTTGCTGGATTTTATCATTCCTTTTGTGTGTTTGTATGTGTGTATGTGTGAGAGAGCCTCTTGTGGCGCAGAGTGGTAAGGCGGCAGACATGCAGCCTGAAAGCTCTGCCCATGAGGCTGGGAGTTCAATCCCAGCAGCCGGCTCAAGGTTGACTCAGCCTTCCATCCTTCCGAGGTCGGTAAAATGAGTACCCAGCTTGCTGGGGGATAAATGGTAATGACTGGGGAAGGCACTGGCAAACCACCCCGTATTGAGTCTGCCATGAAAACACTAGAGGGCGTCACCCCAAGGGTCAGACATGACCCGGTGCTTGCACAGGGGAAACCTTTATCTTTACCTATGTGTGTGTATTCCAAGTGGGGGTTCAAACTTGGCTCTCCTAGATCCTAGTCAAACCCTCTCTCTAACCACTATATCACATTGGGTCTCAGACAAACAATGCCTGCCTCAGAGGTCGATGGAGTCTCCTTTGATGGAAATTTTTAGGAGGAGATTGGATGAGCACCTGTCAGGAATGCGTGAATTTAAGTCCCCAAGAAGGTGGGGAGCTAGACAGGATGGCCCTTTGTGGTCTTTTCCAGCTCTGTGTGAGTCTGATTCTGTCAACTTTCATGATATGCACAGTTATTTTTGCAAGGGAAATAGAGAAACCATGAAGCCAGTGGGATGGGATGATTGAAAGACTGTCTTCTGACTTTATTTTTATACCTGTGAAAACAGTTAAGGAAAGTGACATGATGTCTGCAGACACGGTACAGCATTTTTCTTCAGATAAAAATAAATCTAGTAAGAGTCTGACTATCACAGGGTATGTGGAACACAGAGACCTGCTCTTGGACTCCATTCACACACCCAGGCAGACTCCATCCCCCCACTCCTCCTTCCCTTCCCCCTCTTTACCTCTTGCAGAGGCCCTTTGCCCACAGTGGGCAGCTGCGGGGCTCCTTTGGGGATCTGGCGGTGGTGCAGCAGAGCACCCAGCGAGGATCAGAACTAGGCCTTGCTGTTCTGCTGCTGCCTGCTGTGACTCCCCTCTTCGAAGGCTGGTCAGGACTCCTGAGATGTATCCGAGAAGATTTACCTGTCTACTTCTACAGGAAGGTTTTTCCACTCTTCATTGTATTCCTTAGTGGGGCCTGAAGATAAAGGCCTGTGGAAAGTGGTGCTGGGAAGTTGTTTCTTAGCTTCCATTGACAATAATGGGCTTATTCAGATGTGAACCAGGGGCATGCCAATCCCATATAGTGGGAGCAGCTGTCACTGTGTTGGACACCTGCTCCATGAAGTCTCCAGTTCAAGCCAATTGAGAAACACAAGAACAGGGGTAGTCAAACTGCGGCCCTCCAGATGTCCATGGACTACAATTCCCATGAGCTGGCAGGGGCTCATGGGAATTGTAGTCATGGACATCTGGAGGGCCGCAGTTTGACTAACCCTGCAAGAATTTCCCATGTGCAGCTTCTGTATATGCAAAGGCATGGGAAATGCATGCCTTGCCTTGGGTACTTTCTGGGGAGAGAGCGCTGCCAGAATGTGGGCTCCTGCACTGCATGGACCATCATAAGAGGTTTAATAGTAGTGTTGTCTTGGAGATTGCACATGACACTGCTAAGTGTATGGGGTGATAACGTTTCTTGTCTGCACATGACTCCAGGCTCTTTGTGAATATCCAGCCTTGGGTTCCTTCTGTTTGGAGGAGTCCATGAAGGGTATTTCTTCCTAAGGTGCTGAAGAGATAACTACCGTAGGTTCAGCAGTGTGTTGGAAGTACTGCTTCAGTCAGGAAGCGTGGAAATAATCCTCCAGGTTTCAGAATGGTGTCATTTGGATGCATCTGGTGAGGCAGAAGGAGAGTCCCAGACTCTTCTGCCTGCTTCTTTTTGGGACTGGAGAGATAGAGAGTATCAGTTATGGTGGCTTCTTGCACTGATGAGTTTTGAAAGTTTGGTGTTTTTCCTTTTCTGTAGAAAGACAAAGTTCCAGCTAAAGATGGATTTCCATATCTTTTAAGTCTTTCCAAGTGCAAGGCTAGTTTCTTATCAGAGCATCTAATTGTAAGAAATGCTTCTTAATCCCTGCCTGTTTCCCCTGCTGATCCAAGGGTTACATAACTTCCATAAGAACATATCACATTAGCTCTCCACGTACAGCACAGACTACAATGGGCTTTCCCCCTCTCCTTGAGCCTATATGGCACAATATCCAAGTATTTACTCTTGGATAAAAAGAGGATATCCCTCTGTGTTTGCGCCAATTTCTTCATGAGCTTGACACGTCAGGTTAGCGACATTTCTCAAGGGCATTTGCACATCTCTGATCCTCCCACACGTTGTCCTGAAAATGAAATTCAAGGGTTATACTTGGGGGAGATCTCTGGAGGCGTGAGGAGGAAATTAAATGAGTTTTGATAAGATATGGGTTAGTCACTGCATTCTGCATAAGTAACTCCCTTAAGACTCAATGATGGTTACTTTCCAAGTAAAACGTCAATCTGAAGAACACTTTCCTGGGAGTAAGCCCCACTGAGTAGCCCTAAGTTGGATTCTGAGTACACCTGTTTAGGATGGCTGTGTAACAACCCTACTCCATGCAGAGTTGCATCTTCCAAGCCCATTAACGTTAGTCGCCTTAGATATAGGTGTAACTGCACAGGTGTAACTGCATAGGAAGGGCACTGCAAGCCCCTCAGATTGACATTCAATGACAAGGTTTCTGGGAAACCTTCATTGGTTTAGGTACAAAGCTGCAGAAATCAATCACCTTGGCTGATTTATGTGTACAATAACCTTGGTAATAAAGAGTCCACTTACACGCTGAGTTGGAACGGGAAGACGAGAAGCTCATTTTCACTTAAAAGGTTATAAGCTTTCAGACAGAATGATTTGGAGCCACTTCAGAGTTTCTCAATGTATGTAATCACGGATATTCATCTTGCAAGGAATTGTCAAGAGGCCGTACGTCTGGTAAACACGGATTGCCGTTACTTTAAATTATGTGGAATTTATTGTGAGAACAATGAATTGGAGAGGGAAGGCTTCTTAAACACCTAAATAAAGCATCCAACAAGGCACTAATTGCACAAACGAGGGTTCCCTTGCAGCTTGGAAAAACAGAAGATTAGAAATAATGCTTGCAGCCCCCAAATAATAAGAAGGTTCGGTACCACACCTTACAAGGAGGTCAAGTCTCCTGAGTCAGGGCTAAGGGCTTGACCAGGTTGTAGGGAAGTCTTACGGTGCCAGGCAGATAATTGCATCTAATATATTGGAAGCATGGGTTAGGGTAGGGTTTCCACTCTCTCCAGCCTATGCATAATTTTATAAACCTCTATCATTTTACAGATTATTTATTAAATTTCTGTACCGTCCTCCTGGAACCAGCCCAGCGTGGAGTACATCAGTTACAAATACTTAAATCTAGGTCTTCCCGATCGTAGTCCAACATTCTCACCACCACCCAATGGTGGTTTGTTCCATTGGAGTGCTGCAATGATTCCATGTAGGGCATGAATTACTTTTCTTAAAACTCCCATGCCAAAAGTATCCCCATCAGAATGGGTCTTACCGAATATAGATGCTATCCAACTGTAGCAATGTCTTTCAAATGGCGTCCCCGCCAAGGCAAGTATTGAGTCGCCACATTGTAATGTGATATGCGTGCTCTCAACTTCCGTTCTGGTTGGGTGACAGTATAAATGCAATGTTGGAGGGGGCGGTGAAGTGGCAAAATGCCTTTGTTATTCAGCTGCCTCTCAGCAGGTTCTGGGAGATGAAAAAGTTGAAAGCTGTGAGGGGTCCCTGTGTTGTGAACTTTAAGGCAAGGGACTGGGGGGTTTGGATGTCGTCGTAAATGAAAAATTGCAAAAGCTTCCCTTGGTTCCACATAACTCAAGCAGCTTGAAAACCATATAGTCACAAATGTGGTCCTGGGACCTGCAGAACTTATTGGGCTTGTCTGTGGTTGATGTTATGAAAAGGGAAATGCTGCCTTGTATGAAGAAAAAGAACAGCCAAACAATTTGAAGAAGCCAGCTTTATGCAAGTGCTAAATCATGATTTCTTTTAATATAAGTGAATTGTTCAGCCTTCATAGACTACAATTTCGTAGGAAGTGTTTCAGTCACTTTCTTTAGCACACACATTTATTTATTTACTAGAGGCGATGCCTGTTGCACCCAGGAACACAACGGGCGCTAGCACATACACCTGCACTGTGACCTTCCAGGGTTCTGGCTCTCCCCCCCCCCCACTCTCCGCTTGAGCTTGAGATCCAGTGTGGTGAAGTGCTTAAAGAGTAGCAGACCCTCATCTCAAGAGCTGGGTTTGATTCCTCACTCCTCCTCCATATGCAGCCAGCTGGGTTGCCAACTTCCAGGTGGGGGCCTGGAGACCTTCAGGAAGATGAAAGGCAGGATGAAAGAGAGAAAGATGCACGGAAAAAGAGAAAGAAAGAGGGGGGAGGGAAGGAAGGCATCAGTTCTCCTGGAGAAAACAGCTGCTTTGGAGGGGAACTGGCCCTCCTATCCCCACTTTCAGACAACAGTGTCTACACAGGTCACCACTGTCCCCACCTTCCCATCCAGCCCCACATTTTCCAAAGGCCAGGCCAGTCAGGCTGTGAAGGAGTGGGCTGCCACCTTTCTCCCCCCCCCCCCCATTTCCCAAAGGCTAGGGCTGCCCCCTTCCTGCCCTGTTCTCCATATCTCCCAAAGGCCTCCCAAAGGCCAGGCTGGGTGGGGAAAATCACTGAAGGCTAGCATCCCTGGCAGTGTTAAGAGATGACAGCCTACAGGTGGGACCTGGAGAACCCCTAGAATGAAAGCTCCTCTCCAGACTGCAGACATCAGTTACCCTGGAGGAAAGGGCTGCTTAGGAAAGGGACAGAGGGCACTCCCCTCCTACACAGACAGACAGACAGACAGACAGAAACACAGGCACACAGACAGACAAAGGACAGAAGTGTTCTTCTTTTCTCAAATTGCAAACCTTAAAAACCACACAATCACCTGCATATCTGTCTCCCTCCTTGGATTGCTCAGATCAGCCACTGGCCAGAAGGTCCAAATTTAAAGGGAAAGAATCCCATAATAGTCCATGAGCAAGTAAAAAAAGACTTATACCATCCTGGCGCAACAGCTGCTTGTGCCTGTCCTCTAGCTACATCTCTTTAAGGCAATGGCAATTTGTATAGCTGGGTGTAGTGGCTTCTAATGTGGCGAGCTGGATTTGATTCCCTGCTTCTGTACATGCTGGGTGACTTTGGGCTAGTCACAGTCCTGTTAGAAACTGTTCTCACTGAGCAGGTTTCCTTAGAGTTCTCTCAGCCCCACCTTCCTCACAGGTTGTCAGTTGTGGGGAGAGGAAGCTATTATAAGCTACTCTGAGACCTTTGGTGGTGATTGGCAGGATAGAAAAAACAATTCTTCTTCTACTGGGAAGTTGCTACTGGGAAACACTCCCAACCCCCCGCTCCACATGTCCCCAAGGCCTCATAGTGCTTTTGTGCTCCATCGACAGTTTCCCCATCTTCCCTGCCTTTCATCTCAAATTTGCTTTGTTATGATGGTCTGGGAAAGATTGTAGCAAGATCAGGGTGGTATCCATATGGAAAAGGAAAGTTTACATTTTCTCAGTCCCACCCACATCAGCATTATTTTTCATGCTGCCATTGCCTGTGATAAAAGGTAAAGGTATCCCCTGTGCAAGCACCGGGTCATTTCTGACCCTTGGGGTGATGCCCACTAGCGTTTTCATGGCAGACTCAATATGGGGTGGTTTGCCAGTGCCTTCCCCAGTCATTACCATTTACCCCCCAGCAAGCTGGGTACTCATTTTACCGACCTCGGAAGGATGGAAGACTGAGTCAACCTTGAGCCAGCTGCTGGGATTGAACTCCCAGCCTCATGGGCAGAGCTTCAGACTGCATATCTGCTGCCTTACCACTCTACGCCACAAGAGGCCCTTCTGCCTTTAATGGCTACCCCCAAAACATCCCTCCCTTTTCAGGCTGCAAATTGCAAACCTCACGTGACTTACTCGCAAGTAAACTTTCAAGGGTTGTTTTTCAGCAGCAACAATAAAACTATTTCCAATGTCTTTAAATGTTCACTGGGGAGATGTAGAGTTCTAGTTCAAAATGCAGACTTATACTGCAATCCTAAACAGACTAACCCCTTCTAATTCCATTGAAGTCAATGGGCTTTGTAGGATATAATGCCAATTAGAACTGCACAGATATAAAAATCCAATTAGCAAGTATTAACAAGAACTCTTTCAGGGAAGAATGGAGTATTACAAGACATTGTTGATTATGGCCAGGTTATCAGCTCTCCAGCCATGTTTTCTAAGAGATTATTGTTGTTATTATTCCAAGTACTATTAGATCAGCCCTGCTGGAATAGATACAAAGTCCAAATAGATAAAAGGGCCATCATGCCGAGGGCTTCCGACTGATCACAGCAGACAGCCTTCAGGCAAAGCAAGGCAATAGCCCTCTCCCCACTATTCCACTGCCAGAAGCATTATTCAGAAATATACTGCCTCTTAATATGAGTTTCATTGTGGTCAGCTGAGTTATAGAAGAAGAGCCCTACTGAATCAGATCAGTGGTCCATCTAATCCAGCATCCTGTCGCACAGTGGCCAGCCAGTTCCTCTGAGCCTCTATGCCCTGTGGCCATCCAAAAGGCATAGAGGCCAAGGCTTTCTCCTGATATTGCCTTCTTGCTCTGGGATTCAGGGGATTAGTGTCTCTGAATGTGGAGGTTCCCCTTAGCCACCATGGCTAGTAGGCATTGATAGATTTATCCTCCGTGAATCTGCCTAATCCCCTAATGGTTCAATGACTGGACATTCAGAGTGTATGCAGAAGACCTCTGCTGAAGAGCTTTGCCAGTAAGACAAGTCAAAGTTGACCTTGATAGGCCAAGACTATCGGACTAAGTGAAAGACAGCTTCATGTGCATCTTCCATATCAGCTACAGCATGTTAAAATTAAAGGCATTCAAGCTGACAGAATTCAGCAGATCATGAAGTGATGGGTAATGATATGCTGAAGAATGAAGTGATGTACAAGCCTGTATAAACTGCTCCCAAAATTAGAACAACGTGTTACTGGGGGAAATGGCAGTGTCAAGTGTTGATTGATTGCTCCTCTATGCTCTCCAATAACTAGAGTAAAACTTAGCTATGTCCTGGTAACAACAGAAAATACATTTTCCTGTCCTCTTTGAGCATGGCCTTGGACCACACGCAGATGATGTTACGACACCAGCTTTACTGTGTGACGAGGAAAAGTGGATACTATGTAAATGTATGGTACAACCACATTGGAGGGAAGATGGTGTGTTGTAACCTGATGCCAGATCTTGTAAGCTAAACAGGGTCTGTATTTGGAAGGGAAATCAAATCTCTGCAGAGGAAGGCAATACCAAACCATCTCTGCTTCTCACTTGCCTTGAAAGACCCTTGCTGGGGGAGAGGTCTTCAAAGGAGATCTTTTGTATCACCTACCTTTAACTGAAGGTTAAAGGGATCTTCTGCATGCATATGTTCAGTAACTGAGACATGACCTCTCCCCAAGTTCTGGGTGTTTGAACGGTGGTCGCTCGCCAACTCTTGCACTTGACGCGTTAATGATCAAGTGATGAATGTACATGTGGAACTCGGCCTGCACCAAATGTTCAGAAGAAAATATTTTCAAGATGAAACAAGGGGCTTGGTTAGAAAAGTGGTTTCCTAACTCCTCACATCAGCCTGTTCAGTGCTGTCTGGTGCTCTTGTCTGCTGCCACATACAGAAAACTACATTCTTCTGGATCCCAGCACTGTGACTGCAGTCAATAAGCCATTACTTCACAAACATGGGATTCACAATACCATACAGCTGATCCAATTGGAGGACATGCTGGTATCAGAAATCCAATTAAGAGTGAGGATAATGCTCCCTGCCAGATTCTGAATGACTGCTATTTTTAACATTCATTTGCAACATTGGTATTATGCTGCTGTTCAGATAAAAATGCACCCAAGACATTTTTTTACTGTTGTTTACATCCTGGGATTTACGCAGAAAAGGGTTGCCTGAGGAAATATTATGCTATCAGAGTTTCACCGAGCCTTTAGGATTCTGAAAGATTGATAATTTCAGTACCTTTGAACAGATCCCTTCAGATAACCCCATTACACTGCTAAGCCATGTGTTTTGACTACAAATGTTGTATCACAATACAGGGAAAAAAACCTGAATTATCTCAATCAATCGACACAGTGCTTTGATTACCAGCCTGGCAGATATTTGACTTTGAGGAGTCGCGGTTAGAGTGGCAGAGTGAATTTGAGAGAAGAGGGTGTGTTCTTTGCTGTTTCCTTTGAGATGATCTCTCAGAAAGAGAGAGAGAGAGAGATCTCCCAGTGCCCCCATCCCCTGCCAACAGTACCCATGGACCTGGCAATCCTACTTATCTCTCCTGCAAGGTAGATTACAATTGGGTGTAGTGGTCCCAGAAACATAAAGACTGTCTTTCTTGCCCTATGGCATCAGTTTTCAGCTTATATGCAAATTAGATTTTTTTGTTTAATTCTCACATGCTGGAAAAGGTTGCTGTACCATGCCATGAGAGGTGAGGTTCAAATCGAAGGAAGGAAGGAAGGAAGGAAGGAAGGAAGGAAGGAAGGAAGGAAGGAAGGAAGGAAGGAAGGAAGGAAGGAAGGAAGGAAGGAAGGAAGGATCATCTACTTCTCCACTGGAACTGTTGCATCCTGTTATTATTTTATTTATATACAGAATTGATACCCTACATTTCTGCCTCATCAGGACCACCAAGTAGGTATAGCCTTCTTTTCCATATATAATCTTCAGAGTGGCTTACAATTCTCAATCCTCAAATAGTGTAACAATGGGCCAAAAGCCTGTCAGTCAAGGAGGCCCCTCCTTTCAAGACAGGGCATTGGAGGAACCTGTGGAATTCTGTCCCCTAAAGCAGGGGTAGTCAACCTGTGGTCCTCCAGATGTCCATGGACTACAATTCCCATGAACCCCTGCCAGAAAACGCTGGAGAAATACGCAGTGCTGTCTAGGAAATTAAAGCACAACATGACAATAGAGGATTCTGTGGGAATCATTTTGACTTTGGATGCAAAACCGGGTCATTTAGAACAGGGGTAGTCTACCTGTGGTCCTCCAGATGTTAATGGACTGCAATTCCCATGAACGCTGGCAGGGGCTCATGGAAATTGTAGTCCATGAACATCTGGAGGACCACAGGTTGACTACCCCTGCCCTAAAGGGGTTTTAAAAGGCAAGCTGTGGAAGAGCTAGGAAAGAAGGGGCGGATCCATCCCCAGGTATAACTGGGAAGGGTTGAAAATGTTGCCCTTTGATTTACTGAGGCTCTTCTGAAGGACTGACTGACTGCAGCCCGACTCTACCGCTAGGCCCTCAAATGGATAGTGGTATTGCTGGGCTTCACAAAAGTTTGCTTTTCTAGAAATTCCTCTGACAATTTTGACCAAAGACAAAAGTTTACATTTACTTTGAATTTCTCTTCATCTGTCCGAGCTGCTTGTGGCCTGTTTGAAGGCAAGCGATTAGCAGAGCCTAAGGTTCAGCTATACTCAGAGAACAAAGATGACTGTTCATGACGGCGCATACATGATCACTTACTGCCTCCTCACAGCCACAATCCCTATGTATTCTGCTGCTGTCAGTTATGAAACAGCGAACAATACTGAAGTGACCCAGTGAGGGAATTTGACTTGTGTTTAAGGACTTTAAACAAAGTGTGATTGGCTGGCGACTGTATTCCCATTAAAGTTCTTAACATCCCGATTTTAAGTGCCATCCAGAGAAAACGGAGTGCTGTGTTGGACTCCCTAAGAAATTTGACTGGCTTTCTCCAAAACCGGGGTCCTGCCTTGTAGTTCCTCAGAAGTTTGAATCCCGGTGGCTTCTGTGAGCTATTTATGTCTTATAGTCCATTTTAAAACTTACTTTCTCAGAAATAACCCCTGTTAAGATCTAGTCTGATTGACACATATACAGACCGGTATCCCCATACCTATGTGAGCCTATAGCCAGTATTATATTAGTATTATATATAAGGTTTAAATTCTTGATACCTATAAAATTGATAAAAATATTGAAGACTCAGAGGCCTTGCTACTGATGAAAGAATCTCACTGAAAACGGATATTTCCTGGATTCCGTTTTGACAGAAGGCCTACAGAATAAACAGAGAAGGAAAATTACAAAAAAAGAGGAGACTTTTCTTTCTTTTATGAATATATTTATTGTATTGCCATTGGATAGGCCTGTTTCTCTCTGTTTGGCACCTTTAAGACCAACAAAGATTTATTCAGGGCGTGAGCTTTCGAGTGCAAGCACTCTTCCTCAGACCACGGTCATGTAAGGAGTTTGGTCTCTGATTTTATTGTGCTGCTTCGGACCAACATTGCTACTCATTTGAATCCCAGGTATATCCGTGTTACATATGAGTTCATTATAAAAGTAGTCATGTGCCTCTAGAATACTGAGTTGGTAGCACCTCAACAATTCTGCAATGATTTCACATTATCATTTCTGGCTGATGGGGAAGATTTTATAGTATCAGCTGGCCATGGATTCATCTTTAAGAATGGAGATTATCTAGCAGTCTGTGTGCTTATGGTTCTCTTTTACACATCCTGACTTCTACAACTTCCTTTAGGAAGCTTAGAGTGGCTTCTGGGATATGGAACTCCTGGAGCTCTGAAAGAGACAAAAAGTGCAATAAGGAATATGTTTTGCTTATTTAATTTTATATCTATGAAAAAAAAGATCTTTGCATCGTCCAACACAGAGTAAGGTTTGCAAGCAGCAGTGCTCATGAAAGTTACTTCCAAGTATGCGCGCATGTCGGACTGCAACCTTAGATGGACATGAATAACTAGACACCTCCCCACTTTTGCTTTTCATTTTTTAAACATCAATCTACTTCTTATGCATTCAGGTAGCGATGAAGTCGTGGCCGCTCTTCTCCCTCTCCTCTCCCGCAGACATTCTCACGACAAGATGGAGATACAGGTAAAACATGACGCCAACATCAGTATTCCAGTACATTCTCTTCTGCATGCTGCTGCATAAGCTTTTCATTCATGATTGCCCAGTTTATCATACAAGGGGGGAAATGACAGATGTTCGCCGAGCTCTGCTAATCAACTTGCCTAAGGAAATGCGTTTCCCTTATAATATGTATGTATTTAGAGTAATCCAGATTTACGATGTTCCTGCTTCTATGACCACTTGAGGTGTTCTCCCCCCTACGAGCATTTAATTATATGACAGGATTGTCTTTATGAAAATGACTATTTATATATTGTAATTAGCATATGTATCTTGAAAAGCAGTGTTTTTTCTCGACGTTAATGCTGGCCTGTTGGGGATTATGTTTGATTTAAATAACCACTTAGACAGTGTACTTTGTGTCGCTAATAAGAGTATGCAACCGATGACATAGCATGCATACCCAATGGGCCATTATCCTATAAATATTACAAAAGAAAACTCACCCATTCTCATGCTTAAGTTTTGGTTCTGTGTAAGCGGTCAGGCATCAGAGAGGCATGTCTTTATGCGCTTGCCTTGCTGCTGTAGTGCTTTTATAACGCTTTCCCAAAGTGGAGTGGGATTGAACATCAAACTATTTAAAACAATAAACCGGAAAGGTTAAAAACCATCCGATGATGGTTTTGGTCTGTATTTGAGATTTAGGACTATGCCCAAAAAATTCAGACTGAAACAGCAATGGAAATATCCCAAATCACGGTTACAGTTTTATCTAAAGAGTTTGCCTTCTGTCAAGAGGTTAACCTCCCCCAAGCAAAACTTCTATATTTCCTTTAAATTTTCAGCTTTAAATGAAACTTGATGGAGGGTGAGGCTTTAAACTTTATAGAGCTTTACCAAGAATGGTCATTAGTCTTCTTGACACTCTTTTTTCAAGCTTACTTTGATTTTTTTTCAGATGCTTTCAATTAAATGCTCTAATTATAGATGGATATGCAGGCCTCCACAACCACCTGCTAAATAACCTGAGGACCTTGGAGGAGGTGACTGCTCCATCTAAAGAGCAAGATATTTGTGTGTAATTGCTGATTAACACAAAGGTCATGTTTAAAAGGAATTAGAAATTTATATCTAAAATAAGAAAAAGATACAAATTACATGCAAATAATCATTCACTGTGGAAAGGACACAGGAGAGGGCAAAACCTTAAAAATATAAATACATTTTAAGACTCATTGATTTCTAAAGTAATTATTGATAGTGTACTCCTGAAAAGTTTTATCCTTCTAAGATTGTTGAAGGCAATAGGGTAAAAGTTAGGGTCTAACTCCATTTAGGCTTGCACTGTAAGTTCCTTTCTGGTTGGCCATAGGAACCAACCAACACCAGCCAGTTTTCACTTTGAGGGAGTAGAAATGTTGCTGTAAATGAAGAGGCTAAAAAAAAAAGATGTTAAAAGCAAATATTAGAAGTTACAAAGAAATGTCTAGCATCTAGATTTTTTGGGAAAGGATGGGATTAAGCACAACTCATTGAATAATCAAATGTTGGAACTTTTGGACTAGATTTGTCCTGAGTCTCTCCAGAAAAAATAGAGCTGTGGAGTAAAAGAGCATTTGAAAGTATGCAGTTATTAGTTACCTTTATAGATGAGGCAAAGATCCAGACTCTCAGTCCGTGGAAGTTTAAAAGAGAGTAATTGCTACCAGGAAAATTTATTTATCAATACGTATCATATTCATCTGCTTCAGTCCCCTTATGCCTTCCAAAAGCTTAGAGTAATAACAAAAGAAACACATTGCAAGCCTCTGTGGATAGACAGCAGACTGGACTACATTCCTTACATAAGTAGATGGAGAGAGCTGTGAGCCTAAATGGCTGCTTGATTCCTTCTCTTTTTCTACCCGAACAAAGAGGAAGTGGCCAGGAGCCCACCTTAAACAAAGGAATCACCAGAGTATGTGCTCAGTGTTTTTCTATGGCATCCTCACCAGTGACCACTTGATGTCACTAGTGAGCCCATAGTTACAGCTCAGCTCCTTAAACAGTTTAACAATAGCCTTTCAAGGCTGACTTCACCAAATTAATTGCTAACTGCAATTACAACATTAAATACCCCATGTCAGGCAAAGAAAATCCAGTATCTCTTCCTAAAGGTTAATGTGTGCTATATTGAGTTGGTTCCAACTTACAAGTGTTCCTAATTGGAGCCTGGCTGTGTCAGATTCTCTTATCATATTCAAGGACAGACCATTGCCTGGGATAATTAGTTATGTGAGAAGAAATCTGGCATCCCAGGATAGAAAGGGGAGAGTTAAAGAGACAAGGGAATTTTCTAGAGGATTATAACAAGGATGGATTCTAATTGGTTCAGAGTCATCACCTATAACCTGGAGATTGAAGAAATGTAAGCTAACTTAGCTTTCCAGAGGTCCATATCTATGAGCTGCTGCAGGGATGTAGGAAGAATGCTTGAATTGTGGCCTGCAACTGCAAGAAAGTAAGAATATGGCTCCTAATGCTGACCTTTAAGCGTTAGATAGTAAGATAGCTGTTATTTTTTTCCCCTGGGTTGCTTGTTTCAGGGTGTTATGCTGTACCTAATATATTTGTTAAATTAATATTTCTAGATATAATAAAATGTTTGGTTATTTGCTCATTCTTGCTCTGGGAACCCACAGGGTTCCTTCTGGAATTCTGTGACATGGTGGCAGTTTAATGGGATCAAAACCTTGTGTGCAAATAGCATCAAGTACATCCCATTCTCTGAATCTGCAGTGTGTTTATTGCTTTGGTGGGTTCGGAGGGGTCAGTTAGACCAGATGGCAACAGAAGAGTGTTGTGGAGGTGAGAATTACCCTGGAACAGAAATCAAGCATGCACGCAGGTAGTAAACAACACGGCAATCCCTGAGAGACAGAGCTCAAGCCCTCCAGTGGGATGGAAGGTGAAGCCTGTGGGAAGGACTTAGAAGGGCTAATGGCATGTGAGGTCACTGAGCACTTTCAGCCTCCATAAAGTTGAGAGACTGGTGTGCTGCTCTGAGGGTGCAAAGGGTGAAAGCAGGAATGTATTCCTCTGGAGTTCAGCCAAGGGGCTCTCATCCAGTGACTGAAATGGGGCTTATACTGAAGCCTCCTGAAGGCCAGCAGCCTATTCAACAGTCCAGCATATAGCTGGAGGGTGATGGAGGAGGAAGCTTGGTCTGTTTAAAGCCTTTATGGACATGCAAGCTCAACACATGAACTTGCTGCTTAGTGATTGCAGTAAGTCAGGGTAGAAGAAGTCGTTCCTTATTTACCAAGGAGGCCAGAATATATTATTGTACTTCTCATCCTTTGAAGCGTCTTGAATAGATTTTTCAGTTCCACAGCAGCATAGTCGTGTGTAGACTTTTCAGTTCCACAGCAGGAATATCTTGGGGTCCTGCAGACTCATGTAAGGAGGCCTCTGAGCGATTTGATGGGGAAGTTTCCCCTGGGAAGTCAGGACTTGTCAAGGCAGTGCTTGGGCTTGTCAGAGGACCATTTAAGATTAAGGTTCCAGAGAGCAAACCATAAACCCAAAGAGCATTCATGGCATCCATAAGGAAGCTTTTGAGTTCATGGACGAAAGTTGCCCAAGCCAACATGTATGCCCAACTGAGTGAATTTTTGATGTAAGAGGAGTTTCCCCCAGCTGTCCCACATGATTTGACTGCCTTGATTCAAGCCCGTAACTCAGCCTGCTGGATGACATGGTGCTCTTTGCAGATCAGCTGGTAACTCAGCCAAGAGATGACCTGAAGGGGCCCAGAGCATGGAGACCAGTGCAGAGAAGAGGGGCAAAGGAAGATGAAGCAGTCTTTTGCCTGCTTGTGCAATCTATCACACACACACACACCATCACTATGAAGACATGAGACAACCATGTTTGGATTGAACTGCATTAATTTATTTTTATTTATTATATTTATACTAGCTTCAAAGCCCATTCATAAGAACAGGCTTTGAAAGGGTCCTCCCTGTCAGCTTCCTGGCAGCTTTGCAGGCCGCCAGGAAGTGCTGAGGGTGAGGGGGGGTGCGGGAGAGGGAGAGGGAGCGCTCCCCGGGGGCTTGGCAAGCACACCCTGTGCAAGACCCTGGGTGTGTTTGCCAGGCTCCCGGGAAGATTACCTACACGTACTAATCATATGGATCCAGAAATCCTGCTTTGTCCTCAGGCAACTAGCTGATGCCATGTTGCCTAGCTAAATGGATAGTCAACAGCACATAACCAATGCCTATGGCTTTATGTGTGTGTCAAGCACAATCAAATTGTACCCAACTTATTGCGCCCTGTTGGATTTACAACAGAAGAGCTACTCAGAAGTGGTTTGCCATTGCCTGCCTCTGTGTAGCAACCCTGGTATTATTGGTGGTCTCCCATCCAAATACTGGTCAGGGCCAACCCTGCTTGCCTTCTGAGACCAGATGGGAAAAGGCTAGTAGGTCCATTTCCCTTCGCTGTTGGCCGGATTCAGATCTGTCCTGCCAATAGCCTCTCATGCTTCCTTTGAAAAAAGAACAGCTGGCTCAATAGTACCCATGACCCTGAAACAGTGGTTCTCAACCTTGGGGTCCCGACCCCAATTGGGGTCACCTGGCCCCTTCTGCGGGGTCGCCAGGTTGGGAGCTGCAGCGGTAGCAGGCGGTGCAGGTGGCGGAGGCGGGCGGAGCCATAGCACTGGCTGCCTCCGCACTGCCTTCAGATTGTTTTGCGCCTGTGCTGCCCCCACCACTGCAGTTTGGGTCGCGGCGTCACGGCGCTTGAGAACTGCTGCCCTAAAGCCAGGAGTGAATTAACCTTCAAGTTAAAACAACAACAATGAATCCTCTGCGCATATATTCAGGATATATTTCTAACCACAACTTAATCCCAATGATTTTTGGTGTAGAAAATGCCCCACACTGCCCAAAATCTTTGTGATGGCCAAAGCAACCAGAGTCTGAAAATACACTTCCACGCAGGGCAGGACATTTTTTGGGAGTGTTAGGTGCCCCCCCCCTTTTGCATAACAAAAGCTCCCACCGGTTCTGCTCCTTTGGAAAGCTTCAGTTTTTATTTTCATTTTGAACGAACAAAACATATGTTTCGAATCTATTAGAAAACCAATGTTAACTGTCCTAAACGTTTAATAATCACATTTAAACGAAGGTTTTGACACAAAGTGGAGTGTGCTGGTGACAGCTTCCTCAAAGCCTGCCGGCGGTGCTTGGATCTAGCCTAATTGAGCGGCTGCCGTGACACCCTCTACTTTGAAGCTGTTTGAATGAGCACTTCGCAATGACTATGCATGAGAGTCCCCAAGCTGCTCTGCTTCCCTGAAACATCTGGCGTTGGTAAATGACAATCAAGGAAGTCTGGCTCCTTATGCCAAAACTGGTGGTTGACAGTGGAATTAATTAGAGCAGTGAACCTAGGGGAAAGAAAAGCCAGTTATCGTATAATGCAATCCTAAGGAGACTTTTCTGAGTGTAAACCCCACTGAACAGACCTTAGAAAGGTTTGGAAGAGGCAGGCTTAGAAGTCTCAGTATTCCTGGTACCTGGTGACTTCAGTTCATTTGCGTCTTGTTTGCCAGCCACAAACAAGGAGCTAATTTTTCAGTCACCAGTCTGACTGTTTATGGACTCATTTTCTGCTTCTTTGGTGGTTTGCTTCACTGGGGGGGGGGGGTGTTCTTTCCAAACCATGCAATGTAGCACAGCTGACTTTATCTTCCTTCCTGCCTAACTGCTCCCCTCAGCAGCCAGTCATCTCAACAGGCAATTAGATAAGTCAAGAGCCACATCAACCAAGGTTGTGTGTTAATGAAATCCGATCGTTCGGTATTCGCCGAAGTAGCCTCTAGTGATGCTTACAGCTGCTGATCGGTTGGAAGCAGCTGCCCCTTTGTGCATGTCCAGCTTTGCAAAATCCTGATGCTCACCTGTTCAGCAGGCAATAACAACGGTTCAGTATGAACGGAACAGGCTGGCTGATCAGCAAGGGAGGCTTGGCCATTCGTGATGAAATCCACGACATCCCTGCTTTTATCCATGGCTGTGGGCACCTAACAGTCCCATTTGGGTGCCAAGAAAAGCCCGATTCTGTCACAGAGAATAACCTGTCATTTATTATGAGGGAGCAGAAGGAAGATCACGTCATTATATTGGATGTAGGGACCAACGTTCCCTTCTCTGTAAAGGTCGGTGCCCACGTGTGCCTGTGCTTCTTGCAGAAGGGCAAAGGCAGGGGAGAAGATTCACTGGGCCTAACAGAAATAATTGGACCACCAAGGGCCCTGCATGGACAAGACACCTTTGGACTAGGAATGAATGTAATTTCCCTATTCTTGTAGATTTCTGTGACTCACTGTGCCTTGCAGTCTAATCTTTAATTTGCTTTAACGAGAACATTAATTCAGAAACGAGAGCGTGCATACCTTGCTGTCGTTCTCAGATCCCTCCATTCATTTGCATTTGCTCCTCTATTTTGCTAATTAGCGCATACATATCGAAAGGCACTGGGGTAAAAAAGCACTCTCCGTGTGATCATGTGTAAAGTTGCAACAAGATCGTTTTGTGTGGGATTTTACTGACACACACACACACACACACACACACATGCTCCTGAGGTTTGATTCAGTGCTCCATAGAAGAATTGTTGGCGGTCACAATGTTTGTGGGATTTTTTTTTGCACTGTTTTATGCACATAACAAAAGGCACATCATAGCAAGGTGAGGGGGGGTGGGTGAATGAGTTGATGGAAATGGAAACTGGAGAACTACGCAGTGCCGTCTAGGAAATTAAAGCACAACATGACAATAGAAGGTTCTGTGGGAATCAGTTTGACTTTGGATGCAAAACTGGGCCATTTAGATCAGGGGTAGTCAACCTGTGGTCCTCCAGATGTTCATGGACTACAATTCCCATGAGCCCCTGCCAGCAAACGCTGGCAGGGGCTCATGGGAATTGTAGTCCATGAACATCTGGAGGACCACAGATTGACTACCCCTGATTTAGAACTATGGCAGAAATCTTCTCTCTGGATAACCAGCTGTTGTCATCAGTCATCACCAGGATATACTTGCATAGGCAGGAAACTCTAGGAGACGAATGAGTATTACAGCACAGTGTCTAAACACGTGGATCCAAGATAGAAGAACTTTGCATGAAAAGGTTTCCACAAGCATATGTAGACGGTGGCCTTCAGGGATGATTCATAATTAGGCAGTTAAGTTTTGGATGTCTATGTGACCGATGGAGAAAGTTGTAGGGCTAATGCACGGAGCATCATCAACATCCACAATCTATATTGACACCCAATGACTTCCTCAGTGGTCAACTCAATGAGATTGCAACATGGCTCCATGAGATAGTAGTATACCATCCGTTCATCCTAACTGGCCGCAATGCAGGTATTCTTGGAGGAGAGAAGGAAAAAAATATAAACTTTTTTTTGGTAAGCATGAAAAAATGATAAATTTTAAAAAATTGGAGGCAGGGATGGGGTTTTTAAAATATATTTTAGCATTGTTTTAATTGGATTTTTTTTTTTACTATTGTAATATTACAACATGGTACCTGACACTATACTACTACTACTACTACTACTACTACTACTACTACTACTACTACTACTACTACTACTACTACTACTACTAGGAGTAGGAGTAGGAGTAGAATTATACCAATAGTATTACAATATGGTTCCTGACATAATAATGTACCCTGTTTTTTAAAAAAATAAAATTATCTTTAAGTGCATAACTGATTAAATTATTGTCACCTTGCCAGGATTAAGTGCACCTTACCATGACTGCGTATTCTTAAGAATGAGGAATTTTTAAATTGAGCAACAGTATTATTTGGCCTGTATGTTGTTTCCTTAATCTTTAGGCATTTAATTCATTATACTCAGGTTTCATATGAGCCCCTTGTGGCGCAGAGTGGTAAGGCAGCCGTCTGAAAGCTTTGCCCATGAGGCTGGGAGTTCAATCCCAGCAGCCGGCTCAAGGTCGACTCAGCCTTCCATCCTTCCGAGGTCGGTAAAATGAGTACCCAGCTTGCTGCTGGGGGGTAAACGGTAATGACTGGGGAAGGCACTGGCAAACCACCCCGTATTGAGTCTGCCATGAAAACGCTAGAGGGCGTCACCCCAAGGGTCAGACATGACTCGGTGCTTGCACAGGGGATACCTTTACCTTTACCTTTACTCAGGTTTCAGTCCTTCCACCCCGTTTTTCTCAATGTGTGCATCACGGTGGTTTTAGGCAGAAGGGCTGGGAAAGAACTCCATATTCCAAGCAGTCAACCTCTGAGTCCCAGTGCCAGGAGACAGTATCAGGCAAAGGTCTTGGGCTCATTAGGGCATAGAGGCCTAATTGGCTCTCCAGGGGAACTGGCTGGCCTCACTGTAAGAGATGATGCTGGACTAGATGGAACGCTGGTCTGATCCATCTCTTATGTTGCTAACTCTGCCTGACATGCTGGAGCCTAGAGCTTTGCAAGGGACCAAGGTTTTGGCCTTAATAAAGAGGCAGCTGCCTGACGTTCTCTTTTGCTGATTTCAGCTGCCTACTCCTCTCTGAGATACTGTGCTGTTTGAACATGTGTCCGGTGGATACGATGAAGCACAAGATTTTATAGGAATTAGATTGATGTTCTTTCCCTGGACTCTAAAGATAGCACATAATATAATAGTGGCATTAAATGCTGCACATTTGCAAGTGGTAATGCTCAGAAATATCCAATTTTCTGTTTGTTACTGAGTGCTGACCTGGGACCTTTTCAGGCAGTATTTGTCATAAAGCTTGTTTTCTGTCCTTTGGTGAAATTAGAATGTTTCTGAAATACTATAGTACTTCAGGAGCCTCTTAAGAGCAAGCAGGTAAGGCAGACAATGATAAATGGTGTTAGGAAAACATTTTCCTTCCTCAGCACCTTGAGAGATGATAGATTTGCCAGCCTTTCAGTTACCTAAACATTTATGGAGCTGCATTAATTTCTTGCTGCTGTACTTATTATGTTTTTGACATGTCTCTGAAGCAACATTTTAGAACCTTGCAGGTCTTGGGGACTTTTGTCAGAAAACATTTATTTTTGTCTAAGAGGAGGATACTCTTTTTAAAGGGGGAAAAAGTTTTACAGATTGGCCTAAATAAAAGCTCTGTAGTTTGTGTTGACAGGGTTTAAATGTGCCAAGAGGGCGAATCACCAGGCTGCTTAAAGGAATAAAACTTGTGACTAGAGAAACAACTTTGTATAGAAAGAGAGGAGAAAGAATTGGTCCTAGCTGTTTAACTGTCTCTTCTGTTCATTTTGTTTGTTGTGGAGATAAGCAGGGAGGAAGTGTTCTAGGAGGAGCAAGAAGTCTCCATTTGAGCCAATCGGGGCATAAGAGGAGACTACTTGAAAAGTTTCAGGAAGATCCTGACCTATAAATGTTACCAACAAATCTCCTCCATGCCCCCTGCAAGACATTCCCCATATTCTATTCAATCATGTACACTACAGATTTTGCATATTCCAGCAGTTAGCACAGAGACATTAGTCCTCTAAGACTGCTAACTTGTAATTGTCCTGATCTCCTTGAGCCTAACTGAGTTGATATCATCACCCCACCCAAGGAAGTATTTTTGGATGGTGCCAATAATCATCTCATAACATTTGAATTAATACTGGGTTCCTTAAATGTATACCCTATAATACCCCTGTGTAGAGTTCTTACCTCCCCATGTGGTATATAAGAAATGGGATTATGTTGACATTAACATGATATTTCTTTTATATTTTAGAGAGACATCCATGTGCATGAAAAATGTAGGTGCATAATACTTTTCGTCTTTGCAATTGAATATTAGCAATAGTTCTGTGAGTAAATTGTGTATCTGCAGCAAGATGACCCATCCCTCTGACCTGTACCCTTGATAGTTTCATTGTGCCCCAAGGTGAAGTCTTTCCAAATGGAAATCTGAAACAGAAGTCATTAATTTTATATGTGGTTCTGGAATTAAAAAAGGGGGAAAAAAGCCAATCTAGGGATTCAGTTAGGAAAGCTTTATTTGTTAATTTATTAAAATATGTATAGCCTTTCTGTAATAATTAGCATGTGCCTCTGATTGTATATTTAATTACTCAATATCCCAACTCACCATTTTAATGAATACATGTTTGGCATTGGAAGAACAATTCATATACAGAAGGAAAAATGATCTTCATGTTTTGTTTTCTTATCCCTAAAATGCTTGGTAAAATGTGGAAATAGGGTTGCCAACCTCTTGGGGGTAGCTGGAGATCTCTTGGGGTTACAGCTGATCTCCAGGCCACAGAGATCAGTTTCCCTGGAGAAAATGGCCACCTGTGGCATTATTCCCCACTGAAGTCCCTCCCTCCCCAAACTCCACCCTCCTCTGGCTCCACCCCCCAAACCACTAGTCATTTCCTAGCCCAAATCTGGCAACCTTATAAATCGAACAGAGAGAATAGAGATGTGTTGATCATTCCTTTATTAGAATCCCTGTGTTGTCCACCCAAGTCTGTGTTATATGAAAAAAAAACTATCAATTATAATTGTGTTGGTGATTACTAGCCAAGGGACCAGAAGGCATGAGAGAGGCTTGCTTCCTGTTGTTTTGCATTGCTGCTCCTGTCTTGTACCTCTCTCATTTAAGTTCAGATTTCTCACAAAATGTTTCACCACAGAGTTTGTCTGCCACATTTAATCCATCTACCTACTCCATCCATCAGGGTTATTGAAATAGACTGGATTCTGCTTTTTTGCTCTTTCCATTTTACTGCCTCTTTGTTTGGCACCCCCAAGGCCATTGCTTCCATGTGGAGGTAATTCTCAGTGTAGCCTTTGCTGCAGCAGCAGAGGCAGCCACCGTGGCAACTGAGCACCCACAAAGATGTTTTGATTGCATTTTCCTTGCCTCAGATCTCCATGGCTGCATCTTCCCTACTGCTGGAGTGACTGGGGTACGTGTTTTAAGCAACAAGAGGGCAAGGGCAGCCCAGGTTAGGGAAAGGCTTCAGAAGCTGAGGAAAATGCAAAAACTGGGTGGCTAGACAGCAAGACCATGTGGATACATCATTGTTGTAAGGAAGCCTATTGTTTGGTGTAGGTTATTAGGAAACTGCCTATATTCTCTTCTGGCTGGTTGAACTGTGGTACTCTAACTCAGTTTTTATGTTCATTTACTTGGATTTTGGTCTGTATAGACTCCCTTAAAATTATTTCTAAGTAGCACTGGCATGAATGGTTGTTATTTAGCAACTGGATACACAGGGGGTCTTCAGGATCACTAGAGACAACTCCTGCCTCTTGTGGATTTTCATGGTACATCAGGCTGTTTATTTAAGAGTGGCAGGGTGCCACTTGGACATGAAAGACTCCACACATGAGCTGCAGAACAAACAACATGGGGAAGGAATGGAGCAACCCAAACTTACAGCTCAAAAGGGGGAAATTCCACTTATTATTGTTATTAATTTTTCAGTTACAACCAGAAGCCGTACATAGTCTCAAGCCTGTCATCTAACAGAATAGGTTAGAGGATTGTCATTAAACACACATAAAGGGTGAAAAGGGAAACAGAGAACTGAATGTAGGAAAAAAGCCAAGCCAGAATTAGTTTTCCGACCTTTATGTCAATTATTCAGGTGATGGCAGGATCCCCTGGAGAAGCCCGAAAGGCTCAGGAAGAAGCTTCTCGGTGGCCAACAGCTGGAAACAGGAAATGTATCCCTGCTCTCACTGCAAAACAGAGCTATGGGATTTCAGTGACTGGATTGGCTTCAGATATGAAACAAATGGAAAGGCAATAGCACATTTGATTTGTGGGTGGATGCCTTCTCTCCTGAGCTTGGCGATATGACAGCTCGGCAACTGTGCAAAAGCGGTTCTAGTCAGCTGCCTAAAAGAAACAACAGGTAGGAAAAGCCAGGGGGACAGTGAGCCAAAAGACATGCATGATGTACTATAATAACTTGAGGCCCTTGGGTTCCCAACTTTTGACATTGTTGAAAGTTGGACTGAGGTAAATTAATACCTGTGAACTTTTGCAGGGTGAAAAGGGTGATGCTGTTGTGTATGGAAAACTCCCACACGTATCACTCTCCCCACCCCAGTTTTTCATGATTGTAGCCATGATGTTCTGCTTTTCTTGTACTTCTTTGCTCTTTTTTACCCCCTCTCACTATGCGAGCCTAACCAATCAGGGATCTCATAGTCTGATTGGCTATGCAGTGGTGTCTCTTTCCTAGGGTCCTTTTCCAGATGAAACTATTGCCATTCAAAATAAGATAAGAGCAAGCATTCTGGGATACTTCCCTCTCAACCTGTACTGCACCAAAATTATTTCATTTCTCCCTAATAGCACGCTACTGGAAGAAGGGTGGTTTGAGAGTTGTCTAGACCAGGGGTAGTCAACCTGTGGTCTTCCAGACGTTCATGGACTACAATTCCCCTGAGCCGGGGCTCATGGGAATTGTAGTCCATGAACGTCTGGAGGACCACAGGTTGACTATCCCTAGTCTAGACAATGAGGAAGTCGTACCTGTCCTGCTTCATAGGGGGCCAAGCAGCTTCTGCTTGCAACCTCCCCCCTGAAACCCCACAAGGTTCTCCTTTTCTGTCAATAGGTAGAGCCAAAAAGTCAATGGATGACTGAGCTCAGCCCTCATAAATGGATGTCAGCTGGGTTTATGAACAGGCCCAAGGCTGATGTGACTAGGAGGTACACAGTGGTGGCCACCTCAGTGTATTGTAGTGGTTAAAATACTGGAGTAGGATCCAGAAGACTAGAGTTCAGATCCCTACTCTGTCACATATTCTTGATGGGAGACTTGGGTTGCTCACCTTCTGTCAGACTAACTTCCCCCACAGCAGGGTCGTTGGGTGGATAAAATGGAGGAGCACAAAACCGTGAGCACCTTGGAGAAAGGAAGAGTTAAGACGTTTGGAAAAACAAAATCTTGGACAGCACCGAAGAGTGACGGATTGCCAACAATGTCTTGGGTGTTTCCCGAATGTCCCTGTACGTCCTTTCTGAGCATAGCTCTCTCATCACAGCAGCACCTCACTCTGTCTGGCTATCAGTATTCCTGTTCAAGCAGACAAGGGGGGAGGTGGGTCTTTCCTGTCTGCCTTTCTTGCCTGCTGTCAGGAGAAAAAGATGTTGCCTGTTTCATAGCTCCGGGAAGAATGAAGGAGTCGTTGAAACTGCTTGCGGGGGCAGGGGGGGGGGCTGACTGTGTCAGGAGAGACGTGTGAGGGAAAACAAGTCACACGATTGATCTATAGCAGGGGTAGTCAAACTGCGGCCCTCCAGATGTCCATGGACTACAATTCCCAGAAGCCCCTGCCAGCGAATGCTGGCAGGGGCTTCTGGGAATTGTAGTTCATGGACATCTGGAGGGCCGCAGTTTGACTACCCCTGATCTATAACCATTGACAGCTGTACTGACTACCAGGCGAATGAACCTTCCACAGTTTGCACAAGCTCCCAACATCTTGCACAATGTTTCCCGCATTAAAAAAGATACATTTGAACCTAGTTTCTGTGCGCCATTTGCATGTACTGCTATAAGGGGCATTCCTCTGTAATTCATCGGGATTGCCTGATGAGCAAACACGTGTAAGCTTACAATTACAAACTTGCAAGCCTTATTTCATGAGGTTAGCAGTTAAAGCTAAATTGAATGTTCCGAGACGTACTGGAATTAAACTGATGATTCAAGGGTTGTATATTGTCTAAATTTGTATTGTTCATGGATTTTACCCCAAAGCCATATTAAGTCCCCAGTGTAAATGAAAAGCTGAATATTATAATTAAACAAACATTACAAATTGAAACATAGAGCTGGAAGGGATACTAAGGGTCATCTAATACAACCCAATGAAGGGAATTCATGGCTACCCCTCCCTACTTTCCCACTGACCCCTGCTCTATGTCCAAAGACCCTCTCTTGGATTTTTAAAATAAGAACAAAGTTTGAGTCCAGTTAAGAACAACAAAGTCTTATTCAAGGTATAAGCTTTTGTGTGTATGCACGCTGCATCAGATAACAAATGCAATATGCAAGTGCCGCTATTTTTTTGCCGTGCCATGCCTGAATGTGATTGACCATTTATAGTGCTACACTTAGAGGCATTACTCCTGTGTACGCCTGTGTTCACTGAAGGCTTAGGAGGGTATTCCTCTGTTTTGGATTGCACTGTTGAGTTTTTTCATCTGTATAGCTCCAGCTTTATGGTGGAGCCTTTGTGCTCATGAGGGGACTAAGTTTCTGTGGACTTGGATTTAACTGACACACTCGCCCATAATTCAGCTACTGTTTTGGATACGGCAAGCTTTAGAACTGACATTCATCAGACTGTTCTACTAAGGAGATATACAAATGCTGATTCAGGCAAGCCATCACATTTTCAAGCTTTTGAGATTTGTTCCCGAGATATCAAAAGAAGGCCATGTTTTGCATTTTTCTCTTTTCTCTGTTCTGTAGACTTGAGTACTTAATTCAATGTGCACAGGATATCGTAAGGGTTGATCTCTTCATTCTGAGATTCTCCTACGAGCTGGTGGTGATGCCTGCAATGGAATCTAAGAAGGATAGATCCTTAGGACAATCTCTGAGCTACTGGTAATTCTTGGAACTCTGCCAGTTCCTGCAAATACAAAAATTGCAATGTCCTTTCTGTCAAAAGAAGACACCCCTCCCTGCATTTGCGCACTGTTCTCTTTTCCCAACTGGCTGCGACAATTGTACCAAGGGAGACAATTGCACCAGCTAAGTGCAATTAAAAATGCAAGGACCTTTTAACATTTTGTATGGCACAACAGTGATCGTCTGAGAACATCCTGATATCTTTGAATTCATATACTGGTCAACTGTAGCAACCTTGCTATGTCACCTGCCACATTCGGTATCACAAAAACGGGAAAAGTTTTCAAAGTGTGGCTATCAAACAAGCCATTCCCACCACTAACACACATGGCTGTTACCTCTAGTTATACTATTACAATACAGGTTGTCAAATTAAGATGATCTAGATGATATTTTAGATGCTACAATAGGAAAGTGTCAGTTTCCAATTATAATTGCAAACGTCTAGCAAATAATTCATTATATATTATTTCTGATGAAATGATTCACTTGGAAAAAACATAAGGAAGTTCCCATGGTGGGTTTTAAGGGTCTCAGGCTGTTTCCTTTCATTGAAAAACGCAGCTTCCCCATCATATTTTATATTCAAATAAAAAAGTTGTAAAACACTATATATTTTGTTTATTTATTTGTGATGCCGTGAATGAGGTGGAGATACGGATTTGAATTCTATCATCAGTGCTTTTTTCTATGGAGCACTCAGAATAGTAAAGAAATCCCTTAAGAATGAGAAAGGAGTAGACAGTAATCAAATTCAGGCACATTACAATACTGAACCTTACATTCCCCACAAATAAATGTAAAATATATTGGTACATGTAACTGTACATCTTCTGTAGCCTACTGCAGATTCAATAAATATTTGTGAATACATATTCAAAGTATTTTATGACATCCCTGGAGCACATAGCAAT
Source organism: Paroedura picta (assembly GCF_049243985.1). Lineage (NCBI taxonomy): Eukaryota > Metazoa > Chordata > Lepidosauria > Squamata > Gekkonidae > Paroedura > Paroedura picta. The sequence continues at coordinate 90,051,107 of NC_135375.1, read as the reverse complement.
ATAGGGGTAAAAATTGCAAAGCCAATTCCAAATGGACTGGTTTGGAATGCCTTTCTAGGGACCAGTAAAGAACTTAAGAGGAGCCATGCTGGATCAGACCAATGGCCCATCTAGTCCAGCATTCTGTTCACACAGTAGCCAATCACTTACCTGTTGAAAGCCCACTAAGACGATGCTGTGATCGCTTCCTCTTTTCTGTGCTCCCCAGCAACTGATACAAAGAGGCATGCTTCCTCTGGGACTGGAGGGAGCAGATATCAATCATGATTAGTAGCCATGGATACCCTAGTCCTTTTTCTATGAATTTGTCTGTGTCCCTTTTAAAACCAAGTTGGCAGCCATGCCCAGATCCTGTGACAGTGACTTTTGCCAATTAACTATATACCTTGTGAAGAAATACTTCCTTTTGTCGGTCCTGAATCTCCTGCCCTTTGGCTTTGCTGGATGACTCCCAGTTTTAGTATTAAGGGAGAAGGCTTTTCTCCCTGTCCACTCTCACCATGCCATGCATAATTTTATAAATCTCTATGAGTTTTCCCTCACTTGCCCCTTTTCTAGGATAAGCAACCCTCTGTATTTTAACCTATCCTCATAGGGCAGCTGTGCTTTATTCAGGTGCAATGATGAGAACTGTATACAGTATTCCAAGTGTGATTTCACCATAGGTTGGCATAAGGACAGAAGAAGAAGAAGAGTTGGTTCTTATATGCCGCTTTTCCCTACCCGAAGGAGGCTCAAAGCGGCTTACGGTCACGTTCCCATTCCTCTCCCTACAAAAGACACCCTGTGGGGTGGCTGAGAGAGCCCTGATGTCACTGCCCGGTCAGAACAGTTTTATCAGTGCCGTGGCGAGCCCAAGGTCACCCAGCTGGTTGCATGTGGGGGAGCGCAGAATCGAACCTGGCATGCCAGATTAGAAGTCCGCACTCCTAACCACTACACCAAACTGGCTCTCTATGAAAATGGTAGTTTTATTCTCTTACTGTTCTAGAAGCCAGGTTGATGAAATGGTTAAGAGTAGTGGTTTTTAATCTGGTGAGCAGGGTTTGATTCCCCGCTCACCCACATGCAACCAACTGGGTGACCTTGGGCCTGTCATAGTCCTGTTCTTGCTATTTTCACAGAGCAGCCTCTCTCAGAGCTCTCTCAGCCTCACCTACCTCACAGAGTGTCTGTTGTGGAAAGAGGAAGGGAAGGTGATTGTAAACCACTTTGAGACTCCTTCAGGTAGTGAAAAGTGGAGCATAAAAAACAACTATTATTCCTATTATTATTATGGCCAGAATTAAATTTACCTTGTTCACGGCAGCTGCACAATGGGTCAACATTTTCATTGACACATTCTGCTACCATCCCATGACTCTGACATTTGCACAGGAATCTTTGGTGAGGGACTTCATCAAAAACCTTCTGACAATCCAAATAAACAATGTTTATTGACACTTCCAAAGAATTCTAAAAGACCAGTGCAGCAGGATTTGACTGGGAAGATGCCATCTTGCTTTTGTTGAGCAGGTCTTGTCCTTCTATCTGCTTGACAATATTATCTTGAGTAACGGTGTTATGTTAACCAAGGCTGATCTTAGGGACACACTTGCATATCTGAATGCATATCTTACTCTAGGATGGACTCCATCTGGTTCTGGTGATATGTCACCACTGTCTAAGCTCTTCATTCTTCCCTCCTGAAGACATCTGTTCGCAAACAGGTATCTGACTTTTATAATTGACAATGAAGTCAGATGAGAAAAATTCATTCAGCTCCTGGTTGATCTTTTCATTCTCCTTTGATAGTCCATGAATTCCATTGTCATCCAGTTCTTTAGCCATTTTCCTGTTCCTCATTCATTTAAAGAATTCTTTATTTGGAACTGGATGTTTGTTAGTTTGCCATGTGGTCCTGGGGGCAGACATTCAAGCAATACAAGATGAAAGCTCTTTTTTTTTTTAAGTGGGAAAATCCACGTTTTCAAAAGCAGTTGAGAAACACAGGTCTGCCACTCAACATGAAAAGTATGAATTTCCCTGGAGTGGGATATTAGAATATGCCTTTTCCAGTTCTTTAATGGTACATTTTTTCTCTACCATTCATCCAAGTAACTCACATTGTTCCCTTCTTCCCTTTTATCTTCAAAATGACCTTATGAGGTAATTTAAAGAAGGAGTGACTGGACAAAGGCCATGCTTGACTAGGGCCTATTATGCACGGCCGCTGAAATGGTGGCATGGAGAACGAGGAGGAGGAAGAAGCGAAGCAAACCGATTATGCACGGGATGGAACACAACGGCGGCAAAACCCAGAGTATCCGATTATGCACGCAAATACTCCGGAGCCGCTTCTGGTTGCGCCCTGGTCCCAGGAAGCTCCACTTTCTTCTGCATCTCGCTAATGTGGCTTTTTCGGCGGCATACGTTGACTCTGCCCCCGGTTGCCGCCTGCAGCATGCATAATTGGTGATTTTAGCCACCGCCATTCCACCCCGAATGCAGACTTCCCACTCCGTGCATAATGGGCCAAAAGGAGGACTCATTGAGCCTTCCAGACCCTAGTTCAGGATTCAAACCTCTAAGCTGTGCTGGTGTTTGCTTCTTCTCACAGTGAGCCTTTTTGTTCTGTCTGTTGCTATTGTTGGCCTTCCCAATTCTTTTTATCATTTTGTACCTATTATAGTTCTATTTTATATGTTGTTTGCATGACATAATTGGAGAGATTAAAAATAAATGTGTCAGGTTGGAAAAAAATCCACATGGGGAAACAAAAAATGAGCATGGATTCAGTTTGCACAAAACAGAAATAAAACTGAGAGGGAGAGTTTTGACTCAAACCATCAGGAACCATCCTCAGCACTCACCCTATTCAACCAGCATGAAGTAGCTCTTTAGATTCTGATCTGTACGACAGAAGTTAATAGCTTCCACCTCGCAGAACAGGCTCCCTGACCAGGCAATGAGGGCAGTGCCTTGCTGGGGCCATAGGTCAGTTTTATGCAAGGACTTTTAATAGGGTTTAATCTGCAGATGTTTTCATGGGGAGGGGAGGGTCAATGGGGTTTGATTTGATTTTATACAGTTATAATCTCAGAATAGCAAGTCACACTGAACCACAGAGCAAAGGCAGTTTCATTAGAACCTATTCTAAATATTTACGATGTTATCAATGAGCAAATCGTAAAAATAAGAGGTTTCCGATACTTGTTGAGTGTTAGGGCCTACGCTGCAAAGAGTTTCATGCTGGTAGAATGTTGCTTGGCTTTTGATAGCTGGTAGTATATTTTCTTGTTAAAACACTAAGGATTGATGCCCACATCCACATTCAGGCTTGTTTCCACACCTGTTCGAAGCTGTCTATTTTGAAAGTGGCTCAATTATATGTCAAGCTTAAGCCTTGGATGCCTGCGCCAGAATGGCAGCAGCATACTTAGTTGGTATCCCACGGAAGAGTAAATGGAGGCGAAAGGGAGAGAGCAAATTCCCAGGAATGGAGCGTTGGAAGGTGTACTGACACCCACAATTCATGGAGTGTCAAGCTATTAATGCTTACAAGCCAGCCATACATAGAAGCAGTCAATCGGTAAATGACCGTATGGGTACATGTCCTTGTGAAAGAGGACGAGAAACAATATCCATCAGGGGAAAGGGGTAAAGCATTTCCCATGAATTACTGGAATCCTGCTTTTCTCGGAAATTGTTGGGGGAACAGTGATAGCTATAGGGTCTTTCTTGCCTTGGGCAAAGTGGGAGATAGCCATGTCATAGAGCCTGTGGCCAATCTTCAATGCAACTGTTTAAAACGTTTGCTGCCCTTTCTGTTCTCCTTGCTTCAGGCAGCTCAGCTAAGTTCCTTGAAGAGATGATGGATCCAAAATATGGAATGTCCCTGGAAGGGGAGGGATATGTGCTAAGGAAGCCAGGTGGAAATTGGGGGTGGAGGGAGAGAGAGAAATAGCACTGAGCAGTAGGAAAATACATGTGTATGTATATCCATGCCAAACAGAACTGAAGGGAGAGAGAGAGAGAGAGAGAGAGAGAGCAAATTCCCAGGAATGGAGCGTTGGAAGGTGTATCTACCATTCATGGAGTGTCAAGCTATTAATGCTCGCTGGTCAGCTATACATAGAAGAAAGGGGAGGCTAGAATGGATGCAGAGCCTGGCACCACTGATGCAACCAGGCCTGGCAGCAGAGTCATATTTCACTATGTTTCTCCTGATACCTAACTAGGATTATGCAGGCTATTTCCTCCATTAACTTTGGTGAAATTCTGCCAGGTAAACGTTCCACCCTAAGGATCCTGAGTAAATGGTATCCTGTCTGGAGTTTTGATAGCTGTAATCTGAATTCCTTCAGGTTTTGGATCTAATTGCTTTATTTTTTTAAAAAAATCCTGCCTAGTCAGTTTTCACTGACTTCTGGAGCCTACCCAAGAAAAATCCTGAGTTTTAGCTAATAAACTAGAGAACAGGAATGAGAACATAATGCTGTCAGGCAGTTGTGTTATTCAGCAGCATGCAAACATGAAGCGTTAAGTCCCTGCTGGCAATTATCCAGGTATTTGGTGAACATGAAGTATTTTATTGGTCTAATAATTTTCTGCAGTGTCTCCTGACAGATAGGCTTCCTGATGAAATAAAAATTTCTTGATGGTAACTGCCCACAAAATCCAACATTTTAGACAAATGAGTGAGCCAGCCTTTCTCTTTTGTGCTCCCAGGGTAACAAGAGAAAGCGAATTAATCTCATTTATCTCTCCGGAAAAATAAAGGCACAAAATACCCATTAAACAAGCCTACACACACACACACACGGCGTGTGCCAAACTTCTGCTTCTTCTCCTGGCACTTCCCAATAATGCATAAATCCAACCAGACTATCAAAGTTTGTCGGCTCTGATTAAACACTCAACCCACAATTAATCTGTTCTTTGCTCTTTTCCTTTTTCCTTTTTTCTTTCTTTTGTTTCTATGAAAAAATTTATTTAACCCCTCCCCCAATTAATCAAATTCAGGGCTCAGCTATAGGTGATACAGACTTCCATGTCCAGAGCTGCTAAGCAGGTGTGTTTTAAAAGCAAAAATTTGAGCTGCCCCCCCCTCCCCCTGGGTCAGGGCATGTGAGCAGAAGGGGGTTGAAGCATTTCCCCCAAGCAGTGGTTCTGCTCTGAAATTGCCTCTAAAGCTAGGATTGCCAGACTCAGCCTGGCAATCAGTGGGAAGGTTGATGGTGAGTTGTGGTGCATCACTGCTGATGTTACTATGTCATTGGTAGCCCTAGGAATTTTCAGAAACACTGTGGTAAGACTCTAAGACAGTTTACACACTGGAGGTATCATGCCAGGCTGCAGGCTGGAGTTTTAGTCATTGCAACAGAAAACAGAACCTATCCTGGGCTATATTAAACAATTTCACAATGAATACAAATAAACATTTCTTATCTCTTCTTTTTTTATATATATATGTATATAAGCACAACCAGAACGGCCTCCAGATTGAACCGTTTTCAATTGGCTTTTCCTCAGTGGTTGTTTTTCAAGTTTTCCTTTTAAATTATATATATGTGGCCTTTGGCTCCCAGGTTTGGGGAGGTCTAGTCAAAACGGTTCAATCTGGAGGCCGTTCTGGTTGTGCTTATATACATATATATATAAAAAAGAAGAGATAAGAAATGTTTATTTGTATTCATTGTGAAATTGTTTAATATAGCCCGGGATAGGTTCTGTTTTCTTTTGCAATAATTTTGAACCGTCCCCTTTTTTTCGTGGAGTTTTAGTCATGGCAGGTCACTCCACCTCTTCCTGCACCTACATGGGGGGGGGGCATTTGGCCCAGTGCGCCTCATCTGCCCCTGATTTGTGCTCCTGCACGGGAGCTGGGACAGTGAAGTTCCCAGTGCATAAACGGTCTAAGGGATGTAGTAAGTGCAGAGGACATTGCAGTGGTGTCAGGCAATATCAGCAATCAGCAGGCGGCCATTTGCTCTTAGGATTGCCAACATCCAGAGTCGCTAAATGATACAAATAACAAGTAATAAGAGCCATTTTGTTCTGAAGTTTTATTATTCAGCTGTCTGATTCATTTGTCCCCGTTTTGCACTTCATTTATGTCTTTTGTTCAGTAAATACTCATGTGACTCTTTTTAAAGCTCACACAATCAAGGGAGGTTGTCAGGTTCTCGAGGTCGTCAGATTTAAAGACGTTTCAGTTTGAAAATGCCGGCGCTGGGCACCGCTAATTGTTATCGCAAAATTTGTTTGCTGTGTGGAATAATTAGCTTCAGCACTAGCGTTCTGAAATGTTCTGTTAAAGAGGCATTCAAACAATGCCATCCATTACAAATCCTTAAAAAAAAACAACCTTATTATTCTGTTTAAAAGCTAAATGCCTAGGCTTAAACTTTTTCAGAAAACAGCAATGTTTTTTCCAGATGAAAATTAAAACTTGAAGGTCTTGAGTGGGGGAAATTTCTTGAGTAGTATGAAAACCCAGATTGGTCCATGCAAAAGCCATTTAATTTCCCTGGCCTTTAAAAGGTTCATTTATGCATGAATCATCTAGTATGGAATTTGATGGGCTAGAATAATCCCCTTTTTACCTCTTATGTAGCCTGATCTTTTTCTTAACCTTTTCTTGAGATTCAGGTTACTGTTATCCACTCTGAAGTTCAATTGATTACAAGGAGTTCAATTGATTACAATTTTTTTACAACAACAACCTTTATTGGCATAAAAATAAAACAGAGAATCCAGTCAATTAATTCTTAAATTCACGCAGCTTAATTGCCATTTGTAAAAATTTGGCCACTTTATCAATTGTATCTGGATCCTGATTGGAGAGAAGGAACTGTACCTTACATTTATCAGAGTAGGCAATACAGTTAACTAGGAGTGGGTCTAGAGCTTTAGCCCGAATGGCATTGTATATAGGGCAGTAAAAAAAAACGTGCTGTATGGTTTCTATAGAGCCTTGTTTACATGGGCAGTGTCTCTGTGTGTAAGGGATCTTCTGAAATCTCCCCGCCATGACTGCTGATGGGAGAATGTTAAACCTAGCAAGCATAAAAGCCCTGCGTTGTTGGGGAATAACAAGATGGGAAAAATAGAATGCTAATTTATCAGGTGCTGGAGAGATACCCAGGAAAAGTGGGGAGCACGTTTTTCTAGCTGCTTCATTCAGTGTTTGAAGTTCGACATCTAATATTCTGCGTTTTATAGTTTTATATATTGATGTTGCAGGTGCTAGGGCCAGTGAATCCAAAGAGATGCCAAGCATTTGGATTTTCCGCTCAATATAATTAAACCAGTTGGAAGTCTGTAGTTCTGAAAGCATTAGAGAAGTGAAACTGGCGGAATCAGAGTTAAAGACTAATCGCAGCCAAAACTTAATAGTAAGCAGCCAAGCCCTGGTCTCCAACAGTCTTAAGTTTGTTTCCAAACAGAGAGCAGCATAAGGTACACAATTTGGGATGCCCAGAATTCCTCGCAAAAAGGAAGATTGAATGCTTTCAACTGCATTGTTGAAAGCACTTATCCATAGAGGGATTCCATAGAGGAGCTGAGAGCATGACTTGAAATAAAGGTCAGGTAAATTTTGGCAATTTTCTGATTGTTACCATTCTGCTGGAATATGAATAAGAAACACGTTATCTAGGGGGGTTTCAAAAAGGATCTATGCTCTCTCCTGCAAAGTCCCAAAAGTCTTCTAGTGCAACGATGTTTGTTGCCAATTTTCCTGCCAGTTCATGAACATCAGCAATTAAAGCGAGGTGCATTTTTTCATTATGTCAAGTAGCATGCTGTGTACACTTCCCGATATAGAAAATTCAAGGGAATCACATGTTGCAATTTCAGTAGAAGCCTTTGGGGACTTTGCTGCAGAGAGCATAGGTCCAATTTGCAGTGCCTTAGAAATATGCTGATTATCCATTTAACCCATAACTTGTCTCTTTCACAGTGAAAAGAACACAGACATTTCCAGTTGGTTCTTCTCTACATCTGTGCATTTCTTTTTTGATGTGGAACACATTTTCTGGCATGCCCTGTCAAACAGAAATGAATATGGATATGAGAAAGAGAAAGGAGGAGGGGGGTAGGGAGTGTGTGTATGTGTGTGCATGTGTTTGCTTGGGAGGGAGATTGGGAAACTAACAGGTAAGGGGAGAAATGGGGGGGGGAAGAGAAGGGCATCTCTATATGTCTGTTTGTGTGTGTGTCTGTGTGTGTGTGTTTGTTAGTGAGGGAGGAGGGAGAAACCAAGGAGGGGTTTGAGAAGCCAACAGGTAAGTGGGGAGGGGGAAGGGAGTCTGTGTGTGTATGTGTGTTTACAAGGGAGGGAGAGAGCCCTGACCAAGTAACCCCAGAGCAGGGATGTGTCCCAAATACCCTCTGAGAGTCAGGCTGTCAGTAGATTTATTTTAATTCCAGGTTTAAGATGCACGTTGAATGCTTCACTTATCTTTAAGCTCCATTGAGACCATCACCAGTGCCTGCATCAGGGGATGGGTTGCCTATTTCACTTGTTAGCCCACTAAGATGCCCATTGATCTTTTGCTTCTTCTTCAAAGCATTGCTTACTCAAAAAAAAAGAGACTGTCTTGACTAAATAGTCTCACCTTTCACACACCTCTTGGGTGCTTCGGAAGAACCCAGGAGGTATCGTCCTTATGCCTGCAGGATGCATCTATTCAGAAAGAGCTGCCTCTGTTGTAGGAAGATGTTCAGCTTCCATGGTCCCAGCACTTTGTGACTGGCCCTTGTCCCCATGGCAACCATTTTGTGATTGCTCCCTGAGGCCTATTTTGTGGTGGCCCACCTTTTCTCAAAATCCACAAAGTGTCCACTGGCTCAAGAAGATTGTTTACCCCTGGAATCAAACCTAGCTCACCAGATTAGAAGTCCACACTCCTAACCACTATACCAAGCTAGCTCTGGCAGATCATCTAAAGAAGTGAGCAGTGACTCTCAAAAGATTCTTACAATATGTCAGAAAAGAGCAGGAGTCCAATAGCACTGTAAAGACTAACCAAATGCATGGCATGGCATGAACTTTTGAGAGTTACCGCTCACTTCTCCAGATAATTTGCCAGAGCCAGCTTGGTATAGTGGTTAGGAGTGTGAACTTCTGATCTGGAGAGCTAGGTTTGATTCCCCGCTCCTCCCCCACATGCAGCCAGCTGGGTGACCTTGGGCTTGCCACAGCACTGATAAAGCTGTTCTGACCAAGCAGTAATATCAAGGCTCTCACAGCCTCACCCACCTCACAGGGTGTCTGTTGTGGGGAGAGGAAAGGGAAGGTGATTGTAAGCCGCTTTAGAGAAAAGCGTATCTTCTTCTTTATGTAATCCAGGAGTACACAATCTTGTTGAGCTAGTGGGCAATTTGGGGATTTTGAGAAAGGGTCTGCCACTACAAAATGGACTGCAGGGGCCTTTCCAAAATACTAGTTCAGTCTGACAATGGACCCATTGCTTGTATAACTTGCTCAGTTTCTGCCTCAGTTTATCATCTCTAAAACGGAAGCAGTGGCATGTCTCACAAAGACAATGAAGACTCCTTTTAATCATGCCTGTTCATGAATGCTTTCCAAAACCTTTGCCTTTTTGAGCTAGAAAAGAAATCAGGATAACTTTTGAAAAGGTGTTTTTAGCAGTAGTGACAACACCAATTAATGAACACATAAAAAGAAGGCACAAACCAAAAGAGAAAAACTGACATAAGACGAATGGTTCGGAAATCAGGATAGACCACAGTCGCTGAAGTCGACATATCCGTTTGTCTGGTTCTCACACTTCCTCTAAGATGGAGATTCTCTTCATAGTCCAGGAGAAGAATGGATATTGATCAAACACAGGAGTGCAGTGATGCTGATTATTCATGCTGTATAAAGATTTTGCAGTTTCCAATAAATCAAGGGTGTGTGCAGAATCTGGTCCCTCTGCATCCTGCCACATATTATATAAATTATATAATCCACCCACCCTCCTCTCCAGCAAGGAATGAAGACACATTGATCTATGTTCTGCAGTCCTACTGAATTTAACTGCCAAAGTAGAACAGCTGTGGGGTTATTGTTCAGCCTATGACAGTTCAACTGATACATAAAGGATTGGTTATTATCACATGCACTATAGTTATTTATGTTAACTTAGAAAAAATCTTCAACCTTAATGACTAGGCTTGTTTGACTGATTTGTTGAAGATTCTGTTATAGTCAGTGATCTGTCAGTAGAAGACACTGGTGGAAATGTTTTTATTTATCATTTTTCTCCTACTACCCAGCAATCCCTTCAAATTCTGGGAATATTGATTCCTGATGGCCCACCCTTAGGCTAATGTCTACAAGGATTGTTAGAGAAGGATGGGGTTGAAATTCTTCCCTGCATCTTGCATTAGTGAGGGTGTTTCTGCACAAGGACCAATGTTGCCAATTGGTCCTGCAAAGCGGAAACGCTATTTTAAATAGTGCAATTTCGGTGTTACATATACCTGCTTTTTTAGTGGAATCCAGTAGCATTTCATTCATTTCCCACAGGTTTCCGGTCTTGCAAAATTTTTTCCTGTGCTTTGTTCCGCCCCTGGCTGTCAGTCAAACAAACAGCCAATGGGTGGTTGTTATCATGCTCCGGGAAAGCCCCTTTCCCTTTAAGAAAAGTTAAAAAAAAACACGTTGCAACGAATATGCCTTGATTCTCCCTAACGAACTGACCCATCTAGCTGGCAGCTGGCGTGTGAGCTGGCGAGTCATCGTTGCCACGCTCCCCCGAGTGAAATAAAAATCCCTCCCCTGCATGGGCGCAATTTTCGGCCGAAAATAAAGGGAACTTGGGGACGGGAATGGGGCTGTGTTGTGCTTAGGGACTTAGGGGAGCTTTAAAGCACTTCTGTGGAGGGACTGTAGCCGGAGAAGCCTCGCTGGGTGAATGAAGGCTCGCTGGTTTGTTGCTTTCTGCTCGCTCTGAGAAAAAAATGGTGATCGCTTTGCCGGAAGTTCGGAGGAGAGAGCCGGGGGAGGGACTTTGTTGGAACCGCAACAATGGGAACGCACAGGTCCTTTTCACTAGTGTTGCAGATTGTTTGCAAGAGTGTAGCGCTTTTCGGAGGGTGAATCCACTTTTCCCGATTTCCCTTTAAGCGCTACAACGAATTGCTTTTTGCAGGACTGTTTCAGGAGTGTGGCAGATTGTGTGCGAACTGCAAATTAGTAGCGTTTACAATTTTCAAGCCTTCTGCTACATTGAAGTCGTGCGGAATAGACCTGAGTATTGCACAAATTGAAGAGGGAAGAAATGGTTGATGGAGGGAAGGAAACCCTATGAAGATCTGAAAATCTTGTGACAATGGATCGCTGGATCCAATTTACTTGTATCTTATTTCTCTGAAAAGATCCCCAGGTGGCTCAGGACAATTAAAAGGAGGGAGAAAGCACAGAGACTGCAACCCAAAGATGACTATGTTAAATGTAAATAATATAAAATATAATTTGGAGCATCAAAAAAGATATAAATAAGAGAAAATTGGTATAGTTGTCTTCAGTTCATGTGCTACTTACAGCACAGTGAACCCACTGAATGGACAAGCTGTGACTCAGAGGAGAAATTTTCCCTTGACATGTAGAAGGTTGCAGCATCTCCTCAGCATCTCCAGGTAAAAGGATCAGGCAGCAGGTGATGTGAAAGACCTCCATGGGAGACCCTGGAGAGCTGCTGCCAGTCTGAGTGAACAATACTATGATGGTCTGATTCAGTACAAGGCAGCTTCATGTATGTTCATAGATATGTTCAAGTGCAAGGCTGTTCTTGTAGCAGGATCAGGTAACTGCTACAAGGCAGATTCAGGGCAGCTAATTATTTATTGTGTATTTATTATTTTTACCACAGCAAAAGGCTTTGAATTTTTGGCATCAGTCACCAAAAGACCAGGACTCTTGATGAATGAACTCTAAGGACTTGCGCAGCGAGCCTTGCTCAATTCTTTTCAGGTATCAACCAGAGGATGACAGACCTTCCAAGAGCTCAATCAGAGCCCTGAATGTTGATCCATGATACCTCCTTGGACCCATTTAGCTTTACTTTTTGCTTCCATCCACATCTACGGAGTGAAATTCTGAAATTGTACAGAACCTCCCATCCTGCCTCTCCTCTCTAGAATGTCTTTTGGATCAACATGGAATTGATTAGAAACAGAGTCCAAATTCCTTTTTAAAAGGAAAGAATTTGTTGAGTCTTAGAAATAAATTAGGTAATAGGGAATTAAGAGAATTTACCTTAACAATATGTTGGCTATTTAAAAAAATCTCACACATTCAGTTCACAATAACAATATCTCTACTTTTTTCTACACTTATCACCCCATCAGTCCTAGAGATGGGCATGAACCAGGAAAATGTGATTTGATTTACAGTTCGTTAGTATGCCTGGTTTATGAACCACAAACTGTCACAAGTTTTTAAGAGTGAAACAAACCTGTTTGGTTCATATCAAATTAGAGAACCCCAGTAGTTACAATTGGCAGAAAGCCCAGCAGAACCCAGTGCCACTGTCATTGCAAGCTTGAAAGAACTGCTCTCAAAGCACAGAATCACAAGAAATACAAAAGAAGCTAGAATTTTGCAAGCTCTGTGCAAAATAAAATTGGGAAGAGAACATAAGAAAGTGGGCAAATTGTTCATGTCTCTTGTCCATGTAAATTACCTTTTGGAAACTGACTGCAGTGTGCTTATCTGGGTTAATGGATTTGCCTGTTCTAGGCTTAAACATCCTAAACTGTTTTAAATGACATTCCACCCTTTCAGAGATCTGGCTGTCCTAAGATAGTTTGCTCTCAGTGGTAGGGTGGCCACATATATATAATCCCCCCCTCAAAAAAAAGCCTCCAGAGAAGGCAAAAAAGGGGGCAATAAGCTACATCGCCTTGCTGGAGTTAGTACAGTTTTGCAGGGCCTGTAAGATGGGACTCGTCTGACAGGCTTTTGGTTGGGTCCAAAGTTAGCATTATGCCCCCACCCACCCATAGATGCTCTGTGCTAGTGCCACTGCAGTTTTAACCTGACATTATTTAAATTAATTTTAAATCTTGATTTTATCTATTTTTTTTACTTTGTATTTCATATAATCTTGTATACCACCTTGAGCTGGCTTGCTGGGACGGTGGTCTAAAAATCTAATACATAAATAAGAAAATGTTCATATGATTACTGTAATTTAAATAGAAAAAAACAATTTACAGCACTACAGTGGCACCTCCCTAGAAGGGAGGGAGAGCAAAATCTAAGGGTTAAATAGCTCACAGCCATTCAACCTAACAGCTCAGTGAATCTGTCACACAGTTGTTAGTGCCATTTAACCCTTCTCAGGTGATCCTCACCTCCCCAGGCAATAGCCATGGCCATGAAAAAGGGGGGAACCAAACTTTCAAGACCAGTTTCTCTTAGAATCATAGAATCATAGAGTTGGAAGGGATCTCATGGATCATCTAGTCCAACCCCCTGCACCATGCAGGACACTCACAACCCTATCGCCCATTCACTGTAACCTGCCACCCCCTTAAGCCTTCACAGAATCAGCCTCTCTGTCAGATGGCTATCCAGCCTCTGTTTTAAAATTTCCAAAGACGGAGAATCCACCACATCCTGAGGAAGCCTGTTCCACCGAGAAGGTCTCTAAAGGTGGTTTCTAACCACACCAGAACAGGATCTCAGCAGTTGTCACAGCTATCTCCCTAATTAGACTGGGTAGGAAAATTCTCTTCTCACTAGAAAATCTATTCCCTTTCTTCAAGAGTCTTAACTACTTCCCAAACTTCCTTGCCAATTTCCCTCAGTTATCCTGCCTGTATTAAATTACTCTCAGTCAGGACAGAATTCTCAAACTGTCAGTACTTGACTCTTCTCAATTATAGCTGAAATCTGACTGAAGACTCCTCAGCACCCAGTTCAGAAGTCTTTCTCTGTTCAGATGATGCTAACCAGTCAGATCTTTTGGAACAACCTGTCCCTCAAAGCTTTCTGGTTCTGTGAAAAATAAACCCTCGAAAATCCTTTTAACATTTTAAAAATTTAGTCTGTCACACAACTCTATTCCTTTGTACTTTTTCTTTTTCAGTGTTGGACACTGAAAAACTTGAACCACAACAAAAAGGTGAGCCTCATCAGGGAGGTCATTCAATACCGAGGTCAACTATGAGTGAAAGATCAGTGAAGAAAGGTCCTGAATACCAGATTTTCTTTGAAGTTTCTGTGTGGAGTATCATGTTCCTGTTTTAGTCATACAGTTGTTTACTCCTTTTTCAAGAATCACAGTGATTAACTGAAAAGTTTAACAGTTAGATTCAAGTTCAAAAGCACCTAAGAGACCATCAAGAGTTTTATGGTATAAGCTCATTTCTGAAAAAGGGAGCTTTGACTCCTGAGAGTTTATACCCTGAAACTCTTGGTGGTCTCTAGGGCCCATTATGCACGGAGTGGAAGGTCCGCATTCAGGGTGGAATGGCGGGGGCTAAAATCACCAATTATGCACACTGCCGGCGGCAACCGGGTGCAGATTCAACATATGCCGCCGAAAAAGCTGCATTAGCGAGATGCAGAAGAAAGTGGAGCTTCCCGGGACCAGGCCGCAACCAGAAGCGGCTCCGGAGTAGCCGCGTGCATAATCGGATACTCTGGGTTTTGCCGCCATTGCGTTCCGTCCTGTGCGTAAGTGGTTTGCTTCACTTCCTCCTCCTCTGCGTTCTCCATGCCGCCATTTCAGCGGCCATGCATAATAGGCCTATGGGAAGACTGGACTTCAATCTGTTTTACTGCAGACCAACAGAGCTGCCTTCTGAAACTATCTGCAAAGTTTGAAACACTCTGAAATTATAATGGCTCCAGTAACTCCACGGGATTTTTGGAGGCTGTGACTCTGCTTAGGATAGCACTGCGGAATCCTTCAACAAATGAACCACACAGTTGTGCCACAATACTGACAGTGAAGTAGTTGCTGTGCAGTCCTAAGAAAAGTGACTGGCTTCTAAATACCTTGTACTCAGCATGGTTAGGAGAGTGTAACTCTGCTTAGGGTTGCACTATAATACAATGCCTTGTTCTAAGGTGTCAGAGTAGTCAATATAAAGGTAGATCCAACCATCCTCCAAGTAGCCTTCTTCCAATTTAAGTAGACTTTTCCCAACGTAAGTGGCTCTTCCTCCAGTTGAAGAGGCACTTGATATAAAGGAAGGGACTTTAAGTTGGAGGAAGGCTTCTAAACTGAGCCATAAGGAAGTGTGGTGTATACATATTTAAATATATAAGTATAATAAATGCCAGTGATATGGTGGGATAAGGTGATAGTCACACGATTATTTTACAACAATTTTGCAAGCTTAATCAAGATTATTATTTCCATGAAGATATGAATGGCCGAGTAAAAGCGGCTGCAGACTTACCTAAAGCTGCCATTGATGCGGTGGTGGGCAAGAAGGAGGATGCTCCATTGGTGGAACATTGGGGAAGGCGGAGACACGTGCGGTGCAGATGCGCCTTTATAAGGTGCCAAGTGCTCTGAGCCCAGCCTTCTCTCCCACAGCAGCAGAGCGAACAGCTTCCCACCTTGCCACCCTGTGTTATGGTGTTTATAAGAGCTGTATGGTTATGCTTCAGGTTGTGCTATGTGTGAAGCATTTCTTTGTCACAGCTGGCAGGGATAGGAAGGGGATGGAGCCTGTAAAGGGGACAGGGAGTCTGATTGGGGCAACAGACTCCCAGAAAATCATGCAGCCTCGGGAAAGAGGCACCACCCTGAGCAGAGCCAACTTGGCTGGTTGGCTCAAGGGGCTCGATGAGCTGGGTGACCTGGGGTGGGCTGAGGGAGGTCTACGCCACCCGAGGCACTCCAGGCATCCACTTTCCAGGCTAGAAACCCCCACAGTAAGGAGACCTGTGGGCCCAGTAGGATACTGGGGTGGGATCTCCAGGGTGCTGTGAGGGGCTTGGGTTATTATAGGTCCAAGGACCAGGATACAAGCTCCCTCTCCCCTTACTAGCCAACACATTTTTGAAATGTTATTGTTAATAAAGCTGTGGCCTGTTTTGCCAAAAAGTAACTGTGAGTGTCTCCTTCAGCCCAGAATGCCTGGGCTGAACAGGTTCACTTCACACATTGAATCAACAGGCTCACTTCACACATTGAATCAGCAGGTTCACTTCACACATTGAATTGTGGGTTCTCATACCATGTATCCAGTTCTCTGTACTCTCTTGTGTGCATCTTTCTTTTTGATCTCTTTTGTACTAATCATAGTTTATATAATATCTGACCAGGCAATCTGTGGTTAGTGTTTTCCCTGCAGACTGGAATCAGAAACTTCTAGATAATGACAGCAAAACCTACAAGGCTTGGGAGGACCTGAATTTCACAGTTCCTCTGCTCCGTGGCCCTTAATGACTTACCTAAATTCCCACTGTAGCCTCATGGAAGAGCTAATCTTGACAGTGGCTTCAGTTCTCCATTCCTTGTTTTTATGGAGATTCATTTCTAGAGTGTGCATATGTATATTTTTATAGTAATTTATGCCCTATTTTGGTGAATGGAATACATTGTTTATATATAAAGAGTATGATTTCTATCGAAGCACTAAAAATGCAAAATGAATTACAGGAAGTTTTCAGTTTGAGAAAATAAAATAGCAGTGAAGTCAAGAATCATGGGTGTCATTCACCCGAGGAATAAAACAGAAGTGGAAATTTTTCATGGCAAAATAGCATCATCCCCAGATTGTCTTGTTTATGCCCATTGGAGACTACAGTTCCATTAGAACTACCCTTCTATTTCAGTCATGACATTTTTATATTGAATTTCATTTCTGAATTTGCTCTGTTCTGATAGTTTTTGGTACATACAGAATAGAGGAAATGATCCAAAAAATTATTATTGCTGTGGGAGAATATATGCAATGTATTTCCCAGTCTGAACAAATTAACAGTAATTAAACATTTCTGCTTGGCAGGCGGTACACTCCTGGGAGATTCTCTGAAGCCTCGGGGGGTATTAAAGCACACAAGGCTGAAGGCCATAAATAAACTACCCAAGACGGGCAATAAAAATAATCCAAATATTCATAACCCCGGGGCGCCTGGCTGTTGTGATGAACTGGGAATCGATGAATAAATAATGAACACGACTGGATCAGCACCTTTCGTTTGGCTACTAAGCTGATCACACCAGGACAACCTTTCTGACAGCCAATCAAAGTGTTCCAACCCTGCTCTGTGGCTCCAAGGTAATTTCAGAAGGATCTTTTTTATTTTGCATTTAATTATCTATTATAGCGATCATCTTAGCTTAGGCAAATACTCTGTCTTTTTGCCATCCTTTATTTTTGCCATCTATGAATGTCTTGAGCAGTTTAATTATCTCATTTAAATCCTGCCCAATTCCCCAAGGAGCTCAATTGAGCATATATGGCGTTATGTCACTTTATCCATAGTTTAGGAGGGGGTTTAGGCCAAGTGACAGTGACTTGCATGAGATTACCCAGTGGCTAGCTGTGTATCTCATTGCTGCAATTAATTCAGGGTGGTGAGCATGGATTGCCTTCCTCCATTTTGTCCGTCGATCAACACAGAGATCTACAGTAGACTAAAAGATTGTGATTGATCTACTCAAGTGGGGATTAGTTCTGCCTTGTCTTCGTTGAACATTGTGACCACTACACCACACTGTTTCCCAGTGAACTTCATGATGCCAGGCTCTCTCAAACCATGTCCCCTATGTTTGCCCTTGGCTGGCCATACCGACATATTGTCTACTTCCTTCTCTCCTCAATATTGCAGAAAACTGGCTTTAAAAAGAAGAGGAGATACTATCGCAAAGAGCTAAGGTTTCATACCAATGTAAGATTCACACATTTATATACAGTACATCACTTGGCTTTTCAAAAATTTGGTCAGTTGTGATATAGTGGGCATATCACTTTAGGCCCAGATTTGGAACATTGTGCTAATTCTAAATGGTACTTGAGTTATTTAATGTTGTAAGGACACATGTTCATATTAGTAAAACAAGGTGATGTTCACACAGGGGTGGGGAATGGCATCTTGCTGTAGAAGCACCAGTCATTAGGACTGAAGCATGAGGGGAGAGCATTCACATGGCCCATCCCTGTGCTGCTGGCTGGTGTCACCACCCCTTCCCACCCCTTTCTGCTGTTCGGGTCAGTCCAAAGGTGCCAACTTGACAACAGTCTTGCCTCTCCCCCACCCCCAAGCCCAGAAACTCCCTTTCCTGCTAATAGCAGAGCCATGGTTCACAGCTGTAGTTGCCATCCTTCAGGTAGAGCCTGGATTCTTCTGAATTACAACTGAGCTCCAGACTACAGAGATTAATTCCCTTGGAGAAAGTGGCTACTTTGCAAGGATAGACTCAATGGCTTTGTGGCCTGTTGTGGTCCTGCCCCTCTCCAAACCACAACTTCCCCAGGCGCTACCCCCCAGATCTCCAGGTATTTCCCCACCCAGAACTGGCAACACTATGCAAACACACACACACACACACACACACACACCCTGCAAGATGTTTCTTCCTTTCAGCTTTTTTCCTTCCAGCATCTGCCTAACTTAACTCCACAGTATCCATGGAGAAGCTGATGGGCTTGTTAGGAGAAAATCAAGTGATTAAAATAGCAGGGAGGCAAAATCTTATCTCCTGTTGCTTGTGTGTTTTGTTTCGGTAAAAGAAAAAAAATACTCCTCCCCACTCCCACTTCAATTGTGAACAGATGAAATGGGGCATAATTATCCCCCCTCCACACACACACAACTGCTTTGAGGGAGTGAAAGATCTCCAGTCTCCCTAATCTTTCTAAATAAAGGATTTTATACCTTGCTTTTCCCTACCTTAAGGAGTCGGACCAGGTCCTACAGGGGCTTGAGTTTGCCAGGGCTTACCAAGATGATGTGGCTCATTCCAGCTCCTCGTGGGCTGACCATCTTGGTCATTTGGCCATAGTTTTGCAGCGCTTGGTGCAGGCAAGCCTCACGGCCAAGATTTCCAAGTGCCAGTTCGCCCATAAGAATGTGGAATTCCTGGGTCATGTCATTTGGAACAAATTAAAGCCCTGTCTGTTGGGATCTAAATTCCTGGTGGAGATAGATCACTCCCCACGAGCCTTCTTGCACCTGATGAAGGAGAAGAATACCTGGATCTTTCAATGAACCCTCAGCCGGCAAGATTTTCAGTTTGACATCAGGCACATTAAAGGGAGCTCAAATGCGGTTGCGGATGCCTTGTCTCATCTTAAACACTATTCTGTGCATTGTAAATAGGTATGCATTTTCCTTTCTGTTGTTTAGTAGTTGTTCCCAAGGCATTTGTAATCCCTAGTGACCACCTCTAGGGGGGCCTTTGAGGACGGGCCTGAGCTCACATTTACTTCCCCCAACACAAATGCAAACAGCCATAAATTGTCAAGCCTTCCCTGGATGGATTTGTGATAACATCAAATTGCCTAGTCTCATCCTGCCTGGGTCACAGCAAAGCAACACTGGGCCAAATGGTCAGAGCTACACATCTTTTCTATTACCCGGCTAAATTCAAATGAGTAGCCGTGTTTGTCTGAAGTAGCACAATAAAATCAGAGTCCAGTAGCACCTTTAAGACCAACAAATCCTTGAATAAATCTTTGCTGGTCTTAAAGGTGCTACTGGACTCTGATTTTATTACCTGGCTAAGACCCTCCAAAGATGCCTTGTGGGTTATAAATAGGGTTTCTTAGACCAGGAGCCTCATTCTCACAGGTCCTAATTTCCATCCAGAGGGACTCTGCTGGTGCATAAGGTACCTTCAAGGAGAACTAACCTGAACCTGGTCCGTCTTCCAGCTTTAGGGAGAGACGGTGATATACAGGGACTCCCTTTGCTTTCTGTCACACAGTATATCTGTACTGATTCTCTGGTTTCATGTATCTCTGGAATGTTTTTTAGAAGATCTTTCCCTTTTTCAACCCTTCGGCCTCAGTGTGTTTCTTGGCTCTCTGCAGTTGGTAGGACCCACCAAGATTTGAAGGGAGCTCCCTCCAAACCATCCTTACATGGATGAAAAAGGAAAAGGATCTGTTAAAAATGTTCCAGAGATACATGTTTTCCCTTCATATCTGATGAGTTCATATATTCCTAACTTTTCCACCTGATTCTCTCTGCGTCCTTTTCCTCTACTAATAAAGTTGGAACTCCCCTTTAGTCCCTCACCCCTAGTGGTGTGAAAACCGTACAATGTATAAATGAAGCCTTTGTATCTTTTCCCAAAGATGCTAAGCAACAGATACAAGTGAAGCATTTGCCTATTCCTGATATTCTCTGAGAAAAATTCCACTGTGTATATGGAAAGGGAATCTACATAGGTCAGTAAACTATAGCTGTAATTGGAGGAAGCATGGGTGCACTGAAATACTAATCAGGAATGACATTGTATGGTACAAACATAAGCTAAGCATTTTGGCTGGATGGTGGGCTTGTCAGTGCCCTTCCCACACACCAGTCTTTCTCAACCTTTTTACCATTGAGAAGCCCCTGAAACATTCTTCTTGGCATTAAGTTCTGTTGCTAATGTCTGATTTGTAACAACTCATTTATGCCTACAGGACTTCAAAAAATATAAATTTTCTAAAAGGTCTGGAAGCCTGTACTCTGAATACGTGAGAGAGGGGAGGTTCCAGTACTGAGCTTTACAGTGCAATCATAAATAGAATTACATCCTTCTTCGTTTATTGAAGTAAATGGGCTGCAAAATGTGTAACACTGGTAAGGATTGCATTTTTAGAATATCTATTGGATCTATGGTATTGAGAACCAGCATGGTATAGTGGTTAAAGAGCAGTGGACTCTAATCTGGAGAACCAAGTTTGATTCTCCACTCCTCCACGGGCAGCCACCTAGGTGACCTTGGACCAATCACAGTTCTCTTATAGCTGTTCTTACAGAGAAGTTCTCTTAGAACTCTCTCAGTCCCACCCACCTCACATGGTGTCTGTGAGTCTCACCTACCTAACAGGGTGTCTACCTCACAGGGGCAAGAAAGGGAAGGGTCTTTGTAAGCCACTTGGGGAAACCTTTGGGTAGTGAAAAGTGGGATATAAAAAACCCAGCTCTCCTCTGATCCTGTGTACTTCATGGACTGCCATGAAAACAAGAAAGGTAGGAGGAACTGACTTTCTGAAATTAAAAATGTATGATTTCCATCCCTTTCAGTTCTCTTCTTTTTTCAGCATTCGTATAAAGAGGTTTTTTGTTAAGCATAACCCTATAAAACCTTTATTTGTTCCATTTACATAATAAGGGCATTATCAGACATTCAGCCATTAATGCATGCTGTCCTTTCAAATAGTGGTTTGCATAATTGGTACATCTCCACCCCCCCCCCCCTACCCAGCTCAGATACAATGAGAGTGGTGGGAGCAGGTTAGGACTCCAGGGACTTCTGAATTCCAAACAAATATGTTTAAGTTTACATAACTACAGCATGAATTCCAAGGGTGGGGGAGGAGGAGAGAGACTTTTGCGCCTGACATGTCAGAATAAATATCTGACCACATTTCAGTGCTTTCAGAGCAACATTTCAGTGTGCATAGTCAGCAGGAGAACCTTGTTAGAACTTTAACTCAACTTGTTTCATGCCTAGCAGTAGCCCAGCACAACTTGAAGGGCTGGCTTTTTATACCTCACTTCCCCCTACCTGAAGGAGTCCCAAAGGGGCTTACAAACAACCTTCCCTTCCTCGCCCCACAACAGACATCCTATGAGATAGGTGGGGCTGAGAGAGCTCTGTGACTAGCCCAAGGGCACCCAGTTGACTGGATGTGGAGCAGGGGAGTGGGGAATCAAGCCCGGTTTTGTAACCATCACACTATGCTAGCTGGAAGAGCATGGGCTGTAGCTACAGTCACAGCTCCTGCAGGCTGACACCACGGTGCCATCTGAGTGAGGTCCATGTGGGCAGGACCGTTAAGGCTAGTAGGATTTCTAAAATGGTGGCTGTTGCAATCATGTTTCTCATATAGATTCCATGCAAGTGCTGACCTGGCAGAAGGGCTAGGAGCAGCCAGTCTTGAAAGGTGTTACAGCATTAACTGTATCCCACTGTGAATCGTATTGGTCAGACCCCACCTGGAGTACTGCGTGCAGTTCTGGAGGCCTCACTTCAAAACGGACATGGACAAAATTGAGAGGGTGCAGAGGAGAGTGGCAAGAATGATCTGGGGCTTGGGGATTAAGTCCTATGAGGAAAGGCTGAGGGACTTGGGAATCTTCAGCCTGGAGAAGAGAAGGTTGAGAGGAGACATGATAGCCCTCTTTAAGTATCTGAAAGGTTGTCATTTAGAGGAGGGCAGGGAAAGGTTCCTGTTGGCAGCAGAGGATAGAACCCACAGTAATGGGTTTAAACTGCATGGAGAACAGTTATTAGCTAGATATCAGGAAAAAAATATTTTCACAGTTGGAGTTCAGCAGTGGAATCAACTGCCTAAGGAGGTGCTGAGCTCCCTGTCACTGGCAGTCTTCAAGCTGTGGTTGGATAGACACTTATCCTGGATGCTTTAGGCTGATCGTGCATTGAGCAGGGGGTTGGACTAGATGGCCTGTCTGGCATCTTCCATCTGTATGATTCTGTGGTTCATTAGCATAAAGATCTGGAGACAAGAAGAGAAACATATCTGTAACGCCTAAAAAGAAAGCCAGTTTTCTGTTTGTATTCAGATGCAAATTACGTTGTGTGGAGAACTGGTGTTTGATCACTTTGAAGCATCAGGCACCAACTCACTAAATGAGTTGCACATTCTTCTTGCAGCATTCTTTCCATGAGTTCCGCAGGGCCTGCAAAATGGTCTGCCAGGTCTATAGTTGAGGCTGGGGCAGTGGGTGAAGATCCATGGCGCCCCTCTGGTGTTAAGCTGATTACGTTGTCCCTCCTCCTCCTCTCTAGAGGTAGGGGTAGGGGTTGGGGGTAGAGCGGGGGGGTCTACACCATGTTGTTGGGTTGTTGGTCTACTGTATTTGTATTTTTGTCCATTTTAATAGGGAGTTTAATTGGACATCTGTAACCCACCACAAGCCTTCTTGAGACTGGTGGGTAATACATTAAATAGTAATAGTAATAGTAATAGTAATAGTAATAGTAATAGTAATAGTAATTGTAATAGTAATAGTAATAGTAATAGTAATAGTAATAGTAGTACAGTTCTCCTGCATGACATATTACCCATTCACGAGTAATGGTTAGCAGTGCCAGCCTCCAGCTGGAACCTGGGACTCCCCCAGAATCACACATCACCTCCAGACTATAGAGGTCAGTTCCCAGGGAGGAAATAAGAACCTTTGGAGGGTCGTCTCTAGAAAATAGAAACTTTGGAGGGTCGCATTGTACCCTACTGAAGTCACCCAAACTACATGTAACATTTTTTCTATTTTAATCTATCCTTTCTCTGCCTGAAAAATTAGCAGCCAGGGTTGCTTTGCAAAGGGGAGAACAGTGTGGGGAAACTGGGGACCTTTAACCTTTTTCTTTGTCATTTTCTTGCTCTAAAAGGCTCTCTCTTCTTACCCTTTCATGGGTTCAAACGAGGGGCCACATGTTTTTCTTCCAGACCTTCCACCCATTTGAAATGTTGTTCTGCTTTTCAAAGCCAGCACCTTTTGGAGTCTTCAGGGCGGGGTGGGAGATCTCAAGCAATGCCTCCCACTCAAATATGCTTGCAAAATTCAGATTTTATCATTTCTTTTGCAGCTGATACAACCCATATTTCTTACATCTTCCTTGGCTCTGCACTGATTCTTCCCTAATGCAGGCGAGGCCAAGGCAACGTTTCTAAGCTCGGAAAAAAAACCGAATAGGATTATGGCTGCAGCGGCTGAGAGCGTGCTAGAGGAAAGGGGAGATAGAATTCTTCTGCTCTCAGGGCTGAAATGGGCTGTGCCTGAAAGAGCGAATTGTCAAAACCAGACACATCATGCTCTGTCTTTTGGCAGATGAGATATGTCACCTCGTAGATGTAGGGGTATTGTTAAACTGACTGTCAGTACTGAAGCGGCCACCGAACGCGAACTTGTCGGATGCTTTTCTGACAAATGCATCTATTCCCCCCCCCCCCGTCTGCCCACAAACCGGAGCACAGGCGAGCCTTCCAATAGCTTTTATCAGGACCGAGATAAAATAAGCTGTTATCCCAAAGAAGCCGGGCTTAAAGGGCTATCTGCTCACTAAATGGAGGCCTAAGGTAAATCCTCTCATTTTGTAATATGGGCAGCTTTAGAGGGCTAATGCGATAGCTTCCTGCTCATCTCTGAGTCACTGTAGAAGGTTCGGTTTCTACTAACTGAATTTGGGGGAAGAGTGATGTGCGTTTCCTCCCATTAAGAAGTCAGGAGGGCCATGACAAACATTAGTCAACCCCATGGTTTGGCAAGGTTTGGTGGGGAAGAAGCCCCCTTCCCCGCTCCAAAAAAGGGTGGGATTGCTACTCTAGGAAATTGATCCTACATTGTTGTTGTGTCCGACCCATCGCGACCCAATGGACAATGATCCTCCAGGCCTTCCTGTCCTCTACCATTCCCCGGAGTCCATTTACGTTTGCACCGACTGCTTCAGTGACTCCATCCAGCCACCTCATTCTCTGTCGTCCCCTTCTTCTTTTGCCCTCGATGGCTCCCAGGACTAGGCTCTTCTCCAGGGAGTCCTTCCTTCTCATGAGGTGGCCAAAGTATTTGAGTTTCTTGATCCTACATAGCTGAGGGTAAATGTGTATTAGGAACGTTGTTGGGAAACGGCAGGGGGCCAATACCCGCTTAGCACTGCCAATCTCCAGATGGGGCCTGGAGATCTCCCACTGTTACAACTGACCTCCAGCCGATTCCCTTGGATAAAATGCCTACTTTGGAAGGTGGACTTTCCTGCTGAGGTTCCTCCCCTTCTCTCACCTCATCCTCCCCAGGCTCCAGCCAGACCTGGCAATTATATGAATGGCTGTGTCCAAACCCCTTTAAATGAGTCAGCAGAACCCTGGCTGCACAGCGTCCAAAGCACAGCAGTCTGAAGAGTGTCATCTGTCAGACAAAACTTATTTTCAGTGCTCTGATATAATCAGCCATCATATTATTTCTCTACATTGGAGAAAAATCTTCTCCTGCATCCCGAAAAAGCTGGAATGTGTATTTTCCAAGGGAGAATTGCTATCGCTGCCCAGCAACATTTTAAAGAGACAAGCAAGGTTTTTGTATTGCTTTTGACAGTACTACATTTTAATTTTCTGAACCGCAAAGAACAGCATGTGCTCAGCCCCAACACTGGAAATATCTACATGGGACTGGCTGATTTCTCTGAAACCCAAAGACAGAGGGCACCAAAGGGAGAGCTCGTTCACAGGCAGCTGTTGGTATCAGGTCTGACGCCATGACGTGTGTATTGCTTCATGCTGGAACCGAACATCTGGGAGCCCCAGGGAATGCCATATCCCCCAGTGAAGCTCTGTCTACCGCTCCAGCTGTTGAGCTCCAGAAGAAAAAGACTGCCAGAGAGCCCTGTTTGACTGAGCAGCATCTTCCAAAGTTAGGAGGGTGGCAACCGGGAACAGGATTTTCTCTGTGGTGATCCCTGGCAGAGGAAGGCTTGTGTGGTTCCAGCTCTTTCTCTTTTTTCTCTCTTTTTAAATTTCCCCAGATGTTGTGGACTTGGTGCTTCTTGGTGCTCTTACAGTTTTTAAAATCGGAATTTGTTTAAAACAGCATTTAGCCAGAACATAACTTACATACATAATTAATAAAATAAAAACATTTAAGAAGTATAAAAACAGTGTAAATAGACTGAAGTTAAGTTTTAAATAATGGAAACCCTGTTGTTGATCTTTGGGTGTGATTTTTTTTTTTAAATCAAGGAAACCCCCTCCCCCCATTTATTCTGTTTTTAAATGGGGCAAGGCCTCCCTGAAATATCTTTAAAGGGAGGTGTGATTACCAGGCATGGTCAAAAGGGAGTGGGTTGATTGAGTGATACCTAGCCTTTCTCTCCCATGGGAACCCAAAGCAGCTTACATCGTTTTCCTCTCCTCCAGTTTATCCTTACAACAACCCTGTGAGGTAGGTCAGGCTGAGAGAGTTTGACTAGCCCCAGGGAAGCCAGTAGCTTCCATGGCTTGAGTTGGGATCTGAACCTCGGCCTTCTAGATATTAATTCAACACTCTTAGCCCCTTAGCCTCCACTGGCTTTCTGAACTGGGTCTGGTCAGCCCCTGAATGGGAGACTGGGATCCTTATGTGTGCTATTCTAAGTAATAACCATCCATTTTCAAAATGAATATACAGTTGGGACAATGAAAATTCTTGTTATTGTTGTTAGTTAGGAAGTCATGTCCGACCCATCGCGACCCCATGGACAATGATCCTCCAGGCCTTCTTGTCCTCTACCATTCCCTGGAGTCCATTTAAGTTTGCACCTACTGCTTCAGTGACTCCATCCAGCCACCTCATTCTCTGTCATCCCCTTTTTCTTTTGCCCTCGATCGCTCCCAGCATTAGGCTCTTCTCCAGGGAGTCCTTCCTTCTCATGAAGTGGCCAAAGTATTTGAGTTTCATCTTCAGGATCTGGCCTTCTAAGGAGCATTCAGGGCTGATCTCTAGGACTGACCGGTTTGTTCGCCTTACAGTCCAAGGGGCTCGCAAGAGTCTTCTTAAGAGAAAATTCTTATGGCTGTACAAATATGGTTAAGCCCATCCTTTCATTGTCACGTTGCTCTTTTGTTAATGTTTCTCCTCTTCCTATTCATATTAGACGAGCTAGATTTCAACAAAAGCAAGATGGCGTCTGCCCAGTCAAATCCTGTTGCACTGACCTTTTAGAGTTCTTTGGAAGTCTCAATAAACATTGTTTATTTGGATTGTCAGAAGATTTTTTGATGAAATCCCTCACCAAAGATTTCTGAGCAAATGTCAGAGTCATGGGATAGTAGCAGAATGCTTCAATGAAAATGTTGACCCATTGCGCCATGAAAAAGGTAAATTTAATTCTGGCCATAATAATAATAATAATAATAATAATAATAATAATAATAATAATAATAATAATAATAATAATAGGAATAATAGTTTGTTTTTATATTCCACTTTTCACTACCTGAAGGAGTCTCAAAGCGGCTTGTAATCCTACCCTTCATCTCCCCACTGAGAGAGCTCCGAGAGGTCACCCAGCAGGCTGCATGTGGAGGAGAAGTGGGGAATCGAACCTGGTTCTCTGGATTAGAGGGTGCTGCCCTGAACCACTATATCAAGCTGGCTCTCAAAACAATATTTCTTGAAACAGAAGGTCTGTTTTTATTGGGGGGAGGGGTTGTTCATGAGTGTTCGACTGTTTGTTTAAGGCATTTATACGCATTTTCTCAATCATTTCAGGCGATTCCATCTCCCCCCTTTTCACAGCCTAGGAAGTCTTCACATGTGTTTAATGCACCTTTATGTACTTTTTGCCCATGTCCCAGGCACGACAAAGCAGAACGCTAACAAAGGGAAACAAATGCCTCCCAGAGGGTTAATTTTTGATGACTCCACAGAACAAAATGCTGGAACATGCTACAGCCTCAAGGAAAAGAAGCTGTGCAATACCGGAACTTCTCTTACTCACCTTCCCAACCCTGGAAAATTGACGCCTTCTTTTTCCTTTCCAGTATCCTTCTTTTCCTTATCCTTTGCTGCTTATTCCCCGCCCCCCACAAAACATATTTCAACCAGAACATGTTATATGTATTGGCATAGCATTATAAAGTCCCTCCCCCAGCTGTCTTCTATATCTCGATCCAAAACTTCTTTCCCACCAATATTCTTTTCTCTTTCACCGACCCCCAGTCATAATTATCACTTAAATGTCCGGGATGCTTTGGGCTGCCAACCAAGATGCAGGGCAGAGGGGGCGTATCAGAATTGGAAAGCACTTCTCCTGCTATGAATTGCCAAGTTCAAAGCCTGTGCTTTATCCATGGGAAGCTCCTCTTTTGTTCATGCAAATTAAGAAGTGCCATGCATAAACCAAATCTGGAAAGGTTATGGAGGGAGGCAAAGTGCGGCAAGCATTTTTTTTTTTTTTACAGCTGGCTCCCAGGGGGAAATGAACTGAACTCCATTTATGTTGGTGTAAAATCCTCCCAAAACAAATGCCTCTATAAACAGTTTGGTGTTCTATTCTGCCAGTGGAATCAATCTTCCAGATGGTAGTAAACAGGAGCAGTTAAGAGAATACTTGCCTGGGGATCAGGATAGGGAAGGATCTGAACATAAACCTGTCATATAGAACCAGAAAATCCTATTCTTCAATCCAGCTAAGAAAATCCATCTACTAAGAAGATCCACGTGTGTTCGGCTTTGTGTGAATAAATCAATGGTACGTAACATTGCCAGCTCCAGATTAGAAACAGGGGTGGGCACAAACCGGCTCATGAACTAAAGTTTGTGATGAATTTTAGTTGGTTCGTGGTAGACCAAGTGGCATGAACTTTCCATGAACTTTCAAGCTGTTTGTGAAGTTCATACCACTTTGTGAATGGATAGGTTTCCAGACAGATTCAAATCTAAATGCTTTCCATGCTTCAAAGCAAGGGAGAGGTGGAACTTGGAGGGTGTGTAAAGGAGTACCTGGGAGATGTCTCGACCTTGCACAGAATCCATGCTGTCCCCCTGAATCTCCTGATCCTGTGCAAACTAGAGACACTCAATTCATAGACAGTTTACGCACTGGAGGTTTCATGCCAAGCTGCAGGCTAGAGTTTGAGTTGTGGCAGACTGCCCCACCTCTTCCTGCACCCACATGGGGGAGCATTTGGCCCGGTGCGCCTCATCTGCCCCCGATTTGTGCTCCTGCATGGGAGCTAGGGCAGTGAAGTTCCCAGTGCATAAACGGTCATAGTGGTTTTCTGGTTGATTCTCCTCTACTTGCCCTCCAAGTTTGACGAGGATTGGATTTATGGGGTCTGAGTTAGACTCCCCCCCCCCCAAAAAAAGGAAAGTACTTTCTGGAGACAAAACTTCAGCCACTCTCCTGTGACAATAGTGTTCAGACAAAGTGCTGCCCTGGTCATAGGAAGTCTTGCTGACATCATCTGTGATCTGCTGGTCCAAGCTGTGTGTGAGTACATCCACGAAAAAGGTCAGGGTGGTTAATTATGCCATCTCCAGATATATTATATGAACCAGACCCAGAAACTGAATTAACAGTTATTCAGAGGAGAGTGGAAAAATATATAATAGCAATATTATATATTCCAAACCAGCAGTGAAATAAATTTTAGACACAAAACGTATTTGTCTTTAGTACAGTGAGGGGTGGTATAAAAGCCAAACAAACAAACAGTACAGTGCCATTCACTTCCATGGTGTCTCCTCCAGAGTACATGGATTGTAGATTACATCCAATGTGAACTAAATTTGATAGCAGCAAAATAAGAGAGTCCACGCTGCTTTATGATTCCCAGGAGTTACACATTTATTAAGTTACACCAACATAAATAAAATGTGAAAGATTTAATAATTGCAATGCTTTGGCATGTAGCCTTCCTCAAAGCATTAACCTTTTAAGCTAATTTATGAGCCTTTTAACCCACTCAATCATTTGCCTCTGGAAGCGATAAAGATATGCGGATTTCTCACCCCCTTTTTCGGTTTGGTAAACAGGACCAGCTTCCTCCTGAGGAATGTACAATTGGGAAAATTCTTCTAAAATATAGACTTTATTTAATCCCTAGGAGGTTTTGGAACTGCTGTATCTCCTGGGGCAGAGCATTAGAGAAATGCATTCATACATGTTTCATAAACACATTAATAGAGGCAGCTTTCTGATCATCCTCAGTACCAGGGACTATGTAGTGCATTGAATTAAGGTGAAGTCTTGCATTTATTTGTATTACCTTATGGACTTTGCAACTGTGAACCTTCCAAACTGTATTTGTAGTGCTGAATTTATACATGTCTACATGCACAATTCATATCCCTCTCCCATAACGGTATGCCTGGGCGGACTGACATAGCCCATTTATTTGGCCCTTGGCCATCTGCACCAACTGCTATTACAAAGGGAATCCACGTTTACTTGCATGTATCAACCTTGCTTTTCTTGTTCCTGTTTTCCATAGTGCATGACTTGCAATGCATTCGGAGGGAGGGGGTCAACAGGTTTCATGCATTTTTGTTCCTTTATCGTTCAGGAAATTTACTCTGTCCTGAATAATATCCCTGTTTAACTTTTGATTTGACTAAGCCAGTTTCTAAAACTAATTGCACCATTGGAGTACATGCACAGCTCTCCGTTTCTTCCATTCATTTACAGCGTTTTCCTTTTTTATATTAGGGATGTGCCGGTGGCACCGAGGAAGATGCTGCAAAAAGCAACCTTGACTTGATTATACTTGTGATTGCATAAAGATTCTTGTGGTGCTCTGTTTTAGCAGGTAGGAAGTCAAAGTTGCATGGATGCTTCACTCAATCATCACATTACATCCAATGGGACAGGTGTCAGCTGTCCATTTCCATATTTTATTGTGTTTTCAGATTTTAGTGTTTCCTTTTTTTTTACATGTAGGTGCGCACCGTTTTGTCTTGATGAACGGCCTTGAGCCTCTGAGAAGAGGGAGACAAATATTTTAAGATAAGCAACAACAAATCATTTCCCCTCCAAAAATAGTTTGCAATCTTAATCTGAAGTATTATTAGAAAAGAACAGGTATGACTGATGAGTATGACATTATAATCAGCATGAATTAAGGAAGCCAAAGCACGCATCCTTTTTTTTTTTTAAGTATATGGAGGGGAACAACCTAACTGGACACTCAATAAGCACTCAACCATTAGATGTGCAAAGTAGCTATTGATTTCATCCCTGGAATTGTGGGTCTAGTCACAAACAACTTCTCTTCCTTAACTGTGCATCTGTTGGAGCATCCCACCAGATGCTCCTTGGGTGTTTTCGTCAGCAATATGTTAATGAAAAGGTATTAGCATAAAACACTCTAACAGGTGCTGTTTGAAGCAACAGGTGTAACATTAGCCATTACAGTATACGCCTGAGGGATCGGAATAGTACCACCGACTTTTATGGTGGAAGCGCCAAAGAAGCAGCAGAGCTTCAGCAGGTGCTAAATGTCTGTGAGGCGTCACCCTTGGATGCAATGAAGATAAATTAGGGGCTGCGCATTTCCTCCAACTTTCCATGCAATTACAGAAATATCTTTAATTGAATAAATAGAATGGAGGTACATCCTAGTTATTACTGTTTGGGGCCTCATTCAGGAGCTAGGTTTTCCATGCATCTATCCAATTTATTTATTTATTTTTGTTCCTTTCTAGAGAGATGTGCAGGATTCAGAGTGAGGTTGTTATTCCGATCACACCTAAAAGGTGTCAATTCCACTGAGCTCAACAGAGATTACCTCTGGTAAACAGGAGTACAATCATAGTGCAAGGCTGATACACATTTTTATTGGTGTTATGCTAGTTTGTCTGTTTCCCTCCCTCAAATGCCTAGGATTGTACTTCAGAGAAGGTACTGAGAATTTCTTGGCAGATGTTTGCTGATAGCAAGCACAAATAAGAAGGTTTGTTGGGCTCGCATACCTCATCCATGCTCCCCTCACTCAGCTTCCAGATATGGGAAGCCTTCAGTCAAGCTCCAGTTTGCTCTCTGGTCTGAACACAGACACATGGGGTTTGTTTTCTCCTCACAAACTGGCAGACAAGAGCTCCGATATCAAGATGCTTTCAATTAGTCTATGTGAGGGGAGGAGGCGAAGAGTGTAGCTTGACCACAGAATCCTGCCTATAATCTGCTTGGACCAAAGGATTTCTACCTGCATAGTGTGGTTTACCCACCTCCCCTCTCATATGAAAGCCCCAAATGCCCCCTACTCTAGGGGAATACGGGATATCCAGGAATAGCCCAGGAGGAGAAGCAGGCCTGCTGGAAGAGGGCACTTGGCAAACAAATCACCTCTGCTTCTGTCTGTGGAACTTCTGGTGAGCAAAACAAATGATTTGTGTCTATGCCTGTTTGTGATGACACACGTTTTGATGCTGAATGTGGCCCTTGTTTAGAGTTGGTTGGAGTCCCCTGCTTAACCACAATACTTAAGGTTCTGACTCCAGATGCTAGCAATGTGCAAAGGTGAACATTATTCTTCTTATTATTAAATTTATTTCCTGCCACTCTCAGAACTGGCTCGTGGCGAGTTAGAATTGTCCTTAACCAAAACCCCAGTAAAAGTCCCATTAAAAAATACAGGACATAAAACATGACAAGCAGCAATGAAAAACATGGCAGTATTACATCATCTCCCCTCCCACTCCAAGACATCTAATAATGGAGTGGGAATAACCCATGGCCTAATGATGCCTAGCACCAGCGGGAGCCTGGACCTGATCTTCCTTACCGTCCTGGTCTCAACCATAGACCTGGTGGAAGAGCTCTGTTTCACAGGCCCTGCGGAATGCCAGCAGCTCCCGGAAGGCCTGCAGCTCGACCAGGAGCTTATTCCACCAGGTAGGGGTGGAATGGCCCTGGCCCTGGTTGAGACCAGGCATGCTTCTCTAGGGCTGGGAATGACCAACAAGTAGGTACCCGCAGAGTAGGTGGTCCCTCAGGTATGTGGGTCCCAGACCGTGAAGGGCCTTAAAAGTCAAAACCAAAACTTTGAACCAGATTCGGGCAGCAACTCTCAACCAATGCAGCTGCCTCAGCACAGGCTGGATATGGGCCCTCCAAGATGTTCCTATGAGGACCCTAGCAGACACATTTTGTACCAGCTGCAATCTCCGAGTCAGGGACAAGGGAAGGCCAACGTAGAGCTAGTTATAGAAATCTATTCTGGAGGTGACTGTTGCATGGATCACCGTGACCAGCAGAGGACAGGTAGGGCACTAGTAGCCGTGCCTGGTGAAGAAGGAAAAATACATGGCCAGCTACCCTCCTGACGGTTAGTGAGGCATCATGGTCACTCTCCAATTCCTGGCCTGAGACATGGTCGTGAGTTGTGCCCCTGCCAGAGTGGATAAACACACTTCCTGGCCTGCTCCCCTATTTCCCAAACATAGGACCTCCATCTTGCAGGGGTTGAGTTTCAGATGACTCTTCTCACGTTCTGAAAAATTCAAAGTTATAGTTCCAATTCAGGTGTTGAGAATTCTGGGTTGCATCCCTTAGAATCATAGAGTTGGAATGGGCCATACAAGCCATCTAGTCCAACCCCTGTTCAATGCAGGAGATCAGCTTAAAGCATCCATGAGAAGTAACTGACCAGCTGCTACTTAAAGACTGCTGAACTACTCAAACTGAATGTCCCCCACCTCCAATATCTAGCCAGTACATGTAGTTTAAATCCATTACTGAGGGTGGTATCCTGTGTCGCTCACAGGAACCGTTCCCTGCCCTCCTCCAAGTGACAACCTTTTAATGACTTAAAGAGAGTGGCCATGTCCCCTCTCAACCTTTCAATTGCCTTTCAATATTGTCATCCCCAGCCCATTTTGAACTGCTTCTGACCAGATCCTCTGTCAGGGAAAATGGTGGCCACCTTAGGACACAGTCACACAATTGCTGGGGTTTTCACTTGACATTGTTTGTGGCTGGCTGCCTCACAACAGCCTCACACAGAAATGCAGTGTCTGAACCTTTTCCTGGCAAGGAAATAAATTGTGGAAAGCCCTCCCAAGGTCTTATGAACACAAAAGTAGGATTGGAGGACGAGATGACACAACTTTAGTTAGCCTTCCCTTTGAAATATTTTTGAGGAGCCTGGAATGGAAGATCTGTGCTACTCAGAAAGTAATTGCTTTGTTTTCTTTGGGGGATTAAAGCATGTCTTCAAATAGTTATCTCACTTAGGGGGCTCCAGATAATTAGACCTCATTTCCGACCATGTTCCTGTGTGAATTGTTTCAACCAGTATGTTTAGTAAGCTTTATGAGGAATCAAGTTTTATGAGGTTCGTAAGTGACTTAAATACATTTATTGCTTTCTGTGCAGTATGCTTATTGTAGCTATCAAGCATGTGTCTGTCTACAGGGAGGGCAATGATAACAAGATGGTGCCTGCCTTGGGATTAACCTCTTTGTTATTACTGCAAAAAACAAAAAAAACCAGGAATGCGTTTGTGAAGCATTCTGAAGATGTAGAGGACATAATTGTGTTCCTTTTCTCCATCGATGCATCTATCGGCATAATTATTTCATCAGCCTGATTAGATGCAATTAATTTAAAAGCTGTTTAGTACTCTGTGATGAAATCAAATTTGTTCTGTTAAAAATAATTCTCTGCACTGATGCCATATTAGAATGTAATGCTGTCTTGTGAGCATTCTGTAGCATTCAGAATAGGAGTGAGTTTTGGCTTCCGGGCTATATTTCTGCATCACTTTTGGGCTGTCATGCATCTCTCCTAGCCTAAGGGCTGGTTGCATTTATTCATCCCTTCTGTCCGGTCCCCCTAGGCACTAATCCATTAGTGTCCTATATCTCTAGCATGCCAATATCAGTATCCCTCAGGGACAAGGAGGTGAGAGGAACCCAAACACTAATGATAATGCATTGATCTTCAACATCTGTGCAGGGTTTTCAGTGACAACCACAGGTAGACAAATCAACTGGTATAGTAAGACAGGACTTGACATACCTGGACGTCTAACTTGCTTTCAAATCCATACTTGCTATCACCTTATCCCTTTGAACAACAGGGAGAACAACTTTGGCGCTGAGCCCCAAGGCTGAGCAAACACAGTCCAAATAGCTACATCAAGTTCAAAAAGGTGCCCTAATTGGCAGTAACAGAATGGAGTACATGCCTGAAGCCAGAATCTGGGAGATGTGCCTGAAGTCATTAATTTCCTAGAGGTCTTCCCTAATAAGAGCTGTCATGCTGTCAAGCAAGAGTCCTCTTTTCCCTCTGGGGGCTGCATCCATCTGTTAGCCTGTTCAATGGTAGCTTCCCATGGCCATCACAAGAGCTTGCTGAACTGGCTAAGAAACATGTTCAACCAGCACTAATTCCTTGCTGTGATTCAGGACTAATTTAACGTATCTGTAAATGCCACAGAACTACCTTTCCCCCACTCCTGACAAGGCTCTGGAATGGCTGTCGGCATGCCAAAGCAAAGTGATTACTTTAGTCTGCACAATGGTTGCCAATGTGCTAACTGTGATCATGGGTTGGACCTCAAGGTTCTGTTCTATTGGTGCAACAGCATCTCCTTCAACAGAATGATTTTTTT
Organism: Paroedura picta; assembly: GCF_049243985.1. Taxonomy (NCBI): domain Eukaryota; kingdom Metazoa; phylum Chordata; class Lepidosauria; order Squamata; family Gekkonidae; genus Paroedura; species Paroedura picta. The sequence goes on along the minus strand of NC_135375.1, from coordinate 90,015,869 downwards.
TCTGTGTCTGAGTATGTATGTGGGGTGGGGGAGGAATTTTTGATGATTTCCCCTTCTTGCTGTCAAGCCACATCTGCCTTATGGCAGGGGTGGTCAAATTGGTACTCCAGATAAACATGGACTATAATTCCAGAACTGAAGCCCATGGACATCTGTGGAGCCACAGTTTGGCCACCCCTTCCCTGTAACATTATCAAGGCAAGAGAAAACAGAGGAGTTTTCCATTGCCTGCCTCTACATCTCAACGCTGAATTTCCTTGGTGGTCTCCCATCCCATGACTGACCAGAACTGACCTAAGATCTGAGAATGGGGGAGCTTGGGACACCACCTTTGCTGCTGATTCCTTGTTTGCATCCTGTGCTGTAAGAGCTTGGATGAGCTCCCTTCATCATTAGATGCCATATGGTGCTTGCCAGTTATTCCCTACCTAAAATCAAAACAAACACATTAACCTGCCCTGATGCTGTCATCTAGCAAGGGCCCAGCTAGTTCTACGGCCAGTCCTAATTAACTAGCCATTAACAAACAACAGTGGACCCCTCCAAATCCCTGCTTGATCCAAATGCCTATATTACCCAACTTTGGTATGGAAGGACAGTTAGCTGGAAGAAGAATGCCTTAGAAAGAAGGAGTGCCCTGAAATAGTGGCTCCATTGGCCCTTTCCTTTTGGGCCATAGGGCATGAAGCACTTTTCAAATATGCACTCCTGCCTGGGGTGAGAACAAAGCATGGGGGAAACCCCATGCTAAAGGGGATACTGGTGACACCATTCAATTATGTTCAAGACATTGAGTTGTATATCCTGTTTGTCATGTCCCTGTGCCCTTAACAGCAGGCTGGCATGCAATGGAACTACATGTTATCCAGTCCTTCTGTCTCAGCTTAACCCACAGAACAAAGGACAAAATGGAGGAAGAGATGTATTCTGCTCTGAGCTTTTTAGTGGAAAGGAAGGATAAAAATGTAACAGAGAAATAAAGTTGGATGGCAGTGAAAATGACATTCCTGTGTTGATATATTGGTTGAGTTCAGACATAATGCAAAACCGTGGTTTAGAATTATGGCTATTATGATCACAAGTGCATGACACTCCATTAACTGTGCCTCTATCAAACCGGGACACAGAACTGTGATTTGAAATTGATGTATTAACCACTGTTAGTTGTAACTATGGCTTTGCACAATGTGAGAACATAAGACATCTTGGCTTATTCTCTTGGTACTGTTGGTTACAGGAACACAGGCCAAAGTGGATGAAACAAGCATTTGCTGAGCCCAAGCAAGCTTGTATTGATTGCCTGAGAGAAGAATCCTGGTTTTACCAGCTAGCCATAGCTCAAATACACCATGGTTTCATGCTATATCCAATCTGAGCCATTGGTTGTTTCCTGCTTCTGCCAGAAACAGCCAGTGAGATGAAACAGGAATTGGGACATGACTGTCATGGTTTCCCAACATGGAGTGAATAATCCTACATGTTACAGGGGAAGGATAAAAGACTTGATAAGGGGATGCCATTTTCAATGGCAGACTGTGTTACATATGTAGTCCCAAATACAGAAATTAAGTTGGCAGTTTCCTCCCCATTCCTCTCCATGTCAGGAAAACATTACCTACTTAATTCCTGTTCTTTCTTAGTTTCAGGTGGGTAGACATGTTGGTCTGCAAGAGAAGAGGAAGATTTACGTCTAGTAGCAGCCCAACAAGATTTCCACAGTATAAGGTTTTGAGAGTAAAAGCTCCTGTTGTCAAAGACCATGGGAATTGTGTTGGTCTTTAAGGTGTTCCTAACCTTGAATGTCATACATGTGCATAAGCAGGGGCAGCGAGAAGAGGGAATTCCACCAAAGAATCTGTCAGATCTGAAAAGCCTGGCTTAAGCTAGTTGATGAGAGCCACCTTGGAGTAGTGGTTAGGAGTGTGGACTTCTAATCTAGCGAGCAGGGTTTGATTTTGCGTTCCCCCACATGCAGCCAGCTGGGTGACCTTGGGCTCACTACAGCACTGAGAAAGCTGTTCTGACCAAGCAGTGATATCAGGGCTCTCTCAGCCTCACCCACCTTACAGGGTGTCTGTTGTGGGGAGAGTAAAGGGAAAGCGACTGTAAGTCACTTTGAGACTCATTTGGAAAGAAAAAAGAACCAACTCCTCCTCCTCCTCCTCCTCCTCCTCCTCCTCCTCCTCCTCCTCCTCCTTGTCTTGTGGTAAAAAGTTGAATGGCATGCAGTGAGTTTGGCAGCAAAACAACTTCCAAATCCTCTGGTAAAACTCATGAGGCTTTTTCATTGTTTGAGTATTTCCCGTTGAACAGAAACTCTTGAACTCAATTTCGAAAGAAATCCCAGCGTGGTATCATAGCAACTCCTTCATTAGTTATTTAAAGGGATGACTCACTGAGCTGGTGGAGGAAAGGTTGTTTGCTGTCCACAAAGTTTTGAATATAGAATTGGGGGGAGAGAGAGAAAGGACATCAGCAAAACAAAACTGCTTGTTTACAATCATGAAGTTGGGTTTCAAGCGGCAAGCTTTTATCTGGGAAAGTAATATTGAATTTTGAATGGTGCGCTGTGTCGTATTGCTTTTCCCTATGGCCTGTCTGTGTACCAGGGGGAGGATGGGTTGGGGATTGTAAGCCCCTTTGAGATGCCCTGGGGTAGTAAAATCCAGCTCTTTTGCTTCTTCTGTTTAATTTCTGTGTCAAGCTGCTGATAAAAAATATAGGGAAGCAGAGTTGCTTAAAGATGACAATTTTGCTCCTTGAAGAATAGAGTATTCTTTAGAGAATGGATAGTAGAAAATGGATGCTGTAGGATGCTTAGGGCTGATCCTGTGTTGAGCAGGGGGTTGGACTAGATGGCCTGTATGGCCCCTTTCAACTCTATGATTCTGTGATCTGTGATTCTGTATTAGCTTGAAGGAACTGCTTGCAAAGGGTGCACTGCACATCTTCGCAGGCTACATCCAGATGTCAATTTTTACTCCATTTCTAACTAACCTTTCTCTCTAATTGAGACCCAAAGAGGTCAACATCATTTTTCTGTAAGGTGACCAGGTTATCCCACTTTTGGAGGGACATCTGGGGGCACCTGGCAAATTGTACTTATGTTGAAATTAAAAAATGTATATTACAATACTATTTTTGCATTCTACGCGGTCTATGACAATTTTTGTTGCTCCATATAGACCAAATTTTAATCAAGTTTGGAGCACTACCTCTTCTTGTTTGGAATAAAGGGTTCTCCTAATAGTCCCTGACCAGGAAAATGGCCTGGGAACTAGGAGTAATGATGAGGAGAACTGTGAAACTGGGTTACATCTGTGGCATTCCACCCATTACTTTCTGGCCCAAATGTAATGCCATTCCTTTAGAAATGTTTAGAAGAAGAAGAGAAGAAGAATAATTGGTTCTTATATGGCACTTTTCTCTACCCAAAGGAGTCTCAAAGCAGCTTACAATCCCCTTTCCTCTCCCCACAACAGACACCCTATGGGGTGGGTGAGGCTGAGAGAGCCCTGACATCACTGCTCAGTCAGAACAGCTTTATCAGTGCCGTGGCAAGCCCAAGGTCACCCACCAGGCTGCATGTGGGGGAGCGGGGAATCAAACCCGGTATGACAGATTAGAAGTCTGCACTCCTAACCACTACACCAAACAGCCCCCTCTTTCAAACAATGCCCCTTTCCTGCTTACAAAAACATTATCACACTTCTCTATTTAACAGGCAGCCTCTGAGGGCTTTTTTCTGAGGTCTCTTGAGAACATTTACGGGTTTGGAAATGAAACACAGACAGTGTTCTTAGATCTGTTCCCTCCTAGGCAAATATGGTCTCCATTTTACTCTCTACCACACACCGATATCTGCAGGACTTCCTTACCCAGTTTTCACAAACTTCTTGTTAAAAAGTGATGTCTATTCATCCTTATCTGCAGAGGCCAGTAATGCCATCAGGCAGGCCGAGGCAGCCTGCCTCAGATGACAGATGTTTGGGTATCGTTTAGGAACACCGGGCTGTCAATTCCTGTGATACTTTTACCACCTGAGGGCATTCCAATATGCATTTTCTGCCTGGGGCCCTTCTTTGCCTGGCCCATACTGTTTGATTGCATAGAGGCAAACAAAGTGTGAGGAACTGTGTCACTACAAGCTAATGTCGCAGCACTGGTTCAGAGCTAGGCAACCCCAAAAAGTAGCTTCTGATCACGATCTCAGAGCTAAAAGGCAGACACTTCTGCACCAAGAGCCTGGGTGCTCGCAACTACTCTAGGAGTCTTTCAGAATCATGTCACCTTGCAGGATGTTAGACTTCCCTTAAGCAGAGGGATGTGTCTTCCCTTAAGCAGAGAGCGCTAATTTACAAGGATTAGCCAGCAAATCATGAGTGCGGATTCCTCCTCTCTCTTGCCAATGTCTTAACGAAAAGCCCAGCAGCTACCAGACTGATCTCAGATATAGTCAAGCTAATGAGAACCTGCAGAGCCATCTCGGAACCTCAGCATTCCTAATTTAGCACACTGTCACTTGGGTTCCTTTATTTAGTAGGCACTCAGCTAAAATCTGCCCTTTGGTGGGAAGAGGTTTTGCCAGCCTGTACGTTCGACATTATAATCTTACATTCAGGCATGTTCCTTTTCTTTCTCTCTCAAAATGACTGAATCACAGATTGCTCAAACTCAGTTATATGGTTGGTTTGTGTTGCTTTCCCACTGGGGATATCTATGTTAAAATTTACAAAGGATTTAAGTGTTCTGTTTTAGAATTACAATTTTGTGAAGATGAGTACAGCAGGGAGAGAGGGAGAGTTTAGAGTCCCTGGGATTTTATAATGTTGACGGGGGAAGGGTGCAGCGGCAAGGCCTGAGCCAGAGCAATGGGTTGGGCTTGTGATGCAGGGGCAACCAGGGGCCTGAGTACAGGGGCTGCAGCTGAGCCAACACACCCTTTGCAGCCAAATCCAAGGGCACTGGTAGAGGAGCCACAGAGCCACTGCAGCAGGCAGGCTGCTGGCTCCTGATCAGCCAGCCATGGTGGCCCCACTGGTACCAAACCAGCCTTTGCAATGGGGAAGGCAGTAGACACCCATGGAAACTGGAGAGTGCAGCGAGGGCCCTGGCGTCGGACCACAGTGAGATAGCCAAGGTCCCATCCCAGAGCCTGGAAGCCAAGGTGAGGGGTGGGCAGTGGGAGGGGCACCAGAAGCCAGGTCTGTCTCCCCTAACCTGGGCAATGGCCACAGTGGTGACCATTTGCCTGCTGCTACACTCCCATTTCCTAAAGCTTGCAGCCAAAGATGCCCCGCAGGAATCCTTCCCCCGTGTCACCAACCCTAGCCCACTTGTCCCCATGTCACTCAAGCCCTTCCCACCTGCCTGTCCTGAGTACCAGATGGGCTAGGTACACCACTAGAGGGGAAAGGATCCTAGGCCTCTCTTGTTGGTGGCTCCCACCAGAGTATATCTCCCACTGCTAAAGGTGGCACACAAAGCAGCTTGAGACAACTCCTTTTGTTGCTTATTAAAATAGTAGCATATGAGTGAAGGAGAACAGTTAGTGTTTGTTGGTGGAAAAAATAAAGCTGTGGCCTTTTTGTTGCCAAAGAAAATGACTCGTGTCTTGATTGACCCTGTGCCACACTGCCAGTCAAATAGGAGAGTCTTCTCTGTGGAGAAGACTTATTTCCTCCCTTATTTCCTCTAGATTAGCGATCCCCAACCTGTGGGCTGCGGACCACATGTGGTCCTTCGACTAATTGGAGGTGGGCCCCGAAGGACGCCTTCTCCCCCCCCCGGCCCTTTACTTCACCCCCCCCCGGCCCTTTACAACACACTTCGGGTGTCATTGTCTCCCATCACTCCCAGATGGGACTATCTTGTTGCAGAGAAACAAGCTCAGGGTTCCCATTGATTTCTCATTGTCATGAGTTAAAATTTCCATGAAAATAAAATGTTCCTTATGTTCATTGTTGTGGCGTGTCTGTATCTTATTTTGAAGGGACGTTTAAACATTACCATAGCGATCAGAGAGCATTAGGGCAGTGGTTGAGAGTAGAGGAGTAAACTACCCCCCCCCCCGACCGGGCCTCAGTAAAAGGCGTTGAGTGTTCCCTGGTGAATGGTGCCCGGTGTTGAGTGGTCCCTGGTGATAAAAAGGTTGGGGACTACTGCTCTAGATGATCATCTGACCTCAGCTTCTTCATCCCCTTCTCGTTCTTGGGGTTCTGCTGGTGCTTCATCTGCAAAATTCATAGCACTCAGTTGTGCTGGTTTCTTCCTCAGTGTGGACTCTTTGATGCTTAACTTTTGTGTATAAGCAGGTGTTTCCTTCTCCTCAATGTAGACATTTCTGTCATGCCACAAAAGCAGGGTCCTCTGTGGGAAAAGGGGACACAAGAAGCTGTGGCAGGAAGCATTTCCTTTGTGGAACACCACATGTAGTTCTCAGGATCCAAGCCAAAACCATTATGAATTTGAGGGTGAATTTGTATTCTAGGAAGCTTCTGTACTGGTAATTGTGCTGACAGCTGTGGTTTCACTATTGTTTCTAGTTTTGAGTGAGATGTTTTCTCTGAAAAAGCACAACTGCTGAAGAAAGAGAAGGTTAAATCCCGTACAGGATTTACCCTTTGTAATTTGAGGAGCACTTAAAAATATGGATGATTCACTGAGACCTTGAACAGTGTCTATTGTGCCATAATAAGAGGAAGAAGCCACAACTAAAAGAAAAAAATAAGGGGACTATGGGAGAGGGATCTCTATGATCAAAGCTCCTTTAGTAGCACTCATAAAATAAATCTTTATTTTCATTTTAAATCCCTCATGGATTGAGGGCCATAACATTGAGATGGGTTAACTCTTTCCATACTGCAACGCAAGAGATGAACCTTCACTGCTTGCTTAAAAATGAGGACAGTTTATCAAATTGCTCTAAATATTTGAAATGGATGCATTTTTGACAAGTCTTTTGCAGCCTCCAACCCATTGCTACTTTTGGGTTGTTAGTTTTAGTGAAGAGAATGCACCAAAGAGAAGCTTGGAAAGTACCAAGAGAAGCATTCAAAAGGAATGACTCTGAATTATGGTGGGATAAGAGAGGGAAGGGAAAAGAATCTCCTATTTTCTCTGCACTGTGTTTAATTTAATATCCCTCTAACCTCCTGTTTTTTTTCCCAAACTAAAAAAGGCTTTTCTTCCCAGGAAAGGTTAAACCAACTGCTGATTCTTTTTGTTGCTCTTTTCTGAACTCTTGTCATGCCATCTTAAGCCAAGCTAACATGAAAGCTATCTTTAAACCGCCTGCGGCGCCGCAGGTGCCACGGACTAAATAAAGCAGTAAGGGCTGGTGGGGAGGAGTTAGGGCAGGCTCTGTCTGGGATAAAAACTCGGAGGAGCGAATCAGGAGCCGCGAAGCAGCTCCTGATTCGCTCCTCCGAGTGTCAATCCTGGACCGAGGAGGCAATGGGGAGGCGCGCAAAGCGCGCCTCCCCTTTGCCTCCTTGGCCGCCATTGCCTCCGCCTTGATGCGGGAAAAGGAGCAGGGCTCTGCTCCTTTCCACCCGCACAACTCTGCCTTCTCCCAGCCGCTGGAGCAGCCGTGCCGCGTCACAGATGCGGCAAGGCCACTCCAGCGGCCAGGAGAAGGCTGCCGCTTACTCGCTGTCGCCGTTGGGGCCCGCCGCCTTCTCCCGGTCGGTGGAGCGGGCTCGCTGCCTCGCAGACGTGGCGAGCCCGCTCCACCGACCGGGAGAAGCTTTCCCATCAGTCGCCGTCGCTGCCGGGGCCCGCCGGAACACCCGCCCAACTCTGCCTTCTCCCCGTGACGACGCTCTGCCGCCAGGCCGAAGGCTCCCGCTCACTCGCTGTCGCCGCCGGGGCCCGCCGCCTTCTCCTCGCCATCGTTGCCAGCGCCCGCCACCTTGCCCGCCACTCCCGTGACACGCCATGTGGCCAGCCGCCTCAGGCCTGCCCGCAACCAGTGTCCCCACAGCTCCCGGCCCTTGAGGACCCGACGCCGCCGGAGACAGGTAGGCCGCTTCCCCCCAATCCAGCCCTGGCCCCGCTTCAGCCTTCTGTCATTAGCTGGGGGGAGAAGGATTAAGGCGTCTGCGGCCCCACGGACCCAGTCCAGGCCTACGCAGAAGCCTTTGGGAGTCAGGGCCGGGTCCTATGGCATCTAGCGCCCATTTTATTTTCAATTAAAATGGGCTTTAAATCTAGTTATTTTATAAAGGTTTAATTGTTGTGAGTCTTTACAATATATGTTGTTTCCTTCTCCCATGTGGTTTTGTGCATGGGACTATCCCTGTCAAACAATGCCCTCAATATCTCTATGAGAGCCAGCTTGCTATAGTGGTTAAGACCAGTAGACTCTCATCTGGTGAACTGGGTTTGATTCCCCACCCCTCCACAGGCACTCAGCTGTGTGACCATGGGCCAGTCACAGTCCCAATAGTGCTGTTTTCATAAACTCTGAGAGGCTGAATGTGTTGGTCTAGGGTGGGAGTCGGTTGAGAATGTTGCTATCTGGGTGGTGTACCACTCACCCACTGTACCCTCGGATTCCCTGCCAGGCCTGCTGGAGGAGGAGGCTGCCTGGACATTGCAGTACCCCAAACTTTTGAAGAACTTCAATGTACACGTGGATGCACCATCTTCAGGACTTGGCCTGGACCTGGTGTCGGCCATGGAGACACTAGGGTCCCACCCATCAGGCTGGCCATACCCTCAATTTGATCTTTGGTGCAGGTGTAGAGGTGAATCTGGTGGCAAATAACATCATTCCATGGTCAGACCACCACACCTTGAAGACTTGACTAAGGATCTCTCTCCCCATTTGGGTGACAGACGCATTTTAGTCCATCCATGGAGACTTATGGAATCCGAGATTCCTGAATGCTCTGTGGGACACGATACCCTCTGATGTCTTGTTGGTGGCTTGGTGGAGGACTGGCAGTCCCGCCTATCAGCTTCTATTGATATTTTTTCTAGGTGCCCTCTCTGCCCTCACCTTAAACAAGCTCCCTGGTATTCCCAGAAACTTCAGGAGAGGGCATTAGATCAGGACCCTCGCTCCCAGTGAGAGCTTATCTGACCCTTGTGCTGAACGGGGAGTAGGAGATTGGAACTCTCATAATATTGCCATCTGATTAATTTGTTAAGGGTTTTAAAAGGGGTTTTATACTGTATTTAATTGAGAGAGGTGGTATATACATCTAAATAAATAAATGAACAAACAAACAAATAAATAACACAGTCCAGTCACAGCTCTCTCAGCCTCACCCACCTCATAGGGTGTCTGTTGTGGGGAGAGGAAGGGAAGGGGACTGTAAGCTTTGAGACTCCTTTGGGCAGTGAAAAGCGGGTATAAAATCAGCTCTTCTTCTTCTAAGGTTGTGAGAACATGACTATGTCTAGTGGTTTACAGCATGCAGCTTTTTATTTTAATAAACATATCCCAAGAAAGCAAGCCCTATCCTTTTGAGTGGCACATGAATTCAAGACTGTCCTGTCCAATCCATTACAATACAGCTGTTTTCAACTTGTATCACAAAGCTTGTATAGCAAAGTTCTTGGCAACTTCTGCAAAAGCAGACAAAGGCACACCAAAGCTATAAGTCTCATCCAGCCACGAACACGATATCATAAAACAAAACTAGCAGTGCTTGAAAGAAAATTTCAGATCTCTGATGTATTGGAGGAGGTGGAGGGTTTGAAAAGGATTTAGAGTTTCTTCTTTGTAATCTTTTATTCTCTGCCATTAGTTTTGAGCTGCCTTGTATACCAAAGAAAGAATGCATAACTATCAAAAGGCATCACATTTGTCATCCATAGCTCCAGAGAAAGAAAGAAAAAAAAATATTTCAGGGGGTTTTATTTTGCATTGTGAAAGAGACTTTAAACTTCTTTCCTGAATGCTAGAGAGCTGGTATTGCCAGTTGAAGGTGTTCTGTTGTCAGATAAGACGATGAATAAGAAAAGGGGGAAACTAGACTTTTGTTCCTTTAGAAACTGAAATTTTAAAACTTTAAAACATGACGAAAGGTGGTCTAAATCACAAACCAGGGCTTATGGTTTTCAGTTTGATACTCAAACAAGATATATACTACATAAGTAGCAAGTTATGAAGTACCTGTCTACATCCCACCCTCAGGAGCAAGATTTTCCATCTGTTTCTCATTTACTGACAGAGCAACCTAGGTATCGTTTTTTGTTTTGTTTCCAGAACAGCTCTGACTGTCTCACCCTGTCACTGTATAATATTTTACTACTTGGGTTTCCCCAGGAATCTGAGGGAAGGATCGAGAGTCTCTTTTAATTCAAACAACTGAAATAACACTCAAGGGATTTTGAAATTTCAAAGTAACGAAATATTTCAGCACTGCGAAGAATTAACCATTCATAGTTCTTTATCTGTTTACACATGTCTAAGCTTTTTAAAGTGCCATCTATCAGACAAGGGCTGCTAAAAGTCCTTTGTTATGTTTTACTTATTTCTTTCTTCAGTGGTCAATAATACATACTTAAGGGGGAAAATCCAGACAATAATCTATATCAATGCAGATGCAATGGAATAGCCAGGCCCTGGATACAGCTCTGACTCCTCTAATGAAGAATCCTCTAATGAGCAACCAGACAAGGAATCATAGTTAGGAGGCTATGAGGTGTGCATTTCATCCCCCTGCCCATAGCTGACAGTTCAGAGTCACCCAACTATCCTGTCTCCCCCAAGTCAACAGGAGCAGTGTCAGCACAGATTTAAGGGGAATTTACAGTCAGGATCATCTTCATAGTGTCTTTATCTTCCCTAGACCCTTCCGATGCTGCAGAGAGAGACGATGCTCAGCAGTTTAAGAGAGGTCTGCAGGGGAAGCATTTAAAGTCCCCACCAAACTGATCCTCAGGATCAGCTACTTTGCAGGGTCTTTCTCTCCTGCTGCCCCTTCTGATGGGGTAGAGACAGGGCTCTCTGTAGCTTCAGAAGGGTCTGTGGGGGGGGGAAGCATTTAAAAATCCTGCCAAGACCCTCAGGGGGTCTTTCTCAATCAGCTAAATTATGAATCAGTTGAATCAATTCAGGCTTCTCTTACAGCTGATTTAACTGATGGAATGTGTGATTCAGCTGAGATAACTCAGAAAGTACACAAGTCAGCATTGATTCAAGTATTTTCAGGCTTATCCAAGCCAAATCACCCATCCCCAGAGCTAAACCTTCAGGTTCAAATTAGTAGTCTGCTATGAAGTCTTCTGAGCAATCTCATGCCATTATCTCTCAATGTTATCTAACTTAACAGGGTTGCTGTGAGGGTAAAATGGAGGAAGGAAGGAGGTTAATGCTGCTTGATGTCCTTGGAGGAAGGGTGAGATAAAATGCAATAAATGGCAAATGAGGATTCCATTTGGATTGTATTCTTGAACTCCCTGACATGGATGGCCCAGGCTAGCCTAATGTTATCAGATTGTGGTAGTTAAGCAGGGTTAACCCTGGTTATTACTGTGATAGGAGTCTCCCAAGGAAGTCTAGGGCTAGTACACAGAGGCAGCCAATGGCAAATCACCATTGAATATCTCTAGTATTGGAAATCCTGCAAGGTTGGAAAATGTCAGCTACAGCTTGATTGTACTCTCTATCACCACCATTTTCATGAACAATTTTTAAAATACTTTGGTGTTAGAGCACTCTCCAAAGATGCATTGCTAATTTTAGTCACCTCTATCATAAAGATCCGGTATGATGATTCTGAATGAATACCATTAATACAGTTATTTTGTTTTTCTCTACTGAAGGAATTTGGCATTTATTGCACAGCAAATGGAGCAGATTGCTTAAAATTTAAGACATAATGAAATAGTTAAAAACCTCTGATCCCTACTACATTTTAAAATGTAGTTTTCAAAAGTCATTCTACAGCTGATGCTGTTCAGTAAACCAGTTCCAGGTTTGTCTCTCATCTTAGTTCAATAGACAGAGACTGGCTTGGCATTTAGTGACTTCAGGATGGAATGCAGAACAGTTTGGAACCAACAATATTCTCCAGCTATTCCCTTCTACTCTAATCAAAGTGATTACGATGTGAATTATACCTCTGCATCCTGAGTTCCTTCTCTTCCACACCCCTCCCATCTTTTGACTGGGATCCAAGGGTTGAGAGATCTCCATTCTGACTTGTATCTGCCAAAAAGAGCTTTGAGTCTTGAAAGCCCATACCCAGAAAACCTTGTCTCTAAGTTGCTCCTAGACTTGAAACTTTTTGATCGCCTTATGATCTTTGTGAATGATTGTCACTGTACATTGTCTTCTCACTGCTATCGTAGCACACATAGCACACTTATATATTGCTGGAGAAACATAGAGTCCTCTGGTAAAAATTCTATGATAATGAGGCTGTCTTAGTCTATAGCAGGGGTAGTCAACCTGTAGTCCTCCAGATGTCCATGGATGACAATTCCCATGAGCCCCAGCCAGCATTTGCAGGCAGGGACTCATGAAAATTGTAGTCCATGAACATCTGGAGGACCACAGGTTTACTACCCCTGGTCTATAGGATACATTTGCTTGTTGTGCTGAGTCCATCAAATCAGACAGAGCACTTAATTGAACCATGAACACTTAATGGAACCATTAAGTATGTGCTGGCTTGAAGAACTTCAGGAAGCTGCACTGATAAATACCTTCCTAAACAAAGAAGCCTGCCCTATATTTTAACTTTTGATAAGGCATGTGTAGGGAGAGGGACATGTTTTACACATTTCTTTTGAATCCCTTGCTTAGTCCGGTGCTGTGCTAAAACTATGTTTGTGAACTTTTTCTCTTTAATAAATACTTCCTGAAAAAGAAGAGCTGTTTTTGTACCCCAAGGAATCTTGTAGCCCAAGAATCTTGTACCCAAAGGAATCTCAAAGCAGCTTACAATCACCTACCCTTCCTCGCGTCACAACAGACACCTTGTGAGATAGGTGAGGCTGAGAGAGCTGGCTGCATGTGGAGGAGTGGGGGATCTAATCCAATTATCCAGATTAAAGGCTGCTGCTCTAACGAATACACCAAGCTGGCACCTTTGGAATTCTGACACAGGGTAATGGGTACAGCTACAACATCTGTACACTGCCCGTGGCGCCGTGGGCACCACGGACTAAATAAAACAGTAAGCCCTTGGAAGGCAGGCTGTGTCCGGGATAAGGAAGGGTGCCGATTGGCCCCTTCCCCCAGACAGACTCGCGCCTGCCGATTGGTCCCTCCGATTCCTTGCTGGAGCAACTGTGAGCCGCACGCAGCGCGGCTCGCAGTTGCTCCTTGGCCGGCGTCAGGCCGCCGGCAAGGGAGCACCCGGCGGGTGCTCCCTGCCCGGAGGCCTGATGCGGCCGGAGGCGCAAAGCGCCTCCCGCTGCGTCAGGCCGCCGGCTACTGAGTCCCCGGCAGCCACACGCTGGGCGCCTGCTGGGGGCTCCCTGGGTGGCGGCCTGACACGGCGAGAGGCGCAAAGCGCCTCTCGCCGTGTCAGGCCGCCGCCCAGGGAGCCCCCAGCAGGCGCCCAGCGTGCGGCTGCTGGGGACTCCCGTCCGTTCTTCAGACGGACCTCCGAAAATGGCCGCTGCCGCCGCCAGCCACCCACTGCCACCGCCGCCAGCCAGCCAGCGGAGCCCCCAGCAGCCACCCAGCGTGCGGCTGCCGGGGACTCCCGTCCGTTGTTCCGACGGACCTCCAAACATGGCCGCCGCCGCCACCAGCCAGCCAGCCAGCCAGCCAGCCAGCCAGCCAGCCAGCCAGCCAGCCAGCCAGCCAGCCAGCCAGCCAGCCAGCCAGCCAGCCAGCCAGCCAGCCAGCCAGCCAGCCAGCCGCCGCCGCCACCAGCCAGCCAGCCAGCCAGCCAGCCGCCGCCGCCTCCAGCCAGCCGCCGCCGCCGCCGCCGCCAGCCAGCCGAGGATGCCCCGCCGCCGCCGCCGCCGCCGCCCGCCCTCAACGATGGCTCCGGTAAGGTTCGCTCCCTTCCTGCCTGCTGCACTGTCCTTCCCATTCTAGCGCCCATTGTATTTGGATTACAATGGGCTCTTTTCGTAGTTTAATATAACACAAGAGATGGACCCAATCACAAAATGGCTGCAGCAGGAGGCAAAGTCAACCAGAACATCTCAGGAAGTTAGGTTATGCATAACTCGATAACTCTTCAACATTTCAAGCAGAAGCCCTTCAATAGGATGCCTTCATCAAGTAACATATTGGATTATTTCTTGTATACATTCATCTGATCTAACTTTCAGTTACGGAGTGAAGATCCTTGTGCACTGGTGACAGCTGCTATAAAAGTAACAATGTTAAAAATCTGCACAGCTGGTGGTTAGTCAGAAGCCCTGTGGGACAAAAGCCACATCTGGACCTACCCACTTTCTAAAAACCCTTGGTGGGCACCAGGAAAGTTGTTGGTAGACATCATAGCAACCACAAGCACCAAGTTGGCTACCCCTGTCATATATTTGTATATTTAATGTTGAAACTGGCAGCAGAATGCTGATCAAAAAATCATTGGGGCTGGGTGAAATGTTTCCACAAATCTTGGGAAGATCACAGGATTGCCGAAAATTATTATATTAAAAAACTAGATCTTCTGAGCCTACATTTACTTGGGTTATCACAAATGGCTACTGTTGTTTTATGTGTAAACCACAGTTGTGGGAGGGGTATGAGTGAGCAAGTGATAAAGACAAGAAGGTAGAGGGGGGATCAGGGAAAAAAAACAGGGAGAAGTGAGGAGAATTGAATGAAAGGTGAGAACTGAAGAAAGAGTAGGAAGCAGGAAAAAGGAAGACGTTGTGGGGATATTGTGGGCAAGAGGTTACACCCCTCTACAGATTTTTACTTTGAATGCTGTGAATGTGTTTGACTGTCAAAGTTATTGGGTTGGAAGGATTGATCAGACATGAACTGATCACATGGCCTTTTCGGTTTGTAATGAACAGCTGTGAAATCTCCTGAATAGGTTTTTGTTTTGTTTTGGGAAAACTGCATGCAAAGCAATTTCATGGCAATGATGGAATGGGCAGAAAGGTTTGTTTGGTATGTTACAAAGTCAAACACCTTTATTGGCATAATCATAGCAAAACATCTATATAAAAGACAAAGCAATTCAAATCCTGGATCACTTGGCGACATCCCGTGGAGGAATTTTGCAGTGCCTTCGGTTACTTGTGGATTGTGATCCAGTAAAAGAGAGTGCACTACTGTCGAGGGACTGTGAATCTTGCTTGCCCGCATGAGAGGATATGTGTAGCATTCTCTAAGGTGGTTGTGTTGTTCACAAAGGAGGAGAACGTGTTCCACTGACTCAGGTTTCTTGGCAGGACATGAGCAGACTCTGTCGGCATATCGGATTTTAGCATATCGACCTTTAGTCACTGCCTTTGGGAGGAGGTTTAGCCTTGGATATGTGAGGAAGCCTATTGTATTATACCACAGGGTTAGGGAGGAATGTACTGAAGCAACCTGCCTAAGAGTCATGAATGGATCAATGAAGAGTCCACCTGATTATCTAAAAAAATGTCAGCTTCTTGTGAACTGAATTGGCAGGTTTCTTGAACCTTTAATCTCCATGAGTCCTCTGTGTATACTCAATGGTCACAAAGGAAATTGTAAGAGCCTACAATTTAATAAAACACAGCTACATTTTCAAGCAGAATGAGTCCTTCAGGAATAGCATTATAGTTGTGTTCAAAATGAGGAATAAAACCCGTGCACACTGATTAAAAAATAGTGTTCAATGTAATTTCCTTGTAAATCTTAGTAACGGGTGTAGTCTGTCATCTACAGCTTCTTCCATTTCAGTTTCTGATAATAAAGTAAAATGTTATAGAAATAAAGGAATTGCCCTTTTAATTTATGATAGAGATGAAAAATCATAAAATAGGATGTTGGCCAATCGCCTTTCACAAGCATTTTGGAAGTGGAGAAACACAACACTAGAATCAAAACCTCCAAAGTCATCATTACAAAACACAGGGGGGAATAGCTCATGAAATCTCTACTGATGAAAGACATTTCTTTGTTCATCCCCACCCAACCAGTTTGTGTGAACATTGTTAGAATATGCAAGATCTGTAGTGTGCATTGAACAGAATATGTGGAATACCTCATAGGAATACCCTATAGGGGTCTTCAGAGGAGAAGTGTATTTAGGAATAAGAACTTCCTCATATTTTTCAAATACTTTCCCTCCTATGCCCTGATTAGCTCAATTGGAGACTTCCTGCTCCTTTGAGCACTCTTCCTCTCTGCTTGCCTCCACAACAGCACAGTTTTTCTCCACTTTATATACAAGCTTTGTTTCTCTTTTTAATAAAACTATTTTATTCTTTTAAGCAGATTAGTGTTCTCATCCTCTTTGCATATTTAAACTTTGTCAACAAACATAATGTTGGCTCGCTTCACTTGATGCCTCTCTACTTTCTTACGCTCAGCTTTATTTATATATTTACGCTCAGCTTTTATTTATACATTTTGATTTCCAACATATTTACCTCACTGAAGTGGCTAACAAACTAAACCATTAAACGCCATTAAAACCAACACACATAATTAAATACATTATTAAACCAAGTCTTCCCCACTGCCCTTAAAAGCTATGAGCACAATGATCACAGTGGGCCACTGAGCAGACCACCTTCTCCTGTAGACCAGATCTCACCAGGCCTCTGACCACCCTGACTGGCTCTGCTGGACTACACTGTGCAGACACAAAGGTGGTGAAGAAGTTGTGTTTCTTTGCTGTCACTGCTGCTGTCACTGCCACAGAGTATGCTATGAAATGAGCTTTTACACTTGTCTTATTGGATTTGTCCTGAGTCTTTTTCCACTGTTGTTCTAGCTGTCTCCCTTGCCTTTTCATCACCATCAGCTCCTCAGTAGACCAAGAGGCTACCTGGGTTATTTATGTATGGATTGTCTCCATTGAAGAGTCTTGATATCAATCGGTATGAACTTCTTTCTGACCTTTTTCAGACATGCTTGCACAAACTTCATGTTACACACATCAAACTAGGACTAGCCATTTGTGAACCAGTGTCTAGAGTCTGTTGAAAGGTTACACGTAACCCAATGTGAGAAACTTCTCCATATTTTTGCATCATGGAACACTTCTCTGTTTGGCTTTTTGCAGGCATGTCACAAAAGAAAGCCGTTGCTGTCTTGGGCATGACTCATTTCTGACTTATATTCAGAATTGTTAAGAGTGGGGGATTTTTTTTAGTAGTTGTCTTGTACAGTGCAGTATAATGATGAAGCACACAGGGTGGACTGGCTTGGTGGTATCCTCAGTCCATTTTAATAAGCATCTGCAGCATCACTGCTGATGAATACTGAGAAGAACAACAACCCCAAACCCAAAGGGCACTCAATGAAATGTTTTGATTTAAGGAAAAGTCATTTTTACCTTGGCTGGATAATAAGGCAGGCAGAAATCACAACTGTCTTCAAACTTTACATTTCCAGGTGGAAATTACAATACAGGAAATATTTTTTCCTGTTTATCTTATAAATATATGTATTTTAAATTAAGAGGGAAAATGTTGATACTCAGAGGGGAAAAGGCTGCAAAGAAACAGTGATTTAATGGGAGGGTTTACCTGTAACCTAAGGAGACCAAAATAATGATTAAGCTATGAGAGGGATCTTTCCTTCACTGTCTTACCATTAGATAGATGTTCTGTGAACTTGGTCACATTATCCATGTCCTAGAACACAGGTATTCAGTCACAAGCATAAATGTCATCATTGAGAAATACTGAAAAGTGACTTTGAGGAGATGCAGGAAAGATATGCAGAACTAATCTCCACTTGAAAAAAGTAAATGATCTTACCAAAAGTCCTGTGACGTTTCACTTGAGAAGGAATCTCCAAATCCATGGTGACATTTCCTTCTAACATAAACCTAGCCATTTTGCTAATTTTATAAATCACACAAAAAAACTCATTACCTCAAATTTCTATAGGAATCTCCAGATTCACTTCAGCATGTTCTAGTAGACATAACATGAAAGTAGCATTATCTCCATTGTAGTCAATTCCGCACAGGCAGAAAAGGCTGGGAGGGTGGGCATATGGAATGAGGCTAATCCCCGCTTCCACATGATGTTGCTGCTGGACTGGCCCCCTCCAGGGCCTGGCATGCATTAGGCTACCATTGCCCCACTTTAAGGGAATGTGGATATTTTCTATGTTCCCTTAAGTGCTCTGGGGGTCAATGGGGCCAAAGGGCATAGCCCTCTGGAAGCCTGTGTGGACCTTTCAGGCCCAGCTCCTCCCCATCCTACAGAGGCCTTGAGGGGACAAAGATTACATCACAAAACATGGATCTTTGGAGGAAAAAACATTGTCAGGGAAAGCTTTAAACATGTGTGCTGTTTAAAGCTTAAACAGATGTGTACTCCTGTTGAAATTGGAGGGGGGGGGGGTTGACTGGAGTGACTCTGGATCTCCCAAGCTGCCATGATGTCAATCTACCTGAAAAATATTGGGGAGAAGCCATTAACTTTACTACCTACCTATAGAACAGATTATCTAACAAAGGTGCAAGAAAGAGGCCATATTGTTTTATCATTATTTTAAATACTGATGAACGTGGATGTTTTCAACTAAAGTGTACTGTGTATATTTTAATTTCATGATTTTTGTGAACCACCCTGAGACCATTGTTGGGAAGGGCAGTATATAAGACAAACAAACAAACAAACAATGGTTTGGACAGAAACCAAGCATGGAGCCTGAAGGTGTTTGGGTCAAAAGCCTTCACCTGTGTTCCCAAGGAGAAATGAAGGAAAATAGATGAGAACTGAGCAAGGAAGTTTTGTGGGCTATGCTTTAGGATGTAAAGGACATGGAATCCTTCATCAAAGAACTGCAACTGTAAAGATCTGCAACACAGTCTACAATGATAAAACACAAAGAACCTACAAACACAGAAAGAGTGAACATCAAAGAGTCCACACCAGTGGTATAAAGCAGAGTGCAGCAGCCAGAAGCATTGCAACTGAGCACCATAAACTTTGCAGATGAAGCCCCAGCAGCACCCCAAGAACCAGAAGGAGAGGCAGAAGGTGAAGTCAGAAAATCAACTAGCACAAACAATGTAATACCACTGAGAAGACATCCCTATTTGACTAAATCAAAGGCTCCGGCAGAACCCTCTACATGGGAAGTCATAGAGAAGATGCCTAAGCAGAAAAGTGGAAGAAGGCTGCAGACGAGGAGATTGAATCTCCGATTAAGAACAGAACATGGACACACACAGATGTGCCTCCAGGCAAAAGGACAGCAGAATGCAAATGAGTTGTTCCAACCAAATATGTTGCAGAACAAGTGCAGAGATACAAAGCAAGATTGGTTGCCAAGGGGTATTACAAAAGAGCATTTATGATTTGAACAAGGGAAAGCAGAACACCAAATGCAGTGGCAACAAGTGGATTTTCATTCTTCCTTAAACTGAGAACTTAATTTTGGTCATGAAAACAAGGAAGACAGTAATAAAATAGTCCCGTGCTTGGATAAGTAAGTGGAAGTGAAAGAACTGGGAAGCATCAATTTTTATACCAATAAAGGTATTCTGATTCTGGTTTTGGGGAGCATTGATCATTATCTGGGAATACACACAGAAAGAAAGAAATGTGGAAGTTATTCCCTGAATCAAACCCAGAAAATCCTAGCATTTCTGGATTATATGAGGAGAGAATCTAAACCAGTAGGCACTCATATGAAGGTGAACTACCTGAAATGACAAGGCAATGCTGAACATTTAAGTGACAACAAACAACCCAAAGAAGCAATTGGGAAATTGCTACACATAAGCACACCGACACTTCCTGACATCGTGGCATACTATGTGGGAAGGCAGAATCATGAAGCAAAAGACGAGCTGTTTTTTAATCCCCGTTTTTCACTCACTGAAGGAGTCCTGAAGTGGTGAGCAAACATCTTTCCTTTCCTCTCCCTACAACAGACACCCTGTGAGGTAGGTGGGACTGAGTCAACTCTAAGAGAACTGCTCCTTGAGAATTGCTCTAAGAGAATTGTGACTATCCCAAGGTCACTCAACTGGCTGCATGTGGAGGAGTGGGGAATCAAACCCGGCTCTCCAGATTACAGTCTGCCACTTTTTAGCCATTACACCACACCAGCTCTCAATACAGAAGAAGCTGATCCTCAAGGATTAGGCACATTAGATCTTGAGAAAGGGGTGTTGGAATATGCATGATGTGTAGTGTGCACAAAAGAGACTGGAATGCAGTCAAAGGACTTGTCAGGTATCTGCATGGCACTGCTCATTTAAAACTGAAATTATCTGCAACTACTACAGGGAGTAGTAGTTAGAGCCTCTTGTGGCGCAGAGTGGTAAGGCAGCAGACATGCAGTCTGAAAGCTCTGCCCATGAGGCTGGGAGTTCAATCCCAGCAGCCGGCTCAAGGTTGGCTCAGCCTTCCATCCTTCCGAGGTCGGTAAAATGAGTACCCAGCTTGCTGGGGGGTAAACGGTAATGACTGGGGAAGGGAATGGCAAACCACCCTGTATTGAGTCTGCCATGAAAACGCTAGAGGGCGTCACCCCAAGGGTCAGACATGACTCGGTGCTTGCACAGGGGGTACCTTTACCTTTTTACTACAGGGATAGGGATACAAACTGGGCAGGTGACTCTTAGGACAGCAAATCAACCAGTGGGCACATATTTTCCTTTGGCAATGGAGCAGTTAGCTGGACCAGCAGAAAGTAAGAGATTGTGGCCGTAGCCTCCACGGAAGCAGAGTTTGTATCAGTATGCGGACAGCTAAAGTGGATACTGCCATTAATACAGGACTTTGGAAGGATCGAAATCCGAGCAGCTTTTTGAAGACAATCAAGGATGCATAAAGCTTGCAACAGTCAAAAGAATCAAACTAAGAATGCCACATAAAACATTGCCTTGTAAGGGACATGTAGAAGGAAGGGCCTATCGAGCTGTTGCCCCCACCAAGGACATGATTGCAGATGCATTGGACAAAAATGAAATTTGACAGAAGAAAATGAACCTCAAGGACTATGCACACGAGATCTTGAGAAGAGGTGTTGTAGTGTGCACAAGTCAACAACGCATATGAAAAATAGCCCACAGGAGACATCCAAGATGTGTAGTTAGCATATTCAGATGAGGAACGTCCTGATATTTTCCAATAATCTCCCCCTGTGCCCTAATTGGCTCTGCTTGAGACCTCTTGCTCCCTTGAGCACACTTTCTGCCTCACTGCCTCCAGAAGAATAGTAAGACAGTTAAAATTCTCTCTCCCCCTCTCTTTACAAAGTTGCTTCAATTCTCAAGAAAGCAATTTATTCTTTAAGCATATTTAAACTTTGCAAACGTGAATATCCAAAGGATCTGAGCTTGATACCATGGAGGACCAGAACTTAAGGGTCTCAGTTGCTGCTTGTAGCATTTTTGTGAATTCTCCAGATTTTGTGCAATGTATCCAAGGTGATACTGGGCTGGGAGGGCAGGCTCCAGAGAACGTAACAGTAGGGAGTAAGGCAATTCACCTTGGATCAAGTCAGATTCTTCACAAGATCTTAAATGATCCTGGGACTGGCCTCCAACATTCTGGAGTGTGTTGCATCATTAAGAACGGGTTATGGCAGCCTGAGCTCTATTGTAGCCTGCGGTAAGAATAAATCAGGAGTCTGCCGAGGTGTACCAAGATTAAGGGATACGCATGCAAAGATCTAAATCACTGCTCTCTCTTTATGATGCATCTGTGAATTATGTTCTTCATGCATTTGCAATGAGAAGGAAGAACAGATGGGGAAGGTTTTAGTTAAAAATAAAAAGGAAATATTTATTTTGAAAATGGCTGCCAGGAGATTATTTACTATGTCAAGATTTTTTCTATTGCTGCACAGGTTTTGCTCAGCTGCAATATTAAATTTGGGGGCGGAGGGTGGGGAAAGGAAGGGAGACTTTCAGTAATGCTCATTCTGTCGGGGGATCCAAACTGGTGGGATTTAGAGCAAACAAGAATTTCCACTGTTGATTCTAGCAGAATGTTGAACTATTTACTAGTCTCCTTGTGTGGCAGAGTTTAGAACAATTAAGCTGGGAAAAAAATATGATTCAATGAAGAAAAAAAGACAGTCAACATAATTTGCGATCTTGGTAAGGACAGGTCCAAATTGGATTCAGCTGGTGAGATGTTGTGCCAAACCTGACAGAATGAAAGCTCACTTTCATGTTTAGGAATCACCTGTCTGCACAAGGTGTAGCAATTGCCTGTAGCAATCTACAGTAATAACATGCTGGAAATACTACAGTTCCTAGACACCTGACACAAATACTCTCTAAAACCTATGCCTCCATGGGAATTTCTGGAAATGATCTGGGATTTGATTTGCTTTGTCTTTTATATACATGTCTTGCTATTATGCCAATAAAGGTATTTGATGATGACTGTAAATAAAACCTATGTAGTGCTAAATAGGGATGGATGTGAGCTGGCATACAAACTAAAATTTGTCAAAAATTTTGGCTGGTTTGTGATTCACGATGCAATGTTCATGAAGTAAAGAGCCACCATTAAATTCCATTAATTTTCAGGCAATTTGTGTCCTTTCTTGGCAGTTTGTGAAGAGCAGGAAACAGGATCGTGAACCGATATGAAATGGTTCAGTTCGCACACTGACCTATGGAATGGTGGTTCAGTTTATGGTTCAGCCACAAAACACGAACCAAACTGCAAGCATGTGGTTTTTGCCCATCCCTAGTGTTAAATGGCTATTAGTGTAAAATAATAATTCAGCTAGCCTCATAAATAGTCCCAAAACAGTTATGGCTCCACCATATTTGTGCTCATTTGCTCACCTATCCAAGTCCTTATGAAACAGAAACATTAAACAGTATAAACCATGTGTGGCATTGCCAGTAAATTGTGCCCAATTTACCAAGACCAGTGATCAAGTCCTTGCAGAGCTGGCTGTTCTTCTGAAACATCTCTTTCCTTCTTAGAAGGGATGAGTTTAAAAGCATCTAGAGTAGTGGTCTTCTGCCTATGGGATGAGACCCTCAAATGAGTCATGGGTTCTTAGACAGTGCCATTTCCCCCTGGATTTTGAAAAGTCCTGATGCTTGTATGTATAGAGATCAAGAGCATTGTGCCTCCTGCCTTTCTGTAGATGTACACCAAGGAACAGAAGGACTGTGAAGCGATGTTCCTCAGCAGTGGAGAGAACGACTCTTTGCAGAGGAAGGTTCAAACGCTGACTTCTCCTTCTGTCACATAATTATGATGTCATGAAACGTCCTGTCATGTACTCAATCATTCCCATGTTGCCACATGAGAGTTAGAGATGGACTTGAGGTCTGGAAAGATAGAAGCCCAGTACTTTGGTGAACGTGAACTAACTGCCTCAGACCCTAAGAATTGAATTTCCAGATCTTCCAATCAATGAGTAACCAGTTCTTTACGTTCCTTGGAAACCACCCTGAACCTCAGGGAAGGATGGTATACAAATGTAATATATGAATGAATGAATGAATGAATATTAACTTCTCATTATGTCCAATCAGAAAAGATAGATTATTGCTATTTTCTGTTGGACTGACACGGACCAGTTAGATACCAAGGGATCTTCCTATAAGCTGGAAAACAGACTCCCTTGGCTGGTCTTGGTAACTCTTGTGTGATCTTGGACTGGGAGCAGAAGTTTAAAGCCAGGGGAGTGCTGAGCAGTTCTTTTAAAAACATTCCTCTGTGTAGTGCTGTGACACTTTCAAAGCTGAATGAACAATTCAGTTAAAATGCTGCTACGTTTTCCAGCTGAATGGCTCTGCAATAGCCTCTGGTTGTATTAAATAAACAGGTATAGGAGCATAGCTTACTGTAATTTATTATAAAGTGATGCCTGTAAAGAAAGATATACAGTTGTTAAACAAAAGGCACCTCACTGTGAAATGGACTGTAAAGTTACTTAACTATTGATTGCCAGACATGAAATTAAAAGAAATTATTTGCTGTCTACACTACAGTGCCCAAGAAGGGCAAAATGTGTAAATTGGGAATCTACCAAAGTAAATTCCACAGTTTATGTGCGAGACACATTCTAAATTTTCGATATGCGTCATGAAGTGCCATTGCCTGAAGTAAGAAATCCCTCAAACAAATTCTTAACTGAATTCACAGTACATTTAACATCTCAAAAATGGGCTTTTTAAAGGAATTGGAGTTGCTTTTTGCTGGTGATGAATTCAGAAGATGATTAGTTTGAACAGTAGATTGGAAATACTAATTGCCAATAGGCATTGACTGAAAGAGACATTTTAAAAGATGACTTTTAAATGTTCGAATTTACAAATAAACATATTGTGCTTTCCTAATATAAACTACTTGTTTGCCATCCGTGTATCGTTTAGGTATACATATGCAAGATGAAGAAAACGAATGTCCCTTCGGAGTTTTCCTCTCAAGCAGTGAGTAGTGATTCATGAAAGCTCCTTGTTGAGGGCTTTGCCATACAGTAGGAAGGAGCTTGGCTCAGTGCAGAGTTCTTTTGGAATGCCTAGGACTTTTCTAAGCTCTCCTTAAGAACTGGGGTTGATTTCCCCTTCCCTGCGGGATCTTTCGTGGTCCCATGAACATTGCAATAAATATTTCTTGTTCTGGGCATATTCAGAGACAGAGGCGAGCAGAGTCATGACTTTCATTGCAGGAATGACTAGCCACAGATATTCTGGTTGGCCTTACTTCCCACAAGCTATGTGATAAGCCCCCATGGGACTAGCCATCACAATACTCTATTTAATTGTTCCCCCACGTGAAACCTAAAGGTCTTCTGAAGTTGACACCTAGGATAATAGGGTAGCAAGATACATTGTTTTTAGAAAGTATTTTAGAAGGTATGTTAACAAAACCAGCAAACTTTCCTGTTGTGTATGTGGATCTGCCAGGAACCGAGCTTAAGGTCCAAGGCAGGACTGAATCAGATGCGAAACCAGACAGTGCTGCGAGGTTCCCAACTGCGGGGACCAATCCTTTTAAATCAGTCAAGTGCAACTGAGTCAATTGGGCTCAGCCATGGGAGATTCTTTTGTCTTCGATTTGTATATAAGTTGGGTTTTTCTCAGGGGGTGGGGGCTAGTCTTGTTGCTGCTCCCTTCAACATGTACTCACTCCTGAGATCACCAGCAACAGCTTGGGGTAGTGGTTAGGAGTACGGACTTCTAATCTGGCAAACCAGATTTGATTCCCCACTCCTCTCCCATAGGCAGACAGCTGGGTGACCTTGGGCTTGCTACAGCCCTGATAGTGCTGTTCTGTCTGAGCAATAAAATCAGGGCTCTCTCAGCCTCACCTATTTTACAGGAGAGGAGAAGAAAGGCAATTATAAGACCCTTTGAGACTCCTTCAGGTAGAGGAAAGCGGCATATAAGATCCAATTCTTCTTCTTCTAAAGAGCTGTTCGTTTGCCAAGTAGCCTGGCATTCTTCCTACCATCCCACCTATTTTACATAACCTTTGTTCATGGTTCTCAGGAATGCTTCTGAAATCCTTTCATGATTGTCCAAGTGCTACTACTCTCAAGGCTCCTCACATGGTTTGCATAAGCAGGAAATTTGTAATAATGGTGACCGTTCCACACACACAAAAAAAGCCTTACGCCAGTGTAATGGCATAACGTTAAAAAAAAAAGCACCTCCCGGAATTCCTCACCTGCTGGCTCCTCTGCTGCCATGCAGCGCTTCCTGGCATTTTGCACACCTCCTTGAAATGGTGGAAGAGGGAAACTGGCTAGACACGCTTCTCTCTTCTGCCTGTCAGTCAAGACAGGGGTCCAAACACCTTTCTCACTATTTTAAAAGGGCCACGATGCCCACTATTATTTTTAAGAGACTTAATCGTTTAAATGTATATGCATTTATTCATGGATGCATAGGGCTTCTTTCACTGCAAGCCCTCTTGCAATCCGTATCCTTGAAGCTTAAAAAAAAAATGGGGGGGTTGATTTGTTTTTGTTTGTTTGTTTGTTTTTTGGTGGGGAAGAAGCATGCTTTATGGGCAAACTGGTGGGGAAAAGTTTATTCTGTGCTCTGCCTGGGCGATTGTGTTTCTATTCATTGCTCCAAGCAGTTTTTTTTTTTTAAGAAAGCCCCGTTCTGGGTTAAGAAAGAGGGAGGTGGGCTCAAGGGTGGGCACTGGAGCTGGAGATCTCATTACTTCAGCAATTTTGGTAACACATGTGTCTTGTGCGAGTGTCTTACTGGTTGCTCTCATCCTGCCAGCACTACATGGCAGGGGGAATCCAGTTTTGTGGATTCCCCTGCAAACGCTTTAAAATGGAGGATGTAGCAGCCAATTTGCAGATGTAACGCTGGATGTTTACAACGTCATGCAAAACGCCAACAATATGGCATTTGCAACAGGTAAGACTCCCACTTCTTTAATCGGGTGCAGAATGGCCCTGAGATTTTGCTTAATAAGGGCTTTGTTGGCAGTTGAGTACAGCATGCTGAAAAGGAGTAGTTTTGTTTCATTTGAAGATTGTCTTTCTGGAAACAATGAACTAGCATAAGATGGATTTCATGTTTAGGATTCTGTTGAGAAGCCATCTGGACCTGGAGTTTCTTCTCCTCTTTTGCTTCCATGTTGTTTGTTTTTTAAAATGTAGTTATGAGAGAGCAGATTGTACAGGAACTGTAGCCATTTCCAATGTGGCACAACATGTCCTGGTGCAGTAGCTATCTCTTTAAAGTAGCCCAGAAAATATATATATATACCAGGAGCAAAATGTTAGGTGAATCCAAAATGGTGAATACTGTTATTTTAGGTTAGAGTTGCGAGCTCCGAATTGGGAAACACCCGGAGATTCATGAGGTGGTACAAGTAAGAGCTATAACACAATGAATAGTTGCCAGTCATTCTTGCTTGTTCACACAGATAACTAGGCCACGTTTAAAGGTATGACTGTCCTCTGCAATTGAATGATTGTGTTCAACAGTTGATAATCAAAGATGTTATTGCTTCTGCTCATGGAGTAATACAGCTGCCAGGCCTGATAGCTGCTACTTTCCTTGAATTCGTCTGTTTTAAAAAGAAACGCATAAACTAGAGGCTATCAATATCAGAAGCAAACAGGATACTTTTGGGGGGAGTGTGTGTGTGTATTTTTGTTGGTGTAGATAAATGCTTTCATCATTGTAGTGAACCCTGTGGAAATGCCATCTCACTCATTTACATTTTCTTCAATTAGCTTTAGATTATTAGAGATATTTGTTCAGCTTCAAGTAACTGGGATGCCGTTCCCTCCTCCATGGGATGGCTGAGATTAGCCACGGGATTAATCCAAGAAGTAAGAAACAGGAACCAGGAAAGAAATGAAACCCACCAGAAGCAGATAGGAGAGACATAGGGGGTCAAATAGGAAGGGTAAAAGGAAAATATTTTTACTATTTAGAAGATATTTCTCCCTCCCCACAACTCACTGTTTTCAGCGTGAAAGCAAAATGGGAGAATTTGTAATGGATTCCATATGATTGTTACGTATAATACTTCATGTTGCCAGTCTTTGAGTGGCAATCAATGTCACTATATTGCTTCAAATTCTACTGCTATGGAAGACAGGAACTAAAAAAAACAACAACCTCCGCTCTTACTTTTTACACAGTTTATGCTTTTGTAGACTTGTGGCTAACCTCTGGTTAGTCATCATATGGTCTGCAGGCCAAATCAATATATTCTACACAGCTAAACATCACCTGTAAATTTGCTTTGACCCACGTCGCTTTGTTTATATTTTATTATTTACTTCATTTATACTCTGCTTTTCTCCCCAATGGGTTTACATTGTTATGTCTTTCATTTTATCATCACGGGAACCTGCTGAAGGAGGCCAAGACTGTGGCTGACCCAAGCACCACCAGCAATTTCTATGGCAGAGTGGGAATCTGAACCTGGGTGTTGATCTTAGTCAGGCACTCTAGCCACTATACCACACATAGATAGCCTAGATATTATGCAGGGGTAGTCAAACTGTGGCCCTCCAGATGTCCATGGAATACAATTCCCATGAGCCCCTGCCACTAATGTCAGAATGATCTCAAGAATTATCACCTGCATGAGACAGCCAAGAATTACAAGCATATATATCTCTCACTCACACACACACACACACACACTTTTCAAATGTGCAAGACATTTGAGATACAATTTGGAGGAACATCAACGAACATGAGCCTACTTAGCCTTGGAAGTCAAGCAGGCAATTCAGACAAGACAGAGAGATAAGGCATGCCTCTTCCCCACCATCACTACCACAGCAGGATTGAGACAGTCTAGGAAAACATGTCTTTGGTCTACTAGTATACAAGCAGGATTTCAGAGATTTTACTAATGATCTCTCTCACAAATTTGACAAATGTCCACTGGCTTTTCCATTCATTTCAGTGGCTTTCTACTGAGATCCATCACATTTGTATTCTGTCTAGGGAGCTAATTTGTATTTTCTAGGGAGCTCAGAGGGGTGTATATGTTTCCAATGTTGTCCTTACTACACCAATGTGAGGTATCCTCAGGTGAAATAGAGGATCCTCCTTTCAGATTCATGGATTATCCAGGATTTGAAGTCAGGTTTCCCCAGCTTTAGCCCAATCTTCTCATCTTTATGCCATGATGACTTCTTGTAACTCTGTTTGCTGTGGATAGCTCAGGAAACACGTGGACCAGTTGCTCATGACTTTACATAGCTTTGTGCATAACTGTTGGCTGCTAGTGCTATAGTGCTTAGTGGTAAATAAATCCAATTATCAGTGTCACGGGTTTATTTGCAAATTATTTCAATGACAGCTTGGAATGGTGAAAGATGCTAAGTGCCCTAATTAAAATGGCTTGTGGTGTCATCAATTGTTTACAGTGCTGGTTCAAGAAACAGCCTTGCAGTAGGGTGTCTCGGACGATTATGAAGTACCATGATCGGAAGCTTTCCCTGGCAAGATGAATTTCACACTTTGAATGAACTATTTCCTGTAGTTACAGATATCTTCTTGATTTACATTGTTCGGCATATGCTTAATGAGACATTTATTATGTCTGATGCCCTATGAAGAAGGTAGGCTGCAGATGGCAATTTGCACTGGAGTTCTGGAAGCCCCGTCAGCTGTTTGTCTGAGCAAACTATTGGGTTCCATAAAAAGAGCATTTAGGCTGCTTGCTCTCATTCCCTTCACAAATGACATCTCAATGTGGAGATCATAATAATTTAATGCAGTCTCGTCTGTTTGGGAGAACCCCACAGAAGTTTGGATAGAAGGGAAAACCAAATAGAGTACATTTGCCTTATGGAAACCCAGAGTTGTTTAAATGTTCAATGTTCACAATTGTTTTATGGTGAAAAACTAAAAAATGCAAAACAGAGAGCATATGGAGTCTTTCAAAAGCTTCACGCTAAACAAAAAAGTGACAGAGGACAAAGAGGGAAACACAAGAAGCTGTCTCATACTCAAACTAAGCTCAGCATTGTCTCCTCTGACCGTCAGTGGCTCTTCATGGCGTTAAGTGGAGGTCTTTCACATCGCCTTTGACCTGCTCCTTTTAAGTTGAGATGGCAGGAGTTGAACACAGATTCTCCATGCTCCAACTATGGTACTCAATCTGCCACCTACTGGCTGTTACCCCACAAGTCAGCCCACCAAGCATCTCTGGTGCCTTTCCAGTGTAGCTCCCAGCAGGTTGTGGAATGGGCTGCTGGAGGAGGTGAGGGTTCTGTTTCCAGAAATGTTCAAGAGGTACAGAAAAACATATTATTAGTCTGAGCTTTTAATGGAATACTGAAAGCAGGTTTCATTGGAGGGAAAGGTAGGTTATTTGAGGCTTGATTCTATATGTTTTGAGCTGTGATGTGTAAGTTGGCTTGAGCCACAAGGACAGACAGGCCATGGAGTTAATAAATAAAACTGGAACCTTCTGTATGCCAAGGTGAACCTCTGCCACTGAGTGATGGATTCACCCCAGATGAAAAGATGTTTCCAAAAGAGAGCATGACTCCATCTGCAATATGGTGCAGTCATATAATGGTCATGTCAGATTGTGTGCCCAATGCCAAAAATCATGGGCTAGATCCTACCCTTTCTTCCTCCCAGTGACCAAGGGCAAAAGGGGCATTTTTTTTTTACTGATTCCTATCTCCCATTATAGATTGCAACATACAGGGCTAGTGTCAGCAGAGCTGCCAAGGCCCAGGCCTACAAGTGGCACCTACTGCCATGGATTAGCCACCCACCCACCCATGGATTAGCCATCCTCCCCAGCAACCTATGTGTCCTTACAAGTGCTTCACTCAGTTCCAACAGCCAACAAGAACCAGAAATACTGAACATAGACAGTCGTAACTGTGGAACTTACATACATGCTTGAGATTCCCACCAAGACACACATTCATAAATATAATAAATAATGTTGGCCCTTAATGGAGGCCCCTGATAGGTTCCATATGTCTGCTTGCTGATTGCCTATAAACTCGGACCCGGCAAATCCCTAACAAGAGTTTAAGAATTTACAGTTGTGAGTGAAGATGGTGGGATAATGCTTGATGGGGAGTAATCCAACACTTGAATGATATTTAGAAACCTTTTATATCTGCATAGCTGATGAAGAGCCTCTTGTGGCGCAGAGTGGTAAGGCAGCCGTCTGAAAGCTTTGCTCATAAGGCTGGGAGTTCAATCCCAGCAGCCGGCTCAAGGTTGACTCAGCCTTCCATCCTTCCGAGGTCGGTAAAATGAGTACCCAGCTTGCTGGGGGGTAAACGGTAATGACTGGGGAAGGCACTGGCAAACCACCCCGTATTGAGTCTGCCATGAAAACGCTAGAGGGCGTCACCCCAAGGGTCAGACATGACTCGGTGCTTGCACAGGGGATACCTTTAGCTGATGTTGAAGTTTAAGGTCCTTTGAAAACCCATTAAGCTTTTTGGGGTATGGGTGGCCCTACAGGAAGAAGGGAGGGGCTATTCTGTTTCAGGAGCAGAGCTCTGTTCACATATCACAAGACTGAACCCAACAAGCACCAAAGCATGGTGGGACAAAGAAACGTTGGCCACAATCCTTTTGAAAGTCACCATTAATTGTCTCTAATTGAAGAATTTTAGGACTGACCAAAGAGCCCACAATGGTGATTTAATGTTCACAGAACAGGATAAAAACCTACCACTCCTCCTCCAATGGCAAACAAGTTCTGCTGAAACTCCCAGAAGATGGTGAATCAAAGAGCTGCCACAGGCCATTGTGAAACTCTTCAGAGGACAGAGGACATAACCTCCTAGACACAAGAACATGACATAAGCTGCAGCTTGTGACATTCACAAATCCTCTAGGTCTAAGAAGGCTGCAGAAAAGTTTAAATGAGGCATCCATTTTTCATACACAGCAGAAGTAAAATATTGGCTTAACTTCTGTAATTCCAGTCAAGGGGATAGAAAGAACAACATTGGATAATTAGAGTGCAGGAGATAGTGCTGAAAAATCATCAAAACCAATAGAATTTATTTCACCTTCATCCTTAGCTGCAATTCAGAACTGTAGGATGACATTATTACTTTTCTCTCTCTTTTTCTGGACTTTGCCTCCCCCCTCAGCCTGAAATTTATGGCTTCATGTTGTGCAGCCCACATTTCCATTATATGAATGGAGAGTTATGGCTATGTGCGTATCCCCTTCCCACTTTCAAAATCTGAAAGACAGGAACACCAGGTGCATCTAAACCATTGTTTGAGGAGCAAGGGTTTTACTAAGAGTACTATCATCATGTGTCCTCGCTTGGATAGATTGTCAGCTTGGTGTAGTAGTTAGGAGTATGGCCTGAGCCGTGTTTGATTCCCCACTCCCCCACACGCAGCCAGCTGGGTGACCTTGGGCTCGCCACAGCACTGAGAAAGCTGTTCTGACCGTGGAGTAATATCAGGGCTCTCTCAGCCTCACCTCCCTCAAAGGGCATCTGTTGTGGAGAGAGGAAAGGGAAGGTGATTGTAAGCCACTTTGAGACTCCTTCGGGTAAAGAAAAGCGGCATATAAGAACCAAGTCTTCTTTTTCTATTCTCAACTAAGCTATACAAGGTTGGCAGTGGCAAATATTTGGAAACTGGGGAGAGATGTGTTCTGTTGGGCTTCTACTGCCCTTTGTTTTGTTTTTGGGAGGGCGGTGGCTGTTTTACTCCTCCTCTGGAAACAATGGAGGATGGGGACACCTTCTTGGGGGGCTGTAACTCAGATCCTGTAAATCCAAACCTCCCAAAAGTTAGCAGGCAGGTAGGGGAGAGCTAGCCAGAGACCCTCTGTGAGTTTGGCATCTCCAGCCTGTAGGGGCGGGGGTTCTAAAGGTAAAGGTATCCCCTGTGCAAGCACTGGGTCATGTCTGACCCTTAGGGTGATTCCCTCCATGGCAGACACAATATGGGGTGGTTTGCCAGTGCCTTCCCCAGTCATTACCGTTTACCCCCCAGCAAGCTGGGTACTCATTTTACTGACCTCAGAAGGATGGAAGGCTGAGTCCACCTTGAGCCGGCTGCTGGGATCGAACTCCCAACCTCATGGACAGACAGCTTCAGACTGCATGTCTGCTGCCTTACCACTCTGTGCCACAAGAGGCTCTAAGAGGCAGAGAGGGTGTTCTACTGCATCACAAACCTCATCAACTGAACTGGTTCATTTAGCATCAATTGGTTTGTGACAGTCTGTGATTCATGAACCGGGCAAGCCATGGACCACAGACCAATTCACATTTCTCGGTTCATGCCCATCTCTAGTTATTAATATATACCTTGAAATGTATTTATATACTTTTATAAACTGCATAAAAGATCCAGGAGGACATAGTGTTTAGAGCATCTAGGACCTGGGGGGACATGATTCAACCTCCCCCTTCTGTCATGTAAATTTGCAAGGTGACTTTGAGCCTGTCACTGTCTCTCAGCCTAACCTGTCATAGTGAGGACTGTATAGAGGCAAGGAGAATGATGCTGTGAGCCTTTCTTGTTATATTTATCTCTCCCTCCTCTCCTTTCTCTGACATTATTCTCACTAACAAAATATAGGCAATATATTCTGTGGGAGTACATGAAGCTTTGGATTAGCTCTGTCAAAACCTTGGGAGAGGGAGAGGTGCAGCCTTTGAAACCTCACAAAATTTTGTACACAAGTCAGACTCATTCTTCTTCCACAAGATTCCCTACCCTTGGATCATCTTTTCAGTTGGTTCTTTTTTTCTATTTGAATGCCTTTGCCCTTCCCAGAGCTACAGTTTGCAATTCACTTCGAAAGGGGAGGGGGGAAGCAATGAGGAAAATCATGGCTCTGTACCACAAGTGGCCATCCCAGTCTTGATCAGTTTTCAACATGGTCTTGGGAAATTCCACGGCTGGCTGGGTTAGGCCAAAAAAGTCAACTTGGTGCACAGGTTAAGAGCGGCGGCCTCTAATCTGGCAAGCCAGTTTAGATTTCCTGCTATTCCACATGCAGCCTACTGAGTGACCTTGGGTCACAGTTCCCTTAGAACTCTCTCAGCCCTACTCACCACACAGGGTGTCTGTGGTAGGTGGAGAGGAAGGGAAGGTGATTGTACGCTGCTTGGAGACTCCTTTGGGTAACGAAAAGCAGGGTTAAAGAAACAACTCTTCTTTTGCTTCCAATAAAGGCTTTTATGAAATATTTTGGAATTGTCTCAGAAGGGTCCTAAATATTACATCCTCCATTGGGTCCTTTTTTTTTTTCCTGATAGCAGTAGTAGCAGGAGTAAAAATAATGTCGGCTCTACTTAGTCCTACAAAATGTTGATGATCTCATGCCACTATGGGTGCGGGAAGGTTATATGTCTTTTTTGGCACTGTAAACCTGTCAGCAAGCAGGCATACTCAATTCAAATGATTATGGGCTTTTTTAATGGATGCTAGGACTGAAGGATATCTGAAATTCTAGAGGTCTCGGGGGATGGCAGAAATACAGGCGAGCGGCTGCAGCTATTTAGTTTAGCAATATCACGGTGGCATCATGAATTCAATGCAGTGAAGCCAATTTTCTTCCAGCTGAAATCCTAGGTGGATTGAAGTTACTGGATAGCATCAGTGAATCTAGTTTAAAATGTCAACTGGGTAGTTTTCTTATCTGCCACACACAAGGCTTGATTCTATTTGTTGTGTGCGAAGGGGCACTCCCACCCACATCTTCTCTTTCTATCACACACACACATTCGCACAACATAGTCTTTCATCTTCTTATTTCGATAACCCTGTAGATACCAACAGCCACACAGTTCAAATTCTATTTCAACAGCAAAGAAAGACTTATTTATATACTTTTTAAAAAAGCCCTTGAGATAACCAGACAAAACAATCCCTTAAATACAAACAAAAAAAAAAAACCCACAACCCTGCCGACTTTCTTGGGTCAGCCATGGGTCACTGTGTTTCTTCACAGAACTGGGGGCTCCAATGGATCTAGAAGTCTATTTTTGTTTATCTCGAGTGTCCTATTATGAAAAGCAAAAAACAGCAAACCAGCCCTCCCCAAAGGCCTTATCTGGCTAGGTGCTGTAAAAAGTGATCCTGGAAAAGTCTGAATTGGAGGAACGTGGAATGTGAACTTCCTTTTAATATTGGTTACTCCAGTGTAATGCAAGCCCAGACAACAGACCTGGACCTGCATGAGACTTCCAAGCAGTTCCTGGCAACCAGCGGAGAGACTATAGATTGGGATATGGGAAGAGCTATGATGCTGGCTGTGGCATCTTGTCACTTCCAGTAAAAGCCTGGAAATGACATAAGGAAGCACAGGAAATGCAATGGTCGAGTTTCTGAAGATTCCTAGAGCTACCCTTTGTCACATCTGTTTTTTTACTGGAATTGATGTGACACTGCATCCTGTGTTGTGGGTTTTTAAAAAAATAAAAATCCTCTGTCACCTCCCAGGCATGGTGGGCAATGGAAGCAGAAGGCAGGGGATTCCCTGCTCCACTGGGGTTGATGACCCTACTTCAAGGTAGTGAACCTGACCTCAGCCATTACCTTAGTTCTAGAACATGGGTTTGTCCCCAGTCCCACACTTTCTTCCCTGACATCTCTTGCCTTGGCTTCTTTCAAACTTACCTGGCCACTTTTTAAATTTATTATGTATTAATTATATTTGTACACTGCTGCTCCCAGCAAACTGGCTCGTGGCAGTTCACATCCTATAAAACATTCCATAAAATTTCCCAATATTTCAACCCTGCTGAATGGTAAATCAGAGGCAGGGAACATCACAGAGACTGTTATTCCAGTGGCTAATATAACCACAAGCCTAGTTTATATATATATATATATATATATATATATATATATATATATATATATATATATATATATATATATATATATATATATATATATATATATATATATATATATATATATATATATATGAGGGTTTCTGCAAGTTTTAAGGAGGGACATTATTGGTTCCAGTAAAATTTTATTCATCTGGGCTGAAGAGATTTTGCTGGAAGGAGGTTGTTTGCTGCATTTCTACATTTCCATATCTTTTCTTCGTCAGTTTGCGCGTTTTCAGAAGCTCAAATCACTTTTACATTCCAATCCCACAACAGTTCAGTTCTTTTAAAAACTTCTCCCTGGGAAGAATGAATTTCATTTCATTACTGTAAACGAGGCTATTGATTTCACTGAGAGCTCTAAGCCTGCTTCAACTTAGGCTCCTTATCCCTGCAACACATAATGCTGAAACGCTTTATTGAAACGGCTGGGATTTCTCAGTTGGCTCGTCTCCCTCTTATTTGGCTGAGAAAGGGTTAGAGAAGCAGTCTGTATCTTAAAAAAAAAAAAGACACATTGGATTCACTCCCTAGGTGCATATGTAGCCCACTGGTGTGATGATAATGTTTAGAGAGAAAATGGCTCCAATTCCAGCTTGGATTTGAAAGGGGGAAATCCAAGGTATGACAGCAATCATGGAAACTCTTATATCAGTGGGAATCTAGAGTGGTCTCACTTAGGATGATGTATTGAGAGAGTTAGCATCATGAGATTTCACTTCCCGCGATTCTCAGGGGTTTTTTTTTTATGACTCTGGAAATTGCATATAAGGGAAGCAGGGCATGTGATAAATTTGTACTAGGTTGAGAGAAATAATTCTTGGGCCTACCTGTGCATATGTCAAGTGAGAGGTCTGCATGGCAGTAAGTGAAAGAGCAATTGAAGTGAAACACGTGAAGCTCCCCTACTTAGTGAGACCAGGAGTCAGGAGTTGGACAAGCAACATCTATCCATTGTCTTTCCTCTACATTCATGAGGCATAGAAGTCCAGAAGAAACAGCAAAAGTTACCAGCATTCCAAATGTATGTAGGACATCCAGAATACAAAAACACACATACACGCACACACACACAAATGGAGAGGTTCTAGCCTGTACCTTAAATAACCAGATTTGTGTCTGGAGGCTAAGGTTGGACCCTGCAGCTCCTAAAACAATAGACCTGATTTGATTGCCGTTGTGACAAAGAAATCTGGAGATAAGGTGATGTTCTTGTCTGGAGTGGTCAAAACAAAGGGATGATGATGATGTCATCCGTTCAGTCGTGTCCAACTGTTGGTCATTCTATAGGAAAGTTTTCGCCATGCACCCCTGTCTCTGATGGCTTCTTTTAGTTGGTTCATGGTCATCCCTGTATCGGCTTTGATTGTTTCGAGCCAGCGGATCCTTTGGCGACCACGTTTC
This sequence comes from Paroedura picta, assembly GCF_049243985.1. Taxonomy (NCBI): domain Eukaryota; kingdom Metazoa; phylum Chordata; class Lepidosauria; order Squamata; family Gekkonidae; genus Paroedura; species Paroedura picta. Next base: position 89,979,131 of record NC_135375.1, on the reverse strand, counting down.
CTTTTGCCGCTGACCATGCCGAGCATTAATGATTTTTCTAGTGAGTTTGATCGCATGATGTGTCCAAAGTAAGTGAGCTTTAGCCATAATATCTTGCCTTCTAATGACATAGCTGGTTTGCTCTGCTCTACAACTATCTTGTTTTAGACCCAGAGCGACCCGAGAACCATGACCACCACCTCCCCTGCCGCAAATGAAGGCGGCACCACCCCAGGCTGGCTCCTCTCTGGGCTGCCCCGCACGCGGCCCCCATGGTATTCGCAGCATTCGTCTCCAACACCATAATTCAAAAGCATCTATCCTCCTCCTGTCTTCCTTCTTCAGGGTCCAACTTTCACATCCATACGTTGTTATGGGGAAGACAACGGCGTTGACTAGCTGGCACTTTGTATTAAGGCTGATATCCTTACAAAGGGATAACACTGACAATTGCTCTGGGTGGAGCCTTGATGTGTTTCCCAGGCAAGAGGACAAAGACTTAGTTGCATTGACCAAATTAGGCAAAAATGCAAATAATGCATTGACGACCGTGGGTTAGAGGACAGAAAATGGGTGCGGGTGTGGTGAGAATGATAATCATGGCTAATGGAGTTCTTTAGGTGAGGCAGGCAGGCAGGAGCACTTAAAGGGTGATAAGATTAATGCATTTCTAGGTGTACTGCACATAGTTATTGTTTTTAGGGAGGGGAGAGGAAAGCTAGCAGCTGAGTATCCCTGTGGGCTGATGATGATGATGATGTCACCTGATTTATCCAGACAGCTTTTGGAAAGCATGGCATCTGGCATCTGGCTTGGCAGGGCACTTTCCATTTCTGCATGAATGCAGGCAATTCTGGTCAGCCTTTGGTGAAACTGGCACACATTTGTGTATTTCTAAAGCCAAGATGCTATTGCAGAGCAATATACTAGCAGGATGCAGGTAGAGTTGGCCAAGGGTGTTTGTGGGCAAACTTCCCTTCACAGCAAGGAGGGATCTGGCTGCTAACAGCTCCAGCTCCAAATCTCTAAGTGTTTCTCAACCCAGATATGGCAACTCTACACTCCTGATTCGCTGCTGTTGGTGGGAGCTGACAACCCTACTTGGACTTGTTCCACATGAAGTGCTGCTTCCACATGAAGTGCTGCTGCCTCCCCTGAGCCTCCGGGGAGGGCGGTATAGAAGTATGATAAATAAAATAAATATAAGATGTGTACAAGGTGTCAGAGTTGCTTGCTGTGTACAAGGTGTCAGAGTAGGACACTTAAAGTCACAGATGGACCGTGAAGTGGAAAGAGTGCCAAACTGGGATCCGAAGGACCCATATTCAGACCCCACTCTGTCACAAAAGACCTTGGGCCAATCTTACAGTGTCAGCCTAACCTGCCTCATATGGCTGTTGCAAGAATCAAAGTGGATGGTGTACTAAGCATCTTTTGGTTCCAGGTGGAGAGTAAACTGGGATATAAATAACCACCTACTTCTTCTTCTTTGTCTTCATCATCTTTGTCATCTTCAACTTCTTCTTCCTTGCATGCATCCCATAATCAACTTGCTCTTGGGCAGGACTATTTGTATTTTTCTCAATCCATTTTTGTTGAATGCTGGTATGGATCAACTTTAAATTGAATTATAAATCAAGATTGTGTACTAGGAGGTTCTCCCGCTGCAAAAAGAAGTATGCTTCCTAGTTGTTGTTTTAAAATCTGATGCTATTTTGAGAACACGCCTGCAGCTCTGAATATAAAAGTTGAGGAAGCAAAAAATAATGAATGTTTGCTGCAATCCTCCTTAGCAAAAGGCAGCAAACTGGCTCATACCGTCTTTTGGATAAATTTAAGTGGCCACTTGCAGTTCCAGTCCTTGTCTGCATTAACGTTAGTGCAATACAGAAACTGCACATACTTTCCGTGCCCTGCCCACTTGATTGACTGTCCAGGCAAGCAGGCAGGGCATGAAAGGCATGATTGGATGCCCAATCAAGTAAAATGTAAAATCTGCAGCAGGGCATTTGGATGTGGATTTAAAGAAGTGTAGTGGTTAGATCAGTGATCCCCCAAAGGGTGCTCATAGTTGCCAATGTATTTTGTCATGGTTATTTCCTTCTTCCCCAAAGCAAAAAAAAAAAAAAAAACAGTTCTGCTTTTTCCCCCACTTCATTGTCCCGACATTAGATCTGGGCTCCCTGGGTTCATCTGAATGATCTGATTGTCTCACTCCCATCTGTAAACCGCTCCGCGGTTATTAAATAAAAGAGTAAGGGCAAGTTGGGAGGAGTTAGGGCAGGCTCTGTCCGGGATAAAAACTCGGATGGGCAAATCAGGAGCCGTGAAGTGGCTCCTGATTCGCCCCTCCGAGTGTCAATCCTGGACCAAGGAGGCAATGGGGAGGCGCGCTTTGCATGCCTCCCTATTGCCTCCTTGGCCACCATAGACTATACATCGCTGCGGGCAAAGGAGCAGGGATGCCGCGTCAAAGACGTGTTCTGCGACCCCAGCGGCACACTACGTGCTCGCCCGCCTAAGGACTGCCCGCCAAACTGCATCCCCGCAGCTCCCGGCCGCTGAGTAGCCGCCAGCGGTGAAGCCAGGTAGGCCACTTCCAGCCTCGGCCCCGCTGAGGCCTTCCGCGATCCGGGGGGGGGGGGAGAGAAAGCCTTCTGCCGCCCCACGGCCCCTGAAGCCTTTGGGAGTCGGCGGGGGGGGGGGAGCCGCGCCCATCTAGCGCCCATTTTATTTCAAAATAAAATGGGCTTTAGATCTAGTATTACAATATTATAGTATTAGCAACCTGATGTCCCTCGGCTAACGTGGGGCGATTTGGAGGGGGGGTTAGTGGGGTTAGTTAGTGTTCTCCTGTTGCCTAATGTTGATAACGTTGATAGTGTGGATTGGTTTTAATGGTTTTAACTATGGGTTTTATTGCAATTTTTACCTTGTGAACTGCTGTGAGCCTAAGGGAATGGTGGTATAAAAGTTTGATTGATGATAGATAGATAGATAGATAGATAGATAGATAGACAGACAGACAGACAGACAGACAGACAGACAGACAGACAGACAGACAGACAGACAGACAGACAGATAAACTGGAAGAGGAGATACTTCAGAAGCCCTTCAAGCCCTCTCACTGTAGCCTACCCCACAGGGTTAGCAACAGGGTTCTTGTGGGGATAAAACTGGAGAAGGGAAGGACCACGTACATCTTCTTCAGCTCCTCAGAGGAACAGTGGGATGAAAATGTGAGTGATGGACATTTGCACAGGAAATCTGTGGACACTGAAAACATGAAGATTAATCTATGATAGAATCATAGAATCATAGAATCATAGAGTTGGAAGGGGCCATACAGGCCATCTAGTCCAACCCCCTGCTCAACGCAGGATCAGCCCTAAGCATCCTAAAGCATCCAAGAAAAGTGTGTATCCAACCTTTGCTTGAAGGCTGCCAGTGAGGGGGAGTTCACCACCTCCTTAGGCAGCCTATTCCACTGCTGAACTACTCTGACTGTGAAAAACGTTTTCCTGATATCTAGCCTAAATCGTTGTACTTGAAGTTTAAACCCATTACTGTGTGTCCTCTCCTCTGCAGCCAACAGAAACAGCATCCTGCCCTCCTCCAAGTGACAACCTCCTCCAAGTGACAACCTCTGGTCAATATGTATGACCAGAGAGGGTTGCATTAAAAGGAATACATATGCTAATCAATATTTTACCTTATAACAGGGATCCCCAAACTTTTTGAGCCTTGGAAGCACATTTGGAATTCATGGTGAATGCAGAAACAAAATGAAGAAGAAGAAGAAGAAGAGTTGGTTCTTATATGCCACTTTTATCTACCCGAAGGAGTCTCAAAGCGGCTTACAATCACCTTCCCTTTCCTCTCCCCACAACAGACACCCTATGAGGTAGGTAAGGCTGAGAGAGCCCTGATATCACTGCTCGATCAGAACAGAACAGCTTTCTCAGTGCTGTGGCGAGCCCAAAATCACCCAGCTGGCTGTATGTGGGGGAGTGCAGAATCGAACCCAACTCGCCAGATTAGAAGTCCGCACTCCTAACCGCTACACCAAGCTGGCTCTTGCCTGCCAAAAATGGCTACTGTAGAAGTCAGGCCAAGCAACAAAATTATGGCCACAGCTTAACTTCAGTAACACAGTACAGATCCTTGGGCTGTGGTGGCAGGTGTGCTACCGAGGCAATGTTTCAAAAAATATCTGCACAGCCTATCAAATATCCAATAGTCAATTAGAAGCCTTGAGCCCCATGCCAGCATCATCCATGGACATACTTTGGCCACCCCTGCACTAGACCCTTCCATTATCTTTTCCCAATTTGTTTTTTTGTTTTTTTTAGAGAGCTGCATTCAGATATTTCTGATTCAAAACAGTGCTCAAGATTCCCTGTTTAGTATTGTATTGGAAGAACCTGATCGGAAATGAAACATGAAATTTCAGGTACTTTTTTTTCGGAACAGAAATATCCAAATCAAATAACACAGTGATTTACCTCTATCATTTTGTAACTGAAGTGTTTCCATTCCAATAACTGCTTCTTGTTGAATATTGATCCTGTAGGGGTTGGATTTAACAGGAACCAGAGGGACTTGCTGGTTTGCCCAGGCTGTCTTTCTGTACCACAGTCACTCTTGATTCATGAGGTTCCTAATGCCTTTGCCTTAAACCTGAAACAAATAGGTTGTAACTCCATTACAAGAATGTCATCAGCAAGGATAACTACAGAAATTTTAACTTCTGGAATAACATCAATTTTGATTTCATTGGCCTCTGAATTTTGAATTTTAATCCAGAATTTTCTGACTTTCTTACAATTCCACCATATATGATAAAAAGAACCAACTTTTTCATGACACTTCCAACATTTATCATCATAATTCTTACACATCTTACTAATGACTTTTGTACCATCTATAAAACATTTTATTACATTTGTCTTCTTGAGGTTCCGCTGTAATCCTGCTTTGACACTTTCTGCTTTAGCCTTCATCAGTAGTCATTTCAGTCTTCACTGGTTTCTGGCAGTAATTTGATGCTATCTGCATAACTCAAATTGTTAATGTTTCTTCCACCCATTTTCAGTCCCACTTCATCTAACTCTAATGTAACTTTCTGTATGATATGTTTTGCATATAGATTGAACCGACAGGGAGATAAAATAATCCTTGTCTGACCCTTTTGTCAGTTGGAAACCATTCTGTTTCTCCATAATCTGCACCAATAGTAGCCTCCTGTCCAGAGTACAGGTGACACATCAAAACAACAGATTTTGTGGCACACCAATTTCTTTAATTTTAAAACCAGCCATGGTTTTCACGATGCATACAGTCAAAAGCTTTGCTGCAATCTAAGAAACACAAACTGATTTTCTTATGACATTTTTTGTGTGCTCCAGCAATCAACATAAATTTGCAATATGATATCTAGTTCCTCTTCCTTTTCTGACTCCAACTTGAACACGTGGCATTTTCCATTCTAGATATGGTAAGAATCTTTCACTGTAAGATTTTCAGCATCATTTTACTTGCATGAGAAATTAATACAATGATCCGATAGTTGTGGCACTGCGGTTGCCTTTTTTTTCCAGAATTGGAATGTAAATAGAGTGTTTCCAGTCTAGGATAAAATGACCAGATTTTAACATTGGTAAAGCGGGACACCATTGACCGGGGGGGGGGGGGTTCTTGATTAAAAATTTGGTCTATATGGAGCAACTAAAAATTTCATAGAACGCATAGAATGCAAAAATAGTATTATAATATATATTTTTTAATTTCAACATAATTTGCCAGGTACCCCAGATGTCCCTCCAAAAGTGGGACAATCTGGTCACCTTAGCAGGACCCATTGTTTTAGTCTTTCTGTCTCTGTCTCTCTCTTTCTCTGTCTCTCTCTCCCTCTCTCTGCATATTCATGTTAAAATTTTAAAGGCTCTGTTCCTAGTAATAGCTCTATTACTATCCCATTCACCCCTGGTGATTTGTTTCTCCCAATTGCTTTTGGTACAAGAGAAATGCTGTTCTTCTTCTTCAAAAGGTTGTTCTTTGTTCTTTGAAAGAATCTGTCATCCTTTCATCTCTTCTGTATAGTCTTTCAGTGTATTGTTCCCATCTTTTCTTTATTTTGTCCTGTTCTGTTAATATTTTCCTCTGTTGATCTTTTGTCATATCTAACCATCCTTTAAATTCCCCTTTCATTTCCTGAATCATGTGAAAGCAAACTATTCCCTTCATTCAATTGCAAGGATTCATTTATTACCTCCATTTAATCATCCTTGCTTGATGCCTGAATATTCCTGACAATTTTGGATTTCAATATATTTTTATTACATAATTTAAGCTGCAAGTTAAGCTTACTGTCTTACATATACAGAGGTTTAACGAGATTAAATTGCAGCTGAGCTGTGAATCCAAACTCACCTTAGCTAAGAGTGAATTTTTGCTGTGATAGCAGCAGTGTACCTGTTTATCTTATATTGTTTTGATAATTTATAAGATCGGTTTTTCAATTTTCAAATATTTATTTTAGAATGTATTTCTGTTTTTTTTTTAAGTTTAAGGATAGATGAGAGTACATCCCTATTTTAATATCTTATGGCCAAACCAGATATTATGATGTCAATGAGCCCACCTCATGAATAATGGCACCATTTTGAAGCCCAATGAAGTGTCTTAAAAATGCTGTGAGGGCTTGATTCTGGGTCAGACCCATGGATGTCATCATATGAGTATGATTAGTTGGCATTCTTTTGCTGGGGCTGACACAGAAGTTCTCAACTCTCAACTCCAGGAAATTTCAGTGATGTTCAAACTGATTATATAATGTTCATAGAAGTAAGTTCAATGGGGTTGAATGGAGCTTACTGCTATGTAACTGTGCAAAGCATTGCAGCTTTGATAACCTTATACAATGATCTGACTATCTTATATTTAGTCACCAAACTTGGAGGGCAGGTAGAAGAGAGTCCTTGCTTGCATTTGTGACTCTGTGCTTTGCTACCAGTCCTTTTACCTTGCAAAATGAGTGGCACTGGATTCTTCTGGGCATCCTGCACATTTTAATTGGTTGTGCTGGGCTTGCAAAATCCTCCTCCCTTCCTTGGATTTCTTGGGATTCTGCTTTGAGATCAGTCCTTTTAAGTTTGCAAAGTGAGTGGCACTGGGTTCTGCTGGACATTCTGTACACTGAATTAGTTTTACTGGGCCTTCAATCCCCAACCTTGCTTGGATCATGATTTTGTGCTTCACATTGGTTCTGTAGAGCTGACATTACCACAGTGACATTGCACATTCCCATTGCTTGAAGTGTGATTCTGTGCTACGTATCAGTTTTGTTATGCTGACATTGCCACAATGGCACTTTTTTCTGCTGAGAACTCTTTGATTACATTGGCACTACTGGGTTTGCAAAAATTTCTCCCCCCTCTTCAGCTTCTACTGCAGAGATTCTCCGGCTTGACCTTAGTCTTACTAGATTTGCAGTGCCACAGTGGTACTGATTCTATAGGACACATTGCACTGGCTACTCTGGGCTTGAAGAAATGTCTGCCCTCTCCAGTTCTATTGCAGAGACTTTGGTTGTGATCGCTGCCCTTTCTTTTCTTTTCTTTTCTTTTCTTTTCTTTTCTTTTCTTTTCTTTTCTTTTCTTTTCTTTGCTGTACCCTCTCCTTGTTGTCCTCCCAAGAGACTGTGGCATTACCAGATTCAACAGCATTTCTTGCTTGTTTTTGGAACATTTGTTTGCTGAATTCACAACTGTCCTTCCCATTAGTCATTGCTTTGGCCTACATACATATGCAGATTCTATTGCAAACAGCATGTATGCCACCCCCTGCTGCACACAATGATCTTTGATAGGGACCAGCATTATTTTCCTTCTAGTTCTTCCAAACCTGTTATTTCCAGTCAGTCAATCTGTCATCACGGAACATTTGAGGAAAGCCCCTGAAGGAAAGATACTTACAATTAACTCCCTCCTACCAGTCTGTTTCATTTCTAAACCATAAATATTTGTTTGCTTTGCCTCTCTAATGGGGAAAAAAACCCAATAACAACTCAACATCCCCTAGGTGCAAGAAAATGGAAGTATTTAATTGGATTGCCAACAAAGAGTGACTCCTCTTTTCAAGGGAGCTTGTGAAATAACAAGATGTTTCTTGGACTAAAGAGATAAGAAAGGTGTCCATGTGCTACTTTGAATTAACTGCTGTAGTGCCATAAATGTCAGAGTTTAGATGAAGATGAGGCATAGGGCTGAATGCTAATTAACTGAATGGAAGAAGCTGGGTTATGACTGCCAACCAAGCTGCATCGTTTTTTAGTATTTTGAAAAATCAATTTGCTTTAGGATTAGCAGGGTATATTTCACAAAACACCAAGCATATAGCGACTGCTAGAAATTACACTGGGTACTGGATCCTTTCCACAGCCAGTTGCCTGGTCTGGCAAAGTCCATCATAATCAGAATAAACCAAAACAAAGAATAATTCTCAAATTCCTCCATATCTGGATTTTATACAGAACGTGCCCTAAAAGCTTTCGAGTTTTATCATGCTTGATCTCTGCATTCCGGTCTGTGACTGTATAAATAAACTTGCATTTGTACTTGTACAGAACATGCAATGGCTTGAGTGCAGTAGAACTTTAAAGACCAAAAAGATTTATATAAACTTATGAAAGTCAAAGCCCTCTTTGTTAGATACCCTGGAAATCTTGTTGGTCTGTAAGGGTCTACTAGACTAGAATCTGGTATCCCATCTGAAACTTTATAAGGCTACCATATTTGCTAACATATCAAAGTTATATGATGTGGTTCTCACTCAGCACTGTAAATGAGTGAAGGGAACACAGACAGTTAGTACCTCCTGCCTTTTGCCTCTTAAGGTAACCCCAATGGACCATATCATTGATGGATATACAAGAGGAGGTTTCAGTGGCTGCCATCCCCTCTACCTTGGGCCTATGGTAGCTCCTTTCTTTCTGTTTCCTTAGGCAAGAAGAGGTTTCTGCAGTCTGCACTCACTCTTTAGGCTTGTGCCTCACTCTTTCTTTCTTCTTAGTCCACTGGAAGCATCCTCTACTCATCAGGCTTTAAGTTCCTGGCATCTCTGCCTCTCCCTCTCCCTCCATCTTCCAGGCAACAGGGCCTGGTCCAGTTTGGGGTGTAGTCCTGATGACACTGCTACCTGGTATCTTCCAGTGCTATGTTCAGACACACTCTGAAGAGGGCCATATCTCTTCTGTATCCAGAGTGACTTTTCTAACTGCTCAGAAATGGAGGCCAGCTTGTTCAAGATGCCAGACAGAGGATCTCAGATTCTTCTGATGGTCTTTCACTAAGGGCTACATAGAGATCTACCCAAGTTATTGCTTATGCCATTAAAGGTAATCTGTATCTATCCAAGTTATGGCATAGGTGTATTACAGGGTTCCACTGAGGGACAATTGCATTTTCCTTGATAACAATTCAAACATAATTCACTAGGAAGTTTTTTGTGGTAAAATATTAACTAAAGCCCATGCAAACTATTTTTGAAATTTGTTTGTTTGTTTGTTTGTTTGTTTGTTTATTTATATACCGCCCTCCCCGGAGGCTCAGCGCGGTTTACATAAGAACAAAGAACAATACATAAAACAGTCTATAAACATGCAAATAACCTTACAATAATAACTAATTTGATTTCTATATCGCCCTCCTGGTGGGCCAACTCAGGGTGGTGTACAATATGTAAACATAATGAGATTAATTTAAAACGTACAATAAAATAAGATTTATACTAAAATTAAATTGTGCAACAGTATCAGCATTGGCCAAGTGGATATTATATTGCTCAACTCTCTTTGAACCAGATTGCAGTCCGGAGATGGCTTTGGTAGGTGACTTTGATGAGGGAGACAGCAGATGTTAAACCCAAGTTAACACCACACAATGTCATGGCAAGGACCAGATTTTTGCACCAAAAGTATGATAGCATGTCGAATTTTATTGAAGACCAGTGTGTGTTTTGCTGCTGGTTTCAGTAGTGCACATTCCCCCCTCTTGTATTCAGAATCTTTGAGTTAGACCCAAACTGTGGGGCTGGGTACAAAGAAGTCATTCCACTCAGAGAAGAAGGTTCTAGCTCAAGGATGTGAAACTCTTTCCATGAGTTGAAGAGTAATTTGGGACACTCTTTTTATTTCTCTTTGTACTACTAGGTGAATCAGCACGGCAGCCAATTTAGATTAATGTTTGTTTGCATCCCTTTTAACAAATGACTAGCTTGTAATTCATAGCAAAACTCAGATTGCGAGCGGTGGATTCCATCCTATCGAAACCTGTGAAATATGAACAAGCCCTCATTTACAAGCAAGTAAATGGTACTGTTCCACGTACTCCTATTAGTCATCAGATTTATGGCAAAGCAAAAAATCGTTTCCAGGAAACCTTGACCTTATGCCTTCTCCTGAATACAGATGGCCCAGTGTTTGATTTGCTCCTCACCTTTCAAGGTGACATCATTGTGAGCTCTGTTTATCACAACCCAGCTTTTCATCGAGGCTGCAGGGCAGATACAATTTCATCCTGCAGTGTTTGACTTGCATTCCTTTCATTTGTTGCACTTTCCATGTAACTGTGGAGAAAAAACCCTTCAGAAAAAAACTCATTCTCATTTCAAAGAGCGTGTATTTTTCCACACTGGCTTTAGACCCAGAAAAAAACCTTTTATCCTGAAAGTTTTTTAAATCCTTATAGTCACCTCCTAATTTATGCTTTAACACATCTTTATCTGTTTGCTAGCAAATACTGCAGCATTGTCCAGTTTGGGAGCACCTGCCTTTGATATAAATATTGTGAAGGACACTCTGAAAAAGCAGCTAAATGTATTTATTTAGAGCATTTTTAACAGAGCCAAGGTAAAGGAAATCTGGGCAGAACTTCTGTTCCCTTCTTTGTTACAGGAATTTAAGCATCGAAAAGGGCAAGATTCAAAGGGCTGTAGGCCCTGAGATCTAAACCCATGTCTTGTAGCCAATGTTCTTGCTGAAAGAGCTGGGCAGTGGATCCAAGACCAGTTGGATTTGGAGTTGTGTTGCTTTATTTCCTTTTTGTTGGTTTACTGAAATTATCTCTTAAGCATTGTTTTGCGAGCTGCTTTAAGGCCCAAGTGGGAGAAAAGTAAGATAGAAATGCCTAAATGATCATTTATCTGTTTTTCCTCAGTTACCTGCTCAGAGGAGGTTAGGAGGATAACTAAAATGAAACCATGTAATATCGCTAACAAGTTAACCAGAGGTATGAAAACAGTAAGTACTGATTTACTATCTACCTGTAAATGAGGAGAGGCTGTCTAAGCAATTCAGCTTTGGGACCTCTGGATAATGTTTACCGTGTAGGTGGCTTCCTAACATGCAAAGAAAGGCTATTCCACAAATTGAGTGGTGACGATGGAGAACACCCAAGGGCAGTAAGTGATCTGAGCCATCTATGAGAGGGAATGGTCAAGAATGAGAGCAGCTGGGCAGAGTGGTTATAGAAGAAAAATGAATGCCATGTTTCCTTCTCCCTGTGTTATTTTTGGGGAGAAATGCATATATCATATATAGGGAATGTGTACTCCTTGTTCATTCACTCGGTAAAGACCCAGAAATCTGGGGGGAGGTTGGTAGCTTGCTTTGGTACCACTTTACCTCTAAAGAGTTTAGATATTTGTTGTGTTCTTACAACAACCTTGGGGGAGTAGGCTAGACCAGCACACAATGATAAAATTCATCAGTCTTTTAAACCAGAGTTCCCCAGAAGTGATCAAATAAACAATTTTGGGAGGAAATTATTTGGACCTGCCAATAGTTTTGTTCTGGGAAGACATTTGCTGTTAGGGTTTTTAGCCTCCCCTCCCTGGCCATCCATATTTTGAGCCACAACTGAACATACAGCACAGAATTTGAGGCCAAGGACAGTGAGCAGTGCAATCAACACAAAATAGTCAGCCCTTTAATATTCTCCAAGAGTTCTAGCATGCACACATTACTCCATGCGCACAGGAGACATTCCCAGAAGAAAGCACTTAGGAGTGCTGTACATTGTACATGTACACTAATGATCATGTCAGTCTGGAATTTATTTTGTGGTCTGTCTGTCGGACTATGCCAACTCTCAACATTCTGTCAAAATCTATCATGATGTAATTAAGGAAATGTAGAAAACATCCATGTTCTGTTAATGCGGGTAAACAGGGGCCTCAAGCGTGCCAGGCCCAGGAGGGTATTAGCCCCGCTGCCATATGACTACCATCCTGGCCTTTTCCCCTCTTGCAGAATCAGCCATAGAAACACAATCAGCATGAGTCTATGAAGACAGAAGCAGGCCTTTTTCCCCTGAGATTATGAGGCATAGGGACTAGCAAACAGTTTTCCCTTCCACTTCTGTAGCATGCCTTTGTGGACCTCCTTAATAATTCCTGTCTATGTGAATATTTGTTACACTTTCTTCCAGAGGAAAAAGCAAGGCACTGTACTTGGAGACACTGTTGTGGTGAAAAGAAAAGCCACCCTCTATACTAGAGTGCCCAATTAATATTATTATAGTAAGGATTTCCTCCATCTCTTCCTGCACTCCCTGCACCATAATTATGGGTATTTTTTTAAAGTAAAATTTAAAAATAATTCACAAGCAGTATAAGGAACAGAAGGCCAGATTGACAACTTCTTGGGTCTTCACAATGGATGAATTTACACCCTGCTCCCCCCCCCCCCCATGAGGACCAAAAGAAAATTACATCACTTTTCTTTCCTCTCAAAACAACAGCAAATTCGGATAAGCTGAGAAAGTGAGTGGTTCAAGGTCACCCGAGAGGTTTTCAGAGTAGAATGGAAATTCAAATCCAGGTCTTCCAGATCCCGGTCTGACATGCTGTCCACTACCCCATGCTGAGGAAACGTTATCCTAGTTATGTCCCCCGAATACTGTGACCTTTGCTTTGCTGACAAAATAATTACAGGGAGAAGAGTCTTCTAACACAGTTTGGCTTGAAGGCTTGCCCAAAAGAATAGCTTCATTTTGTTTGCTTTTGTTCTGTCCGTCTTTGCTCACCTCTGTCTCTGGATTGATAGGTCTGTCACAGGCTCTCATTTCCCGTTGAAGCCTGCCTCCGATTCACCTCCATTGCCAATGCCATCACGATCAAAATGCACGGGGAGTGCTCCGTGACATGGCGCGCTAACAGGGGCATGCATTCAGCACTCTTAGTCTCCAGCGAGACATAATGCATCCAATGGGTTTTGCGAGGGCCCTCAATATATTGGATTTGACAGTTCATATGGCGAGTGCAACTCCATCACAGTAGCGAAAGCCTCATGTCTCGAATACAAATCTTCCTTCCTTAGCCTTCCTGGCATAGGTAAACCCTGGTCACATTTTCTTGAACAATTTAAGTGCTCTGGGTTAGTGGAGGGTGGGGCAATCTGAATATGGGTCAGCAGAAATTAGGTACGATTGAACACCCACAAGATCAGCTCACGTTCTGCTTGCTGGCTGCAAACAGGGAGCCAGTTTTTCAGTGAGGTGTTCAGCTGTTCATGAGCATCTCTGGACCCTGTTTGTTCAATTTGTTTCTGCATATGATACAGTAAAACTACTGTGTCATGGGTAAGAGTGGCAGCCTGTAATCTAAAGAAGTGGGTATGATTCCACACTCTTCAACATACAGCCAGCTGGGTGACAACCCTGGGCCAGCCTCAGTTCTCTCCGAGCTCTCTCAGCCTTACCTACCTAAGAAGGTGACTGTTGTGGGGAGATGAAGGGTAGGAGATTAAGTCACTTTTGTGACTCCTTCAGGGTGTGAAAAGTGGGATACAAAAGCCCAGCTCTTCTAAAGCACAGAGCAATGAAAAGTCTGAATCGAAAATCCCTGTGGCACGTTTGGCTCCCTCTTCTTGTGTGAACTGAACCAGTGAATATTTTCAGATCAGTCTCTGTTTCTCTGCATTGAACATTTCACATAAAATGTACACATTTTCCCCCAAAAGAATAAACTGGGTATAAATTTCATCTGAAGACGCCAGATGAATGATTAATACCCTGAATGAACGTTGAGAAACCTAAATCTTCAAATGCCCAAACAGGAAGAAATGAAAGCAGGCATGTTTGTTGATTCCTATACCATGCTTGGTGGCAGACTGGAATGTTCAATTCACTTCAATAATATGACGTTGAAGGAAATGGTCTGTAGATTGCAGACCCATTTCGATAATTCTGGTATTTCAGTCGCCAGTTGTCAGCAGTTTAGAGAAAATAATGGGATTTTACTTGCTTCAAAGCATGATCCATTATTTTACTTATTTGTTGTCCTTCTAGCCCACCCTTTCATTTCCTATATGGGGCACCCACCAAAGCACTGTATGCATGAATAGCTTAAGAGATGCTGTAGAATGAGACCCCCCCCCAAGACCTCTTACTGGGATAGCCATTCAAATTTGAGATGATTTTGTGTACAGCTAATGATTTCATCTGGCATGCCTACAAAATAGGGCTAATCTCACCGGGCTGGAAAATTCCTGGGTATTTGAGGTGGTGGAGCTTAGAGAGGTCAGGGTTTGGAAACAGGAAGAACCTTACCTGGGTATAAAGTGATAGAGTCTACATTTCAAAGCAGACATTTCCTCCAGGAGAGAGAAAAAAATCTCTATCATGTAGATATTGGATATAATTCTGGGAGATCTCCAGGTCCTGCCTGGAGGTGGGGGTGAAGACTTGTCAATTTCCCGGGGGGGGGGGGGCTGGGGCCAGAGGCCCAGTAGCATCATAGAGAAGACAGTGACATAATATAGAGGGGCCTATGGAGGTGGACAGAAAATGTACAGAGTTCAGAGTACTAGTGGCTATAACCTCACTTTACACTCACATCCTGTGAGTACAAGCCTGTTTTGGGGCAATTCAGCATGGTGCCCATAGTCATGACTCCAAATAAAACCCACAGTTATGCCACCTAGGATTTCTTAGCACACTGCTTAAGCCCACCTTAACAATAAAGGCATCAGAACAAATTATTATTAAAATCACATAAATCATGGGAAATGACTGCATTTCTGTTCGTAAATTTCTGTTTTCTAAGTTCAGCTTGTAAAACACATTTGGCTTCAGCAAATTATCTTCAGATAGCTGAAATATAACTTTAACTTTTAATTCACTCATTATTCTACAAGTGCATAAGAATGTCCTTTCTGAGGTGCGGGAAGAAACAGGTATGGTAAGGCCTCTTCTGATCAGTTTAGCTAATTCTGGTAGTAGTTTACGCAGGCATTTTCCGTGTTCTCCACCAAACAGATCAAGCACATCACAAAGAGCTAAAACTTTCCGCTCCTTTGCAATATCCCAAAACATGTCCTAATGAAGTTGTAGTCAGGCAGCATACAAGTCAGCTCTGTACATTTTAGAATGTATGTGCTACCATCTTCTCCTATAGCAAATGTTTCAATTTTGTGCATGTGTTGGGACACAGCTGAGGAAAAGTGATTGTGTAAACTGCTATAGACAATATCAATAATTTCATAAAAGATTTTCCTGTAGAAATCCTTACGAGATGGAAACTGGTGAGGATCACACTCAGCATCCATATGCCGTGCAGGCTTTCTGCATCTAGAAGCGGTAGGACTCTCTAAATCTAATTTTTTTGCTGCCATGACTGTCTGAGACCAGAACTGTTCAAAGTTGTTCTGCAGTTGCTTTGTACTCTTCTTTGCAGAAGCAAGAAGTTCTGCTTGATGGAACTGTGGATTATTTTTTTGAAGAGCTGTGTCCAAATGACCAAATACAAGCATCAGTAACTGTAGCATGAAGCACGAAGCAAATCTCAATAAGCTTTGTGCATATTCATCTGCTTTCGCCCCAGGATCCCCTCTCTTCTCAGAAGATACATTCTCAAAGAACTGAATCAACTCCCTATAATATGAAGCCACTGACTGTAAGGAAGCTGCTCTAACATTTCAGTTAATAGGCAACAGCAACATAACCTAGAAAGATGAGCAACTGCAACAATTGAGAAGGAGGAGACCATGAGCTTGGGGGCAGTGGAGCTGCCCGACAGGGATGGACCCGGCTGCAGGAGGCCCTCCATCGTTGGTCTTCAGCTGAAAGCCTGGTGGAAGAGCTCCATTTTGCAGGCCCTACAGAACTGTTTAAGTTTCACTAGAGCCCTGATCTCATTGGGGAGCTCGTTCCACCAGGCTGGGGCCACAAAGTCCAAAATATATGCCTTTTCCTGGTTTCCTCTGGTGTGAAGCTATGACAGACATGAAGGGTTTTATTTCCTGCAGAATGGTTTGCCTATGGATACAGCAGCAGGGTTGGTCAGTCCTATACCCCAGCTGTCATTTTACCTGACTTGTGAATCTATCAATATGACTTAGCACTGATTGTCTGGGTGGGGGCTGAGCCCCCGCTAGTCAAACCTGCAGAGGGCTCAAGCCCCTCTGTCCCACCAAAGTTTACGCCCATGCCTGGAGGTTGACAACTGTAATGCAGAATTACAGTAATAAACAGAGATCGTGTACCTGAATCTCGCATTCCAACTGGAGAAAACTATTTCAGCCTATTTCTTTTTCTTTTGCAGAAACTCCAGAAGTCTGGCCCCAGTGAGTTCTGTCACATATTCTTTCTGGTAACTTGATCTTGGGTCAGTTCCCCAAGGACTTTCAAAGCCGTTGACACTTTTCCAAATTCCATTCCAGCCTTCATGTCTCTGGATGAATAACGCCCCAGCTCCATTGTTCATAGCCACCTCAATCTTTTAAAGAGCTCTTGTTGCCCCACTCCAAAGCGAATTCTAGGCCTGAATTGTTGGGCTTGATATTCTGGTGGGCAGCTCTTAAAGAAGTGTGAAAAGTCACTTTTTTTTTTTTCAAGTGAGAGAATTGCTTTTAATTGTTCTGTGCTTGGCGCAAGTGATAAAGGAAAAACAGCTATAGATTTTTTAATAAGGGGAAGTGGAAGAAGCTTTGGGGATTGATTTCATTCCCTCTCTGTGGAAATGTGCATGTCAGGTCACTGACTGGAAAACAAACAAACAAACAAACAAACAATGCCCAGCCCTGTTCCTTTAGCGCTGGCTTTATCTGCAGTATTATTCCCAAACATGGAAAATCTCAGGGAAAAGATGGTTATCCATGAAAATCTAAAGCTGATACTTAGGAAGGAGGTTGAGTGAGACATATTTCCATGCCTGTCACCTAGTTTGTATATGAAATAGTGCACAGTAATTGAAGGACGCCCATGGCTGAATCTGCACGGAGCTTTTACTCCAATCCCAAGTCGATTCAATTCCTGCCATCTCCACTGAATGCGATTTCCATTTTGATTTTGGACAGTTTAAATTTTGCATCTGCAACAAGCATGATTGACCTGGAGTGACCCTACCTTTCTCCCCACGATATCCTGGGGTTGATTACAACCCTTGACATTTTGAAAAATCGACATGATTAATTGTGCAGATGTCTGCTTTCCACAAAATAACTTGCTGCCTCAGCCTTCAATGCTATAGAAAAAACCCTGATTGGTCAGTTCAAAGGCTTCCTCGTTCCCAAGTTGAAAGGCTTCCCTTAAAGGGGAAGCCCTAACTTCTCTTGGCAGAAGCTCCAGAAACCCTGACTTTATTCCCTCTCCTCTGCTGTCTCCAATCCTTCCCCGCCCCTTCAAGAAAAGAAAGAGGCTCCTGTGGCTGCCCCCCCTTCTGAGCTTCCCTAATCATGTGTAGAACACTTTCTGTTTCAATGGGGGAAGGGGGAGGGATAGAGGAAGACCAAAGTTCAAATCGATCTGAATTCAGCAGGATCCACAATGGAATAACTGGTTCAAATTTAAATTCTGTCATTGTAGTAGGGATCCATCTGAGCTTGGAAACTTCAGTAGTTCCATTCAAGCTGTAAGAGGTCACATGTGTTCTTCTCACATGATCTTCTCACATGATACCTTCCATAGCAAATGAGCATGTTGGGGTTTGAGGGTGGGCAGGGTCTAAATATGCAAGAGGTTGAAGCACCAGGATACTTAAAAGAATAAAATAAGTTTTACTATGAAGAGAAATACCTTTCTATAGAAAGAGAGTACAGAAATCCTAACTGTTGGTTGTTCTGATTCATTCCGTCTGTTCTGGTGGCAAGCAAGGAGGAAGTGTGCTCAGTGGAGCAGGAAGACTCCAACTGAGCCAATCAGGACATTGGAAGAGATTATTTGAAAAACATCCCAGAAGAGCCATGGGCCCTGCAGGAGCTAATGAACTTCCGCAGGGCCTGTAAAATGGAATTCTTCTGCCAGGCTTATGGCTGAGGATGGGTGAAGGTCATGGGTCCCTCCTCCGTTCCTCTCCAATGATGTGATCTATAATGTCCTGGGTTGCTGGTTGCTGGAGGGTTTTGTTCCAGGAGATTGGGTGGTTATTGGGGTTGTCAGCTTTATGTTGCATATTTTAAATTTTATAACATAAATTCTGTTGTGAGCCAAAACTGGCTGTGCCAAGAGCAGCGACATATAAATACAGTAAATAAAATAAATAATAAATAAATCAGGGCGTTCCCATTCTAACTCCTCTGATGCCCCCTGTAGGATATTTTTCATATGTCTTTGAATCATGCATATTCTAATAAAAAGTAGCTTTTCTTATACTGGCCCAACTGCCGGTTGATCATTTCTGGGTGATGCGGATGATTCAGAATGTCCATGTTTTCCTCAGGGGTGCTGTTAGGAGTGCAGCTCTTTCATTTGAAGCGGGGTGGGGGCAGAGGGAGAGAGGGAGAGAGAGAGACTGTTATGAGGTTTGATCTACCGATGTTAAGATGACCAGATTTTAACATTGGTAAAGTGGGACACCATTGACCCGGGGGGTTCTTGATTAAAAATTTGGTCTATATGGAGCAACAAAAAGTTTCATAGAACGCAAAAATAGTATTGTAATTTATATATTTTAAATTTCAACATAAGTACAATTTGCCAGGTACCCGCAGATGTCCCTCCAAAAATGGGACAATCTGGTCACCTTAACCTATGTGTGTGTAAATAACATGGTTACAAAAGCACCACATGATCCCAGTTTTCTCTTTTCCAAAGAAAACCAGCAGTCGTGCCTTTAAAACCTCAAATATAAGACATAAAAGTAGGAAATCCTCAGATGGTGTAACAGCAGACATGACTCAGAGAGCTGAAATAAGACTAATCTGATAAAAAAGAGAGAGAGAGAGCAGCAGACAAAAAGCTAAATCACATCTCATTTATCATTGAAACCTTAATGTGTCAAAACAGAAGGAAGCAGTCAATATGTTAGGTCTCAGACTCAATGTATAATGTGCTTGGGTCATCCTGAAGACTGAATTGACAGTCTTTTACCTCATAACACTGCAAACAGTATGAAACAAGCTTGAAAGGAACATCTCTATTCGGGAGGGTCAGAACTCACTGCACTTATTAATGGGCTATTTTTGTGATGATTCACCCTGGTATTGAGTACCAGCCATTGGGGGGGGGGGGCTTACTCAAGTTCTGAGCCTCATGTGCCAGTCTCCTCCTCTCAACCATGGAAATTGAGGGGAGGAGATAGGTTGGGGCAGGCATGCACAGAGCTGCCAGGGTCAGGGCACAGGGAACCTAGCAGTGGGTGCACCACAAGTTGAGCTGCCACAGGTGGCAGACAAAAGCTAAGTTTGTTGATTCCTATGTCATACCTTATGGCAGATTGGAATTTGTGCCTGAGCCAGGTGTGGCGTAAGCCATTGCTAACCTAGAGCCACCCGCTGTCTTCCTTCCTTCTTTAGGGAGTAAGGGCAGACTGGTTGATGGCAGGTCAGACGAGTCACCATGTGCGAGCGAGTCACCATGTGGAGCGAGTCACCATGTGCACAGGCAGGCAAGGAGACACAAGTGCCCTTTGAGCTTTGTGGGACAAACCTAGTACCAATGGCAGAGGAGTTAACAGGGGACGAGGCCAGATGAGGAAATCAGTAGCAGAGAAATAACTGGTGATCTCCTGGTCTTCTTTCTTCCCTTGTGGTTACATGGAGAGAGAAGTCTAGGTGGGGGAAGGTGAGCAGCAAAAAGCCCTTGCTGGCCTGCAAATTGGGTGGTACAGAGCCCAGAGGAGGAGATGGCAGAGGAAGTGGATGAGCAGGGGAAGGTGGCAGGAAAGGAACTCAGTGGTGGTCCATCCTCCCTTCCTCCCTCTGTCACTTGCAGGCTTGGAGAAGGAGAAGAAGGAGAAGGAGAAATGATTTTTTGTGTCCCACTTTTAACTACTCAAAGAAGTCCCAAAGTGGCTTGTAGACATCTTTCCCTTCACAACAGAAACCTTGATAATTTCCACACCCAGAATTTGGCCTGACTCACTGCTTGTCTGGTCACTGGGCTAATTTGTGCTTCCGGATGACATCGACACCTGGCGCAACTCAGGCCCTCAGTTGGCCCACAGCAAGGGAATGCAGATAAATCAGCATTCCCATCTTTGGCACAGGGATCATTGGTTCTGGGCCGCGCATCTTCAGAAGAATCAGACCATCCTGGCCTGGCTCCTCCCCACCTGTGCCTGAGTAAGACATCCCAGAAGGTGGGGGAGGGATGCAGTTTTTTAAAGAACGTGGTATTGTGTTGTTATAAAATGTTATGTTCTTAAAAAGTAAAAAAGACCCACACTGCCCTGCAGCATGTCCGAACCTCACTGCCCCAGCTGACGTGCAGGAGCACACATCCAGGGAGGGGGGGGCAGCGGGCCAAATGCTCCCCTTGTGAAGCCAGGAAGAGGCAGGACAACCTGTCCGAACCCCAAAAATGGGTGGCAGCACAATGCAACATCTCCTATGTGGTAAACGGCCCTGTGAGGTGAGGCTCAGAGGTTCAGGTGAGGCTGAGAGAACTGTTCTGTGAGAACAGCTCTGTGACTGGCCCAAGGTCACCCAGCTGACTGCATGCAGGAGAATGGGGAATCAAACCCAGTTCTCCAGATTAGAGGAGAACCACTCTATAACCACCACACTGCACTGGCACTCAATGACGGCCTTACAGCACCAGACTGGAAGTGAGAAAGCTTCTTCCAAAAGCTAACAACAACAACAATATGTTTGAGTTAAACTTCTGAGCTTCTTATCCAAACAACTTTCACAAATACTGTTGATTGTGAGCCATCTTGGAGTAGCGATTCAGAGTGTGGCCTGTAATGTGGAGAGTCGAGCTTGATTCCTCACTCTCCACTTGCAGCCAGCTGGGTGACAACCTTGGGCCAGTCACAATTCTCAGGGCTCTTTAGGCCTCACCAACCTCGCAGGGTGTCTGTCGTGGAGAGAGAGAACGTAGGTGACTTTGTGACTCTTTAGGTAGTAGAAAGTGGGGTGAACCCCCCCAACTCTTCTTTTTGCTCAATTTTCAGCCAATCCCTGTTCCTATGTCTTTAGAAGCAACTTGCTCTGCAAACATTAATGCTTATTTCTGAATTGCAAAAGGGCACTGCTTACTTCCTGAAGACTGAAATCAGGTTAGATCCTCCTTGGCCAGCATATCAACAACAGGAGAGTAGAAATGTCTCCAGACCCCTTCTGTCCATTGCTTTGGATTCACAGGGAGCCTCAGGTCAAACAAGCTACAACTTCTCAGTCTAAGACCACTGTTTGCACCATGGAGATTATAATAATGATCTACTTTACAGGAGTCTTCTAAGGATTACCAGATAATGGCCTGTATACAATCCCATAATTTAAAAAGTACTTTTTCTTAGGAAGGGGCAGCAGCAATCCCCAACTGTGGCTTCCAACTTCTGACTGGGATATTCCTGGAGATCTGGGACAGAGCCTGGAAGGATGCAGAGGAGATCAGAAGGGATATTCTCCAGGGGAATTGATCTCTGTAGCCTGCAGATCACTTGAAATTCCAGGAGAGTGCCATGCCTGACCTGGAGGTTGGAAATCTGCTGCAGTTTACTAAGTCCTTCAAAATATTGTTGCTGGGATGCAGGAAACCCTCAAGAACATCCTGGTGGGGATCTGTAGGGGAAAACTGGTAGATATGGGATTTTCCATTCCATGAACAGAAGTTAGCTCTTTGTATGTGTGAAGTTATTAAAATATGCCAAACTTTTATAGAACAAATATTTGAAACTATTTTTTCACCAGAGGTAAAAATTCCTCTGTAGTTGCACTATTTTTTCGGCTGACTACATACAAAAATGGATCAGGGGCGGCCAAACTGTGGCTCTCCAGATGTCCATGGACTACAATTCCCATACATTCCTGCCTGCATTATGCTGAAGAAAATACTAATCCAGAGGAAATTATTTATAAATACTGTGGAGAGAAACCATCCTTTCCTCAGGGCCGTTCCGCATTTGTCCAAAATAACACAATGGTTACTAATTGAAATTGCTACAGTTTTGCCGTTATGCACAACGTTGTTGACAATCTGCAACACTCCTGAAACCGATCCTCAAAAAGCACTTCTTTGTAGCGCTTTCAGGGAAATTCCAAAAAGTGGATTCACCCTCCGGAAAGTGCTACACTCATGCAACCAATCTGCAGCACTAGCGGGAAAATTCTGTGCGTTACGGTTTCTGCAAAGTCCCTCCCCCTGGCTCTCTCCTTTGATCTTCCGGCGAAGCGATCGCCATTTTTTTTTCTCCGAGCGAGCGGAGATCAACGCACCGGCAAGCCTTTGTTTACCCAGTGAGGCTTCCCCGGCTGCAGTCCCTCTGTTTAAAGTCAACAAGCACAAGCAACACAGAGGCCCGTTTGCTGGTTTATTTTCCCTTTATTTTTCACACTGTTTTCAGCTGAAAATCGTGCCCGTGACAGGGGGGGGGATTTTTTTTTTCACTCAGGGGGGGTGTGGTAACGATGAAACGGCAGCTCAAACACCACCTGCTAGCTGGATGGGTCTCTCCATTGCAACGAATCAACGCATATTCGTTGCAACGGGTGTGTGTGTGTGTGTTTTTTTTTTTTAAACCTTCCTTAAAGGGAAAGGGGCTGTTTGGGAGCATGATAACGGCCACCCATTGGCTGCTCGATGGCCAGGGGCGGGACACAGCTCAGCAATAGCGCTTCTTGGCTAGCGATTTTTGCCGAGACTGGAACCCTGTGGGAAACGATAGAAACACAACTGGATTCCACTACAAAGGCAGGTATGCATAACAACGAATTCCACTATTTAAAATGGCGATTTTTCATTCCGCAAACAATTTGCAACATGGATCCCGGTGCGGAATAGCCCTCAGTTTATAGAGATGACCTGGTGAGTTTCAACAGAACTGGTGTGAACTGCAAAACTTACCCAAAGGAGGCAGTCTGCACTAATTTGAGGGAATTACTGTCTGTGGAAATTGCAAAGGCAAGTGTTTTGGGAAGCAAAAAAGTACCTACAGACAATTAGGGGTTTGAGGGGGACCTAAGGGCAGACACACACACACACAAAGTTGGGGGATATGTATCCTGAGACAGGTTAGCTCATTGCCAGGGGACAATGAGCTGATTATTCAAAGGGGAATGAGAGGCTTGATGGGCCTATAAGCACCAGACGAGGCACCTAATTGGGGAAGGTGAATGGACTTAAGCATTGCTTAATCACTGACGGAAAAGCAGGCTTGGTGCCAAAGAGATTATTCTGAGTGAATCAACAGATCCTGGGTGACTCACTGTTTTAAGTCAGGCATCTAACTAGGGCAAAGAGTGGGTAATAGCCAGACAGCCATTTTGATGCATGCCTTAAAAACTGTTTATCCCAGACCTCTGCCTGACTGGCATACATCTTGGCCCATTTTGAACCGAGCAGTGCCCTGCACTTAAGGTAACCAGGGTGATGTATACAGGAGTGTTTCTGGCTTTTAGCCTATAACCTACTGCTCAGCGGGAAGTGGTTTGGTTGCTAACCTGGCTACCTAAACCAGATTTTGTTACTGGACTTCAGCCAGGGTTAATGGATATACCCCCAATGAAACGTGTGTAGTTTTTTTATAAAAGAAAAGAGTGGATCATGCTAACTGGGTATGCAAAAATGTTTGTTTACCAAATTTCACACTGAGGAGAAATAATGGGTTTTGACAGAGCACATTTTTTTACCAGATCTGCCTGACAAACATTATTGCATGCTGCTTGTCAAGTATGTGTTTTGGGTATCAATTTGTAAAAGGTTCCATTTTAATTGAGTACTAGCTTAAATCTGCATCTAATTGCATATTAATAAAATGGTTCTGAAGGGGGGAAAAAACCTTTGTTTTTAGGTAACACACACACAGGTTGCAGTCAATGATGCTTAAGAATCAAATTCCCCCTTGGGGAGAGGGAAGGATCAAGACCTTTACTAAGAAGATGCTGCTTTCTTATGTTATTTTATCTTTATTCGAAGAATAATAGTTTTCTTTAGAACATCTGCAAACTTGATTCATTGCCAAACAAGTTCTCAATTAAGCTAACTGTTTATAATTGATAACTGAACGATAATTGACAAAAACACCCAGTGGTTTCTCACCAGTGTTGGAGGGGCCCTTAAGTGTTATCAGCCTGGTTGAGAAGTTTTCCACCAAAGGATCTGTCAAGAGACAAGATAGGTGGTCGAGGGGGTAGGCTGCTGGGTGCCCCCTGCCAGACTGAGCCCCAACCCCCCCTCTGGTATATTGAAGGATGATACTGATGAGGTAGCTTGACTCTGCAGTGCTAGAGGGTCTTCCTCTTTTACTATGGAGTTTGGTGGGT
Source organism: Paroedura picta (assembly GCF_049243985.1). NCBI lineage: Eukaryota > Metazoa > Chordata > Lepidosauria > Squamata > Gekkonidae > Paroedura > Paroedura picta. Next base: position 89,954,449 of record NC_135375.1, on the reverse strand, counting down.
TTACAGAAAACAATGGAGCTCGGGAGACTGGATACTCAATCATGCTGTCTGCAGAGCTGCTGGAATCTTTGCTCTCACTCTCCCCTTCCTGCTGCATCATCTTTCTCAGCCGCCCCCTCTCCTGGCAACCAGACTAGCTGGTGCCTTCCTCTTCTGTCTCTCTCTCTCTTTTCACCTCCATCGCTCCCCTCCCTTCTCAGTCTTCCCCTGCTCACAGTCACCATGATCCGCTCTTTCTCTCCCTCCTTCTCGTCTCACCACACCTTCCCTGTCCACCTTTTATTCATCCTCCGGCTTTCCAATGTCATCCCATATCCAGCCCCGGTGAGGTTACTTTAACCATGTCTCTATTCAGTGTCTTGACTCCTCCCTGGAAGCCGTCACGGAGTCGGTCTTTTCTGTCCAGGCTCCTCCTGCTGCTGGCGCCATCTCTAGAGTCTCCCTTGGTTTCTGCTGCAGGGAGGTAAGGAAGGAGGCATCCCATGTGTGCCCCAGGCTGAGGTGGAGGTGGGGCAGCTGCTGGCATCAGGAGTCCCAAGTTCCTGGCTTAGATGCTCGGGAGAGTGGCCAGAGCCGGATGGTCAGGAAAGGATGTATTTTTCTCCAATCAGTGGTAGAAGAAAAAAAGAAAAACAAACAAACAGCAACATTTCACTCCCAGGAAGTGATGGATGGTAGATAGTCCTTGGAATTGCTGGAAACTTCATTGCTTTATTACAGAGTTTTTGGAGACTCCTAGAGCTAAAGGCCATCAATTCTGGGCTTTCCTTATGATACCACTTGTTATGTCACCCCAGGCATGTCACCACCCCCATCCCCTACTGGTTGCCAGCAATCCTATTCCCATCCAGTGGGCCAAGCGGATAAAGCCTAGGACTCGATCTGCAGCCAAATTGCACATCAAGTGGCAAACTTGGAGATTCAGGAGAAACAAATAGAATCTGAATAAGGCCAGCAATACCCCTACCCTTTTGTCCTTCCTTGTATCTCTCCTCCCCCCCTGCCTGCTATTTCACACATCCAAAGTGGCAGATTTCAGCATGCAAAGCTTCTGATAACTCTTTTATTGGCAAATTCTTCGCTAACCAAAGTGCCCTTCCAAGGGGAGGCAACGGAAGACCAATTTGTCAGCTTGTACGAAATCTATCACCAGCTTGTGAAAATCATCCACTTTTCAGAGATTGATGGGCTCAGACTGTTGTTTACAGAAAAGTGAAGCAGGCAGTCCTGTCAGGGCAAAAGGGACTAAACACTACAGATATAAATCAAAATTAAAGTCTCGCAGCTGACGAGGGCCGGGCGCCAGCACTCTGCTCTCTCTTTCTCGACATTTGCGTACCGAAGCGTATGTAATCTTTACTTCATTTTTTTGGTAATGTGACAGGTAGAAAAGGCGTCTGGAAGAAGAATGTTACCATAGCTGCACAGAAGCAGGCTCTCCATTTATATTGCCCCTGCGTGCACAAAAAAGACGAGAGCTACAACCCACATGATCCCACGTTGCTTTATCAATTTGACCAGAACTAATCTGCAATGCACAAGTCAGGGACTGCAGCCAAGCCATAACTCATAGGACAGAGCCATATTAGAGGTACATCTGGGATCTACAGTCTCCAAAGCCAATCTCTGCGAGAGAGAGAGAGAGAGGGGGGGGGAGGGGGGTGCCTTTCCCAGGTGAACTAACTTCACTTCAAGGGAGCTCAACCCAGTTTCTTCCTGTCCACTTGGTGGGTCCCGCCCTCTTCAAAGGCAGTTGCCACTTTGTTGAGTCAGTAATCCAGCAAAGCACTGAGGGTTCACGGGGGGGGGGGGGGGGGAGATGAATAGGCCTCCACAGTGCATTGCTGGACAACCTGGTATCCAGGCTCTGGCATTACAAAGACAAGGTCATGAGCATCACGAGTTTCTGCAAGTGGGTGAGGAGGAGCCTTCTCGATCATGCTTTTGTCACGGCTGCCTCAGTTGTCCTTTCAAAACTGTCCTGCTGGCTTCAGACTGTCCACACTATGGGAAGAATCAGCTTTGGAAATGGGCGGGGGAAGGATTCCTCTCATGTAGCTGCATGTTCAATGCAGCTTTCTCCCATCCTCTTTCTCACTCCTACTGCCACAGCACTGCATTTTAGGTTTTTTTAAATACCCCCCCACACACACACACACACACAAACACAAATACTTTTTAATCAGGGTTTTGATATTTGTGTTTGGAACTTGAGGAGATCCCCCAAGTTTGGAGGAAAATCTCTCTTTCCCCCACATGGGCCCAATCAGCAGCTATATCTACAGATGAGCTCACATGTGGCGGTTAGGCTATAGGATTCCTTCATAGGAGCTCTGATCCTAATAAGAGTTCCGGCAGGGATGAAGTGATTCTCTCCATCCCATCCTGATTGTGCTCTGTTCCATGGTTCATCTTTTGTTTTTGCTCAGATTGTCTGCCATCAGATTTCACAGATCTTTAAAGGGAATTCAGGAAGTAATCAGACCATGAACAGAAAGTAAACTTTCTCCCCCTTATCTCCCAGGTGTCAGCAGATGCCACAGGCACTGAGTCTTCTAGATTGTTTGTCCTCAGGATCTTCTGGCACTTGGGAGATAAGGGGAAAATGTTTACTTAGGGTTTGTGGACATTATCTATGAGTGTCCTGCATAGTGGGGGCGGTTGGACTAGATGACCCATGAGGAACCTTCCAACTCTATAATTCTATGATTCTATGATTCTATTCCATGATGACTTCCTGAGTTTCTTGTAAAGATCTGTGAAATCTGATGGAAGATTTGATGGGTGCTCAGTTCTGTGATCACAGGACATGGGGGGGAAAGGGTTCGGGAATTTTTCTGCAATTAATGCAATGTCCACAAGACAAGTGATGGAAAACCAAACTTCCATTTTTTGCAGTGCTGGTTTTCTGTGAAGTCAAGTCCATTTATGTTCTTGGTAATGAAATTTGCTCACAATTTGAAAAGCTTTTGGAATTTTCAGTGGATGGTCAAAGTAACTAGTTTGTCACATTTACAATCCACCAGGATAATCATGGCTAGGTTGTGCTTTCTTAACACTTGGTAGGACAAACATTCCAGTTTTGAACCTGTGCAGTTGGCAGAAGTCATCAGGCTGAGTATGTTTTGCATCATGTTGACATGGGCTCAGACCATACTAGGATATCTTGGAGGGCCCAGGTATGAATCTACTGACTTTCCCGGGCCCCCTGGACATTTGCCTGGCCTTGACCAGGGCCAGAGCCTTTTCGGTCCTGGCCCCAACCTGGTGGAATGAGCTCCCAGAGGAGCTAAGGGCCCTGTCGAAACTACCATCTTTCCGCAGGGCTTGTAAGACGGAGCTCTTCCGCCAGGCATATGGTTGAGGCCAGGGCAGAGCCCGGGTTCCATCCAAGATCCCTAATCCATCAGCCAGTTTTTCTCTCCTCTCTCTCTTTTGGAACTAACGTCTGACCTCTCTCTGAACAAGCAGGGAAAGTGGGGAGAGTTACAGAATAGAATGCCATCTTTTTATTGTAATAATGGGTATTTGTGGGGTTTTATGTGATTTTATGTTTTATTGTGAACCGCCATGAGACCTTTTGGCGAACGGCGATATATAAATCAACTATAAATAAATAAATAAATAAAGTTTGACGTTTCAGAGACTCTAGCAATGTTGCAGTTGCCTCTCACGTGATCTCCTATTTCCTTCAAAGAGAGGCAGGTGGCTCTGAGATAATAAAAAATATTATTATTATTATCATCATCATCATCATTGCATGTTTTATTTATTGGGTTTGTCCCTGGAAGATGGAGTGAAACTCTTTCTACTTGTTTAAGTCCCACTGGTACCAGCAGATCAAAAAGGAACATGAAAGCATCAGAACTCTTCACTTTCTAGTATTCATCTCAGCAGAAAATGGGAAATTGTTCTCAAAGTATGTGCAATCTCATGTGAGTCTCCAAGGCAATCTTTCATTTTCCTGTTTTCTTTTGTGTGATGGTCTTGATTAGAAGGGTATGTGTGTATATCTATACATACTCCATGGCTATAAGCAGCCTCCCTCACTATGCCTTCAAAATAAGTGATGAAAATCAGGTTTCCCTCATAATTAACTGAAACTTTTTGACCTCTTTCCCAGCTCAAATCTCTATGAGGGTCTTAGTGAGAAGAATTACTAGCAAGAGAAATATGTTCAATAAGAATTTTTAAGTTCAGTAGTTTTTACCTCCTTATAATGAGCATGTTCCTAAAATAAATAGTAATTCCCTCAAGTCACTTTCTGTACCTGCTTCAAGCAAGTTGTTATGCTCACAGAGAGGTAGTTAAACATCTCCTCAGGTGGTAAGTAAACATCACTAAACCCTTGCCTGGAAAATCGGCAGCGGTCCCCTTGTTTAGTAGTCGGGTGGCAGACAGCCAAGAAAATCCAAGGTTGTTACGCAGAGGCAGGCAGTGGCTAACCCCCCTGAACATCTCTTGCCTTGAGAACCCTATAGGCTTGCCATAATTCAGCTGTTACTTGAATTTCTGGCCTGGCTGGACGGGATGGGGGGTATGGTTCAATGGCTTTGTTCCAGCCTGCAGCCCAGTGCGAAGCCTCCAGTGCAGAAACACTCCTAGAATGCCATTGTTTCTGAGTTGGAGGGTGGCAGTAGAGCATCTCATAAACGGCCCCCAAACCAAATGGTGAAGTGTCAATGGGGTAGTCTTTGATGTGTTGCGGGACTCCTTTTTAGTTTTGCAGAAACAGACTAGCTGCCCAACTGGAATATCTAATTGTGTTTCTCTTATTTATTCTCTTATTGCTTCTTTCTATCCTTTGTTGACCTTTATTTGACTTTCCCATTTGGTATTACATTGCATTTTTTTAAAAAAATCCATATTTAAAGAGGGAGAAACGATAGAAAATCTAAATGAACAGATAACTAGGAAACATCAGCTAGAAATGGCTGTCTTACCCTAACGAAAACTGACAGGGGATTGCCCACAAACGTCAACATGCAGAAGAGTGAAAAAAGTAGCTATAGAACAAAGATGGTATAGACCAAACCACAGATGCAAACATGGAGTTCTCAGTTAAATGCTGAAAAGTGCCCATGCAGAATGTTCACTGACCCGGTCTAAAATCTTAATAAGGATTTTTTAAGTTCAGTAGCTTATCTCAAAAGCTGACATGGTAGATCAGAAAAGTAAGTTTGTGGCATGGAGGAGTTCTTCAAAAGTCTGAGATATGGAAAGAACATGGTATGAAGAATAGGCATGAGGCAGAATTTGGAAAGCTGTTAATGGGCACGATCTGACTTGTCCTTGACGAGAAATATCCTCTTGTATCTAGGGCCAATGACGGGCTTTTGTGGGCCCTGGGCAAAAAAAAAAAAAAAACTATAACCAAGCCACATTTCTCCTCTGGTACAGCCCCTTTCCCCTCTAGCCACAGCCCTTCCAGTTGGCTCCTCCCATCTGGTTCTAAGCCAACAAAGCAACTTCGCCTGGATGGCTATTTCACTCACACATATCCTCCCAAAACTAGAGTTGTGGGAATGCAGAAATCTTGATTTCAATGGACTTAGAAGACTCTACTTAGGGCGATACAAATATACTAATGGTCAGAGGGTTATAAAATCAAAGGACTGGCATTTATGTGTGTAAGCGAGACAGGGGAGAGTGCATGTGTAAAAGGGGTGAGGATATGTTGCCAAGTCATGGTGGGGGTGTGGACAGAGATGGGTCTGCTGTTAGTCACTCTGTTATAAAATTACAGTTCTCCCATGATTCATTAAAATGCCTCATAATTAATCTTGAGGAGACAGCAACAAATTCCTGGGAGAAAACTTTGCACATATGCTAATTTAAGAGTCTGTCATGTTGAAAATCTGTCATAGCAAAAGGACAAGGCACCCATTTGTAAAGAGAAGGTCACATTCAAAGTGAAGTAAAGCAAACCAACCAGTGTTTCCATGAATCAGCAGTTCAAATAAATAACTATAAATATGACATGTAAATATTTAATTGAGTTCATTCCGGATCTGCAAGTAACATTAAAAATATTAATGAACTCTGCCACATAGAATTTAAATATTTAGGGGCGGGGAGGGAGGGGGCGGGGAAAAACTTGAAAACTTGAAACCAATTTTTTGTTGTTGTTTTTTGTTTGTTTTGTTTTTTAGTTTTAGTTGAATCTTGTGTACTTTTCTGCATTCGGCTGCTACACGACAAATTCCTTTTCCCTCTCCCTCCTTGGGATAGTCATAGGTGGCTGCTTTAATTAATAATTAATAATTAATAATTAATTAATTATGCAGCATAAAGAAAAACACTGTTTCATATTCAGATTTCATAGTCACATAAGATGTTATCTGTGTGCTTTAAAAAGAGATTCTAATTTTGTCCGGGCTCAAAAAGATAAAAGAGACTTGTGGTTCTGCATAGCTCAGTTCTGTGTATACTTGAGAGAAAGCTATGTGGAGTTGAATGGGATTTACTTCCAAGTAAGTCAGAGCAGGCTTGGTAGCTAGATAACAAATTAGAGCAAGAACAGACAAGTCAAGAGTAAACAAGCAACTGCCAATTTGCATGAAACAATAAAGCAACACACATAATGGCGTCCGCAATATATCAGTGAACATTCTGATGGTCACAGTCACAGTCCCCTCTGCCAAGCAGTCCATTCCAAACCTGGGAACAGTGATTCTTGGGATTCAGTGATCCACACATAACAAAATCCAGGAGCTGCAATGATGGAAGGTGAGGGCAGCAAAATCACCCTCCTGCCTCTTGCGTTAGCAGATCTGGGTCTTGCAGTAACGGAAGAACAAAAGTTGGTTTCTGTTCCCTGATTTTCACTACCCAAAGGAGTCTCAAAGCAGCTTACAATCACCTTCCCTTCCTCTCCCCACAACAGACACTCTGTTAGGTAGGTGGGGCTGAGAGAGCCCTGACGGGACTGCTGTGTGAGAACAGCTCTATTAGGACTGTGACTAGCCAAAGGTCATCCAGCTGTCTGTCTGTAGGGGAAAAAACCCTGGCTACCAACAGTTAGGAGTTAGGACAGTTAGGAACTAGATTAAGAACAGTTAGGAAAACATAAACAACACCAGACCACCAGGGATGAAGGCCAATAACAGGTATTGTGGGGGATGCCAAATGTAACAAAAAAAAATTCACCCACTGGCAGAGGAATCCTTTGAGCTAACCTTTGGATGTGGACTGTCATAACCAGGTTAATGCAGAGACTGTCTACATGGGCTGCCCAACAAACTGCAGAATGCAGAGAATAGTCTTTACTGCCAAGGGGAGAAGATGGTCCTTCTGTGAGGATTTTGTAAGAAGCTACAGAATAGGAAAGGATTTCTTTACTCTTTTACACATACATATTTGAATAAGCATATGTTCCTCGTAATATAATTCTGGTAAGGCCTTGGAGGAGGAGTAGCGTGTCTCATGGCTTAAGTGCCACTCAGCACTTAACACCCACTCAGGGCGGCTGTCCAGTCCCTGAGTGCCTCCTCCTCCAACCGGCTTGCAGCAGCCAGCCAATCGCCTTCCGTCCCCCACCCCTGACCACCCCCTCCGAGGCTCAGAGGCTGCAGATCCCAGCTGCATGAGAGCTGCCCCTGCAGGTGAGTTCCCTTCCTGGGGGGCTACAGCCTTTCCCGGTCCTGGGATCAGGGAGAGGCTGTCCACAGAGTTTTCCACCCACACCCCTCAATCTAGTGCCCCTCGTATTCCAGAATGCAATGGGCTTGGCCCCTAGTAGGTGATAACACTGCATTTTGTTTCTCATAGGCTGAAACACAGTAGGCTGAAATATAGTCCACTGAAACAGAGATATGTTGGAGCAGAAGAAATTTTATTCCAGCTTTCTAACTGGCTCCCTTGAGAGTTTTGCTCAGCCAGGGTTCATTGATTCTAATTTAATTTTTGTAGCCTTTTGGGTCAATCATAGAGATAAGAGAGTTGCCCCCTTTCCGTGTGAACAGCTGTCAAAAACAAGGATCGTTATCAGGTTTGGTCAAACGATTTAGCCTGGCGTCAGTAAAGCAGAGTGAATTAATCCCCCGCCGTAGCTTCTTAATGAGAAGCACAGGAAAAGAATGAAAGCAGAATGCTTTCTATTTGGGTCATTCACCTCCATACACACACATTCAAATAAATAAGGCATCCAAAGCAAGAGCCTAACTCAGGAGTCCAGCATTAATGTTTCTGATTATTGGTGCAGTGGTTAGGAATGCGGACTTCTAATCTGGCAAGCTGGGTTTGATTCTCCGCTCCTTCTCCGCAGGCAGCCAGCTGGGTGACCTTGGGCTCACCACAGCACTGAGAAAGCCGTTCTAACCAAGTCGTAATATCAGGGCTCTCTCAGCCTCACCTCCCCCACAGGGTGTCTGTTGTGGGGAGAGGAAATGGAAGGTGATTGTAAGCCACAGAGTTCTTCCCCCCTCCCCCACACACACACCCCAATCTAGTGCCCGTTGTATTCCTGAATGCCGCTTTGAGACTCCTTTGGGTTGAAGAAAGTGACATATAAGAATCAACTCTTCTTCTTTTTCTTCTTCTTTTGACCATTGGGTTTAGGCATGCACACTTTGGGCCGCTCCAGCCGAAAAATCTCTGAACCAGGGCTGCTGTGGAGACAGACCGGCCAAGTACAATCCAAAGCAAAAATCCCCTGTCCAAAGTGTGCTCCGGCCGCTCTAGCGCTTCGGATGGCCATTTAAATTTTAAAATGAAACGGACAGGCAGGAACTGCCTTACCTTTCCTGCATTTTGTGCCAGCTTTTCCCGGGGCTTCTCCAGGGCAAAGGGGAGGGAGGAGGGAGGCAGATCGATGGCTGGGCTCCCTGTAGGAACCCAAGCCAATCATTTCAGTACATTGTGCATATGCAATAGCAGAGTCTTGCAGCCTGTTAAAGTTTAAAGGGAAACAAGACAGACTGTCCTGTGTTCCCATGTTTACACGGGCTTCTCCTAGGGGAAAGGGAAAGGAAGCAGATCAATGGCTAGGCTCCCTGTAGGAACCCAGCCAATCATTGCAATGCATTTTACATCTGCATTTTGAAAATCTTCTGTGCATGGCCAAGAGGCTGGCTGCTGCCTTGCTGACCTGCTGCTCTGGTAGAGGAGATTCATTGAGTCTGACTCCCGGAGAGTGTGCCGGGCCTGGCTGGCTGCTGCTGTTGCGCTGAACCTTGGAGGATGTTCATCGCTGGAGAAGACATCAAATGGTTTACTTGAGGGACTACTTCTGTTTTATTTCCCCCCTCTTGCTTTCTCACTTTTCTTCTTCTTCTCACTTGTAATCACACTTTACTTGATTTCACTTCTGATTCTTAAACCAAACTATTCTTTGGGTTTCTGTAGGTGTGGTGGGGTCTGGTCTGGGGGTACTTTGTGGTGCTTGGGATTCATTGGACTTTTTTTTCCTCCTGGTGTTTATTTCAAATGACCTTCCCCTGATCTTGCCCCTTAGCACTTATTGACTGAGGTCCATTTCGCACGGCTTCAAAATAGCACAATGGTTGCTAATTGAAAACGCTACTAATTTGCCTTAACGCACGACGTCGCAGACAATCTGCAACACTCCTGAAACCAATCAGCAAAAAGCGTTTCGTTGTAGCGCTTTCAGGGGAATCCAGAAAAGTGGATTCACCCTCCGGATAGCGATACACTCCTGCAACCAATCTGCAACACTAGCGCTAAAGACCTGTGCGTTACCATTGTTGCGGGTTCTTCAAAGTCCCTCCTCCTGAGCCTGTCCTCCAAACTTCCGGCGAAGCGATCGCCATTTTTTTTTCTCCGAGCGAGCGGGGATAAACGCACCAGCGAGCCTCTTTCTGTTTAGAGGCTTCCCTGGCTTCAGTCCTTCACCTTTAGTCACTAAGCACAAACCACATAAAAGCCCGTTTGCTGAAATAAAGTCCCTTTATTTTTTACACATTAATTCAGCCGAAAATCGGGCCCGTGAGAGGGGGGGGGGATTTTTTTTTATCACTCGAGGCAGCGTGCCAACGATCATACAATCAAACGACAGCTCACATTAGGCAGCTGGATGGGTCTCTCCGTTGCAACGAATCTACCTAGATTCATTGCTATGGGTCTGTTTTTTTTTTAAAAACCTTTCTTAAAGGGAAAGGGGCTGTTTGGGAGCATGCTAACGGCTGCCCATTGGCTGCTTGATGGCCAGGGGCGGGACGAGCTTGGCAATAGCGCTTCCTTTCTAGCGATTTCTGCCGAGACCGGAAGCCTGTGGGAAACGCTAAAAAACGCAACTGATTCCACTACAAAGGCAGGTATGCATAACGACGATTCCACTATTTTAAATGGCGATTTTTCATTCCGCAAACAATTTGCAACAAAGATCCCCGTGCGAAAAGGCCCTGAGTATCACCATGGCTAGTACACACTGGCCTATCCACCATTAATCTTTCTAATCCCTACGTAAGTCATCCATGCTAGTAACCATAGGAAACTACCTTATTCTGAATCCAGCCATTGAGTGTATAAAGTAACCAGTGTTTTATCAGATTAGCAGTCTCTGCAAAGTCTCAGGCGGATATCTTTCATATCTCCTACTACGTGATCTTTTTAACTGGAGATGCTAGGGACTGAATTTGGGATCTTTTACATACCAGGGAGCTGCTCTACCACTGAGTCATCATCCCTCCCCTGGGAACATCACTATACCCCATAGCACTGAACCCCACAATTGTATGGAGCAATTAAGTATTTCCTTTTGTCTCCTGCACATCAGCTATTTTATCTATTGCACCTTCTATTGCACAGCAACTTCCTTAGGTGTGCAGAGGTTCTAGTATTATGAGAGAGAGACAGAGGGGGGGGACAGTGCTCAGAAATGTTGTTGGAGAAAATAAGAGAGAGGGAACTGAAGAAAATATTATTTTAAATTGAAATTGAGCTCAGACTTCTGCATTTATTTGTTTCAAACAAATTATGCGAAAATCCATGGTCACTGTAGAATTATTTATTTATCTTTTTAATTTTGTATACCACCACTCTCCAAAGTTCTCGCAGCGAAATACAATAAAATACTACAAAAGCCCATAAAAACACTCCTTACAAGCAATTAAAACAAATGTGAAATAAACTTATCATCCAAGAATCCTAGCATTAACTTAAAACAGATGATCTTCAGAGCAAGACACAATGCTGTATAATGGGAAAATTGCAGTTTGAAGGAAATGAGTTGGCAATTGAGAGGAAATTAAAGCTACGTAATAGTCAAGGATTTAATTAATCAATCCCTGGGTGTTTTCCTCAACGTAAAGGTAAAGGTGGTATCCCCTGTACAAGCACCAGGTCATGTCTGACCCTTGGGGTGACGCCCTCTAGTGTTTTTGTGGCAGACTCAATATGGGGTGGTTTGCCAGTGCCTTCCCCAGTCATTACCGTTTACCCCAGCAAGCTGGGTACTCATTTTACCGACCTTGGAAGGATGGAAGGCTGAGTCAACCCTGATCCAGCTGCTGGGATCGAACTCCCAACCTCATGGGCAGACAGCTTCAGACAGCATATCGCTGCCTTACCACTCTGCGCCACAAGAGGCTCCTTTCTCAACGTAGTAGCTTAAAACTGAGGGCCAATCCAATAGGTTCAAGATATATGAAAGCTGAAAACCTTTGCTTGTAGATCTAGTTCCAGACTTTGCCTGCTTCTGCATTCCACACCCTGGTCAAGTGGTCATCTGCAGTTCAAGTCATCTGTTATTTGTGACTTTCAGCAAAAATTGATCCAAAAGTGTCTGAAACAGAAGGAATGGAAAAGGCAGCAATGGTGATGGGGAGTCAACTGGGCAAGATGTTGACACTCCAGGGGTTGATCTGTTTTAGTTGCAAAGTAAACACACTAAAAAGATACGAAAGGGACTTCAGGTTGCAGACTAGACCATGACTTAACAAAGCACAGCTTGTTGAAATAATTGGGTGTCATTTTCAGACTATTCCAGTGAATGAAAAGGACACCTTAACCTATTTCATCTAATCTGTGAAAAATGACAAGAACAAATCTGATCTGAAAAATGACAAGAACAGAAATGGATAGCAAACTTGAGACTTGCAGACTTAAAGACGGTTTTGAACGTACTGAAGCTTTCTTTATAACCGGTATATATTCAGAGAGGAACTCCAGATGTTATTTTTCATTACTGAATGGTGCGGGGAGGCAGGGGGGAATTGCTCAAATGATATTTCCAAGATAAAAGATATTTTAAACAAATACTATTGATGTTTTTTTTTTTTAAAGATATATGAAAGTTGTGAAAATGCTATATTCAAAACTGTTTTCATTTGGGCAAAAGTTTTTGGACATCCATATTGAGACCCTAGATAGCAGAATGCTGTAAGCCAGAAGCTGGCATCTGCTGTATTACAAATGTACCCAGTGTACCTGAGGGACCGCCTCTCTGCCTACACCCCTCAAAGAGCCTTATGCTCCGCCACCTCCAACTGGCTCATGATCTCTGGCCCCAAGGAAGCCCGCTGGACCTCAACCGGAGCCACAGCTTTCTCCATTCTGCCCCCCTCCTGATGGAACGAGCTCCCGGAGGAAATCAGGGCCCTAATGGAACTAGGACAATTCTGTAGGGCCTGCAAAAGGGAGCTTTTCCGCCAGGCATTTGGTTGAGGTCAACTGGAACCAGCATCTTCCACTGGGCCTCTGAGCTTCCCTCCCATGAAATTCACATCCTAAACTGACCAATCATGGGTCCATCTACATGTTGCGGTTATGAATTTACTGTTCACACAGTTTACTATTGTTCTACTCTTTTTTATGGTTACCGATTTTCTCTGTATTGTTCTTGTTCCTTTGTTTCAAGGATTGCACTGCAAACTAAGGTTAAACCTCGGAATTAGTCTATTTCATAGAATCATAGCCAATACTGTGGTTATTAATAAAGCAATTTCAACCTATGATTTCAGATCCTGGTTTGATGTACCTAGCTATCTATATTGCTAACAACTGGGCCATATGTCTTACTATGTTTGATGTTTCTTGCAGCAATTGGAACATTTAAATTTAGACAGCTTGTGGATTCCATGATTATTAGCCTCTAATATCTGGTGAGTATATTGTATATTGCACTGTATCCATTGTACCCTCGCTGTCTAAGACAGTTTATGTACTGGAGGTTTGGTGCCAGGCTGCAGGCTGAAGATTTTTAGACATGGCAGGTTGCTCCACCTCTTCCTGTACCCACATGGGGGAGCATTTGGCCCAGTGCACTTCATCTGCCCCCAATTTGTGCTTCTGCATGAGAGCTGGGGCAGTAAAGTTCCCAGTGCATAAACGGTCTAAGTCTTCAGAGCCTTCAAGGTCAGAAGCTACCAATTGTCCCTTCAGACCCTAATGAACAATTTTTGCTGAAGAGTGTACATTCCCCAGTGCCAAAACATTCCTCACTGTCACGTGTTGTGCCGATCCAAAGCTATTAGTAAGTCTGCAAACATAACTTACAACATTAACTGGGCTGTCAATAAAAAGTATTTTAGTCAAATTGTCGGCCACCGCTGAACAGGCAGTGAGAGTAATGGGCCATTAATTTCACTGAACATGGAAGGTCAAAAGGGAAATATCCATCAGTCATTCCAAGTTACTTTGGCAGTGACAGAATAAATATATTCTGAGATGAATATCTCCTAATGAATGAGTTTATGGCAAATTATTCACACAAAAGCATCTCCTTTCCTCTCACAGGATGCATGAGGAGACACAACCTCTCAATTTTCATAGTAGAGGAAGATGTTGAGTATCCATCTGGTACTGTTTTTTTCCAGCAACACAGAAAACCCTGCTCCTATTCCCAAACCCTTCACATATATTGACAATATTTTGTGAAAGCGGATAGACATTGTTTGCATATGAAATGACTGTGGATTCCCACCGAATTTCTAATCATGAGTAATATCCCATACCTTTGAAATCCTTCTGCATGAACAGAGTTTAGAATATTGCAATTATAGAGCATGTGACACTGTGAAGCAGATAGAAAGATAGGAAACGTATCTGAAGGAATTCATGTTCCAGAAATATCATTTATCATTATCCTGACAACATTCTTTGAAGGCTCAGGACTGACAGTACAATACAAAATTAATCTGCAGTAGCCTTTCTGAAATACTTCACAGAACAATGTCATAGTTTTGTAATGCTATAATTGAACCATGCTCAATAGGTTTTGTTTTTTTTAGAATTGAATGGACCACACTTAAAAAATAAAGAGAGATCATTCATTGGGAAGATGTCTTGTTGCAAACCTGATTGGAACTAATGGGAATTACTGGTGAGTTTGTCCCCATAGATCAAGATCCAGAGACCCATGCAATGTCCCTTGCACACAGAGAAGACTTTGAGTTCATATTTTTCAAACCCATTTTCTATTCTACTTCTTTGGTAGTTGTCCAACTTGATTGGGACATTAGTTACTTTCTGTTGGACATTAGTTACTTTCTCTTCAAGCAACCCAGTATGGCTCCGCAAAACACTATCTGAAAACCATTCAATTACAGGAATCGACAAAATGCATTTGGAGTCAAGTGCATTTGTCTAAGTAATGCCTGCTTGTGTCTCTGCTTGACACTCTTCTGCTCATGTTCTGAACAGAACATCCTCAACATGGCGTATTTCACTTCATTTCAGTGTTGACCAAGCATTTAGGGGGTAGAAATCTTGGGGCTTTAAAAATCTCATCAATGCTTTCTGACGGCTGAAGCTGCATTGTTTTGGAATGATATTTCATGGATATAATTAAGCAGTGACTCTGCAAATGACAGTATCAGTCAAGGTGCCATTGGACTCAGAAATTTCTGCATCAGGATTTGGATCGCTGAGAGGTATTTAAAGTGATACCAGAAACGTGTGTGTTAATCCACTTTTCTAATTAGCACCTGAAATATTATGCAAATGAACTCCCTCCCAGGAATTGAGATTGAGTCCTGGGAAGATTGTCTGCAGGCTTATTGTGTTTAGGGGGGGAAAAAGATAATCAGCAGGATTTTCCCCTCCAAAATGCAATGGATCATTGAGTCATTTCTTTCAAGCGAGATCTTGTCACCATTTTGAACGCGCTATTTCTAATTAAACACATTGGATGAAACATGTATTCATTGTTCAAACTCACAGAAAGTAATTAGAATGGGTAGTCACCAGATGATGGGATTCTGTTCTTAGTTCTCTCCATGTTATGCAGGATCCCCAGCTTAATGGAGGGGTTGTCTAACTGTGCGTCTGGGCTGTGTGCAGAGCTCAACGGAGGACAGAGGAAGCACAAGGGTTTTAACCTCTGATTCAGAGTACAATTGGGGAACTCTTAGACGTGTGCCGAGGAGGACAGTCCCAATGAGCCCCGCGCAAATCCCTTGGCAATTGGCATGGGTGTGGCCACACACAGGACTGGAGAGAACGTACTTTGATTTCTTTCTGACAGCTGCAAAGGAAACTGAAATTCTGGTCAGTTGTGCAGATTCCCTCACAATGTGTATATTTAATATTTGTATCAAACGTTTATTTTATTGATATGTTTAGTTTTTTTGTCCTGCCATTCCCCTAAAGAATGTATGCAATTGTAGTAATAGGAGTGAGGTGATTTTACTCCTTTCCTCTTCTTTGTGGATGCTCCCCCCCGCCCCCCAGCCTGGTTACCATGTGGGTCCTGCCACTCAGGGCATGGTATTTCCAGGGACTGAAAGGAGTGCAAGAATACAGTGTTCCTCTAGTGGTTTGCTGCAGGCAGACCATAATATACAATGCTTTTTTGACAAATAATACTGAAAAATGCAGACGTTTTAAAGGGGAAATTGAGTACAAGGAAACCAGCAAATAAAGAAATTCAGGTTTGATTCACCCGAGAGAAAAATGAAATGGAAAAGGAGATTGGGGGATGTCAAAAGATGAGGGATGAGAACATAACTCCCACAGTTATTTCTGTCTTCTGTCCTTCTAAGAGAATTCTAAACTGTTCATCATACTTTCATTGCTCTAGGAATGTGTGGATGAAAGACAACAAAGAACATATCACTCAATATAGGACTGGAATATCATCAGTAACCCTTATGAGATTGTTATTCATTTTATCTCCCCCCCCCCTTTTGCAGGGGAAAAATATCTCTGCTGATTATGGCCATCCCAGAGGTGTAGTCGTGTAAATCCAGATTAGAGGGCTCAACATGTTCTCATAGAGGTGTGACTCTTTTAATAGGGTGAGCTTTTCATCTTGCTTGGCTCTGTGTATGAATCTTTGGGAGCTCCGTGCTACAAGGCAACAAACATTATTTTGCCTGAGGGCTTCCCTGGATTTGCCTGGTTGCAATGGTTTATCCCAGGAGGTTGAGTACATGCACTGTGCTCTTTTCTGTGTGTGTGTGTGTGTGGGGGGGGGTGTTCTGGGCTGATACAGCTCTTCCCATCAAAAATGGCTACCAGAGCATGATCATCTGGGATTTCTTTTACACCCAGATGTTATGTTTGGGGGGGGGATCTGAATTACCATGTGTACTGGGAGCCTGCATTAAACTTGACGCTCTTGGTACGTGTGGTTGCCATTTTGCCAAAATATATTTTCTGGTTAGCCTCTTGTGGTGCAGAGTGGTAAGGCAGCAGACATGCTGTCTGAAAGCTCTGCCCATGAGGCTGGGAGTTCAATCCCAGCAGCCGGCTCAAGGTTGACTCAGCCTTCCATCCTTCTGAGGTCGGTAAAATTAGTACCCAGCTTGCTGGGGGGTAAATGGTAATGACTGGGGAAGGCACTGGCAAACCACCCCGTATTGAGTCTGCCATGAAAACGCTAGAGGGCGTCACCCCAAGGGTCAGACATGACGCGGTGCTTGCACAGGGGATACCTTTACCTTTACCTTTATTTTCTGGTTGTGATATGCACTAGCTTGTACCCTGAAAAATATAGTATTCCATGTTTCCTTGTTCAGACCAAAGGGTGACTGTACATATTGAGGGCACTGTGTGTAGTATACAGTAGGGGAGGAAGTAGCAGTGGGGGATGAATTCTCATGCCCTTATTGACTCCCTTGTCGGGTTCCTCAGGGCACAATTCTTTCTCCCACACTATTTAACATTTTTATGGACTCTCTGGTGCTGTTGGACCGGAGTTAGTGGCTGGGTTGTCACCAGGATGCAGATGACATCCAGCTCTAGCTCCTCATGGACAGCCACCCAGACTCCCCGCCCCCCCACCGCCAGTTACATTCACCAGATGTTTGGAAGCCATAGCTGGATGGTTAGAGCAGAGTCACCTGAAACTCATCCCCCCCAAGACAGAAGTCCTGTGGCTTGGCAGAAACTCAACCCCCCAAGATGGAAGTTCTGTGGCAGGACAGGAAGCATGGTAACCCACCTTGGCTGGGGTGCAGCTTGACATCTCACCCTCAGCAAGGAACTGGATGCCTCTCTGTCTACTGAGGCCACACAGTGTTTTTCCATCTGCACCAAGAGAGGCTACTAGTGCTCTACCTGCGCCCGGATTTCTTGGCTACTGTGATCCATGCAACAGACACCTCTAGATTGGACTTCTGTAACTCAGTCTATGCTGGCCTGCCCTTGTCCTGGAAACTCCAGCTGGTACTGAATGCAGCTGCTAGGGTCCTCACAAATACACCTTGGAGCAGTGGTCCCCAACATTTTTATCACCGGGGACCGGTCAACGCTTGACAATTTTACTGAGGCCCGGGGGGGGGGAGGGGATAGTCTTCCAAGGGACATCCCCGCCACTGCCTGAGCCCCTGCTCCACTAACTTTCCCACCAGTGCCCCTGACTTCCTGCTGCCCACTGTGGGGGCGCTGCCAGCAGCAGCTGCACAGTGCCACGCCGAGGGGGAGACCCAGCCATGGTGACCACGGGAGAGCACCAAAGGTGAGCCAGCGGCAGAGTAGCCCCCAAGGCAGCAGTTGGGGAGAAGGACAAGGAGGAGCTGCGGCCTGGTAGCGACTGATCTACGGACCGGTACCGGTCCCCGGACCGGTGGTTGGAGACCATTGCCTTGGAGGACTCATATCCAACCAGTGCTGAGACGGCTGCATTGGTTGCCAGTTCTGGCCTGGATCAAGTTCAAGGTTTTGCTTTTGACCTTCAAGGCCATCTTTGGCTCGGGCCCTTCCCATCTTAGGGACCGCGTGTCTCCTTATCCCCCCCCACAGCACACTTCACTCTGTGGGTTTAATCTATTTGAGGTCCCTGGCCCTAAGGAAGCACGCTTGGCCTTGACCAGGGCCAGGACCTTTTTGGTCCTGGCCCAGCCTGATAGATTGAGCTCTCAGGAGAGCTGAGGGCCCTGATGGAAATATCACTGCTCTGCAGGGCATGTAAAATGGAGCTCTTTTGCCAGGTGTTTGGTTGAGGTCAGTGCTAGCGCTAGGAGCCCCTCCTCAGACTTAGCTGTATTTCATCTACAAACCCCATCTCTAGGGAGGGCTGCTCAAGGGAGGGATTTTTAGGCCACCAATCTTTTGTGGTTGTGGGGGGCCAAGAGCCCTGGGTATAATTGGGTTTTATGTAGAGATTTTATGGGGGGGGGGTAAGGGGAAGCTGTCACGAATCTTCAAAAAGCAGCAGGATATAAATCTAATAAATAATATATTAATAATAGTACATAAGAATATTAGAGAAGTCATGTTGGATCAGGCCGATGGCCCATTCAGTGCAACACTCTGCCACACAGCAGCCAAAACCCAGATGTCATCAGAAGGTCCACCAGTAGGGCCAGAACTCCAGAAACCCTTCCACTGTTGCCCTCTAAGCACCAAGAATACCAGGCATTACTGCCCCAATTCATAGTGTTCTATCTATACTGTGTAGCTAATAGTCACTCGTGGACCTCTGCTCTATATTTTGATTCAATCCCCTAATGAAACTCTCTATGCTTGTAACGACCACCACTTCCAGAGGCTATGAACTTCATGTGTTAATTACTCTTTGGGTGAAGAAGTATTTCATTTTATCTTTCCTAAGCTTACTGCTAATTAATTTAATTGCGTCCCCAAGAGTTCTTGTATTGTGAGAAAAGGAGAAAAGTACTTCTTTCTCTACATTCTCTATCCAGGGTTAGTCAAACTGCGGCCCTCCAGATGTCCAGGGACTACAATTCCCATGAGCCCCTGCCAGCTGGCAGGGACTCATGGGAATTGTAGTCCATGGACATCTGGAGGGCCGTAGTTTGACTACCCCTGCTCTATGCCATGCATAGTTTTGTAAACCTCTGTCATGTCACCCCTCCATCGTTGCTTATCCAACCGAAAGAGCCCCGACCTCTTTAACCTTTCTTAATCGGGAAGGTGTCCCATCCCCAGAATCATTTTACTTGTCCTTTTCTGCACCTTCTCCAATGCTGTAATATCTTTTTGGGAGGTGTCATGGCCAGAACAGTTTTGTGCAGCAGTCTGTAATTCACCAGATTCACCAGTGGCTTAAGTCATTCTATTTAATTTATACTTCCCTGTGAATTATAAGCGAATTTTTGTGTGGGCGTTAATTTTAATTATTCCCTTTACCTATTGTAATAGTTAGGAATTTTGCTGAGATTCATGCTGACCTATGACTGTGACAACTCACTGTGTTCCTTGAGCATTTATCTTCAGAAAGCTCTGTTTGTTCACGTTGAGATCAATTTTTTTTTGTGAACTCCAGTCTGGCAGATTACTGGGGACTGGCACTTGGGAAGGGCAGGGGAGGGAGCTCAGCAGAGCTGCAATGCTACAGAGTCCATGTTCTGAAGCTTCCATTTCCTCCAGAGGAACCGATCTCTGTAATCTAAAGAGCCATTGCAATTTACAGATAGCACCAGACCCCATCTTGAGGTTGGTGCCCCTAAGAAGAACTGAGCAGGGAGCTCATTTATTTCCGTTTTGAACTATGGCTGAAAAGGAAGTGAAAAATTAGTAGCTAACCAGGACTCTACACCCATCTATGGGACACACATTCAGTATAACTGAGGGCCTTTCCGCATGTCATAAATTTAGCGTGAAACTTACCCCCGAAGATGCTATATTACGGGTGTTCTGCATGATGTCGCCTACCTCCTGCATCCGGCCAGCAAGGTAAAGGTATCCCCTGTGCAAGCACCGAGTCATGTCTGACCCTTGGGGTGACGCCGTCTAGCGTTTTCTTGGCAGACTCAATACGGGGTGGTTTGCCAGTGCCTTCCCCAGTCATTACCGTTTACCCCCCAGCAAGCTGGGTACTCATTTTACCGACCTCGGAAGGATGGAAGGCTGAGTCAACCTTGAGCCGGCTGCTGGGATTGAACTCCCAGCCTTATGGGCAAAGCTGTCAGACGGCTGCCTTACCACTCTGCGCCACAAGAGGCTCAAACTTCACGCTAAATCCACCATTTTAAAGTGCAAGTTGGTGAATCCCAAAATGTTGATTCACCAACCTAAAAAATGCTTCCCCCAGTGGACAACCAGCACACTGCATGCCAAAGAAATGTATGGAGTTGAAGAAGCGCTATCTCCGCCTCCAACGTCCCACCCTTGCACCCACCTCCCTCTCCCTTTTCCCGAGGATGGGATTTATTTTAAAGCAAAATGCCTGGAGCAACAAATAGGCATTCAAGTGTGCAGGCAAAATCCAAACTATTTTTCCCAACAATTGTCACACAAAGCATGCCCCCCTAAAGTCCCCCCCCCCAACTCAGGAATGAGATTAATTTTTTTAAAGAGTCAAGACTCATAATTCCATAAGGGGTGGCATTTAAAAAGCATTATGCATCTGTGATTAGATGCATAGGCATTTCAACAGAGAACTATTAATTTAAAAAAAATGTTGGGCATCGCGGGACCTTTAAAAGAAGGAGAAAGGGGATTGGTTGCCTGGCTTGATTGACAGGTGGAAGAGAGTCACATATAAACTGCATTGCTCTCTTCAGCAAGATGGTAAGAAGATGAGGAATGGCCAGTGGTATGATAATATTGTTACACATTCAGCTAGCATAACACTATTTTTGCTAAGTGTAGAAATGACCTGAGAAATGCCCACAAGAATCTGAGGACACCACTAGTACTCATTTCTAACTCTTCACTGATTTCAGTGCAGAACTCAGAATACTTGACCAAAATCTGTCTGATTACAAGATGCTTTAGTATTCCCATTTTTGTGCTGATGAACTATCAGGCACCCCCTGCTGTGCTATGAACAATTTCAGTATAGTGTATGCCTTGCTAATCAGATGAATATTCAAGACCATTAAGTCCTATATCTAAATTCAGCAATGGAACAAGGGATTATCCTTCATATACTTCACCAACTGCAGTTAAAAGTTCATCACACCCTACTCCTCAATGAGCCATCTTGGGGGTTTGAAAATAAATAATCTTTTGAGAAGAACACGAAATTGAGCAAACGTGTTTCCTAGAGTCTCTAGCTGATGAAACAGTAAGTAACATCATTTTACAGCTGCTTGTGCTCAATTTTTTAAAAGTTTTAAATGTAATTCACTCTAATAGCAAGCTTGACAGTTAAGTAAAACAAGGTCTCCCACAGTTTGTGGGGTGTGAATACTTGGGGAATTCCCCAAATGTGAAAAAAATAAAGAATACTCTTCAAAACCCTTGAGAAAGACTAAGCATACATATTGCCTTCCAGGAGGCAGAGAATATTGAAAGCAACGTCGAGTGCCGGTTTTAAAAGAGAGAAGGGAAAAGGGGTGGGGAACTAGCTTGCTCAGTGCTCTACTGTAACATTTTAGAGGTTGTGAACTCAGGATGGGGTAAAACTTCCCAGTGCTCTCCTCAGTTCCACACAAAATCAGGGTTGATTGTCCATTGCACAAGCTGTGTCAAGGGGCTTCTCTGCAGACAAGCTTAAGATCCTTCCATTCTCATACTCAAGTATAACAACATAACCAGCTATGTAGAAAAAAAATTGCTTGTCATGATAAAGATCTGATTTGATCATATCAGATCTGATAGCCTGGTTAGGATTCAACATTACAGTCCGTTAAAGCAGGAGGGGAAAGGAAAGAAGATAGTGGCAAACTTGACCTGTGGATGTCCCTAAGTGTTCTGCAAAAAGAGCTCTGTGTTTGGAGGGGAAATTTATTCAATCACTTATCTCTCTCCTCATGATGTCCTGCAACCCACTAACATCTGTAACCATTTTTAGTTAGTGGCTCTTATATTTTGGAAGAGCCAATGTAGGAAGAGTGGTGTCTGGGACCCAGCTGGGTGTCCAGATACTGCTTCTGGCTCCATGAGCCAATTAGCCCGGCCCGTTGAGCGCCTGCTCCCCGAAGCTGGCTGAGAGGCACACGTTCCTCCCCACAGCCACATGTCCCCTGGCTACCGTGGAGGGTGCTCCCTCAGTGCCCTGGCTAGCCCGCCACTAGACCTGGCTGCCATCTTGTACACACAGGTAGGGCACTGGCCCGCTGCTAGCGCCCTTTGCATTCCTGGATGCAACGGGCTTTCAGGCTAGTCTTGTATAAAAATATTTAAGAAATCAGTTCTTAGCACACCAATCCAGCTGGTGATCCTCTTCTTGTGATGATTTCAATATACTGAAATATCAACTATGTGACATACATAGAGATGTGTCCCCTTTTTTGTGTATTGGTGTAGTGATGGCTAAGACCCAGTTATCAGGAATTTGTGCAATTATATTAATCCTTGTAAAAAGAGTGGCCAGGACTGATGTCCACCACTCAGTCAGTTTTCATACTGGAGGCTCTTTGCCGGACTGCAGGCTGGGGTTTGAGCCAGGGCGGGTTGCTCTGCCTCTTCCCGCTTCCACATGGGGGAGCATTTAGCCTGGTGCACCTCATTCGCCCCAAATTTGTAGTGTCAGGACATTCCTCAGGGCTTTTACTGTCTGAAGTAGACCAATTATTTTTTAAATTTATTTTTGGATATATACCCTGCCTCTCTTGACAAATGTCTCCTTGAGATAACTTACAGAATAAAACAAAACAAAGTAACCCATACAAGAGCCTCTTGTGGCGCAGAGTGGTAAGGCAGCAGGCATGCAGTCTGAAAGCTCTGCCCATGAGGCTGGAAGTTCAGTCCCAGCAGCCGGCTAAAGGTTGACTCAGCCTTTCATCCTTCCGAGGTTGGTAAAATGAGTGCCCAGCTTACTGGGGGGTAAATGGTAATGACTGGGGAAGGCACTGGCAAACTACCCCGTATTGAGTCTGCCATGAAAATGCTAGAGGGCATCACCCCAAGGGTCAGACATGACTCGGTGCTTGAACAGGGGATACCTTTACCTTTAGTTGTTTAACCCATACAATCCCATTAAAACCTTAAAATTAGCCTATTTACTTTAATTGTTGTGACTGGGGGAAGGTAGGGAGATTTTCAATGCTGGCATCATATCATATCTCAGTGTTCACCTCTGTGACATAATTTGCATAGAAATAAGTCTCCCAACTGTTGACAGGGACTGTGCAGAATAAGTTGGGAGCTTCTGCATGAAATCCTCCTGAGAGAATATGCTAGCAGATGAAGGAATCTTTGGCTCTGGCCATCTGAATAAATGCCCTCTAGGCGTTTCTCTTTTGATTGAAGAAGGATGGGTAAAAGGAAGATGAAGGAGGATGGGTAAATGACAGTATAAAGCATGGGTGATACACATTTAGCTGGATCACAGAAAAGTAGGAAACCAAGAAGAAACAGACTTTCAGTATGATTTTTTCTTTAAGGAAGTATTATTATTAACCTGGAAAAGATTGATGTCCATTCTCCTCGCAGTTGGTATATGTTGAATAAACTTCTGGGGCATGTACATGGAGATTATTGCCTGTTAAAGCTGAATCACTATTTTGTAGGTGCCTCATAAGACAGACAGTCTTATGACAGACAGACAGTCCGTTTGCTTTCTGAGCGCTTCTTTTGAGATTTTGTGGATTGCACTTCCAATTCAGATACTTTTCTGTGCTTCCAAGCTCCCTCATGTAAAGTTCAGCAGTGATTAACAAACAAGAGTATATTTGAAGGACCTTAGGCAAGGGCAGCACCTCAGAAAATTGTGTTAATAAATATTTGAAGCTGCCATGAGGAGAAAAGTGAATTATGAGAGAAAAAGAAGGGGGGGGGAGTTTTAGAAGCTTCAGTCAGTACACTGATGTTCAACATGCAGAGCTAACCTTCTGGAAAAAGCAGTTTTGTGTTCATATAAAACACAAAAATAATCTTCAGACACTTATACATAGACTGGACATCCATATTCGTTTTTTACTTTGTCAACAATGTGAACAATGCAGGAAGAAAAAATAGATATGAGTGAACCAAAAAAGCTGGGGTACTCACACTTCCAGAACTAATTTTAGAATTTCTCCTATTCAAATGCACCAGAATTAAGGAGAAATGGGATGCAGTTAGGAATTCTGGTGCCATGGAAATATGGAATGGGGGAAATCATCCCTACTTCCCCATTTTCCTACTGTTGTATTTGGAGTAAACTGGGACCTCTGTAGCTATTCCCAGAATTAAAGAGTCTAGTTTCTTGTTTTTCTTGTTATTATTGTTCAGTGCCAGCTTTGCCAGGATTGTGCTCATGTTTTCTGCGCATGGACACATATTTCCAAGGGCTATGCAATGCATCCTTTCCCTCAAGTATTTCCAGATGTTAACCACTTTTCTACCCCTACAATTCAAACCATTTGGGATCAGAGGCTGATCTGGTGGGATCTGAACAAATTCTCCCTGGTGAAGTCCAACACTATATTCTCTGCAGCAGTCTATGGAGAAATCTATAAAGGCAACAATAGATTCTCACATGCTCCTCTTCCAAGGACAATATTATTCTCCCCACCAGGCTGAACTTGGGGGGAAGTCAGGTAACTAAGATCAGAATTGTGACCACAGCCGCATATAAGTTATATGTAACTTTTGTTGATGTTAATTGGGGGGTTTTATGGGGATTTTATTGTGTTTTAACTGTTTATGTTGTAAACCGCCCTGAGACCTATTTGGAGAAGGGCGGTCTAAAAATTAAATAAAAATAATAAAAATAATAAAGGGAGATGTGGCATTTAAATGTGCATGGGTGCTGTGTACAAATGCTATCCATCATTCTGGTGTCATTAAGTGAATGTTAAAGTTATATAAGTCTATATAAATTACCACCATTTATTACAGCATGAAAAATGCACTTGGCATGATTCTGGCTAGGTGAGAATAATTTTCTCCAGGAGAACTTTCTGAGAACAGGCAGCTAAAATTAGTCGCTCTCCATAAATAGTACACATCTGTTTCTCCACACAATCGTCTCATTAGAGGAGAAAACTTTCAGAAGAATCCTGCAAAGTCTGTAGCCATAAACACCCCCAAAGTCACAGTATTTCATCATTCGGTAACAAGAGAGCTATACAAAAACAGAGAGGTCAAATTGGACGTATGGATAGAATTGGTTCATTCTAGATGATATTTCACCTAAGACAAGAGTGGAATGCTAACTTGGTACTACGAACAACAATTTACAATGGGTAACATCCAAATTAATTATGCTGGTAACCCACTGATATCCAAGGAAGGACCAAATTTTGCTACTTCTGTTTGAAATAATGGGATTTTAATGTCCTTAACTTTAACTGGATAATGCTTCAAATTACTTGGGCAACAGCATACTGTGTGTACGTTAGGTGCCATCAAGTTACTTCCAACTTATGGTGACCCTATGAATTGAAGTCTTCCAAAACATGCTCTCATGAACAACCATTCTCGGTTATTTCCATCTGAAGGCTGTGGGTTCTTTGACCGAGTCAATCAGTCCAATGTTGGGCTTTCCTCTTTTCTTGCTGCCTTCATCTTCTCCCAGCATTATTGTCTTTGCCAGTTACTCTTAGCTTCTAGGGAGAGTTCGGGCATGATTTAATCTAGAATTCGCTTTATGGTAGTCCACAGTTTATGTAAAACTGTCCTCCAACATCCTTTTCAAAGCAATCTATTTTCTTCCTATCAGCTTTCTTCATTATCAACGTTCACATGCATACATAGTAATAGGGATTAGGGAATACTACTGCATTAATTCACTTGATCTTGATCATCAGTGACACATTTCTACCCATAAGAATCTTTTCTAGTTCCTTCTTGACTGTACCTCCCCAGTCTCAGCCTTGTTCTGATTTCAGAACGGCAGTCTCTCTCTTTTGGTTGATGGTGGAGCCAAGGAATAGAAAATCTTCTTCATCATCAACCTTACAGCTGTGGAATTCCACAGTAGGCATGACTTTTATCTTCTTGATGCTCAGCTGTAATCCTGCTCTGGCACTTTCTGCTTTAACCTTTATCATTAATCATTGTAAATCTTCACTGTTTTCTGCCAGTAATGTGGTGTCATCTGCATTTCTCAAATGTTTAATAATAACAAGCATAGTGTGTGTCTCAAGTACAACTGATATACAATTGAAGATGTGGGGGGGTTTATCCCAGAAGACTTTTGCTGCTGGAAAGTGTGGCTGGTTTTGCCAGTTCCCCTCTCCTGCTACACACCTCCAGCTCTTCTCCATACAGTTTTTAGGGATTCCAGAAGCAGAATTCTGGAGGGTGTTTTGGACTGCAGAGGAAGGATAGAGACAGAACTTCTAGTGAATAATACCTCATTCAGCCACAGGGCAAGGAGATTATCTTAACTGGTATGTCCTTGGTGTCCTTAACTCTGGTATCTTCAGGGGGGAAAAAGCTGGCATTGATGGATGCCCTGTTTTACTGTTTGCAAAATTGTACTTCTTTTATATCACTACTTAATTGATTCAACATCAATTCTGAGTTTTCAATATTATTTGCAAAAAAATCAATTAGTGCAAGGACGGTATGCCACCAAAGAAATAGGCATAATTACCAGCCAAGAGCAGGAGCTACAGAGAGTTCTGCCTCGATCTATCCTGCCCTCATTTTCCTTATAGGTCATTTGTAGGTGTGCCTCCCTTTCCAGATCCAGCTGGTTGAAATAATCGGCAAAAGGAACATAGACCAATGACCAATTATTTCTCCTTTGCTCAATCAGAAAAGTCCTTAAAAGCCTGGTAAAACTGGCATACTTTGTTGGGCTTGCTACAGAGGCAGGGAAAGAGTATCTTCAGGATCTACCTAGGAACAGCAGGCAATCGTCTTTAGTATCAGTGAAACTGACCAAGGTTTCCTTCCATCCTGATAAGAAGTTGAGCAAATCCAGTGAAATTGAAATGGCTTGTCAGTTTTATCAGACTTCTCTGGAGTCCTGGCTGAAGTGATTGGGGAAAAAAGGCTTTGTCTAGTTCACCTGTTAAAGACTAGATAGACAGACAGACAGACAGACAGACAGACAGATAGAGGGTGGGTGGGTGGGTGGGTGGGTAGGTCAGAAAAGATCTAGTAACTAGAGAGGCGGCATATGAATTATCTAAATAAACAGAATAAAAGAATTGTGCCCCAAATGGCAATACAATGTTAATAAACTTCTGTGCAAGAATCACCATCGATAACACTAATGTTCCAAAAACCAGGAACAACAACAATGTACACAACCAAAAGGGAATGCCAAAGAGAGAGACAACCCAAGATATACTGGCAGGTATCCAAGTATTCTTGGATTTCCCAAAGCAGGACTGTTCTGTTTCTTGTTCCTTCTACAACGTGCTAAGCTCCTCTTCCCTGAACTTTTGTTCCTGGGGACTGTAAGGAGTAAAGTGAGGTCAGTAGTAGGAATGGGGAATTGGTAATGATCTCTACCCACTCCTTCCAGAAACAGAAATGCTGTTATTTTGTAAGAACTGCATAATTGGATGAAGTCCATTGTTGCTAGAGGCAGAAAAAACGATGGACCAATTTTTAACACCACACACATACACAAAAATACTATTTATTAATGTTTCCTTCCCAAATCCACTACCTGTGAAATGCTCCTGGACGAGCAGTCTTTGAACAGAACTTTATTTCTGGGAACAAAGGAAAAGGGTTTTGAATCCCCTTACAGTTCATTGACGTGCTTTTTCTTGATATAAAAGTAACCCCTTTCAGTGATTAACATTTGTGGATGTATATATTTAGAAAACATGCATGCTGCCTCTCCAGAACTGGTTTAGGCATCCGTTGTGATGACTTTTCCCCGTGGCATTCTTAGTGTTAGGGCAGCAAATCAAGATGTTTGATTCCGATTGTGTCGAGTGGCCTAAATTTAGACGATGGACATAATGGATGTTAAGTGAAAATCAGCTTAAGGATGCTAACAGAGTAGCCACATGAGGTCACCATTAATTCACACAAGGCCAGTTGTCTGTGCCAATTAAACTGCAGTTACAAAGATGACTTAAATGGGTTAGATGCTTGTATTTAGATAATTTGCAGAAGGATGGGGGGTCTTAAAAGGGAAAAAAAAAACCTCATTCAAACTATTCCCATGAACAAAGTGTGAACCTAATAACAGACTTCTTTGTACAAGTTCAATCTTTAGACGACACTATATATATATATATAAGGTGACTGTTGATCCCAGAAATCAGCATGAAAAATTTATATATATATCATGCTGATTTCTGGGATCAACAGTCACCTTGCAACTCTCAAAGCTCTCTGAAGAAACCACTTCCTTGGCAGTGCTGCCGGAAAAGGTCAGTGTTTAACAAAGCTTTATCTCCACTGGCCCAAAGATCATGGCATATGATGGCTTGCCTAGCATTTCCACATATGTCAGAAAAACCACGAGCAGATAGATATCCATTTTCAGATTTGCAAGCTGCTAGAAATATGGCTGAGAGACACTGGTGTCCCTTATGGCGTGCATTAGTCACAGATCAGTGACTGCCCCATTTCAAACATAAATGGACAAATGACTCATCATGGGACAGGCAGCGAAAAATAGCTTGCAAAGTATTTTCTTTTCCTCCACACCAGCTTGATGACATAAATACAGGGTTTCTCTCTCCCCCCCCCCCATGATATTAATTTGTTAATCTTATACAGTACCACCAGAATTTTCTAGTAGATACCAACACATCCTGGGTCAAACTATGTGAACAAAACCTATGTAGCTTACATGCAGTTGTAGCAATGGCACAGAGGAGAAAAAGAAGTTGTAGGGTTGGTGGTTAGTAGTGTAATCCTAAGCAGGTCAACTATGAATCCTACCATGGTCCATTCCAACGGGTCTGATTACCAGAAAAGTTGCCCTAGCATTGCACTGTAGATCATCTAGGGGTTCCCACTACTAGATATGGTCCTTATATTTTAACGGTTGTAGAAATCTGTCAGGTTTAACTTTCCCCATTGCTGCAAATGATAGACAAGTATCTCATGTCTTGTCTTGTTTTCCTGGGCTTTCTCAGAACCTTCTTAGGTCTTCTCTTCCTGAACATTTCTAAGCCCTCCATGCCAGGTCCTCCTCCTTTCCCAGCAAAGTCTTTTGCAAACATTAGAGGCTTGGTTGGAGACAGAGGGAAGCCTTGTAGTCTTTTAGAACCTGTCTCGGGAGTATTATGGGAGTAGTGGTTACTTACAACTCTTGGTTCAATGAACTAGGTCAGGAGGGATGGGAAACCATAAGTTCTGTGAGACCAACTGGAAATGAGGCCTTAAGGATCTGGCAAAAACTGTGTCTTCCCATATATCCCCCAAAAGAACAAGATCTCGAGAGCAAAATCTGCTCAAGATCCCTGGCCCCAAAAATATCAACCTGGCCTCAACCAAAGTTAGGGCCTGATGATATCAGGGCTCTTTAGGACATGGGTCAATTCTGCAGGACCTGCAAGACAGAGCTGTTCTGCCATGTCAAAATCCTGGCCTCCCTATTCAGAACATCAGCCAAATGATTTAACTGGGTTTAAGTGTTTTAATTAATATTGCAACTGTATGAAAGTTTTAATTTTCCATGTAATTATTATTATGCCGTTAAGTGCTGTGAGCCAGCTTGCTAAGAGGAATGGCATATAAATCTAAATTTATATATATATATATATATGAAACCATTATTTATATCAACTCTCCCACTATTAGAATGGAAGTGGTTAGAGCTGTTTAAGACACATATTATGACTGTTAATACATAATGTTTTATAATATTATTTTATAGTTTTTTTTAATGCTGTTACCTGCCCTGAACCCTCAGGGAAGAGTGGGCACCATATAAACAGAGCACCACCCCCTATCCCCTCACTGGCAGGGAAATACATCTCTTTACAATGAGCTTCTTATGTGCATCAGAATTCCTTTAATTAAAATTGATCATCAGGTTCTCCATTGGTCCTTGGCTGATAAAATCCACTGCTCATGAGGAATTACATGCCTTCCTCTTATGGATTTTTGTCACATCAGCACCCTGTAGTCAGGGATTTGTTATTTTTAGTCAGTGAGAAGAAGATTGATTGTATATACAAGCGCTATTTGACTCTTTTTAGCTCCATTCATGCACATGCATTAACACGGTTGCAGCTGCTGTGTGACCGGCTAGCCTAGCTGGCAGAAGTGATTGGATGACATTTCTTCAACAGGAAAGTACTATACGCATTACCAAGTCACCGCAAGCCCCTGCTGCTTTCTCCGTGAAAGAAAACTAAAGCTACTGGTTGCAGGCCTGGACATCTCACCACTTTGAGTCTGCAAATAGCATAAAGAACGTCCAACAATCCCTCTGCTTACAAGATGACAATGATATAGCCCACTGGGGAGCAACATCTGAGGAGCTACATGAAAGCTACCTGCCTGAGAAAGCCTCATGCTCATGAAACAGAGCCTCAGATAATCTGCTGAATCCTGAAAATTCAGTTCACTTGTGGTGTAAGTGAATACTTTATTGTTCTTGTCCTACAAATCTGAAGACAAACCTGGAGACAATTGTCAAGATTTTTTTAAGGAGAAGATTTTTTAAAAGCTGACTTCTGCGCCAGGGAAGAGAAAAGACAGGAGATGGCGAAGAATGAGAATGAACATTCAAAGAGGGATTATGGATAAGTGGCATGCAGAACAAGTCTTTCCCCAGTAGCTGTTTTAAATGGAGTACAAACATGAATTGATTGGACCTTGCCTTCTATTGCAGTGTCACTTTCTTAGTATAACCCACAGGATGGATACCTGCAAAGAGAGGCTCCTTGAGAAGGGATGGTAGGAATTTGAGGAGGCTGAAATTCCTATGACAGTCATTGGACGGAGGAAGGAAACTTGGCGAGGGAGAAAGTAGTGATCTTCAAAGAACCTGGAGCAACCAGTGTAGTCAGCCATTTGACCAACACTCCCTCATGGAAAAACCACTGCCAGTCAGGCTAGATGATATTGACCAGTAGTCTGATTTAGAATAAGGCAGCTTCATATGTTTGTGTGTTCTTGTAAATGAAATCCCAAATAGATGACCATGCGATGGAGCTGCAAGCATCTGTGGGCAAGCATAGATAAAGGGCAACCCTAATCTCTCTTTCACCAACTGCAGAGGTCATTTACTTTGGCTAACATGGGTGTGAACTGCAAGATCATCAAAATGCATTAAACAATCATCTAATTAATGTCTTGATTGCATTCGTTTCCCCCATGTGAGTCCAAAATTACTCTTGAAAATAAAAAAGAAGATATTCTGAGGCTGAAGCTGAAATTAGTCCAGCCTTGTGAAATCTAATGTTATTCTCATCAGCAATCTGTTAAATCACTCCATCCATTACTATTGAATTTAGAAAGTATCTACCAAGTTGGGATGGATTCTAAGTAGTGGAGCTTGTAGACTAACTCTGTTACTTTATTCAAAACAGACATATCTCTAATCTGTTGCCGAAATCACCCGGGTAATTAAACAAGGCTAACAATAGTACTACAGCCTTGTTCAGAAGAACCAATTAATTTAAAACCATCATAGAGATGAAAATGTACTCAAAGAAACAAAATTACAGTCCAAGAACTGATTACTGATGGCCTTCACATTGAATCTTTAATTGAAAAAGTGGTTGTTAAATCCACGGAAGAAAAAAACAAACCTGACTCTTTTAAAGTTACAGCAGAGACTTCTGTTCAGCTTCTACCGAGCTTTCATAGGTATAGAAATTTATTATTACTACTATTTTTCTGTCAAATAAAACCACAGAAAAATGGAGTCAGGGGCTAGCAGCAATAGGATCACCTTGTGGGCATAACTCTGAGTAGAGAATTTGACTAGAGAGTTGAATATTATTAAACAAACAAGTGGAGATTTAACTTTAAGAAAAAATCAACCGTGGCTCAAAAATAAGAAACAGAAGAGTTGGTTTTCTCTACCATAAGGGGTCTCAAAGTAGCTTACAATCTTTCCCTTCCTTTCCTCACAACAGGTATCTTGGGAGGCTGGTGAGGCTAAGAGAGTTCTGAGAGAACTTTGACTGGCCCAGGGTCACCCAGGGGGCTTCATGTTGAGGAGTGGGGAATCAAACCTGGTTCTCCAGATAAGAGTTCACCAATCTTAACCACCACACTAATCTGGCTCTCAACCCCATCTGGGTGCTTTCCTGGAATGAAAGAGTGGGAATTCATTTCTTGCTGCTTCTAATAACTTCTGCTGCAGGTGAGGTTTTTTTTTTTTTAATCCAAGAATTGAATTTTGTATCATAAAGTAACAAATTGCCTTCTGCCCAATCATATAATGAATGTATGTGCTGAAGAACTGGAAGCGCCAGATGTAACAGTAGCTATTGAAGATGACGGTGACATCTTGGAGATATTCCTTCCACAGGGCTGTGCAAAATTGCTAGAAACAAAGGAGGATGCACCTGTAGTGCATCACAGGATGGTTGGTTTAGGCGGCTTTAATTTATGCCATATTAAAATATGCATTAAATCTAATTAAAACATACAGAAACATTTTTCATTTCTCTACCTCCAGGTCTATAGAGTTCATTCCAATATCCACCTTCAGGGTCTCATCCTTCTATTATATCCTCCTTGTACCAATTCCTGAGGAAGAACATTGCTGGTATGTAAATAAATGCATTTCTGGTAAAGGTAAAGGTATCTCCTGTGCAAGCACCGGGTCATGTCTCAATACGGGGTGGTTTGCCATTTCCTTTCCCAGTCATTACCGTTTTACCCCCCAGCAAGCTGGATACTTATTTTACCGACCTTGGAAGGATGGAAGGCTGAGTCAACTTAGAGCCGGCTGCTGGGATCGAACTCCCAGTCTCATGATCAGAGCTTCAGACAGCATGTCGGCTGCTTTACCACTCTGCGCCACAAGAGGCTCTACATTGCTGGTATGTACGTGAATAACCCCATAGTGTAGCTGAAAATTATTAGTGTGTCTGAGGGCGGTATATAAATATAATAAATAAATAAATAAATACAATTTTTATTTCACTCTTCTTCTAAGGAACTCATAGCAGGCTTTTCCCTCCATTTTCACTTCACAACAATCCTATGAGATCAGTTAAGCTGAGAGAAAATAATGGGGCCAACATCTCCAGTCAGCTAAGTAGAGATATGAACCCTGTTTTTCCTAGCTGGCAGAGGTTCATGGGAATTGTAGTCCACAGACATCTAGAGGGCCGCAGTTTGACTACCCCTGCTCTAAACGTTATCCCAGAAAGTGGTTGGTCTACAACCAGCTAGTCTGTTCATAGAACTACTGTTAGTCATGGGCCTTTTCAGCCCTGGCCCCAGCCCAGTGGAATGTGCTCCCAAGGGAGACCATGGCCCTGTGGGATCTTAATCAGTTCCAAAGGGCCTGCAAGCCAGAGCTGTTCCACCAAACGTATGGTCAGGGCCCAAAGTAACACCCATCAAAAATTGCTGACCTTACCACCACTGGGAAAAATGGTATATCAGCTCCTGCTACAAAACCCCTGTCTGGAATATCAGTTGGAGGCAACACTATTTTAACTTTCTGCATGATGTTTCATGACATGTTGTTACCTGCTCTGCTCAATCCTGGATGAGTGGGTTAAAAATAAAAATTTTAATTCTCTGGATGGGGGAATGAAGAGAAAGAGCTGGCTCCTAATATAGCTTCCACCTACCCCCTCTGGGGCTTGGGCAGCTGGCTCAGTGGTGGCTATGGGTACTTGCAGTACACAGATTAAGGACAGACGCTTGCTTGAGGGAAGCCCAGTGAAGTGGGCGATGGGGAACACAGTTATGGCAATGATTCTGGATTCCCATCCTGGATTTTTGCCCAGGGTTGCAGAATCACAGAGACCATGAAGTTCTATCATGAAGTTGTGCTCTTCCCAACTCTCGGTCCATTTATCTGAATAAACTGAGTAAATGCATTCAGTCTAGCTCTGCTATGACTATTTTTGTGTTTAGTGGTAATACTATATTTCAACATCCAGGGCTAATAACCAGATGGTTCGATCCTTGTTATGGTGCTTCGGGATCTGCTAAAATCAAAGCTACCTGTGAAAATATTAGCACTTGGGAAATAGGGTGATTTAGACTTCTCTCTAGAGGGTTTCGTTTCCCTGTTGCCTGCTGCGAAGCAAACATGTTTCTGTTCCAATATATTCCATGCTGTTTGAATAGTTGTCACCTGTCTGGATCCTTGACATTTGGAATCACAAAGATCGTCTTCATTCCTCCTTTTGAATAAGCGAAACAAATCACGTTCTCTCGTGTCAGTGCTGCGAGGAGGGGAAGGATGTTATATTTGTATTCTGCGCTAGTGAGGGCAAGAAATGATGGATGGGAAGAGAGTTGTGGCAACTCACCTCAAACACTGGCAAGAGAGCGAGGGCAAGGGGGTCATCTGCAAACATGACAGGGGTGAGGGTCAGAAAACAATGTGAGAGCAGATTCCTGCCCTTGCTCAGTGTAGCATATCAATTTTGGTGGGAACTTTGGTAAAGTGAAGAATATCCCAGGCTGGAATTGAGATTGCAGACGAAGGGGGAATGTACAAGATGCAGGAACGCTGAGAACTTCTATGCAAACATGATCACAAGCTGGATTTCTCATGATGAAACGGCTCACTCATGTGTCAGTCAGTCCCCCTTGCCAGATCAAATTGATATTGCAATTCACCATCCAGTTTCAATGCTGCCAATGTTTCCCAAGTGCTAACCACGCCAAGCATGTTGGCAACTGCACAGTAGCCACATGAGCTAGATTGGGGTTCGCCAAACTGTGGCTCTCCAGTTGTTCATGGACTACAATTCCCATGAGCCCCTGCAAGCATAGCCTTTGTAGTTCTGTAGTAATCTGGACAGCCACTGTTTTTGCCTCACGTGAGCTAGATGGTCATGGCATCAAGTAAGTCTCCTTTACATCTGTGTTGCAGGTGGTGGCTACTTTTACATCCAGACAGTCAAAAAGAGGCAGGCCACCCACCTTACAGAGTGGGTAGGGGGCAAAATACTTAACCCTTCCCACTCCAGGCTCTACATGAAAATAAAGGGTGCACACATATTTTGGAGAGTCTAGAGGGATTGTGCAAGAAAGAACTCTGAAGTAAGGACAGACGCTTGCTTGAGGGAAGCCCAGTGAAGTGGGCGATGGGGAACACAGTTGTGGCAATGATTCTGGATGAAGTAAGATCCATAAATGACACCACCATATAGTATACGTAAGAATATGAAAATCTGTCCTGTGCATGATTCAACAGCATATATAAAGAATATCCTATAGGGGGCATCAGAGGAAATTTGTACTTAGCATATTTGGGGCAGGAACTTCCTGGTATTTTCAAATAACATCCTCCTGTGTCCTGATTGGCTTAATTGGAGATCCCCTGCTCTTTCGAGCACACGTCCTCCCTGTTTGTCTTCCAATGAAGAAGAACAGTTAATCAGTTAGACTGCTAGGAGTTTCTCTGTCTCCTCTCTCTTTATAAAACTGTTTCTATTCTGCATAAAACTATGTAATTCTTTAAGCAGCTTGTTGCTTTGTTCCTTTGTATATTTAAACTCTGCCAACAGTATATGCCATATCTCATCCAAATACTTGATGGTTGTTGCATTAAATACCATCATTTTGATTGTTTTTAATTCTGTCTTTATGCAAGAAAGTAGGGTGGAGGAAGAAGAATTTGGCAATATGTCCTTCCAAAGTATCTACCAAACTAAATGGAATTGCCTAGGGCAGAGGAAGGCATGATTTACACTTTAAAGTAATCCTGCCCACTCCAAAAGCCAAGAGGACAGCGTGTATAGGCTCCTCTTTTTTATCTTCACAAAACCCTGGGAGGTAGGGCAGATTCAGTGACACTGACTAGCTATCCCAAGGTCACCCAGTAAACTTTGACAGAATGAATGTCCGAACCCAAATTTTCCTAGCCATAGCCAAAATCCTTCATACAAAATCCACATGTCAGGACATGGGCTCCTGACAGGACTCATGTTTGTACATTCAAACTGGGACTTATCTTCACAAAGCTCTTGGCTATAGATGGGGAACTGGAGAAGGAGAGGCTTCAGGCTTCCCTCCTGCAGCATTTTCACCACCAGAAGTAGACCCGGGAGCCTGTTTGCCCTTCATCTCAGCGTCACATGGGATGCGGTGCAAGAAAAAGGATGCAACCAAATCCCCCTCTCATTCGTACTGAAGATCTCCCTCACTATCTTTTCCACTGTCTACTACAGGACACCATACATTCTAGGGTGGCTGTATCAGGTCACCCATCTCACATTCCCTTGGGACAGCAGAGGACCTCATTAATTTTTTTTATTGGCAGATATCAATCCATCCATTACATCTAGGGTTGCCTCCTTCATGTCATCATTGATTAAGCTAAGGAAACTATTGGTGCATGTTAATTGTTAAAGTAGACATGTCTGTATTTTACCTCTTTTATGGCCAAGTTTACTTTGTGTTTTTTATAACTGCAATCTTACTTCAGTATTTCTAGCGTAGTTTACAATTGTTATAATTTGTATCTTGTATGGGGTTGACGTGTGTAGCTATAACAATAACAAATTACACACAGGTGCCCTGGTGCCATTTCCAGTGGCAAAACATGCTGTGGCAAGGAAGCCCAAAGCCTCTTCTTCTCTTGTGTCCTGTTTTGGCTCTGGCACTCTAACCATATCACCATACTTGGCTTGCACTTATATTAAAGAAGAAGAAGAAGAAGAAGAAGAAGAAGAAGAAGAGGAAGAAGAGTTGGTTCTTATATGTTGCTTTTCTCTACCAGAAGGAGGCTCAAAGCGGCTTACAGTCACCTTCCCTTACTTCTCCCTTACCTCACAGAAACCCTGTGAGGTGGGTGAGGCTGAGAGAGCCCTGATATCACTGCTCAGTCAGAACAGCTTTATCAGTGCCATGACGATCCCAAGGTCACCCAGCTGGCTGCATGTGGGGGAGTGCAGAATCGAACCCGGAATGCCAGATTAGAGCCAAACTGGCTCTAAAACCAATGGAAATCTGAGTGCCAAAGAATTCCTGAGAGAATAAAGAGATTTATGTTTGAATAAGTATTTTCTGTTACTATTCTGTCTAAAGCAAATTTGCTTAGGTTTTCATAAGGGAGCTTTTCTCTCTTTTGGGTAACCAACTCTGCAACCCTCCCCCCTCCTTTCCCCCCTCAAAAGTTGATTTTAATGGGATGAACTTCTCACAATGCAGTGTCATACATCACACAGAGCTGCCTTTCCCCCCTCTGACGCCTCATGCCAAAACATGATTATGCCCTCTGGATTTGCTGAGTTATCGTAACCTCAGTGGGAGAATGATAATGTTCTTCCTCCATTTTCTCTCGCTGAGTGGCTGTTTAGGCTATGCGGCAACCATTTAAATCCAGTCATGCCAGGCCTGGGACGGGCAATGAGAGAGCAAATGAAACTTCTACCCCCCCCAAAAAAATAACGTTTAAGTTCTTCACGTAAGGGGAGGGGGGGAAATTGAGACGAGCTCTCCAGAGGGTCATAACATTTTTTGAAAGAAGAACGAAATTAGAAGAGGGAAAAGTTTGTATCTGACAGCTGGGAAGTGAATAGTTTTACCAAGGCTTATGACCTGC
The DNA here is from genome assembly GCF_049243985.1 of Paroedura picta. Lineage (NCBI taxonomy): Eukaryota > Metazoa > Chordata > Lepidosauria > Squamata > Gekkonidae > Paroedura > Paroedura picta. The sequence continues at coordinate 89,916,639 of NC_135375.1, read as the reverse complement.
AGGCTTCATAGAAGCGTTTCTTTTTGTGATGCTTCGTGATGATCTCCTGGCGTATACAGACTCCGTATTCCTGCTGACGCTGTTAGGCCGACCATCTGTCTTGGGAACCGTGAGGGTTTATGTAGAGCGGTTGATGTGCTTGGTTCTGCCTCTAGCTCTGGAGCCCAGAAGTAGAATCTTCTTCCTGCCCCCCCAAAAAAAACAAATATTGGCATGTGGTGCTCAGAAGTGCATCTCAAATGGTTGTTGTTTGTTCCATCTAAAGCAGCGGCACTCACTCCAAAGCGCTTTTGCAATTAGTATCAGTCAAAAAAGTCATGTTGACTTCTGCCCTTGGCGTGAGGTTTGCACCCCAGAAAGGCTCTCAACTTATAATTTCTTTTTCTGGTGGGGGCTGTTTCAAGATGAGAACCAACAAATAATAAAAAAGAGGATGCACAGAAATATTACAAAACTAGAAGTTAAGCCCGCTGTACGCTAAATACAGCGGACCCTAGGAGCCTCTCCCCCTGTCCCCCTCACAGTCGTGTGCCTGGGCTCACCTGTTGGGCTGCTGCTGATAGAGCAGGAGGCATGCACAGAGGAGGAGGAGGAGGAGTCGCGGCAAGGACTGCTGCAGGAAACCCTCAGCAGGCGGCTTCGCAAAAGCTGGAAAAGGTCGACGGGGCGCGCAGGCAACCTAGGGCCGGGCTCCCGGGCTGCAGACAACATGGCTGGGCGCCTCCTCCCCGCTGCTCATCCCCCCACCCCTTCCTGTTTCCGGCATGCACTGCACGGTGACGCAATGCATGCTGGGGCTTGTAGTGCAGCCATGGTCGGAGCGCAGCAGGCGCTTTTGGAAAGTTGAGGACAGAGAGCGCTGGGAACTTTGGGCAGCCTGGAAGCGATCCCAGCCACACAGGGCTTGCGGCCGACTCAGTGGCTTCAGGATGGGCGCAGGAGCTGGGCCACTGTGTATGTGACGCAGCAGCAAGGCTCCCTGAAGCATGTCGCAGTCCCGATGGATGAGCTTAAGGCGGCGGTCCTCCAGGTTCCTCTTGCGGCGGCTGCGCGCTGGTTGGGGGGGGGAGCGGAGTGTTGGCGGCAGCGGAGTGCGGCTGCCGGGGGCTCCCTGGGGCGGCGGCCTGATGCAGCAAGAGGCGCTTTGCGCCTGTCGCTGCATCAGGCCGGGAGCAACTGCGAGCCGCACACAGCGCGGCTTGCAGTTGCTGGGAATCAGAGGGACCAATCGGCGGGCGCTTCGCACCTGCCGACTGGTCCCTCCGATTGTCTGTCATGAGGAAGGGTCCAATCCGGACCCTTCCTCATCCCGGACACATCCCGCCCCAGGAGGGCTTACAGCTTTATTTAGTCCGTGGCGCCCGTGGCGCCACGGGCGGTGTACAGATACCAACTAAAGAGCAAGCAACCAACCTGTATATATAGACAGTGTAATACAACTGATGCTTCTCACTTCTTTCCAGATCTCCAAATTCTGATGAGTTCTCCGGATTGTAGTCCTTGTTTCAAATGACATCATTCTTCTCTTCTCCAGATTCCAGTGTAATATTCAAATACATAACACTGAGTTTCCTAAAAGATTTATAAGTACCAACTAACAGTGTCAAATATTTCTTAATAGTGCTCCAATCTGGAGAACTGGAAATCAAGAAGTGAGAACTGAACCTGCTTCATCCTTTGAGCTTTCATCCGAAGCATCAGTTGTAGTACACTGTCTAGATGCACAGACTGGTTGTTTACTCTTTAGTGGAGAACCGACAAATAACATAAAGGGAAACAAAAACCCAACCTGGAAAACAAAGGTTAGGGATAAAACTATAGAGAGAAAATATATTTATTACTAGAGCTCAAAATGTTTAAAAAACATAAAAGATGCATATAAAATATCTGAATGGGAGGATAACCTGTGAGTGACAGCACTCATTCCTTATTATTTGTTACCCCCTTGCTGAAAACTGTTGATGAGTCAGAATGATCAGCAGCTATTTACTCAATGAAGGGCCATGTGTGTACATTTTTGTTTTAATGAAAAAGTGCCCTCATTCATTAAGCAACAGTTGACACAGTTTCTAGATGGGGAGATATTGATTTCTAGATGAATTCAGGTAAAAAAAATAAAATTCAAGAGTAGAATTTGGAATCCTGAAACACAAAAGAACCTCAAACTAAAATAGACATGTTATATTCATTATAGGTCTTGTTATTTTGTGTCAGAACTACAATTGCCAAGAAGTAGGCCATAGCCAAGGAAATCGCTGACTGTGTGCATGGTTTCACGCAAGGTATATTTTCATCACAAAAGGAGGTAAGTAGTTTCAGCTGAGTCATTATTACAGATGATAAACTTCTTCCTCCATAAATAGAATACACTACAGCCACACATGTCCCATTGATTTTAATATGAGAGTTATATACACGTGCTTAGTGTCTATCATTGAAATAGATGAGGATTAAAAGGGTATATCATTAGCTGATACAAATTTGGTTTTAAGGTTCCCCCCCCCCTCATTGAATTAAATAGCAGGCATGCTGCAAACTTCACCATGAACATGATCACCAGATGAACCTTCCATGCTCCTCCCTTGATGATAGATGAGAGCGCTTGCTGGATTGTCACAATAACTGTTGTCAAGGCTTGTGTCCATCACTTTTGCACCTGGCAGTAGTCTCTTCTTCTACAGGGTCAAAGTTGTCCATCTTCATTTTGGAAGTTCTGGTTGTCAGCTTCTGAACTGCTTGTCATGGACCGTTTATGCACTGGGAACTTCACTGCCCCAGCTCCTGTGCAGGAGCACAAATTGGAGGGAGATGAAGCACACCAGGCCAAATGCTCCCCCGTGTGAATGAGGTGGGGCAACCTGCCACGACTAAAACTCCAGCCTGCAGCCCAGCATGAAACCTCCAGTGTGTAAACGGTCATGGTTACCATTTTTTTTTAAATGACAATACTATTGCAGCATTTCTTTCATTAGCCAATATTCCTGGTGTCATGGCATAATCACATTAATTGGTCCAGACTAAAAAAGAAATTATAGATATACACTTTTGCCAATGTTTGTCTGAGGAAAAAGTAGGCTCGTGATCATAACAAACTGGCAGAGAAGGCATACAGAGAAAAGTAGATAGTAAATTTTAATTCAGATGATTCTTCCCTTTTTATACTTTATACAATTCTAGGTGGTGGCAATGGCAAATGAGTGATGTGGTGGTGGCTGTTGTGGAAAGTGACTGTGATTGTGCAAGAAAGCAAAGCAATTGTCCAAAATAAACACATTACCTGAACCAATTGAGCGATCTGATGGAAAATCAGCTCTCTGGTTGCGACTGGCCAGCAAAATGCAAGCCAGAGCAAAGACGCTTGATAATGGTTATGGAACAGTCTTTGCAGTCTGGAGAGGATCCTGATGTCCCACCTGGAGGCTGGCATTCCTGATCCTCCCTGGGGCACAGTGCTACAAAGATCCCCCCTCCCAAACAGCCCTTTCCTCCAGGGGAACTGATACCTGCAGTCTAGAGAGGAACTTTCATTCTGGGTGTTCTCCAGATCCCACCTGGATGCTAGCCTTTAGCTGTCAGCTGGGACCTGGGGATCCCAGTTCTGAGGTTTCTTGGAGCCTGAAGGATATTTCAGGGGTTTCTCAATGTTAAAAAATTTGAGAAACCCTCTGTAAGTTCTTTGCCAACCAATGTTCTCATGTTTGTAACATACAACTCTTTTTGATTTATTTTTATATTGAACTGAACTGAAGAACGTACCGACTGAAAGATTTTCAGTTCTTAAAACAAATTTTGCTATCAATTAAATATTTTTTTGAAGGAAGAAACTGTGATCAGTTTATGAATTATTGGATGTTTATTATTAGCAATTACTGCCACCAAGCATTCCTCTTTGTTTCCCACCTGGCTTTCCTGCACCTCCATGGGATTCAAAGCCAGAGAGTCCCCACTCCCAAGTAGCCCTGTTGTTCAGGGGGATTGATTTCTGTTGCCTGGAAATGACAATTTCCAGGAAATCCTCAGGTTCTAACTGGAAACTGGCATCCTGCAACCTCTCTGGAGCACAGTGCCACAGAGTTCCCCCCTCCCTTGTAAGCTGTTTCATCTCCACGAGCTGCTTCTTCCAAAAGATCAGTCTTTATTTTGTAAAATCTTACAGAACAAAACAAAAATCTGTTCTTCTTTACTATGAGTTAAATCAGGAATCCACCAGATTTGCTTTGCTTGACATGCATAAGAATGAAAATTAGAAGTATATCTAAATATCCTGACTGCTCATGAATATTTCCCTTCATTTATTTTTGCCAAAGGCCACACTGGCTTTCTATTATGGAAATGCCATTTTTTTAAATTAAAAAAATACCAACATTGACTAACAAAACATTTATGATGTGACTGTTATCTTGGTCCTGTTTAATACCAGCCAGTTTGTTTAACTAAACAACAACAACAACAAATATTCAGTGAATTCAAATGGATTTGCTATTTTGAGACTCAAATGCTAAGGATGAATTTCTGTCAATCAGATTTCCAGAAGCTTCTCAGAGACTTCCTGCAGTCTGAAATGAAAAATTACAGATTTATGGAAAGATTAAACAATTTGCCAATTTATTTTTTAAACTCTGTCACTCTCTTCCCTCCATTTGTTTACCACAGAGCTATTAATCCATTGCAATGAGGAAGTCGTTTGCATTAATGTTAATGTCTGACATGCCAAGGGATCAATGAAAGCCGAAGCCCTGAGCACTTAAAAGAGCACCATAACACATAAAAATAAATTGATTCCATTAGAGGGCTTGTCCTCTGCATGAATTTGTTCCGAATGATCGGTCAAAATATGTTGCTGAGTGATGAATGTTCAGCATCATGGTGGTATTGTGGTGGCTATTTTACCGATTAGGTTTTTTGAAAATATTTTTTTTTTAAACTGAAAGGTAAAAGATAAAACGAGAGACCATTTCCACACAAGGAATCTGCCCCTGGACAGCCCTTGATTGCCAGCAGCTTTTAGAGCCTCCTTCACATGCTGTTGCCTGCATCCCGGGGCTGTCAAGAAGCTGGGTTGAGTTTTGGCCATTTTTAATTTGTGATGAAGGAAATCGGCAAAACTGGATTTACCACCTTCAATCGCTCATCCCATTGGTGAGCAGCCGGTGAGCAAGCAGGGGCAAATCCATATTGAGGGGGGGGGATGGAAGCATGATAGTCTCTGTAGTATTGTCCTGCCCTTGCACCCGCTCTCCACTCTCCATATCCTTCTTCGAGTAATTTTTTTAAATAGTGCAATCCGCATTGCAGTGTAACCGCAAAGATAAAATACATTGTCAAGGGTAAAATAAAATCTTCTTTAAAGTGTCCATGGTCGTTTTGGGATCAGGCAGGCAAAACACAGCCAATCCCTTTTATGTCAGTAGGTGACAACATCAAACCACTTATTAGAAGAAAAGTCAGTTTTATACCCTGCTTTCCCCTATCTTAAAGAGCTTCGAAGCAACAATCCTTCCCTTCCTCCCCCGTGACATGCATTTTATGAGGTAAGTGGGGCTGAGCGAGAACTGTTACTGGTCCAAGGTCACCCAACAGGCCTCCTGGAGAGGAGTAGGAAATCAAACTCAGTTCTCCAGATTAGAGCATGCTGCTATTGACCACTATACCACACAGGTTCTGTTAGGTGGGCACATTGCCACCCTTTCTTCTCAATTTCCAAAGATGGAATTGGATGGCTTCAGGGAGGTATCCATTCTTTATTTATTTTTTTTATTTAGAAATGAATCAACATGAAGGAAAAGCCATCCAGGTCCATTTTCTTTCCTTCCATCAGGAGATCCAACAAAACGTACTCTGTATTCTGACAATCCCATTCCTGGGCTGGGCCTAGTGTGCCTAGGGGACTGCCTCTCTGCCTATGTCCCCCGAAGAGTGTTGTGCTCTGCAAATTCAAACCAGCGGGTAGTCCCTGGCTCCAAGGAAGTTTGTATGGCTTCAAGCAGAGCCAGGTTGCTTTCAGCCTTGGCCTCTACTTTGTGGAATGAGTTTCCTGAGGACCTCAGGGTCCTATTGAAGCTGCCTCAGTTCTGTAAGGCCTATGAGACAGAGTTTTTCCTCCAAGCTTTCGGTTCGGGTCAGTGATCAAATGTGCCTTCCCTGGGACCCCCCCCCCCTCCCGAATACTACTGACAGGCCAAATTCAAAAGAGATTGCACTAATGTGCTCAGATGTGTTTAAAGCTTTTAATGTCCTATATTGATATGTGTTTTAATTGCTTTTAAGGTTTATTAAGTTTTATGGATGTTAATTAATTATTCTTGTCACTGATGCGCCACTGTTATACACCACCCTGAACCACCAGGGAGGGTGGCATAGAAATCAAATAATAAAAATAAATAAAAAATAAAATTTTCTCCTGTTGATGGTATGGAACTCACATGATGATCTCAGAATACAGGGCAATATTTAGGGCATGTTTCAAACATTTATGCCATATTTTATTCATTTAGTATATTTCTATCCCACTTCTTCAAAACTCTGCTCAAGGTGACTAATACAATTAATAACCACACTATTAAACCACAAGCCATTCAAACATCAACCATTGTACATAAGGTAGATATGAAGTCTTAGTGTCACTCCACGTTTCTTGCAATGTGTCATTTTGTTGTACTAAGACATTGTTCTCTGTGTTCTGTTCATTTTGTCCAATGTTGGTATGCAGAGAGACACCCAGATTTTTACCTGTATCCTTGAGAATCTTGTCTCTTGTAAACATGATTGAAATTCTTGTAGAAGTCATATCCAGCAACAGATAAAGAGGCTTTGAATTAAATTAAAGTTATAGCCTCAAGACTGTTGTGAGAGACACACTTCAAAGACCATAAGAACTGCATTCTTAAGAACAAGTTTGCTAGGCGGAATAAAAGTTTCTTAGCAACTGGCATTTTAAATGCCTTTTTCTCCCTGAACTTATCCATTATGGATTCTTTATCCCATTATCTCTTGGTGTAGCTAAGTAAAACAAATGCATTGTTTTTCTCCCAGCATTAGCATACTAAGGGTTTTAGTCCTTGAATGTATGAACAATCATAAATGTAATGGAAGACGATGCAAACCTTTGTTAATGGAGTTAACCTAGCTTCACTAATTACAAATGAAAACGATTAAAAACCCTTAATAATATAACGGCTCTCCTAACTTTTACTGAAACTATTATTATTCTTTTTCTTTGCGGGAGACATCTTATGAGATTAATCATGCATTTCATTGTGCTGTTATTCAGAGTTTCCTCAGGATTGTTGGGGAGGAGTGCATGATTAGGCTCACAACAATCTCCATTTAGTATCAAGATTTTTGTCAAAAGTTTGGTCAAGATCCATCATTGAAATTAAACAGAAAGTTAACAGTCATTGGACTCAAAAGGTGTCCTCACCTTTGTCCATAAGCCCTATTGCTCCCAATGAGGTAAAATTATACATAAATAAATAACGTATTTATTTAAACTTGCACCTTTAGCAAACATTCCTAGGTAAAATAAAGACTTAAGCACTCTAAAGTCCCAATGAAGTCCTTCAGTGTGTGACAGAGAAGCTGAAACTTTGCCAAATTTTTTCTCTCTTATTGCAAGTCACCTTCTTTGACTGAATCATGACCTTAGATAATCCTACACATATTTTAATTATTTTGATTTATATTCACTTAGAAGTAAATCCCTGGTGAAATCTTGCATCAAAGAAACCATGATAAGAATCAGGATATTAAGCACCATGCCTCAGGAGTATGGTTCGCTGAAATCAACAGGAACGAGATACATTAGCATTGCGAACCAGCCCCTTGAAATTGTTTTCCTATGTCAAGGGGGCAATACAGCAGGAGATTTTAAAATCTGAATTAATAGCAAAATTGACAATGGACCATAAGGCTTATTATCATTGCTGTTAATAGCTGAAATGAGACATCTCCATTCCTTACTCAAGGCCATCTGTCTCCTTATCTTAATCAGTTTCTCTCTGTTTGCTTCAGGTCCAGCAACTCTCAGCGTACTGATATGGTACAGTTACTTTTAAACTCACGATGCTACTGTTGAATACGCCTCTTCATTGTTCCACAATAGTCACTACTATACTAGCGAGGCCGCTTGGCCTCAAAAGATGTTCTGTCAAGACTTTTTTTCACAGAGAAATCTAACCAGTTCTGATACCTCATGCAAGTTATACAAAGAGTTGGGAGCTGAGTCTGACTGAAGAATACTATGAAGGTATTACAAAGAATGTTGCCCATTACAGTTCTAGCCTTATCACTAGAGTTAGAACTCCAGCATAATCAACAGACTTTATTTTGATTGGGAGAGAAAGAAAAGCTTTGTGCTGGGGCAGAATATACTGCAAAGGAGAAGTTTGTAGAAAAAGAGAGGTGATGACTTCTCATAAAATCACCGATTTTTAAATGCTAAAAAAGGACAAGATATGAAAGTGGGGCCATAATATAATCTGTCATGCTGGCTTCTTTGGGGCTCACATAAGTAAGATCATCGGCTCCATCAACCTCCAAATAACTGTTCAATGGAATTGAATTTCAATTGAATTGAAAAAGTGAAGTAACCAGGACAAAATAGGTTCATCCATTAACATAGTCTCCTGTAGAAGCAGAACATCAAAGGAGGCCATAAACACTCAAGTATCTTTGGAACAAACTCTCAAGATCCAGGCAGTTAATTTAAGATATAGAGTTCATGGGGCCCAGGTAGTGCTGCCAGTGAAGTCTGGAACATCTTGGGGATATTTTCCAGATTAATTATAATTTTTTTGGCTCAAGAGGAATAGGAATTTGCTCTCTTATCAGGCTTCAATCATGTAGATTCTTATTCTCATGAGGAGACTGGAATGGAACAGTTAATGATAACTCTTTTTGACTGGTTAGCTGCTATTGTACTAGTGTATACTACAATTTAAGAAACCAGGCAATTATATTTCCTTGTTCGTCAAAGGGTAAGAAATCAAAAGACTGAAGAAGGTTCACCTCTGTTCAGTCATATCCATCTCCTTTGAGAGACATGGCATAGGAGATAGATTCGGGGGGGGGGGGGTGGCATGTTGGTCTGAAGTAGCAGAACAAAGTCCAATGGTACCTTTAAGAATAACAAAGCTCACACCTTGAAGAAAACCTTGTTGGTTTTAAAGGTGTCATGGCAGAGGAGAGAAGGTTTTAACTTCATCTATTTGAATAAAGCTCTCATAAGCCATCCTGTCTAAATCTGGTTGATGAGCAAGGACTTTCGTGGTTGGTGAAAATTTGAGCAGAGATCTATTGCTAGTAAAGGACAGTATCCTCTCTGAATGTGTACCTTTTCTTTCCTTAAGGTGACTAGACTTGATGAGCAGGGGTTTAATAGGATTATAAATGGAGCATCATTGGTTGAATTGTAGATTTGTAAAGGGTTAAAATATCTCTCTCTTCATGAATTGGCCCCCATAACTTTTAAACTGATTGAAGATACTTGTCTTACTCAACCAATAAGATGTCCTTTTTAGTTTTCCACTTTCCCTGCCAACTTATCCATTGTCTTTCAAAGGCTCCCTGAGCCTTTGGGGAGGGCAGTAAATAAATAAATGAATGAATGAATGAATGAATGAATGAATGAATGAATGAATGAATGAATAAATAAATAAATAAATAAATGGGAAAATAATCACTACAATCTGAAGATTGCTCTCATATGACAGTTGTTCTTAATTTTTAAAGTTTGCAATGCCAGTAGACTGCGATCTCTTTCCAATATTCTAGTCAGATATTAACATATCTTTCCCCATTTAAATAAATGTATTGTTTGGGTTTGAAGAATAGTATTTACCAAGTTCCTCATCCTCCAACTGCTTCAAATGCATGAAAAATTCAAACATTTTTTTTTAGAGGACCTGGAAAAACACAACTTTAAAAAAGTCTTATCTGGTTTGTTTTTGTTTCATGTTAAAATCATCATCAAAAGGGCAGGCCTGCCTTTACATTTTAATGATTGCTAATTAAAATCAGATATATTCCATATACAGACAATGTGTCCTAAACTAGGACAAGGTTTGAAGAAAGTCCCGTGAGAGGCAAACAATGAAAAGGAATGTAAATGAAATAGTTTATTCTGACCAAAAAGTCTATCTAGGTGCCTAGAGGGAGGAGAAGCATTGACTCTAATTCAATTTATACTAATTTATCCCCACAGGCACAGTGATCCCAGCCAGGCTATCTGGGGCTCAGCGAGGGTGGGGTGGGGGTGTTTTCTGAAGTAGAGGCACCAAATTTTTGGCACAGCTGCTGGTACCTCTCCTCAGCCCCCAAGTTTGAAAAAGATTGGATCAGGGAGTCTAGTTCTATGGGCCCCCAAAGACAGTGTCCTCATTTCCACTGTTATCAATGGAGGGGGGAAAAGCATTTAAATTTAAACCACAATAACTTTAAAATTTAAATGCCTTTCACAAGCCACAGTGGCACAAGGGAAGTCTGAAAACATTTAAAGAGACCGAGAGCCCTTTAAATGCACTTCAACTGTCGCAATTCAGTGGCCCTGAAGAATCCTGAAATTTGGGGACATTTTTCAGGCTTGGCCATTTTAGATAGCCAAAAAAATTTCAATATAAATAAATTGAAAAATCACATCCAGTGGAATTAATACATGAGAAATACTAATAAGGTATTTTTCAGTTATTTTTCTGGCTCGGATTAACCAAATGCACACCCCTAGTCTCCTTTCCCGTTTCCTTTCCCCTCTGATTACGTCTTCCATCAAGAAGTTTGCCCAGGTTTGATCATAAGAGTATAACTCATACCAGCCTACTTTTGACCTCTTCCAGCTTAGCCATTTCCTGCTGGTGTTCACAATGATTAAAAACAAAACACTCATTATTTATCATGCTTGTACCCTAGGAGTCCAGGGTAGCCTACATGTTTTCCCATTAGTTGCACACAATAACCTGATTAGCAGGTCTTTTCTAGGCTGAGTCCAACATCCAGTTCTATCTACTCTGCCACACCAGTTCTGTAATCTCCATTGTTTACTTCAGGAAATGTGAGTGGAAAATCGAAACCTCTCTTGGTCCCTGTAACACAGAAGTAACATCTGTGGAGGAAAAGCAAAGAAGGGAAACAGAAAAGGGGCTAAGAGAAAACCGAAATTAAAATGCAGCCTCTGCTTTGATCAGCTTGCTTCCAAGCAGGAGGAATTTGTTTTATGCCTAAAAAGTATAGGCTGGATAGGTTTGTTGCAGTATTTATTTGGCCAGTTCAGGATACAAAGAGAAATTAATGCACTGGCAAGTAAGGGAAGGTGGAAAGCTCAACATCAAATAACAAAAGAAATTAAGTCACCAGTTCAAAATTAAGAAGATAAATGAATAAGAAAGTGTGTAACTGCCCCCAAATAAGAATACATGGTTTGTCAGTTCAGAAAAAGCTTCATTAAAAGGTCTACAGCCATGCCAGAAAATGTCCAATAATGAAAAGCCAAAATCTGTGGTTCTGGAAGTATTGTATCTCAGTAGTTGAATGTCCACTTTATACCCAGACAATCCCAGATTTAGTGTCTGGCATCTCCAGTTTAAAGGATTGGGCAGTAGGCGATGTGATGACCTTGACTTAAGATGGAAGAGAGCCACGGCCAGTCAGAGGCGACAATACTGGCTTTGAGAGACCAATGGCCTAAATATAAGTCTGCTTCATGTGTCTTTCCCCTCCACCCCGTCATACTGCATTCACTCCACCAGTTCGGGGTGTGGAAACCTTTCCTTTTTGACCCATGGGAAATGTATGTCTTTCCATATGTTCACATCAGCAGACACGGATCTGCTGTTCTCCCCTGTGGATACAAATCAGCATTGCATATGGCATGTACATTGCTATCTATAGTTGGATGAATTAGTAATACATGGTGTTCTTTTTTCAAAGGGCACACTTGTCTTCTTAAGCAGAAATACACAATTCACATACATATCCTGACACTCATCTGGCTTAATTGAACATCAGCTTGCGCATCCAGTTGCCCCTCTGTGTGTGTGGGGGGGGAGTATCTCGCAATAATATTCTCAGACCTATTCAGGACACTTCTATCGTATTCCTAAGTCCTTAGGACACACTCAGAACATTTATGTGCAATAGCAGACATGCCATTTTTTACATCAAGAATGGAAAATCAAAACTATAAGCAGCCTCACCGCTTTTCATGAATGTGCTTCATTCTATTCCTCAAGGCTTGGTGTGAGGAGAATTTCCCCCCATCTTGAGTTTCAAGTGCATTTCATCCATCTCAATGAATCTGAACAGAAAGGAAAGACATACACTGTAATGTCTCTCATATCCCTTTCCTCTACAATTACTGTGTTACTTGATTCTTATTGGCCAACCTGAGTCAAAAATCCCTAGAACTTGAGAAACATAATAAGCAGGAGCATGTGCAGAGAACCTGCAGTGGTCCCCAACCTTTTTATTACCGGGGACCAATCAACGCCAGGGACCACTCACTGGGGACCACTCAACGCCTTTTACTGAGGCCCAGGGGGGGTAGTTTACTCCTCTACTCTCAACCACTGCCCTAACGCTCTCTGATCACTATGGTAATGTTTAAACATCCCTTCAAAATAAGATACAGACACGCCACAACAATGAACATAAGGAACATTTTATTTTCATGGAAATTTTAACTCATGACAATGACAAATCAATGGGAACCCTGAGCTTGTTTCTCTGCAACGAGATAGTCCCATCTGGGAGTGATGGGAGACAATGACATGCAAAGTGTGTTGTAAAGGGCCGGGGGGGGGGGAGAGAAGGTGTCCTTCGCGGCCCACCTCCAATTAGTCGAAGGACCACATGTGGTCCGCGGCCCACAGGTTGGGGATCGCTATTTTAAGGGACCCACAAACACCAAACCCCACCATCTGTGGTTGGGTCTCTCTACTGGAAGGAATATGGTTTGAACACATGAGACTGCCTTATATTGAGTTAGGCTATTGGTCTGTTAAGGTCATCACTGCTTACTGTGGTTGGGAGTGATTATCCAGGGTCTCTGGTAGTGGTCTTTTCCATCAATGACTACTTGATTCTTTTATATGTGGATCCTGGGGATTGAATTTGGGACCTTCTGCATGCAAAACAGGTGGTTTCCACCCCTGAGCCACCATTTCCAAAAGACTATCATTGGTTGATATGATCAAGGTCAATCTGCAGTCCAACATTCCAGTTCTACAGTGCGTTCAGAAAGGCTACCAAGCAGGGGACAGAAGTTAAAGTCTTCCCCTATTGTTCTCCCTTCCTATCAATGAATATTCAGAGGTACACTTCCTCTGACAATGGAGGTTCAATTTAGCCATCAGGGCTACTAGCCATTGATGAGATTGTCTAATTTACTTTTAAAACCATTCAAATTATGGGCCATCACTACATTTCGCTGCAGCAAATTTTGGATAGTGAATTCATACTAAGGACCCTTGCTTAAAAAAAAAATTAAACATTGCCCCCAGCCACATCTCAGGGAGATTAAGGAAGGAAAAATAGGCTTCAGTGATCTCCCCTACCCATGTCTTTCCATTGATGGTGTCCAGAGTCAGCTGCCAGCCTGAATTCCCAGCTATGTGGTTCCTTTCACATCCGGGATTTTTGAGCAGGTTTTTGATAATGATTAATCTCCTCTAGCACTTATTATTTTACAAATGGACTATAAAATGCTGAGTTCATCAATAGGTCCTTCCCCTTTATTAAAATAACATAAATCCTATTGGACTGGCTCACAATCTCATTTTACCTGGTTTTCCCCCGTTCAATTCTGAAGCAACTTGGACAGAATGCAGAACAGACATTAGATCATTACGGCAACAGCTGAGTATGGTTTTAGATACTGGACAGTTTTAAACCTCAAGAGAGAGGAGGTAAAACAGAGAATTTACGGCAGGCTTAAGTCCTATGAAATCAGTGGGATTTAAACAGTCCCTGTGTAGGCCATCTTTTAATTAGACTCCAGAGGCCTCTCGGGCCTAATATGGTGGACGCCCTAACCCCTATATTTTACTGACTCTCAAAGAAAGATGCTCAGCCAGCAGCACATGCCAGCTCAACTCATTGCCGCCTATGGGTTACGACTAGGATGCTGATCCCGTGATAGGTTGCTCAGCTGACTGACACTGTTCCCTGAGCCACTTCTCATATATAGCTTAAGTACCCTCATATATAGCTTAGGTGAATCAGTGTAGCACCTCACTATGTGCAGGGAGTGGCCTGACAAAGGGCACTGGTCCCTCAGAAGGCCTCCCCACTGACAGGCCATCCACATCTCCCCCACTGCTGACTATTGGCAGGCTTCCCCCTGCATCTCCCATTCCAGCAGTCACTGCCCCCTTGTTAAGAGCCGTTCAAGGCCAAACACAGAAAGGTGGGGAGTCCCCCTCTAAAGATGTCCCCCTCTACAGAGTCCCCCTCTAAAGATGACACTTTCACCAGGGGAACTGACCTTTGTAGTTGAAATTCCAGGAGAATTTCCCAGTTCCACGTGAAGGTTGGCAGTCCTAGTGGGGAATCCAAGGGTTGGTGGGTGAGCATTTGCAACAATCAAGCATGGCAGGTTCACTTGTCAACCTACCAGTGGTGAAGTTTGTGGCATCCTTAATATTTTCATTATAGTACTTGCAAGTATGCCAAGTGACGCACCAAGCTGAATGCATCCCACAAGCCATACATCGGATTTGCTGACATCCCTGATTTTTGCTGTTGTTGGCCCCGGCCTGCAGGAACAGGAAGTGGCCCCATCTGGCTTTTCACAAGTCATGGCTGGGGCTGCATTGAGTTGGTCTGCACCACAGCTTATATAAAATAGATATAAACAATGGTATCTTCACAGCTGAGGCACTTTGCTTGCTTAGAACAAGCCTCCCATCTCTGAGCTTCACAGGACAATGATACTAACCATTATATGGGGGGAATCGAATCAAAACAGCACTGCTGGGCTCACCATGGTGATGGTGGCAAGAGCCCAAATAGATTGGTCATGAAGCAGCATGTTCCATCACAATGGGAGTTTGTTTTCTTCTGACTTAATGTTTCCCTTGGAATGACTCAACTGCTCACAAGCTGCTCATTAACAGAATGAAGAATCAGGACCTCCAGGGCCCCCAGACTGTGTGACACTTCTGAGGAGAAATGAAGGAACAGTGGGATTGTTATCTACTTCTGTTTTATCACCAGGCACCCTGTTTTCCATAATTTGTTGAAGTCTCCACTGCTAAAGTGATTCCATTTGATGGGTGTTGAAGGTGTAAGTAACTATGTCCTTATCTGTTGCTGCATCAGGGATTCTTTAGGCTGATCCTGCATTGAGCATGGGGTTGGACTTGATGGTTTGTGTGGCCTTTTCAACTCAATGATTCTATGGTTCTGTGCACTAGTGAAGACCTACCAGTACAAGTAAACATTGCCAACTAGCCCATAAGATAGTTCTCACCGTTGATCTGGCTGATGTGGCCACTGGATTCATGCCACAGTAACACTGAGCCTAGACTACAGCAAAGCCCTGTAAATTGGTCTCCCCTCAACATTTGGTAACTCCAGTCAGAGAGGATGCTGCGGCTCAGTTATCAGCAGGAACAAGACCCACTCTGCTGACATGCCACTGGCTTCCCAATTCTTGCTGGGCTCAACTGAAGGTAGGCTTTCTCATCCAGGGTTTTGTGAAACCCTGGGGTTTCTTGATGGCCCTGGAAGGGTTTCATGAATGCGAGATATATAACATTTATTGGGTGATATGACCATACATGGTCATCTTGTCATGACTCCCCTCCCAAAATGGCCAATGATGGGCCTGGAGGGGGTGGAAAGGGGAGGTGGGTGTGCACACAGCTATGCATCCCAACCGTATTCTGCATGATCACACCACTTCTGGGGTTTCTCGAAGCCTGAAGAACGTTTCAGGGGTTTCTCAATAGGAAGAAAGTTGAGGAAGGCTGCTTTAACGAATTGGTACAAAGCCCTTCATGGCCTTGGTCCCTCTTATCTGCAGGAACATCTCTTCCCGTATGCTCTGCTCATGTCATCAAGCATCAAGGGCTTCTGCAGGTGCCAACCTGCAAAAGCGCAAAATCAGCAACTTCTTGTAAATGTGCCTTCTCCATTGTGGCTCCTATCTAATGCCACAGCCTACAACAGGAGGTCAAGTAGTCCCCCCTCTTCTGGTTTTCTTCAAACTATGCAAAGCTGGATTAGCCAAGAGGGCTTTTTTCCCCAGGTCATAAGTTTGCACTCTATAAACATACTTGGACACATGATGAGGACTTACAGCTGTGTGAAGTGAACTATTGCCCAGATTGGGGTGGGGGGGGGGGACTTAGACTAGCAGCTTTTAGGGATGAAAGAGACTTTCTTCTTTCTGCGCAGGCTAATTTATGGTGGACCTGGGCTAGACTCTGAAGTCGGAAGCATTCACATGTATGTGTCCAGTGTCTTCCAGATCAAATATGGTAACAAGGGACAGTCCCTATTTTCACATTCCTCTCCCTCAGGGACAGCCTGAGTGATTCTGTGGCACTGGACAAAAGTGTAGAATGGCGTCCCCAAATCACTGCTATGCACTCTGCCTGTCCCTCCCCACTGGGTTATCCCAGTTTCAACCAAGGCAGGTGGACACACAAGTCATCCTTTTCTAGAGCCTCTGAGGGGCAAGTTCACATGATTTGAGCTGGCCAGCTGCTCCTTAACACCTGAAGAGGGCACATGCAAGTGATGGTTGGCCAACCATTACTCGTCCTGGAAGAGCATGTGCATGTCATGGCCAGCCATTGCTTAATCCCTGATAGGGATAGTGACAGCACAGCCAACTAGCCACTGCCTTGTACTTAATGCCCATGCACATATGGATGTGGGCAAAAATGCCAGTGCACTTCTTTCCTTCCATCCCCATACCAGTACCCTGGATTTAAAATTACTTTGAGTTGCCTGGGCTGTGAGATGATATTAGAAGCCCAAATCGAACAGGAGTTTGCAGAGTGATAAGTAATAATAGCAGGGGATGAGCCTTTAGCATTGCGTCATAGCTGAGGGAAGCCTCAGGCTATGACACAGTGAGGGAATAGGGAGGACTGCATTACAAACATTCCAGACTCTGATATACTGGAAATTATGCAGAGGAGATGGACACTCTTGATACCTGTCTGCCCAGCCCCTGAGACTTTAGAACTATACTCTATCCCAAACGGAACTGGAGATGTGCACCTTTGATGGTAGATCATGGACTTCTGAATGATGCCTTATCATTGCAAATGGACTGAAGTCTTTTCAAACTTTTCTGAAGTGGACAGATGGCCATGCTGGTTATGTAACTTCAACTTGGGTGTGACTTCATGTTGCCCATTATACATGGGGGACAATATATGAGATTTTTCTTCAAAAGCCTCTCTCTTCTAGAACCCAAGTGTACTTTTCAGGAGGAATCTGTTTATATGGAAGTTTGGAGGCAACACAGAATGGACGCAGTTGTAGTGTCTTTCCTACTACCCGGAACCACTTTCTGAATCTCCTGCCATTGTGGCCCTATATCCTTCTGTCACCCAGCTTCTGATTTCTCCATTCTCATCTGAGCCTCGTGTACAGAAAATGAAGCAAGGGTGGTTTTTTTAAAAAAAAATAGCACTCTCAAGTTACTCCCCATTTTGAGGGTGAATCTGAACTCTGAGCAACATCTACAATCCCTCCTCCCCAGCCAGCAAATGTGTATGTATGTAAAAGGCCATCAAGTTGCAGCTTACTTATGACAACTCCAGCAAGGGACTTTCAAGGTCAGTTTGCCCTTGCCTTCCTTTGCAGAGACTTCCTCGGTTGTCTCCCTTTCAAGTACCGACCCGGCTCAAGCTCCTGAGATTTTATGAGATCTGGATGCCTACCCTCCCAGCAATCATCTATGGAGCGTTAAAGAAACCTCAGCATCCCACCTGTGCCTATTGTCCAAAAGAAAAAAAATGTCCGAGATATCTAGCTTTCTGAGATATCTAGCTTTCTGAGATATCTAGCTTTCCCTCTTGTTTTCACCCATTTCTATTGTGTTTACCTGGACCACTGTTCTTCTGGAAGTGATTTCACAACTACTCCAGATTTCTCCCTGGATCGTCTTCGTCAGTAGTAGAACAGTTGCATTAAAAATAGCATCTGCTCTAAAAATACTGAAAGAAGAAATGACTGACAAATCTGTTTTATATTTCTTAAAAAAAATATGACCCTGAAAGGTAATGAAACAAGCTTCAGGAATAATCTTCAGACAGAGTTTTCAAAAATCTGAATTCATTTGTTGTGCCTGATCTTTTATAAGCATAAATATTAGAAGATTGCCTTACCGTCCGATGGGCCAGGAAGGTGTGTAATTTAGAGTGACTGGGGCTTCCATAAACAATGGATTTAGATAACTCGGGGTAAAATGTCATTTGCTGCATCTACTTGAACTCTGTAAATTATTATTCTTGATTTATGCGGCAGCCTCCCTAATGAAATCTCCTCACCACCACTGCATAGGTGTTTTCGAAGTTGCTTGGAAAAGTCACTTTTAATTAAGGACCTTTCCTCTAATGCATCATTTTTCATTGCTCATTATCTCAACCCATAGTAATTGAAAACGAAGGCCTGAGGCCACAGAGGACTGGTTGGGTGCCACTTGAATGTTCAGCACACGCTGCCAAAGGAGCACACCAAATTATAAATAATCAGATTAGGCCTTTATCAGAAAGCTCTGAAGACCAGCAGAAGCAGTCTGATGCTGTCAGTCCATAGGTCCAGAGAGATTGCTCAATGGCCTGTTAGCCCATGGCAGGGCTTCTCAATAATCAGTGGTAGGGATTCAGCACATTTCATTCATGACTCTGCTTCAGCCCTGGATGCTATTGGGCCAGCCCTGGTGGTACATGATGCCATTAAGCCATCTGCAATGTGAACTATATAAATAGCTCTGTTATAGGGACTGGTTACGCCATAACTTGGGCTGACAGGACTGATATAGTTTGCTAAAACAGAGGGATGTCCAAATGATGAGCATGTTGAGGCATTTAAGAAAGATGTGCTGTTAGTAAAGCAGCTCATCATTCTCTGGAGTGATGGGTTGGTTTGAAGAGGGAGGTTCCATGCTGCTGAGTAGCATCAGCCAGACCCTTACGGGTTGGACCCTACCATCTTTTCCACTGGCCAAAGAGAGAGGAAGAGCTGTGTTGGACAACCAAAGAGACTATGCTAAAAATTCTGAGAACTGCATGATTGCAGAATATGGAATGTAGGCTGCTGTGAGGAATGGAACTCTATGAGATCAATTTTAAAAGCTGGCAGGATCTGACCCCTACTTATTTAAGTGTAGAACTGGGACAGGAGGATAAGAGATGGCTTCTCTCAGCCCAGTTAGTGTGCCAGCCACTGGTAACACTGATCCAGCTTGGAGTCATGGTGAAGCTGATCTAAATGATGGGGGCCAGTGTGGTGCTTCAGTTACAACCTGCACTCAAGAGTTCAGTGACTAGTTTGAGGAGACTCCAGCCATTTCATAAGTCCACATACTGTTGTCTTTTGTCTTCATTGAGAGATGCGGCTACAAAGGCAGCTGGCCAACAGCTCCCTGCCACCTGTTGAAGCCAGTTGTATTTCATTGAATTTTTAGGAATGATTTGGAATTCCTTCTCCTTGCTGTTGGAAACCCCTGTTTCAATTTTGCATCTCCTTTGTGGAAATCATATACTTGCCATTGCAATTCCAGCAATTTCTAGGAGCCCCAAGCATGACCCGGGGTGTTTTTGGGTACACACTTTGTCCTTCCTCGCAGCATCTCTTTCTCAGAGCCAGTTCTGGCTGTCTTCTAGCTCAATAGGGCAGGTGATGTTTTGGAAGCATCCTTTGTTTGCTGGAAGCACTCTTTTGAAAACAGCTGCCTGTATCATAGGAAGAGGCTTAGAGCCTCTCGACATGTGGTGAAATCTCCCAACCTTTTGAGGTTGGACCCGCTCCCCATGTCAACCATTTGGATGTGGCACCAACTCCCTATCTTAAACCTCCCAAAGTGCCCTCACCCTGACAAGTCTGGTGCGTCCTTTTCCATTTTCTCATATTTTTCAATGTTACTTGTACATTAACACAATACACATACATAAAACATTTGCTTATCCCTATTGGTGCCTGGCAGTGGGCAATCAGTCTTTGTCTTGCATACCATTGTGGGTAATTCCTACTTGGAAATCTAGCATAAGTTTCAAAAGCACACAAATCATAGAAAGATGATATATAAGCTATAATTTTTAGTTCAGCAGTGGAATAGGTTGCCTAAGGAGGTGGTGAGCTCCCCCTCACTGGCAGTCTTCAAGCAAAGGTTGGATACACACTTTTCTTGGATGCTTTAGGATGCTTTGGGCTGATCCTGCGTTGAGCAGGGGGTTGGACTAGATGGCCTATATGGCCCCTTCCAACTCTATGATTCTATGATTCTATGATTCTATGATTCTATGAAATTTCAACTGCACAAAAACACCCAGGGTCTTCCTTGACACTCAAGATTCTGACCCACTGTTGGAGAAAGGTCTAACCCTGCTGGCTGCAGTGTGGCTTCAGAGTCACTGCTTTTCTCACCCTGCTGAGTGACGGATGGCATGAACCGCTATTAGACACCGTATAGGTTCCACCACCTGTTGCTAATTTCTGTTGTTCCTGACTATGGTTTTCATTCCCTGCCTTTTAAGAGTTCATTCACTAGCAGGGAAGCGAAAATATTTAAAAGGTGCATAGGAAATCCTTGATGTTGTTCATTACTGTTCTTTCCTGTGTTGGAAAAGCCACGATTCACGCTCTGCTGTTCTTCTGAAGATGCTCACTCCTTTTGATGGATGGTACCCCGGGGACAGCCAATGGAGGCATATTGAAGACATACCAGCGTGTTCCTCTGACTCTGTTTTGCTTTATGAACAAAACCAATTTGAAATGCCTGTGGGATTAAAACATCCATAAGCAGCAGCTGCGCCGGCATTCCATTCATGATTTCTCCTTTTTCATTGTGCCAGACCTTGCTCAGGTTGGAGGAAACAGTGCTTCCCCCCCCCCATGAAAGGAAGCAGCAAGACATATGTTGAGAAGGCTGAAATGATTGTACAAGTTGTACGTCGCTTCAGGTAGCATTTGCATGATGGTGCTTTCTGAGACTGTGGTTATTATCGTAATGGAGCACACCGTGAATGCCAATTTGCTCCAATTTACTTCTAAGATACATGGCTCTGAGCATGTGGATAGAAATATCACTCCTTTGCTAACATGATGTGAAAGGAGCATAGGCCCATTACAAATAAAAACTAATAAACCAATCCAAATCTTGAGATACCCCCACAACGAATCTGTATGTGCAACAGTATGTCTTACTGTTACTTTTCCCCGTTGGTTATGTTTATATTTTTTCTTTTCTGGAGCAAGGAAGGCTAGCCGATCTGTCCGTCAAAATATGCCTCTCTGGTCCTTGGAGTGGGAATGAAAGAGCAATAGCCCAGTTGCTCCTGGCTTGTACAAGGCCATTCCCCTATGGCAGAGAGATTGGAGTTTCAGGCATTGAAAACTAGGACCAACAGGGATCCTTCCCCAGGCATTTGGGTCCAACAACTGGAGGTATCTGGCTTGCTTAGTTCTTTCTGCATGAATATACCCTCAAGGTTGCTTGCTGATTAAATTAACCACTAATCCACACTAAACCTGCTACCTTAGAGTCTTACCAGTCTATTTTAATTAGATGTGGTTAAATAACCTTCCACTCCCTGAAACAAAGACCATTGTGACAGTGTGCGGGGGTCCAAGAGTGGTCTACCAACATTGCCTTTCAGCTTTTTCCATATCCTCTCTTGCCGATTCCAAAAGAGGAATCCGTCTGCCTTATATAAGCACAAGATGAGCTGCTTTCAAAGTTCACTTGCTCATGAGAACTGCCAGTTCTCATCAGGAGTGGAGAGGCAGTACATTTCCCATTGGGATACAAAATGTCCCAGTTTTTAGAGATACTGCCTCATCAATTTACTGTGGCTGCATCCTTCCAGAGCTGTATGGAGATATGGCCACTTTAATCAGAATCAGATTATTTATGGGTGGAGTTATAGATTCTATCTTTGTAATCATGAACATTTTCTATAATCTTTTGTCATGTTCTAAGAAAGACTTCCCTGTCACCACAAGACTGATAAGGCTCTAAGATAGCAGGTTTGGTTCAATAAAGTTTCAAGCACAACTTGCTCAGTGGTTGGGAAACCAGTAAGTGACTCATACTTGTTAGTTATCTGGGTTTCCTCCAAATTATTATCCATTAGAATAATAGAATCATAGGTTTGAAGGGGCCATACAGGCCATCTAGTCCAAGCCCCACTCAATGCAACTTCTTAGGCAGCCTTTTTGATTGCTGAACAACTCTGACTGTGATCCCCCCCCCCCCCAATATCTAGCTGGTACCATTCTACATGTAGTTTAAATTATGTACTGCAGGTCCTATCAAATGACAACCTTTCACATATTTAAAGAGAGCAATCGTGTCCTCTCTCAACCACCTCTTCTTCAGGCATAATGTTCCCAAGTCCTTTTGTCTTTCCTCATAGGCCTTGGTTCCCAGACCACAGATCATCCTCATCACTCTCCTTTGTACCCCCTCAATTTTGTCCACATCCTTTTTTGAGGTTAGGCCTCCAGAACTACACACAATACTCCAAGTACAGCCTGACCAATGAAGTATACAGTGGGACTATGGCATCTTGCAATTTGCCTTTTCCCCCGCCACATTTGCCTTTTTTCCTGCTCATATTTACCTTACAGTCCACAAGTATCCCAAGATCTCGTTTGCACACACTGCATCTCCCATCCAGTATGCATGCTTCTCATTTTTGTGACCTAGATGTAGAATTCTGCACTTATCCTTATTCTAGCAGACAAATGTAAAGAAGCAGAGGCTTTTCTCTTTCCAAACTATATATATATTGGGGGGGGGGGGGGAATTCAGCGATGTCAGCAGATCTGGCTTCCAGTAAATATGCTCCAAATCACATCCCTCTGGGTTTAAACTGCATGCTGAACTCCCTATCTACCTGATACATTTCCCCCAGTCCCCACCCATTTTCCGAGGAACTCAGGACATTATATATGGTTTTCCTTTCCTTCATTTTCTCCTAACTTCAAAACTGTGAGTCAGGCTAGGCTGAGAGAGGATGACTGGGCCAAGGTCACAGAGTGAGTTCCACAGGCATTTGAACTCAAGCCTACACAGTCCTCATCCAACCTTCAAAGCTGTACACTACATCAGGAGTAGTCAACCTGTGGTCCTCCAGATGTTCATGGACTACAATTCTCATGAGCCCCTGCCAGCAAATGCTGGCAGGGGCTCATGGGAATTGTAGTCCATGAACATCTGGAGGACCACAGGTTGACTACCCCTGCACTACATGACACTTGGTATGGTTGCCCAGAAGGAAGTCCTGATGTGTTCTGTGAGGTTGCCTCCCGACCCAGTAAGTAGGCATAGCATTTCACCTTGATACTAGCTTCTTCTGGCCCCAACAGAAGAAGAAACTGATAGCATTCTAATACTCTCTTCCTGGAGATGCGTGCTTTCATAGCATCTCCTTCAGCTACCATTTAGCCTCAGAGTGCAAAGTCCTTGTGGCCCTACCTTGTGTCCATAACAGTGATTAGTCCTTCTTCCCTTTGTTCACTGGTGCCCTTTGTTTTCAACTCCAAAGCAAATTCAGCAGAATCTTCACCTCATTAGAAAAGGCATAAAAGCCACCAAGGCTCCGCAGGCCACATCTGATTGTGCCATCTGGAATGGGAGGATTTCACTTTTATTTTAGGGAAGCTTGCATTTCAGAGCCTCATTCATGGACTATGTGTATTCATCTTCTCTCTTTTTTCAGTCCAATGAATAATGTATTGCCCAATATGCATTTCAAATCTCTCACAAGCATCATTTAGTGTGGAAGGGATGACTGTGTGTCATTTGTTGTATATCCCCCTCCCCCCACAGAAGAGGATGTGTAGGGAAGAAAAGGTTTTGGAGATCAAGTTTTAGCAGCGTTCATATTATGGAGGAATTGGAAGGATCCATGGACACTAGGTGGCCATAGCTACAAATAATTAAAGAATGCTGTAGCAATCTAATAAGCATATTCTTTTATTCTGTGTTATTACAAGGTCATATAGATTGTATTCCCATTGGGGCAGGGGACCAGTTCTTGTTCTCACTCATGTTCATCTCCTGTAGAATATGTTGGACACATAGCAGTGACCATTTCTGTGTAAATAGGCCTCATCAACATTATTGTGTATTAGCAGTTCAAAAATGGCTATTTTCATGAATGTTTTTTTCACCACCTGATAAATTTAGGCCATCTTCTTGTAATAGACACTCATGTGAAGCTAGCTTTTGTGAATGAATTGTCCATGTGCTTTCCCCTCACCAGCCTAACAAACTACAAAACTAAGGACCACTTACTATGGAAGGGCAGCAAAAAAAAAAAAAAATCAGTATGCCTCAATGTATGAAGAAAATCAACATGTTTGTTTTACTTTGTGTACACACATTTGGAACATACTTCCATCGGCACATTTAATATACATTAAAACCAAGGATGCTTAATCCCCCCCATCCCGTTGGCAAGTTTGAATCAGTACTGTGAGACATTCAAGAAACTGGCCATTTCCATCAAATATTGATCATGACTGCTTTCCCACAGCTTTCCCTATCTGCCACTTCTCCTCCTTGTCTTCTTCGCAACATAATCCTCAAGCTACAACATATGAATATTTCATAGTTAGTAAGTTAAAGTGGTGAGGTGTCCCTGCTGACCTGGTAATCATTAGTGGTAGAGACCGGTAAGGAGACTAAATTGGGACAATTTGTGCATGCTTATTTTCACACTGCCTCATAGGAACTGTAGTTACCTTCATTCGTTACCTTTATTGGCACTCTATAGCATTACAACAGATAAGTGATAAAAGGTCAAACAACTGAAGATATATATGAACAACAACAAGGCAATTACAGTAAAATCACAGCTTTAAAAGTTTAGTTCTAACTTTTAGAACTTCTACCAAAATATTTGCAATATATGAACATTATTTCAGTTGAGCAATCATTTAATAAGCATCAAAATGCACTTTCCTATTTTATACATCCTTTCGAATGTAATAAAGAGAGGAGAAGTTCTTTACGAGGAACCACATGAAGCTGGCAGTCTAGGATGATGTGTTGGATTGAATCCGGTAAATATGCAGAACATAAACATAGCCTCTCCTGAAATGGGACCTTCTGATATCTCCTGGCTAGCTCCTTAAAGGTGTGGTGGAAGACCTAGGATTCGATCCTACAACTCTCTTCAGCTAAGTTGGATCCCATGACTCATTTTGGTAAAGAATTCTCTCTAAGGAGAAAGATTTCCTCCAACAGAAAATGATTATGGTAGGGGAAGGTTTTCTCTGATAGAGAACAGTCTTTCTTGAAGTAATTCCCTCTCTCTTGAAGGAAGACCGGGTAGAAAAGAAGTCTGCTTACAATATCTCTGCTACATAGCAATCCTAAGCAGGTCTGCTCAGAACTGAGTGCCACAACACTAATTACATAATCAATGTAAAACTGGTTGGTATAGCATCCAATCTGACCAAAACAGCAAAGCAGCCCCACTGAATTATAGAATCATAGAATCATAGAGTTGGAAGGGATCTCCTGGGTCATCTAGTCCAACCACATGCACTGTGCAGGA
The DNA here is from genome assembly GCF_049243985.1 of Paroedura picta. Lineage (NCBI taxonomy): Eukaryota > Metazoa > Chordata > Lepidosauria > Squamata > Gekkonidae > Paroedura > Paroedura picta. The sequence goes on along the minus strand of NC_135375.1, from coordinate 89,890,897 downwards.
CACTCACAACTCAATTGCTCATCCACTGTAAACTGCCACCCCCCTTAACCTTCACAGAATCAGCCTCTCCGTCAGATGGCTATCCAGCCTCTGTTTAAAGATTTTCAAAGATGGAGAACCCACCACCACCCAAAGAAGCCTGTTCCACTGAGAAACTGCTCTAACTGTCAGGAACTTCTTCCGGATGTTTAGATGAAATTTCTTTTGAATTAATTTCATCCCATTCATTCTGGTCTGTCCCTCTGGGGCAACATGTGTAAGACAGCAACTCAATCACAATACATTCAAGTTTACAGTACCCCCCCTCCCTTTATATCCTCAGGAAGTCCATCCCACAAAACTGGAACCATAATGGAAAAGGCCTTAGCCAACATATGGAGATCAAGATTTAGCAGAGCCAGTTAGGTGTAGTGGTTAGGAGTGCGGACTTCTAATCTGGCATGCCAGGTTCGATTCTGCGCTCCCCCAAATGCAACCAGCTGGTTGACCTTGGGCTCACCATGGCACTGATAAAACTGTTCTGACTGAGCAGTAATGTCAGGGCTCTCTCAGCCTCACTCACCCCACAGGGTGTCTGTTGTGGGGAGAGGAATGGGAAGGCAACTGTAAGCCACTTTGAGCCTCCTTCGGGTAGGGAAAAGTGGCATGTAAGAACCAACTCTTCTTCTCTTCTTTGTAGGGTTTTGGCCCAGTGACACCTGAGGCTGAGGCATGACTACGATGGCTTTCAAAGGGAGTGGCAAACCAGGATATTTCTCTGTAAGTTAAATAGCTCATCCACTCTTGAGGATCACTGGGAAACGTTGGCAAAAAAGAAAAAGAAAACTTATACCAACTTAACAAAGAGATGAAGCCTAGCACCTTGTATGCCAATTTTTTAGAGTGTACATATGCCATAGTCCCCAATCTCCAGTCCAGTGTTTTTGAACTTGCTGAATTACATCAGATAATGATCCATTATGGCATCATGTTATTACCCCAAAGAGTTGTTGACCAATTCATGGTAACCCTCTCTACAGGGCATTTCAGGCAAAAGTGATTATTAAACTGCAGAATAAAACACCCAAGCAAATGCTGTATGCAGAGTCAAGCCATCAGCCCACCATAGCTCCATATTGCTTGCTCTGACCAATAGCACTTCCTTCTAATTCACACAGAGAAAGGTCTTTCCCATCAACTGTTACCATTTTCATGGATTTCCTAGCATCAGACAGGGGAACTTCTGTATGCAAAGCACATGCTCAGCCCCTGAACCACACCCTCTCCTAAAGACACAGTGACATCAGAGACAAAGTCTAAAGGGGGAAAAATGCAAGATATTAATTTAAAAAAAAATTTCAAATGCAAATGCAGAGATGACATTTATTCATTATGCATTAATGGTGACATTTCAGTTCCCCACATTTTGGAAAGTAAATTTCATCTTGCAGATCAATCAGTGCAAAAATGACCTACTGCCAGCAATTCACCCACAAAGAGGGAAAGTTTAATATTTTTTCCCATGTCCATTTATTAAAACGTCACTGGCTTTACTTTGTCCTAGAATAGATCATGGGAATTGCTACTAATATGATTTCAACACCTAATGTTATCTACAGCTGTATTTATTGACTGATGTTACCTGCCCTGAGCCTCATGGGAAGGGCAGGCTACAAGGATAAATATTTATTTATTTATTTAAAATATCATGATGAGGAAGCAGCAGAATATTCCCTTACAGGAGATCAGAACAACCAAAAGGCATTGCTGCTCTGAGCAAGGCTCGTATCGTTGATCTTTCAGGTATGTGGGCTTGGTCTTGAATAGATTAAAAAAGGTAAAGGTATCCCTTGTGCAAACACCGAGTCATGTCTGACCCTTGGGGTGATGCCCTCTAGCGTTTTCATGGCAGACTCAATATGGGGTGGTTTGCCAGTGCCTTCCCCAGTCATGACCATTTACCCCCCAGCAGCAAGCTGGGTACTCATTTTACCGACCTCGGAAGGATGGAAGGCTCAGTCAACCTTGAGCCGACTGCTGGGATCGAACTCCCAACCTCATGGGCAAAGCTTTCAGGCAGCTGCCTTACCACTCTGCGCCACAAGAGGCTCCTTGAATAGATTAGTTAGGCCCTAACTAAGAAGCGGAAGAAGAGCTGTTTTTTTGTACCCGGCTTCTTACTATCTGAAGGAGTCTCAAAGCAGCTTACAATTGCCTACCCCTCCTCTCCCCACAACAGACACTCTGTGAGGTAGGTGGGGCTGACAGAACTCTGAGAGAACTGTGACTGGCCCAAGGTCACCCAGCTGGCTGCATGTGGGGGAGTGGGGAATCAAACCTGGTTCTCCAGATTAGCAGCCACCGCTCTCAACCACTATACCAAGCCGGCTATAAGGAATGGAACGCCGAGTAAACTTTAGGTGCCTCAGCTTTATTAGACTGAAAATTATCCAGAAGCAACGCTGGATGGTGGCAGCTAGGTAAATCATACATTAGGAGTTATCCCAGAATGGTGTAGTGGTTAAGAGTGGTAGGCTCTAATCTGGAGAATGTGGGGCTATCAGAACAGGAATCAGCCCCACCTGCCTCATAAGGTTCCTGCTGTGGAGAGTGAAAGAGAAAGGAAATTGTAAGCTGCTTTGAGACTCCTTAATACCTTAAGGACAGGAAGGCTTCAGGACAGGAAGGCCTGGAGGATCATTGTCCATGGGGTCGCGATGGGTCGGACACGACTTCGCACATAACAACAACAAATACCTTAAGGAGACAGGGTATAAAAACCTACACTACTTCTTCCTGAAATTCTACCTTTCATTACCCAAACTGGTTTCATATAAGAGTTCTTTAAAAGAGTTCCAGATAGGAATAATGTAGGATCTGGTAAGTCTGTGTATAAGAGGGTGAATCTTGGTAGGAGAACCTCAAAATAAAATTATGAAGAAAGAGAGTGAATGTTAACACAAAGTAATTGTTTAAAAATAAATGCAAGAGTAAAATGTAAAGAACCTAGAATAGACATCTGAGAACTGTTTCCCTAAGGTATCACACATGCCTGTACACACTCCTACAAGAGCATGCACTTACAGAAGGCAGAAGGGAGGAATTTGGGGAGTTTTAGGGTAGGAAAATGCAAGATCATCAGTCATTGAAAGCAAACCAGTTGAAACTTGGACATACCAAATGTGGGATCACAAGTATTTATCAGAATGTTGTGCAGAATTCAGGGAAATCTTATGTGTCCAGGTTTCAGTTGGTTTGCTTTTAAAGGCTAAACATAGACCAGAATTCATCTCATGCTCTCCTAAAGACTGCCTAGCCGAACACCTTAATCTGGGAGAACAGCGAACTCGAGAGAGATGGCTTTGCTTGTATAGCTTTGCAAATGGGTTAACGAAGGATATTAACTTAATGTAATTAACTATTGATCTCTTTGGCAAAACCTTGTCAATGGCAGGACGGAAATAGAATATGGAATGCTTAAAAAATAATGAAATAGTCTTTGAGTACACTTCAACGAGTTTAAAATGCTTGCAGAGTGCTTCTATTTTTTTTTTAATCAAACCGCACAACATCCAGATTTTAAAAAAATCAAACCTCACAGCATCCGGCCTCTTCTTCAAGCAGGCCCAGACAGAGTACCTGAGGGCAATGTCATTTTAACTTCACCACAATAATCCTGTGAGGTGGGAAGGAGCAGGACATGGACTGTTTATGCACTGGAGGTTTCATGCCAGGCTGCAGGCTGGAGTTTTAATCGTGGCAGGTTGCCCCACCTCTTCCTGCACCCACACGGTGGAGCATTTGGCCTGGTGCACCTCATCCGCCCCCGATCTGTGCTCCTATACAGGAGCTGGGGCAGTGAAGTTCCCAGTGCATAAACGGTCATGGGGAGGTAATCTTTTCACCTGCTGCAATTTCTATTGGTATTCATTGGTCAGGTTATTAGACAATGCAACCTGTATATTAGGACATAGGTGGAAAGAGGAAATTATAAATTAGGAAAATTACAACAGGAAATCAATCACTTAGAAGTAGGGTGTTGAAATTTGAGTTGTATGGGATAAGGCCCAGGTTCAGTTACTGGCCTTTCCAGTAAAAGACTAAGCAGTAGGTGATGTGAAAGACCACCATTTGAGATGCTGGAGAGCCACTGTTGGTCACAGTTGACAATGTTTACTTTGATGCGCTAGTGGTCTGATCCAAATATAAGTCAGTTTCATGTGATCAAGTGTGGATTTGAAGCCAGGTCATATTTGTCACTGGACATTTCAGTGATGTCACAGTACCTGCAATATCCATCCCATTTTTCTCATGTTTCTCAGTTGACCAAGCATGGGGCATGGGGAGTTTGGGGTGGGGGTTTGCCCCCTGCAGAGGGCAAATGCTATGCTGATCCCAAGTTGCAAAGTTAAAAGAGAGACTGTGCCTGGCTCAATGTTATTAAAAAGTGAAAATATAAGCAACTACATTGTTGTGTGTGAAGGTTAGCTTTCTTGTTTACGTTTCCTTTTTCAAGGATGACTTTATAATAGGCTGCATTCGTTAAGGTTTTCGGGGGAGAACTCTGCTGCCTTTGGGAAGGCAAACACACCTGCCAATAGCACTTCTGAGTAGTTAATAGACCTCAAAATAATAACTTTAAAAAAAACCTGAGTATTGGCCTTCATGGATGTCTATATCCATTATAATCTCTAGCAGAACGGTCTGTAGACAATGTTCATCATTGGAAAATTTGTTTAGGTTTTAAACCTGCCCTTTCCCCAAAGGTTCCTGGTGTGCAAGGACCCAGAAGGCAATTAATAGGAAACAAAAATGTGGAGATGGAAAAAGGGGGTTAAAGGGAAACTCAGGAAAAGAACCTCACGCTGAGTCCCTGGCAAAAGATGTTTGGCTTTATTAGCAAGCTTTGCATTGGTTTTGCAAGGCTGCTTTGGACAAGCCCAAACCTTTCTGCATGGGGGCTGTCCCAGGAGAATGAGGGACTTGGATGCATCATCTTGCGTTCCAGGGAAGGATGATATGAAATAAATAGTTTTCTTGTGCAGAGAATGTATTACATGGCATAGCCATGGTTGGCCAAACTGTGGCTGGCAGGGGCTCATGGGAACTGTAGTCCATGGTTATCTGCAGAGCCAGACTTTGGCCACCCCTCGGCCATAGGCCATTCACTGATACAGCCTCAATCTCCCAGTTGCCAGCTGCGCCTATGAAAGGCCAGGCACTAGATAGGATACATGAAATCTTCCAGAGTAATTTTACTACCTCATCCCCTCCCCACAATAGACTCCCTGTGAGGTAGGTGGCTGAGAGAGCTCTGGCAGAACAGTTCTGCAAGAACAGCCCAAAACAAACAGCCCAAGGCCACTCAGCTAGTTGCATGTGGAGGAGTGGGGAATCTACCTACACACACACACACACAGACATGCCACTTTTGTTGTTGCTGGGGGCAGCAAGTTCTTCTGAGCCAGCCCTGATTTTCTCCTGTGCAAACTAGCCCTCCATACCAACTGTGGAGAAAGATACTCTCCTCAGTTTTGAACGATTATTTCAAAATGCTCCCTGGCCTGCTTTCCCTGGAACTTGAATCCCAGAAGAGACTAACAAGTGGGTGCCCTCAAATGAACTGGAAAAACAGGTTTGGCTGTAGCTGCATAGATCTTTTGTTGAACATGGTCAGTTCTACTAAAACTGAAGACACTGCCTTTGTTTCAGGCCTCAAAATCGTTGACCAAGTAAGAATCAAGGAAACTTTTAAAGTCGGCTGTTTTTAAAATTCAGTCTAGAACATTTTGGTATATCAGTAACTTTTGGCTGTCAGACTTATTCCGGAATGTGGAGTCAAGCAAACTAGCAACCTGGGCCTAGTTTGGAGAGCTCACTTCAGTAATCGTGTGGCAGCTTGTGGCAGCCCAGCAGGCCAGGTTTAGTTAATGCCGAGATAGGGAATCACCTGTGAATCCTGTATACTTTGCCTTATAAGGAAGAAGAAGAAGAAGAGTTGGTTCTTATATGATGCTTTTCCCTACCCAAAGGAGGCTCAAAGTGGCTTAAAGTTGCCTTCCCATTCCTCTCCCCACAACAGACACCCTGTGGGGTGGGTGAGGCTGGGAGAGCGCTGATATCACTGCCCGGTCAGAACAGTTTTATCAGTGCCGTGGGGAGCCCAAGGTCTCCCAGCTGGTTGCATGTGGGGGAGCACAGAATCAAACTCGGTATGCCAGATTAGAAGTTCACACTCCTAACCACTACACCAAACTGGCTCTCAAGACAATATACAGTACAAAAAAAATGTATGTGCTGGTTAGTATTCTATCTTGTGGGTGCAATTTGCAAGATTATGTAACAACAAATTATGAAATAATGATCATTCCTTGAGAACCTTTTCACATTTAAAGAGACACGTGGGATGTGAACAGCTCATATGACAAAAAGGTCATCTTGAATATCTGGTCGTGCAATCTGACGAATGTTTTCCTGGAAGTAAATTTCACTCCATTGACCTGAGTCGGCGTCTGAGGAGACCTGCTTTGGATGGCACAGTGAATCACTCTTCGTTATAAAGTTTCTTTATCCCATTAGGCTGTGCATTAGTTTAATGATGTGGGTTAATTAACGAATGGAACATCTTGTGCTTAAAGCTACACTGCTATTTAAAAGCCTTTTGAACTTTATGAGTAGTACAAACAAAGGTATGTAACAAACAAGGGCTGAATTATGAAAAGTGATGGATGGGCAATTCTCCTAGTTAATCTGGGCTGCTAAACTGAATCCATTCAGAGCCAGGCTAAAGGATTCCAGTAGAGACACTTAGCTTATAATACTGCTTGCGGGCCATTATAAAGTATAAAGGACTATAAGCGTAGATTAACCGTAGATCCATTGTGCAAATTTTGGAAGCTATCAGAGAAATTTGTTGACTTATGTGTTCACGGACAGTATTAGGGATGAGATCTGGGCCAGTGGTCCAGGAACATGTTCTAGAGTCACTACCCTCCCTGCTAACTCCCTGTCATGGTCCATCAAGGGACAACTGTCACCCCATATGAGTTGGGTAGGATCTGTTGCTGGAAATTGGCTGCCTGAACCTGAGATGGAGATAACACAAGAGTCCCAACCCATGGAGGGAACAGGTGGTTGTTGCTGTGAGCAAGCAGCCCAAGCCCTGAATGAGTGCAAGAGGTGGCAATGGAAGCCCCGGGAGGGCAGGGTGGCTAAGGCCCCACAGTTTGTGGCATGGGACAGCTGCCCCTGTGGCACAGTGGCTAATAGCCACCTTGGATGCATTCTGGGGATGGGGTGTAACTCCAGCATATTTGTATGATAAGCATTTACATGCATGACTTTTGGGTGACCATCCTGATTTGGTGTACCAGTTGGGCTTGCAAAGATTAACTCATTGATATCAATGGAACTGAATTTATTTCAACACAAGGGGTAAGTTTGTACTGTCCCCACATACAGCAAAGATCTACAAATGTACCGCAGTTCAGGGTATTTATGTTTACAGGGTATTTATATGACAATTTTTATATGACAATTTTCCTGAAGAGTTGGTGATAATAAGATGCCACTAAAAATAATGCGGGCCACAAGCACAGGTTGCTTTAAAAGAAGATTAGACAGATGCATGGAGATTAGGTCAATTGCTAGCTATTATCAATTGTAACTAAAGAAAGCAGAGCAAAAGAAAGAGTTGTTTTTCATACACTACTTTTCATTATCCTGAGGATTCTCAAAGTAGCTTGCACTCCCTGCAACAGACACCCTAGGAGGGAGGTGGGGCTGAGTGAACTCTGACAGGACTGCTCTGTGGGAACAGCTCCAACAGGACTGCAACTACCCCAAGGTCACCCAGCTGGCTGCATGTGGAGGAGCAGGACATCAACCCCGGCTCACCAGATTACAAGCTGCCACTCTTAACACCAAGCTGGCCTTTCCATGTAGAGCAGGGGTAGTCAACCTGTGGTCCTCCAGATGTTCATGGACTACAATTCCCAGGAACCCCTGCCAGCGAATGCTGGCAGGGGCTTGTGGGAATTGTAGTCCATGGACATCTGGAGGACCACAGGTTGACTACCCCTGATATAGAGTATATGAATACAAAGGCTAGGAGACACCATCAAAGGATGGCCTTGACCTCTATGCCCTCTTTGCAGGCCCTGTAGAGCAGAGGTAGTCAACCTGTGGTCCTCCAGATGTTCATGGACTACAATTCCCATGAGCCCCTGCCAGCAAATGCTAGCAGGGGCTCATGGGAATTGTAGTCCATGAACATCTGGAGGACCACAGGTTGACTACCCCTGCTCTAGATCAACTAGTTTGTCCCTGTGTGAAGTAGAGGGCCTGATGGACCACTGGTATGAGCCAGCAGAGTGAGCCAAAGCAGGCTTCATTCACACATTACTCCTCCTGTGTTCTGATGCCTTTGTCAACCCATTTCACCCCTGGAACTTTCTGCAGATGCTGATAATAATTCTGATAATTCTTAATATTTTAAATTGCGGTTTTAATGTTTATAGATTTTATTGCCGTTTTAATGCACACAATGAATGCATGCTGTTCACCATCCTGAGATGGGTGACCGAGAGAGGCAGTGTGGAAATTGATGGCATAAACGAACAAATAAATAACCACTACTATGTAATGGAAATCCCATGCCCCCCATAATCTTCTTCCGTCCACCTCACAGAATGTGCAACTCTGCCACAAAATAACTTTCCCAATGGCTTCTGCTTACGTGTGTGTTTGTTATGGTCTCCTGCTTTTGAGGTTCAGGGCACACAGTATCCTATCCCACTCTTCTCCAGATACCTATTCTATTAATGGAGCAAATCTCCATCGACAGGAGCTTTGCTTCACTCCTAGCCTTGTAAGAATTTCTTGGAATAAATCATTTACTTTCTGGAATACTTGAGAACTTCTTTATTGATTCATATATTTCTACCCCACCTTTCCCCCAGAGGCCAGGACAGCTTGCTGAAGAATTAAAAATATATAAAGATAATTAAATATTAATTTTTAACTTCGTTTTCAAATTCATAATTAGGTATTGCATAATTAAACCAGTTAATTCAAAGCCACCTCCTTCCTCGAGTGAAAAGAGAGGGGGAGGAGTCATAAAATATTTGCTCAGATGGAATTTAGTGGGATGGGTCGTAGACTGGGAGACCAGCAAACTGTGAAGTTGCTTCTAGTCCTCAACCAGAGGCCTGGCAGAACAACTCTGCCTTGCAGACCCTTTAGATTTAAGGTCTTGCAAGGCCCTGACCTTATTTGGCAGAGCATTCCAACAGGCCGGGGCTGAGACTGAGAAGGCCCTGCTGGGGCCAATTTAACTTTCTTGGAGCTGGAGATCCTGAACAGAGTTTGTCCATTAGAACATAACATTATTTGAAGGACATAGAGGAAGAGGCAGCCACATAGATACTTTCCTAACATTCTACATTAGGCTCTGCTGATTTACTGGTGCCAAAAGATATTGTAGAGTTGGAGAAAGTGCAAAAGAAGGCAACCAAGATGATTAAGGGGAAAGGCTAAAGAACCAGAGTCCTTAAAAGACAATTACAGACAGATACAATAGAGTTCTAGAAATCATCCAAACAGCGAAGAAAAGCTTTTAAAAATCATAGATTCATCCTACTTCAGCTTTTCAAATAGGGGGCTGAAAATTCTGACTACGAAAGTCGGCCAAAAATACCACTTTCATGTTTCTATTTCTAGACTCAAAGAATCTATGCTATAAATAGGCAAACACCTGGCAGGTGTGACCAAAGCTCTGACACAGGTAGCCTGAATATGCTACAGGCTCAGTTTTGTATAGTGCAAACAAACAAAAAAAAAGATGCTAAAAAGGGAAATTAGAAACATTTGCGGCATTTTAAAGACAGAGCAGAAAACTTTATTAAAAACTGTTACGAGATATTAAAAACAGGAAAACACAAGTAGTGTTATTCTGACCAGTACTAGGAACAAATCCATACCAGGTTCTAATCTTATTTATATTTAGAATCCTTTATTCTAAGACCATTTCCAAGATGTCCTCGTGCCACCAATGCTAAATGTCCAACTTGGAGGACAAGCAAGAAATTCAGCCATGCTTGCTGGACAGCCTAAGAAATTCAAACCACGGCCATCTGACACCCCCCCCCTCTCCCATTTTCCCTTTTGCTAGCTGGCAAGAGGCAAATTTAGGGATTCAGGTGGATTGACCTCTTATAGATTGATTGGCTGACAGATGTGACTTTTTACCCAATCACAACAAGGCAATTCAAGTTAAGAGAAGAAGAGGAGTTAATTTAAATCAAGCCCCCATGCATGGCCAGAGTGGTTATTTACTTCTATGAACTGGTCTAACAGGAAAGGGAAACTTGGACTGAAAGTTGATATATAAATAAAATACTTGCTCAGGGGAAAAGCCTAAGCAGGTCTACTCAGAATAAATCCAATTTTATTCAATGAGGCTTACTTCAAGTCTTTGAAGTAAATAACCCAGGTTGGAGAAGGTGTTAAATTTTCTTTCCGTCATTCTATGGCTTTAAAACCTTTCTCCCACCCGCCCCACACAGGATGAGTGTGTTTGGTGTTTGTTTGTTTGTTTGTTTAATGGAGGGATATCAGTTCACAGATTTCCTGAGAGCAGGTCTAAATTTGGCCCTTCACCAAATTACAATTGAAGTGCTTCTGTTAACGCTCCAAGGAAATCTCCTCTCTTTGCTGGCTGCAGCTGACAAGAATCTCTGTTTCTTCTCTTGACTTTGCTGGTCTGTTGCCTCCAATTTCTCCCCCTGAAATTATAGCCAATTGTGTATGCCACCTTGACAATAGTCTCCCACAGGGCTCTCAATCAATCACAAAACTCTTGTTTACTCTTTCCGGAGAGCAGCAGAGAGCCCGGTGTCAGGTTTTGTTGTAGTAATTTCCTCTGGGGAAAACAAGCTTCATTTTACGTTCCACTTTAATTTCTTCCATGGTCATTGTTTGAGAGATTCCCTGCGGAGCTGTGCCACACATCCCTTATTTCTTTTCCCTCGGTGTTCCAGGGCTTCTTGGAAAAGATAAAAGATAAGCCAGCTTCTTGACGGAGCTATTTCTTTCAAATGTTCACCCTGCTGCTTCCTGTACCATCTGGAGCTTGAAAAATGGGAGCTTTAGAGTGTAAAATTTTCTTCCTCTTCTCACCTACCAGGAATTACCTTGTTATGTTTTCTGTTTCTCTCTCTCTCTCCCCCCGCCCTCTCTAATCATGATCTGAAATGTATGAAACCCATCCCTTTATTTTCCACTTTGCCTGTCTAGGATTTAAAATGCTCACGGAACAGAAGATCTCAGATACCCTTGCTTTATTGGAACATTTTCAGCACACAGAGAGGTCTTTTTCCCCCTTCTGAAAAGAAATCTGTGTAAACCCAGCCGCATTGTTGTGCAAACTGACAGCCCCTATATACATTATGATTTTTTCTGTGTTTATTTTGAACAATACTTTTTTTTTCTTTTGCAAATGTATCTGCCAGGATTGTATTATAAAGAAGAAACACGATGGGGAAAAGAAATGAAAATTTTCATCTTTCCTAGCTTGCCTTTTCTATTACCACAAAAAGGCTATTACTTAGCTGCTTTTTCCCTTGCGGGGGGGGGGGGGGAGGAGAGAGGAGGAGGAGGAGTTTGGAGACTTTGTCTCCAGTGTGGGTTGTTCAGGGCTGCCTTTTTTTCCCCATCAAACATCAGCAGGGACCGAAATGGTTCCTTGCACTATCCAATGGCCCCTCCCATTCACCTGACATGATCAAGTAATCCTGGAATTAAATATGCAAAAATAAAGAAGTAATTTAGAATAAATATGAAAGAACTCTTTCCGGCCATTATAGTATTGTAGGTCAGTGGATATATGTCAACATTTTTCGTGTGCAACCCCTCCACACACACACACACACACACACACAATTTTCATTCCATTATGAGAATGGGAGAAATGCAGCTCTGGATCTACAAATACATTTGTACCAACTTTACTAGAAAATGCCAGTTAAAGGGTCCAAGGATTATTGTTTTGCATATGTTCTGCTGTCTCTGTATGCTCTGGTACAGAAATCTGTACATAATTATAAATAGTTTTCATTGCTGGGCGCTTCTGATACAGCATGGGAGACGGCCCATAGTCAACTGAGTCTGTCAAACGCTTAATCTTACACAGAACATGAATGGAGAAATGATGCCATTAAACCAGTGATGAGCTCAATGGTAGCCTAAGCCCAATGACTCCTTGAATGGTCAAAATTACTATGATCATACCATAGCCAATAATAATATATCTTGGGACATTTTCTTTGTCTCTGTCTGTCTGTCTCTCTGCAACTGACTCTCAGCTGTTCTCAGCAGTAGGCATGGGCACAAACTGAACCATAAAACAAGATTTGTCATGAATTTTGCCCTGTACATGGGTTGTGAAGTCAAGGTCATGATGACAGGGCATTGGACTAATTTCCCCATGAACTGTGTTATTTATGAAAGTGCATGCTGGTTCTTGAGTGGATACATTCCGAGACTGTCTGTCTCAGCTCAATCAAAATATTTATAAAACAGCAAAAAAATTCCACAAACAAACAAACCTGGAGGGCATGTACACAAGAATCTAGGGAAGGTCCCCTGAAACTTTCATGTCCCTGACTTGCACAATATCCATTCTATATACTCCTGAACCTCTGTCATTTTGACAGTAACAGGTTCAGGAGGTTCTGGAATGTACAGAATGGATCCTGTGCAAACTAGTGACACATTCCTGTAAAATCAAGAGAAACTCACAGCAGATCTCCCCCAGATGTTCTTCTTTGTGCTCTCCAAGTTTGGTGACAATTAGATTTAACAGGTAAAAGTTAGAGCCCTCCCCAAGAAGAAACCCTAGAAAAATTACTGAACCTACCTACCTTCCTTCCTTCCTTCCTTCCTTCCTCCTTCCTTCCTATATCTAAGGCGTCTTCGAGAATGCAGAAACTAACAATGTGCAATTTGTAAATATTTGGAAGGAACCACTGAATAATGCTATATTTGTAAAAGACTCAGAATTGCGTTTTTAGATACTAGGAATAATTCCTAGTATTTTGGATCCCATTGATGCCTATAGAGAGCAAAATGAGGAAAACTCAAACCTGTTCCTTAGCAGCTTGGTCTTGTATGATGGACTCACACACACTGCCCCACTGAAGTAAATTTTCCCTCCAAAATAAAATGTTCCCTTACAGACCGAGCTGCCCTTATAGCACGGTTTCTTTGTTTTAAAATAAAGCTGACAGATCTTTTGGCTTTAACTCTGCCCTGGAATTTTTTGGGAAGGTATAAGAACCCTCATTCCCTATAACCTTTGTCAGGATGGTATGGAAGAGTATTTAACTAACAAACATAAAATATTATTTTACATAGAAGGAAAGGGATGTTGGAATGATCAATCAAAGTTTTGACATACAAATCAGCTATAGTACAGTTAGAATTTCTTTGAGAGATGTTTAAGCTTTTGATTAGATGTTGAGATTTCTTTACAACTGTGGAGGTTTTGATTTCTGTGTTTGTTGAAAATATGTCTGTTTTTCTTCTGTCCTTGAGTTCTCTGAACTCCCCTAGTTTCTAGAAGGAAAATACTCTTCTGCTAGTACCCAACATTTCCCTTCCCCAGAAATACCAGGGCATTTCCGCACACCAGGTCTGTAGCCGCACAGCCCCAAAGGCAGGTGGCATATTTCAGCCCCTGCATATGATGTTACCTCCCTCCAGCGGGTGGCTCGCGATTTCTGTCATTTTAACCTGCGACCTCGGGAATCCCAAAAAGTGGATTCACCACCCTGAAATGCGCAATCCCCCAGCAAACAGCCCACCAGCAGACAGTGGAAAGAAGGTAAGAAGGGGGGAAAGTGCTGTAGCCTTCGTCCCGTCCTCACTCCTGCCCTTCTCCCTCCATTCCCTGTTCAGCAAAGTCGGCAGATCCACCACCACCTCCGCCATGTCAAACAGCATAATTCTCTTTTTTAGGTGTTCTTACTAATGTGCATCCATCCCTTTCTCTTCAGTCCACAGATCCCCATCCCTTCTGCTCTTCCCTCCCCCCACCCACCCCGCTGCTCAGACAGTCCATGCCAGTCTATGGTTGCCCTAGATGCCTTCTCTCCCTTTCCAAGTACCTCGTATGCCAGGTGCAGCCTGCATGCCACCCACGTAGCAGTGCCATGAAGTGCTGTGAAACTGTCCAGGGCATTTTTTCTCCCCTGCAGGCCTCCACAGGGCAGGGAGGCACTGGCCTCTTCCCATCCAGAAGGGCCTGCTGCGGGATAGGTATTCCCTTCGTACGGGCCTTCTGGGGCCTGATCTGTGCCAGGCCTGGGAGGGTGGCGGCCTGGCGGTGGCATCATATAAACAGAGGAATTAGCCCTGGGTCCATATAGATACCACCTTGGCCTTTACTGCCCACACAGAATCGGCCTCAGTGAGGAATTTTTATCCTTCACTTACTTTTTGTGATCCTTCAGTGCTTGGAACCTTACTATGTCCATCTCACCTGGCTTCTTGAGAAAGGAAACAGAAACATTTCTCCGGACAGCTGAGCAGCAAGAGTGGTGGGGATAGAAAATCCCTGCCTGATTTTTCTATAGTTTTACCATGGGAGGGAGAAATAAGGTGAGAGCAAAACCTGTATGTGATGTCTGCCTCTATTCAATGCTCACTGGTGGGGGCAAGGTCTGTCAAATGAGGATCTCAAAATATGATGAGCACAGAGCGGAAGTGATAGCTAATACGGGATGGTGAAAATATAATTAAAATATAATTAAGGTACATTATGAAAAATAATTACTGTGACATATGATAGGAATTTAGTAGGAGGTTGTTACAAATAGGTTTGTTCCATAATTATTGTTTCAACAGGGCCACAGTCACTGATCAACATAAGGAAAACGGGGGAGAACCCATTTTGATTGTGTCTAATTATTTTGGATGATTAAGAATATTTAATACTACTATAAGAAGAAATTAAAGAATTCTTTATTTGATTTTGAATAGCCTGGGTAATTCCTATTTTTTTTCATGGGACTGAGATATCACAAGGAATTGATGGTTTGATAGGTGCCTATATTCAAGAAATCCTGATGCAGGCACCGATATCAAAAGGTTCTTTCACACTGGTCCTTCCTAATTGAAGGACAGGCCTGGTAAAGAAACTTGGCCCCTAGAGAAGGCTGCATGCACATTGCTGGACTTCCATGAGGTGCCCATTGAGTAAGAGACAATGAAACTCCACATTACAGCATGTGCCTGCCTATAGTCTGGAGCCTCTTCCTTCTGCCTTTTTCCTTCTTATAACTGATGCTCCAGTCTGCCTGCCTGTGCTCTCCAGGGAATCTGGCCATTCCCCAGCACCAGCAGTCCTCTGTTCAGCTGTGTCAGTCCCAGTGCTGCCCTGATTTACAAACATATAGAAAATTAAATAACTTCCATCCATTTGGGAAACCCTTCTAGGGCCATTAAGAAACCTCAGTTTTTCTCGAAACCCTGGTGGAGAAAGTCTGGCATAGGCACTGGGAAGGGGTTAGACATCTGATAGAAACCAGGTAAAAAGTGGTTTACCTCTCTGTGTGTATGTGTATGTGTATGTGTGTGTTTTCACATAGGCAATGCCAACTCCTATTGACTTTAATGGCGGCTTGGATATTTGGAAATGATGGATTTTCTACATTTCGAATCCCAAAGGTCCTAATTCTGAATCCAAATTCCAATACAGGATTTTAGTGCTAGCGCACATGCCTAGTTGGAAGTCCACCATGCTGCCTTTGCGATCAGCATGAAGTACTAGCTGATGTATTGGAAGAAGGCGTGATGGTCAATGTATAAATAATGAAACATCTTGCACTGAGCCAAAACTAATGCAAAACAGAACAAAACACTTAGCGCCGAGAGGATGAAAAGCATAATGTCATACTCACTGTGAAAAGTTTCTGTGCCTCAAAGAGCAGTAATATTTAATAGTCTTCCGGAGGAGCTGAAAAATCCATCTACAGTGTTTGGTATAAAGAATTAATACCTGGTGGCAAAAACGTGATTGAGTGGCTCCTTCCATCTGATGGATACAGTTCTCCATTCTGAACATTCTGGGATTCCTGAAAATCATGCAGCCATAGAAAGAGGGGAGGTCTTGGACCAACAACAACAACAACAAAGAAAACAAAATCAATCCCACAATATTATTTCCAGTGCTGCCATGGAACTTTTTTCATTTCCCCACTTCTCGGCAGCATAACTTGACTTCTTTCTGCACAGAAGACAACATGAAATCGTATAGAAATCAGAGGAAAATTTTTGTCATACAAGCTACAGGGTAGAGATGGCCTGTTTAATTTTCATACACTTGCCTTTTTACTGGGTATTTGGTTCGGGGTGAGTTGGCTTGTGATCAGCTGCCTGCTCGATGGCTGATACTTCTTGTCTGTTTTCAGCTGGCCGGTTTACCTTACCAATTTCTTGCCCTTTTTCCTCCATGGTTCTTTCTGCTGTCAAGCTACCATTTTGAATGTCCGGGATCATGTGCTCGTTGTCTGGTGTACCTAGTTGCTCCTACTTGCAAATGTATCTAATATTCAAAATGGTGGCAGAGCAACCACAAAAAAAGGGAGGTTGAGGAGTAGCAGGCGGCAGGGGGCAGTAGTGATACATGAAGGATACAAACATCCAGACTTTATATTCAGTTTTGGTTCCCTTGGATCTTAACTGGATTCTTTCTGAAATTCTCAGCTGAATTTCTCACCAGCTGATTGAATTGCCTTGACTTGAGTATCTTCTGGTGTCGTCCTCTCAGAGCAGCATCAGCTCTTCCAATAGAACAGCTTTACCGTCTGCAGAGGAAGGGAGAACAATGCTTGCCATTTCTCCCCTCCTCCTGCAGCCCTTCTCCACGCGCTGTTCCTCCCTGTGATCACCAGCCTGAAGGGGCATTATTTCGAAAAAGGTGAAGTGGGAGGATTTCTTACCTCCAGTGCAACTCTGCTTGCACAGCTCAGGTTCTGAGTCCCTGTCTCCTTTCCAATGGGGGACTGATGCACTATCACTGTTTCTGTGTTCCCTGATCTGCGTCCACACCTTTTCATTGCATCAGTTTTCATGCATCTCTCCTAAAGTTGTCAAGTAGAGAAATGGAGATCTGAGGGTGGAGCCTGGGGAGGGCGGGGCTCAGGGAGGGGAGGGGCTTCAGCAGGGTAACATTTCCATCACTTGTTTATTTACAGTCACTGAGCAGCATTAAAGGAAAAGAAAAGAAACTGATTGCAGAACAATGTCTGTTAGGACATTACCAGACATGGGTAATGATGTAGATAAAATTGAAAGGGTACAGAGGAGAGCGACGAAGATGATCTGGGGCCAAGGGACCAAGCCCTATGAAGATAGGCTGAGGGACTTGGAAATGTTCAGCCTGGAGAAAAGGAGGTTGAGAGGGGACATGATAGCCCCCTTTAAGTATTTGAAAGGTTGTCACTTGGAGGAGGGCAGGATGCTGTTTCCATTGGCTGCAGAGGAGAGGACACGCAGTAATGGGTTTAAACTACAAGTACAACAATATAGGCTAGATATCAGGAAAAAACTTTTCACAGTCAGAGTAGTTCAGCAGTGGAATAGGCTGCCCGAGGTGGTGAGCTCCCCCTCACTGGCAGTCTTCAAGCAAAGGTTGGATACACACTTTTCTTGGATGCTCTAGGATGCTCTGGGCTGATCCTGCGTTGAGCAGGGGGTTGGACTAGATGGCCTGTATGGCCCCTTCCAACTCTATGATTCTAATAATATTGTGAATACAGTCTTCTTTGATGTCTGAACTCCCCATGAATGTAGTCAGGGATCTCCTTGATGGCTATATCACAAAACTTTGCTCCAGTACAAGAAATACTGTGTCCTTATTTTTAAGTTTAAAAAAATTACTGAAAAGTCATCAGGAAACCTGGTCAGCAGAGGTAAAATCAAACAATATCTAACATCGCACCAAAATATATGTAATTGTCTTGATTTTGCCAAATCTACAAGAGCAAAACTGAGTCTCCATGAGTAAACGCTGGAGTCTTCCATTAAGCAAAGCTAATGGAAAAGCATTAAAGTGAGACCTAGAGAAGGCCCATCAAAATTTAGAGGTGATGGAGGTCAAATATGGTACAGTAGAGAAACCTACTAGGAGGGTACATTGCCATAGAGTCCATCTTCCAAAGCAACCTTTTTCTCCAGGGGAACCAATCTCCATTGTCCGGAGATCAAATGCCATAGTGGGAGATCTTCAGGACCCACCTGGAGATTGATAACTTTAATCTCCCCCCTCTATCAAAAGAACCCATGCCACTAAACAAGGGAGGGGAATTTGGACCAAAGGGGATGGGAGGTTAGCACTGGAGATGCAGGAATGATTTCTCAACACTGTGCTGGAACGCAGTAGAACAAAACAGCGAAGCACATAGCAGCATCCAGCTGCTCTCTACAGGTGTCAACACTCATTCAGGCCTGGTACTGCTATCCTTTCAGTGACCATGTGGCTGTGTGAACAATAATCCCAGATCCTCTGCTGCTAGCCTCTGGTCAGGGTGTCAGACTTTGTACGCCTCCTGGTAGCGCTCAGTACTGAAAGCTGGCATTCCTCTGGTAAATGAATCATCACTGGGTATTGGTTAAATGACTGACTATAAAGATAAATCAATAGCAATGGGATTTGCTTTGAACACCCCGGAAAAGTGTTATATGAATTAGAAACGAAGCATCATCAGTCTCGTTGCAATGAGAATTACCACACTGGCCAGCAAAACAGAAATATTTCTGCACCTCTATTAATAGTCCCACTCTTTAGATTTCCCCTGAAAGAGAAGCAAACAAATTGCCACAGTCCTGATGTATAAAAATAGCACAGCCGCTTGCGTATTCAGGACACTGAAGCAACATCTCCGTTTAAGTCAGATTTATTGCGTTTGCAGAGCTGAGGAATGCCTCTTTAACGGCTGGTGTGCAGCACTGGATCTTCATTAATTGTTTCAAAAATGTGACTACATTAAAATGCGAGGATAAATATACAAAAAAAAAAAAAAAAACCTGGCTTCCCCTTGATTTGTTTGGAAACTGGTGAAAATGTGTCATTACATCACGAATAAGGATGTCACCAAATTTCGTAACAACTCTGGCTCGATTTCAATGGTCAGATTTCTTTTATGGTTAATTGGTGCTCGACATGACTAATCCTCTTCCCAAAATGGGAAATATTAGTGTAAATTATTGCTAATCGTTATAGTGTTGATCAATAGTGGTTCTTACCATTATTGTTATGATTATTGTTATTATGGTTATAATATATTCCCCTATGTTTTATGTAAGCTGCCCTGAGCCTTACGGGAGGGCGGTATAAAAATAAATAAATAAATAAATAAATAAATAAATAAATAAATAAATAAATAAATAAATAAGTAAGTAAGTAAGTAAGTAAATAAATAAGTAAGTAAGTAAGTAAGTAAATAAACAAACAAACAAACAAATAAATAAATAAATAAATTTTGACACCTGATTGAGCGTGTAAATGATGTAAAAGGGTTTGAATCTGTGCTCCCCCACATGCAGCCAGCTGGGTGACATTGGGCTCACCACAGCAATGATAAAGCTGTTCTGACAGAGCAGTGATATCAGGGCTCTCTCAGCCTCACTTACCTCACAGGTAAGGCGACCACCCAGGACATCTAATCCAACCCCCTGCTCAGCACAAGATCAGTTACACAAATGCAAAGATGATAATCTCTAGCATCATATATGATCTTTCCACAATCTTCTCCTGAGTCCTAGGGCATGCACGAGCTACTCTGCAGCAGCTGGTGACCTCTCTGTTGGAGATCTTAACTACACAAATGCAAAGATGATAATTCACACCAGAATTACTCTCCACAAGACCAGGAAAGCAAGCTTAATCAATGGATCTATGGTGTTCCTTTTTCTGTGCATCTGTTGTGATAAGTGCTGCCAAGAGAAACGTCGGGGGGGGAGCCCCTCTTATATCTGGGAGGGCAATAAATATGCAGAATCAGCCTCTTATGGGATACCCACTGTTAGTGAAATGTGCACTGGGAGAGGCCTATACCACACAAGGAAGCAGGGGGTTCCATTCCGTTGCCATGTCTAAATTATTGAGAAAGAATTAAAATGAGGGAAATGTTGTATCCAAGGCCCCAGTGCTTAGCGGTTGTGATTTATTAGCTAAATAAAGTCAAAATTAAGCTATGTGGGAAGGTCACAAGGGCACCATAAGCATAGTCATCTGAGAAGGATGGCAAATCCACCCATCCCTTCAAAACACACAGCTAGAGTTCTCTATCTAATACCAGACAAATGTTAACCCACTGTAAATTTTGCCTGGAGAGCCTCTTCAATAATTAAATATAATAAAGACCCAAGATTGTAATCTTTTATTATGCTGTCATCCAGTTGAAAAGTGGATAAACCGTGAGGTCAGAGGTGTTGCCCAACTAAGGATTCCAAATTAGCTGAGCAGAAGGATTTTTTAAAAATAAAACTTTTATGTATTTTTTCTGGTGCAATCCCAGTTTTGTTTTTCTTTCATAATATTCACACATTATTGCTGTTTTTCCCCCACTAACAAAGTCTTATTTTATGCCTTGCTGTTTCTGATTGTCCCAATATGCTTCGTATTGCATCATATGTCAGGGGTGTACATCTCCAGATTCCATAGACTACAATTCCCATGAGCCTCTGCCAGCAGCATGGGAATTGTAGGTCATGGTCGTCTGGAGAGCCATAGTTTGGCTTCCCCTGACATCAACTGCCCTTCTATGAGTTTGGTTGCCTCTCCTTCTCTTCAAAGAAAGCTAGCCGTTTTTGCTAATATTCTGGTGAATGGAATCAACAATAATGACCGGCCTGGTAAATTTCATTACAAGCAAGAATTTGACAGTGGCTTTCTATGGTTCTAGTTCAACATTAGCCACTACATAACACTGGCTATTGTGAAGTGGCAGGGAACGGAGCCAGTTTGGTGGGGTGTAGGCCATGCACGGCAAAGTCTTTAAAGAGGCAGCAGACCTGTGAGTGGGTGCCAAGCCTGGCAGGGTGAGGCACAGGTTTCACAGGGCCAGGTGTCCTGGGATGGGTCCAGGTTTGAGCCTCCTCTTGCATTCTGCATGGACACTTCCCTGGATCGGGAGTGCAGCTGCTTGGGGGACCCCCATTCCTGGGTTGGAATTGGTGTGGGATCAGAGCAAGCCATTGTGGTGGGGAAATAGGGCAGTCGGCTGACTGCAAATAGCTCCTAACCTCGTGCCATGCCAACACTCTCTGGGTGTTTGTTAATAAAGCTGCGGCCTCTTTAGCGGCAACACAGTGTGAGCATTTTTATAAGCCCCGAAATTCCACCCGGCAAATCAATGCCTTGTACACTGCCATCATTGAAGGATGGAGGAAAACAAAATAAATGTGGAATGACCAAAAGTAAAATCCCTTCCTCGGATGGCCAAAAGCATTGACTTTTAAGTCCACTATTGTTGGCCTGTAATGGAACGATGAAAATATGCCTTGTGGAGATTCCCAAGCAGAATGTCATTTTGTCTTTGATAATGAGACGCTGCAAAAGACATATAAATGTATTCTGCTACAGATTTGTGCCCCAGTCAGCACTGACTATACAGCTATGCAAAATGCTTTTTTCCCATTACATTTGGCTTCTAATCCTCCCTTCTATTTGCAAAACATACAAATGGTTCATTGAAAGTCAGAGGGAATGCAGGAGGCATTTTAGGAATCAGCTAGAAGCGCAAACAAGAAAGGTGTTTCCATGTTTGATTCATAGCTATGCCGCTAGCAAGCAGTATTTTGATGCCTCAGAGATGGTCTAGAACAGAACCCAGACAGATATTTACAGCTGAATCCCTGCCCTGTAGATCAGTGGTCCCCAACCCCCAGTTCGGGGACCGGTATCGGTCCATACATCAGTCAGTACCAGGCTGCGGCTCCTTCTCGTCCTCCTCCCCAGCTGCTGCCTCCAGGGCTGCCCTGCCACTCTGCTGCTGGCTCACCTTTGGCACTCTCCAGTGGCCGCCATGGCTGGGGCTCCCCCTCCACGTGGCACTGTGCGGCTGTTGCTGGCAGCATCCCCAAATGGGTGGCGTGAAGTCAGGGGCGCCACGGGAAAGCAAGTGGAGTAGGGGTTCAGGCAGAGGCGAAGACATCCCTTGGCAAAAGACTACCCCCCCCCCCGGGCCTCAATAAAATTGTCAAGCGTTGACCGGTTCCCAGTGATAAAAAGTTGGGGACCACTGCTGTAGATGACCTCCACATCTCCCCTTGTGTCCCTTTTGCCAAATGTAGTGTTTAGACTGCCACATTCTAACCCTTCCCCCATTTACTGTCATCCACTTGGCATCTACTACGGCTCATTCCTTCTTTCTGGCCATATTGTAAGACAGGAACTGAGGAAGGTGCAATCTTCAAAAGTTTTTAAGGAAGCTCTGTAAGGCTGTTTATTTCTGTGAGGGCCCTTGATGGGTGTGTAAACTGCAGGCATTTTCTTGAGAATGTGAATCAGTAGGGTTACTTGTTTGTTTGTTTATTTGTTTATCTATAATTCCATTTATAGCCCACCACTCTCACACAGTGGCTCATGCCGGGTAAATTGTACTTTGTATGTTTTCCATTTTAGAATTGTAAACCACCTTGAACCACATAGAAAAAGCAAGGTATAAATAGTCAGTCAATCAATACAAAACAATATTGTCTGCTGAGGCTTAACAGAATGTAAAATTTGTGATGGCTCCTTGTTCTGCCTCACATGCCAGCCCAGAGATGGCATTCATTGTACAATGAACTAAGTTTTCAGTACCAGTGGTGCCTTGTCTTATGGCATCTTGATTCACCGGTAGCACCTGTTGGTTGTCAAGGTAAGCATTACCTCCTCTGACTGGTAGTGGCTCTATAGCAGGGGTAGTCAAACTGCGGCCCTCCAGATGTCCATGGACTACAATTCCCAGTCCATGGACATCTGGGGCCCACAGTTTGACTACTCCTGCTCTAGAGGTTCCCAGGTCAAAGTTTTCACATTTCCAACTACTTGAGCCTTTTAACTGGAGATGCTGGGGATTGAACCTGGGCCCTTCTCCAAGAAAAGTAGGTGCTTGACTGCTAAGCCACAGCCCCTCCTCTTAACCTGTAGTTTTATGTATCTGCAGACAGACACAGGCACATTTGCCAAGTGAATGTCATAATTCAGGTATATGGCTTGTATGTTAGATCTGCTCACACTAGAAGTGTCTGCTTGTGGAAGATAGGAAGGACTTTTTTTTAACCAATTCCCCTTCTCACTGTTGCCTCTCACTTTGATTCCCACCTCTTGGTACTTCAGAGGGTCCACATCCTCAGGAGAAAGACAATGGCAGCAGCAGAAGGTGAGGATGTACCATTTATGTAACTCCATTCAAACTCAACAAAGTCTTCATCCTTAAAGTGAAACAAAAGTGATTGGGTGCAGGAAATCAACATGGCTTGACTATAAGGTGATCAGATTGTAGCATTGGTAAAGCAGGGCGCCATTGACCGGGGGGGGGGGGGTCTCGATTAAAAATTTGGTCTATATGGAGCAACAAAAAATTTCATAGAACTCATAGAACACAAAAATAGTATTGTAATATATATTTTTAAAATTTCAACATAAGTACAATTTGCCAGGTGCCCCCAGATGGGGCACAAGTGGGCAAAAGTGGGACAATCTGGTCACCTTACTTGACTACCCATCTGGAATAAATCAAGCAGCTAATAATGGAGCGAGTTCTAATTTCATTTGGAAAAAAGAGGCATCAAGTAGTTGTTGTAAAAAAAATTATACTGGCACAATTCAAACCACTAAAAAAGGGGGGCGGTCATCTTTTAATGGTAAACATCACCCTGAATCTGCATCATAACGATGTTAAAAACCTGAACACATTCTTTAACCAACAAAATCCACCAAACAAAATAAAACTGCAATGCACATCCCTAACTACCACAACCCACAGTATGCTAGAACAATAGTGGCAGTAAACAAGGTGGAAATAATAGCTTATGCATTCTTTTCACAGAAGATGCATGTACAAACCAAATCGCAAAAAGCACTGTTATTAATCAAACTGTCCTCTGATAGGATTTTAATCGGAATTTGGGAAATGGGAGTTATTTCCAAGATTAGATTTCACTTCTTGCTATGCAAGCAGTGTTATTTCTCTGATTCAACCAGTCATGATAAAGATAAGTAATCTGTACAATTACTTCAAGAGCAATGGAACCTGGCCATTGGCTGGGGGATCATACATATGGAACAACAGGCTTCCATGTGCATATCCTGACCTGGAGGAGAAATCATGACCGTAAATAGGTGCAACATGCACAAGCTCTAATCGGGAAACAACAATGAAATCACACTGATCAGCTGCCCAGATTGGTGAGCTAAGGGCTAGATTCAATTATCCAACAACATGGAGTAATTAAATTAGTGTACTGTTGCAGCCTTATGCCATAACAACCATAATGACAAAAGTAAAGCAATTAAAACAAGTGTGTTTTCCATCAATAAAATAAATCCGTACTAAAAATATTAAAGCTTAATATAAAAAGATGAGCCTCTTGTGGCGCAGAGTGGTAAGGCAGCGACATGCTATCTGAAGCTCTGCCCATGAGGCTGGGAGTTCAATCCCAGCAGCCGGCTCAAGGTTGACTCAGCCTTCCATCCTTCCGGGGTCGGTAAAATGAGTACCCAGCTTGCTGGAGGGTAAATGGTAATGACTGGGGAAGGCCCTGGCAAACCACCCCGTATTGAGTCTGCCATGAAAACGCTAGAGGGCATCACCCCAAGGGTCAGACATGACTTGGTGCTTGCACAGGGGATACCTTTACCTTTACCTAATATAAAATGATTTTTAAAATATCAAAATATAACATACAGTTGTACAATAAGCATCGACTCTGGATTGCACCAGAGACTCTCATTTTGTGATAGACATGGATAACAGTGTAAATATGGCTACCTCCAGGATAACTGTCGGGAATACATCTGCCCAAAGTAACTTAATTTTGTTCTCATCTGAACCGGATATACAAAGCAGAACTTGATTTAAACTAGGTCAGATAGAATCATAAAGAGGACAGTATACCAGATAGCGTTGAGATCTTCTATCTGGTTCAGCTTGCAGGGGTATAAAAATTTATCTAACGGGAGACTGTTAAATTTCTCATATATGTTTGCTGATGAAAGCTTCAGAAATGGACCCAAGTAAAGGCTTTTCTTAGTGTAGCCTTGACTAAGCTATTCAGATAGCAGGAGAAGCATCTGTTAGGCTTTCACATGGAGGACCTGTGCCTCCATGGAAAGGGAGGCATCAAGAATCACACCCAAGTTCCTGGCAGAGAGATCTATTGATAGTTGCACTCCATCTCAGTTGGTTCCTTGCTTGGACCCTTCCTGCCCAGCCACAGGACCTCTGTCTTTGAGGGGTTGAGCTTCAGACATATTTTAAGATATGATAACATGGTAAATGCTCAGGGGGGAAACAAGTCTTGAAAAGATATTAAAAATGAAAGAATTAATATTTGTTGGTTGGTATATTATTATCAAGAGCCTCTTGTGGCGCAGAGTGGTAAGGCAGCTGTCTGAAAGCTTTGCCCATGAGGCTGGGAGTTCAGCCTTCCATCCTTCCGAGGTCGGTAAAATGAGTACCCAGCTTGCTGGGGGGTAAACAGTAATGACTGGGGAAGGCACTGGCAAACCACCCCGTATTGAGTCTGCCATGAAAATGCTAGAGGGCGTCACCCTAAGGGTCAGACATGACTCGGTGCTTGCACAGGGGATACCTTTACCTTTACCTTTATATTATTATCAGTTTCAAGACTAAAGAAGATCATTAACACAGAAGGTGGAGCTCTAAGAGATGCAACTGAATTTGAACTATGATTACAAAACAAAAAGATTGTTTACTATAATGGATATACAAGAAGAACAAGTGAAAAATATACGATCAAATGGATGCAAATTTTTAGAGAGCAGATATCTATGGATCAAAGGGAGTGCTTATGGGAAAAAGAAATCAAGTTTTCAGCCAGCCGGATATTAAGAGAAAATGCGTAAAATATGTTTTTAGATGACATATAATCCCAAAAGACATTGAGAAAGCAGACAAAAACTACAAAGTAAAATGCTGGAAATACCAAGGTACAGATGTGTAAAAAACAAACAAACAAAATATTGGAAGGATGTATATTGAAAAAACTAAATCTAAATTAAAATTAAATTTATAAATATTAAAATCTAAATTTCCTATGGAAGCTAAGGATATAGCATTAGGTATACTGCCTAATAAACTACCAGAAATTATGCAAGAGATAGTCAAATATATGGTGGAAAGTATTATCTATACAACATAATGGAAACTAGATATCTGCCCCCACCTAGAAGAATGGGAAAATAAATTAATTCAATTAACAACTTATCTGAGAGATGGAGTCTGTATCATGCAAGTAGGACAAATTGAAAATGAGAACAGTTAAAAAATTGTAAACCAATGTATTGAAAAATAGAAGCAGAATAAGTTTTAAATGAAACAAATTGAATATAAATATATAAAGAAGTGGATCCTTAGTAAAAAAATATATTCTCAACCTTCTTATTATGAGATATAGAACAGATTTTCTTTCTGTACTTTGATATATTACTTATGTTTAAATTACCTTAAAGAGGTACATGTGGCAGGCAAAAATATATAATACTGAATATGTAGTACAGATGAAATCAGTAATGTAGTGTTAAGTAGATCAGTTATGGAATTTGAAACCCAAAATGTTGTCTATACATATACCCCAACAGAAGCATTATTGTTTTTTATAGTGTTTAAAAAATTATTTTAAACATTTAAAAAATTAAAATAAAAAATTATAATGAAGGGAGTGCTGTATGATTTCATACACCATGTGTCACAAAATTTTTTGATATAAATAATTGTGATATGCGACTCCTTTTTCATGTCTGTATCCATTTCATATCTTTATTTAGTTTTCTAAAAAAATTAATTAAAGTATATCTTAAAAAAGAGATTTACACCCCTGGATACATGCATGCCTAGGTGCCAAATGCCGATTAGCCATTGCTCCACAACCATTTTCTTCATGTTAATGAGAGGCACATTATGATAAAATCACATGAAGTCAAATGTCCAAATTAGTTACAGACCATTGGCTGATGAGCTGGTTCCAACATAGACCAGAGGATGGAACAAATTGTTTCAGATGAGATGCAAATGCATTTCTGCGCTATCTCTGCCAAGGTCAGAAGTTTAATAAGGTTGTATTCATGAGCTCCATGTCACCTTTGCTCCCCACCCCCAAAGCAGCTGAATGGTGGAAAGAAATGTCATTTCAAGGGTCTTTGACAGGAGATCTAGAGCTGTGGCTTCCTATCATAAACTGACCTTCTCAATCGCAGGCTGTGAATCTCATTAGCACAGGCACCACTGCTCAACTCCCTTGTTTCCCAGAATGCTGTTTCAGCTATTTGTTTCTCCAGGCTACTGACACCTCATTGTTTGGGGGGAATTAAAAAGGATGGAAATAATAGCCAGACTTGCTGCACTGCAGTTCTCTCCCCTGAATCCCCGAAGGCCCATGAGGCCGCATCAACAAATTCACGTACAGTCTAATTTTCCGTTGAAGAGACCCATATCGATGGGAAAGCTGCCTCAGCCGGCAACTTTGCTCCAGAAATTATATTAGGCTCTGCTTCTTTGTAATATTAGAATATTACAAAGAAGCAGATACCTATAGGAGGGAATAGGGTTAGACCCCAGTGGAATACACCAAGCTTTTTATCTTAGAAAAATCATTAAACACAGATGGATCAACGAGTTCTCCCGCATATTTATTTTTACATCCACTAAGGTGGCTTACTATTTTCAAAAAGAACGCTGCCAAACCCTAATAAAGATATAAGGAATGCTTCAAATGCGGAAAAATATTAAAATTGTAAGCAAATGTGCGGAATAAAGCTACTGTGGCCCTACTATGCAACTTATTAGCTCTGCAGTCAACCTTCCCCCACCTCACATACAGAGGAGGCTTCATATGGGTTCCTCATTGCCAGATCCAACATCCATTCTTCTTTTTAAAACGTTCTTGATCATGTGGATGATCGTTCCATAAAAAGCTTGCTCATTTTTAAAGTGCTCATTCTAGCTGTTCCTTTAAGAAGTTGGATCTGCAGCAACTATTGGGGGCTGTGATTTGACTTTCACGTCAGTGTGGCATAGTAGTTTAAAGTCATCCACATCAGCACTTCGTTTTTCTTTTTTCCTTTCTAAAAATAAAAAAAAGCAACTGGTATACCAATTCCTTGATGTGACGAAGGGGCGAATAAGCCTATTGCAGAGGCACGACGATGGGCCTAGCAACTGGTATACAAAACTCAACTGCAAGTATGACTGGGGTCCCCAAAACTGGAAAACACCAGCTGCTGTTGTGGTAAAAATTGTCCCATGGCTTTCCCCCCTGCAGAAACCCATTATTCAGAAATGCCAGGAAAGCACTGTTTAAATGTGGTATCGTGGTTAAGAGTGGCAGGTTTGGTTTCTCACTCCTCCACAAGAAGCATGCTGGGGGACTCTGGGCCAGTTTTCTCAGTATTCTCTGAGGCCCACCTACCTGTTATGGGAAGAGGAAGGGAGGGAGATGGTAAGCCACTTCGAGATTCCTTAAAGGAGAGAAAAATGGGGTATTAAAACCTACCTCTTTATGTAAAGTTTCACCAATCCATTACCACTCATTAAACTTTAATTAAAGTGGTAGGGCTTCCCCCACTTCTGCCCAACTGATAACCCTATGCCATGGTCCTGATAGAACCCTTCTGCTGCATTTTCCTAGAAAGGAATTTATCTCTCCTCATTTGCTCCTATCCATTTAAGTATACCTAAGTGCACTCTTGTGGCGCAGAGTGGTAAGGCAGCTGTCTGAAAGCTTTGCCCATGAGGCTGGGAGTTCAGTCCCAGCAGCCGGCTCAAAGTTGACTCAGCCTTCCATCCTTCCGAGGTCGGTAAAATGAGTACCCAGCTTGCTGGAGGGTAAACGGTAATGACTGGGGAAGGCACTGGCAAACCACCCAGTTTTGAGTCTGCCATGAAAACGCTAGAGGGCATCACCCCAAGAGTTAGACATGACTCGGTGCTTGCACAGGGGATACCTTTACCTTTAAGTGCACTCTATGGTTGTTTCATAGAAGGATAGGATCCTTGGGGTGGAAATGGTGCTCTATCCCACACAACAAGAATGCTCTGCCAGTGCAATGGTGGGACAGCTCGAAGTATGGAGAAATGGGAATGCTAATGAAAGTTCAAAGAGAAAAAGGCAGAAATAAATGTTTGTCCCTTATATATGCAGCAGATCTACAGAACAAAATGAGGACAGATGCCCAACCCCATAAGATATTGACTATGCAGTCCTTAACAGGCTTATACCCTATTAAAGTCCAGGCAGCTTAGGAGGGAGTAACTCTACTTAGGATAGTATTGTCAATTTGTAACCTGCAAGTGTCTGGTTAGTGATGGCAAGTTCTTAATTAGCAGACTCATAATGGAAATTTTTACCATATGTAGTGCTTTTTAAAAACCGTAACTTGAAACTCTTATTCTATTCATTGTTAATACAGAGGTGTCCCATATTCATCCCTGAGAGCAGGAAAAAAGCATAATGCTGCATTTTTAGAAAGACCCTATGTTCAGTCTCAATGAGGAACAGTCTGCCTTTCCTGATGACCCAACCTGTCCTAATTTTTTAAATGGCCTTGTAATGTACAGAGCATCCACCTGACCGTCTGCAGTCCAGCAACCTAATCATCATCTCAGAAGAACATCACACCAGCTTTGGGGCTTGATCGCCACAATAATACAGTTCCCAAATGGCAGTGCAAGAATATGCAGGTTCCTAAACAATATGAGCCCATTTAGAACTCTAAAAAACCTTCCAATTTTTCCTTATTGTTCCTTAGCAGCTCTCCTAATTAACATGGATTGAGGGAACATAAGAAGGCAATATCTGTAGAAATATTCTTTCCCATTGTTTATTCTTGACATAAAATACACTACAATATTTCAGGTCCAATGAGGCCTGAAACCTACCTGTGAAGATTACACATACTGTATTCATATTCCAAGCCAAATTTAGCATAGATCTACTGGTATAAAAGGTTGCACAAGGTTTTTTTTCCGTGTCTCAAACTACAACAACATCCAGAACCTGCAAATGTACTTTAACATGAGGCAGAATGTTTTAAAAACATTTTTAAAATGTAAGACAAAACTATGTTTAGAATCTAGGATAATATACAACTAATGTAAGCAAAGAAATTAAAAGATGCTTGCTCCTGGGGAGGAAAGCTATGGCAAATCTAGACAGCATCCTAAAAAGCAGAGACATCACCCTGCCAACAAAAGTGCGTTTAGTCAAGGCTATGGTCTTCCCAGTTGCAATGTATGGCTGTGAAAGTTGGATCACAAGGAAGGCCGAGTGTCAAAGAATTGAGGCTTTTGAACTCTGGTGCTGGAGAAAACTCTTGCGAGTCCCTTGGACTGCAAGGCGAACAAACCGGTCAGAGGAAATCAGCCCTGACTGCTCTTTAGAAGGCCAGATCCTGAAGATGGAACTTTGGCCCCCTCACAAGAAGGAAGGACTCCCTGGAGAAGAGCCTAATGCCGGGAGCAACTGAGGGCAAAAGAAGAAGGGGACAACAGAAAATGAGGTGGCTGGATGGAGTCACAAAAGGAATTGGTGTGAGCTTAAATGGACTCCGGGGAATGGCAGAGGACAGGAAGGCCTGGAGGATCATTGTCCATGGGGTCGCGATGGGTCAGACACAACTTCGCAACTAACAAGAAATGTAAGCATACATAAATTTGAAACAAAAACATCTCAAATTAATGTCTAATAATTTTCTACCTTGGAGTATTTTTCTACCCCATGAATAAAATCAACAACCATGTGTTGGTTTTAATGGCTTTTAAGATGAGATTTTAACGTGAAACTTTTCATTAGTTGTCTGCCTTGGTGGCCCTATATGAGGGTAAAATCTTATTCCATAAAATAATATAAATAAATGCAAGTGCTTGCAGTGAAGTAAGTATTCTCCAGTTGTTAGGAAGGGTCTCCAGGTTGTCATGAAAGGTGGTATCTCTCCAGAGCACTTAAAAATATTTTCCTAGATAAGAAACACATGAGGGTAAAAAAAGAAAGAAAAGGAAACCTACCCAGTGCAAAAAGGAATCAATTTCTTTGATTTTTGTTTTCCCCAGGTGAATTTTATTTAAGAACAAGCAAACTGCAAGTGGTAAATGTCTGTACTCTGGAGGTGTTGTTTACTCCTGTGCAGGTGACAATGTCCTAAGAAGAAAAGGTAGTAGGAGGCTGTTCTCTGTGCCGTGTCCTAACCTTACTTCTTCTCTTTCATTTGCTGTTTTCCTGGCTGACTTTCAGGTAATTCAAACTGGATCTGAAAGAAGAAATGGTTCTAAAGCCTCTTTTCTCTTATTTTCTGCCCTCCAAACTATATGCATGGTAGCTCATTCACACCAATAGTACATTTAAGGTGTTCTATGAAACAATGCTACAGTAGGTCTAAAAGAACATTGTCCAGCATCCCCTCATAAATTCTGTCATTAATCAGTTAACCACTCGATGATGGAAAATGGATTGTTTATTATAGCATTTGGTATTGCTTCTGATGCACTAGTGAGGGCCAGAAAGGACAGTGTCCCAAGTCTTCTTGAGGACATTCACCGCATAGCTCCTTGATTAATCCTGTCTTGAAATAATGGAAATGAGGATGAAAATATAGTCAAAGGCCAAAGCCACTTTCTTGCAGTAAATAAGATTTCCCAGCATTTCCTCACCACAAGATCCAACCTTCCTGGCATGAGGAAGAGTATTTGAGGGGCAGAGAAAAAGAACACCATAATTTATTGATTTTTTGATAAAGTCCCTAGAACCCAAAATAAAATTAGTAACTGTATCTCCTTGAGAAAGAACAAATAGAAAACATGATTATAAAGCTTGTTGTTGTTGTTATGTGCGAAGTCGTGTCCGCCCCATCGCGACCCCATGGACAATGATCCTCCAGGCCTTCCTGTCCTCTGCCATTCCCCAGAGTCCATTTAAGTTTTCACCGACTGCTTCAGTGACTCCATCCAGCCACCTCATTCTCTGTCATGAGAAACTCTATGGATTATAAAGCTACACTCCTAAAAACGGGGTCTTCCTGCCATTTTAGATGATACTGCCTAATATCGGTATAATTGCAGGTAAAAGGAGAAGCGATTTGGGACTCAAACATTATAAAATGTTTTTAGTTGGGGATGTTTTCATTATTTTTGTCAGCCACTTTGAACCAAGAGGAAAAGCAGGATATAAATCACTGCTCCCCTCTCCCACACATCCACAAAATCTTGCTTTCTAGACTTCCTGACTGATAAAGAAGATGTGACTCAAGTCTTTTCAAAACCGCAGTAATGCTTGTGGACAAGGCATGCATTGAAACCTATAAGGAACAGAAGAAATCCATGCATACTTGTTCTTGTGGCAATGTATTCATTGTAGGCCATTTAAGCACCACATTTGATTACAGGCACAAATGGGAGGCCAAAGTGTGAGTAATCCTGTACTTGACAAGATGGTCCTTCTTATGCCTTGACCATGAACCTGAAAAACACATGTCTTCTCCAGTGATCCAGAAGGTTTTGTTATCTGCTTGTGCATGCATCTCCTTCTCTAGTGTGGAAAAGAGCCAGGACTGCCCCGAACTTTGAGAGAGATACATTTTGAGGGGAAAGCAAGTAGACACCAGGAAACACATTGATGAAAACTGTGGCACACATATTGGGTACCACTGTTTAATGAGGGTTCAGCTGTTTTCCAGATGTGTATCTCTTACAAGTTGAAGGTTTTATTAAAAGAGGATTTGGATGCATTAGATTTCACTAAAGTGGGGAGGGTTTTTTATTGAAACACTGCAGCCCAAAAGCATGGTGCACTTAATGGACTCCCCCCTAGCTAAAAGATCTCATTTAGCAAGATAATAGCTTTTTAAAAATGTTTCAGTGCAGCAGTTAAGGCAGCCTTAAACATTCATTATGATTGTTGTCTTATTCATACATCCAGGAACTTTTTGAGTGGAAGGAGCCGGGGTCCAGACATTGCCCTCATATAATGAGTCTCTGTCACTATAAACAATAACAGTGTTCCACGTATGGCCATTCAGAGGAAGATCTTCTCAGATGCAGCTCTGAGATTTAATTGAACTAAAATTGACCCTAGTATTGGATAAGTAATTTTTTTTAGCGTAGGAGGAATTTGAAATAGCTCTCCTCTGAGAAATGTTGATAGACTGTTCTGAGCAAGGATTTTCTCTCCCCATTGAAGACATAAGCATGGGTTTCAATTGGCTTTGAACTCCCACTCTGCGTGGTAGTTTAGATATTGCTTTCAGAATGGGTGAGACACATCCCTTGACCTTCAGCTTTCCCTTCAGTCGGGAGACCCAAGTTCTACTTCTGCTGACAAATTTGTCTTTAATTTACAGTGAAAGCCAGAAAAAACTGTCCTAGGGGGGGAAAGCCATTTTTTCAGCCTGTGTTAACAGAGAAAAGTGTTTTAAAACAGATCTTTGCCCCCCTACTGAGGGAAAAGGCCTGTGGGGGAAGCCTATTGATGCATTTGTATACTCTATGAGAGATAAAACAAATGTATATATCTTGCAAGCAAATCTAATATCCCCCCCGCCCTGCATGTTTCCTATTCATTCGATTTGCAATGTTCACTCAGAAGTGTTAGCTGGAATTTGCTTCTGAGGAACCCTGGGAGGGGAGAAGGTAGCAGCAATTATAACATCATAGTGAACACAAAAAGAGACTCATCTATTTTACTAGGGCCAGAGGAGAAAATGATTTTAAGGAACTGTACAAACAAAGCAACAATAAAAATGATTTGCGTTTGCCGAACTGAAGATGGAAACCGAAATATGTCGCATCAGGTAATGAGTCCGACCTAGGTTATCCCTGAAGAAATGAGAAACTAATCACTAGGAGTCTCTTTGCTTATTAGTGCTGTTTATAATATCACTGTTACTGGAAGAGTAATATTTTCTAGGTAAGCATAATACAGCTAATGCATATTTAGGGCAGAAGTCTTTTCATTTCTCCCCAAAAGAACAAGAATGAGAATTTCCATTGCATGATGAGAAGGTAAGTACATCGTAAACATATTTAAAAGATAAACCACGATTCAAAGTAACATTAAGCATATTAAAGTACCACTGATGCCAATGGTGTCCTTGAAGAAGGCACGAGATCCACATTTGAACGAAGAAGAAGAGTTGGGTTTTATACCTTGCTTTACACTACCCAAAGGAATCTCAAAGTGGCTTACAAATGCCTTCAGTTGTAACACCAGGAGCTCTCCAGGTGCCACTTCAGGGGCTTCAGAAAACAGACCATCAACATTAAAAAAAATGGTTCACAGAATGCATGTTTGCAGTTAGATGCAGTGAAACAAAGACAAAATTGGGACTTTCCCCCTTTGTGGAGAACGGATAGGTCAACTACCCTAAGCTCACTTTGGAACAGTGGTCAGGACAGCAATGTATTTGTGCACGTATAGATACACTCAGAGGCAAATAGCCTGACTTTTCAGAAGTTCAGCCTCCTCCTCCCAATTCCTTTTCCTTCCTATTGCATCTGATGGTTGCAGTGCAGGCCAATATACCGGGGCAAGCTAGTGGGAAGAGCATTAGTCTCCCACATCTGCCATCCGTTCCCTGCTTTCATTTTTCCTGTTATGTTGGACCTGGGAGTGAAGTAATTTCTTCCTATTCCCCTGTCCCACTCAAACCCCTAGTTTGTTCACTATGTCAATGATAAAGATCCACTGGTTTCCCAGAAATGAAATTTCAGGGTATCCAATGGGTTCTGCACAGGAACGGTTTCACTTACGGATCTCATTAGCTACAAAGCCTTATCTTCCATGGCCACCTCCTGACTTCTGTTGTAAGAGAATAGGACAGCTCATATAGGAACTATCAGCATTTTAATTAGCAGAATAAGTTGAAGGCATTGAACGGTAAACTGATCCCTACTGATTATTGTGTTGGCCGAATGTTTGCTCCATAACATTAGAGCCAGAAGTCCTACATTGTGCCACTCTAAAACAATAATTATGGAGACAGTGAAAATGGTCATCAGAAATACAGCTGTTGGATTAAGGTCACTGTAGGCAGTGATTCATTTCAGGAATCTTTCATGCTTTCTCAAAGAGATTCTGAAGGCATTCTCTGCTGCTGTTTGTAGAAGAAACCCTTGAGACAGAACTGAATCCAAAATGCTGATATCCCAACCTCACATTCCTGCAGGCTTCAAAGTAAGATATCTATTACTTGTTAATTATATTTATTTTGAAAATAGAATTCTTTCTGCAGCACTGCCCTAAGATTGACCTTGAGATAATCAATTTTAGCTTTCATTCTAAAAATACAGTTGGAGAAGACCTGGAAGTTTGACTTCAGAGATTCTTGAAACAGCGATATTTAAATTTTTTTTTGTCTCTCGCTGTTTCACCGCTTACCTTTATCCTTTGTATTTGAAATAGTGACCGTAATGTAAATGCTTATCAAATAATTCATCCTGGAGGACGTACAGCCCCTTTATCTGTAACTTTATGCACATCAGTGCCACTTTCATTTTGTTCTGAGTGTGTATAAAGACTTCTGCTTAGGATTCCCAACTGCAGGTTGAGAAATTCTTGCAGATTTGGCAGCAGGAGCTGGGGAGGGCACTTGGCCAGGATTTGACACCGAGTCCACTCTCCAGAGCTGTCATTTTCCTCAGGAACAGCGGATTCTGGAGAGCAACTGCAATCTCAGAACTTCAGGCTCCAACATGGAGGTTGGCAAGGGCCAAATAGAACCTCCACATTCAGAGGCACTGTTGTATCTCAGAATGCCAAGAACTGGACAAAGCTGGCTTTGTCCTTCATATTGTTTGTGTGCTTTCCTTCCTGTTGGCCACTGTTTGAAATAGAATGCTGGACTAGAGTTCTTGGCCAGATTGAAGCAATTGCTTTCACATCCTGCCTGTGAGATTTCTGGGGCCATCTGGATTGCCTAGGTGGCAAACAGGTCTAACTATATTAAGGTTGCTAGTTTCAGGTTGATACATTCCTGGAGATTTTGGGGGCAGAGTCTGGGGAGAGCAGGGTTTGGGTTGTTCACAGACCCCACCAACTGCGTTATCCAACCTTTGCTGTACTTCTGCATCTCATCTCATCTCATCTCATCTCATCCATCCATCCATCCATCCATCCATCCATCCACTCATTCAATTAACCATACACTCTCAACTGTGCACTTTCATATGGAGTAGACTCTCGAATATAGAGGCAAGAACCTATCAAGTGGTTTATTTCTTTGCTTTATTTAGCCTGTCTTTTTACTCAATATGAACTCATTCTCTGCCCATCGATTTTACCTTCACAACAACCCTGTGAGGTATGAGAGCTTAAGACTGACCCACCCAAAAAGCTTCCAGGGCAGAGTGGGGATTCAGACTTGGGTCTTTCAGATCTTTGTTCAGCAGACAATTACACTTCTCTGTCTTCTTAATGTTCTTTGCTGTAAATGGCTGTTCATTTCTGGCCCTCTCCCTCCACCTTTGTGCTGTTGCTTCTTACTAGGCTTGCCAGCTCTGGGCTGGGAAATACCTGGAGACTTTAGGAGTAGAGCTGGGAATGGGTGAGATCTGAGGTAGGGCAAGACCTCAGTGGAGTATAATGCTATGGAGTCCATCCTCCAAAGCAGCCACTTTCTCCAGGGGAACTGAACTCTGGAGATGAATTGAACTCTGGAGATGAACTCTGGGATCCACCTGGGGACTGGCATCCCTACTTCTCACCAGAACCAACTCGGGCTCTATCCCAAGCACTTCAACATATCATTGTTGTGGGCAAGTTCAGCACATGCTTAACCATTCCTAGCCCAAACCAGTCTCCCTGCTTTCAGCAGCAGCATCTGAACAGATTCATATCGATACAGCACCCGCGTATCATGTTTTAATCAAATGGAAAACCACAGCTTTGCATTGTACATTTTGAATTAATTGTAGTCCTCCAATTAGGAGAAGGCAGCAAAGTTAATCAGCCAAGTCAGCACATGCATATCACAAGCAAAGCAAACATCACTTGTGAATGATTAAAACAATGGCACAGAATGCAAAGCAATTTTCTCATCTTTCTGGGCGGCTTCTCCAATCAAGTGTCATTGTGTATTTCTTTTGATGGATGTCACAGAGCGAGGCCTTTGGAGCATCTCTTTGAAGGCAGACGTGTTGTGCTGAGCTTATTTTCTTCTACTGCCTTTCTTGAAGTAGTAGGGGAAGAAATAATTATGATATATATTTTGGGTGGTGGGGGAACTGGCTTGGGTCTCTGCTGCTGAGGCTTCTGATCAACACAGGATGATCACTTGCTGTTCTCAGTTCAATAGATGTTCTTCTCTTTGCTAAATGAGAGGTTATTATGGAGACCTTGAGGACTGACTGAAGGAGTGTCTATAAGGCTAGAATCTTCACCACTCATTCTCTGTCTCACATCTCAATAATGCAGCTGTTCTGCCCAATCAGTGACTTGATGGAAGGGGCAGAAGATATGTTCTGGCTAGAAGGGTCTGGAGATGACATGAACAGGAGGCTCTGATCCATGAAGACTTTGGTCAATGACTAGTCACACTCAAGAAGATGCCTTTCCCCTGATTCATATTCACAGGACTGACAAGATAAGCAACATGTGCTTTCACAACAAAATGTATTAAGCAACAATATTGTGGAAATGGAGCATTGTTAGGACACATATTTAAGAAACCTGACAAACCTCCCTCCCAACTGTCCTCAGATTTATTGGAAAACTAGAAAATGGTTAATCTAAAGTTCTGTGTCATGTTTATGCAGTTCAATGGCTTGTGTCCTAACAATCAATTTATCCAAGCTCAACTGGACCAAAGATGCTTTCATTGGCGTTTTCCTTCAGCAGAAGGCTCCGTGAGTTGAAGGAAGGTGTCAAACTTAAATGAACAGAACAGTAAGACATAAGCTGGGTGTCAGCCAGACAAATGCCCACCATATGGTGGAAATGTTTATAGAGCAGTAAAGTTAATTGAAGCTTACCTCTGAGAGGTAAAATACATTTATGAATTGCTCTCAGACCAGCTGAAGATGGGAGGTCTCTGTTTGTTACCTCAGTGTGACACGCGTTACTTGCTAGGCATGCAAATGAGTCTAAGGTAAATGTGAGTTTTGAAATAATAATTGTTAATGTCACCAGGGCACAGACTGCTCCCCAAAGCCGGGGAAGTCTAGTTGGCTCCCAATGAGATTCTTGGAATTGACAGGAGGACCTTCTTCCGAGTGAACATTGTGTGTGGGCTTCCTGCCATCTGCCACCAAGCCTCCTTCACAGTTTCCTGTGTCAGCAGCACAATTCAGGAAAGCAAGGCAGAAAAACTGGGCATGTAGATGTGGAATATTAGAAGAAGAAGAAGAAGAAGAAGAAGAAGAAGAAGAAGAAGAAGAAGAAGAAGAAGAAGTGGTTCTTATGTGCCACTTTTCTCTACCCAAAGGAGGCTCAAAGTGGCTTACAGTTGCCTTCCCTTTCCTCTCCCCGCAACAGAGACCCTGTGAGGTGGGTGAGGCTGAGAGAGCCCTCACTGCTCGGTCAGAGCAGTTTTCTCAGTGCTGTGGTGAGCCCAAGGCCACCCAGCTGGCTGCATGTGGGGGAGTGCAGAATCGAACCCAGCATGCCAGATTAGAAATCCGCACTCCTAACCACTACACCAAACTGGCTCCCTGGGTTAGGGAGGACTGAACCTGAGAAAAAGGCCACATCCCCATGCTTCACCATGGTTCAAGCTCTGCTTTGTGATCAGAAAGCAATAATTGCTGATACCTTTCCATAGGGGGGGGGGAATCCCAAAACTATAAATGAGAACATGGGCCAACTGTCTCCTTGCCTTGCAGCTAGAACCCTGTGCCTTTCCCAAAACAGCCTGCCAGTATTTTATTTTTATTTATATTTTCTCATTTAATATTTATACCGCCCCTCCCTGTAAGTGGACTCTGGGTGGCTTACAATATGCTGAGTGGGCTGTGGTGAAATAATGGCTTTTCATACCCCACTAACCTTTGCTTCCTCAGTTTCCCTTAACTGCCTCTGAAGGCAGTCTGCACATTTGGCAAATCTTTCTCCCTGTCAGGCTCACCTCAAGGGCTGTGCTTAGATTCTCAGTGTGTAATGACTCCCTGTGGCTGTTGATCTCACTGTGCAAATCCCCCCCCCCAAATATTGATTATGTGAATCAATCTTCATTCAAGCACCTTCCTGGAGAAAGATAAGCAAGCCCCCAGTTTCCGCATTACCTCCTTCACTCTCTTCGATCAGCATCTATTTGCCTTCTTGTCAGACTCGGGTATGTATTTATTAAACATTTGCTGGAAGCAAAGCGAGGTTGATGGTTAGATCTTATGACCGTGAGGTTTTTTTTTTTAACGCCCTGGGATGCATGCTCTTCAAAGCTCTGTTTGTGACAAATCTCTGGATTTCTAGTATCAAGGCAACCAAGCAGCCACTTGGAAATGAGCTTTAAGCTTCCAGAGGTAATTGCAAAGTTGATTAAGAGAAGGAAAAAGCCACAAGCAATTTTATGTATCAGAACCCGTATGGTGTATTTACAGTTGCAATGAAACCACTCATTACAGAAGGCTGCTGCTGATGTTGGGATGTGGCATCAAGTCACAGATGACTTAATGTAACCAGGAAGGGTTTTCAAGGTCAGAGACATCCAGAGCTGGTTGGCCATTGTTGGCCTCTGCCTCATGACCCAGGACTTCCTTGCTCATCATTCATCCATATACTAACTACAAGTAACCCTGTTTAGATTCTAAGATCTGATGAGACTGGGCTAGCCTGGTCAGGATACTCTCAAGCTACCCCACTGGTTTTTACTGCATGTGAAGGACAGGAGAAAGACCATACATGGGGCTTGCATGGTTTTGTCTCTGCTGCTCCGTCTTCCATGTGGCATGTTTGCTCACATCTGTCTTGCCCCCCATGACCTTCCCACCATCTGCTTACCAGCCAGTATGTTTAATCAGTAATTGACGTATTGCTACAGCAGTATAACAACCTATCTGTCAAGTTCTCTGAATTCCCAGCTTACATTTGTTCTTAAAAGCCCTGCACTTCTTTTCTTGTGGAAATATTCCTTGCTTTAATGATGTACAGACTGTTATAACCAGGGGTAGTCAAACTGCGGCCCTCCAGATGTCCATGGACTACAATTCCCAGGAGCCCCTGCCAGCAAATGCTGGCAGGGGCTCCTGGGAATTGTAGTCCATGGACATCTGGAGGGCCGCAGTTTGACTACCCCTGGTTATAACATTGTAATGCTATACCGAGACGCCAATATTGAAGCTCTGAAATAGTGGGGGAAGAGGGGGAGATTTCTACTGTGGAGGACTGAGGCAGGGACAATGGCATCTACATCCATCTACATGAAGGGCACATCCAGATATGGGTGAGATTGCAGGAAAGTTGAGGATAATCCAAGAAGTACACAGAAGTAGTATATATAGTGCTATATAATGATATAGGGAAATGAATAGGATTGAGGACAATTCATGTGTGAATCCTGAGCCATTGAATTGCAAGCCAAACACCTTACTTTAAACTAGAGATGATTTATAATTTCTCATCCCTGCTCTTTAGAACTGAATATCTGTGTTTTGATTTGCCTTCTGCTTATGTAAATCAAATGCCTGATTTTTCATTTTCATGCCACTTTTTCCGTTGCATTGGGTTTTCTGCATGGAGTGTACACATCCTTGACATTCTCTGCATGTCAAGAAACAGACCTACATTCTAGATACCTGACATGTATAAAGTGTATATGTACATCACATGTGGGAATGAATTTAATAAAAGAATTATATACTCTTTGTATGCAATATATATAATCTACAAAATGAACTGTGAAAAGGGAACTGAAATCATAGACAAGAATAAACAAGAAAGAGAAACAAAATGGAAAATGTTTCCTCATCTATTTCTACTAGGACAAAATACCTCTCTACACCCTTCCCCACCACTGAGCTAAATTTTCCCTTCAAATCAAAGCTCCCTGTGACTCACCCAGTCACTGTGGTTTGATCTCTGTGGCTGTGTTCAGCCCTGGGAGCGTCTGGGAAGGAGTAGAGCTGTCTTTTCACAACTCCCCTTAGAATAGTACTTGAAATGGGTCAGTGCCCAGAGCTGGAGTGGGGGAGATGAGCTTTGCTAGCAGACACAAGGAAAATGGTGGTGGGGTCCACTCACCACAGGAAAGATTTTCCTCCTGCCCCAGTGGATGAACCACAACTGTCTCCCTTTCTGAGATACCTGAAGGTCTACCTCACACACACACACATATCTTAGGAAATTCTCCCCTGATTTTCCCTTTCCAACTAAGCAGAGGTCCTCCTTTTCTTCCTTCAAAGTATTTCCCTTCCAATGTGGCTCAGTTTGGGAGCAAACACCTTTACTCTGACAAGTCGCTGCCCTCGTTGCCAGATACTGTGTGGATCAGCTCTCTATCAAAACCCTGTGAGTTTCCCCGCAGGAGAGGTTCTCTAAAGCAGGGGTAGTCAACCTGTGGTCCTCCAGATGTTCGTGGACTACAATTCCCATGAGCCCCTGCCAGCAAATACTGGCAGGGACTCGTGGGAATTGTAGTCCATGAACATCTGGAGGACCACAGGTTGACTACCCCTGATCTAAGGTTTTTATCCAGACCTCTTTCTGACCAGTCTCTGGCAGAACTGAACTTCCTTCCAGCCCCTAGCCAGGAATCTTCACTCCCACTCAGCTGTGGCTAGCCCATCACAAGGCTCAGAGCCTGTTTATAGACCTGGCTTTTATAGGTGTAATGAGGAGTTTTGACTGTTCCCTCTCTGTTGCTGTTGTTTCAGCCCTCAGAACCTCCTTTTCCAGGTGCTGCCTGTCACACCTACCTTAGAAGCACAAGAAATAATTATGGCTGAGATCTAACTTAACTTACTTGATTCTCTCCATAAAATCAGAGTCCATTAGCACCCTTAAAGACCAACAAAGATTTAGAGCTTTCGAGTTCAAGCAATCTTCCTCAGACTAGCTTGCCCTCAAAAGCTCACGCCTTGAATAAATCTTTGTTGGTCTTAAAGGTGCTACTGGACTCTGATTTTATTGTGCTACTTCAGACCAACATGGCTACCCATTTGAATTGATTCTCTCCAGTTTTTTAAAAAAAATGTAGTGGTATTAAATCCATAAATAATTCCAAATCAATCCATATTCTGCCCATCCATTTACTTTTAGTGCCAAGTGTATGTTTATTCATTTATTTATAGCTCTATTAAAAAAAAACATACAGAGGAACAATTTAATCCTGCTTCAGGGATGGAAGTGGGAAGATACTTTTGAGATGTCAGGCATTCAGCATCATTCAAAGTTGGCTTCTGGTAAAAACAGAGACCATTTCCACAGTAGTGATATCATTCAGATCTGCCCTTTTAAGGCCTGACTTTTTAATCTATTTCCACACTTAAATCCACCTTTTGCAGGCATAGGCCCAGATTGCCTTCTTAATTACTATGTGGTTAAGGAATATGCAATTAGAGCGATTTCATTTTTCAAGATGGAATCTAATTGAGGGCTGCCCAATGGAGAAATGCTTTCATTG
The DNA here is from genome assembly GCF_049243985.1 of Paroedura picta. Taxonomy (NCBI): domain Eukaryota; kingdom Metazoa; phylum Chordata; class Lepidosauria; order Squamata; family Gekkonidae; genus Paroedura; species Paroedura picta. The sequence goes on along the minus strand of NC_135375.1, from coordinate 89,848,089 downwards.
CCCCCCCGCCCCCCAATTTTGCGTTATGTGTGCATGTTTCCTTCCTCGTTGCCATTCTCTCTCCTTCCTCCCCCTTCCTCCCTCTGTCCCAAAATATCAGTTTTTTTTAAGAAAGGGGGTTATTGTGTTACAATACTGTCTCTAAGTATAACAAAATAGCTGCAGTCTTGTTTGTTACACTGCAGCTGTGCAGTAACATGATAACCTACATTTTAAAAAAATCACATCGTATACTTGGGGGAAGAAGGGAGGTGATCAAGGGCACAAAATGGTAAAATTAGGTGCAAGCAGGCACCATTTTGCAACCCCCCCCACCTTTTTGGAAAAGGGGGAGAGTGCAAAGCATGATGGGAGGCTGCCTCCTTCCAACTCTGATGTGGAAAACATATGGCAATTTTCAGGCTGGGAAATGCAAGAAATGCAGAAAGCCAGCATTGACTCACAGCATCCAAAGGAAATCCAAAATGAGGCTAAACATGGTATGTCTCAAATGTCGGAAACAGTCATAGAGAACGAGTTTTTTCACAACTGTATTCTAGAGAGGGGGAAAAACACTTTAGATTAAGCACAGCTGGGGGGTGCTTCCAAATCAGCCCTAGAGCTATACAAATTGTTACCTCTGTCCTTCTCCTAGAAATCCAATTAGGTTCTGATTTCTGTTTTGTACCAAGTTAATGGTGAGATGACACTGATTTTCCTCCTGCAGTACTGAGACTGTGAACTTGCTTGACAGTCACAGCCAGAGAATCTCACTGAAATGAGGCTCCATAGCTGTAAATAGAATGCAAGAAACCACTCTTAGAGACTGACTTAAGGTCTTGGCCGATAAAAAGCTTTGCGCCTTCAGCAGCAAGCCCTGAATCTGGCAACTCCAGAATGTCAGGATCTGCTTCAGACTGGGTATCATCATTCAACTCTGGTGACAGTGAAGAATAATTGTTTTTTTATACCCCACTTTTCTCTACCCTAAGGAGTTCCAAAGTAGCTTACAATTGCCTTCTCTTCCTCTTCCCCACAGCAGGCACCTTGTGAGGCAGATGGGGTTGAGAGAGTTCTGAGAGAACTGTGACTAGCCCAAGGTCACCCAGATGGTTACATCTGGAGGAGTTGGGAATCAAACCCAGTTCTCCAGATCAGAGTCTGCAGCTCTTAACCATTATACCATGTTGCTCTCAGGTACATGAGTACACAAATAAATCACATGATTCTCTGGGAGTACTACAAAACTTCCAGCCAATGTTGTCTGATGCTGGAGAAGACGTCTGTAGGCACAAGAAGCTGGGGGCTCTGTCTGGAGTACAAAGATTTAGGCATGCTTGCTACAGCACTAATTTTGGTGCCACCTGGGAAGGCTTCATTATAGTGCTGCTGGTGGCTCTCGAGCATGCATAAGTGGTTGTGGCAAGGTGACCAGATTTTAACATTGGTAAAGCGGGACACCGTTGAGCGGGGGGGGGGGGGGGTTCTTGATTAAATTTTGGTCTATATGGAACAACAAAAAGTTTCATAGAACGCAAAAATAGTATTGTATTATATATTTTTAAAATTTCAACATAAGTACAATTTGCCAGGTACCCCCAGATATCCCTCCAAAAGTGGGACATTATGTGTCCTCTTAGTCAGCACCAGTAACAACAGCCGGACCAGGGTGGAGACGGGGACATACTTCCCTTTAAGTTTGCCTAAATTGATGCTTTCCAACACCTACATATTTGGAGAAAATTCCAGGATTTTGGACAATAGCATGCATGATTTAACTAGGAGAACCTGACAACAATGTTTTCAGGACAGTTCCGAGTGACACTAGGACCCTGCTGCAAACTAGGGTCCGTGACCATTACACAATGAAGATTTCTATAGAGCAGCTGAGACATCTCCATCTCTCACTGAAGGACCGTCTCATTCCTGCTGAAAAATGTTTTCTCTGTGCAAAGCCTCCCGTGAAATCATTAATGTCATAGTTCACTCGCATACGTGCCATCAAGAGAAACCAGCCCATTAATCATCGATGTTAATGGTGTCCATGAGCATTCCTGATGTTCAGAGGCAGGATCGTATTCCAGTTTGCGACCGCCAAGTCTCGTCTTGTACACAACCAACCTTGTCATCGTCTAGCGCCACCCAAACCAAAAATGTGTGTCTGGAATATTAAACTCTTTGACCCAATTCTCTGTCATAGTTTAGGTTATTAAACAGCCCGCGAAGTTGATTTCCTCAGAGCCTTGTGATCAGGCAAGTCGACTGCAAAGTCTAGCCAGTCCTTTGGCTGGCTAATTTTGGTTTTCAAAGAAGTCTTACATCGTGCCTTTGGCAGGTTACGAGGGAGCAGGTGGGGAACGGAAAAGCCGTGGCAAAAATATTGGCAATCTGGACCCAACAGACATTGAGTCTGCCAGGCTGGACTGGAAAGGCAAGCTAGGCAGCTTCCCTCCCAGCCCAAGCAGGATTTATTATGCATTTCAAGCGCATTTCTAATTGATCTTTAATACAAAGATGATGGATGACAAGAAGGGACAGTGGAAGCACAGTGAGAATGCACCTGCACAGAGGATATTCAATCCTTTGTTGGATGATCAGGAAAGAAGCAAACACTTTGGACTGTTCCACGGAATTTGCCATTTGTAAACCATCTGAGCGGGAGGTCACTCAGTCCGCATCCCAGGTTCCAACTCAGTTTGAACGACTTTATCTCTCACAAATCTCCTTCCGCTTTCAATCTGCCTTGCTGCAAGAAACACTCAGCTATTGTCTTCAGCCTGTGGGGAGTAATGGGATGGATGCCAGCTCAGAGTCATTTCAGCTACAGAGACTTTGATGGGTTTGGGGAAGGAGAGCCTGTAGGCTCCCCTTTCGCACATTACGAGTCCCAGCAGAGAGGAAAGTTGGCTTTTAGGAGCTTTGCTATAATATTAGGATTGCAGGGATGCCGTCAGCCTCCATTGGAAAAGAAAGGGCATAAACAGAATGGATGGATGGATCCATTTTCATTTGAAATAGTCCAGTAGAAAGTTCAGTTGAAATAGTCCAGTAGAAAGCAGTGACACAGCTATCCATATCATAATGATTGAAGCTCATGGTGTTTCCAATTGGCTTCCTAATAAAATTGGATTTATGTAATTTTATTTATGAGAGTCACTGTTGGCCAGAGAGTCATCTTTGAAGACCATAGCAGCTTCTCGGCTCCTGACAGTATTTTTTAATGGCAGCTGCTTTGCAAGAATACAAGATATTCTTCAAAGCCAGCATAATGTAGTGCTTAGATGAGGTCCTGGAAGACCAAGATTTGAATCTCCTCTCTGCCATGGAAGCTCACTGGGGGATCTTCAGCCCACTATCCCTTTCAGTCCAACTTACCTTACAGGGTTGTTGTAAGGGGAAAAGGGAGAGAATTATGTAGAAAATCTTCCCTGGTCCCCATTGATGAGAAAACTGGAGTATAAATATCTAAATAAATAAAATATTGATGACGAACTCATAACGCTGCATTTCCTAAGAAAAAAGCACCAACTGCTAAAATGAAAAACAATTGCTTTTGATGCATTAAAAAAGATCTTATTGAAAGGGCAACACTGAAAAACAAATTATTCTATCAAAAAGACTTCCATGCTAGAAATCAAACATTACAAAAATTCAACATTGTCTTGTTTAATTCTTATGCTATCATTGCTGTTGTGTTTTTTTATAAAAAGATGGTATTGTTAAAAACATCAATGGCAAATCTGTTCAATGCCAGGTAATGACAAAAAAAAAATTACAAAAGAGATTCATGCTATAATATTGGCTCTCTGGGTGTACAGAAGAGTTACAAAGACTCATGACTGTGGTACATTTGAACACATGCCTTAATCCAGTTCACATGCTACAAGAAATGCACATGCAACCTGCATGTACAACTGTGCGCCTGTTTGTGCAAACAGCCAACAAAGGCTGACATTCCAAATCCAACTGGATCAAACTGGATCAAACTGGATAAAGGGGCAGGTGGGGGGTCTTAATTGACATCTTCAGCTATATACATTGGGGGCCCCCACCCTAAATCAAACCACAGTGTACAGCTTAAGGAGGCACCCAAACCTCGGGATAAGGAAGCTTCACAGTCATGGAGGAAATCTCTTTGGCTAACCTGAGTGAAAGTTTAAACACAAATCCCTGTGTTTGTTTCTCATGCAGGGGCACCTTCTCGCACATGACTAAGGAGAGAGCAATAATGCTGATTTCTCTGGTGAGTCAGTCACTCTGCATGACTATGTCTAGCTGCCAGAGTCCCCAGACTGAGCCCAATGGGGTCTGGAGGACTGTTAGATGTCTCCTCCAGTGGGTAAATATTGGGGCTTCTGGGGATGAAAGGAGAGGGGCTTCTTCATATCTTGGGCCACTTAAAAAACCCTGCCATGATGAAGGAGGGGGAGCGAGAACATTCCCATGGAGTTAAAGAAGCAACTCTACAGCAATGTCAAACTTGATTTTATTTCGCTGGGACAGCAGCACTTTTGATATATCGCTAATAGCATAGCAATGATCTATCACCAGACAGGCAGCAATTCATCCTGAGTTCTCAGGGACTGCCTTGTTTACATTATTTGCAACGCAGCTTTATCATCTTGTTTTGCTCTGCGTTGGCACAAATTGCCTCTGATTCCGCATGTCAAAAAACATCTTGATAGAGCAAGAGAGAGTCCAAAAAAGAAACGGGGAAAAAGAGCTGGATTTATTGGGCCTTGGAAAGAGAAGATTGAGAACTCGAGCGTGGTTGTTGAAAGACATGATTAGAGGGCAGTGCAAGAGGCTTTGTAAAGAAGGGAGAGATGGGTGCAATGGAGGTTTACAAGATACGGCCTCTGCCCTACCTGCTTAGAAAGTGGCAAGCTAAAAAGAATCCTCAATAAATTCCCCAATGTGCAGGACTTAATATCTGAAGTGCAGCATGGTCAAATGCATCATAGTGGAAAGCCAGGCAATACACTGAGAACAACCATGTTGTACAGTACAGCCCTGTCAGGACTGTACCACGTTCAAGCTGCAGATCTCTGTTTTATGTATTTAGTATATTTCCTTTCTGCTCCTCTGGGAGGAAACTGCTTGAGAAAGTTCACAGAATTTTAGAACAAGATAAAATGGCTCATGCAATCAACAATTGTTATAATCGATAACCAAGATTATAAAATTAAGTTAAGCTCTATCATCAACTGGAATCCTATTATGACAGGCCAGCAATCAAGGCAGATGTCTACACAGACTTCCAGATTCAACTGCTGCCTGGGGAAGGGAATTTTCTGTCCCTTCTGTCAGGAGGCATCAGACCATACTGGAGGCTCTTAGACTACTATCGGAATAACCTGTAGGTGATAAATAAGCAGGAAGGTGTTCTTTTTATTTATTTACTATCGTTTCTTAGTTTCAGTATACTGCCCCTCCCTGCACGTGGGCTCCAGGCAGTTTACACCATGTCACATGAGTGTTGTTTATAAAATGGCAGTTAAAATTATTAAAAACTTGTATTCCTCCGTTACTTCTGCTCAGCAATTTGTCAGTCCGCCCCCTGGTCTGTTTCGCCAACAGTATCGTCTTCTTAATCTTGTTCTAACTTGGTGGAGGGAAGACCCTGGAGTTGAATGGAGGGAGGACCATGGATTTTATGAAGCTGCCTGAGATTGAATCAGGTCACTGGTCCATCAAAGTCAGTGTTCAAACTGGCAGGGGCTCTCTCAGGCTGATGTGTTTCACACTGTCTATTCCTTGTTCCTTTTAAATGAGGATGCAGGAGATTGAACTGGAGATCTTTTTGCATGATCTACCAGTGACTGATGGCTCCTGCTCTTCCAATGTTACTTCCTGATCAGGATCCACAGTGGCTTCTCCCCTTCTCCACCTTCTCCCCAAAGAACAACTTTCTGAGGTGAGTTTGCTGAGATTTTGATGAGTCCCAGAGAGCCCACAAATGTGAGCACAGGGATTCGAACCAGCTTCTCCCAAGTCTAACAATCTGGCTATTACACTGTGCCATAAGAGGTGGGGGTTGAAACTGTCCCCAGGCCAGGCGCTGCTAACTCCCCAACTGCCAGCAGCCTGTTGCTTCCACTGCCCCCCACGGGCTTAACTGCCAGATATTCTGTCCTGCCTGCTTGACAAGCCCTCTGTCTTTTTCTACCTCAAGCAGGCAGCAAAATGAAGACATTTAGGGGTATAAGCCCCCATAAGCTGGGCATCCCCTGGAGATCCCAGCCCAGTGGGCTCGGTGGTTGCTGCTATTATAGGGTGGGGATGGGTGGAAGGGGGAGGTTCACAGCTTTGTGGAAGGACAGGTCAGGCCTGAAGACACTGTAAGGGCATAACCGACAGAGAAATCGGAGTCTACCGCCCACCCAGCTTGGCGCCAGTTTGTCACTGACGTTATCCAGGGAGTATTGCTAAAAATATAAGCACCAGGCAATTATTTGCTGGTGTATGATAAGCTATTAATGTCCTGTGTGTCTTGACTCCATCCCCTTGTGGAAAGGATGCGGTGTTAGCGAGTATGAATGGCGGTAATCAGTTTGTCCTGGGGGAGAAGTAAATAGCAGGCGATGCCATAAATAGGAAGATTTAATGAAAACAAATGCAGAACTGGCGTCGCTCGCGCAGCTGGGTCCTGTGGGTAATTGAAGAGAGATGAGGGGCATTAGCCACCAATACACATGACTTCCCCAATAATAAATTCCAGTGGGCTTAGATGGGGGCAGCTGTGCTTAGGACAGCACAGCTTGTCAACTAGTTTCCAGGTATTAAGAATGAAAGTCTGGGAGAATTTCCCGTAGCAGCAATATATTTCACCAGAGCTGTTAATAGGTTGAATCCTTCGATTTCTTACCACCAAGCCTTCCTCCAACAGGGAAAGGGTTTTCTCCATCATAGATTCTTCAATTTGAAAGAAGACTTTGAGGAAGAGAATCACTGGGTCCCACTTAGCAGAAGGGAGTCACAGGATTGAACCCCAAGCGTTTGTTTCTCTAGAAATGGGTAATACCAAGGAAACCTTACTTCTGGGCCAAAAGCAAAAAACCCTGTAATTGTGTAGTTTAAATAAACACAAAACTTTCTCTTATTTTGCCTTTTTTTGCTTGCTTCTGCTACGAGTAGGGGAAGCCCACCAATAGAAAGCTTGCTCAGCAAGTCTTCTAACTTCTGAGGAATTGTACAAACAACTTCATAGGCAAAAGGACTAGAAGCATAGTCTTTTATTTATTTGTTTGTTTGTTTGAAAAGAAGCAGTCATGGGAAGCTAAGATCCTTGGTTAGCAGCACATTCTGCCATTTCTACAGAATCATTGTCAATATGTAGCTGACTTAATAGATCTCCTTGGGTCAGGGAAGAAACTTTCGCCCTCTGAGGTTTTGAGACTTTGGAGAGAAGTACATGTCTGTTTTGAGAAATGTTGTTTGTCCTATTTGTTTCCCTTAGAATTCTTTGAGTATGTAGCCCAAACTGGAACCCCTGCCTTAGCCTCAAATAATGTTTCGAGATGGAGATTAGAGATTGTTTCCTAACACACACACCCCACCCTCACAAATTTAAAACTGCTCCATGTCATTAGTCTTATCAAACTGCTTTTTGCTTTGTTTGAAAGTCTTCAGTTTTTATTATTGATCAAGAGCCATGAATTTACCTCAGAAGTCATTCAGGTGGTACTTGGTTATAGCTCAGGACTCTTATGGCTGCAGTCTTATTTACATGGGAGTAAAATCTACTGAAAACAAAGGAGAGCCAACATGATGTAGTGGTGAGTGTCACACTAGGATCTTGGAAATCTGGAGCCCCCCTCTGCCATGGAAGCTTGCTTAGTAACTTTGGGCGTATCATAGAATCATAGAATCATAGAACCATAGAGTTGGAAGGGGCCATACTGGCCATCTAGTCCAACCCCCTGCTCAATGCAGGATTAGCCCTAAGCATCCTAAAGCATCCAAGAAAAGTGTGTATCCAATGTATCGTATTCTATCAGCCTAATCTACCTCACAGGGTTGCTGTGAAGGTAAAACGGAGGAGATGAGAACAATCTTGGCTACTGTGAGTCCTCACTGGGGGAAAAGCAGAGTCTGAATAATAAATAACGATACTAATAAAAGCATTAAATAAATAATTCCTTCTGCCCCCTTAATTAAATAATTCCTTCTGCCCCCTTAGAAGTAGCCTAGAAGAATACAGCTGTGAATGTGACACTGTCCTTACACAAGTGAGTTTTTTTTAAATATTTCTGCCCAGGTGAAGCCTTACCAAAAGAGTTTTGCTGAACTGCTAAAACCTCAAACAGATGAGATGAAAGATTACATTTCTCGTTCCAGCCATCAGAAGGGGAGGAGAGCTTCAGGAGGAGGAGGGGACAACTTTTACATCTAGTCCTCCTCCCTCTTGGCCAGATTGCCATAATTGTAAAGGAAATCGCTGCCCAAGACTGACAGAGATCTCATGTAAACAGGTGGGAGAATAATATGGGGATAAAGTGATGGAATCAACTGTGCCACTTGCAGCTGCAGGTGAAGCCTCACAAACGGGAAACTATTATCAGGTCATTATCCGACTAGAAAGCGCTTGACAATGTGCTGGTGGATTTGGAGATGATTTTTTAAGACTGAAAAATTCACCACACAGTTCCAGGAAAGGCAGAAAGCTGAATGTTAAAAAGTCACAGTTTCCCTTACAGTTTTAGCTATTTCTCCTTATGATCAAATGATCCCACAGGTATGTTTGTGTGTTTTTTAATTCTCCTTAATGGGGACCCAAAGTGACTTCCCAAAAATATCACTACAGTTATTTCAAATAATCAAAATGAAGTGATATAAATAAGCAAAAAAGAGATCCAAAACATCTTGGGCTAATCTAGGAACCATTGAGGAGGAACACAAAGGCCATAGTTTGCAGGCCATTTGCCCACTGGCTCAAGCTGAAAGATCTTGGTCACAGCCAGGCTATCATTATCTGCCACAGGATGAAGACAAAAGTTCAGTATGTCTCTCCGATGGTCGGACTGGATCCAGCTAGGCTGTTTTGCTCAATCTCACCTGGTCTTTTGCCTTATTATGGTACATTCTGGATGGGTTAGATCCAGACAGATTTTTTTTCTCAATCTCACCCAGTCCTCCACCGTACTATGGTCTCTGTTCCACAAAACTCGAAGATCTCATAACTGATTGGCATAGCCTTGTTAGGAAACGAAGGAGAACTTCTCCCCCTTTTGCCACCAAATGGAAAAGCTTGTTGGATTTAGCCCCACATTTTTTCCCTTCCTTCCTGAGTTTATATGGAGGACTCTTTAGGGGAGGGGCTGTGGCTCACTGGTAGAGCATCTGCTTGGCATACAGAAGGTCCCAGGTTCAGTCCTCAGTATCTCCAGTTAAAAGAACTGGCATTAGATACTATGAAAGATCTTGGCCTGAGACCTTGGTCTGAGCAGACAATACTGACTTTGAGGGACTGAGTCTGATTCAGTAGAAGGCAGTTTCATGTGATCGTAAAAAACACACCTTTCCATTGCACAACAGTGTTACCACTCTTGTCCTTAGAAACTGAAAGTATTGTCAAATGTAGCCGGAGGACAAATTAAATTATGTAGAAACATGCACATTTGCTTAATGTTCAGGATTGATTAAGAGCATCGTATTTAGATTTCCTTGGCCCTGCTCACAGAAGGCCACTTTGCATATTTTATGTAATCTCATTGTCCACTTGTTGTTTATGCTCTTATGTGGCATAATCACTTGTCATCAGGCTGGTAGAGACTCAACAGCCATTCTTTATTCCTGACAAAAGAATTCATTAAAGGGCTACAGAAAGGATGCACCAGAAAGCTTTTATATTGTTGAGACTGTGGATTTAGCTCCACATTTTCCCCCTCCTTTCCTGAGTTTATATGCTGGACTCCTTAGAGGAGCGAAACTGTAAGGGAAACTGAATTGGTGCCTTCCAGCATGGTGTATTGGGAGTGTGTTCTAATCTGGCGAGTTGGGTTTGATTCCCCGTTCCTGCTCCACATGCAGCAAGCTGGGTGACCCTGGGCCTGCCACAGCACTGATAAAGCTGGTCTGAGTGAGCAGTAATATCAGTGCTCTTACAGCCTCACCCACCTCACAGGGTGTCTGTTGTGGGGAGAGGAAAGGGAAGGTGATTTTAAGCCACTTTGAGACTTCTGGTAGAGAAAAGCGGCATACAAGAACCAACTCTTCTTCTTCTTCTTCTTCTTGATCTTGTCTGATTCCCTTCTCCACTACAGAACTTGGTCCTCCATGGTTTTTGTCCATATCAGTTCTATGAATCCTGGATTGCCTTCTTGTTTATGGTTAAAAGGGGCCTCTTTTTGAGCCAGCATGATGTAGTCCAGTCCTTCCTCTCCCCAGAACAGACACCCTGTGAGATAGGTGGGGCTGAGAGACCTCTGACAGAACTGCCCTGTGAGAACAACTCTGTCAGGACTGTGACTAGCCCAAGGTCACCCAGCTGGCTGCATGTGGAAGAGTGGGGAATCAACCCTGACTCTCAAACTTAGAAGCCACCACTGTTAACCACTACACCAAGCTGACTCTCATCATGATAGCTCATCACGAGAGACCGAAATACTGCTTGCATGTAAGTTAGGGTTGCCAGATGTCACATGGTGCCTGAAGATCTCCTGGGCATACAACGGCTATCGAGGAGACAGAGACCACCTCACCTGGAGCCAATGGCTGTTTTGAAAGACAGGCTCTATGGCATTAGACCTCATTGAAGCCCCTCCCCTCTGCAAACCTTGTCCTCCACAATCTCTACAACCAAATTCTCCAGGTCTTTCCCAACTTGGACCTGGCCACCCTAGTGGGGGTGGTGTTTGCCAGTATTAAGGGGCATGTGTGACCTGAAGATTGCCATTTCTTTCATGTCTCCAATTTTTGCTCCACTAATTTTCATAAACCTGGCTCCAGCCAGGCTGCATTAGGCTAAGTTTCGACCCCGCCGATGGCGTTCCTTCATAAAGCTGGCTCTTTTACAGCATGTGCTTAACTCCCCTTTTCAAAGGCTCATTTCAATTTCATGGCCGAGTAAGAAGCGATGCCCCCCACTATCATCTTTCCATAATGGTACTTTAGCTCTGCTTTGCATGCTGAACCCTGCTTAAGCGGGTGATTTGTTTGTTTTGGCATTAGCAATCAAAAGGGCATTTCTCAGCACCACAGTAGACGAAAACCCACCAGCAGGCCCTGCTTTACTCCCCCCAGTCAAGATCCTTAAATAGCTTTTGCCATCCCCGTACCTCTCGGAATCGGCATTTCAGCTCAGGGTCGGCAGAGGCGTGCACGAGATGCATTGTGCGCCCAGTGGGTTGCGAGACTTGACTTTTGCATTGTTCTCAAAGCCTCTGATTTAACTGCTCAGAGAGTCAGCTATGAAAATGTGAGCCTTCCAAATGAACTAGAATGTATTTATTGCCATCCAGGCCTGCGTGGGGTTTGTCCGCAACAAGTGGCACTCCATCATGCAAATGAACAAAGAAGCAGAATAGATCAGATCTTGTTCATAAATCAACTTGTATTCATAAAAACCACATTGTTTCAGTTTCAGGCTTGCATTTTTTGTGTTTGCATTTTGCCCGCTGACCCTGTTTAGCGGATCCACTCCCTACACTCAGCATCTATGTCTGGTAAAATTTAGCTCCCACCCAATGGGCATCCATGCTACCCCGTGCAGCTCTATTGAGTGGTGATGCAAAACTAGTGGTGTGCTAGTAGATGTTTAACAACTGGATCTCTAGGTAGGAGAGAAGGCAGCAAGGTCCAGGAACCCTCAAAGAATGGGAAAATCCAGCTCCAGGACACCACTGTGCTTGACAAGGGCAGTTGGGTAGCAGCCCTAGCTAGGACTGCATCTAGAGTTGCCAGCCCTGGGTTGGAAAATATCTGGAGAGGAGGAGGAGGAGGAGGAAGTTCTCATATGCTGCTTTTCTCTGCTCAAAGGAGTCTCAAAGCACCTTATAGTCACCTTCCCTTTCCTCTCCCCACAACAGAGACCCTGTGAGGTAGGTGAACTGAGAGAGCCCTGATATTACTGATCGGTCAGAACAGCTTTATCATGGCCATGATGAGCCCAAGGTCACCCAGCTGGCTGCATGTGGGGGAGCAGGGAATCAAACCTGGCTCACAAGATTAGTAGCTGCCGCTCTGAACCACTATACCATGCTGGTTCTCCATTTGGGTGGGTGGTGCCTGGGGAGGGTTTAAAGTTTAGGGAAGAGAGAGACCTCAGCAGGGTATAATGAAATAGAGGCCACCCGCCAAAACATCCATATGACAACTGGAAATCATTTGTCATACTGGGAGATCCAGGGGCCACCTGGAGACTGGAAACCCTATTGTGTGCAGTCCTAATTTTAAATAAAACACAAGAATCTCTCTCTCTCTCTCTCTCTCTCTCTCCAACACATAAGAAATCCCAAAAGACATAGCTTTCCTTCCTATGAGAAAGGTTGCCTGTAATGGTTATGCAGAGTCAAACAGAGCTATGTACAGCTTTCGGTTATGGCCAGAAGTGGCCAAAAGGAAATGTCTGTCACCTCACACCAGGCAGGGAGGGATACCATGCTTCATTCTATGTGGCTGACTTTTAGCTGCAAAGTTATTATGCTCAAGGTACAGAAGTTAATGTAGCTCTTGGCACAATAACATTTCAAAGCTAGTTTCCAGACCTTTGTTTCCAATAGTTTTCAAATGCACTATTATGGGAGGTGGGAAGATTTATTTTTGCAAAACTGCATGGAATTCCAGAGGGCACAGTCTAGCAAGTTCTGTGTAAGCACCCCTTGATACTGCAGCATGCTGCACAGGAAAACGTGGTGGATTCCAAGCACCATGGTCTCCTGGAATGGTTTGGGTAGAATCCAAAGCATGTAGAGTATTCATCATTTTGATGAAGAACTGGGATTTAAACTTCATAATAGTTACTATGACGATCTGGGTTTACTCTGAGGAAGTGAGCAGAGATGCACAAAAAGTCATAACCTGTCACAATTCTTTTTTTAATGTTTAAGACGTTACTGGACTCTTGATCTTTTCTACTCCTAAAGATAGCCTAACATGGCTGCCCATCTTGATCTGGGGAGGGCATACAATGAATTTGGCTGATATGCGACTCAGGATGCTCCAAAATGACTTTAGGGTGCCTCTACTGTGGTCTCGATTGGTGCAGACAGCAGCCCTCTCAAAACAATTCTTCTGCCTCCCCACCTGCAGATTTGCTCCTCTCGACTCTACATTACGAATCTTGTGGCTGTATCGCAGCATGTCACCAACATTGCTGAATTAAGATGGGATTATGTGAGGATCTGCGTGTAAATTGAATGATTTACAAGATCAGATTAACCTACAAATGAGTACTTAAAACACATAGGTTATTTAACCCAAGAAAGATAGCCTCATGCATTGGGGCTAATGTGGGAAAACAATGATTAAGATGTATAGATACATCTTTTTTAAAAAAGAAAAAAGATGTATAGATTTCTAGATTCGGAATTGAGCCCCATCTAGGCTCTTGGAATAGCAGCTATGAGTCTCTGTTCATTAACAGCTTGGCAAGCCAATCCAATCCAATCCTTCATGCATATGGCTTTGAAGAAGTGACGCTCATTGATCACACCCCTCCAAATCAATCTCTGATTAGTCAAGTATGGTGGTTAATGGCCCATGGCATATATGTAATTATGCGGTGCTGCAGGCTGAAGCTGAGGTTTAGGCAAGCACATGGAGAGAAAAGGTTCCTGGGCGCACAGAAGGGGCAGGACACAAAGAAAAAGAAACCATCAGAATAAATAGGATGCCATTCATGGCTGTTGAACTAGCTGCTGCCCCCCAAAGTATGCCATCCTGTTCAATACATCCCACAACACATTGTCCTCCCCCACCCCCGCCTTGCAGCCTATGCGTAAGCAGGAATCTAAGGACCCCAGCGTCTGACTGGTGGACTAGAGTCTATTTCTTCTTCCCGTACATCTGAAGAAGTGGAATGTCTTCCACAAAACTTATATCTCCCTGTAGTTTTTTACGTTGCTATAGAGCCTCCTGTGGTGCAGGGTGGTAAGGCAGCAGAAATGCTCTCTGAAGCTGTCCGCCCATGAGGCTGGGAGTTCAATCCCAGCAGCCGGCTCAAGGTTGACTCAGCCTTCCATCCTTCCGAGGTCGGTAAAATGAGTGCCCAGCTTGCTGGGGGGTAAACGGTAATGACTGGGGAAGGCACTGGCAAACCACCCCGTATTGAGTCTGCCATGAAAACGCTAGAGGGCATCACCCCAAGGGTCAGACATGACCCGGTGCTTGCACCGGGGATACCTTTACCTTTTTATTAGACTCCTGTTTGTTGTAGGGGTACTTAAAGACCTGTTACTTCTGCTCAGTTTGTGAACAGGGAACCAATTTTATTTTGATCGACGGTTCGTCTGCTCCTTTGGGGGCTGCTTGGCAGGCTGTTTTACCAGATTCCTTCCTAACCATACAGAAGAGAGCATCTGGGTTTCCCTACATGCATGTTCTCATTCCAGCAGAATGGGTTCTATGCCTTCCTGGCTTTGAGGCACTGCTCCGCTTGGCCGGTTATTAAATATGAACTAAAAACATATAAAACCTCTTATTAGGAGCAACCATGTGTACACAGCAGAGGCAGTTTAAATGGAGAGTGGAGCTTTTATACATGTGGAGTTTTGAAAAGTTCTGACTCCTGTTTGGCAGGAGTTTGAGTCCTTCCGTGCCAAACTGAACAGGTCCCATGATCGGCTCGTGTCTGACTGCCACAGTTGAACACGGTCAAAATTGCTATGAAATTCACAACATCCTTAGGGCAGCTTGTTTGTTTGCTCTGATAGACTAACACAGGGACCCCACTGGAATTATTGCCAGAATGTACATTCTCTTCTAGGCACTCTAAAAATATATATATCCAAGAAAATTTGGGATGTACTGGGATAAGTTCTGTAACATTTGCACTTTAGTTCAGACCAGTGTGCTGCTTGTTGCTGTAGCCTCCTTGAACTGAGGTGAAACTCTTAGTTTCTGATCTTAGATTCTGAAACTCTTAGATTCTGAACTTCTGCCCTGTAGGCCCCAAATAAAATCCGCTGCAATACCAAACACACCACAGTATAATGACTATAGAAAATAAATTCTGAATATCCCCCATGACTCGACAGTGACCTGCTTCAAGTTGTACAGAGCCTATAAAATATCCTCTGAGATCTCTGTCAGCTTGCCTCAGGAATCTCTGGAACACGCACGGATCCATTCTGTTACCCCTCTTGAATCTAAAAAGGGCAATACACACTAATTGTTTTGGACACCATGGCTATTCGAATGCTTCCCATTTGGTAAGGGCGACCAATATATGACTGTAAATAATGGAGCAGTTTTTAAAGGGGGCAATCTGCAGACATCTGAAGGACAATTTGTTGATTTGGGGAAGTCAGCACAGATTTGCCTCCAACAAGACCTAGCAGACCCACTTGGTTTCCTTTTTTGGTCAAGTGATGGGCTTACTAGACTGTGGAAATGCAGTTGATGTTGCTTACCTAGATTTCAGTAAGCCATTTGACAAGGTTCTTCATGATGTTCTGATGGGTAAACTGGAGGTCTGCAGACTGGATTTTTTGGATGGTTAGATGGGTATGGATATGGTTAGATGGGTATGGATTAGATGGGTATGGTTAGGTGGGTATGGATAACCACCTAAAGAGTGGTTGTCAATGGTATTTCATCAGATTGGAGGAAGGTGAACAGTGGGGTGTCACAGGGCTTGGTACCTGGTTCTTCTCAACATTTTTACCAGTGAGCTGGATGATGAGGTGGAGGGACTCATTAAATTTGCAGATGACACCAAACTGGGAGGATTAGTGAACACCCAGAAAGTAGAGATAAGAGTTCAATGAGATCTGAACATGCTGGAAAAGTGGGCAGATTAGAACAAGATGCAATTCAATAAGGAGAAGTGCATATGGGTCACAAAAATGAGAAGCATGCATACAGCATAGGAGATACACTTCTGGGTAGCTGTGTGCATGAACAAGATCTTGGGGTTCTTGTGAACTGCAAGCTAAATATGAGCAGACAGTGTGAGGTGGCAGTAAAAAGGCAAATGTAGTCTTGGGCTGGTTCAAGAGAGACATTACATCAAAATTGCAAGATGCCACAGTCCCACTGTATACTGCATTGGTCAGACCCCACCTAGAGTACTGTATGCAGTTCTGGAGGCCTCACTTCAAAAAGGACACAGACAGAATTGAGAGGGTTCAAAGGAGAGCAACAAGGATATTCTGGGGCCTTGGAATCAAGCCCTATGAAGAAAGGCTAAGGAATTTGGGAATGGTAAACCTGGAAAAGAGGAGATTAAGAGGGGACATGATTATTATCTTTAAGTATTTGAAAAGTTGTCACTGAGAGGAGGGCAGGGAAAGGTTCCTGTTGGCAACAGAGGATAGAACCAATAATAACAGGTTTAAACTGCATGTAAAATAGTACCCTAATTTCCTAATCAGAGTAGTTCAGCAGTGAATCAGCCACTTAAGAAGGTAGTAAACTTCCCCTCACTGGCAGTCTTTAAGCAGCAGCTGGATAGATACTTTTCATGGATGCCTTAGACTGAGCAGGGGGTTGGACAAGATGGCCTGTATGTCCCCTTCCAACTCTTATGATTCCATGATTCTAGATACTGAAAATTCATTTGATTTGAATTAGAACAGTTTGATACATTTCTTGGCAATAATGCCTGGAACCCAAAGGTTGATCAGCATATATATATTAAAATTAAAATACATTCTTTTGGCTTACACGTGAGGATGCACACTCAGAATTGAATCTTAGCCCTGGACACAATGATGGTTCTTGACTACTTTGATTGTGAGTTCCATGTCTGAAATTATCATATATTGTTGGGAGCTTCATGTTTTATGATTCTAAAGCCACCAACCAGGTCTCATTGTAATGCTGCACTATCATATGTGTGCATATAGTTTATTTGACCACTGAGGAAGACCCTCTGGGTTGATACATGTTTGGCCTACGGACATATCATGTGCAGCCATTGAGACTATATTGGACAGACTGTATCTTATGTTTTAATGTTATTTTTAATCTTATTAATGTGCACTTAATAATAGCTGTATTTTAATTTTAATATTTATTTGTTCATTCGTTCATTCATTCGTTCATTCATTCATTCATTCATTTTTCAATTTCTATAACTGCCTGGCATTGCTGGCTTGTGGCAGTTCGCATTATTGGTAACAATTCTATAAAACATTAAAAAAAATCACAGTTAAAACAATATATTAATCAATAATAAGTCATAAGCAAATGATAATTACAGTTAGGCACCATTAATTTGCCTATAGGGGAGAGGAAGAGAAGGCAATTGTAAGCTGTTTTTAGACTCCTTCAAGCAGTGACAAGTGGGGTATGAAAACCAACTTTTCTTTTTCTACTGCAGTCGCTTCTCCCATTCAGGGGAGAATTTTCAGAGGAGGGCCTATTCCATGGTGTTTGCTGCTCAAGCTTTGGGATCCTAACTTGTTTTCTCAGTTTGGGTTTTTGTTCCTTTTTTGTTTGTCATAATAATGCCCGGAAGCCATTGGGTAAGTCTCCTACGAATGCTGTAAGAGGACCAAATATCCACTCTTATTATGATGATATTATCCATTCAGTCATGTCCGACCCTCGACAATTCTATAGAAAAGTTTCCACTACACGTCTCTGTCAATGACTGCTTCTTTTAGTTGGTTCATGGTCATCCTTGTATCAGCTTTTATCGTGTTGAGCCAGTGGATCCCTTGGTGACCACGTTTCCTTTTGCCTCTGACCATGTCGAGCATTAATGATTTCTCCAATGAGCTTGATTGTATGATGTGTCCAAAGTCAGTGAGCTGTAGCCATAATATCTTGCCTTTTAATGACATAGTTGGTTTGCTCCTCTCTTGTTAACTTTGTTAACTTTGGCTGTCCATGGTATTCATACCATTTGTCTCCAACACCATAATTCGAAAGCATCTATTTTCCTTCTGTCTTCTTTCTTCAGCCTCCAGCTTTCGCATCCATAGCTTGTTAAGGGGAAGACTAGCTGGCGCTTTGTATTAAGGCTGATATCTTTTCCATATTCTGTTCATGCTTAACATTGAATTCCAGCCCAGTGTTATTCACCGTTTGATTTCATGGCTGCATCTACCACTTTGATTGATCTTCGAGCCAAGAGAGATGAAATCATCAGAGTGCCTTATGTTGTTGTTGTTGTTGTCATTAGGTGCGAAGTAGTGTCCAACCCATCGCAACCCCATGGACAATGATCCTCCAGGCCTTCCTGTCCTCTACCATTCCCTGGAGTCCATTTAAGCTTGCACCGACTACTTCAGTGACACGATCCAGCCACCTCATTCTCTGTCGTCCCCTTCTTCTTTTGCCCACAGTTGCTTCCAGCATTAGGCTCTTCTCCAGGGAGTCCTTCCTTCTCTTGAGTTGGCCAAAGTATTTAAGCTTCATCTTCAGGATCTGGCCTTCTAAAGAGCAGTCAGGGCTGATCTCCTCTAGGACTGAGCGGTTTGTTCGCCTTGCAGTCCAAGGGACTCGCAAGAGTCTTCTCAAGCACCAGAGTTCAAAAGCCTCAATGCTTTGACACTCGGCCTTCCTTATGGTCCAAAGTGTCTTATACCCTTCACAAAAGGCTGTTTTACAGCATCAGCACCTCTTTGTAATGCTACACACAGGTTCTGCCATAACAAGAAATCAATTGTATTAGTGCCAATTATCCATTCTTTCATAATAAAAGAATCCAACCAAAACCATTTTAAATACAGAACATTAGCAAGGGCTTAAGAAAAAAAAACATATACGCACACAGCAACCCTTTACGCCTTTATTCCCAAACTCTGAGATCTAATTGCCTCTCATTTGTTTGGGTTGTGCGTATATGTTTCCCACCTTAAGGCAAAAGTACAATTTGGAAAGCAAATGTGAGCTGGATTCAATTCCTCGAGGAGCCTCCAGATATTGTGAGGTTGTCAAAGGAGTCACAGGAATTGGCAGGAGCGCCCGCTTGTTCTTGGCGGCAAGTTAATTGATTTGCAACAACGCTCTCGCCGAGGACTAATCCAAAGGCCATTAAAGTTAATGAAAAATAACAGTGCAACCTTTGGGCTTGCCGGAAGTTCAGCAGAGCCTCCCTAGCAGCCGCACTGCCTTCGACTACGCTAAGTCACAGTGTTTTCTGTGACTCCAGTCGATGAATTTCAACAAGCAGAACGCTAATTCTTTTAGAGGATAATTAGGATGCTCATTATACTTGCTGGAAGGGAACTGATCCTAGGATCAAACATAAAGTTGACCAATTTTAAGTGAATGTTAATTGTTTTTTTTTATTGCTAGGAATTGTTTCTAATCACACAAAAAGCGGCGAAGACTTATCAGCAGCCGCCATTGATGCAGCGGAGGAGTGGGCAGCAAGAAGACACGTGGGGGGGGGGGAGGTTCTAAGACAGCAGGAAAGGTAACACAGCACGAGAAAATTGTGCTAGCCTGGTTGGCGCCTGGGCGTGGGCTCAGGGCACCTTAAAAGGCGCCACGTGGAGGAGCCCTGCCTCTTGCGCCAGGCTTGCCCCCCGAGCAGCTTCCCTCCCACCCACCCTGTTTTGTTGGCTGTTAAGCTTATGTCTGTATGGCCACTGGATGCTGTCTTTATATTGCATTTTGTAACAGCTGGAGGTTTTGGCATGGGATGGAGCCTGTTTGGGGGGAGTTCGGTCTGCACATCGGACTCCCCAGGTTTGGGACCTCCCTACGAGGTGGCAGGTCTGCGAGCAGGGCCGACCCGGCTGAGAAGGCTTGGGGCTCGCAGTGCCAGGTAGCCCGGGGTGGGACCAAGAAGGCACCCCGGGGCTTACAGTGCCGGGTGGCCTGGGGTGGTGGCCGAGGGAAGTGTGCGCTTCTTCTTGGCACCCCAGGTGGACACGTCCCTATGGTGGGAATCCAGTGGCAAGGGGACCCGCATTCCTGGCGGGGGAACCGGGTGGGCCCCAGGGCACCACTGGCTCTTCCTATGGATGGGATCCCAGCAGCAAGGAGGCCTGTGTTCCCAGCGGGGGATCTGGAAGGACTCCAGGGCGCTGCTGGATCCAGGTTCTTGTGGTCTTCTGACTGCAAGTCAGGCTCCCTCTCCCATGCTGTGCCAACACTCCTGTGGAGTATTAATAAAGCTGTGGCCTTGTTTAAGCCAACTAAAATGTGTGAGTGTCTTCCTTGAGCCCAAAATGCCCTCCTGCAAGTCAATCCTGGGTATGCTTACTGAGGAGTGAGTTCAAGATGGCTTCCTCCTCAATAGATATGCTTAATGAAAGGGCTGTTCTCTGAAAATGAGGAGCAGACTTT
Organism: Paroedura picta; assembly: GCF_049243985.1. Lineage (NCBI taxonomy): Eukaryota > Metazoa > Chordata > Lepidosauria > Squamata > Gekkonidae > Paroedura > Paroedura picta. The sequence continues at coordinate 89,827,701 of NC_135375.1, read as the reverse complement.
GCCTACTGCTGGACTATTATCTGTCGTGTTTTTTCACAGATCACCCTCCAAGGGGTGCCTCCTCCATTTTGCCCACACAACAACTCTGTTGTTAGGCTGACAGAAACTGTCAGGACCAAGATGACCCAAGGGTTCATGTCAGGGTGAGGATTTGAATCTTATTCTCACAGGTTTCTGAAGAGCCGTCTATCCCCTATACTACCCTGGCTGCTAGCATCATCAAACTGAATTCTCATTCTGCCGTAACATATTTAGGAATGCCTACCACATGTTGTAGAGCCTCTTGTGGCGCAGAGTGGTAAGGCAGCAGAAATGCTGTCTGAAGCTATCTGCCCATGAGGCTGGGAGTTCGATCCCAGCAGCCGGCTCAAGGTTGACTCAGCCTTCCATCCTTCCAAGGTCGGTAAAATGAGTACCCAGCTTGCTGGAGGGTAAACGGTAATGACTGGGGAAGGCACTGGCAAACCACCCCGTAGTGAGTCTGCCATGAAAACGCTAGAGGGCGTCACCCTAAGATATGACCCGGTGCTTGCACAGGGGATACCTTTACCTTTACTACATGTTGTGTTGTCATGACTTTGTGGTTTTCCCAAGAGACATCAAACAATGTCATGAGGCAGGAATCAGTCACCTTTATGGACAACAGAGGGTAATATCGCCCAAAGGAGGCAATGTCTTAAGTGGACCTTACACTTTTTTAACTTTCCCTGGTGTTTTCTCTAAATGGCAATGTTAAGCTAAATATGGAACTTCACTGGAATTCTGAGGGAAACTGTGAGATGCTCAAGGCCCTGCTTCCCCATCATCACCCCCACCAGACAATCACAACAGCTTGAGATTCAAGAAAAAGGAGGTTTGACAGCAGCTTGCTCCTCTTCTTGCCTGCTCCCCACCCACCCTTCTCCCAGACCCTCTTGACAGCATCAAGTGCTGTGCTGCACTGGCACTGTTTCTTCTCTTCCCTTTGCCCCAGCTCTGCTTCTCCTGCCTTGTGACCTCTGCGGTGAGCTGCAGAGTTGGTATTAGTCCTTTCCTTACAGCCAGCCCTTGATTTGGCCCAGGTCCAGAAACTACTTCTCATCAATACAGAAGCACGATTAGGCTGGTCATGAAGAAGAAGAGTTGGTTTTTATACCCCACTTTTAATTAATCGAAGGAGTCTCAATGCGGCTTATAATCACCTTCCCTTCCCCTCCCCACAACAGACACCCCGTCAGGCAGGTGAGGCTGAGAGATTCCTGAGAGAATTGGGTCTAGCCCAAGGTCACCCAGCTGGCTGCGTGTAGGGAATCAAACCTGGCTCCCCAGATTAGAGGCCACTGCTCTTAACCACTACACAACTAGTGGGATTTGGGAAGAAAATGCTGCTGCTTAGCTACTTTGAAGGAGTAAGCAGAAAATATTATGACAAGCTGACTGCTTATATAATGTTGTTAGTGTTGCTAGTTTTAAGCGAGATCATGTGTAGATAGCAATGCATTATCTTCATATCACCCGAGTAAGGGATTAAGAAGTTATTACTGGCATTCTTCCCTGGGCTAATTTTCATATGAATGTCAAGATAAGATTCCATAGAGGAGGTATTCTAAAAGATGGATATCACCTCTAGATATGGCTGAAGAGAAGTCCTAATTAGGTCACATGCATGATCTATTTGAGACTATCCATTGATTAAACTGGCATAACTAGCCGTGTTTTCCTCTTCAAGTGGCTGTGAAGGCAGGGCTTTAATTAAAAGTAAATGTATGTAAATCATGTGCCAAATTATTTGCACTAACCTTCAGTCCCATTTAAAAAGCAATTCAAGTCCCAAGAAGTGGCATCAGGGTGTTTTCTCTCTTCAAAACTAGGGGTAGTTTGAAGCAGAACCCTTAGTCACCAGAACGGAGAATTTCTGTCAGCGTTTAAAATGAGTTTATGAAAAAATAGTCTGAACCTCTGCCCTCAGACTCATTAGTTAGGAAGGGAAGGATTGAATTCTGTTGTGTGTGGGTTCCTTGTAAAGGTAAAGGTAAAGGTATCCCCTGTGCAAGCACCGAGTCATGTCTGACCCTTGGGGTGACGCCCTCTAGCGTTTTCTTGGCAGACTCAATACGGGGTGGTTTGCCAGTGCCTTCCCCAGTCATTACCGTTTACCCCCCAGCAAGCTGGGTACTCATTTTACCGACCTCGGAAGGATGGAAGGCTGAGTCAACCTTGAGCCGGCTGCTGGGATTGAACTCCCAGCCTTATGGGCAAAGCTGTCAGACGGCTGCCTTACCACTCTGCGCCACAAGAGGCTCATGTGGGTTCCTTGAGTAAACCCTTTTAACGGAAATTCCCATGAGCAGTTCAGAGAGTTTGAAATGCCAGCCGGGGAACCGCAGGAGTCTCTCACTTAAAGCTTCCTCAGAGGTTGTGTGGAAATTATCGGGCTCCCTGTGGGATTCTTTCCCGCGACTGTTATTCTATAGAAACAACTAGTAATTAAGCCCGCTGTATGCCGAATACAGCGGGCGCTAGAAACTGACCTTGGGGACCGCCGTCAGTCTGCTGGGGACCGCCGTCAGTCTGCTGGGGACCGGCTCGGGCCGCGCCCGGGCCGCGCCCGCGAGCCGCGCCCGGGCCGCGCCCGCGGGCCGCGCCCGGGCCGCGCCCGCGCGCCGCGCCCGGGCCGCGCCCGCGCGCCGCGCCCGGGCCGCGCCCGCGCGCCGCGCCCGGGCCGCGCCCGCGCGCCGCGCCCGGGCCGCGCCCGCGAGCCGCGCCCGGGCCGCGCCCGCGAGCCGCGCCCGGGCCGCGCCCGCGAGCCGCGCCCGGGCCGCGCCCGCGAGCCGCGCCCGCACATCGGGCCGCTTGCTGGCAGGGCCGCTGGTGGACTGTTTCTTCCTGGAACCTTGTTGGCCGGGAGCGGCTGCGAGGACGGCGGAGACCATTGTAAGTTGGGGGCGAGGGGGTGGTGCGCGGGGGTTGCGGCCTGCGTGGGTTCCCTCGGGCGTCAGGCCAGGAGCAACTGCGAGCCGCGCTGCGCGCGGCTCGCAGTTGCTGGGGCTGGGAATCAGAGGGAGCAATCGGCAGGCGCTTCGCGCCTGCCGATTGTTCCCTCCGATTGTCTGTCATGAGGAAGGGTCCAATCCGGACCCTTCCTCATCCCGGACACATCCCGCCCCAGAACGCCTTACTCTTTTATTTAGTCCGTGGCGCCCGTGGCGCCACGGGCGGTGTTCAGATGATACTTTCAAACTAGTTCAGATCAGACACAAAGGTTCACTCGTCCTTCTCAGGCAAAACCCTGAAGGATTTCGAGAGAGCCCAAAAGAGCTTGGATACGTCTGGAGACATTTTCCGAAAACACTTCACACACCCCAAAGTTGCCAGTAAATTTCACCAATAGAAAATGTTGACGCAAATCTAAAGGTTCCCACTGAGACCAGGTTGGCAGAAGGTTCAAAAAGTGCACAGACCCAACAATGTCATTTACAACAGCTTATCAGGTGCTCAATAAAATGTGATTTTGATGGGTGGTACTATAGAAACTTGTTTGAATGGGCACGCCCCAGGTCTTAGGGCATGGCTGTTTGGCTGCAGGTGGGGTCAGAGCAATTAGACTATTAGCACATTTCATGATGTGCGGCTGATCAGAGCATGATCAGAGTTCATATTTTTTGAATGTGACAAAACTCCATTTTGAAGATTTACAGTTCAATCCTAAATAGAGTTATAACCTTCTAAACTCGCCGACATCAATGAGAAGGGTTTTACCCTGTTTAGGATTTCACAGTAAGTCTGCAAAGCCATTCATTAACTTGTAATTAATATTCATATCGCAGTTGTTTTTTTCATGTCAGTGTCTTATCTAATTCCCCAGTCAGTTGACTCTTAGTCTGAACCTTCTGAGGGGAGATGTTGTATGGTATATTTGTGCTTCATCTCCCTGCTGGGTTTTTAATTAAAATGTGGGGATTTTCTGCGTTGAATGTTAATCCTGAGAGCACACAGGATTCCGATTGGCAGATTAAAGGTTGTTGTTTTCTTTAAGTGAAGTAGAATTGCTGCAGTAGTCCCACAATATGGATAGTTCAAGGCCAACCTAGAGAAGATGATGGGGAAGTCATCATTGGATTTCTAATGGTAGAAGGGGTTGGTGGTAGAAAGAACTGTCAAATTACAGGAAACATGGCAATCCCAGAGGGTTTTCAAAGCAAGAGACATTCAGAAGTAGTTTGCCCATTGACTGTCTCTGTGTAGCAACCCTGGTATTTCAAGGTGGTCTCCCATGCAAATATGCATCATGGCCAACCTTGCTTAGCTTCTAAGATCTAATGAGATTGGGCTCACCTGAGCCATCCAGATAACAACTGAAATAGGTTCAAAGCAGCCACAAAGTCTCCCCCACCCCCAGCTTTCATCCAACATCATCTCTTCCTTCTTGCTTCAGGGTTTTCTCAATGGTTAAGAAGTTGAGAAAGGCTGTTTTAGACTTTCCAAGTAACCACTACCAAGACCCTGGTTTATTAACAAGTCGTTGATATTCTCAGATGTAAGTGCTGGTTCAAGCATGCATGATTATTACTTGATTGTGACTGCAACTTTACTGCTGACTTGTATGTGGGAACAGGCTCCTTAGAAGGAACACATAGATTACCTTAAGTATATGTGTCAGTGGCATCAGTTTTCACATGCTGGTCATCTGAGACTGATTCAGATATGTATGTGCATCACTTTTCCCCAACCTTGATCACTGCACACCTGAAGACCAGCAGCTAAGTGTGTGAACTGACTCCACTGAAAAGATTATACTTTCCAGGTGGTACAAGTAAATCAGAGAGCTCTATCTACTGTATTGTTACGTGTGGTAGCCCAGGTGGTGGCCCATGCAGACCAGCAGCCATCAAGTGACACAATCCTAAGCTAACAGTAATAACGGACTGAGCTATGAATGTATGAACCATATTTATAATCCATTCCTCACTCTATATTAAAAATGCTAAGGCTAAGAACACATAAACAAATAATGTATACCAACATATATCTGTGGTCAACCAGCCCTTAGGCTGCCCTGAACATTTACTTGGAAAAGGCTAATTCACAAACTGAATGCATAAATTGATACTGGGTCTTCATCCAGTGTCAAAGTCAGGGTTAAAGTCATGGGTTCTCTTCAGTTCCCCCGTGTTGTGAATTTGGATCAAGACCACAGCTGTTCCTTCTGTCATTTTCTCAATGTGAAACAATTTGAGGAATCCCTTACATTTTCTATGTTATACTTGGGTTTCCCCAGTTTATAAATAATACCCCTAGAGCTGTTTCAGATCAGAAAGGGGACCAGAGAGAAGATTAATCCCCCTTCTCCATGTGCATGATGGTCTTGATTTGAATGGGACACTACATGCATGGGAACTGAGGAGAACTCAGAGCTCACATCTGGGTGGGGATTCCAGAATGCATATTCCATAATGTGAGACCATCGCTTCCATGTATATCTTTAAATCTCCAAGTAAATGATACCATCTGATCTGGTTTTCCTTTAATGTGATATTTTGAGTGGAGTATAGGGTCAGAATTCCTTCCGTCCGCCTCTGATGAAATGCTGCAGAATGACTGCAGCACAGAGTTGAGAGATTTTTTCCACTGTTAAAATCAAAAGGTCAAGCTCAGCCGCATGGCTGCCCTGAGCGATGATGATTACTAATCTTTACTGCATCATCTGGAATTCCCTGGTGGGCAAGTGCAAGCACAAAACCGATTAAATAGTTCATAAATAATAGGCACCAGAAAGAGTGTCTTCTGATAAGCAGGGCACTGAAAAACACATGGATGAGTAACACTTCTGAGGGGAAATGCTCAAATTTCAGCATTAAGCCTGGAGCACCTGAAGTTAGCAGGCAGTGCTTCATATTTAGTAGTGACACAGTCATGAGGATGTTATGATAGACCTTCTTTCCTGAATGCCACATTTCAGAGGTGCTGATCTCAGCCAGGAAGCCTAACCTTGCTGAACTGGACGAATGGTACTTATAGTCCAACGTTCTGTTTCCAACAAAAGCTACCCAGTGGTGAACAGGAAAGTACAACAGCCTAAAGGTCAGTACAAGGTTATGGATGGCCTCACTTACATTCAGATCTAGAAGGAACAGTCTCCAGTTTATGGCCCTAGAGGTCAACATCCGAAGAAGAAGAAGAGGAAGAAGAAGAAGAAGAGTTGATTCTTATATGCCGCTTTTCTCTACCCAAAGGAGTCTCAAAGAGGCTTACAATTGCCTTCCCTTTCCTCTCCCCACAACAGACACCCTGTGAGGTAGGTGAGGCTGAGAGAGCCCTGACATTACTGCTCGGTCAGAGCAGATTTATCAGGGCTGTGGCGAGCCCAAGGTCATCCACTGGTTGCACATGGGGGAGCAGGGAAACCAACCCAGATCGCCAGATTAGAAGTCTGCACTCCTAACCACTACACCAAACTGGCTTGAGACTGGGACACTGAAGTGCAGAAAGCAGAATATACTAGGAAAGGAAAACCAATCTCATAATACTTTTACCATGCCTGGCCTATTCAGAAGTTTCAAAATGCCTGCCAATCACAAGGGCTGATGTTGCTTTACTAGGTTTCCATCCAAGCAGTCTCTTCCTGCTGCCAAGCTGAAAAAGTGAAGTGATGGCCTATGTCCCAATGCACTGACATAATTACCTGTGAGACAGCAGCCTGTCACTGGGGATGTTGTAGCAGTTGAGCAACATTCTATGGAAGTGACATTAGCACATCATTGGTGATTTCAGTATGTCGTCAGCGAGAGCCTAACGGTTTGAGCAGTCCCCTGCCAGAGGTACCAGTCTAGCAACCCTAGCCTGGTAGGAAGTAGCCAATTCCCATCTATACTTGTCTAGAATTCTTAGACCAGGGCACACCATGAAGATGTCCCTTTTGCAGATGGTGAGATTTTTGTTTCAGATCCGTGAATCTGAGAATTGTGCACACACAGGGCATAGTGTCAGCAGGGACTGCTTCATAAGCAAACTGAACAGAGAGGACTCTGGTCTCATCCACTAGTATTCTCATTATTTATTCATTAAAATATATTTTATTTATAATTTGATTTATACACTGCCTGTCCCCAAATATAATAACACAATTAAAACAAAGCCTAATTTGACCATGGAGGAGCCCCTGAAATAAATTTTCAGGTATATAGGACCCCTGGAAGTGATGTCAGATGCCTCCATGCCATGCCTATCAGAAGTGGCATAACCATCTGCACCCTTCACCCTTCCTTCACTTCCTCTCCCTACCTTTACTACTACTAGTAGTAGTACTACTACATGTAGGCTAGAAAGAATGGCAGGAGCTGAGAAGACAGACCGGATCCCCCATACCAACTGTTCTTCCTTTGATTTTTACAACCATGGCCTACCCACCAAGCCAGTTCCCTAGCTTGTGGCTAAGTCCATTTAGGCTGGGGGGGGGAGGCCACGAACCCCCAGAAGTCCATGGTCTCCTGCCTGAGAATCCCTGGTCTCAATTATTTCTGCCACCTTATGTCTCATGTCATGCGGAGGGCAGGGAGAAGAAGAAGCCCCATAAGATCTTCAATGACAGGTCTGGTAGAAGAATGCCATCATGCAGGCTCAGCAGAATTTTGACAACTCCACCAGGGCCCATGTTTTAACTGGCAACTCATTCCACCATGGTGGAGCAAGAGGTGAAAAGGCCCTGGCTCTGCTCAAGGCCTGGCAGACATCTTTGAGGTCAGGGATCACCAGAAAGTTGGTATTTGCAGACCGCAATGCTCTCCAGGGAACATATTGAGAGACACATTCCCTCAGGACCCAGACAACACAGGGCTTTAAAAGTTGGTACCAAAACATTGAATCTGAATCTGTAGCATTGCTAGACATCCCAGTGGAGCAGGGAGTGCCCCCCGCCCCGTCCCCAGCCACTAATCATCTAGTCAGAGGGGGACAAATTGAACATGGCTACAGGATTTTTTGACCGATGGGGCAAGTTTCCATTATTTCTAACAGACATTTCTAAGGAAGGAATTCTGAGAGCCTAATGCTTATGGGCATATAAATACTATATAATTTTATCACAGTGGGACAAATTTCGGAATGCAATAGCTTTGATGAAAGTAAAAACAAATGGGAGACCCAAAGACAGGTCTCTTTATGACATGGCACCCATACTATTTCACCCTCCCTGTAATTCAGGGTACAAAGGCAAAGCAGAGAGAGAGATTTTTCAAAGTTCCCAAGAGATCGTTAGCAATGTAATATCTTTTCCAATAATTGAAATAGGAAAGGAAAATGACTTGTAAGATAATAAACCAACCCCCTGACCTTGATGGGTCAGAACATCTGAGCATTACTATTTGTAAAAAGTTAGGAAGATGGAGCACCAATTCAAAAAATTAAGAATAAAAAAATTGTAAACATCCATGAATATAATTTCAAACATTTATTCAAGACGTGGCTTTGAACCAAGGTAGTGTATTTCTTATCTGGCTAAAGTATTTTAAAAAAGAAGTCGGTGGTAACCTCAAGATTCGGTATACTAAGAATCTTACCTTCTCTCTTTTTTCTAACTGTTGCTTTGGTGGGGGGACTGGATGGCATTATACTCTTTTGAGCTCCCTCTCCTTCGTGAATAATGAACTCTCCCAGCTCTACCACCAAACTCTTCAGGAATTTCCTAACTGGGAGCTATCAACCGTACATTCTCAGCCTATGCTTACCTCAAAATGGGACCTGGAGCTCTGAACTCTGCCTTCCCATGTGCCACCCCTAAATCCTCAGAAATTTCCAGCATTGGGAAACCTAGATAAAGTCCTGAAAAGGAACTCCAGGCCTGAGTCTAAGAGTAAAAGTTTGGAATCTGGCTGTCCTCTTAAACAGTCCTGAGACCAGTCCCGGTCCGTAGATCAGTCGGTACCAGGCCGCAGCTCCTCCTCATCCTCCTCCCCGTCTGCTGCCTTGGGGGCTGCCCTGCCACTCTGCCGCCGGCTCACCTTTGGTGCTCTCCAGCTGGAGCTCCCCCTCGGCATAGCACTGCATGGCACTGTACAGTTGCTGCAGGCAGTGCCCCCCAGCAGGCGGCAGAAAGTCAGGGGCGCCAGGGGGAAAACAAGTGGAGCAGGGGCTCAGGCAGTGGTGGCAACGTCCCTCATCAAAAGACTACCCCCCCCCCCCGGGCCTCAGTAAAATTGTCAAGTGTTGATCAGTCCCTGGTGATAAAAAGGTTGGGGACCACTGCTCTGAAACACTTATCATTTATAACCTTGCAATTCAATTCTATTTGACTGATACTGAGTGAAGCAGACCAGATTTGCATCCAGTTTATGTATATGACTGTGCCCAACACTTTTACTCATTTATGTCTCTGGATTCATTTAGCCATGCCTGAGATATCAATCTAGATCACAGAAATGACTCCTTTTGAATCTGCAAGGGTCTGAAATATCAGCTGTTCAAAACCAGTCAAGCTTCTACTCACTTTGCAAAATATACAATTATCTCTATTACAAATGTTGTAGCTACAAGGATTGCATCCAGGACAGATTTTCAGATCCCCTTGGTGCTTTCACTCCATTGTAATCTGACACTCGCCAATCGTGCACGATAACAATAATAAAGTGATACAGGCATATACAGTTCTATTCCTTGAATGCTTTATGAGATTTTGATCAGAAAATGGGTGAAACTGGAAAGCAGCTAGTGGAGAAGTTGGTGAAGATAAGATTTACCTTGATAATCTCCATTTTATTTCCCCCCCCCCTTGTATTTGGATCCTTTCCTAGACCTTAAAATTAGTTTCTATTACAATTAGGAATGCCAGTTCTCAGGTGGGACCTGGGAATACCCTGGAATTATATACCTCATCTCCAGGTGACAGAGATCAGTTGAGAAAATGGCTGCTTTGATGGGTAGATTCCATAGTGCTATACGCTGAAGTCTGTCTCTGCCCTGAATCCTTCCCACTCCTGGCTTCACCAGGAGTCTCCTGGTATTTCCCAACCTAGAGCTGGCAACTCTAATTACAATAAATTATAGTCCTAATTGTTGATTCATTTGTGTGTGTGTGTTTGTACTATTGAGCAGGGTGTCCTGTGCAGCACTGGCTTGCAGCACCACAATGGCCCCTCAGCTGGGCTTGCTCCAGGTCCCTTTACACTTCCCAGTCTGTACCTGCCAAGTCTTCCAACAAGTTTTCCCTTGGTATCCTTTGGCCTTTGTCAGTCTTTTTCTTGACCTCATTGGGTAGGTAGTGTAAGTGGGGCATAATTGCCTTACCATGCCAGACCAGAGGCACATGAGTATTAGAACTTCTTTTGTGGCTGCATGTTTTTTGAGAGAGGGCATATATGAGGCCTCTGCATGTGAATGATAAGGGACGAGTCACGTCCGAAGATTTTTCTTTTTTTTGCCGATAATGTTTCTATGCAATATGATTAATGAAATCTAGATGGTTATAAAGAATTAGAAGCATCCACGAGAGCTAAGTGGCTGACCTAGCAATTATTGATTTAAACTTCTGGAATAATGGACCTATATAGAAGTACATTTATAAAATCACACAGTGCATCATTAAAAAAAAAAATCAAAGGGGAAAAAAGGTTAAGTGATGGGCGTGCCTTCTTATCCCATTTGTATTATGATCCAGCCATTAAACACACAGAGAATGGACTCAGACTCAGGAGTCTTGCTCATATCATCCACAAAGGTGCTAAGGAAAACAGCTTGAGCTCTGACTAGCAAAGCTGATTTCCTACCTGTAAGTCAATCAACCCAGTTTTCTCCGACTCCAGAACTCAAACCCGCAGCTTTCCATTTTGCATTCCCTCCAGAGTTTTAGCCTCTGTGCCATGCTGCCCCCCCTATTAAATCCGCCTTTAGGGTTGGGAGGAATTTAATGTGTACTACAAGGTGGTTTCGAACAAAAGCTGCTAACTGGTCCATTTACTGAGCATCAAATGCACTAGCAGCTGCCCAATTGTACAAAATCCCTTTATAACCCTGAAATAGTAATGATAAACAGTGTGCCAGCAGGTCTCGAACCTGCTGACGCTGTGGGCCATTTCTGGAATGTTGGTAGGATTGCCAACCTCCTGGAGGTGTCTGGAGATCCCCTGAAATGACTAATAGTCTCCAGACTTCAGGGATCAGATTCCCCTGTAGAAAATGGCTCCAGGAATTTCCCGACCCACAGCAGAAACCTTAAATATTGGGGAAAGGACAATGGGCTACAAAATGGTTGTCCTGGGAGCAAGGCTTGTCCTAAAATGGCTACCATGGTGATCTGTGACTCTGGCCAAGTCAGTTGATAGAGTGACCTAAAGTTCCCTGTTCTTTTCTGTTCCATTCAAAATGCTTTGGATTTTATTTGCAAGGGTGTATAAGGAAATGTGGCTTCCATCTCTATGTCATCCCTGGGCATCATGTTGATATCATACCTGATATTAAGACTAAGACGGCCATTTCTATGCTCTTTGTCCTGAGCAGAGCCTTGCATAAAAAATATGGGTCAGCTGAATGATTCAACAGCCTTCTTAGGGAAAGCACTTGTGGGAAATATACCAAACAGATTAATGCCTGTTTAATCGGTGGAGATTTTAAGCCGCTTTCGACAAAAGCATGCACTCTTTTTTAAAGCGAACCTGGAGGCTTGGTATTAAAAGCTGATTTCCTCTTAATGCCAAGCAAAGATCAGCGCTTTAACATTAATGACGAAGCCAATGTGTGCAATAGTGATTGACATTCAAGGGTTTGCAAATACACGGGCTGTAATTAACCATTATTCCCAAGGCATGTTTGCAGGAAGGCAGAAGGAAGCTTTAGTAACTTTCTCGGCTCTTGCACTGACTGTCGTTATTCGATATTTGGGAGAAACAGAACACTGAAAAGGTTGGTGGGGGAAGACAGAGCACAATGCATGAAATCTCACAGAGGAGGGAAAATCAGATTTGATTTTGAAGTTGGCAGGCGCCACCATGGCATCAAATTGGATCACCCAATGGGGCTGCAACCATAATCCCTTCTATTAAAAAGGCGTCCTGCAATGTGACTCCTTGGCGACCTTTGCTGGACTTTTTAATCCTGGATATGTCTGTTCTCATAGGGATCTCTCAAGAAACACAGAGGAACAGGGACGTTTCAGAGAAAACTCAAGAATGTTTCTTGGACTGCAGCTGAACCAGAACTGGTGGTGGTGAAAAATTCCACCAAGTCACCCACCGCTGACTTCTTTAGTTTAAATTTAATTTTTCCCTTTCCTAGTGGCTCAGGGTGGATCGTAACAAGCTTCAGTACAATCCAAAACAATATAAATTAGAATATAGATGCAATCAAAATTATAGTCTTTAAAATTTAAGTTTAAAATATTAAAAACCAATATGCCAACAAGCCTCCTCCTCATTGAACTGAACTGAACTGAACTGAACAGGAGGGGGGGAGGGTCTCTTGGAGAGTTTGACTAATCGGGGGTGGGGGGGTTAGGTAGGGAGGCCAGCATACTTGATGTTATTTCTAGACTTCAATCATAGGCCTGGGGAAACAGCTCCATTTTACAGGCTCTGCGGAACTGATTCAGGCCCTGATCTCATTAGGCAGAGCATTCCACCAGGCAGGGGCCAGGGCTGAAAAGGCCCTGGCCCTGGTTGAAGCCAACCTTACCTCTTTGTGGCCAGGTACACTGAGCAAATTCTGATCACTGGATCAGTGGAAGAAAAAGTCCCGCAGATACGATGGTCCCGGACTGTTTAGGGCCTTAAAAGTTAATACAAAAACCTTGAACCTGACCCAGTCATCAATGTGGAGCCAGTGCAGCTGTGAGAGCACAGATTGAATACATGCCCTCCATTATGTTCCAATAAGGACCCGAGCAGCTTCATTCTGGAACAGTTGAAGTTTCTGGAACAATTTCAAGGGCAGCCTTTCACGGAGTGAGTTACAGTAGTCTGGAAGTGACCATTGTATGGATCATGGTGGCTAGGCCAGATGCAGGCAGGTAGGGTGCAAGTTGTTGTGCCTGGTGAAAATGGAAAAATGCCTGGTAAGTGACATTTGTGATCTGGGCTTCCACAGATGAGGAGTCATCCAGAATCACACCCAAGCTTGACAGTAATTCAATGTGTCATTTGGATCCCATCAAGAACTGGGAGTTGCACAACCTCACTGTGGCATGCCAGCCTAGCCAGAAACCCTCCATTTTAGCTGGATTTGACTTCCTCCATCTATGTTTGAGCCAGTCCACCACGGCTTCCAAACATTTGGCCAGAGAATCTGAGGGTGTAGGTAGATGGTCATCCAGCAACAGAAATAGCTGTGTGTCTCCAGTGTACTGACAACCCAGACAGAAACTCCAGGCCAGCTGGGTGGGGGGGGGGGGCACATGTAGAAGCTAAATAACACTGGGGAGAGAACAACCCCCTGTCGGAACCCACATAACAGAGTCTGCTTTTCTCTACCAGAAGGAATCTCAAAGTGGCTTACAATCACCTTCCCTTCCCTCTCCCCAAAACAGACACCCTGTGAGATAGAAGAAGAGGAAGAGTAGGTTCTTATATGCCGCTTTTCTCTACCCAGAGTCTCAAATCAGCTTACAATTGCCTTCCTTTCCATTCCCTTTCCTCTCCAAGCTCTGTGTAGTAGGCTTGACTAAGAAAGCCCTCATATTACTGCTCAGTCAGAACACTTTTATCAGTGCTTTCAGCAGACTCCACCTCCCTGACATCCCCCAGGAAGTTATTTTTATGCTTGGGGCCCTTCCACTTTCTACCCAATCCAGGTCCATTATTGGCCGTTCTGGTAGTAATACACACACACATCTATCTATCTATCTATCTATCTATCTATCTATCTATCTATCTATCTATCTATCTATCTATCTATCTATCTATCTATCTATCTATCTATCTATCTATCTATCTATCTATCTATCTATCTATCTATCTATCTATCTATCTATCTATCTATCTATCTATCTATCTATCTATCTATCTAAATATATAACTATTTCCTGATATTAATATAAAACTTAACTCCCACATAACCAGTGAAACCCTTCCAAGGCTGCCAAGAAACCCCAGGATTTGATGAAATCCCTGTTGAGAAAACCTGTTCTAATAAAACCAATTTCAATTTGCATTGTACCTTTGCATCTTTACTCCAGATACCCCTGAGAGCCTGTTTGGTGTAGTGGTTAGGAGTGAGGACTTCTAATCTGGCATGCCGGGTTGGATTCTGCACTCCCCCACATGCAGCCAGCTGGGTGACCTTGGGCTTACCACGGCACTAATAAAGCTGTTCTGACCGAGCAATGATATCAGGGCTCTCTCAGCCTCACCCACCTCACAGGGTCTCTGTTGTGGGGAGAGGAATGGGAAGGCGACTGTAAGCTGCTTTGAGCCTCCTTCGGGTATGGAAAAGCGGCATATAAGAACAAACTCTTCTTCTTCTTCTTCCCACCTTCTGACTTTGATATATATGGGCGTACATATCTTCATTCTTATTTGTATTTGATAAAGTAAGCATTGATGCATGAATGCTTATACCCTGGAAAAGTGTATTGATCGTTAAGGTGCTACTGGATTCGAATTTTGAATAACAGGATACGTGAATGAAACCTGAGGTAACCAATGGCAAAACCCAGTTTTGGCTGAAGACATTTTGATGCCTGAAGCAGGAAACGCAAATGATATTCTACATGATTGAAAATCTGCTGAGTCCAGCTGAGGCAGTTGCCTCAATTTACCTCATGGCCCTGGTTCCTGAAGAGCGTCAGATATAGTCCACTGAGGAGACAGAGCAGCGATCTCAGCCAGGCAACTGCAGGTTCTGAACAATGGCATTTGTTTTCTGTCTCAGCACCCTCATTTGCTTATTTTCCTAAGACAGAGCTGTCAGGCTGGTGTACCTCATCCCTCCAGGTCTTCCTCTCCGCCCACATCATCCCTTGGAGCTCACCAGCGCGAGCTCCAGCTCATGCTCTCCCCTCGGAGACGTGCAGCTATTCCTTCCGGCCTGGCAGTTACATCTAATCTGTATTTCTGTGCTCTCATCTCCCTTCAGCGGGAATTCTGCTGCTGCCTGCTGACTTCAGGCTGCATTTGGCGATTTGCAGGAGATGTCCCCAGCATGCGCTCTAATGATAGCTTTTTGCTCCAGCTCCTGACGGCTTCCAACCCTGATTCACTCTAAATTTCATTTACTTTCCCTGCTCTTTTATTTGCTGTAGTTACACTTGGCTTAACCCGTGCATGCCAATTGACCGAGTCTCCTCTCGTGCGTTTCTCCCCGGTGGATTAAAAGAAAGGATCGCAGGGAAGTTCTCCGGTAATTCATTAACAATGTTGTGCCAGTGGGGAAGCCTCGGGGAGTCAGAGTGAGCTCCTTTCGCTGAACATTGTGGAAACGCTAAACCTGTGGAAACGCATGATGCTGACTCGCACAGCTCCAGAACACCTGCAGAGAGCAGCTGTGGTGTTCTCCGTTGTGGCTCCCAGTTTAGTGGAATGGTCTGCCTGAGGCGGTCAGGAAACTTGCCCCTCTCCTGACCTCCACCATCGGCACAAAACTGAACCGGGCTTCTCTGCACAGGTAAAAGGGTTGCACTGCGGAAAAGGCTTCACAAACTTACTTGGATAAATGATTGAGACTGTGGTGCCCACTGGTGGAATGAGATGCCAGTTGAGAGTCAGGATCTGATGGAACTACTTAAGTTCTGCAAGGCCTGCAAAATGGCACTCTTCCACCAAACCTTAAGTTGAGGCCAGAACAAACTAGCACCCAGTGAAATGCACACGCCTCTCTCCCTCCATTGCCGGGTTTCCTGCCACCAAGTGGGAGCCTGATTGAAAGAGCATGCTGTCTGTGGGACAGACCAGGAGGTGGGTCGATTAACTGAACAGACGGAAGGGAACATCATAAGGTTTTAATAATGTTCTCTGTGGTTTTATAGATGATGTATGTGTAATACATATCGTGAGTTACCCCAAGCTTGTGTGCAGGGTGGAGCAGTATATTAAAACCAACACATTATTATTATTATTATTATTATTATTATTATTATTATTATTATTATTATTATTATTATTATTATATATCCCATTTTGTTGATTTTTGGGGTGGTGTGTAATCTGCCTCGAGTCCCTGTGAGAAAGGCAGATTACAAATAATGTAAGTGCTCCAGCCCTGAGCACTGTGCAAACACGAACAGGTATCGTGTGCATGTAAGCTCTCTCACCGTGATCAGGATCATTCCAAAGCAGTGTCCCCCCCCCAATCAATGGGAGGAGCTTCCACATATAAATGCATCTTCTGTGCATAGGGATAGTGCTGACAAGGTGAGAGATGGGAACAGCACCCCGGAGCCTGCTCTCCCTCTCTGTGTGTTGACAGGGAGGGAGCCTGTCTCAGTGGCAGAACTTCTGCTTCATGCATCGAAGTCCTCAGGTTCCATCCCTGGTATCTCCAGCTAAAAGGATCAGAGAGGAAGTGATGTAGAAGACCTGTGCTCAGGACACTGGAAAACTGCTGCCGGATTGAACCTGGCAGCTGCTGGGGATTGAGCCCCAGCATACAGAGAAGATACTTTACCACTCTGCAATAGCAGAGGAAAAACAATACACTATAGCAGAGCTGAAGGCACCAGTTCCATGTTGCTTAAGCCAGTGAGCAAAGCTGATCTAAATATCTTCACAGAAGTCAGGATACCCCACATGACCCATTCTAGCTTATGACTGTCCAGACAGTTGCTTTGTAATTTGGCTAATCATAGCTACAATTTGATGGTGGCTCACAGGTTGAACTCCCATCCCCACCTGTGGCATCTTTCAGGCCCCAACTTCAGGACTTGCTGTAAAGTCCAGAGAGTATAGCGCTTAGTGAGTGAGAAGATGCTCCAGGGAATTTGGGTTCAGATGCCAACATGTAGCTCACACAGAGCTGGATTTAGAGATAAGCTAGATAAACTACATGCTGGGGCTTCTGTGTAAGAAAAAAAAACAACTCAGATCATCCCTATCTGAAGCCTGCAGCTGTTGTGCAACCTGACTTCACTGCCAATTCCATATTTACATTTTCCACCTTGTCTCTATCACAATAAAAAAGCATTGCGTTGATTATATGGGTCCTCTACAGACATTGCTTCCCCTTTCCCTGAGCTCACTGGCTGACCTTGGGCCAGTCACATCTTACTTTTCATGGTTGTTGTGTGAACAAAATGGCAAAGAGACACTAATGGGTATTGCCTTGAACTCTTTGGAGGAAGCAGGGGATAAAAATGTATTAGATACTAAGAAAGGCTTGAATTCTGCTTTAAAACCATGGTATTACCTTCAAAGGTTTTGAAGTGTCTGTAGGTCAGGCTGCATTTCCAGTGAATGTTACCCATCTTGAAATCACTATATAAGTAATGCCCTGATATTACAGTTAACCTACCGAGTCAAAGTTGCCAGGGCTGCAGCCTTATATGTGGCTGGTGTTAAGAAGCACCTGCCTCTCATCATTGTTGAAAGGATGCCACAAACGAGAAGAGACTTCCTAATGGTGCATTGTCCTTCAAAATGTATAGTTCTGTCTGTGGTTGTATTAAGCTATGCACAAAGTGACTTTACGCCTCCTGTAAATTTGTTTTGTGACTATTATTTTGTACAGCAAGGAGGAAACTTTGGTTTTCTGCTTGACCTTTAATGGGAAAGGGAGTGGCAATCATTTTTGTTACGTGATCATAAAAGGAAATTTAGAGAAGAAAGGCCTGATCTAGGTGGCCCAGGCTAGTCTCATCTTGGAAGCTAAGCTGGGTTGCCCCTGGTTAGTTCTTGGATGGGAGACCACCCAAGATGTTCAAGGCTGCTCTGCAGAGACCAGGCCACTGCCTCTGTTCTTCTCTTCCCTTGAGGGGCTGCCATAAGTTGCCTGTGACTTGATAGTACTTCCCACCGCCTGAGAAGAACAAGGAAACATATGAGCCTAGCTCCAAATTTTCAGGGACCTTGTATGAACCTGCTTTATCAGACCCCTAGTGGGTGGCTTATTGATGCATTACATTTATATACAGCCCTCCTCTTAGGCTCAGAAGCTCCAATAAGGACCCAGAGCAGCTGACAAACCAAATGGAGCCAAAGAATAAAGGAGAATGCTGCCAACCTTGGGCAGGTGCTCGATCCACTGGCCCAATGCCCTACAAGACCTCAGGCAGCAAGCCAAGGAGAATAGTCAAGTAGGGTCTGATCCTGACTGTGAGGATCTCTTGCAAGGAAGCCCTTCTTAGCACAAGTTGCCTGAATCTCTTCAACTGGAGATGCCAGGGTCCGAGCCCTCTGCTGCCGAGACATGCATCATCAGGTAGTGCCCCTTTAACTATATTCTGACAACACTGTCTTTCACCTGCGTGGCCCCATGCCAAGCACACACCTTGATGGACTGTGATGGGCCCTGGCTCTTGGTTCCAGTGTCCTGGCAAATGCCTTGACCTCATCAAATTCAGGTACTGGCCTTGCTTATATTAAGAGTCTTGACAGCTACCTCCTGTCATCATTCAAGTGATTGAATTGCTGAAAGCTGCAGGGGAGTGTGATTGGCTTATTGTCCAAGGAGTGAGTCATGTGCATTTCAAGTCTGGGTCTTCCTCCAGGGCAGAATCCATAAAAGAAACAGTGTGACCGTACTGTTAAAGAGAAGCAAACCGGAAAGGGGCTGCTGAGGAAAGTGCTTGCTGCTTAGGCAACAGGAAGCATTCCTGATGCTGGGCCCTTTAGTTCTTCCCCATTGGTATTTCTTGCATGTGGCAAAGGCCTTTCAGTGGTTCGGGTTCCCTGGGCACACCTTGAAGCATGGCAGCCCCCACCCTTTGCAGGTGGTTGCAGGCAGTGATGCTCCAGTCCCTCAGGAAGCCCTGTCAGCTGGGGAAATCTGGTGCCCTTACCCCTTTCCCTGCAGTCTTCTTTTCTCATCTGACTCTTCTCCTAACAACTCCCCCCCCCCCCTCCTTCAAACCTTGCCAGTTCTGTTGATTTGGAAAACACCCATCTGGAATCCCAGAAGGGTGGAGAAAGTGAGGACAGTTTTCAGAGAAGATCAAACAGCAGCTAAGTGCTAAACATTTCATCCTTCCCCAAACTATTTTTTTTCTCTTTCTGAGGGTACTCTGGGGAGAAAGCAAAATGCCATTGATAGGGCAACTAGTGAAATACAAATGCTCATGTTTAATTTAGTTTTTTTTAACTCTGCTTTTCCTCCAAGGGACTCAGGATTGTGTACACCAGTGGTCCCCAACCTTTTTATCACTGGGGACTGGTCAACACTTGACAATTTTATTGAGGCCCGGGGGGGGGGTAGTCTTTTGCCGAGGGACGTCGCTGCCGCCTGAGCCCCTGCTCCACTTGCTTTCCCCCTGGCGCCCTGTGAGGTGGATTAAGCTGAGAAAGACTGACTGGCCCCAAGATTTGTGGTGGAACAGGGATTTGATTCTAGTTTGAGAGCAGGGGGGGGGGGGTTGTTGTTATTGTTGTTTTGAATGTTAGCTTTGCTGCTGTTCTTTATTTTATAGCATCCTAACACATTTTAAGGTACTTCTATCTCATGTTTTATTTTATGTCCCTGTCCCACAGCTGAAAATCTCATTAAATGTTGACTATACTGAATGGGAGAATGGCTGGAGCAAAAAGAAAATGTCTGGACAGCAAAGCTCATGGAGGAAGCAAAGATGAAATGAGGATGATCAAATCAAAACGGTGGGGCTATTCAACGTCAACAGCATCCTTATAGAGGTCGGGGCATTGATCATCTCTGACTATAGCGTGGTCAAGCTAAGGGGACACAGAAGGAGGGGGTTAGGATCATCCTCTCTTGGCCCAACCTACTGCAGGAGATAAAAATGGAAGGAGAACCGTGTCTCCTTTCCTGAACTCCTTGAAGGAAGGGAGGGCTAAAGATGCACTCGATAGGGATTCATTTTGCACAGTGTTGTGTAGGTTGCTACTTGCCCTACAATACCTTCTCCCTCTGCTCGTGCAAAGCCACAAAGCAAGACAAATTAAAACAGCGGGTTGCTTCCTCATATCTGGAATACATCTTTTCAGGTTTAGCAGCAGCAGTCAAACCAGCCCACATGTGATCCTAGCACATTGCTTTCATTGCTTAATAAGTATTGGCAGAATGTTTTCTGCAGAGGAACGGTTTAATCTCCCTGAATGTTTCAGTGGGCATGACAGGTTCCAAGGAGAAAGGGAGGAAAGCAAAGGAACTTTCACTCCCCCTCCCTCCAAATATGGTTATGAGTGGGCTCTAACCTAGAGAGGTTTGATTCCCTGCTCCTCCACATGTAGCCAGCTGAGTGACCTTGGGCCAGTCACAGTTCTCTCAGAACTCTCTCAGACTCACCTACTTCACAGAATGTCAGCTGTGGTGAGAGGAAGAGAGGGTGATTGTGAGCTGCTTTGAGACACCTGGTATTAAAAAGCAAGGTACAAAAAAACGCAGCTCTTCTCCTTCTTTTCCAAGTCCCTCACCAACAAGATGCAGTGGTAGTCATTTGGTTTGTGGCGCCTATTTTCCTATATTGGTCTAGGCCCATGACACACCAGCAGTCCCTTCCTTACGGCCATGATTCCTCAAGCTCCACTGGAGATCTATCACATCTGAGCAAGTAAGATGAGTCACAGGCTCAGTCAGGTTGAGATAGATCCAAGGCGGTGCAGTGGTTAGACAAGGATCCGTGAGACCCAGATTCAAATCTCCTCTGCATGTACAGGCCTGACAGCTTGAGGGGAAAGGAGCCACAGGCAACACCCAGTTGTACATAGGCACTGGCATCTATTTATTTATTGACCTTTGTGCATGGCTCCTAGCTGGACAGAGCCATTTTGTTGCTTCAGTTCCCTGTCCCTTTGTAACCAATGTTTGGTCCTTTATCTGAAACCCTGTATCAGTAGTATTAATGCTCTGATAACGACAGTGGCTAGTCAAGCAAAAAAGGGAGATTGTGAGTTCATGCGTAACATTATCTGGTCCGGTACACTGCTTGTTATCTGAGTCAGATCATCTTACTCTAAATCCAATGACCAGCCCCCAAGTTCAGTTTCCAAATCATCTCTTGACTTTTGATATTCTGCCCCCCCCCTCCCTCCACTGGTACAAGACCGAATAGCGTGTTCTGCAGACATCCTTTGCAATCCGTGCTTCCGGCTGGACTAGCGCAAATGCGAGTCAGTCTCCAAGATGTGCGGCTCCATCAATCATTGCCTCGGGAGCATTAGGGAAAGGTTAATTGGTAGCACGTTGACACAATTAGCATATGACAATGAATCTGCAACACAGGGGGAGTCGTTTTCTTTCAAAGTGCATCACCATGCCTATTGCTAAACAATCCCACTGAATAGGTGCATTTGAAAGTCAGGCAGAATAATTTTAACTGTTCCAGGGACATGGTGGCCCTTCATGAATGCCCCCCACCCCCCACTTCTGATTTATTAAATCAAAATGTGTGTTTACTTATGTCAATGAAACTAGCTGAGTCGTTCCCGGCAGCTGCTTTGATCTCCACTGCTTAGAAGCCACTGATATTAACATGGTAATAAAAACATTCCTGACTTTGTTTCATGTAACTAGAGAGATTTGAAGCTTATTTTGCTATCTGATCCTGGAAGTCTCTTGCAGAGAGGCATCTGATCTGAATTCTGAACGGCTCTATGTGAAAATAGAATTGCCATTGATTTTCACCTAATGTAAAAATACTGAGGGACTGAGGTATGGCACAGCCAGATCTCCTTGGGGTCAGTACTGGGAAGGGAGACCACCAAAAAAAACCCCTGCAAAGAAAGGCAAAGAAGAAGAGCTGGTTTTTTTAATACCCCACTTTTCACTACATGAAGGAGTCCCAAAGCTCTCCCCCACAACAGACAACCTGTGAGGCAGATGAGGCTGAGGAAAAAAATGCTCTGTGAGAACAGCCCTATGAGAACTGTGACTAGCCCAAGGTCACCCAGCTGGTTGCATGTGGAGGAGTGGATTTTCCAGATTAGAGTCCACCACTCTTATCCACTACGCCATGTTGGCTCTCACACTGGTATCCTGGGGTGCATCTGTTGTTTTTTTGGGAAATCTGATGCAAGACAACCAATAATACTGCCTGCTCCTTCCAACGTACTGTTTGAATATTTACAGATACTACAAAGATGCCACAACTGAGGGATGTTCTCCCAGTACAAAGAAATAGACACTGCAACTGTGTCTACTCTGCACACACAGGATAATGCATTTTCAATGTGCTTTGGCAGCTGGATTTTCCTGTGCAGAACAGGAAAATCTACTTCTAAAGCGCATTGAAAGTGCATTATCTATTGTGTGCAGAATAGGCCCAGGTCACTCCTGAAATATTCTGCTGCTCGGGGACTGGAATGAGACACCTCTTTTTGACAACAACAATCAACTGTGAAACATGACGGAATTATATCACTTTTCAATCCTGACCTTCCTCCAAGCAGTTTAGGATGCATTCATGTTCCTCTCTCGTTCTCACTACTCAGTGAGGTGGTTTATCAAGCTAGAATTAAGATGTTTTAATCAGTTGATTTTACTGTATTTTAGTCTATAATATTAGCTTATTTTACTCTATTATAATTTTACCCTGCTTGGCTGTACTTGACTCTTATTGTTAACTCAGTGAGGTGGCTTAGGCTGAGGAAGAACCTAGGCAAGATGCTGGCAGCACTGTGAACGGAGCTCTCGGGTTTTTAGAAATAAAAATCACACGTGTACACTGGCTGATTCTGATCAGATACTCTGGCATCCTTGCCCCGGTGTTGGCTTCAAGGAGCCATTTTGGATCAGGAAAATTGTCCAGGAGAAGTCTTATCACTACCACCAGAGTTCAATTAGAATCCCCTCCTCATTCACATGAGTATGAAATCTAAACACACAAAAACCCCATTCGTGCATCATCGAGCCCTGAGTGACTGGCCAAAGGTTACCCTGTGAGCTTCACAGCTGAACAGAGATTTGAACATAGGCATCTGTGTCCACAGCCCAACAGCATAAACCTTTCTTAGTCCATTAACATTTAATAGTTAGGCCAGCACTGCAAAACTTCCAGACTCTACTACACCACCAAATTTTCTGTCTTCGGAGCTCTTTAATGATGATTTTATCATTAATTCCACTTGTTTTGATCCCTGACAGGGAAAAAAAATGCCTTTAACTTATGCTCAAAAGCACCTGGCTTACCTTGCCAAGTAGTTGATAAGCGCATTCCGAGCCAAAGCCTCATTTTTATCCCCTGAAACATCTTTAATATTGCACTCTAGGTTGCTTGTTAGCTTGACGGGATGCCTCTCCTTTCCCCCAATGCCTTCGCCGTTTGTTGTGATTGCATCTGTTCCACTACCTTCCTTTCCTGCCGTGTAAAGAATTTATTTTGTGTTCCATTTGTAATGTGCTCAAAAGCTTGGCATCTGTCTTTACCGTAATGAAGGGAGGGCATTTTTGTTCCCACTGCACTACAACGGAAGGAAAACGTTCGGATGAAAGGACAGGGTGCACGCTGGGATCCCTCATCAGAACCATAAATTTGTACATTATCATTAGCTCAAGTGGGTGGAACAAGGCAAACCTCACCAGACTGCTCGTTCTCAAGTCCCTCTCCTATCAGAGAGACTGGATCTCAGTCTCCAAAACATTGGAGACAAGGACAAAGATGTACAAGCACCGGGGTGTAAAATATTTAAAGGCTCACCGTTGCCTCCTGGAAAGATTTGACAAACCGTCTCTTCAGAAAGAGATAATAAAATATTGAACACTCTCCAGATTTTAGCCCCAGAAGGATATTTACACATCTTTTTTTTTCCAAAGTTGGTGTTTTGTTTTGTTTTTTTGCATAAGCAATAAAAATTTAAATGATATATTAAAAATTTGAAAACTTTCCAATCAATATCATATTTATTTATGAATTCAGGTATTGCTGCATATGTTGCAAACTCACTACAAATTACAGGAACCCCATGCAAAACTTGTTGTGTGTAACATTATAGAGGTGCAAGAGATATGTGCGTGCAACCAATGGCCCACAGAGCCATGACTCTAGACATGGCTTCCCCCTCCCCCACTCTAAAAAGCAGCTGCAGTTACACAATTTGGATCAGGACCCTCATGTTGGGAAAGAGGGGCTCAGTTCTTTCTCCTCATACTGTTCTCTTGATTGAATCAGGCCTCTTGAGCTGCAAATAGCACAACAGGGATGTCAAAAGACAGATACATCACTTGCTTTTCAAGGTTAAGAAAAATCAGAAAATCTGGTTTTGGATCTCCAACATAGTCTGCATTTTGGCCTGAGCAAGCAGAGCAATGAATCCATCCATTCATGCATTTATGCCTTCCTTTTATTTCTATATCACCCCTCTCCAAAATGGGCTCATGGTGGTTTCCAATAAAAGCACCGTTTCAAACCAGCCCCCCTCCCCACACCCTCTTTAACACCTTCCACCAGTTTCCCGGATTGGAATGGCATGAAATAGGGGACGGTCTGAACTGATGCTGCTGCCATAAAAATCCAATGCTCTAAGCAGGGGTAGGTAGTCAAGCTGCGGCCCTCCAGATGTCCATGGACTACCATTCCCATGAGCCCCTGCCAGCATTTGCTGGCAGGGGCTCCTGGGAATTGTAGTCCATGGACATCTGGAGGGCCGCAGTTTGACTACCCCTGAGTATAATGCAATATAGTTTTAAGTTTTATTTTAGGATTTGTTTTAACAGTATCACATTCAATGACCGTACTGTTTTGGGCTCTTATGTTTCTGTTTATATATAACTTGGTCTGAACGACTGTAATAAAGTTTGACTGACTGATGCAATCTTCCTATGGATTTCCTGTTATTTCCATCATGGATGTGACTTCTGTGTAGAAGTTTTGAAATGTCTGAAACCTCCTCAGGATGGCAGCCAACAGCAGTTTTTATTAAATAAATGGAGGCAATACAATTAGTTGCATTATATTCCCCGGATTTGAAGAGCAATAACCAAACGTTTTCTGGCAAGCCTGATACCTATCTCCTCGCTGATGGGCAAACACATGATTTGCTATTTAAACTGTTTGTTTTGCCTTTCCTTTGTCATACAGGGATGCACTGGGGTAAATTATAGCGCTACCCTAAGCACCCCTTCTTTTGAGTAAGCCCCACTGAATAGCTCCGAGTAGCACTCGGAGGAGACCTGATTAGGATTACTCTGAGTGAAATGGAGACCACAAGCCACACATGGTTTTCCTCCAAGGGCTTCACTTTCCTGTTCTTTTGCTACTTGCCCTGAACTGAGAAAACAGAGGCAGGAGAGATATGGTCAAGCACTTGTAAGGACACAAAACATGGATGGATGGCTGCGTACAATTTGACGGGAGGTCATAAATGTTGGAAAATGCAAGAACTGTAGTGTGCATGATTCAAAAGGATATGAAGAATATCCTATGGGGGCATTGGACGATATGTGCATTTAGCATAGCTAGGTTAGGAACTTCTCAATACTTTTCAAATAGTCTCCTCCTAAATCCTGATGGGCTCCTTTTAGACTTTGGGCTCCTTTGAGTACTCTTCCTCCTTGCGTGCCTCCATAACAGATAGAATAAACGCAGAACAGACCAGTTAGACATTTAGGAATCTCTCTTTCTCTCTCCTCTCTCCTCTTTCTATGCAATGTGTCTTTCTCTTCTTAATGAAACAATTTTATCCTTTTAAACAGCTTATTCTATCTTGCATATTTCAATTGTAACAACAATAAATAGAATAGGCCTAGCTTCAATGGAACATTGATAAGACCCAGCATGAAGTCATAAATATGTTAACATGATAGATCTGAAAGGGCATTCCATCAGTACTACAGACGCAAGCATTTAGTCTTCAGACATTAGCAAGAGTTCCATTAAATCCAAATTCCCATGAGATATTATGACCTCTTATGGGGATCGTGGTTCAGGAAAGCTCTTAAACAATACAACAAGCAACATAACGGGTAAGAGAGGGGCTGTGTCCATTCATTTCAAGTAACTGTAAGAACTGTCAATGTATTCAGGAAATCTGAAAACATTTAATTTTTCCTCTTGTATTCTGAAAATTGACACCATCAATATCCTGCATCCTGATTTAAAGTTGACTCTCTCCTCCCCTTGTAGACAAGTTTCCCAAAGTAGCCCCTTTACTGCAGCCCTGCTTTGACATTCATCAGCTAATCAAGAAGTTGGCACCAAAGCAAGCAAGCTCTTTTGACAAATTAATTCCTTCTCTGGGATTCTGGCATTGATTTTTGACTTCTTGGCACAAGAAAAAAAGAGCTCTCACCTGGGAAGACACCGTAAGAAGCTCTAAAGCATATTAACCAGTAAAACAAAATATACGCTGAGGAATTTGTGTTCCTTCAGTATGAAGCCAACAGTTCTAAATTTTCGCATGGAAATTTCATGGCCTTTTACTTGTATGAAACTTCTTTGATCCTTCCATTCGTCAATGATCACAGGAAGGAATATGCATGAAGATGTGTACTCTGGAGCTCTGGTCTTCATGACCATGACCTAAATCATAAGGATTATCTGCTATTTTTCAGAAGGGTAGGCATATCTAATGATGAGAGGACCCCCCCCCCCAACATACACAAACACAAACACACACACACACACACACGTTCAACTAGGAGATGTCCCAACACATTCAAAGTTACAGAAGACTCTTGTTTTGTTTTCTGTAAATGACAAACACGGCTGACCTTCAAAAATCTGTCACTATGGAAACATATGAACACACTATCTATACAATTAGGTGATCATGTTTAGGGTTGCCAGCTCTGGGTTGGGAAGTACCTGAAGTCTTTGCAGGTGGAGCAAAGTGAGTGGAATTCAGGATGGGAAGGGACCCTACTGAAGTGTAACACTATGGAGTCCACCCTTCCAAGCAGCCATTTTCTCTAGGGGAGCTGATCTCTTTAGTCTGGAGATGACCTGTAATTCCAGGGGACAGAACTGACGAAGTGGCCTGTGGCCAATGGAAATTTATGCCACAAAAGAGTTAGTCTTTCAGGGGCCATGAGATTGTTTTCTATTATTACAGTAAATGTTTGTGTAGTAACCAGGTGCTTCTTAGAAATTCAGAGCAAAATAAAGGGAGTCAGTCATTCACTGCTTATTGTTTTCAATATCTGATAAGTGGCTTCATTTTGTTTTGTTGTTATGATGCTGTCATTGTGAGGCTATTCATTTCACCCAAATTTATGTTGCAGTATATGGCTGCTTTGGCTCCTGCACAGCTCATAAACTGTATTTTATCAGTTAATGGAGAAGGGGTACTTTTCGCAACTATATTTTCTCGTGGACAGGAGAAAAGATGTGTAGCCTCTGTGGTCATGACTGAATAACTAAAGTGACCTCCTTGCCCAACATGGATTTTCTTGCAGTTCATCCTCTCTTTGTCCCTACAAAGTCAGATTAATTCTACCAGTGTATGCAGTGCATAGCCAGTGGCATCTAGGTTAGACCTTATTTCAAAGATAGCTGGGTACATGGGCAGACACAGAAGCCACACAAAGACATATAAGTAGTAAATTAAACTAAAAATCTCAAATCGACTCCTCCCTCCTTTAAACATAGCAGCAATCCTAAACAGGTCTACTCAGAATCCTACTTAGATCTACTCATTGGTGTTCACTTCCAGGAAAATATTATCATGACTATATAGTATGTCTCTTTTAAAAATAGCAGCAGAAGATGAGGGGGATATCTAGATATCTAAATATCTAGATGAGGGGGTGGAGGGACTGCTCATTAAGTTTGCAGATGACTCCAAATTGGGAGGACTGGCAAATACTCCAGAAGATAGAGACAGAGTTCAACGAGATCTGAACACAATGGAAAAATGGGCAAATGAGAACAAGATGCAATTTAATAAAGATAAATGTAAAGTTCTACATCTGGGTCAGAAAAATGAAAAGCATGCCTACTGGATGGGGGATATGCTTCTAGGTAACACTGTGTGTGAACAAGACCTTGGGGTACTTGTGGATTGTAAACTAAACATGAGCAGGCAGTGTGATGCAGCGGTAAAAAAGGCGAATGCCATTTTGGGCTGTATCAACAGGGACATCACATCAAAATCACAATATGTCACAGTCCCATTGTATACGGCACTGGTCAGACCACACGTGGAGTACTGTGTGCAGTTCTGGAGGCCTCACTTCAAGAAGGATGTAGATAAAATTGAAAGGGTACAGAGGAGAGCAACGAGGATGATCTGGGGCCAAGGGTCCAAGCCCTATGAAGATAGGTTGAGGGACTTGGGAATGTTCAGCCTGGAGAAAAGGAGGCTGAGAGGGGACATGATAGCCCTCTTTAAGTATTTGAAAGCTTGTCATTTGAAGGAGGGCAGGATGCTGTTTCCATTGGCTGCAGAGGAGAGGACACACAGTAATAGGTTTAAACTACAAGTACAACGATATAGGCTAGATATCAGGGAAAATATTTTCACAGAGTAGTTCAGCAGTGGAATAGGCTGCCTAAGGAGTTGGTGAGCTCCCCCTCACTGGAAGTCTTCAAGCAAAGGTTGGATACACACTTTTCTTGGATGCTTTAGGATGCTTAGGGCTGATCCTGCGTTGAGCAGGGGGTTGGACTAGATGGCCTGTATGGCCCCTTCCAACTCTATGATTCTATGATTCTATAAGACCAGGTGTGGGGTAGAGGCTGCAGCTATGATCACGCAATCTACTCATGCAAATAGAGACCAGCTCTCAGCACCGATTACACTTGGACTCAAGTAGCAATGCTTTTAGACATGCATGATTCAAAAATATCTGAATTTTTCTCGTGTTACAAATATTTTTTCATGAAAATGCCCTACAAGACTGTGAACTTGTGTATCTTTTGACAAAATATGCAATCTATCACTACATCTGCCTCCATTCCTGAGGACTAGAAGGTAGCTAATGTAACCCTCATCTTTAAAACAAAAAGGTTTTAGAGGAGATCCAGGAAATTACAGGCTGGACAGTCTAACATTGATAACAGGTAAAATGGTGAAATCCATTATTAAACATAGAATCATTGGGTACATTGGTGAACAAAAGCTATTGAGGAAGAACGAATATGGATTCTGTAAGGGATGATATTGTCTCACTAACCTTTTAGAGTTCTTTGATGGGGTGAACAAACGTGATCCAGTATATGTTATTTATTTAGATTTCCAGAAATTTTGTGATAAAGTGCCTCATCAAATGTTCCTCAGTAAATTCAATAATCATGGGATAAGAGGATAAATCCTCTTGTGAATTAAAAAATGGTTACTTAACAGGAAACAAAGAGTGATTATAAATGGGCAGTTTTCACAGTGGAAGAGGGTAAGCAGTCGGGGACTACAGAGTTAAGTACTAGGTATGATGCTTTTTAATTTGTTGATTAATGATTTAGAGTTGGGAGTAAGCAGTGAAGGGGCTAAATTTGCAGATTACACTAAGTTGTTCAGGGGGGGGGGTGAGAAAGAAGTTACCAGAAACACACATGTGTCCAAGACATGTGTCTATGTGCAGTGAAGAATTGTTTTGTGAGAGGTTTGGTAATGTGAATGGATTGTTTGCCAGTGTTTATGAGGCAATTACACCCTTTGGAACTTAAGGCAGACAACAAGTAGTTATAGTAAAATAATAATCTTTATTGGAAAGAAAATAATAAAAGAAATAGATAAACATATATCTGGCAGGTCTTTTGCCCTCGATGCTGGGAGTGATTGAGGGCAAAAGAAGAAGGGGATGACAGAGAATGAGGTGGCTGGATGGAGTCACTGAAGCAGTAGGTGCAAACTTAAATGGACTCCGGGGAATGGCAGAGGACAGGAAGGCCTGGAGGATCATTGTCCATGGGGTTGCGAGGGTCAGACATGACTTCGCACCTAACAACAACAACAACATATCTGGCACACTAATAGTCAAATGATAGGAAAATAAAAGGGGAGAAAGCATTGTAATCAGTATATTTACCAGTCCTGGAGAGCAAAGAATGACACTACCAAACAGCAGCGTGAAGGGTGTTCTGAATGGATCCGGATCAGATGTACACTTTGGCTTGGCAAAGCCAGAGTTTTTGTAGGTTTTGGGGAGGGAGGTCATGCTGAGCTCATGATAGGGGCGTGATAGGGACATGGTGGGTACATGATGGAGTTTTCCACGGGTAGGAGTTGAGAAATGGCGTAGCCAGGTCTGGAGATGGGCATTAATGGGTCTACATAAAAGGGAACCATGATGTTTCAATGGGTCTCACTACAGAGGTGGGGGAAGTGATTTCCTCTGGCAGATTGGCCTAGCATGAGTCAGAGGTGAGAGAAAATGGAGCTTGCCTAGAAACTTCTAGTCTCTGCCAGCCACTCAATCAACAACACAATGGGGTGAGAGAGAGGAAGGCAAGACGTGACTCAGGTTGCAGCTGTCATGTTGAAGCTGTGGCTAAGAACAAGCTGGGGAAAGGAAATGGAGTCTGGCCCTTCTGGGTCTCAGCAGACTTTAACAGTATTTGGCTTTGGCAATAGTGCCCTTTTCTACCAGATGATCTGGGAATTCGTAAGCTGACCAAACTGGACATGTCACTTTTGACTGTCAGTTCAATGATCTAGTGGTAAATAAAAAGCCATTTGGGATACCAGAAGGCTTCTGTCTGACCTAAAGTAAAAGTCATTTGAATTAACTGTTGGGCTTTGCTTCTGAAATATATATGCCATTTGACAGCAGATGCTGAAAGGTCTAGTTTAACCATGACTGGCTATTCTTGGCTACTGCACAATCTACAGGAGAGATAGGGGTCAAAAGAGGGAAAGAGCAGAATATCCACACCATAAATCACTTGTTTTAGTACAGTGGCTTAGCTGAGCTATGCGTGCGCATAATTACAATATTAATTTTATTGCCCCAAAGCACATGGTAACCTGTTATGGCACAAACTGTGTGTTAAAAAACACTTATTTGGAAAACTGCTAGGAGCACCCCACATATTATTCAAAACACTGATTTCGTTTATGTTTTCAACTGTGGACTGAGCTGCCTGTGATACATACACTGCTCTTTTTCATGAAGATATATAAGTTTTAAGGTACACACCAACCTATCTGCTATTTTCCCTACACTTTAGAGCAGGCTTTCTCAGCCAGGGTTTCAGGAAACCCTGGGGTTTCTTGACAGACATGGAAGGGTTTACTGAATGAGTGGCAGTTAATTAATTTTTATATATATTTAAAAGTGGTTAAACTTTTATTGAGTGATATGTCCCATATAAGAGCCTCTTGTGGCGCAGAGTGGTAAGGCAGCCATCTGAAAGCTTTGCCCATGAGTCTGGGAGTTCAATCCCAGCAGCCGGCTCAAGGTTGACTCAGCCTTCCATCCTTCCGAGGTCAGTAAAATGAGTCCGCAGCTTGCTGGGGGGTAAACGGTCATGACTGGGGAAGGCACTGGCAAACCACCCCGTATTGAGTCTGCCAAGAAAACGCTAGAGGGCATCACCCCAAGGGTCAGACATGACTCGGTGCTTGCACAGGGGATACCTTTACCTTTACCTTTTTATGACCCATATATGTTGACCCCCTCAATGACCAATGATGGGCCTGCAGGGGGTGGGGAGGGGAGGAGCCTTAGGTGGGCATGTGCACAGCTATGCTTCCCAAACATGTTCACACAATCACAGTTATGAAAGGACTTCGTCTATTTAGTAGCAAGGATTTATCTACTAAATTCTGTCTCCTGAAGCTGATCAGGATAAGGGTGATAGACTTTGAAGAAGAGTTGCTTTTTATACCCCACTTTCCATCGCCCAAAGGAGTATCAAAATGGCTTACAATCACCTTCCCTTCCTCACCCCACAACAGATACCTTGTTTGGCAGATGAGGCTGAAAGAGCTTCTGACAGGACTGCTTGCTCAGAACAGCACTATGAGGGCTGTGACAAGCCCAAGGCCACTCAACTGGCTGCATGTGAGGGAGTGGGAATCAAACTTGTCTTTCCAGATTAGAAGCCACCACTCCTAACCACTACACCACCTTAACCATGCTATCCCACTAATATGGACAAGGAGTGTATGTTCCACTTTCACACTAAGGATTCCTCCCTCTGTGATCGTTCCCTCATATTTGAAACTTTTCATAATCCCTAGACACAGGCGTGCTTTTATGCTTGCCAGACTAAATATCCTGCCGACAGCAGAACTGAGAGGACTATTCATGAAAACTCCATTCTCAGACCACTTCTGTGGCTGTGTATCTGGTGCAATAGAGTCTGTAGACCGCCTCCTGTTCTGGGATCAATGGGCTGTCCCCAGGACTCTTTGGATTACCCATATTCTGACTAGATATCAACTTCCTGCTGAGCCCTGAGTGGTATCTTTATTGTTAGCGGACTGTGATCCAGAAATAACTCAGTTTGCTGCAAAATACCTGACAATAGCAGTCTCTTTGAAAAACTGCTAAAATAAGTCTTATCCTGCTGACCATATGAGAAATGTAGATGTCTACTCATTTATTTTATCCACTGAGTTTTTAGACTTTAGAGAGATACATATACTGTTGTTGCCCTGTATTTTTCTTGTGTCTGTTCTGGCATGTTCTGGGATATTTCACCTGCTGTGATCTATTGTTTCTATGCTGAAGACCTTTGGTCATACAAGCCTAATAACAAAGGAAAGGAACCTGATAATACAAACAAATAAGCTGTGAGTTCTTGAACAGTAACTGGCCAGACCAAAAACATTTAAAAGCTTTGGACTGACAAGTACTGTCAAAAAAAGTGTCAAAATTATCAAGGTTCCTAACACTGCTTAATCATACTTTTATCTAATATTTTAAAAGCTAACCAGGTTTCAGGTTTTCACTTTTTTAAAATGATCAAATAAGGCCACAGAGAGAGAGAGAGAGAGAGAGAGAGAGAGAGAGAGAGCCTAATCTTCTGAGACTTCCAGCCAGAGAGGTCTGGCCATGATAATGTATATTTATAGAAATATATCGTTCTTATCTTATTCTAAATCTCTTCTATCTTAATCATGTGATTACTATCTTGATAAGTTATTGGTTCTTAAGTAAGCATGAGATAATCAAGGCAGGCAACTAAGCCAATCAGCAGGTGCACATGAGTTACATCTGATAAAGCAAGATAAGAAGGCTAATCTTAACTCTTAACGTCTATTAAAAAAGCATTATTCTAACTTTGCTGTAATGGTTTCAGTTAAATGTCCAAGATGAAAGTAACTTTGAGCAAACAGAATTCACTGACAGCTGAAGAGAGCATGAACTCACGGTTCATACATAATCAGCAAGAGAACTGGTTAAGGAAAAAGATGTTGCTACAGGGCTCCGTAGAAATACTATTTGGTCTTCACTCAGTCACTGAGGCCTTTTCAAGTTACATTTCCGACGGGCAAGACAGGAGGGAACTGGTACACCTACCAGGTATGTAGAACCTGTAGCCGAACATTTGCCACACCAGGTCTTTTAAAACTTTCTTAAGCCAGAACTGGACCAGAGGGGGGCGCCAAAGGATAACTGCTAGAGGGTCCTTAGAGGGTGGCCTAGCAAGTCTGCCAGCTGGGAGCCATCAAAGAGGAAGGCTCTGGAAGTGAGAAGTTGCTGAACAGCTGATCATCGGTTGAGCAAAGGAGAGAGATCAACTGGTTTCTAAGAGCATGTGGTGCCTGGGAGCAGGAGGCAGAAGCAGGAGGTGGGAATCTCTGAGTATTCAGAAATTATTCTGATGTTGAGAATGTCTCCACTTAATATGTTCAACAGTTGCACTTACTGTGTTTGAAAGTATTTGTCAGATGTGAGTGGACCCCCCCCCCCCCGAGCCTGTTCAGCCAGTCCTGAATAGCGGCACGTGCTTGCTGAATGGGTTTGCATTGGTTTTTTTTTGCAGAACTGTGCGTGCACAAAGATGCTACGCCAGTTTGATCTGATCGGCAGCTCTTAACCTCACTGGGGCATCCTTAAATGAACGCTTTTACGGAGACATGGCATTTGTTTATGGACAAGTTATATGACTTGTGACCGATTTCATTGTCTAATTAACAACTGCCCTCTGAATGGAAGTTATGCAGCAAGGAGGGAGGAGGAGGTAGTAGAATTCAGTCGGAGTGTGTGTGAGAACATGTGTGCTCAAGAAGCCGGCTGCACTGTTCTGCATAGTTAGGAAGGAATATGATGAAACAATGGCCCATCAACAGGTCAATAAAGAGTTGGACTGGTCCTCAAAAAATCAACTCCCAGGGCATAACCCAGGGGTAGTCAAACTGCAGCCCTCCAGATGTCCATGGACTGCAATTCCCATGAGCCCCTGCCGCTGGGGCTCATTGGAATTGCAGTCCATGGACATCTGGAGGGCCGCAGTTTGACTACCCCTAGAACCTATGAACAGGATGTGAGCCAGGCTGGAGAATGTTTGAGCATCCCTACATCTGAAGTGGGAGGAAGAGTACCAACTTGGCTGGCACCACAGAGCATGTGTCCCTGTGTTCTCCCCCCCCCCCCTGTTTGTTTGCTTAAACATGACTTGGCTTCTTTATTGTATTTTAGCATGTTTAAGTCATTTCCAGCTCCCAGAGTAAAAGTGGCTAAATAATAATTAGAAGAACTGATTTTTGTACCCTACTTTTTTACTACCTGAAGGAGTCTCAAAGTGGCTCACAATCATCTTCCCTTCCTCTCCCCACAAAAAACACCCTGAGAGAGCTCTGAAAGATCTATGACTGGTCCATGGTCACACAGCAGGCTGCAGATGGAGGAGTGGGGAATCAAATCTGGTTCTCCAAGTTAGAGGCCACGATTCTTAACCACCATACCAAGCTGGCTCTCTTTCTATAAATAAATAAACAGCTATACAGGGCAGAACTGGATTTTAATTTGAGATGAGTGTGTAAATCCTATATTTCTCATTGGCAGTCTTCCCCCCGTCCCCTTCATGGGACTACCCAAAAATATTCCACAGAAAATGACTAGTCAGTAGAGCGCATTGTAACATTTTCCATCTCAGTGTACTCATTCATTGCTACCTCGCTCACAGAAGGAAGCCTCTATACAAACAAAAGCTCCCCATGAATACCAAAGCCCTGCATGGACTCCAAAGCGGCTAGATATCAGCTTTGACCTGAACCCTCAAATGCTCTAAATTGCACATTTTGTATGTTTTCAATGAAGATTCATCCACTGGCCAAATTGAGGTCTTCTATATCCTATTTCAGAGCCTCTTGTGGTGCAGAGTGGTAAGGCATTGACATGCTGTCTGAAGCTGTCTGTCCATGAGGTTGGGAGTTCGATCCCAGCAGCCGGCTCAAGTTTGACTCAGCCTTCCATCCTTCCGAGGTCGGTAAAATGAGTACCCAGCTTGCTGGGGGGTAAACGGTAATGACTGGGGAAGGCACTGGCGAACCACCCTGTATTGAGTCTGCCATGAAAACGCTAGAGGGCGTCACCCCAAGGGTCAGACATGACTCGGTGCTTGCACAGGGGATACCTTTGCCATTTTATATCCTATTTACAATTGGGCGTTTCAAATAATGAAGTTGCAACTGACTTAGCAGCAATCCCCCCAGGAGGTTGAAAATATGACACGAACAGCTGTATTTCGGCATTGCCTTCCATGGAGCAACCACTGTCTTCCTGGGGGTATCTTATTCAAGTACTAGCCTAGGCGAACCTGGCTTAGATTCCAAGTCCTAGAGAGCTTGGGCCAGCCTGGGCCATTCTGACTGCTTGGTGGACATTCTGAGGGCCTTTTCGCACGGGGATCTTTGTTGCAAATTGTTTGCGGAATGAAAAATCGCCATTTAAAATAGTGGAATTCGTCGTTATGCATACCTGCCTTTGTAGTGGAATCAGTTGCGTTTTTTAGCGTTTCCCACAGGCTTCCGGTCTCGGCAGAAATCGCTAGAAAGGAAGCGCTATTGCCAAGCTCGTCCCGCCCCTGGCCGTCAAGCAGCCAATGGGCAGCCGTTAGCATGCTCCCAAACAGCCCCTTTCCCTTTAAGAAAGGTTTTTTAAAAAAAAAAACAGACCCATAGCAACGAATCTAGGTAGATTCGTTGCAACGGAGAGACCCATCCAGCTGCCTAATGTGAGCTGTCGTTTGATTGTATGATCGTTGGCACGCTGCCTCGAGTGATAAAAAAAAAATCCCCCCCCCTCTCACGGGCCCGATTTTCGGCTGAATTAATGTGTAAAAAACAAAGGGACTTTATTTCAGCAAACGGGCTTTTATGTGGTTTGTGCTTAGTGACTAAAGGTGAAGGACTGAAGCCAGGGAAGCCTCTAAACAGAAAGACGCTCGCTGGTGCGTTTATCCCCGCTCGCTCGGAGAAAAAAAAATGGCGATCGCTTTGCCGGAAGTTTGGAGGACAGGCTCAGGAGGAGGGACTTTGAAGAACCCGCAACAATGGTAACGCACAGGTCTTTAGCGCTATTGTTACAGATTGGTTGCAGGAGTGTATCGCTATCCGGAGGGTGAATCCACTTTTCTGGATTCCCCTGAAAGCGCTACAACGAAGCGCTTTTTGCGGGTCGGTTTCAGGATTGTTGCAGATTGTCTACGACGTCGTGGGTTATGGCAAATTAGTAGCGTTTCCAATTAGCAACCATTGTGCTATTTTGAAGCCGTGCAAAATGGCCCTCAATGCTGCTAATAATATATGTAGTGTTTGTAGCATGACCAAATCATGTGACAAAAGAAGATCACATATTATGCTACAGAAAAAAAGATCATACACATTTTTGAGCCAACGTCCCTCCAGACTCCTGGGTCAGCATGTTAATGAGCTGATAGGAAACCATGTCATAGAGATAAAACAACTGAATTTGTATTGTTATTACACCAAAGGCATTTGGCAACATGCTATATCTTGAACTATTATCAAGACAGTGCATTAAAATCCCAGAATATTATGTCTGAGAGACCATCATTAATGTGTTGGACACTGTCCATGATAATTACTACAGGGCAGATTCATTTATAAGACATACAGCTCTGAACTATTATAGCAGATCCGTTTAATTTGGGATGAGACCAAGATGTAGAATTCTCTGTTACAACCAGTTGTTGAATAGTCTGTTGTCAATTCATATTTCCAACTAGTATAAATGAGAATAGTGCTACTTCCCTCGCAAGTCACCCCGGACGGCAATTACTGAATTAATCAATAGTAGTAACAATGTGGCCCTATTCGGCACACCAGAGATAATACACTTTCAATGCACTTTAGAAGCTGCAAACGCACACTGAAGCCCACCAAAAGTGAATTATCTTACATGTGCAGAAGGGATGCAAATTGCAGTGGATACACATTGACAGGTCTGATAGGGATAGGTTATAAATCCAGTAATAAATAAATGGATGGGGGGGGGGTGTGGCTCAGTGGTAAAACATCCGCTTTGAAATCCCAGGTTCAGTCCCTGGCACCTACCTTTAACAGGTAGAAGGTGATGTGAATGGCTTTGTCTGAGACCCAGAAGGTAAAGGTATCTCCTGTGCAAGCATCGAGTCATGTCTGACCCTTGGCGTGACGCCCTCCAGCGTTTTCTTGGCAGACTCAATACAGGGTGGTTTGCCAGTGCCTTCCCCAGTCATTACCGTTTTACCCCCCAGCAAGCTGGATACTCATTTTACCGACCTCGGAAGAATGGAAGAATGAGTCAACCTTGAGCCGGCTGCTGGGATCAAACTCCCAGCCTCATAGGCAGAGCTTCAGACAGCATTTCTGCTGCTTACCACTCTGCGCCACAAGAGGCTCTCCAGAAGAGACCCAGAAGAGCCACTGCTAATTATAGCGGGCTTCACTAGTTTGACTTAGCATGTGTTCTTGCATGTGCTTGTAAAGTGCATCTGATTTTGTCTAGTGATCCTTTGCCTCTGGAAGTCCCTCCAATCCACATGTTCTTGCAGTTCTATTTTGTACTTTTTAAAAAGAATAAACCTCTTTTGACGGATCTTTGAGTGGCCAGTTTTAGGTAGGAAGTCCTCAAAGAGCTTTCTTCAAGGACACATTTCACAGCTCCTGTCCTGACTAGAATTGAATATATGTTAGCTTGAGGATAGCCTAGGAAAGGGAAAACTTTCTCTAGTATCTGATGGAATTTCTGGAAAAGTTAGCTAGAAGAAAATATTCTGCAATGGGGAAAAATGTTTTACAATGTTCTGATAGGTCAGTAAGTGGCATGTCCCACTTTAAATACCACAGGACTGTCCTGTTAGTCAAGGAGAGTTTACTGAGGCATACTGTAAAATTTTAATGAGGTAATCAATTAATTAGTTAAATGCAAGTCAATTTATTGACTGCATGCTACATAATCACTGTGTTAATTATGCGTTTTGAAAATACATTCACGTCAGGAATGCTATTATATAATGACCATTATTTTGGCAAAGTTTCTATTATCATAGTGCACATGGTTAAATAAATAGGAACTCTCAGTCATGAATTAAATGCCTTTTCTTTGCATCCTAATGCCTTTTCTTTGCATCCTACATCTAATTTCTGGAATTTACAATGCATCCAGTACATATTTATCTCACTGGAATGTGAATATAATGAACATTTTGAAGTAGCCCAATAACACGGTACTAGAAATCATATACAAATCTAATACATCTCAATGTATCTGAAGAACTGCTCATGCACACCAAAGCTTATACCTAGAATAAAACGTGTTTGTTTTAAAGGTGCCACCAGATTCAAATGTTCAGTTTACCTAACTATTGATATTCTCAGGTAAAGTCAAACACTGATTTGCAAATGCCAGATAATAACAATTACTACTACTACTTCATTTGTATAGCCCACCCTGAATAGCAGGTGTTGACTGCTACATTATGGCAGTTATCATATAACATCAAAAGTCCATTCTTACATTTCAGGGTCCAATCAAATACTGACTTATTAAGATTTATGAAATGCTGAAGCAGAACATGACCAATACCAAATAATCACACACCCAGGTCATATTCTCTACAAAAAACAAAAACCCTGTAGAGAAAGATTAAATTCACTCCACTTCTAGAAAACATAGAAATGTAAGAACGTTGGTCAAGTTATTCAGAAAACTTCTAGGTTGAGGTCCTGCCAGGTTTTGTGTATCAGACCACCTAGTAGCTACCCTGAACTCTTTGGGAGCATATGGGAGTAAAGGAATGCACAGTTCACACAAATAAAGCCATAGCTCAGAATGAATGGCTAGATTCCAGCTCTGCAGACATATTAAAGAACAGCTCGTCCTTATCAGGCAATGTTGGTAGAACATCTGATAGACAGGGGTTCTGACATAGAATATCATCTGATCGACCTCACCGTCATCTAGTGAGAAATGCCTGGTGCAAATGGGAAAAAAAGGACTGTGCATCGCCTGCCTGCTTAGATCCATTTGTCAGAAGGCTATGGGAAAGGGCTCATTTAGAAAGATTGGAGGTTCACCAGACAGCGTATTAGTCACAGCTGTGACAATTGGCTCAGAAGGGGAAGCTGTTCTTCTATACAAAAGCAGTGGCAGCTGACAGCGGTAACAGTAAGTGGTAGACACCATGCATGAGCATGGAAGATGAGAGAATAAAGGGAAGGAAATCCAGAATCCGGAAAGCTGAAATAAACCTCAACAACTGGGATCAATCAATAGAATGCAAGACTAACTGCTCACCTGTCCGTTATGAGTGCATGAGGATACAGGTGCAGTAACAGAGCTGTCACACGGCATCAATCCCACCGCGCCCGTCAACATTTGGGATGGCTTTCTGGCAGCTGTGCGTTTCATAATGATGCAGTGTGCCACTCGCTCGCTTTCATGAAAATGTGCACACCTACTCAGATATGTGGCCCATTGGGAGGCGCAACTCTTTGGTGGGCTGTTGCCTCTCTATAGTGAGTTCCCTTCAGATGTTCTCCACAAAACATAACGCCAGGGTTGCCTTGCATCATTAACTGGTTAGTTTGCTAGATTATTGGATTGTTTCAAAACGTTCTATCAATTGGTTAAGCAAATTATTGGTGTATTTTCAGGAGGTATATAAGAGGAGCTTCTGCCAGAACTTACAGAAGGAGGAAATACAGTTATAGATTCCATTTCTTGCTCCCATCCGACTTGCTCTGACTTCAGCTTCTCTTGTCCTTTCTGCCAACTCAAACCTCTGCCCACCTTTCTGTCCTCTGTGAGGAGAGCTCTATCAGGAGTATGATTAGCCCAAGGTCCCCTAGCTGGCTACATGTGGAGGAGTGGAGAATCAGTCCTGGCTCTCCAGATTAGGAGCTGCCACTCCTAACCACTACACCAAGATGACTCTCACAAAACAGAAAATACATGTTTTTTTCCCCTGTATGAACTACAAGGGATAAGAAATTCAAGTGTGTAAACAATACTTTTAAAAGACCAACGTCAGTGTAGCCCTACTCAGTAGAAAAAACTGCATGCAGATTTATTGATTGGTCCCTGTCCTCTTTCTCTTGATCATGTTTACTCAGACTACCGGTTGCTCTTATAATGGTCAGATCTGAGTGTTCCCTTACATGACTGAGGATCTAATTTTCCAGCTTAGTTTGATGACACTGTATCTTAAAATGAAGGGGGTATAAATGGTGAGTTTTTAATAGTTCATAACAAATAAAGGCAATTTTTAAAAAATACATGAAAGCAATTGTGACAGGGAAGCAAATGCACCAGCAAGAAGAAGGAAATAGGGCAAAACTCTTACTCAGCTAAGAAATCAAACCAATGCAGAAGACTGACAGTTCTCCTAAGGGAAGGAATTCTGAGTTTAGGTCTTGGAGCCCCTGATCTGGAAGAAGTGTTTTAGGCCAACTGGTCCAGCTCCCTACTCAATAAAGAAAAAACAAAGTAGGTGTCACTACCAAGAAGGCCAGTATCATGTACATTCCTGGTGTATCTCAGACAGTGAAGCAACTGAATCAGAGGTTCCAATGATGACTTGATTCAGCAGCTAACTCACATAGAAGAACAATAACATCAGAGTCCAGTGGCACCTTTAAGACCAACAAAGATTTATTCAAGGCATGAGTTTTCGAGTGCAAGCATTCTTCCTCAGACTATGAACTACTATCATGACAGTGGGAATATAAAGCAAAAATCAATTCTGTTAAATTAGTAAACTGTGTCACACATCCAAATACAGCCATATGATAATTCTTTGCCAGAACAGCCAATCAGTCCCTTCGAATTCAGTTGTAGTTCACAAAAACATAGGAGAAATAAAAGACTGTCCTCCAACCAGTATAACACAGTGCTTAGAATGCTGGGAGAAGGATCTGGGAGATCAAGGCTGATCAATCACAGCTAAGATGTTTTAACATCTGGTGGCAGACATATTTAAGCAGCATATGAATTATAACACATGGATATCTGCTCATCCCTATCTGTCAATCCATTTTTTTAACTACAAAAATCTGATTAACCAGTTGACAAATCTGAAATCAGTCAGGGCCTAAATTGACCTTTTGATATGCAAAAGAAAAAACTTGCTAGAAGTAGCAGAATAATTAATACCGTCCTTTAAATCTCCTGTACAAGAACCAAAAGTGTATTAAAAATGAACAAATATGTGGATTTAAAATGAACACATAATCAGTCATACTGATTAATCACCTGATTCTTTAGCTGATTAATATAACAGTTAATTCCTGATTTTCACCCTTTCCTTAGCAAACAGATAGCCCCAGATTCAGTCACCCATCTAGGTTTATCGACCTCACACACATGGAAAAATGATATGCTAGAAAAGCACATTTGACTTCTATGTAGATTTGACAGTGTGCAGTTCATGCAGGATATATTCAGAAAGACCAGTTGTCAATCAATGATAGCAATCTATTCACTTCCAAGCAAGTTGTTTCCCAGCTATGAAGCTTAAAAACAAAAGGTCCAGATCTATCTTTGCAGTTCATGGCTTCTTCGGGATCACAACGAACCAGCAGTTTCGTTCGGGCGGAATGCACCTGCAATGGCAAATGCTCATTAGCTTTCCGTCAATAG
Source organism: Paroedura picta (assembly GCF_049243985.1). Lineage (NCBI taxonomy): Eukaryota > Metazoa > Chordata > Lepidosauria > Squamata > Gekkonidae > Paroedura > Paroedura picta. Next base: position 89,785,731 of record NC_135375.1, on the reverse strand, counting down.
CGCTCAGCATCTGGATCAATACCGCAAACCGTTTCTGCAAACGGAACAGCACCTCTTGCTGCATCCGCTAGTCTTTCCAGGAGATTCATTGACTTGGGCGCTCCTAATTCAGCCATGCAAATTGTTCGAGACGGTTATTAACAAGGGCCGGGTGTTTCTGTAATTGTGTCTATGGTGTCTCACTGTAATTTAGTTCACTCACTGTTCCCTTCTGCTATTTATAAATGTGCTTCCCCATTTCCTTATCAGTCAAGTCTAATTATACGTCCTGAGAATTTATACTAAGGAAGCAAAGAATGAGATGAGAGAGACCTAGCGTAGGTGCCAGATAACACTTGCATGCCTCCTGCTCCATTGACTGGGGATAAATGGAAACGCTTGGGTTCGTCCCAGAAGGTCTTGATCAAATAAACAATGGCTCTATTCTGCTCAGCCCAAACTGTGGAGCATATGGCACAATCCCAAGCAGCTCTGCAGACCTTGATGCCAAGACGGGTTCGAACATTATCATTTTCTGATTCTGTAGGCTGGCAGGGGGCAAGAGGACTTGCGTGAGGCATAGGGTTGCCAGCCCAATGCTGCCAAATTACCAGAAGATGAAAGGGAGGGACATGCAAGCAGATATTGTCCTGATGCCACAACGTCACTTCCAGTGCACCCCATTGCATCATTGTCATTGGCAGTGCATCGGCGTGGCCTTCTAGACTCTTCCATAAACTCTATGGGCAACTAGAACAAAGGGGGAGTCCTGGAAGTCTGTCCCAATGCCCCCAATGCAATAGTGTCACTTCTGTACAGAAAGTGGCATTGTGCTAGAAGAATTAAGCCTATCTGCACCCCCCTCTCCATCCCACTGCTCTACCCAGTAGTGATGCACAACTAAAACTACCAGTGGGAGGTCACTTACTTGTCATTCCAGCTGGTCCCCAGGTCCCCAGGTCCTATCTAGTGACTGTCATCCCTAGCTGGCACCCACCTTACCATCTTTTCAACTGGGACAGTCACAGTGTCTGTGTCTCCACAGGATGGAGCCCCAGAATCACTCCCATCCCCACTACCAAAACCAACAACAGTTGGGACAACCCCAGTGCCAAACAAGAGAGATCTCTCATAGAGGACAAATTAAAGCTGCCACCAACAATCCCCAGAGCCATGGACCATGAAGCAGCTGTCATGAGCCACTGCTGTGATGACTATACAAATGGGGTGAATAGCCACAGCAGCAGTTGTAGGCAGGCATGAACAGGCAGCTGCCTTGGCCACCAACAGGGCACTGATGCAGCAAACACATGGGTGGGTGGAAACTGGACACAGCCACCACAGTGATTGTGCAGGTGGGGCCTCAGCCATCATCAATGCACCGAGTGTATGTATGTATGTATGTATGTATGTATGTATGTATGTATGTATGTATGTATGTATGTATGTATCTATGTACCTATGTATCTATGTACCTATGTATTTACTATGGTTTGTGAAACTAGGACAATACAAAAGCGATAAAATACAGTACATGCTTGCCAATGCACACCACTCCAGTATAAATATATTGATATACATATATAAGGCAGTGAATAGATTATTAAAACTTAGTAATAAAAAATTATGACAAAAATGTATACTGTTTGAAGCCCAATGGTAAAGCGTTTCTTTTCGCCCAGGCTTTTATATAGCAGAACTGATCTCCAGACCACAGAGATCAGTTCTCACCTCATGGTGGGGCCTGGGGACTCCTTGAATCGATCAGTTGCTTTATTACAATCCAAGATCATCATACAAACACATCCAAAATTACACAGCTGTAATTCACTGACTCTTTGAATCACAGCTGCGAAGATGGCTGTTTCGGAGGCTGGACTCTGTGGCATTTTTCCCTGCTGAGGTCCTTCAGGTTCCATTCTTCAATCTTCATTAATTTCCCAAGCCAGGACTGGTAACCCTGTCTAGCTCTGAAATGAGGAGAAAGACGTCTACCCTTCCCCCCATTTTCTAACACTGAAAACAGAACAAAATCGAAATGCAAGTGGGAAATTATTGAGGAGATTGTTCCCCACAATTTGTCCCATCTTCTCCCAAAGTTTGGGATGAGGTGGAGACTGAATACGCCCTTGAGGCTTTTGTCCGCTTGAGACCCCTGGAATTTGTCCTCTCCTCTGCCCTGAGCAGCTGCACCTTTTGCTTCTTCCACTGGCCCAGTCCAGCCAACGATGACCAGTATGGCACTCAAGTCAAAGAAAAGGCCTTGTCCAAACTAGCCGCAAGTCTCTCCTATGTACAAAGTGCACTGCGTTTTGTTTTTTGCTTTTGCTAAATGCTTTAAATCCTTTGCCGGCACCTGGACGCTACAGCCCTGCTGTTTGGAAGTGCCTTTGACAGACAAATCAGCCGAGTAACAAGCCCTGTCAGCAGCGGGGATGGACTGTGGCTATTTTGTAACCAGCTGCCTCACTTCAGGATGTAGAGGACATTTTTTACATTATTGGAGCACAGGAGGTCACTGATACCGTTTTCGGAGGCCGGCTGATCCCTTCGTGCAGAGGAGAGAGCGAGACCTCCCTGACAGACCTGAAAGGGATTTGTCATCATTGTTTTGATGGGAAATGGCCTTCGTGGGAACTTTCCCTCCCTTTTTTAGACTCCTGTGAAGGGATGAGTTTCCCTGTCTGGAAGATGAAATGAGACCCCCCCCCCACTTACACCTTAAAGCAAGTAAACTGTCAGGCAAGATGAGGAGCATAAATCCTGGAGTTTCACAACACAGACAAAAGCTTCTGATGGGAACTAAGAGCAGAAATAGGAAATTCTGTGCTGCAGCCATGCAGAAAGAAAAGCCAGGAGTAGGGTTGGGTGCTTTGGTGTCCAAAGTGGCCTTTCGTGCCCGAAGCGGCGCGGTGCTGGCTGCTTCAAGCACGAAGGGACACCGAAGCACCCAGCCCTAGTCGGGAGCAGAATGCAACCCAATTCTCTGTGTCACTAGGAATGGGTCTCTCTCCTGGAAGGGTGGCAAAGGTTGTCTCTCATTGCATCAATCCATTCTGCCTTAGGCAAAGTAAGCCAACTCCACATATGGGGTTGCCAACTTCTGTGGCATTCTGGCAGTCTGTGAAATTCCTGGAGATTGGAGGATAATGCCCATGGTGAGGGAGATTTGTGGAGGGTTTTATGCTCCACGGGTACCAACTAGTTAGTGGTTCCTGGAACCCAGGAAGCTCGCCTGGCCTTGACCAGGGCCATAGCTCTTTTGGTTCTGGCCCCAACCTGGTGGAATGAACTCCCAGAAGAGCTGAGGGCCCTGTAGGAGCAGTATACATTCTGCAGGGCCTGTAAAACAGAGCTCTTCCACAAGGTCTACGGTTGAGGTTGGGTCATGGAAGATCAAAAGTGCTCTTCCAGGAGATAACCACTAGGCCAGAGAATCATCTTGTGGTAGATTGCTGGCATCTGTGGATTCTCCTACGATGACACCGAGAAAGAGGGAGTTGTGCGATGGCTGGAGTATGGGTTTTTTTTGCTGCCGGGGTATGTAATTTTAATGGGGTATTACAATTGTATTATATGTGAGGGTTTTTCTATGTAACCCACTGTGAGACAGTTTGCTGATAGCGGTGGGAAAAAATGATGATGATGATGATGATGATGATGATGATGATGATGATGATGATGATGATGATGGTGATTCTAGTATGCATGTGTGTAGATCAACATATGTAAGGGTGATATTTTGGGGTGGAAAACATTTGCCATGGCATGCCATCAAAATAGTATCCTGGTGACAAATTCATCACCTTCTTCCACAGGTGAAACAAAAACTCAATATAATGTCAGTAGGAAATTACTACTTGAGAGAAATTGGGTTAACGTTTCAGAGTGGAAGACACTAAATTACATTACATTCCCAATCGCCAGTCCTATAGCACTTGATCCCCAATAACCGGTTATGCATCCTAGCAGCAAGGCACACAGTCCATCTTGGATTTGTGCATACTCATGCGCAACTCCAGGATGGGAAAGTTCTGCCATGCCTCAAGGTGGTGGCAGACGAGCGCTGGGGTCCCACCACTATCCCACCATTGTGGGAGTATAGAAACGCCCCATTCGGCTCTGCAGCAGCACAAACCTGAATGGGGTGTTTTGTGTCCTTGAAGGGATACCATAGGTGTGGAGGAGGAGCCATCTGAGGCCCTGATTCAGGCCAGGGCCAGGAGGGGGCCAGAATGGCCACGACATCATGCATATGCAGGGATTAGCCCCAGTGCCATGCCGCCACCAGCCCTGCCTTTCCACCCCATGCATAATTGATCAATATGATATAAAGCCTAAAGTTTAAGACACCGTTAGAAAGATCTCGTATGTACAAGTTTTTTGTCAGAATTTGTTCCAGTTGATTGATAGCAGGAATACCACAGCTCCACAGTTCTAGTCCAATGTCACAATGAATCATTGTAGATTCACTGCCCAGAGGATGAACTGAACTGTTGCTGCCACTGACAAAAATCATTCTTTATAATCTCCCAGTCTGGATATCTGAGGAACATCCAATGGTTTACTATCTTTTTAACTACTCAGTTTTCTTTGGGGCTCTTATTTTGCTAGATACTGTTTCCCGTGGCTCTTTCTTCAGCATCTCTAACTTGCCACTGAATGTAATCTGAAATACACTCTGAAGTGAATTTGGAGGGATTTGCTTCGGAAATTTCAATGGAAGGAGTCCCTCTTCTTTTTATAGAAAAATAGCGATCTGGGGGAGGGTGGTTCCCATAAGGTCCACTCCAGATGGTTTCCACCTCACATAAGCTCTGTGAGGGAGCTTGGTCTCCCCTACACACACACACACACATTTTCCATAGTTGTTGTTGTTAGTTGCAAAGTCGTGTCCGACCCATCGCGACCCCATGGACAATGATCCTCCAGGCCTTCCTGTCCTCTGCCATTCCCCAGAATCCTTTTAAGTTTGCACCTACTGCTTCAGTGACTCCATCCAGTCACCTCATTCTCTGTCGTCCCCTTCTTCTTTTGCCCTCGATCGCTCCCAGCATTTTCCATAGAGCATTGTACAATTGTCTGCCACCTGTGAGGCAAATGGATTTGAATTTTGGGTTAATTTGACATATTAGTATCACTCTGTCTTAGATTTAACATTTGTATGGATGTTATTTTCTGATGATCTTGGATTGTACAATAAATAATTTGACCTGTTTTGGAATTGTCATAACATTTGTCCAGTGAAATTTGAGATACATTTGGAGTTTCACGATCTGGCAAGACTCCTGTGGAGCAGCCGCAATAATAAATTCATTCCAAAGTGTAAAGTTCCTTTCCCCTCTCTCTCCTCAACTTTTCTAAGTCTTTTGCAGATAAGGGTGTCCAATCTTTGCTCTAGCCTGTTGCCGTTCCAGTTGGTGGCAGGGGAGAAAAATAAAACGTTGTCAGCCTCAGTACTGGCATGTAGCTTTCAGGTACAGCCTTGAAGTTACAATGGGTAGCTCTAGGAATGTCCATAAATCCTAAAGTAAACCATAGAGTTTTACTGTAGATGTTTCTGGTCATTCTTAGAGGTACCTATTGTCACTTCAAGGTTGTACTTGGAAGTAATGTTGTGACATCAACAACCTTACTTCCAATTACTTCATCCACACCCATTTCTCCATCCTCCAATTCTTTTGCAGGTTCCTCACATTGTCCTGGGAGCCCTCCCTCTAGACTAAATTGAAAGGTTAGGTCCAACGAATCCCATGTTTTCTGCTGGGGAAAAGGTCTTAGGAATGGCAAAGGACGCTAAAAGACAACAGAGACAAAAAATAAAAGGGTGGTTTAGTACATTACCCATTTTAAATGTTCTCAGCAACGGTTCAATGATACACTAATTCATTTTTATCTTCTGGCTAAGGAACTCTCCCCTGTACTTTTATCATCCTATGAGATAGGCTCATCTGAGAGTGGTTAAAGGTAATTAAAGCATGGAATTTACTGTCAGAGTATGTACTGATGGCCACAGGAATAAAGTTTTAAAAGGGGGGTTAGATAGATTAATGGAGGATAAGTATAATACCCCTGACCTAGATAGCTTGGACTAGTCCAATCTTATCAGATCTCAGAAGCTATGCTGGGACGTCCCTGGCTAATAGTTGGATTGCAGACTTTTAAGTAATACCAGGGCTGTGATTCAGAGACAGGCAATGACAAACCTCCTCTGAATGTCTCTTGCCCAGAAAACCCCATGCTTTCTCAACCAGGGTTTCATGAAACCCTGGGGTTTCTTGTTGGCTCTGGAAGGATTTCCTGAATGGGTGGGAGTTAATTAATATGTATGTGTGTGTGTGTGTGTGTGTGTGTATTTGTTAAACATTTATAAGGAGATATAACCATATGTGGTCATGTTGACCTGCCCCCTCCTCCAAAAATGGCCAGTAATGGGCATGGAGGGGCGAGAAGGGAAGGAAGCCCTGGTTGGGCATGTGCACAGCGATGCTTCCCAACAATATTCTGCACGATTGCAGTACTTCTGGGGTTTCTCAATGCTTGAAGAAAGTTTCAGAGGTTTCTCAACAGTAAAAACATTGAGAAAAGCTGCCTTATGGGGTCAACATAAATCAGCCATGACTTGATAGCCCTCCTCCCCAACAAGAGGTCTGTCAGTGGATACTAGCCATGGTGATGGAGGGATGGATGTCTTCACATTCAGAGGCACTAATCCTCTGAACCCTAGAACCAGCAGGCTACTTCAGGGGAAGGTCTTGCCTCTGTGCCCTTCAGAGGAACTGGCTGGCCTCTTTGTGAGACAGGATACTGGACTAGATTGACAACTGGCCTGAACCAGCAGGGCTTGTCTTACGTTCTCATGTTCTTATGATCTCCTTTATCCAGATGCACATATATTGAGACCATTAAACCCCACTATCTTTCACATGCCCTGTCTCATATCTACCCATACTTTCTTTCCTACTGTAGCTAGAAATTATCTCTCCTTCCCAGGCATTTTCTTTCTTTCTTTCTTTTTTGGGGGGGAGTATTTTGCAGAATGGTATAACTTTTTTTCTCCCTATTTCTAGTAAAGTGTTGAAGAGGGTTTTTTTTTTTTTTTTTTTTGCTGGATCGGTATATTTGCCTCATTGTTTTGAGGGATAAACATTTTACCCTTCAGCTGACTTGGTGGAGAAAATGATATCCTTTATCCTTATGCGCATATATTGAAAAAGCAATAAAACCTCTCTTTTAAAAAATGCAAATGCAGCTCTGACAGAATTCCTCCTTCTGTAATCACAATAATGTGACAAGAATGTGTATCAGGTGCTCCTAGTGCTTATTTCCTACCAGATTACAACCTAGTGCAGGGGTAGTCAACCTGTGGTCCTCCAGATGTTCATGGACTGCAATTCCCATGAGCCCCTGTCAGCAGACGCTGGCAGGGGCTGATGGGAATTGTAGTCCATGGCCATCTGGAGGACCACAAGTTTGACTACCCCAGACCTAGTGGTCCAAAAACATCTTTTCGTCAGCCTGCAGAGCACACCTGCTGAACTCAACTATGGTTTGACTCAGAGGCTCCAGTCCATTAAAATGGAGTTCTAAAGTGTACAATTCATGGTTATTGTCTGAAAGCTTCTAAATGGCAAACTGAAATCATGATAGGGCAAAATCATTTATTTGGACACATCTTTGGAATGGGAACTAAACCTGGGTCATATTGATTCTGATTTGTATATTAGTTTATGTTTCCTGATCACAGGGGAGTGTGACTGAATGTTATTGGAGCTGGTTGCTAGAGTTCATAAAACGAAAACCAGTTTTATTTATTTAATCGAATGTAGACCCCCACCACTCCCTTTACGAACAAGGCCCGGGGATGGCTTACAAGTAAAATGCAACTCAATAAACAATATTAAAACCACTAAGAATAATATATATATCATATAACAATTTAAAAACAACAATATAAAACTTCTATGCAAAAACATAGTGGCATCCAACAACCCAACAGGAAAATGATCTGGTGGAAGCAAGAATGGTCAGACAGACACAATGCCTGATTCAAGGCCTGCTAGTTTGCTGGGGTAACTATGAAATTCACTGGGACAGATTTAGGACAGATGACAGAAAGTATTGTTTGTTGCCTGATCAACATGTAATTCTCTTTCATTAGATGTATTCCTAGATGTAGATATAGAATCATAGAAGGTCTTACAGGCCATGCGAATCCTCTGACAGAGGCCCTTGCTCTGGGCCCTTGCTCTGGTGGAAGAGAAGCAAGCCACTTAAGGGCTGACGGCCGCCAAAACATTGCATGATGAAGAACGCAGGCAATGGGGGGGGGGGGGAGAGGTGTCCAAATAAATGATTTGAGAGAATTCTGAGGGAACTGTGACTGGCCCTAGGTCACCCAGCTGCCTGCATGTGGAGTAGTAGGGAATCAATCCTTGCTCTCCAGATTAGAGGCTGCTGCTCTTAACCACTACAGCAAGCTCGCTCTTTTAGGGCTTTAAAATTAAGACCAGCACCTTGAATTTGATCCAGAAGCCAACTGGTAGTATGTTGGATTCTCTATTTCTCCTTATGCAAAATCACATTTGTTCCTTTTTTCTTAGTGATTTCTTCACACCTCATTCATCTCCTATGACTCATCCTTAACACTATTTCACTCCCTAATATATTTTGGAAACAGCCTCCTGGGAGGAGACTGTCCGGGGCCCTGTCCGTCCAGGTCCACCTTGATTGGTCCTCCCCCTCCAGCTCCCGCCCTCCCTCCTTGTCTGCTAGAAGCCCTGTGGCTGCAGACTCCAATGTCGCCCACAAGGAGAGAGGCAGCAACTGGGCTTTATGGCCCACAGGTACGCTTCTGCTGGGAGGGAGCCGGGGAAGGGGGGGGGGGGGTTGCAGCCTCCCTGCGGGCCACAAAGCCTTGTTGTTGCTGCTGGTGGGGGGCTTCCACTCCCTGTAGCCTGCTTTGTGGGCCAAAGGAAGCCACAGCCACCCTCTCATGCCCTCCTGCCTGCTGCCCCTTTCAAAGCCCATTTTAAAACTGAGCTTTGATACTAGTCAAACATAATTAGGCAATTACATCGAAATATATTGACATTGTTCATTACTGATTTAAGAAAACCACTCGGAAGGGGGGGAATGTAGGTGCCTTGTTGGGGAGATTATTTCTAATTATATTCCCTATAACAGGAATAACCAGCAGATCTGTCTGCATCTCAGCCATAGAGTTATCACAGCACTTTGCTTCAACTCTGCTCAAAAAAATCTTCAGAAATGTTGACACAATGTAAAAGAAATTTAACTCAGAGGCATGAAGTTCTGCAGGGACATTTTGCCTATTTTGTAATGGACACAAACTTTGAGTAAAGACAAATTTGAAACAAAAAACATGGAGAGTTCTTGTGTTCAAAGTAAACATCTGGATACCAATTGGAAGTGCATTGGGCAACAATCTGCAGAACAGTTCTGAACATCTCTATTCATTACAGGGGTGTTTTTTTTTGGGGGGGGGCAGAATTAATTCTATCCCAGTCTTATCATTTCCAATCTCCTCCTTTCTCCCATCAAGATGTCCAGAAGATGCTCCAGAGTCTAACGTACACCGGGGATGATTGATGACACATTTAATGCTACGAGGCAGGTGTTCAATAGCTTGCTTCAAGGGAAAGACTTGAGATAGCTCTTTCAAGCCTCTTTGGCATGGTGCGGCAAAGTTTGGAAGGAACTTCAATCCAACGGGGAGGGAGGGGGGAGTTTAAAAGATTATTTTAGAACCAAGCGACTTTTAGCGTATGATCCTGCTGTGGCAAAATAAGAGGAGTAATGAAAAACCTGACGTGAATGGATATCAGGTTTAATTCTAAATGAATTTATTTAGTTCACTAAGTAGGAAAATTGGCATAATTTGCACTGCTGTAATATTTCACTTAATGTAGTGGTTAAGCAATTAAAATGAGTTTCTCTGGAGCCGTATGACTGGTATAATTACAGGCAAAGCAGTTCCAATGACCTGTGTGTACAGGATCTTATGTGTCAAAAGATGCACGTACATATAATCCTGTAAGTAGGATTACTTTATTTTAGGAAGGACTGGGGAGCAGTTGGCACACAACTGCGGCAGCCTTTAATCTGGAGAACCGGGTTTTATCCCTCCGCTCCTCCACAGGAAGCCTGCCCGGTCACCTTGGCCCAGTCACAGGTCTTGCAGAAGTCTCTCAGCCCCACATACCTCACAAGGTGACTCTTGTGGAGAGAGAAAGAGGGGATATTGTAAGCCACTCTAGAGAATCCTTGCAGTAGGGAAAAGCGAGGTATAAAAACCTTCATCTTTCACATCTTTATTTCACACAGGATATAATTATACAACGGAAATCCCTATATTTCTGACATGTTCTCAGGTTTTACAGAAGAATTACGGGTTGAGCAGCCAAATGTGTGGTAGCAACAGCAACTGAACCATAAATCCACATGAAACAAAACAAAGAAGCTTCTGCTGCAAGAACTGTACAACCAGGAAGGACTATAGACCAAAGGGCATGCTAAGTGAGGAGAGTCTTTGCTAACCCCTGCACATTTGTTCAGCCTTTAATCATAGCATTTGAAATAAATCTAGTGGTACAAGTACACTTACTTTTTATGTGGAAATTAAACTGTCTCCTTCTCACATTTTCCCATTATGTGCAGGTGGTACATGTGCGCATTCATGAACAAGGGAGGCACCCTTTAGAGCAGGATCAAAACTACTCAAAGAAAGAATGTGTCTAGAGGATGTGCAAGGACAATTCAAAGTGCAGCCAAGAGAGGCATATTTTAACTTGCAATCAAACTACCTACATCTGTGAGGAAAGACCCAGAACTCTGTGACTAAAATGATTCAGAAGTGCACCCGGTGGAAAGATTCATAATGCATGGGAGTGCCCTGGGATTATCATTCACGACCACTCAAGAATGGCCCTTCCTACCATATTGTGCTGCTCTTAACATATGGAGGATAGAAGAAGTTAGGTATACTCCCTAGGTAAATTGGTGCACCACGTATCCGCGGAACAAGGCAATAACAAGGAATGGAGCAACAAGCACAGAATATTACAACACCAGCTCCAGTAGTCTATATTGCCGTGCTAGGGCACACACAGAAGAAAGGAGCACATTTTCCCCACACTTCCCATACAATAAACTGGTTGTCTCCATTCATATGACAGAAGATCTCTGCTGTTTAGCCCGGTTCATAGTTACAGAGAAAGCACTTACAGGTCATGTGCAGTGCACATGTGAATGTTCTTTGTATGTGCATGCAGTGATTCTCAAGTTATGTTCAGCTCATGTACAGCTCAATGTCTAATTGAATGACCACATTTGTTCATTGTCTGGTCCCTGGTTTCATTTGTAAAGTGAATGGACATCAGCTGTTTATAGTCAAATGTATGTGAATTTCCTGTATTATGCAGGGGTTGGACCAGATGACCCCTGGAGTTCGTTCCAGCTCTTTGTTTCCGTGTTTCTACATATGCATGTTGAAGCAGGATGTATTTGCATTCACAGTAACATGTGAACAGGACTACCATTTCTCCTTTTTAAAACAAGATGAGACTCAATGTATATTTCTTTCCATAGATGTTTGCTCCCAAAACCTTTCATATGATAATTTATTCTTGTGGCAGGTAGCCTATTTTCAAGGTTAAAATATAAGATAAGGGCAATTTCACAGTCGATTGCATATGCATTCGTTCTGGAACTGAAACAAATGGTGTGCGTTTTTAAAACTGTGGCTCAGATCTGAGCATTTACATTATTGACAAATATGTTTCTATATGAATTTGCACTTTGCATGAACTTTACATTCTTTTTTTTTTGGTTGCTTCAATTTCACCTTCGTTTGCTTCACTAATGTCTTCATACTAAAAACATTTCTCTGGCTCACAGCCTTTGGCACCTTTAAGAGAAGGGGAAAATGCGCTCAATAAATCAGAAAGCAAATCTCAGGCCTTATTCTTTGTTGGCGAATAATCCCACGAAAGGCTTGTCCCAGTGCTCCGATGCATGAGACGATCAACGGTGCAATGCTGTCCAGAGTTACCCCAGGCTAAGCCCTTTGATGGCAACAAGCTAGACTAGAATGAATCATGGAAGAAATTGCATGTTAGAATATGCAGGATCTGCAGTGTGCCAGATTGGACATAACTGAAGGGTGTCCTGCAGAGGGCATTGGAGGTATTCTGATTCAAAAGCCTGCAGGCGGCTCTCTTCACAGAGAAGCGTCCAACACAGATCAGACTTATTTAATCAGTTTTATCCATCACAATGAGTTATATGATTGCTGGATTATTCCAATAGGTTTGCAGTTTTGTGTGGTCTTGTCTGGTCCGGTGCTTGTCTCTTCTGCTGGCTGTCTAACCTCTAACAAAGAGCTAAACGGGAAAGGGGTAGGAATTTGCACCCTGGCAATTAGCCAGGAAATGGGGCTGATCCTCCAATAGCATTCAGGGATCAGAAGGAAGAGCTGACTATAAATCCCAGCATTCCTTCCCTCTTTCTTAGAACTAAGTACTCTGTCCCAACAGCTATCTGGCCAGCACAGAAGGAGATGCATATTTAGCATGGGTAGGATAGAGGGTTGCCAGTTCTGGGTTGAGAACTACCTGCAGACTTTGGGGGTGGAGCTTGGAGTGGGCGGGATTTACAGCAGGGAGGGATAGCAGAAAATAATGCTATGGACTCCACCCTCCAAAATAGCCATTTTCTCCACGGGAACTGATCTCTTTGGTTTGGATCCCCAGTTCCTAACTGGGAACTGGCATCCCTAAAAAGAAATTCCTAACGGTTTTCAAATTATCTCTTCCAGTGTCCTAATTGGGTCAACAGAGGCTTTCTGAAAAGAGCAGCTTCTCTCCAGAAGTGTTGTTGAACAGACAGAATAACTGCAGACAACAGATAGATAGTTCAGCTTCTCTCTCTCTCTCTCTCTCTCTCACCCTCCCCCCCCCCCAGTTGTTTCTCTTCATCAATAAAACAATTTTATTCTTTTAGCATCCTGGCATTCTGCTCTCTTTTGCATATTCAAACTCTGCCAACAGATCATTGCCCTTTTAACTCCTAAGATTTTATCAGAAAGTGTTGGCCTATGAGGTCTCTAAAAATCTCACGTCACAGGGCCATAATTTGAAAAAAATGGTTGCTGGTGAAAAATGACCCAATGTGGATCATTTTCAGGACCTACCGGGTCAGCTGCAGGGTGGTGGAGGCACTGCATAACCAAGGTCATCATCATCTATTGTGGTGGGGAGGGCTGTCATTATCTCTGACAACCACAGCGTTTTCAAGGCAAGAGATGTTTGGAGGTGCTTTGCCATTCCCTGTCTCTGCATACTAGCCTTGGGCTTCCTTGAGAGTCTCCCATCCAAATTCTAGCCAGGGCAGACCCAGCTGAGCTGCCAAGATGTGAGGAGACTGGGTCAGCATGGGGCAGTCAGGTCAGAGCACATAATCTATAATGATGCCCAAGCTCCCACTTGGTTTTATTGCCAGCTGCAGTGATGCCACCAATTTATTGAATATCTGTTTGACCATTCCCTGAGTGGCTGCATGTCTAGTGCAATGGCACACATGCATGATTGACTTTCCTGCATGCTTATTGTCTTATACAGCCTGATGGCAGTTTTCTGTGCTTCCCAAGTCTACTTCTTTGCACAGACACCAAATCAAAGCCAACATCAGTTGCTGGGGAAAGGAATCTAAACTTTTGCTTTTCCCATTCATGATTTCCATTGATTTACACTGATATATGTAGTTCTACGGTGTGTGTGGGGGGGGGCACATGCACAATTTTGCAAAGGGCCATGAGAGTAATGGTTTCCCCTTCCATTTTGGGATACCAGCCCTTGCACAGTTGAGCTCACCATTTTCCAAACATATTCTTTCTGCTTTTCACATGGACACGTGAGAAGATGGGGGATTGCACCACCTTCCTTTACCCACTGGAGAGAAATGTTGGGTATTAATGAAGCAAATAACTAAACTTACTCGCTTTTCCTCAGCACCAAGAAAGTCTTCTCCTGGTCACGCAAGCGAATGATGGGATTCCCAATTAGCCCGATCTATGTTTTAGCAAGAACTAGCAAGGTTCATGCCACCTACAACAACATGAGGGGCAAAAAAAAGAGGGACCCCTTCACAGCCAGTTTGAAGGCCACATGTGGCAAACATCTGTATGAGGAATGTGGCTTACAGTATCCTTCATCAGCTTACTATTCATTGGCTGAGCAACAGCTCAGCCCCACACAATAGCATCTCCTTCCTGATGGGCACCACAGTAACCCTGCCCCCAGGAGGGCCATGCATTGGTTTTAGGGGTGCTCAAACACCTGCCAGTCTGGCTTTTGGTCAATTCACCAGTCTTGATCAGGGAGCCGTTTTTGTATCAACCAGCTCAGCTGGGCATGCTTTGGATCCTGTTTCCTGGGTTACATGCCACATACTCAATCAGTAAAGTACAGTACAGTACAGTGCAACTGGCAATATTTCATTTTCATGCATGAGCCTACTCACACAGCGTAGAAAAGTTTGGACAGGTATGTTCCACCTTTGCACTGAAATTATATTGTCATGGGTGATTTCCTCAGCAAGAGAGTACTAGATGGTTATGGCAGTTACAATGGAAGGGGGGAACATAAAATCCACACTGATTTTCTTAATAAGGGATATGTGAAATCACTTAAGACACTTTACTGTGATTTATTTTGGGACCTCATTTCTCTCTATTGTTAATATAATGGGAGGCTTTCAAAACCTTTTCTTGAAAACCCAGAGTTCTACGTGAGATTGAATTCAGCCAGCCTGTCTTGCTGGTGAACGAGGAAGGAGGGGTCCACTAAATTCAACAGCTGCAAAAGATTGTGGAGACCAGAGTTCAAATCCCCACTTGGCCACGAAGCACACTGTGTGCCTTTGGGTCTGTTACACACTCAGCCTAGATGTGAAGGAAAGAGAGGTGGGGAGGAACTGTTTCCTTTCATACACAAATAAAACATTTACCCAAATTCTCTCATTGAAGAAGTTCATGGCATTTTCCCTCTCACAGTGCTCTTTCTTTGGCTGAGATTCAGACTGATACGAGAAGGATTATTTTTAAACCCGTAAGATACATTGTTGATGGCATATGGTGTTATTAAAATATATAGATGACTAAATGTGGGCGTGGATCAGGTTCAGCCCCCCAGCCCACTCAAGTCTTCTAAAACATTTCTTCTGCTGAAGCTCAAAATATCCATCAAAGTGTTGCTCCACAGGGCCAGGAGACCCAAGTAACATCATGGGGGGGGGGATCAGAATTGGGGGTGGGATTAGTAAAAGTCTCCCCCTCCCCCGGCTACCTCCCAACTGAGACGTGCTTGAAGGCAGCAGAACGAAATGGGAATGACAGAAGCCTGAGATGAACAGTAATGTTTCAGATTGGAGGAGGAATTACATTTTAAAGGAAGCAGTCCTAAACAGGACTATGCAGAAGTAGGAGGCTTTTAGGATTGTACCGAGAAAGTGCTCTTAAGATTGTACTGAAAATCACTCTGTACATTTAGGAAGACACTTAAGGCAGTTTTATTCCAGGCAGCATTTGGGGAGTGAAAACTGTTTAGGCAGATTAGGCAGTGTCTTTAAAAAAGATTCTGAGTGGCTTTTCAAAACTACTTTGGATGTTTTCTGTTGTTTTTAATTCTGTGAGCTTTTTAATGTGTCAGTTGAACATTTAAAATTCTGTGTATTTTCAGTTGGTACATTTTTTAAAAAAAGAAATTTGTTACTTAGACTTGTGTTTTGTGTTTTTGCAACTTGTCCTTGTGTTGCGAACTATCTCCCTTACAAGAATATAAGGCAAATTTTAAATGTTTTAAATAATGAAATAAATAAAGTAGAGAGGGGACTGGGCTAAAAAAACACTGGTAGATATGTTTTGTTTTTGAACTGAGGAGACATTCACAGAATTGGCAGTCCCCATCAATATTCCAAAATGGTAGTCTTTTCTATACTAGAGTTGCCAACCTCCAGGTTTTACCTGGAGACCTCCTGCTATTACACTTGATCTCCAGATGACCAAGATAATTTCCTCTAGAAAAAAAATGGCTGTTTTGAAACATAAATACTGTAGAAGTCCCACTCGTCTTCAATCCCTGCCATGACCAGTCTCTTCCCACCCCCCCCAAAAAAATATCTCCAGGTATTTTAATCCCAGAGCTAGCAACCTTATCTCTGACTCTCAGCATTTTTCAGTCTGCTTCTGGTGCAAGTGTAGCCCAGAGAATTCTGAAACCTCAGTTATCTCCAAGTACATTTATGAAGAAAAGAGAAGCAGGCGGAAAACTTGATTGTATAGACGACAGAATGCATCTTCAGATCAATACAAATGACAGCCAATCACTACTGAGGGATGAAACATTATGCCAATAATGTCTCATCGGATCCAAAACAATTGATCAGGACCTGCCATGTAAGAGAAAGTGCTGGCTGCCACAAAAGCTGTTTTGACAACAGCTGAGAAAAAGAGATACTACTTATTTCCCCGAGTGTTTGTTGTGCCGTTGTGTTATGCTGTGTTGAATACCGAGAGCAAAACTAATGATTTTCAAAAGAAGAGGATTTATATAGCTGCTGTGTTGATGTTTCAGCCCCAGTCAAAAACTTAGATGAAATGCATTTTATCAGCTCTCCTATGAATGGAATGAAAGTTGTCTATATTCCAATTCCTTATGGGAACAGAGTGAGCTTTTTCTTTTCTTTTTAATACGGGAATGGGAGTTAGCTGGAGACTTTTTTTGGGACTAGTAAAACTGCAGCTTGATCTGGGCCCTGGGAGCAGCAGAGGCCAAGAACTGAACCACAGGCTTAAAGAAAATATCCAATGTCCATGTGGCCAGAGATGAGCTTTCCAAATAGTAGTTTCCAGCTCTAGGCTGGGAAATACCTGAAGATCTGGGGAGTGGAGGCTGAGGAGGGCAGAGTTTGGGGTGGGGAGAGATTTCAGTGTGGTATAATGTCATGGAACCCACCTTCCAAGATGGCCATTTTCTCCACAGGGAACTGATCTCTGTCACCTGGAGGTCAGTTGTAATCCCAGGAGATCTCCAGTCACCACCTGGAGGCTGGCAACCCTATTAAATAGTCATCCACAGTCTCCAACCTGCAGAGGTAAGGTAGGTCAGGGACTAGAAAGGGGCATTTTTTGTGTTGGCATTTCACCTTAGGTATGTCTTCCCCCTGAGGATCTCTCAGCATCTATCTTACTCTCTTTTAAGTGCTAGACCCTAACTTTTTATAACTCACTTTTTATAAATGGGTTCTGTTTTACTAAAACTCTTCTTGCCTAAAGACGGTTTTAGGAATATTATTTTAGGCTGTTGAGCATTTCACAAGACCCTGGTTGAGAAAGCCTGATTTGAATTATATGTCTGGAATTTTAAAAAATGATCGGGCTAGTTCCCCATTAAGTATAATTTCAAATTACTCATTTCTACTCTTTCAATGAGAAAATCCTCCATTTTGATTTCACTTCTGTCCCGTGTGAATTTACATCGGGATTTTTTATTTTTATGTTGTTTACTGAATTTTCCCCACAATACTTACACATTCCTCAGTGTTTAATGCATTGGTAAATTGTTGTTGTGCAAGCATTACACCCATTTAAATGACGTGCTATACATACAAATGCCGTATATATTAGGAAGGAAAACTTTACAATGTGTACAATTAACAAAAGAATCTACAAAGCGAACAGGGTAAAGCCAAGGACTGAAACCATTGCTGAAAATATAAATCAGTGATCTTAAATGTATTTCTTGGCACCATTTGTTTCTTCTCCAAATTACCAGTCCCCTAATGCAAAAAGTAATCAGGTCAAATTGTGTGCAGATAGCCTCTACCGTGGAATATTTATTCATGAGTGAGGGTCAACCAGTTTAAATTGCATTCGGCCAATGAGGACCAATCAGGTTAAATTATGTGCAGACAGCACTCATGAGTTAAATCATGACCTCTGCTCTGGGAATGTTTACTCATGAGTAAGTCATGGTCTTTAGCCAGGATAGTTTAGCCCCTATCATGAGGGCCCTCAGCTCTGGTAGTTTAGCCCCAATCAGGAGGGAGCTCTAAGCCAGGAAAGGCTAATAAGGAGCCAGCTCTCCAACTTCCTGCCAGTTTCAGAAGTTTTCTGGGTGGAAGAGGAACTAGCCTCAGAGCATGCCCTGCTGCCAGTAAGTTGTCATGTCCTCCATGCCAATTTTAAAGTGGAGGAAATGGAATGGGGAGCAAGCCACCTGTTGCAGCCTCTGCATTCCGTCTGGAGGGGAGGCTGTGAAAAGCCCAGAAATAGCCCCCTGTCATCCCTCTGGGACACAGGGAAGCCAGGAAAAGCCTCTGCCCTGGGAATATTTACTCATGAGTGAGAGCCAATCAGTTCAAATCACACTCTGCCAATGAGTACCAATCAGGTCAAAGTGTGTGCAGGCAGCCAAGAAAAGCATCTATCCTGGGAATGTTTACTCATGAGTAAGTCATGGGCCTCAAAACCTAATATGAGATTTGTTCTTTGCCTCCAATTTCCTGCCAGTAAGATGTTTGCTGGATGAAAGCAGAGTTGCCATGCTGCCAGTAAGTTGCCCTGGTCTCTGGGTCTCTTTCAACTTGGAAGACCTGGAGATCCCACTTCTGGGTTTTCTCAAAGCCTTAAGAATATTTCAGGGGTTTCTCAATGGTAAAAAAGTTGAGAAAAGCTGACATAGAGGCAGTAATTTAGATCCCTCTGAAACTTCTTTTCCAAACAATGTTTTCATGTTTGATTGTAACATACAACTGTTTTTGAATTACTCTGTTATTGAACTGAACTGAAGAACATACTGACTGAAAGGTTTTCAGTTCCTTAAGCAAATTTTGGAAATATGGAAGAAACTGTTACAAGTTTATGAATTATTTGATTTTTATTGTTATTAGCAATTGCTGTTACCCAGCATTTTTCTTTGTTTCCCACCTGGAGCCTGGCCTACCAGCACCTCCATGGGATCCAGAGCCAGGGCTTTTTTCCAGGGGGACTGATCTCTGTAGGCTGGAAATGGCCTGCAATTCCAGCAAATCCCCAGGTACCAACTTCTTCCATCCTACAGCCCCTCTTCCACAGAGTTCCCCCTCCCAAGCAGCCCTTTCATCTCCAGCAGCCTGATGATGAGTTGTTATTGTAAAGTCCCCAAACAACCATTTTTTCCCCTGGAGCTGATCTCTATAGTCCAATTCCAGGAGATTTCCAGGCCACAACTGGAAGTTAGTTAGTGACCCCTAGATCAGGAATGTTCCTTAAGGTTCAGAGGCGGGGCCTCAGGAGCTCAAGGGTGGGCAGAAGCTTTTGCCATGTAGCCAGTCCCCAGGAAGGCCACAGTGCAGGTATGCATCCTAGCACCCATTGCATTCCTGGGTACAACGGGCTCTGCCTCTAGTATATAATAATAATTAACTCCCACCCATTCAGGAAATGCTTCCAGGGCCGTCAATAATGCCATGGTTTCATGAAACCCTGGCTGAGAATTCCTGGGTTGAGTATTCACACACATAAAAAAATCCCCAGTCTTCTTTCTCTTTCCCACCCTTAGTATGCACCTGCTGCTTGCTCCTAAGCAATGGCAGGAGTCACCCAGACAAGTAAAATGACTAGCCAGCCAATAAAATAAGATGGTGGATATCTCAGATACTATTTTGACATTCTGAGCCTCTGTGTCCAGGTGAAGTTTCCTGCACCATGAGGACTACAGTTCAAAGGGTTTACAGAGGTAAAGTAAGAAAAAACAGGGAAAAACTATCAGTAAGTGGTAGTCTGGATGCCTTTGCAAGGAGCGGTGGTGATCAGTTGACCATCATGCTGTACCAACACTAGAAGGGTAACCTGGCAACCAGGGTCAATCCACTCACAGTCAATGAACATGTTGAGAGGTCATCTCTCATACCAGCCAACAGAACTGGTCTCCTACAGAATAATTTTCTGGGCATTCTGAGCACAATTTGCCTTTGAACAACCTGAACTCTTAAACTATATACTTTAGTTTTCTTCATCCCTCTGTTTTCCTCTGCTCCATCTTCAATCAAGATGTTTTGAATTGATTGAAAAATAGAAGTCTTGTTGCCCTTTTTGTGCCTCTAGAATCCAAGAGAGGGCGAGAAAATAATTACAATGAAAGGTACAGAAAATCACCTTTGAAGGGGCTCTTTGTGTTCAAGTTTTTGTTTCTGCAACTCTCCTGTGTTCTCGGTGGTCTCAAGTGTAATTCCACATAGCAGCAGAAGTGTGACGGCTGATGATATTTTAACACTGTCATGCCATGAGTTAATACATCTTTTAGATGTGCTAAAATTAGATTGGAGTAGGAAGTATGCTACCTTACATAAATCCAAAGTAGGTTAAACAAATGTGTGACCTACATTTTCTTTGTTCTTTCATCAAGGATGGAAAGCAATCCCATGGAAACTTATTGCATTATCAAATTAAGGATGCGACACACTTGCTGTTGATTCTAAACCAAAGAGAGAGCCAAGACATCTCTTTGGAATTTAATGACATGACTGAAGTTGTAAAAGCCAGAAGCCTTTTCTCATCCTGAGTCCAAAGCTGGGGAGATGTTACTTTATTGCAAAACGCATTATGATTTTATAAGAACTGCATATGCAAAGCCAACCCTAGGATCTTAGTTTCTTGAGAACTCTCTAGATTCATATCCCAGTTCCCAGCAGTCCATCAAACTCCAGTCAATCAGAGCCACCTTGGTGGCAACCTTGAATTTGGAGAGCCAGGTTTGATTCCCCACTCCTCCACATGCAGCCAGCTGGGTGATCCTGAGTTAGTCACAGTCCTGTTAGAGCTGTTCTCACAGAGCAGTCCTATCTGAGTCCTATCCTTGGAAACAGGAGTAAGAGGCAGGGTAGAACCAACACTGGGGTGGCAACTGCCACCAAAACAACTTTTAAAACAGATCTTCAATACAGCCAGCTTGGTGTAGTGGCTAAGAGTGGCAGCTGCTAATCTGTAGAACTGGGTTTGATACCCCATTCCTCCACATGCAGCCAGGTGGGTGACCTTGGGTTAGTCAGTGTTCTGTTAGAGCTCTTCTTGTAGAGCAGTTCTTTCAGAGCTCTCTTAACCTTGCCTACCACACAGGATATCTGTTGTGGGGAGAGGAAGGGAAGATGATGGTAAACCACTTTGTGATTCCTCTGGGTAGAGAAAAGTGGGGTATAAAAACCCACTCTTCTTTCTTCTTCTTCTTCTTCTTCTTCTTCTTCTGTGGTAAACATTATTGTTCACCTCCAATCTGACATGGTACAGTCCAGAAAGGAAGGTATCTTTTTTTTTCTTTTTACATGTTTGAATCCATTCTAATAAACATTCAGATGAGCCAAACAGGCAGAAAATTATTGGTGTGAGACTGATTCTACATCAGTGCCTTTGAGGGGGAGGGGATTAATTTACGAAATCTAACAACTTTCTTGGCTGCTTCCCCACTTGAACCTTGCTCCCATCTCCATGCTGCAGCTGGTAGTGAGGGGGCGTTCTTTAGGTGTTACATTCTAAATTGCTATGAAATGAGGAACTTGGCATTGGTGCAGAAATTGCGCTCCAGCCGTCATTTCTGGCACCACAGGTTTGTTTTTAGTTTCCAGGATAAGCTGTATGGGGAAAAGAACAGAATGCAACCTAACGACTTATTATCGGGAGCCGGGTTCACACCATTTTACAAATGTAATATTTATCACAAGAGCACCTTTCTGGTCTTAAAAGGAGAGCAGGGTAGCGTTGAATGCAGTGATGTGCAAACACTCCTAAGGTCAACTCGCAGTTTGTTCACACATCGTAGCAGAATCCTCAGAGAAAGGTGGAGGGAGAAATGCACTGCCTGGGGATCGAACACCGGCTGGAGTTTTGAGCATGCATTGACATTGCTGATGCTACTGACTGATGAAGCACATAGGCACCACAGCAGGACAGGCACTTAAAAGACAGATGATATTAAAGGAAATAATATTTCCATGGTGGCCTAGGGCCATATAGTATAAGCAAGTCAGTACTTTGTGAACATGTACCAACAGTGGCTAATAGCGCTTACCTTTAAATCCGGCCCACCTTGGGCTCCGAGAGAGCCGCCTTGATCTGGCTCCGGAGAAGCCAAAGAGGAGCTTTGGAGCCTATTATAGTTAAAGGTGCCATTGACTATAATGGGGATTTTCAGGTTTCCCCCTTTTTCGTGGCCTTAAAGTTAAAGGCTCAAAACTTTCAGAGTACCTTCGGGAGGCTCTTCTCTGACTCTCCCCCAAGTTTCAAAAAGATTGGGCCAGGGGGTTCAATTCCAGGGGCTCCCAAAGAGGCTGCCCCCATCCTCTCCCATTATATCCTATGGTGAGAAAACACCACAGGACATAATGGGCCCATTACTTCCAATGGTGTCTTTTCTCACCATTGGATATAATGGGGAGAGGATGGGGAGCCCCTAGAATGGGACCCCCTGATCCAATATTTTTGAAACTTGGGAGGAAGTTAGGGAAGAGGCTCCCGAAGCTACCCTGAAACCTCCGAGGCCACGGAGATGGCGGAATCCCGAACAATCCCAAAGCAGACTCAAGTGGGTAGCTGTGTGGGTCTGAAGCAGCACAACAAAACAAAATCAGAGTCCAGTGGCACCTTTAAGACCAACAAAGATCTATTCAAGGCAGGGAGGGATGCACTCTCACACTCAGGGTGAGCATGCAGATGCCACCCTCCAGCCAGGAGATGATGGGAATAAAAAGGATATGCTGCTCACCTTCATGCAGAGCAGTTCCTTCCCATTCCAATCACCTCCCCTGGGGAAAGGGGACATTGCATGCCAGAGCTGCAGGGGACAGCTGTGGCTGGTTGCCAAAGCAATTCTTGGGTGAGAACTGGAGACCCACTGAAGCCCACTCTCAGCTCACCTGGGTTCCCCTGGAGAGGAGGGGGATGCCTGGCAATGGTGTGTGTGGGGAAATTTCACAGAACCACTAGGACCACTAGTGATCGAGGGATGCCAGCCTCCAGGGGGGACCTGGAGGCACACATCAAAGGGAGGGGGCGTGACAAATCCATACCAATATACAACCCACTAGCCCTGGGGAAGCCTCAGAAAGCAAAAGGAGAGTGTCACCTCAACACCGCCCTCCTCCTCAGCAGGATTCTTGCATGAACCGACCCTACTGTCCTCCAGTGGAGGAGCTCAGGGTGGCCTAATTGCTTAATCCATGCTCCCATCATCACAGGCTCTCCCATCCAGCCTCCTCCCCCCCCCCCCAACAAATGCAGAAAATTCAAGAGGAAGACTACCTGCTGGTTTTTGTACCCCACTTTTCACTACCGAAAGGAGTCTCAAAGATGGTTACAATCACCTTTCCCTTCCTCTCCTCATGCCAGACACCATGAGAGAGCTCTGACAGAACTGCTCTGTGAGAACAGCTCTGCCAGCAGTTACAAAAAACCTCCCAGCTTGAACACTGGGGTAGGGAATCTGTGGGTCACAGGCTGCTGCCTTTCACCACTGGACCAAGCACTCAGTCAAGCACTCTCTTCATGACCCCTGGCTCCTATACCGTGCTGCTCATATGAAACAGTGCCCCCAGGCCAGCAAACCAAGCCAGAACAACAAGTTGGCAACTTACTACAACAAGCACAACAACTACCAACTTGGGAGAATGGACAACTCTAACTACAACAAAAGTGGCACAGGCACTCCAGAACTGTAAAAAGCAACTAAAGCAGGCCACAGAACAGCAGCAAACCAAATTCAGAACAGCAGTCAACTAACTCAGGGAACAACAGTCCGCAAAGTTGGCAACCCACAACAAGCGCAACTATCAAACTGGAACAACAGTGGCAGAACCAGAACCATCCAACACAAGCCGTACCCACCACGCCCAGAACAAAACAGGAGTAACAGCAGTAGGGCAGCAAGCCACCCACCCAAAGGTGGGCTGCCTGCTACCCCCACCGCAAAAACAACACAGAAAGGCTACTTTAAAAATCTACTTTTAAAAGAACCACAAGAAGAAAAGCCAAACTGCCCCTAAAAGAAGAAGAAGAAAGAAACACTAGGAGAAATAGATTCAGATTCAGAGTACCTTTATTGGCATAAAATTGCAAAGCATAAAACGAAAATTTCAAACAGTTCCAGATGTAAAATCCATCGTAAAAGATTTTCATTTAAAATTGCCAGTAAAAACTTTGCTACTTTTATAATAATTGCTGAGTCCCTCACATTTAATATCATTTTAATCCAGTGTTTCTCATGAACACAACTGAATTTCAATTTCTTCAGATAATTAGCTAACGGGCAACGATATACATCAAACTTAGGACACACCAGAAGTATATGGTACAATGTGTCAGAGACACTGCATCCATGTAAACAGTATCTCTTCTGAGGAGGGATCTTCAAAAATCTACCTCGGGTGACATTTGAAGGAAAGATGTTTAAGCGAGCTACTAAAAATGCTCTTCTTAACTGGTGTGTCTCCAAAATTTGGAGATACATGGGCATGGATTTGTAAGTTAAGGGAATATCCCAGAAGTGGGGAGAACATACACTGTTGTTAGAGGAGCCCAGAATCTGGGTATCCTGATCTTCTAGTCTCTGTGATATTAGTTTTAATATCGTCCTTTCATCTTGCATGCTAAGGGTTGAGATGTCCAGACCCATAATTTGAAGTTTCTTTGACATTTTGCCCAGCCAGCTGAAATAATAAGGGTCACTCAAAAGATTAATTAACAAACTACCCATTTCAGCATGGAAATGAATTTTTAACCAGTAATTAAAGGACTGAAACCAAGCCCGGGCTTCTAGACTCTGTTGGCCAAGTTCTGTGACAAGTGTATGATTTGCCACACAGTTTGGGGCTCCTAGCAAATTTCTGAAAAAGAAAGGTTAGATGTCCTTAGGAGAAATAATAATAATAATAAAAAACAGTGAATCTCAAAACACCCCAAACCCCACCCCACCCACAGAAACCAAAAGAATTTGGAGGAAGTGATTAAGAAAAGGAAGAAGAAAAGTGAAGGCAAGAGGAAAACAAAATCAGGGGCCATTCCGCACAAAGGGCAACGTGGCTAAATCTGTGTGCTATTGAAAAGCGCTGCAGGCAAAAGCGGCAGATCGCAGTAACGCACACAGCCGGTTCTAGCGAAAAAAGGCTCTCCCACTAGCGCTGTTCTCTTAACGCACAAGTTTCCGGTCTTGCCAAAATCGCAATAGGAGAGGTGATATTTGTCCATGCTTCCTCCCACCCCTTAATAGCCAATTAACTGTCGTGTTCATGTTTCCCTTTAAGAACTCTTTTTTAAAAACCCGAAAACATATGTAGCAACACATATTTGTTCCTTCAATGTATCAGAAATACCTTTTCCGCAGGTGTAGGAGCTGGCGCTTAATCGTTTACAGGCTCCTCAAGTTAAAAAAGAAAAATCCCCCCCCCCCATGGGCAAGATTTATAGCCGAAATTATGGGCAGTGTCGAACAAGGGCTGTATTGTGCTTGGGAACTTTAAAGACACTTGCAGTAGGGAGCTTTGTTTAACTTTTAATCGCTTCTGTGGAGGGACTTTAGCCAGAAAAGCCTCTGAGAAGCTTCGCTCGTTCGTTGCTTTCCTCGTCTAAGGGGGGAAAATGGCGATCGCTTCGCCGGAAGTTCGGCGGCAAGAGCGGGGGAGGGACTTTCTTTCTACTGCTACATTGAGAATGCACATGCCTTTCGCTGATGTGTTGCAGCTTGTGCGCAGAAGTGTAGCGGTTTTCTCAGGGAGAATCCACTTTTCCCGATTTCCCGGGAGTGTTGTAGGAGTGTTGCAGATTGTGTGTGACGTCATGCAGAACCTTGAATTAGTAGCGTTTAGCAAAGGTAAGACTTCTGCTACATTTAAGTTGTGCGGAATGGCCCCAGAGTCCCTCAGTCAAACCGTTGATGTCTTCTCCAGCGAAGCAATGATTCTCCAGTGTTCAGCACAGCAGCAGCAAGGCAGTCACACAGCAAGGCTTGGCCAGCACACTCTCTGGGAGTCTGACTGTAAACGTCTAGTCTCTACCAGAGCAGCAGAGGCCAGAAGGCAGCAATCAGTAATAGGAGGCAGGTAAGGGTCCTCTAGCCTTATACATTCTCCGGGCCAAACACAGAATATATTCACGAAGGAAAAACTTTCTATGATTGGCCAGGAAACATGTTCACGCCAAAACAAGCCTCTCTTGAGGCTAACTCCTCCCCCTTTCCTCACCTACCTTGTAGCAAGAAAGTAGAGCAAGCTCCAGACCTCAGCATACATTTTGCAAATGCAAAATGCTTTGCAATGATTGGCTGGGCTCCTACAGCCAAGGTAAGCATTTCCCTTTAAGTTTTAAACTGCCGGATCCGAGGCCTCTGAGCCAGGTCCAAGGCAGCCAAGGCTCCTGAGGCAGGTCCAAATCGTGATTCAGAGAGCCTGCCTCAACTCTGTTGCCCATGGGGCGCCTGGCTTACTGTGATTTCTCTCCTAGGCAGCTATGCCTTGGAGGTTTTTCATCCCAGCCGTGCTGAGGTGCACATCCCTAGATCAGCAAGAAAGGCAGACTACAAATTAAATAAATAATAGAGTAAGTACATAAATGATGCCAAGCACACAGATGAAAAAGCACTCAAAACACTACTCATGTTCAGTTGCTAGCAAAATATCATGAGGATATTTACATTAAAAGAAAAAGGTGTCTTTCCATGCCAGAGGTGGTTGGTCCCAAATGAGAGCTTCTTACAGAACTAGAGATGAGGTCTCCTCAGATCTTACTTCAATTATGTAAAGGAAATTAATGAGTGGTTTCCACTTTGAGGCAGAAGAAGAAGAAGACAAGGTGGTTCTTATATGCCGCTTTTCTCTACCCAAAGGAGTCTCAAAGCGACTTACAATCTCCTTCCCTTTCCTCTCCCCACAACAGACACCCTGTGAGGGAGGGGAGGCTGAGAGAGCCCTGATATTACTGCTGGGTGAGAACAGCTTTATCAGCGGTGTGATGAACCCAAGGTCACCCAGCTGGCTGCATGTGGGGGAGCAGGGAATCAAACCCGGCTCACCTAATTAGGAGTCCACACTCCTAACCACTACACCCAATTTGCTCTCTCAGCCTCATGGGCACCAAGGAACACATTGATGGCTGCTCCACTGGGGATCTGTGACTGAACTTTTAAAAATGGCTCAACAAAATCGAAAATGGCCAAGACCTGAAACTAAAATGGGCATTACAGATTCAGAGCGGCAAGTTCATGAAATTCAGTTGTAAGTGCTAGATTTTCTTTGAATTTAACTTTGGATGAAACCCCAACTAGAAATGTGCAGAAATCTTGTGTGTGTGTGTGTGTGTGTGTAGGGGGGGGGGCTTCCACAGTAATAATTAAAATTATGTTTTTATTCCCTCAAAATGCCACTTTGTTTTCTCTGTGGAGAAACCCCCTATATTCACCTCAGGCAAAATTTCTGTGGCGCAAATTCCACTTAGCAGTTTCTATCCACTGCGGCCACTTGTCTGTGTGTGACTCCCGTTCCCTTGTTTCAACCGAGGCAATTTACAGCTTAAAAATAGACATTGCTCATCTATTTTTCAGCGGTTATGAATTTCAAAATGTTTCCCCACTAGATTATGGTAGCCTCTTCAAGTGAGACTGCTAATAGTAATAAAACGTAATGTTTACAGGGGAAGAAACACAGAGTCTGTCGGACACAAAATAACACAACAGTAAATATTATCCCCCTTTTTAATGGCCCGGTGCTGGTATTTATCATGGCTGTCCCCACACTTATTGCTCAGCCGTATATCTTCATAACACTGTGCCTACACTTGAAATGGTTTTACATAGCAGCTTGTCACCTCAGGTCAATCTAAGCAGGGCTGGAGCTTAACCCATTGTTGCCATCTCAGGAGCTGTCCAGACAGGTTGTTAACTTGTTATAAATAATAGCCATAGATGCTCTGGTCTCCTGCCAGAATGTAACATAATGGGAATATGCTTGCCTTCTGCTTGGGACACATTTCTTATTAATTATTCCATTTGGGGGGTAAATCTAACTTTCAGACACTGAATTGCTCACAATCGTTATTTTCTCACTGAAGATAGATCCAGGTGGGTAGCCAAGCTGGTCTGAAGCAGGAGAACATAATGAATAGTAAAATGTTATGTCGTTTGGAACGAAAGATTGGCATGTATTTCTCTGGTCTGGACACACGGGAGATAGGTCCGCACAGCCAGCCACTCCTCGTCAAAGAAGAAGATGTTATAAGGATGCCTCTATGCTTGAGAGGAGACAGATGGGATGTAATGGCAGTTCATTACTTTCCGCATTCCACAATAAAGGATACATCTGCCCACTAGTCTCCGATGGAAATGGAGATGGGAAGTCCTGTTGTGATATATCTGAAGAAGTGTGGAGGCACATGGAAACTTATACCCAGAATTAATCAATCTGCCCATCAAGCTCTAATTCTGACCTATTTATTTCCTTCACTATGCCCCCACCCCATCCTGGAATTAAACCCAAACAAGCGGTAATCATATAAAGTAAGTCCATTATTCCTATTTGGGCCTTGAATCACTTAACATCTCCTTTTAAGAAGATCTAGCATGATGTAGTAGTTAAAGAGCAGCAGACTCTAGTCTGGAGAACCAGGTTTGATTCCCTGCTTCTCCTCCACACGCAGCCAGCTGGGGCTAGCTACGGTTCTCTTAATGTAGTTTTCACAGGGACCTTTACTGCACAGAGGTCCCAAAACTGCACTGCCGCCTGGTTATTGGTCCTGTCCGGACTTCCCGCTATTCCCCCTTCCCATTTGGGCTTGTCAATCAAAGTCATGTGGCATTGACTTCCAATCACCTTCCAGCACCATCTTTTCACATCTGAGCACCCCCAAGTCAGCTCCACCTACCTCACAGTGTTTCTGCTGTGGGAAGGGGAAGGGAAAGATGTTTGTAAGGCACTTTGAGACTCCTTTGGGTAGTGAAAAGTAGGGAATTAAAACAAAACTCTCTTCTCCTTCATTATGCTGTATGCCTATGTATAGACTGGTAATTTCCATGTCATTGTATGTGAAGGAGCGTGCATGCAAATGAAACCTTATACCTTGAATGAAACTTTGTTGGTCTTACAGGGGCCCCTGGATTCAAACCTTATTTTCTCTCTGGCCAATCATTCCTGTGATGTGATGTGCACCAGCCGCATTTTTGTATGATTTTGTACCTCTGTACTTAGCAGCATTTGCCATCAAAACTTTTTCCAGTGGCCCAATGGCCAATCTGTCTATGGATTAATCTAATCTGTGGTTAACAATGACTAGTGGAGATTTATCCAAGAACCGATGATCCTCATTAGCATTCCAAATTTTCCCTCCATTCACTTGGTTCCAACCATATGCCTGAATTTGATGCAGTCTTGTGGGCTGCCTTTCATTATGCACAAGTGAATTAAATGCAATTTTATTGAATCTCCAGTGTAGATTTATTTTCTCAATGATAGCAAATCCTTAAACCACTTTTAATGAATTGCGTATCCCACTCCCCCCCCCCCCCGGTGATAAATGAAGGTGTTTAAACTGACAGTTGAAATATTGCAATTCTGAATGGTGTTGCCATTTCCAAATGTAGCTTGTCCGGTATCAAAAGGCTTGCTCACAAATCACTGCTCAGTAGAAATACACCAATGAAGTTTCTTAATACAGATGAAGGCTGTGTGATGATCGTGGCTGATTGAAATGGAAGGGATTCTATTATGGGAAACGGTCTTTGAAGCAGCCATCCATTTATAGAGCAACCTAAAGGGGCCACTCCAATTGAAAAATGGGCTGCAAGATATATCTCAAACAGCCCTTGACATTGTCAGAGGTAACTGCATTTTATGGCTGAGGCACCACCTAAAATTAACCTCTCGCTTTCCTAATGTTAGTATCGATGACTGTTATTCCAAACTGAACAAGGTTTGAGGCCAGTGGCATCTTTAAGACCAAATAAGTTTAATTCGGAGGAATTACGCTTCTGTATGCATGTGCGCTTCTTCAGATCCATTGAAACAAAACTTCCTTAACCGTTAAATATAGGTGGAAGAACGGTTAGTTGCCAGGAAGGGTCAAGACGTATAAGGAACTGAATGGTAAATATAGCTAGGTTTAGATTAAAGTAGTTGGGAAGACCTGTGAATAGCAGCAAATGAGCATGCTACTAGTACAAACTGTAAACAGATGTGAGAACTAAGTTTGAGTGCAGTGGCACCTTTCAGACCAACAAAGTTTAATTCTGAATATAAACAAGAATTAAGTAATTTAGCATGTATAATGAGATAAGCATCCAATATCTCTGTTAAGCCCTGGGGGTTCCATTGTCCTGAGTGTCCAGCAATCTCCCTTTCCAGTCTGTTTCTGAAATTCTGAAAACATGGCAACCCACTTGAATCTATAATGTCTTGCTGTAAGACTCTGCATATATAAGGAATCTCATTTTCCTTTCCTTTGGATTGGATTGTACTCTATACCTCTGTGTGAATGCAAGACACTCCTGTTCACAAAATCTGCTTTTCAGCGGATACCCCCTACCTCTGGAACAACCCCCTGGAAGAGGTCAAGGGTATGTGGCTCATACCCATCTAGAATTTCCAGCCAAACTTCAAAACAGAATTATTCCCTGGAGTGGTGGGGGGGGGGCGCTGTTTGAGCAAAGTGAGAATGATGCTCTGAAGAGGGCATAAGACTGTTTTTTAATGCTTTAATAGCTGTTGTTCTGAGGTTCGTCAGACTGTTATGATATTATGGCTTTCAAGCAAAAGGCGGGCATATCAATATTGTATAATATACATAATAAAAAAACATTTTATTTGTTTAAATTTAATAAATTAACCTTACCTAAGCCCTGCTCCAGCATAGCAGCTTGCTGGGTGACCTCAGGCCACACAAACACTCTCAGCCTAACCTACATCACAGGGTTGTTGTGAGAAGAAAATGAAAGAGAGAACAGCGTAAACTGCCTTGGGTCCCCGCTGTGGAGAAATAAATAATATACATCTCTATTTTTTCTTTCTTCTCCTTCCTGTAGGTCCACTTTCCCCATGCTCAGCTGGCCTTTCGTTCCTTCATCTACCACAGCCTTTCTCAAGTTTTTTACTGTTGAGAAACCCCTGAAACTTTCTTCAGGCTTTGTGGCATTATGGTGCATAGTAAGGTTGGGAAGCAGAGCTGTGGAATGCACCCTCCCATGGCCCTTTCCCTTCCCACCCCCTTCAGGTCCGTCACTGGCCATTTGGAGAGGGGGGGATTGACATGGCCATGTATGGTCATATCGCCCGATAAATGTTTAACAATTTTTTTTAAAAAAATATAAAAATTAATTAACTGCCACCCATTCAGGAAGCCCTTCCAGGGCCATCAAGAAATCCCAGGGTTTCATGAAATCCTGGTCAAGAAACCCTGTTCTATTGATTCTGGCTTCCCCACAGCCGCACCCATCTGGTCTTTCTACCCCACATGCTCAGTCTACATTCCCTCCTCCTGGCTTCACTTCTGCTGTTGGGTGGTGTCGGAATAAACAAGATACGTAGTGTACATCGGTGGTCCCCAACGAAGGCGCTGGCACTGGGCCGCGGCTCCCAGCCTCCACAGGGCCGCGCGCGAGCCGCGCATGTGCATTTGCGCCATGCGCAGCTGCAAACGCGCATTCACAGCACTCCCGCACATGCGCACATGCGTGTCCGGGATGCACATGTGCGTTTGCGGCCGCACATAGCACAAACGTGCATACATGACCCAGCCACACATGCGTGGGAGTGCCGCGCATGCACAGCATGCGCAGCCGGGTGATCGCCCTTCCCGCCGCCTCTGGTCCGCAGCCTAGAAAAGGTTGGGGACCACTGGTATACATGATTCGACAGCATAAAAAGAATATCCTGCAGAGGGCATTGGAGGAGATGCATATTTAGCATAGTTGAAGTAAGAACTTGCAGGGATTGTTCAAATACACTCCTACCAGTCTCTTGATTGGCCCGGGGGGGGGGACTTCCTGTTCCCTTGAGCACACTTCCCCGCATCTTGTCTCCAGAACAATAGACAGGATGACTGCAGACGACAGATAGCAAAACTGTGGACTCTCCTGTCTTTCTATGCAAAGCTCTCTCTTCCATATAAAACTGTTTGATTCTCTTTAGGCAGCTTGGTGCTTCCTGCCTTCACATATTCAAACTTTGCCAACAGGTGGGAGAAGTAGTCGACCTAGAGAGGCTATTCAGTACCGACAGCAGCTCTAGTTTCTCCTGTTCGTGTAGCATTGGATTATAACAGCCCAACATGCTGGCAAAAAAAACCCTTTTCTTTTTAGAAATGTTTTCCCACGCAAAGACATGGCTGCTCCTGGTTGGGGACGCTCATAACTCTATCGCTCTGCATTTTTCAGCAGATCTGGCGGGTTCCCTGGTGGGAAACCCCTTGGCAAGCCCAATCATTTTTGGAATGATGGACAGGACCTCTTGCCACTCACTCTCATCAGAATGCTTTCTCGGGGTGTTAAAATGCAAACGACTAGCTGGGAAGAACGCTTGAATTTTTTATTCTTTATCCTCTGACTGAAACTCCAGAGGGGAGGAAAAAAGAAAGAATTCTCAGTGAAAATGTAGAACCAGAATGTGAATGACAAGCAATCTTTATTGGAAATTCATTAACAGGGCACACATCTTGCCCCAGCAACCCCAGCAAGCAGAGGGACTCTTGTCTCAGGTAGCACAGCCCTTCCCACAAATGCCCGACAGGCCAGGCTGGAAGAATGAAAACAGGCCATTAATCCAATGCAAACTAAACCGGAGTCATGCGGTTTTTCATCCTGAGTAAGGATGTGCCATCGCAGAGAGAGGTTATTCACATACACAGTCTGCTTTGGTTGATGGCCATTCTTAGGATGCTAGCTAAACAATTCTGTCATAAAGCAGCCCCCCTTTTTATCCTTTGTCACTTCTTTTGTTGCTTTGCTAGTGGGATGTAGACAGAGAGAGATGTAGGAGTCAGGGAAGAGACGGCAAAGGGTTGTGTTGCACTTTAAAGCCCAGCAAATGTATTGTGACAAACTTTTGTGGTGGTTTTTTGCCTGGTGCCTGTAATGGTAACTTCATTTGGGAGGTATATATCCCAAATGCAGACAGAAGTGGGAGGGAAGGGGAGATATTTTGCAGATGCTATGCAAATGCCAACCTGTGCAATAGCTTCATGCTCCACACCTAGCAGTTAATGTCATACCTTGAAGCTGATCTGGATTGACTGAGATTCAGCGGCACCTTGTGAACCAGTGCCTTGTGAAGGCTGGCTTGAGATTTGCCTCTTCCTTCTTCAGGGGCAGCGAGCTTATTTTTGTTTGCCCACAGGGACTCATGGATCTAGTCAGTGGGATTTGTCTGGCTCTGCTGGGGGCTCTCTCAATGAACACACCGAGACCTGGAATTCGGGCTTTCAGGAGGTTATTGACCCAATTGCCCCCCCCCAAGTGCTTTCTTACTATGCAGATGAACTAAGGATGGCAAAAAGGGGTCTTAGATGGTTAGAGCTGCACTGGAGGCAAACTCATTGCAAAGCAGCAAGAACACTTTATATAGAACCCACTTGAAGGCCTAAGAAAAGGCAGTGAAGGCACTTTGCTTCCATTGCATCTGCTCTATCATATCTAGCTCAATTGTTTATTGGGCCACTGGCCACCCCCTTGGTGGCCCCAAAGCAAATAATAAAATTGGCTATAAGCTGTGACACATTTGTGACATTCAGATAAAGTATTGCTGCTCCTCCAAGATTTGCCTGTTAGAGTTGGAGTCAATATAAATCCTGAGGCTCTTTCTGCATGATTGGGTCCATTTCTGGACTCCTTCAACCTACTCTCCG
Source organism: Paroedura picta (assembly GCF_049243985.1). Taxonomy (NCBI): domain Eukaryota; kingdom Metazoa; phylum Chordata; class Lepidosauria; order Squamata; family Gekkonidae; genus Paroedura; species Paroedura picta. The sequence continues at coordinate 89,751,830 of NC_135375.1, read as the reverse complement.
AGGTTGGAGTTGACAGGGTTGTGCTTCTTGGTTTTCTAGCCTCTCTGGTTGATGAAAGTCCCCGGGGAAGTTGTAGGAGGAGCCTTGGGAGAGATTATGCCTTTCACTCTCCAAGGGTTTTTTCCCTAACTCCCTCAAGGAGGAAGTGGTGACATCCCACCTAAAAAAAGTCATTGTTAGATGAGAAGGACCTGGCCAATTACCACCCAGTGTTAATTTTTCATTCCTGGGAAAGGTGATTGAATGAGCAGTTGCTGAGCAGCTCCAGAAATTCTGGATGAGACATTTACCTTAGATTCCTTCCAGTCTGACTTCCAGCCAGGGTTTGGGACTAAGAAGTCTCCAGTCATTCTGGTTGATGATCTCCATTTACACCTTGACATAGATGGGTCAGCTCTACTGATTCTGTTGAATCCCTTGACACAGTAGTCCACTTGATCGTGGTCAACCACCTAGCCTCCCTGGGGATAAGGGCTGGTTCTCCCCATTTTTCCAGGGTCTATCCCAGAAGGTAATTGTGGGTGGAGAGAAGCTGTCACCATGGACTATAATTAGTGGAGCTCTCCAAGTGTCAATTATCTCCTCAGTATTATTTAACATATCTATATGTGCCCTCTGGTAAAGAGCATCAGATGATTTGGAGTGCCATTGATATTTAGATGACACAAAGCTCTACCTCTTATTTGAGGGATGACCAAGTGTCTTGGTTTTCTGCCTCGATGCAGTGACAGAATATTGATAGGTGACAATTGGTTGAAGCTAAATCCATCTAACGTAGAGATCATGTGGCCTTGTAAGCTCAGAACACTGGGGTGGCCACTTCTACTGATCCTTCATAGAGTCCACGGTCAATTCTGTCAGGAGTCCTGGGGTGTGGCTCGATTCTTTGCTCTCCAGGGACAAATGTGGTACTTGGTGACAAAGACTATGTTTTACTATCTATTCCAGACCTGCCAACTGACTCTCAGTGGACCTTACTATCTCTCTCAGTGGACCTTACCAAAGTAATTCACACAACGATCACCTGAAGACTGGACAACTGTAATATAATCTATGCAGAACTACCTTTGAAGACACTTTGGAAACTGCAAGTGGTTCAGAACACAGCTGTCAGGTTGCTCACAGGAATGTCCCAGTCAGCACATATAACACTTATCCTACAGTAGCTGCAATAGCTCCTAATTAATTTCCAGTGCTAATTCAAAGTGTTGATGCTTAAATTACAGCTCTAAATGGCCTGACACCCTAAAAGATCACCTCTCCCAGCCTGATCCTCTTCATCTTGTCTGATCTTGTTTTTTACCATCAAGGGTTGAGGTTTTACATAGAGGGTTTTACTATTGTTTTTTGGGGATTTTAATGTTGGGAGATTATTGTGACCCACCACAAGCAGGATATAAATTGGAATCAATCAATCTTCATCTTGGAATTTATTGAGAGCCCCTGGTCCATGAACTGTCCACCTTTGATCAAGAAGGATGATGGCCTTCTCAGTAGTGCCTCCTGTCCTGTGTAGAGTGGCCAGACTCCAGGTAGGACCTGGGGATCCCTCGGTTGACACTTCTCTCCTTGCTACAAGGGTACAAGAAATTGGAGGAAATCCTTACAAACCCGCCTCCATTTGCACTCGGCCACCTACCAACATTGTGTCTACTCCCCCACACACATACCTGAGACTTATGGAATCGCAAACCAACAATGGCTTTGCAATTTTTAGGGGGCAGAATGTACAGGCACCCAAGCTACAAATGGAAGCTCCACAAGTTTTAGGTGAGGGAGGAGTGGCCATGAGAACAGAGCGTCACTCCCAACATCTCCAACATGCTGAAATAATTTTTATATCACATCAGCACATTAAGGAGCTCCTGGACCATGCCCTTAAATCATACCACCAGCAGCCCTAGTCCTATGGAACCAGCTGCTTTGTGGGACCTCCCTAAGTTCTACAGGGCATGCAAGGTCACTTTTCTTCAGATGGTCCTTTGGGTGATTGTGATCCACCAGGCAGCTGGCAAATTATGCTCCCACTGTGTTTTCACCATCCATGCACTCAACCTTACCAGACAGTGGATAGATTTTTACCAGGATAGATTTCAATCATTTAATATTTTTTAAAGTTTATTTATTGTGCTATTTCATTGGATGTATTTTATATGTTGTTAGCTGCCTTGAGTCCTGTTCAGGGGTGAGGGAGCGAGATATAAATCTGAGAGAAATAAACAATGAATTAAATCTATGAGCTCTCGGTGCATCAAGCAGCTCTAATTTATTTAGGTGTTTTCCCTCCCACTTCAGGAATTTCACGCATGCACACACACAACCTCGATTCAACCTAACAACCAGAACAAAAACTATATATACAATCCAATTCTCCAGCATCCTGGGATGATCTTGGATCTATCCAGCTCACTCAAGCTTGTGCCTCTGGCTATGCCTGGACTAAAATATTTGTAATAGAGGAGGGAGCAAAATCTCAGTCTAGATCCCACTCAGTTAGAAGAGATATTACAAAATTCCCTCCCTTGCTAGAAGTGCCTCTGATTCTGCCCTTGGTTAAAAACTCAAAACAAAGGATACAGCTCCCCATAACCAAAGACCTTACATGGGTCTGTCCTTCCAGCAAAATAAGCACTTAAGTCTTTGTAGCTTTGGTACATTTATCATCAGAATACTTGTTGAATTCTTGATTGGGAACTTAATCTTGATTTGCCCCCTGATAAAGGACACACTCACCTACTATTTTAAAAAAGATGTTTGCTCATTCAATTCCTCTGGAAAAGGTTACAAGGTTTAATAATGTTGATTGAATGTTGATGTAGTCAAGAAAATATTCAGTGGGAATTGGAAAACACCCTAAAAGTATTGAAATGTGTCATACTGTTACACGGCAATTACGACTGATGAGGTATTGTAAACATGCCCATTGATTTTATGTCCAGCATTCTGTATATATTTGTTAAGCAACAGAAGGGAGGGGTGGGGGAATCAATTTTCTCCTTTTTTCCATATCCTTTTCCAATTGAATCTGAGATATTTCAAGTGTAAATCAGATTCCCTGGAAAATCTCTATCAATTCAACAGGTTGTATAATGCAGAGTTTCAAAGCTGGCAAAAATAGCCTCCCGATAGTCTATGTGGTGGACAAGTAAGAGTGTAAGCTCAACATCTTAAGCAGTCCTGTCCGTGTGTTCACCATTTCATTATCAGCCATCATGAAGTGATGCTGTTTGCATTGTGCAGTACTAGTTGAGTAAGAGGAAAGCAAACCCATCAAACAGGCTTGTGTGGCTCATGAACAGCCAAACAGCCCATTGAATTTGTTCTGGTGAGCAAAACATGAGCCAAACCTACAGATGCTCCAGATTCCTGAATAAAAATGGGAAAATCCTTCCCAAACTATTCTTCTCAGTTGAAGAAAACAATCTCCCTTAATTCATGCAGGAACCAGACTCAATATTGCTAACCATTTTTTACTCAGTTCGAAATATGGGGTCTATAAAAAGAAAGTCAATGAATATTAGAATCATAGATTCATAGAGTTGGAAGAGGTCATCCAGGCCATCAAGTCCAACCTCCTGCTCAATGCAGGTTCAGCTAAAGCATCCATGATAAGTATCTGTCCAACCACTATCATGTTTCTGCTATCATTAGCAGGCATAGGCTGGCACTGCAGTATGGATATGTGCTCCTCACTTCTGATTGGTAAGAGGTTCCAGAGGCGATGTCACATATTTACCTTCCTTTCTCAGAGAGAAGCCCTGGTGGTTTCTTCGTAATAATTGTTTTATTTACAAAAGTATGAGCAGAGCACAGTGATGGCAAATGGACGTCCTAAGACCCTGAGATCCACCTGTGCACACCCCCTGAGAACTCCCTGTGCAGGCTCAGCTCCCCTTTGTTTCTAGAAACAGGAAGCCTCTGCTGTCATCTGCCCCTCTCTGTTCTCTCACTAGTCAAAGGGGTGCTCTCCTTTTCATGCACCTTCTCTAGTCTGCACAATTTTCAACCTTACCTTCTATCAGTGAATTGCTCATTCAGTAAACATCTGCAGACATTAGGGGCACGTTACAGTCCTTTCATGAAAGCTGTGACTTCCATACCACAGCTGTTTTAGCACAACGATAGTGATAGGCCATTCACTACAATCAACCAAAACATTCAGAGAGACCTACGTCAGTGAGAAACAAGGAAATGTGATTGAAGGAATGTACTTTTGGAGAGATGTTAAGGAAGGTGTGTATAACATGCCCTTTACCTGCTATTTCTCCCAAACAACCCTTTTTGTCAGATTTTTTTTTTAGCCAAGTAGAGTACTCAAATTTGAGTTTTTGCTGCATTATGGGGAAAGGTGCTTGTGAGAAAGGAATATTCAGAGGAGCAATGCATGGGGAAGGTTAATCATTCCTCTGCTACTTCCTCCCACAAAAGAATGCCTGCCTTTCATGTTTTTAGGGGTCACAGAACTGCATATAGTATTGTCTACTTTGGACTTGATGGCTTTTCATACAAACAAGTACATGATTTCATCTTTCTATGTCTTTATTTATATATGGTACTTTTTTCAGAGCAGGCTTCCAGGAAGTTATGATATTCACCTATCTTACCTCTCCACTGAGCAAAGTCCTGAAGCCTTTCTCCAGCCTCAGGAGTCTTCCTGGCCATTCCTCCAAAGAAAGAGCCTGGGATTGGAGGAAGGAGAAATGAGAGCGGGAAAGCCCCCTCCAGGGATCAGACAAGCTGAGCAACTGGAACATCAACAGGTGGAGACTTGGGAGGGTTGCTGGGTGCCTGGATGCCTTGGAGCAGGGGTAGTCAAACTGTGGCCCTCCAGATGTCCATGGACTCCCATGAATCTCATGGGAATTGTAGTCCATGGACATCTGGAGGGCCGCAGTTTGACTACCCCTGCCTTGGAGGGCTGAGCAGAGTGGTGCTCCCAGGTCAATAGGACCACTTGCAAGTTGGTGGCAAGGTACCAAAGGAGAAGTGAGAGAAGAAAAGCCTTCCAAGGGTCAGGCAAGCCAGAAAACCTGGGCATTAACTGGCCGAGTCTTGGGACCATTCTTGGGTGCCTAAACACCTTGGAGGGCAGAACAATCTGGTGGTCATGGGTTTCCTGGGTCATTCCACCCAAATATATTTTCTTAATTCCAATTATATTGTTAATATCATTATGTGTCTGGAAGTTTCTGTAAGCTGTTTTGGATCCATTTGGACAGAAAAGTAGAACAGCAATGCTGTAATCAACCCAACAATCAATCAATGGAAGTGATCCATACCCCACTAATCAAAATGGAAAGCAGTCGCAGAAAGTGATTAAAATGTGGAATTCACTGCCACCAGAATAAATAGCTTTAAAATGGGATTAAATAGATTCATGGAGGATCGTTCTATCAAGGGCAATAGCCATATCAACTGAGGAGAACTAAACCTCTGAATCCCAGATCCAAGAGACATCATCAGGGGAAGGTTTTAACCTCCATATCCTCATGTTGGTCCTTCAGAAGAACCAGCTGGCCACTGTGAAACAGGATGTTGCTGGATTAGATGGACCACAGGGCTGATTCATCAGGGCTCTTAAATTCTTAACTGATATTTTCAATAAGCACTGAGTTAGGCTCATTATTTTCAGAAGGAGATGACCTCGTTCCCACTCTGCATCATCAAATTGCTGGTTTAGGTCAAATTTAATTCTAATTTCAGGGAACTCTGAACGTACGCTTGAAAGGGACAAAATCATTCTATTGTGGGCAAAAAGATTACAGTTGCTGTAAATGCTAAGTGGCCAGGAGTTCATCTTCATTTGTCATTCTCTGTCATGCTGCAACCAATTCTGAGGTTGCACATTCAGTGTTATTTACAGCTCCACCATAGATCACTCCTGGGCTTAAGGAATGCACGGAGGGTTGTAAAGCATGTGCCTGTCAATGTCATTGGCTAATGACAGCACTTAACCTCCACTTAACATTGCGATGTCACAGCCAGATGAGGAACAAGGATTAACAAAGACCTTTGATCAAAATCCTCTTGCCCATGTGGTTGTGTGTGACTTGAACTTGAATCAGAAGGTGCCTCATTAACAGAGATGTGTCATCTTTATTTCTCCTGACATTCTGAATTTTGGAAAGGCAAGTTAGACAAAGAGGAATACAACACCGATTGCTCTGCTGGTTAATGCAAGACAAACTGAACAAGCAAAAATGAACTGCTAGCCTTCTTCAGAAAGATTTTACCTGTCCTAATACTGATTAGAAGAACACTGTAAATGCCTGATGTCTCAAACACAGGACTCTGGGATTTGGGTCCCAGTGACTTACTCCCTGCATCCCTACAGCCACAGAGGAGCCTGGGATTGTCCTACCACCATCACTCAAGGGGCTACTTGATATAACCAGAAGAGGCAGGTGACTGGCAGAGTCAATCAGGGCAAAGTTGGGGCTCTGTGAGCTCTTCCTCTGCTTCTCACTCCCGCCAACTTGGTCAGCTTTTATGGAACCTTGCTCTCTACTTGCCTCTATATTGTAGAGAGTGGGCAGAGAGCCATGGTTCATTCTGGGGACTGGAGGGTTTTATTAATTTATTTATTTATCATTGTATTTTTATACCGCCACTTCCAGAGAACTGGCTTGCAGCAGTTCACAAAAACAAGACAAAACAACAGTTAAAAATCAGTTATCAGTTAAAAATATCCTGATAAAACAATTTGTGCACATACAAATACAAAATATAAAATATCTTAAGAGATCTATTCCTGTACTCCGGGCATCAATTTTAATATAGATAGAATATATATAACCATCTGGAAAGATCAGGCTCCTAGCACTGTAGGAGCGTGGGGGGGGGGTGATGGATCAGATCAAATACCCCAGTGCTCCCATCTGGCCTCAACCGAACGCCTGGCAGAAGAGCTCTGTTTTGCAGGTCCTGTGGAACTCAGAGTTCCATTAATACCTTTAAGAACAGAAAGGAAACTGTTTGACTATCATCATATTCTCAACACTGTCCAAGTTGGATTTTTAATCAATCAAATAAACCAAAAATCTCAACAAAATACAAGAAAATAGCCAACTGATTGGGAAATACTATGGACACTCTACAAAAAAGATACAAAATCTGGCCCCTCTTTTTAAAGTATAACCTTAATTAAACATATTAGCAAAAATATACTAAAAACAAACCAGCTTGGTGTAGTGATTAGGAGCGCCAGTTTCTAATCTGGTGAGCCGGGTTTGATTCTGCGCTCCCCCACATGCAACCCGTTGGGTGACCTTGGGGTGACCTTGAGCAGTTGTTCTAACAGAGCAGTAGGATCAGGGCTCTCTTAGCCTCACCCACCTCACAGGGTATCTGTTGTGGGGAGAGGAAAGGGAAGCCAATTAGAAGCTGCTTTGAGACTCCTTCAGGTAAAGTGTCATATAAGAACCAACTCTTCTTCTACATGTTGACCAACGATCAGTGTTATTACAGCATGTAAAGACCTGTTGTGTTCTGAAGAGAGATTTACAGTCCAGTCCTATACAGAGTTACGTACCTCAATCTAAAGCCCTTTATTTCAATGGGATTAGACTGGGTTAACTCTGCATAAATTTACAGTGTAAAGCTCTCACCAGAATTTACTGGTACTTGAAGGTGCTTAACTTGGCTGGGTTATGGCTTGAATATCTAATTCCGATTTTTTAAAATCCTGAAATAAACATTAATAGAAAAATCCTGCTTGTCTGAATCCAGACACAAAAGCTTGTAATAGTTTTTAGTGTCTCCATCATCCCCCAAATTATGCTACAATCATAACCCCTGCAAAAAAAAATACCCAAAGCAATTTTTATTGCATTGTAGTTCACTTTTCCAAAATAACGCATCTGCCAGGAAGTAAAACTTTTCAATAAGTGCTGGAGCATTATTTCTCTAAATGACAAAGGAAGCCATTAAATGCAACACCTTATGCATTTTTCTTAATGTGGTCCCAGCATAATGGCATCACCATAAGAATGTCATCAAGCAATTTCATGAATACATTAAGATAAAAGCGGTTATTTACAAGGGTATTTTATGATCCCATGGACTTTTCCATAATACCACTGTTTACTGTAAATGCTTTCCACACATTCTGTCTGCATTTTGCAAAGAATACAATAATCCAAGGGGCTCAGCTCAATTTGTACATTTGGTTTCTCAACTAAGCAATAATGCCAGTTTTAAAGGGACTGATAAAGATATTCTTTAGAAGAAATATATTATTCAGCTCAAACTTCGATGCCTGGCCTTTCTCGGAGAGTTTAGAATCCCTAAGAAGTCACCAGAGGAGAATGTGATTATGTTTTTAATAAAAATTGAGCTCTGGATATGTGTACAGCATATTGATCTCTGTCAAACACAATGGTTTCCATTCATCATTAATTTAAATGTCCTTTGGTGTCACTGGAGGTCAGCATCCTGTCTTCAGCATCCGGTTAAACTGTGTACACAAAGGTAGCCTATCCATCATCCTCCCATGGCTCACTTTGCAGGAAATGCAAGAAAATGTCAACCCAAAAGTCATTTGTGTTTCAAATCAGCTTTTGCTGCTTCTTTTCTTATATATATATAAAGGATATCAACAACCACTTTGCCTTTGTTAAATAAATATTCATCAGCCCCAAATAACAGCTCTCCAGAGAATATTACTCTTAATAGTCTTCTCCTCAAGGACTGATTCTAATGGCAGAGTTCACTCCAAATACTGGTGGCATACTTACCAGTATATGACTATTTCTATACAACCTACATTCTGTTAGCTCTAGCACAAATATACAAGGACCCACAGAGCTCAATTGGACTATTCCAGGGTAGGAAAAGATTGCTTTACAGGTAATTCTCCTTTGCCAAGAATGAATGGATGGATCAGTCCAAAGGTTCAGTTCAAATGTAACACCCAAGTGTTGTTTGGTGCTATGTCAATGAGCCTTGGACTTGCAAGCACTCACCTCATTTTTTGTTTGTTTGTTTGTTTACAACAAATCATAGTTTGCCATTACATTCAACCATGATTTGCATTTCATCTCAGCAGAATAACCAAGCACCATTTGAGGCTGGTTTATAGGAGATCAGCATACCATAGTTTCCTAGTTAGATAATTACTGAATTGACATTCCCATATCTTTAACCGCTCCTAGCGGAGCGGAAGAAATAAAACAGTAAGGGCCCTGAGGGCGGGCCCTGTCCGGGATGAGGAAGGGTGCCAATAGGCCCCTTCCCCTGGACTGACAAGTGGAGGGCCCAATCGGGAGGCGTGAAGCGCCTCCCGATTGGGCCCTCCGCTTGTCAGTCCAGCCCCAAACTGTCAATCAGCAGCCGCGCACAACGCGGCTGCTGATTGGCTGTTTGCCTGGACTACAGCCAATAGGGAGGCGCGAAGCGCCTCCCAACCCGCCCCATCCCCGACGAGGGCTACCCTTCCCTGCACGGCGGCCATTACTCTGCTGGCCGCCGAAAGGGAAGGTAGGCCTGCGGCTCCCTGTGCCTTCCCCCAACTGGGGGAGTACAAAGGATTCTGCGGGCCCGGGGACGGCGCAGGGCGGCTTGCTGAGCCGCCCTGCGCCGTTCCCGGGCGCTCAGAAGCCTTTGCCGCTGGGGGGGTAGGAGGGGAGAATGGCTTCTGCGCGCCCGGGGAGGGCGCAGGGCGGCCGAGCCGCCCTGCGCCCTTCCCGGGCGCGCAGAAGCCTTTGCAGTTGGGGGGCTGGGAGGGGAGAATGGCTTCTGCGCGCCCGGGGAGGGCGCAGGGCGGCCGAGCCGCCCTGCGCCCTTCCCGGGCGCGCAGAAGCCTTTGCAGTTGGGGGGGTGGGAGGGGAGAATGGCTTCTGCGCGCCCGGGGAGGGCGCAGGGCGGCCGAGCCGCCCTGCGCCCTTCCCGGGCGCGCAGAAGCCTTTGCAGTTGGGGGGCTGGGAGGGGAGAATGGCTTCTGCGCGCCCGGGAAGGGCGCAGGGCGGCCGAGCCGCCCTGCGCCCTTCCCGGGCGCGCAGAAGCCTTTGCAGTTGGGGGGCTGGGAGGGGAGAATGGCTTCTGCGCGCCCGGGGAGGGCGCAGGGCGGCCGAGCCGCCCTGCGCCCTTCCCGGGCGCGCAGAAGCCTTTGCAGTTGGAGGGCTGGGAGGGGAGAATGGCTTCTGCGCGCCCGGGGAGGGCGCAGGGCGGCCGAGCCGCCCTGCGCCGTTCCCGGGCCCGCAGGAGCCTTTGCCATCTTCTCCCACCCTTGCCAGCCACCAAGCGCTGTCCCCAGGGACAGTAGCTAGCGCCCATTTTATTCTAATATAAAATGGGCTTAAAATCTAGTTCATTCATGATTCAGGAATTGGTTCTTTCTATGGTTGACCTAAGATCAACTATTATACAGTTGGACCTAAGATCACATTGGTTTACATCAAAGTTGTCAGAAGTGAAGGATGGGGAGTGTGTTAGGGAATTAACAGCAATCTGTAGTTTATCCTAAAGAGAAAGTATATGATTAAACTGCAATCCTAGAGAGGAAGGTTCAGACCTGGATAGTCCAGTATAGCTCAATACCATCAGAAGTTAAGCAGGGTTGGCCCTGGCCAGTATTTGGATGGGGGGGGGCACCAAGGAAATCCAGGGTGACTATACAGAAGCAGGCAATAGCAAATCACCTCTTGCCTTGAAAACCCTACAGTCAGCTGTGATTTGATAGCAAAGAGAGAGAAAGAGGGAGAAGATGTCTTCTTCATTAATTATTTACATACTCCATTTGTAGCCTACCTGTCTCAAGGTGGAGTATGCCTTTAAAAACAATGTGATAGGAACGATATAATACATAAAACAATATAACAAAACTAGATTATGAAATTAGAGAGCAATGAAATAGAAACAATATGTAAAATGAACAACGCAATGAAAACTGCCTAAAATTACCCAGATGTTGTCCACAACCCTGTTCCTTTTTATCCTTAACATTCTACAGAAATAAGTTCCCTGTATTTTAACATTCCTACCTCCTGGCCTGGGACTTGTTCACAGAGTTCAGACAGACCCTCAAAGCTACTTCTGTCCCTAGAGTCCATAAAATTTTAAATCTGGTAAAACAATATTTCCCAAATCCACAGAAACAGGATTGCAGACGTTCTATGAACCTTCTTGACTAAGCAGCAGGAATGTTTGTGAACATTCCACTCCATTCTAGCAACTCCATTAACCACAATACAATCCTGTGGAAAAATTACTCCACTGTAAATATTTATAATCTGATGGACTTAAGGTAAAGGTAAAGGTATCCCCTGTGCAAGCACCGGGTCATGTCTGACCCTTGGGGTGATGCCCTCTAGCGTTTTCATGGCAGACTCAATACAGGGTGGTTTGCCAGTGCCTTCCCCATTGATGGACTTAGACTGGATAACTCTGTACAGGACAGAACTGTCAGGGACAGAGGTTTCATCGGATGGATGGATGCACACTGATGACAAGCCAGCACATCAGAAAGATCCCATGTACAAGGGATTTATTTAGAGAACAATGCATGAAATATTCAAAGCACTAAGCGATGTCTGAGCCGTTTACCACTTTCAATTTGGCTCAGTTAGGAGTTTAAAAGGAATTAAACGCTCTAGATAACTTAGAGTTTAGGATACGGGAAGAAGTGAAGGATAAAACTGAACAAAAGTGTAAAAAATAAAAGAAACAAAAATAGAAGAAAACCCAGAAGTATTTAGGGCACGATCACATTTTTCAGTCCCCTGCTAAAAAGGTAAGTTTGGTGACTTGGGTGGAAATTGTCAGAGAGGAGGCAAACACTTTAGTGCAATGAGATATTTTGTGCACACCAAAATAAAGTCTCTCAACGGTTTTCAAAGATAGAAAAGGGATGCTCACCCAGAATGCAGGCTGTTTGGAGTTCGTGATAGCATTTTTTGCCTGTTATTATTTACAATTAACTCCTGCCATTATCCAGTGGCCCATTCATTTTCCTCTTGCAGACTTACAGTGAGTTGGCACTTTTGTACTATTCACCACTGTTCACTGGTGCATGTACCAATGTCCACTAATTACTTTTAGCAGCAACTAATTCTAGGTGATGATCCTATAAACCAGTGGTCCCCAACCTTTTTATCACAGGAGACCGATCTATGCTTGACAATTTTACTGAGGCCCGGTGGGGGGGGGTAGTCTTTTGCCGAGGGACACCACCACCTGAGCCCCTGCTCCACTTGCTTTCCCGCTGGCGCCCCTGACTTCCTGCTACCCGCTGGGGGGCACTGCCAGCAGCAGCTGCACAGTGCCATGCCCCAGCCATGGCGGCCGCCGAAGAACACCAAAGGTGAGCTGGTGGCACAGTGGCAGGGCAGCCCCCAAGGCAACAGCCAGGGAGGAGGAGGAGGAGGAGAAGCCACGGCCCGGTACCGACTGATCTACGGACTGATGGACTGGGGGTTGGGGGCCGCTACTATAAACCATTTTCCCAGTTGGGTGATAATCAGCTGAGAAAGACCTTCACAATTTGGCCTGGCTGTGTTCTTTTGATGTTCATACATATTCTTCAGTGGTTTAGATCTTACTGCAGGGAAGAATCTCCCATTCTAATAATGCTGTGAGTCAATGGGGCCATAGAAAACAACAAGTGAGGAAATGGTTACTTTTGACATTTACCTTTTCCATCAGGCCAATACCTCTCAATTGTACGTGCCCTCCACTGGCTTGGCTGTCATGAGTGACGGAGCCGCCATGGCTGAATTTTTCATACTATTTTTGGAAACAACACCTGAGCTAGAGAAAGCTGGGGGGGGGGAGCCCCAAATTTTATGCTAAGAGAAACAAATTCAAATGATTAAGGCCTAAATTGCTTGGCAACATAAGAGGCTACCTGCTGGGTCTCTGCAGGATTCATTGCAATGCCTCTTTTCAAACCTCTTCTGCTGAGAATGGATAATGCTGCCTCATCTCTGCTTGGGCTTGCAGGGTTGTCTTATGCAGAGTTATTCCAGTCTAATTCAATTGATTTCAGCAAGCTTAGCCTGGTGCAAGTCTGCATAGGAGAGCCCTGTTAAGAATTAATTCAGTCCCTTTGTAGACAAGGAATGGCATTAACCACCCATGGAGTTGGCTGCTGTGCCTGTTGTATCAGAGAGCTGCTCAAACAGTGACTCACACCACGACACATGGGGCCAGAAAGAGGCTATTCTGGCATTTATGTGTTCTAAAAGAAAATCTTAAAATGGTCACCATGAAGCACACCTCGAGTTTTAATTCAGAAAAAAAAAATAGGTGTACCTTCAGTATCAGAAGATTTTTCCTGGCTGGACTTTGGAACATCTGGAGAAGATCACAAACCTGAAAGCACTTGACCTTATTTGTTTGTTGCCAGTGATTCTGGACAAACCAACTCTGAATTGCTAAGATATTTCTCTTCACTTTGCTACAGGAATGATTCTGGGCAAGATGCTGCTGACTTTTCTATTCATCAGCATGACTGAAGCACCATCGTTTCTTCTGTTTTAACAAATGTCCTTGTGTGTACTGATATTGATTCAGGTTATTTTGACCTTTATTCAGTGTATTCAAGATATGGGCTCCTAAAGACCATGTGCGAAATGACCTAATCAACATTCTGCCACTTACCCCATGTTACCTGATGTGCTATTTCAATTATTATCATTGAGACATTTTGAGGGTAGATGTGTACTAGAGTAGAGCTTCAGACCAGTAGACCATCTAATCCAGCATCCTATCTCACACAGTGGCCCCATAGGGCAAAAAAACAGGGCATAGAGACCAAGACCTTCCCCTGGTATGGCCTCACATCACAGATATTCAGAGGTCTGCTGCCTCTGAATGTATAAGTTCACTTTAGTCACCACTTCTAGTAGCCACCAATAAACCCATCCTCCTTGAATCACTTTAATCCCCTTTCAATGCCACCATCTATGCTTATGACCATTACTACAGCCACCAGCAGGGGCCAACAGTTTCATTGTTAATGGAGTTACCTTTTATTTCTCCCCACTCATCCTGGATTTTTTGCCTAGCCACTTGGTGCCCCTGGGTTCTACTACTGGAGTGGTGGCCAGTCCTTCCAGAGAAATAGAGCTGTGGAGCATTTTGAAAGTATGTTGTTATTAGTTATTAGCTACCTCTGTGGATGAGGCACAGATCCAGACTCACAGCACTTTGGTGTTTAAAAGAGAGAACTCTTTACTAGGAAGGATTATTTACGAATATATACCATATTCATCTGCTTCAGTATCCTTACGAAAGCTTAAAGAATAGTTACAAATGCAACACATTGCAAGCCTTTTTGGCTGAGCTTGCAAGTGGACTACATGCCCACACATTAGCAGATGGAGAGAGCTCAGCCTTAATGTAGGATTGCTTCCTCCTCACTAGCAGAAGAATTTCTCTTCCTGAAGAAGAAGGAAGCAGGCAGGAGCCCAGATTAAACAAAGAGCTCATGACTCAGAATCCCCTGAAACCTCAGCAATGACAACTTGATACTACTAGTGAGTACACACATACAGCTCAGCTGCTTAAACAGAATGTGACAGCACCTGCGTCCTCTTCCTCCTCTGGGCTTCCACTTGCAACAGGCTATGACAGGAAACTTCCCAGTCACCTCCCAGCCATTTATAAAGGCCATGCAATAAGCCAAACATGCATACCCATGATCTCCATCTTCCTGCAGTACTAATCATCAGGGAGTCAGAAGCTGGCTGAGTGGGCAAGAAGACAATACTTCTCCACTCAGCCACCCTTAACGGCTTTCTTCAAGCCACTGCCACAGTTTCACAAGCAGTCAGGCTGATCCTACCATCCACAAGAAATTCATTATAATACTTGTTGCCAGGACATGGTGGTAGCCATGAAAACTATGTTAAAGAATGCCATATTTGAGATATGGCTGACTCCTGTATTTCTGAATCCAGATGCCAGAACAATTATCTCCTCTACAGTTAGCCATATGCTCTTCCCCTTATGCTCATGTAATGGCACCCAGTCCATGGCTTACAGAAAGCCACCTTCTCAATGACTGTCAAAAAAAACAGCTATCCTTGGCATGACATTTGCACCTTAGGAAGGCTCTCCGTAACCATTTCTCTGGTAGCAGCTGCTTCAAGGTGGGAACCATCGTCCCGCCACAAGCGCCACTGTGCAAGGGCCATGCCCACTTTCCAGAAACATGGATCATTTTGGGGGAGCAGTGCTCAGGAGAGCTATAAGTGGCATGCGGAAGAGGCATGTGAAAGAGCTACATGTGGCTCCTGAGCCACTGAGCGAATATCACTGTTATATATGAGCACCACAGGAGCCAAGCTGGTAAATAATTTGTAAGGTCAGTTCAGGCCAGGAAAATGATGCATTAGGAATGGTTTAACTGCTCCCCACCCCCACTTGGGAGCTTAGGTAGCATCTTAGTTGGTTTGGGCAACAGGTACAAAGTACAGTTTCTCAGATGACCCGGGAGCATTGGTGGCGGCAGCTTGGAGGAACGAGTGAATGTTCCTAAAAAGCGAATGTAGCAGCTTGCCTTTCCAGAATGTGCATGAAACAGCAGTGTAATAAAAGAGGACATGTATAAAATGCTCACAGAGTTTTATTGCTTCTTTTCCTTACCAGAGGAACTGTCAGCAAATTATTAACCATAACCTGATTAAAATTAAGTAGACCCTGCAGAGACTGTTTCAAAGGCCTGATGATGAACCTTGTAAAACTGCCCTGGGACAGACCATTGGCGCTTCTCTCCCACAGTGCCTGAGGCAGTGGTCTTTTCAGGCCATGTTACTTGAGTTTGTAGATGCCATGAACTTGAATTTGAGAACTTTCTCATGCAAGGCATGTGTCCTTCTGCCACCAGGCTTTAAGCCCTCCCCAAATCCATCCTGTGCACAGGCAGCTCGCTGTCCCTGTTCCTGCCAAGAAATGTTAATTTGTACTGCCCTAGCATCAACCAGGGAGGTCTTAGAATAAGACAATGTTCTCTTTCTTGCCATGTATATCTATAAGAACAGAGATTGCTTAAGAGACTACCAATGGATTTCTATCCTGCCAGGACTTCATTCTTGTGCCTTTTAAAGTTCCATTAGAATGCCACTCCTCTGTATCATTTAGAACAAAAATCCAAATGAGGACTAAAAGAAGTCCACAGAACATGAAATAAAGTCTCTAGACTTTTGCTTGGAAGAACAATTCTATAGCTAAGTCCCACTGAGTTTAATTCCCCGCTGATTTATACCCATCAATGAATTCCTCCACCACTCCACCCCCCACAAAAGGAAATGTGGGAAGATTCAGTCTTTGCCTGACAAATCAGGAATTGTGGGAAGGTGGCTGTTAGCTTGTAAGATCCAGGCAAAGAATTTGTCTCTGTCCTGTTGCATGTAGAGGTGTGCATTCGGCTTAACTGAGTCAAAACACACACACACGGTATTTTTTTGGGGGGAGGGGTATTTAAGCCAATTACAGATTCTGTGATCTGATTGGCCACTGGTGTAGCTAAACCCGAATAAAAGTGGAATATTGTAGCTTTTATGCAGGGCTATTCAGCTATACCAATCAGCTATTACAAATCTTCATGTGGTGGCAAGAGACCTCCCCACCACATGCCGATCCTGCAGGCAGCTTCTCCTGCAGCCCAATTTAAACCGCACTGCAGAAGAGGCCAAGCCAACCCCATGGTCAGGCTGGGTTTTTTGAAAAATCCTTTGCGGGTTTTTAGTGGACCCCCCCCCCCAAATTGAAATGTCCCAAATACTAAAATTTGTTCATGTTAAATAGACCTGAACTGGGGAAAAAAGTATATATATATTTGCACACACCCTAGTTGCAAGTACCTAAGACTTGTCCTGGGCAGGGGAGTGATTCAAAGGTCAAGGGGAAAAGGTTGCCAGCATTGGGAAGTTTCTGGAGATTTAGGAACAGAGTCTGGGGAGGGCAGAGGTTGGGAAGGGATCGCAGCAGAGTCTAAAGCCATAGAGTCCACCCTCCAAAGCCGCCGTTTTCTTGAAGGGAACTGACCTCTGCTGTCTGGAGATCAGTTGAAAATACAGGAGATTCCCAGACAGTCCCTGGAGGTTGACAATCCTATGTCGGTAAGACCTCATTGCAGTGAAAGAGAGTAGGGTTGCCAACCTCCAGGTAGACAGGATAATAGGAGTGCCTGAAAACAGTGGGCCATTTCACACGGCTTCAAAGTAGCAGAATGGTTGCTATTTGGAAACGCTACTAATTTGCCATAACCCACAACGTCGTAGACAATCTGCAACAATCCTGAAACCAATCAGCAAAAAGCGCTTCGTTGTGGCGCTTTCAGGGGAATCCAGAAAAGTGGATTCACCCTCCGGATAGCGATACACTCCTGCAACCAATCTGCAACAGTAGCGCTAAAGACCTGTGCGTTACCATTGTTGCTGGTTCTTCAAAGTCCCTCCCCCTGGCTCTCTCCTCCAAACTTCCGGTGAAGCGATCGCCATTTTTTTTTCTCCGAGCGAGCGGGGATAAACGCACCGGCGAGCCTCTTTCTGTTTAGAGGCTTCCCTGGCTTCAGTCCTTCACCTTTAGTCACTAAGCACAAACCACTGAAAAGCCCGTTTGCTGAAATAAAGTCCCTTTATTTTTTACAAATAAATTCAGCTGAAAATGGGGCCCGTGAGAGGGGGGGGGATTTTTTTTTTATCACTCGAGGCAGCGTGCAAACGATCATACAATCAAACGACAGCTCACATTAGGCAGCTGGATGGGTCTCTCCGTAGCAACGAATCTACCTAGATTCGTTGCTATGGGTCGTTTTTTTTTTTTTAAAAAACCTTCCTTAAAGGGAAAGGGGCTGTTTGGGAGCATGCTAACGGCTGCCCATTGGCTGCTTGACGGCCAGGGGCGGGACGAGCTTGGCAATAGCGCTTCCTTTCTAGCGATTTCTGCCGAGACCGGAAGCCTGTGGGAAACGCTAAAAAACGCAACTGATTCCACTACAAAGGCAGGTATGCATAACGACGAATTCCACTATTTTAAATGGCGATTTTTCATTCCGCAAACAATTTGCAACAAAGATCCCTGTGCGAAAAGGCCCAGTATGTGACAGAAAAGAACCAGCGAGTTGTGCGTGGCCAATATCTGGTTCTACAATAAAGCATAAAGCATGAATAATAAAACAAGTCTTGTTTATTTTCTGCTTAAATCTTGATATGGAATGAAAATAATCCAGAATAAATTATTCAGAGAAAAATGTTTCCAACAGGCAATGCCGCACAGATATATCCGCCAAACAATGCAGGACAAGGTTCTGGTACGGCCGCGTTTCACCAAAGGTTTTTTCCAATGGCAAAGCTAGAAAATTTAATGATTTAATATTTCCTTGTCCAGGAAATCAAGAAGACTTCTTTCATGATTTTGCTTTACTGTATCCAAAGATATGGGCCGCACATAGAGTGCTGGGTTTTTTTCTTAACCTGGAATTTCAAATGATCTCCATTCTGTGGAAATGAGTTCCTTTGGACTGGAGGAAGTGGCAGCCCTGATGGTGGATTTTGTATCATTACAGCCCGCCTGTTCTGGATCTAGAATTTACCCCCCCATCCCCCAGTCATTGGATGTTTGGGGAGGACTGAAGGCCTACACCTATGAACTGCTGCCAGTAACGTAGAGAAATGCTTAAAATTAGGCCTGCAATTGCAAGGAAATTCTACATATGGTGACTAGATAGACACTGATTTTGACTGGACAGCATGTGCCTCAGCAGAGAAGACTGTTACCCAAAGTGTCTGGCAGGACTTGCCAAAACATGGTCCTTGATCCTTGAGCCTGGGTCAGATGCTGCTCAATCCTCTGCAAAGACCCGCCCATCTCCTCAAGCCTCATCAGTGTTTGGGAAGAGGAAAATGCCCCCAATGCATTGCATAAGAGAGAATGCCAAGATGCAATTGTAAGATCACTCCCTTTAATTTGAACATTAAAAAGCAATCCGATGCAGGAAAAAAAATTGATTTCCCCCCACTCCTGTATATTCCCACCCCCCACCCCCGATGTACTGCTATATTTTGGCATTATATGTTACTTCAGGAGCCCAAAGGGGAGAACATAAGGGAATAAATGATATATACTCTGTTTTTTTTTCTTCAGTGAATTAATGAAGTCTGTCTCTAAATTTCCGAGACTTGGGGGAAAATGGAAACAGGCCTATACAAACCTGATTCCCATCCTCATGGGACTGCCAACTTCCAGGTGAGACCTGGAGATTGCCTGATAATACACCTGATCTCCAGATTATAGAGACTGATTGATTGATGGATTGATAGATAGATTGATAGATGTATGAATAGATATACTGCCACTTTGGGTTGCCTGTCCTGGAGCAGTTTACATAGTGTATGAATTCAATAAAACAATGATTCACATAAGTTCCTCTGCTGGAAATGGATGCTTTGGGGGGGGGGGTGAACTCTAGGGCATTATACCTCACTGGGGTCCCTTCCCAAACTCTGCCCTCCTTCAAATCTCCAGAAATTTTATAATCCAGAGTTGGCAACCCTAACTCCTCCTCATGATAATTCCCAGCTTTGGGCCTTTTAAGATCTCACATCTTCCTGGCCTGTGTTCACAGCCACAATTTCCCCCTTCCCAAGAAGCTTTGATTACTTTGGAGAGCCTGGCAAATTGTAGGTTCTTAGCTCAGATTACATCCCTTTCAGTTTAAACGATTTCCCATTTTGAAATGGGGTGGGGGGAGTTGCCAGGGGCAGCCGAAGAGGCAGCCATCTTTAGGCCTGCATGCAGTGGGGTGACAGGATGGCGCCAAAAGGACCACGTCTCATTCCTGCAAAAGGCATCTGATGCAGCCATGCGGGAGGCAGATCCAAAGCAGTGCAATTTGATGCAGACAGATGGGCAGCTGGAGCCACACATAAATTCCACCCCATGTGCCCTCCCTTCAGATCCCTGATGAGGGAGAGCTCTGGAATTACTCACGGTGAAAGAAATGTACTCTGCATCTGCTCAGGGGACCTCATCGCATTCCACTTCATAGATCCTAGGGCAGAAGGCATAAAACACTGGACCAGATGCCAGGGTGAGGTCCTACTGAAATTTAGCACAAAGCCAGCCTTGCTTGCCCCCAGAGAAGTGTCTAAAAGGACTGAAAGCCCCCTCCCTTTGGATGCCAGCGATGGGTAATACAAAATTCTTACCCAGCCAGCTGCACAGCCAAGTAGTCAAGGGGGATGCAACACGAGACAAACACCACACAAAATAAAGCAGAATCAAAACTTAAATTCTTCACCGTGACTGCAGGCTGTTACTGGGACTCAGCAACTCTAGCTTCACAGTTGAAGCAATCTGACCTTTTGTAAATATCATTGGAGTATTACTAGCATTTCACTGAGGGGGAGTTCTCAGGAGAATTGGTCACAGAAGCACAAGATGCCTTTTTCAGATTGAAAAGCTAAAAGGGTGCAGCGGAACTGAAACTCCCCCAATTCAACCCCCTCCCCCTCAAAAAAAAAAAATCCACTGACACAGAGTCCTGCTCCAAGCATGTGTTGAGGAGGTGGGGAATGTGCAGGGCCTGGGGGCTGGGCTGGGGCAGCAGGCCAGTTGCCATGATTTATGCCGCTTCAGAAATAAAACAGAGCCCTTTGCTTTCAACTGAATGTATGGGATGGGATTTGTCTTAACTAGGTTCCTGCTTATGGTGGAAGATCTGCTGTCCTCCCACTGCTACTGCCCACTGCAGCTCAGCTGGAGCTGGAAGAATCTGGCAAGTGAAATTCCTTCCTCCCCCCACAACGGATACCCCAGGGGTAGTCAAACTGCGGCCCTCCATATGTCCATGGACTACAATTCCCAGGAGCCCCTGCCAGCATTCGCTGGCAGGGGCTCCTGTGAACTGTAGTCCATGGACATCTGGAGGGCTGCAGTTTGACTACCCCTGGGATACCCTGTGACGTAGGTGAGGCTGAGAGAGCTTCTGACAGGACTGTTCTGTGAGAACAACATGATCAGGGCTGCGACTGGCCCAAGGTCACCCAACTGGCTGCATGTGGAGGAGCAGGGAATCAAACCTGGCTCGCCAGATTAAAAGCCGCCACTCTTAACAACTACACCACGCTGGCTCTCATAGTACAGAGACTTCTTATGTGATGGGGCCCTCACTGGTAATGAGGTGGTAGCAACAGTCATTTTGTCACTCAATTTAGATATTTGACTGGGAAATTTAGCTAGTGAGAGGGGTATCCAGTGTTTACCCAGGTTGTCCCTTTAACTCTCAAATGAACCAAATTGAAATAAATATATGTGGTTTTTATCCAGAAGAATAATTTAGGCAACTAACAAAAAACAAATGAAGCACACAACTATTTAAATGATGGAAAATATCTGGGAGACTCCCAATGCCTCATGCCATTATACCTCCCAATCCCCAGGTTTTAAAAAAGGTCTACTGATCTTATGTTACCTGATCTATTTGTCACACGTGGCACAGACGCACAGGTGTAACCCATAACAAGGCTAATCCTGTAAATGGCGAATGGCATCAGGTCAGCAGACTAGTGGTTTCCCTTCCCCCACATGGGTGGCTCCAGACAGCACCAGGTGGAAGAGCAAATAGGCTTCCAAAACTCTCCGGTTGCTGTGAGGTAACAGCAATTCTCAAAAGATTTCTGCTAAAATCCTATTTTAAAATCCTATAAATATGGGAAACTGAACAGATTAAGAGCTGCTTCTCAGAAGGGGCTCCTTGCCTGTGACCTGCTCATCTGTGTAGTAAAATACTTTTATGGATTCACAAAGGTTATTTTCTGTTTATTTAGTCCATGTTAACAATGCAATAGTTATATTTTAATAACGGCATAAAATGGAGGCAGAGAGTGTCTTATTATGGCATTACTAGTGTACCTTAACAGACCTAAAATGTTATTGAAGTGTGCCTCTAGCTAGGAGTTAAATGAACCAATATGGCCTAGGGCCGCTTAAGCGCATACCTATATCTGAATCAGACCTGACTAGAGTAATCCAGAACAGAATGATTGCTCTTTAGACATTATGAATGCATTATATCCTTATTAATATAGCAGAATCCAGCTTGAATCCCCAGGTTCCATTACTTTTTACACCAAAGTTTGAATCCCTGCCATTCTGAACTGATAATCCCCATTTTGATTTTGTTTTGTTCTTTTGCAAACTGTGCTATTCTCTGTTGGCTCTCACCAAACTACTCATTGTGCACATTTTCAGCATTATTGGCACATCAACAAATCAGTACTTGACATATGTTATACACATAAATGTACACTTTATGGTTTGTATGTAAAACCACATGGCATGTGTATACCGTACAAACAAATGAACACAGCTGAGAAAGATGCAGAGGAATACAAAAAAGAAAGAAAAATAGGGGACATTCATTCATCCCTAATCAAAAGTTTAAGCTCCCCTAAGGAGCCCTATCTGGCAAGCTGTCATGAATTTTATCAGGGATCTAAATTGCCCGAAGCACAGAGCAGAATGTTCCCAAGGTACTAAGAAAGCATGGATGAAAATGCAGGAGGAAAAGAGACCCAGATGGTTCAGTAAGTGAACTCAGCCACCAAGGCAGGCAAAGTTGCTCACTAGAGTATTTTCGTTCTTCTGGATATTATTGCAAATGTTAATGAGAAGCTGGCTGCAGAAGGTTCCTGGCATTTGTTGTTGCATCATGTAAAGCTGAACTGATTTTCCATCCTGATGCAACCATGTAGACAGATGACCTACCTAAATATCATCTGACACATACAAATGGTCAGATGATCTGCTGGAGGCTTGGACATCTCCAGCAGATGACCTAGAAAAGCACAGGGTGTGCATGCCTTGGGAGCAGACAACAGGGCAAGGCTGGGTGTATTACAAGATGGGATTTCTTTGTCTAAAGTATTTAGGGTTATGCAGGAATGCCAAGCTTTAATAGACACTTCATGCCTGCTACTAATTTCCATTCAAATAGCTCAGGCAGGAGGTGATAAGTAACAAATCTCAGTTTCTGCAATGATGCCATGAACTTTGCAGCAAATGTTCAATAGGTATGTTCATTGGTTGTGATGAACTGAACTTCTGCCATGTTTGCTGTCTGCCACAAATGGATGCCAAACAGCTTTGTAGATACACAGTGGTAGGGTTGGTATTTATAAAAGATACTAGATAACCAGCTAAAAGTTGGGTTAAAACTCTATGTTCTGAGCTGGCACTTGGATGTCAGTAGATTAGCAACCATTGATTCTCCCAGCTGATGTATGTTCTGATGCCCACTTGTTTCTTCTCCAAAGTGCCTCTTTCCCAAAGCGAAGAACCTCTCTTGGATTCCCTCCATATCACTGGTGCAGGAGGTCCTTCAGAAGACTCTGAGGTATCACCTTTGGTTCTTTTGAGAGTTCCATTTGGAAAAAGCTGTCCCAGGAAATCTTATTTGGAAATGGGGAGGAGTCATTATGAGCACTTAGATGTCTCCTCGTGGTCCAGTAATTCTCTCCACCTGGGCTAAGTCCAGAAACAGCAGGGCTAAGCCTGGTCTATCTGAACTCCTCA
This sequence comes from Paroedura picta, assembly GCF_049243985.1. Classification (NCBI taxonomy): domain Eukaryota; kingdom Metazoa; phylum Chordata; class Lepidosauria; order Squamata; family Gekkonidae; genus Paroedura; species Paroedura picta. Next base: position 89,728,313 of record NC_135375.1, on the reverse strand, counting down.
TTGTGTGAGGGAGGTAGTACTTTACTGCCACAGAGCAAGGGGGCCAACACCCAGCATGCCCTAAGCCCCACACAAGTCAAAGGAGGTAGTAATTTTGTCTTCCCAAACTCAGCACAAGGGGGCAGGGGCAGGGCCGAAACAGTCCCCCTTTCCTGGCACAGTTTTCCCCTCCTAGTCCACCCCTGCTTGGAACCACTGAGCATTCTCTAATTGACTCTCCATGGCAGTAGTTTTATGATTGTTCCCACTCCATTTTGTTGCGGGATTCACCATTTCTGCTCAAAATTCTAAAAGTGCCAACAAGATCAAAAGGTTTTGAGATCTCTTGTTGACAGGGATAGTATTCCAAAAAATAGGTTTCCACAGTAAGAAAGCCTTCTCTTGGGAGGTGCCAGCTACATCATGGAAACAGGAGATACTTTAAAAGGCTTCACTGGCTGGCGACTGATGGGTGTTCAGCAGGGCGCTGGGAGATGCACTGTCAGGCCCTACCATGACATCACTTCTTGGGGGAGCTTCTCTGCAGGAACCTTATAGGGGAAAAAGCAGACTAGCATCGTCCAAGGGCAATTTATCATTCTTCCCTCCTCTGGACTCCAGAACACAGCCTAGAAACAGGAACCAGGATAGCTAATCCACAGGCCCCTATAGGAACCCAATAACCTTGTTTGTGTCTCACTGGTGCCGCCTGACTCATCTCCATTGGTGGGGGTTCAGAGACAATGGCTTGAGGTAAAAAAAATCTCAACTAGGAGGGTGGTACCCTATCGCCCAGCTGTTTAGACCTTTAAAGCTAAGCACCAGTGCAGAGAATTGTGCTCAGAATATATGTATGTTTTTATAAAGTCTCCTTTTCATTAGATGCCTGATGTATCATTTAACAGGGCTGCTGTTATTCTGGTAAACACACAGAGAACTTGAGCGAGGGGAATTCTGTAATCCTCAGGGAAATCTCACCAGCTCCAATATATATATATAAGTGCTGTGTTGTGTATTGATAGAAAGGTACTGCAGATATCTGGTATACATTTTCCTCTAGGAAAATAACAAAGGGAATGGATTTGTACCATGGAGAGAGTACCTCAGATATCAATCTGAATGCAGACCAGTGTGGGAAATAGATCATGTAGATGGGGAGAAATAGGAGTACAGTTTGCACAGCTCTGAGATGGGGAAAAGCATCCTGCCTTTATTAACATAGACCCAGCTCTTCTCCTCAGTGGAAATTCAAAATGGCTTACACCATGCTCCTCTCTTCCATTTTATCACTACAATGCTGTGAAGTAGATCAGGCGATTTGGGTCTCCTGGATCCTAGTCTGAGATTCTAACCACTAGCTTGGCTTTTCTTGAGTTTTACCACTGAGAACCCCCTGAAACATTCTTCAGGCTTTAAGAAACCCCAGAAGTGGCACGAAGGTGCAGAATATGGCTGGGAAGCATAGCTGTGTACATGCCCACCCAGGGTACATGCTCCCCCTCCCCACCCCCTTCAAGCCCATCATTGGCCATTTGGGGGGAGGGGTAGGTCAACATGATCATATATGGCCATATCACCCGATAAAAGTTTAACATACCGTGTGTGTGTGCACACACTAGCATAAAAGTCCATTGTACCAAAAATACAACATGGCGTGGCAAGGTGCAGCGAGGCTGCTTGGGGTGTGTGCAGGTTCGGGCGGGGATTCCCTGCCCCCCCATGCCAGCTCTGCTAAGTCCTGACAGGGCCTAGCCAAGGCATGACCTCAGGCAGGGGCTGCTTCTCTCCCTCCACCCCTACCCGGGCAGCTCCATCAAGGACTGGCAAAGCTGTGGCGAGGCTGCTTGGGGCAGGCTTGAGCTCAGGCAAGTGTGAGCCCTTGTGAGGGCTCCTTGCCTCCCTTCCCACCACCTGGGCAGCTCACCCGAGGCCAGGGGAGACCACAGCAGGGCTGCTCATTCTGGGAGCCACCTTACCAGCCTGCCACCTCTTCATGCAGCTGAAAAGTGGAGAGGGAGGCAGTCAGGGAAGAGGCATCACTTATCTGTTTGGTCCTCTGGGGGTCAAGTGCCCACCCTGAGGGCCAATCAGGGAGGTGGAGGCAGTTAGGGGTGGGTCACCCCGTGCCTGATTGGTGACTCCCCTTGAGCCAAATCATGTAGGCCAGTGGTCCCCAACCTGCGGGCCGCAGCCCGGTGTCGGGCCGTGGTTCCCTCTCCCCGCCCCCCCCCACAGTAAAAAACTTCCCAGGCCGCAAGCTTGCGGCCCGGGAAGCTTCTTACTGCTGGAAGGGGGGAGAGGGAATCAGGGCTGCGGCCAGGCCGCGCATGCGCACATGCGGCATGTGCGGCCGAAATCGCGCATGCGCGGCACTTTCGTACATGCACAATTTTGGCTGTGCATGCGCGATGTGCGATGCGTGGGTGCGGCCATGCATGCACGATGCGCGGACGGGGCAGTTGCCCTGCCGGTCCCCAGCCTAAAAAAGGTTGGGGACCACTGATGTAGGCAATGAGTTCCAACACCTCCCACCATCCCTGTCCAGCTTTATTTATGGTACAGAAACCCCAGGGTTTCATGAAACTCTTGCTGAGAAATCCTGTACTATACCATCCTGAATCTCAATCTGAACAGACCCAAGAGGAGCAGAAAATCCAGTAACCCTTAGACGCTTCTTTCAAAACAGAATCACTTGTATTCTGTTGCCTGCCATTGTCCCCTGATCTGTGTTTAGCAGCAGTATTGCATTCTTAAAGTCAGTATTGTCATCTTCATGGCCCAGCTCTGATTCCAGAATAGAGGCATCTCCTGATGTTTGCCCAGTGATAAGAGAAGTGTTCCACACCTGATCAAAAGGAATCTTTTCCCCATCATTTAAATCAGGGGTAGTCAACCTGTGGCCCTCCAGATGTCCATGGACTACAATTTGGTGGCAGGGGCTCCTGGGAATTGTAGTCCATGAACATCTGGAGGACCACAGATTTAAATGACTGGACACAGTCAAGGGCCATGTCCTTGTCTCTGGCATCATTGACAGTCTGTGCTTTCCCCTTCCAGTATCACCCTTTGAAATGGGCTCCCTTCAAACGTCTCCATTGGCGAGGGCTTTTTGTGTGCATTTCTTTGCTGTACTTAGTAAGCCTAACTGAGATATGGGAAAGGCAAGGTATAAACATATTAAAGAGAAATACATGCATGTATAAATAGAAACTACAGATGAATAGTTAATCTCTTACATTTGGTATCCTGTCTTTCCACAAGGAGCTCATGACAGCTAAGGAGGCCAGTCTCCAGGTGGGATCTGGGGATCCCATGGAGTTATTACACATCTCCAGGCAACAGAGATCAGTTCCCTTGGAGAAAGTGGAGGGTAGACTCCTTAGCATTATACCCCATTGAGGTCCCTCCCTGCCTCAAACCCTACCCACTCCTGGATTTACCTCCAAAATCTCCTGGTATTTCTCAACCCAGAGCTGGCAGACCTGTGACAGCACATGTGACTGTCATCTCCCTCCCTTTCATCTTCACAACAACCCATCAAGGGAGGACATTCTGAGCAGCCCAGGATTACCCAGCAAACTTAAGCATTAAGACGTGGAGTAGAATCTGGGTCTCCCCAGTCTCAGCCAGTACGGCATAACAGTTGTCCTGTACTACTGCTCCAGTCACCTGAAAATGTATTGATAACCAGTAGCCATGTCAAAGACACTGTCTTTCCCACTAAACCAGTTTAGCACACAACACTCACAAAATGCTGCAAGGAAGAGAAGGATGGCATTGTGATTGTGCTCCCTTGGGTCTAGCCTTTGTCTTCCCTGCAGCTGCCTCCCAGGCAGTATTTGTCAGGAATCTCATGCCATTTCCCCAGCCAGGGCATATTTCCCTGTAAATGAAAGAGCTTCATGAAGCAGGATTGAACAGTTTCAAGAGGCACTATGCAAAATGACAGTTCACTGAATTTTGGGCTTGTGTGTGTGTCTGTTTTGCTGGGTCTAGCCTGCATTGTGGGCTTGATTGCTCTCCTTTTTTATGGAAGCAAAATACAGTGTGGTGTAGGGGTTTGGAGCAGTGGCCTCCAATCTGGAGATCCATGGTTCAATCCCTGCTCTTCCACAGGCAGTCAGATGGGTGGCCTTAGGCCAGTGACAGTTCTCTCATGGCTCTCTCAGTCTCTGTCACTGGGTCCCTATTGTGGGGAGAGGAAGGGAAGGCGATTGCAAGCCACTTTGAGACTCCTTTGGGCAGAGAAAAGTGGGGTATCAAAACCTATTCTTCATATGACGGAACTCAAACAATTCCGCAGGGCCTGCAAAAGGGAGCTCCTCCACCAGGCATTTGGTTGAGGTTGACCAGTACCACGGCTTCCAACCAGTCCTCCTTAGCATTCCCTCTTCCAACCAGCATTGCAGGCTCACCCAACCCACTGGGCCATCAGTAAGCACTGAGTTATTGTTCTCCCCAACGTTCTATTGTTCATAATGTTATAGTTATTATTATGTTATTATCTACTGAGTTATTTGTACAGTTATCTCTGTTTAATGTAAACCACCCTGAGCCTTGGTGGAGGGTGGTATATAAATGTAATAAATAAATAATAATAAATAAATAAATATTTATAACACACGAGTCATATATGGACATTCCTTCATGGGATCAGATAACTTTCTTTTAATTTGCAATCAAACGGTTTACTTGTGTCCACTCCTGCTGGAGATTCACACTTCCTGCTCAACTAAAAGGGCCCCTCCTATGTACTTCAGCATAGATTGACAGAACATAAATATTCTAGAATCCCAGCCTAATCCATTGGTATTTCGCCCTGAGGTTTTTCTTTGGGGGGAGGGATATGAATCCATACCTGCTGCAGCTGTCTTGTGGAGGTCATCTGCATTTTCAACTCTTGACTCGGTTTGATGACCTAAAAGATTTATCTCCCTCCTGTGCCAGAAAGAAATAGTTAATCTTTGATGTATTGCATTATTAACTTTTCCTGCTAATTGGTCTCTGTGCATTTTGTCTGTTTAGCTTCCAAACGAACGTGGCCTTTCCAGAGCACCAAGAGGCCTCGCAGAGGGGGACTCAGAGTTCACCTCATCTTTCAGCGTGTCGTCTGAGCATCTGGTGCTGAGAAACTTTGATTAGACTTTGAAGCCAAAGAAGAACCCCTTGAGATGCTACCTCCTGTCCGGAGCCGGCCAAGCGTCCTCTACTTTTCAAAGTGTAAATGCATTGTGCAATTAAGAAACCATATGGTCCATTATCCATTAGGAATGGACAATTAGGGTTCAAGGAACCCTACACTGAAGTCTGTTTTGGCCTTTTCAGCAGAATAAGTACCACATCAGTCACCAGGAGGGGGGGCATGGCTAAGTGAGAGACCTCCTGCTTGAACCCCTGGCCTCATCAGTAAAAAACGAAAAAGGAACAATGATGGGGGGGGGCTCCTCCTGAGACTCTAAAGGCCCTGGAAGAGTTTCCCAAATGGGTGGGAATTAATTATATATATATATATATATATATATATATATATATATATATATATATATATATATATATATATATATATATATAATGTTAAAATGTTTCTCGGGTGATATGAGTGTATTTGGCCATGCTGACCCCCCTCCCTCCCGGCCAATGATGGGCCTGAAAGGGGTGGGAAAAGGAGGGGCCACAGGTGGGCGTCTACACAGCTATGCTTCCCTACCATATGTTGCATGATTGCACCACTTCTGGGGTTTCTCGAAGCCTGGAGAATGTTTCAGGGGTCTCTCAATGGAAAAAAAGTTGAGAAAGGCTTTCCTAGAGAGTCCCTGCTAGTGGTACCAGACAATACCGACCATGGCAGACCTATGGTTCAACTTAGTATAGGATGGCTTTATGTGTTCATGTGACACAACGAGAACAAGGCTGGCCTCAGCAGCAGCCTAGAATCCAGGTAAATAGCATACACCGTATTTGAGGGAAGAAGTAAGATATGGGCAGTCCCATGTGTCCAAACTGCGTTATATTGATACAGTGAAGTCAATAGAGCCACAGTAGCGACAAATACAGAGAATAAGCAAAATGCAGCTACTGTGGAAGCATTTCCTAATACAAACTCTGTATTTGCTTCATTTTTTTGGTATAAATGTGTATTTAAACACAATGGTAGCTGTTTAACAATAAATACTATAATTTTGAACATAAATAGTGATTCACTGGTACCATATCAGAAACACCAACGGTAAATGCTGTGATTTGAAATGTCCTTCATCAGCAATAGTAATTTCCAAATGCAAAAACTGAGCTCTTCATAGGGGAAAAATCTTAATTGGCTCCAAAATTTAGCAGTCTGACCAAAATCTCTATAACGAAGATGAAACACACTAGATGCTGTATTTTGAAATGTTCTTCATCGGCAATAGTAATTTGCCTAACACAGCTTTATACGCCAATAAAGTACTTTTGGTTCTTTATGCATATGTCTAAGTTTCCAGTATTTAAAACAGTGGTTGGGAATTGTGACATTTGCTACTCCAAGATGCACTGATGAACATACCCTAAAAACATTTGCATACGTATTTATCCCACAACAATGTTACTTAAATCTGCTGGTGAGGATCACGAACATAACTATAAATATCACTATTATATTATTTAAGATGTGCAACTCTAATAACTCCAGCATGCTGGGTGTCACTGGACTAGCTTGTGCAAGATCCAGAGGGCAAATCACTTGTGCTCCAGATGCCAGAGTGCTCTTTCCAATTTGCCTTCCATATGAATGGGTTATGCCGCATGTCAGCAATAATGATCCCCCATTAACCTCCTGCTGCCACTTATCAGGTATTGGCACACTGAAGCTTCAAGAGGCGAGGAAGGGAATTTGAAAGGCGAAAGGAGAGAAGCATCTCTCTGGCGCTCTATCTTTTAACCTCTCCAGAGAACCATAGTAGTAGCACCCTTGCTTTGCCTGCAGAAGATCCCATTTTCCATATCTAGAGTTGCTAACCTCCAGGTGGTAGCTGGAGAGCTCCCATTATTGCCTCTTATCTCCAGGTGACAGAGATCAGTTCACCTGGAGAAAATGGCCCCTTTGGAAGGTAGGCTCTATAGCAGTAGGCCTCACTGAAGAAGCTTCCCTCCCCAAACCCCACCATCCTCAGGCTTCACTCCCAAAATCTCCAGCTATTTCCCAAGCTGGGGCTGGCAACCCTAATTATTTACTCCCTATGTTTAAAGAAATCTCAGGTAAGCAGAGATGGAAAAAGACATCCTTGGAGACTGATGGGCAGCTGGTGTGTTAAGATCTGCCTGCCAAGCCCAGTTCTCTGTGCCCTACCTATAGATATGAGAAAGGATATTTTCAGTGGTGGCACCTCAGCTTTGGGATGCCCACCCACGTGAGGCTTGCCAGGCCACTATTTGAGATCTTTGAGCGCATCTGCCAGTCAATATGTAGACAATAAGGCCTAGAAAAGCTGTTGGTCAGATACGGCAGCTTATTTGTGGACAGGCAGGGAAGGAAACTGGTCAAGGTCAGCTGATTCACTTGTTCAATAGGAGTATTCTATGCAGGATACAACTCAGACCAAGGGCATTTCCGCACATCACTTAAAAAAACGTTATGCCAGCTGAAATGCAAAGCACTAAAAATTTTATGCACTTCTGAGCCCCTCCTCATCTTTTCTGCTGTCTTGTCTCTGTCTGCACCTTTTTGCCCGTCTCACCCTCCTCAACTGCTGCTGGCAATGGCGGAAGAGAGCAACGTACCTTATACGTGTTGCACTTCCACCTGTCAATCAATGTAGGCAACCAATCCCCTTGCTCCATATTTTAAAAGTCCCACGATGCCCGCTATTTCTTTTTTAAATGCATACTTCTCTGTTGCAACACCTATGCATAGAATCATAGATGTATAGTGCTTTTTGAATGCTACCCCTTATGGGATCGTGAGTCCTTTGAGACATTTAAAAACTAATATCCTTCCTGATTTTTTGGGGGAGGGGGGACTTTTGAGAGGCTTGCTTTGTGTTACAACTTCGGAAAAAAATATTTTATTTATGTCATTGCCTGCATGCTTGTCCACCTATTTGTTGCTCCGGGAAGTTAGCCATTTTAAAAAAGAAATTCCTGTCCCCAGGAATAAGGGAGAGGGAGACAAGTGTGAGGGCGAGATGAGGCAGGCACCTTTAGCACGTTTTAGCCTCCATAACTTTCCTCTGCTGGTTGCTCTCTGGTAGCTAGAGCTAAATAGGTTGGTGAAACCATTTTATGTGATTCCCCAACTAGCGCTTTGAAATGGAGGATGTAGCCAGCTGGCTACTGCTTAGACACTGGATGCTGGTGACGTCATATGGAGGGGCTGGAATATAATGACTACATAAGGTAAGCATTTCACCACATTTAACAGGTGCGGAAATGCCCCAGTACTGACTTGCAGGTTCTGATTGTTCCTCCTGGTGGGGTTAGCGGGCATTCAGTGGAACAGCCTGAAGAGACAAGCCCCATGCCTATGGTATACACTTTCTCCCAGCCATTTTCCACAGGGTTCAGCATAAATGGTAAGGAATCCCATACCAAGTCCTTCATGGATAACTATTCTAATTACCTTCATTTTATAATCAAGACATTGATAACTAATTGGTTTATAATATTTAGCATCAATAAGTTGCCCCCAGAATGAAAGTTCCTCTCCAGACTGCAGAAATCAGTTCTACTGGAGGAAAGGGCTGCTTGGGTGGGGTGGTCTCTATGGCACTGTCCCCCAGGGAGGATCAGGGATGCCAGCCTCCAGGTGGGTCTTGGGGAGCCCCTGGAATGACAGCTCCTCTCCAGACCACAAAGATCACTTCCCTTGAAGGAAAGGGCTGCTTGGGATGGGGACTGGGGGCAGTGTAGCATTCCACTCTACGCACATGCACATACAGAGAAGATAGAGTGTGAATACAGAAGAGAAAAGCATTCCTCCCTTCTCAAATTGCAAACTTAATTAACCACACAATCATCTCTCCATGTAAAAAAATACCTGAGTGTCTGCCTTCTTGGATAAGAATACCAGAGTATAAACTACCACAAGCCACCTCACAGAAGTCCAGAGACATGCGAACACCGCCCCCCCCCCACACACACACACTCAATGACTAGCACAATATCAACCAAAGAACTTCAAGTCTAGAGTTGACAACTCTGGACTGGGAAGTTCCAGAGACTTGGGGTTGGAGAGGGTGGAGTTTGGAGAAGGGGAAGACCTCAGCAAGGTATATATGCCACCCTCCAAAGTATGCATTTGCTCTAGGAGAACTGATCTGAACTCTGGAGAGCAGATGTAATTCTGGGAATATCCAGGACCACTTGGAGGTTGGTAACTCAATGAGATTTGAATCATGGTGTACTCACCCCAGCCTAACCACAGAGGGTCTCATGAGGCCTGTCCTGCATCCTTTGACATTCTGTTGATAAATTGCCCACAACGAAGCAAGAGAGAAGAAACTGGGAATAATAATATACATTATTTGAAAACTGGTCTGCAAAAATATGGATTCTACTTACTATAAGCGTAAATTGGTGGCTTAATTGATTAAAGTGAGTGAAAAAAAATTAATCAGTGGATTACAAATCAGAGGCATATTCTTTATTTGGTTCAAATATGTTTGTTCTAGCATGTTGCTGCACAAGGGAATGGGGAGAATTACGTAGGCTGGCATTTCTTTCTTTGATGAATAGCAGGTTTTGTTTATTCAACAGCCAGCAAGACCCTATTCAGACTGGGAAACCAAGCTAGAATCAACCACTTTATAAATTAAGGTGTAATCCTATTGATCCCATGTCTTTCCTCACCCCTACTGAGTGGTCATCTGCTATTCCCCCCCCCCCCCCGGTTCACCTCCCCTGGGGGAGATGCAGTAAAAAGTCCACAAGTCACTTTCACCTTTGGCAAATGACCAGCTCAACAAAGAAAACTGGCATCTGCTAGAGACCCTAGTTCAAGACCCATTATGCAGTCAAATGCCACATTTAGCTCAGCGTGCCAATTAAAGTATAATCATCCCTGTGTTTTCTCTGGTTCACTAGCACATGTCATTCCCCAACGCCTCTTTGGTGTTTGTTTGTTTTTTAATGTTCTCACACAGTTGCAAGGCCCAGTGTTATTTTCTTGTGTGGTCTTCAAGGACATGACACTGCATTATTTAATTCAGTCTGAACATGACAGCACACCAGTGTGGTTATAGCTGCTGCCGGGCAACGAGAACTTCCATTTAAAATGCATGAGGGCTTACAACAAACACCAGTGACAACAACTGAGCCCTCTTTCCTTCACCGCCTGCCTTTTCTGCTGTGAATATTGCAACAAATGGAAAACACTTTTTAAAGGGGATAACATTTTCAGAGAGGTACACTGAATGGGGTGGGAGAGCCCGTTCTATTATTCCATTGTTTGGAACACTGTTCCCATCTCTAGTCCCATGCGTTTCAATGCAAGGGCACCATAGAAGCATATTTGCTGCTGCTTCTCGGGCCCCTTCTTAATGAGATGTAGAAGGTGGAGAAAGGCCATAACTTTGTAGCAGAGCATTTGCTTTACAAACAGAAAGTCCTAGGTTCAATCCCCAGCAGCATCTCAAGTTGAAAGGATCAGGCAATGTGAAACACCTCCATCTGAGACACGGGAGAACCACTGCCCATCTAATTACAGAGTCATGAGCTTGATTCAAAAAACATCATGTAGTTTTGTGTTATATATGTGGAGAAATAGATGTATGTTCAGACTATGTCTCTTTGGCACTTGCTTGTCTGATTTACCTGGGTCTCTTTCACCTTGTGGAGCCTGAGGATGTTGACAGGATTCTTGGATAGGTGAGACACACTACCCATGTTCTTGACCCTTGGCCTTCCTGGCTGATAAAAGGTGCCAGAGGGAGGCTGGCTGACTGGCTAAATGCATCCTTGATGGCAGGGGTTCTACAAGCTATGCTCAAGGAAAGATTAATCCTGGCCTGGAGAACTTTCAGCCATTGTCCTATCTTCCATTCTTGGTCAAGGTTCTAGAGAGGGGACTTGTTTCTCAGCTCCATGGGCTTTTAATTTTGGACCCATTTCCATCTGGCTTTATGCTGCGGTTGGGAGCAGAGGCTGCTTTGATCAGCTGGGCTGATGTCCTAAACCAAGAATTAAACCGGGGGAATGTGATCCTGCTTGTTCTGCTGGATCCTGCTTGTTCCGCTGGATCTTGATGGCCTTTGATACTATCACCCATAGTATCATACTAAGTCAAATTATTAAATAAACTAACTAATAAATAGCCACCCTAGAAGAAGAAGAGAAAGAAGAAGAAGAAGAAGAAGAAGAAGAAGAAGAAGAAGAAGAAGAAGAAGAAGAAGAAGAAGAAGAAGAAGAAGAAGAAGAGTTGGTTCTTATATGCCGCTTTTCCCTACCCAAAGGAGGCTCAAAGCGGCTTACAGTCGCCTTCCCATTCATCTCCCTACAACAGACACCCTGTGGGGTGGGTGAGGCTGAGAGAGCGCTGATATCACTGCCCGGTCAGAACAGTTTTATCAGTGCCGTGGCGAGCCCAAGGTCACTCAGCTGGTTGCATGTGGGGGAGCGCAGAATCAAACCCGGCATGCCAGATTAGAAGTCCGCACTCCTAACCACTACACCAAACTGGCTCCTAAGAGAAGCTGGTCCACTCACCAAACTGAACTCCTACTCTTTGTTGTCTACTTCAAACCCAGTTTCTGGGTTTCCTCCCCGGGGTAAAATCCCTTCCAGAGTCCTTGTACTACATGCACTGCTGCCCATTTACTGTAAAGTAGGGCCCTGAGATAACTATTCACCCGCTGTCCCTGCTGGAACAGCCTATGGACCTGGAAGGTCCTTGAACCTGGAAGGACATGGGCTTCAGAACTTGCTGACTATTCTTCTCCCAGGCTTTCATCCACGGCTCCTCCTATCTCTGCTGTTGAGTCACTTCTAGTTCCTGGCTGTCTTTTATCCTAGCCCTGAGCACAATGCTACTCCTGAGAAGGCCTGAGACCAGAATAGGTTTGCACTAATGGCTACTTCCCTTCTTTTTCTTTGAATCACGGGGCCTTATCGAACTCTCCTTCCTCTTGGTAATACAGCTCCTGCTCCCCTGGTGGCTGCTCCTGGGGTCATAAGCTTGTCTGGATTCCTTCTCTAAGGCCTCTAGCTGTAAAAGTTAAATAGTTCTTTTGAGGTCTATTTGGGCACGTGCAGTTAGATATGTGTTGTTTTTAATATGTTTTTAATGTATATCAGTGCACTTTGTTTAATACATATTTGTAAGATTTTTTTTAACATTGCCTTTGCAGTTAATAAATGTTAAACATGTTCATCAGAAGTCTCTCTGCCTTTATTTGGGGAGGAAAAATACATCAAATCTGCCTCTATATATACAAAGAAATACACGGGACCAGCTTTAAAGTAGGATGCAAACCAGATAAAATATTCTGGATAATTTGACATATTTGAAACGCAGCCCCTTCCCATTTGTGGTTCCCTTGTCCCTAGCATGCCACCTTTCCCTCTCATTGCAAGACTTTTAATTTCATCTACAGAAGAACACTAGTGCCTTAATTAGGCCACGCTTATCTATGAAGAAATGCACATGAGACATCCATAAATCTATTAGGGTCTCACTGATTTGTGAATTAAAATGCCGAAGCCTTAATCAGGCAAACGGAGTGTGTGAAGATTATAGGTTCTCTTGGGGTCTTTGAAGATCTCCCATAATGAAATCATCAATGAGCTAAATCCCTGCAGCATTGTTTAATTTCAAAACAGGACTCGCTAAACTTTAAAAAAAAAACATAATTAATAGCACAATGAGGAAACATGAGACTTGATTACCAGACCAGCTTATCCAAACACTGGGGAATGCCCCAAATTCAGAAATCATTTGAATTGTATTAAATATCATCTCTGGACAAAATAGCTACCAGAAGATCATTGTAGTAGAGACTCCTTTGGAAAAGAGAATCCAATTCTGCATCTCAGGGCAGCCATAGGAATTCAGCTGGAGGGTGCTGAGCCCAACTCAAGGTCTTATTTTTAAACTGTGGTTCTGAATTCTACATCACTTCCAGGTGATGTAGTTATGTTACATTTTTTTCAGGCTTCTTCCCTCTCTGCTCTTGGTAAGTTCCCTCCCCATCTTGACAACGCAATGCATTCATTGCAGTTGCAGAAAGAAGAGGGTCCCACGGTTCAGTGGTGGCTCCATCCTGCTCAGCTCCAAGATGGCATCACCTACGCTGCTTATTACTAGAAGAACGAACAAGATTCACCTCAAGGGCACATTTGTTGCCATGGGGGACTCCACACCACTGATGGACTTGGCCAGCAAGGAGTCCTGGACTCCAAGTCCTGGCATCCCACAGGACATGACCAAGGGAGAGTTGGGAGAGGGGGCCAGGCAGGTGACTATTTATGAGGCTGGCAGGTGGAGCCCTGCCTCTTTCCCTCTTCCCCCAACCAGGCTTCCCACCCATCATTCCAGTTTTCATCATTTTTCTGTATGGTTTTAAAGAGTGTCAGATGTTGCCTTGATGGTCACAGCTTGTGGGTCTGGAGCATGGGGCAGTCCCGTTTGTGGGGATAAACCAAGTCTGCAAGCTGGTCTACCCATCTGAGGGGGCCTCCATAAGAGACTGCGGGTAAGTGGAGCCCGTCAGCCTCCGCTCATGGAGGAGGAGGGCCTTGACGGCTGTCCTGCAGTTCCAGTTATTGGGGGAATCCAGCAGAGACTGATGCCCATTGGGTTCTCCACCACTAGCCACCAGACTCAGCAGGCCAGAGTGCCCGGGGATCCCAGTGGACTCACTGGATGGACCTGTGGCAGTGGCCTGCTGATGTATGAGGGCTGCCTTGTGGTCAGCTGACCACAAGAGGGTTGGATCCTCTGCCCCATGCTATGCAACGCTCTGCTGTTTAATAAAGTTGTGACCAGGTTTTTGCCAAAGATATGGTTGCCAGTGTCCTTACTGTGGCATGGTCAATGTCCCCCTGCAAAGCAAGACTCAAGCCACCAAGCCACCAATACATGAGCAGAGAACAGATACTGTTTCTACTTCAGATTCACTAAAGAAACATCATAGACCCCACTAGCTCCCAGCCAATGTCCAGTCAATGTAACAGCAAAAAAAACCTCACCCTTCTTTCAGTCTGAATTTCAGAGCCCTTTTCTAAATACCAACTTAACAACTATTTCCTGTGCAAAAAATTGGTCTCCGACCCTACATTACAGGACGGGGGAGAGATCTCCTAGCCATTAGTTCCCATTTAAGGAAATATCAATGGGTTGATCATCCACCCAAGTCATCAGCTTAACCATGGATATGGCTGCCCACCAGCCTGTATCGAATTATTAAGAAGACATTCCTAGCCAACCATATAGAACACTGACAGACACAAATCCAGAGTTAGAGATCAATTTTCTTCCTCGTGTAGCATCAGCAATGGCAAAAAAGGAATCTAGCATTCAGAATCTTTTTTTTTTATACTGCAATACTTGTCAGCTCAATTTAATAGGAAAAGATGACAGGGTATTCTGCAAACATAAAATTATTAAAGCAACCATAACATGGCATAAACACCATAATAAAACAGTCCATGAGCATGACTCCCAAGAGTCCACAATGTTACAATCCATACTCCTGTTTTTTTTTTATTTATCTCAATTAGGCACACTCCCTGACATAAATAAGTCCTCCACTATTTTAGTGGCTTTCCATTAAATCCAATTTTCTCAAGTAGCAACGATAATTAACTGAGCAAAATGGTTCTCCCCAGCCTGTATGGAAACTGCCCAGGATATATACAACCTACAAAATACTGACAGAAGGCAGTTATCAAATAAATTTAGCAAGACTCAGCTGATCTGCCCATATTTTGTCAGGAATCTTGAACTGCAGAAGTCTCCAACAATTTGGCAATTAGTTTCCACAGTGTTCTAAATAGATTTCTTTTATTGGCTTTGTTTGATATGTTATAAAAAGATCTACACTCAACTTTTACACAACTATGGATGGAAACAGATTTAGCTCAACAACCAGTTTGCAATAACAGTATCCTGTCCCCATGTCAATCTTGGGTGTTTGTCCAGGGCTGGAGTTGGGTTCCACCTCTCCACCCCTCCCTTCCCTCCTATTTATGCTTTGCCTCCTCACTAACAGCAAACAGAATCTTTGTAATCCCCCTTCAAATGTTAAACAACCCTTTTAGTGACTAGGAGTGGAAGGCCAGCTTGGGAGCTAACCCAGCCTGGCTGGCACCAATATTCACACCTCAGAGTTCAAATGCTTTCTCTTGAGAACTTGGTTTCCTGCTTGGATCTTAGGGGCAGGAACCCAAACCTATCGGCCATTCTGCACAATGACCAATGTTGCTAAATGTTTGCAATATGCAGAAACGTTATATTTAATAGTGGAATTTCATCATTCCACATACCTTCAATTCTAGTGGAATCCCAGTAGTGGTCTATTCATTCCCCACAGGTTTCCGGTCTCGCTGGAATCGCAACAAAGGAAGCAATATTTTTCTGCGCTTATTCCCTCCCCTGGCCGTCAATCAAACAGAACAGCCAATGAACTGTTGTGTTCGTGCTCCCAAAAAGCCCCTTTCCCTTTAAAAACTGTTTTTTATTAAAACCCAAACACATCAGTCGCAACAAATATTTGTTCAGTCATTGTCTCAGAAAGACCTTTTTTGTTGGCGTAGGAGCTGGCGCTTAATCGTTTCCATGCTCTTCAAGTAACCCCCCGATGGGCGTGATTTGTGGCCAAAATTATGGGCAGTGTCGAACAGGGGTCGGTATTGTGTTTGGAAACTTTAAAGACAATTGCAGAAGGGAGCTTTGTTTTATTGTTAAGCACTTATGTAGAGAGACTTCAGCCGGAGAAGCCTCGCTTATTCATTGCTTTCGCTGGTTTAAGGGGGGGAAATGGTGATCGCGTCTCCGGAAGCTCGGGGGTGAGAGCGAGTGAGGGACATTCTTTCTCCTGCTATTTTGAGAACGCACATGTCTCTCCCTGGTTTCGGCTTGTGCTCAGAAGTGTAGCGGTTTTTTCAGGGGAAATCTACTTCTCTGGATTTCTCCCTAAGCGCTATAAAATTCCGATTGTTCCTGGAGTTTGGCGGGGGTTTTGCGGTTTGTTTACGACGTCATGTGGAACGTTAAATTAATAGTGTTTACGAAAGGTAAGACTTTGGCTACATTTAAGTCAGGCGGAATGGCCCTATATATACCCCCTTAGGCCCTGTGTTCAAATTGTCTTCAATTTCCTTGCTGCGATGAAACTCCATTGAAGCCTGTTCCTATATGTTCCTTCTAACAAACCAACTTTGATCAAGTGTCTGATGCTCTGGGACTTTGCTCTGTTGGGTCAGAAGGTCAACTTCTCGGCGAGCTTTCTGTGGGCTGTGACAAACAGACCTCAAGAAACTCTGTGTTTGAGAAGGGAGGCTTACATGTAAAAATTTCCACCACTTTAGCAAACTGATCTGAGTGAATAAAATGTGATAATGCCTTATCTAATGGTGTTTTCTAACACTAATTTTAAAAACAGAAGTGGAAAACAAAAAGAAAAGGAGCTATTTCTCTTATTTGTATTCATTGTTATTAGGTGACTGCAATATGTTTCATGTGGGCTGCCTTTGAACAGAACTTCCAGTTTGCTGTGGCACTGGCTTTCAATTCATTTCCAGACCCTAATCAAAGCATGGGTTGTTGACCTTAAAAGCCTAGTGAGTGAGTGACCAAACCTGTCTTCAGGATTGCCTACTCCCATATCAACCTGTCCAACCATTAAAATATTCAAGAGCCCTGGTGGTCTGTGCCCCCCGCTTTCTAAATGTTTATTAAATATTGATACTGGTAAGTCTTTTCCTCTAGGCTGAATGAAGGTCAGTGTCTACAAGAATCAAGAGGATGCATTCACATGTCATGTCAGCCGGTGTTAATCCTGACAGTGCAGGGACACAGCTTGTTGGTCAACATGCTCCATTGTGAGGGTGGAAGTGAACTGAAGAGCATTCAGTATGAGGAAGGAATGTAATTTAAAATGTAATCCCAGATACCTACAATGTGCAAATGCAAGCACGTATTATGCAGAGTTTTGTCTTTTGTTTATTTGGAGGTATATATACCACCCCTCTCAGTAATACCATCCCGGGGCAGTTGACACAATATAAAATTCAATAGGACCAATACATATAACAAATATAAATTTAAGATACTTTAAAATAATTTAAAAATCACAATTGTCACTGATGCATCAGCAGAAGCAATAAGTGACTCGTAGTTCGAACTGGGGTGGAGGGAGGCCTGAGATTTGGATATAATGTTAATTATCCAACTGGCCTCAAACACAGGCCCAGCAGAAGAGTGTGGCCCTGCTCAATCAAAGTGCTCTCTGGGGAATATATTCAGAGAGGTAGTCCCTCATATACGCAGGGTCCAGACCTTGGGGCATCTGGAATTGCATACAATACAGCAGGGGTAGTCAAACTGCTGCCCTCCAGATGTCCATGGACTACAATTCCCTGGAGCCCCCTGCCAGCGTTCGCTGGCAGGGGGCTCCTGGGAATTGTAGTCCATGGACATCTGGAGGGCCGCAGTTTGACTACCCCTGCAATACAGTAAATGTGGAACTGTGCTGTAGATTTATACAAGTGTGGACCCATGAGACTCATGGGAGAGGAATCCCACCTCCCCCATGCTTTCTCACCAACTCCACAGTGGCTCTTGGGCTCCACCAACACTGCTGGGCCCAGCATGGCCCCTGGGCTCTGCCAGTGCCAACAGCCACCACACCACGGACAGAAGGCGATTGGCTGGCTGCTGGACAGACAGGAAAGCTGATTGGAGGAGGAGGCACTCAGGCGGGACAGTCGCCCTGAGTGGGTGTTAAATACAGAGTGGCACTTAAGCCATGAGAAAAGCTCATCCTCCTAGGCCTTACCAGAAATCTTAAGTGGAACAGATGTTTCTACTATTTCCTAAAATGCAGTTTTCATCATCAGCCTCAATTAGCCACCGGAATCCAATGAAATGTTTTCTGCCTGTCCATGCTGGAGCACAGGCTATAGGACAAGGTTCTCCAACTTTTTAAAACTTGTGGGCACTTTGGGATTCTGCCACAGCAAATTTTTCAACACAGTCATGAAATGTTCACAGAACTTCCCAAAACCTGTATTTTGGGCTTCTTTACGGGCAATGAAGATGACCATTTTTCAGTTGTACTGTTAACAAATGGCTGTCCCAAGTTTAGTGTCTTTCATTTTCTGTGGCAGAAAGATTAATAAATCAAGAATGGGGGGGGGGGGATAGACCTACTGAAGGCAAGAGATCTGTCACTCACATGCATCTTTCATATAATTAGCTGGTGGCCTCCTTTGGGATTACCCTGGGATGTTTGATGCACATACAGTCACCAAAGTAAATAAGTAATAACAAAAAAAGAGAGAAATGTTTTAAAAACTGGCTGGGGAAGGAAGATTCATTTCAAAGTGACATGTGAGTGTGATTTTCTCTCTAAATAGTCACCACACTTTCTTCTGTCATTTCGTGTTGCTGCAAAATTTATTTTCTGAGGGAAAATGGTTGGCTGGCAATACAGCTTCCCATCCAAAGCCAACTATGCTTAAACATTTATAGCTCAGCCCTAAAATCACTTAGTTCCCAGCCACCTGCTGGTTTCTTTGGGACTATTCAAGAGCAGTCTTTGAGAATTTAGAACATCAACTTCAGAAAAGAAGCTGGTCTTAGACAGGGGGGGAGGGTTTAAGAAAATATTTATTTTTAACCTACCTCTTCCAGAGTTTTAGGAGTGGGACTATTTTGCACTAAAACAAGCCAGTGTGTTAACAAGCCACAGCTCTGGAAAACCATCCAAAAAGAAAGAATGGTTGCAACGCTAGCCAAGGCTCCGCAGGTGGTAGGGGAGACATAACCGCGAAGCTGTTCCACAGATCATTTGAACGGCCTTTATAGGGAAGTCATCGAGAGGGTCTCTGTCATATGACAGAAAAAGAGTCTGGTGGCATCTTAGAAACAAAGCAAAACAAAAACCTCTATCACATCTATTTTGCTAGCACAGACTTTCATGGGCTATAGTCACTCTCTGGTGCCTCGTGTAGCAGCCAGTGTGGTATAGTAGTTAAAATGACAGACTAGGATCTAAGAGATGCCAGTTCAAATCTATAATCTGCCATGGGAGCTTGCTTGGTGCTCTTGGGCCAGCCGCACACACTCAGAAGGAGTTGATTTCTATACCCTGCTTTTCACTGCCCGAAGGAGTCTCAAAGCGACTTTCAATCCCCTTCCCTTCCTCTCCCCACAGCAGACACCCTGTGAGGTCGGTGAGGCTGAGAGCTCTCACAGGACTGCTCTGTGAGAACAGTGCTATCAGGGCTGTGACAAGCCCAAGATCACCCAGCTGGCTAAATATGGAGGAGGAGCAGGGAATCAAACCCAGCTCCTCAGATTAGAAGCTGCCACTACATCACACTGGCTGTTGTGAGGCTAAAATGGAGAACAGAGAAATAATATAAATCACTTTGGATCTCCATTGGGGAACCATGCAGGGTATAAACCAAGTCAATTAAATACGTACATATGTAAGTGGACTGTTGGCTTTGAAACCTCTTGGCTCAGTACATATACATGTTGTTGTTGTTAGTTGCAAGGTCATGTCCGACCCATCGCAACCCCATGGACCAGCGGTAGTCAACCTGTGGTCCTCCAGATGTCCATGGACTAAAATTCCCATGAGCCCCTGCCAGCAAATGGGAATTGTAGTCCATGGGCATCTGGAAGACCACAGGTTGACTACCCCTGCCATGGACAATGATCTTCCAGGCCTCCGGAGTCCATTTAAGCTTGCACCAACTGCTTCAGTGACTCCATCCAGCCACCTCATTCTTTATCGTCCCCTTCTTTTTTTGCCCTCAATCGCTCCCAGCATTAGGCTCTTCTCCAGGGAGTCCTTCTTTCTCATGAGGTGGCCAAAATATTTGAGCTTCATCTTCAGGATCTGGCCTTCTAAAGAGCAGTCAGGGCTGATCTCCTCTAGGACTGACTGGTTTGTTCGCCTTGCAGTCTGTTTAGTTCATGCTGAACAGACACAAATGACTACCAACTAGGTTTAGATCAGATTTTTACCAAACTGCACATACATAAAGAAGAAGCAGATTCAAACTGATAGTCCAGGCTTTCTCAACCAGGGTTTCGTGAAACCCTGGGGTTTTTTGATGGCCCTGTTGTGATAGACAGGATATTTGTGCACATCGGTAAAAATCGTGTTATGCCAGCTGAAAGGCGTAGCCCTGAATATTATCGCACCTCCCAGCCACTCCTCACCTTTTTGCTGCCTCGCTGTAGTCTGCCGCCTTTTCACGCTTCTCACCCTCCACAAGTGCTGCTGGAAATGGCGGAAGAGAGCAACAAGCTTTATACGCAACTCTCCTCTGCCTGTCAATAAGTCTAGCCAGACAATCCCCTTTCTCCATATTTTAAAGGTGTCACAATGCCCGCTATTTTTTTAAAAATAATACTTCTCCATTTAAATGCCTACGCATAGATGCATAGTGGTTTTTGAATGCCACTCCTTATGGGATCATGAGTCCTTTGATATTTTTAAACATGAAACACCAATTCGCACTTTAAAATGGCAGATATAGCAAGCAGTTTGCTGGCTGGACGGGAAAAGTTGGCAATGTCTTGTGGAGCGGCCGGAATATAGCATCTTCAGAGGGTTTGTATGACGCTAAAATTATGGCATGCGGAAAAGCCCACAGTCATTACCTTTGCTGGGGACTACTGAGATGGACACTGAAGAGTAGGATTTCATTAGAAAGCTACATTTATTTATGACTGATTTATATGGTTTGCGACTGGCTTAACTGTTTAAACAAATTCCTGGTGAGCGGAGCCGTCATGCAGCAAAGCTGGCTATGGGGAATATAACTCAATCAGACTGTGTAAGAAGGCCCACGCACAAAGAAGCCGATTGGACTCTACTGTGTAACCAGGAAATAACGTGGTAATCTGCCAAACAGTCACAAGCAGGGTGACAAGTAGGCCAATGGAACACTGGATAATAAATACAGAGGAAGAAGAAGACAAAACGGGATTTAGATGACAGCATACTGGCCCTCCCCAAAGACGTATTCCAATTTGGTCTTCCTTTGAAAGATGAATTGGTGAACTATGGATGGGTTTGGTAAACTTTTTCTCCATCTCTCCCGATCACTCCCCTTTAAAAAAATATTTTGTTTGTCACAGTAATAAAACGGAGAGGAAGAGTGAGTCTTTCATAAAAGCACAGCAGTAAATAAGGCCAAATTATATGCAACTGAATCTCTCAAATGCTCCATATTTCCCTGCCTATCAAACCAGACCTCGCCAGTTATCAGATGTTCTGCCTGCCTTCCAGCCCAGTTATTATTTGAATGTGTCAGAAGATGATGAACATAATCTGCACTGCCCAACTCAGTCCCTTGCATTTCATTTGCCTAAACAGGATATAGAAATCTTGCAAAGCAATTTTCATGGTTCTGGGCTCCTTCTTCTTTTTTATTTCCCACTGTTTGCTTTTCTGCTCTGGTCTATCATATGTATACAATGCAAGCCAAGTGCTTCAAAGTTGCCAGCCGCTGTAGAAAGCCATTGAAGAAATGTATTAATTCCAAAAGGGTATTTCATCTTGCCAATTCCCACTTTGTCATAATTTGCCAGTTCAGATCTGCTTTTGACACCTCACTGCTTGAACTGAATTGATGAATTCGACACCGGGGAAGCAAACCTGTGCGAGAGAGTGTCATTTATTCAGAAAGGTACTTTCGAAATGATTTCACGTTTGCTATGTCACTTCGGAGACAGAAATCCTTCAGGGGACACATTTGTTCTGGGCTGCATTTTGGTACAAAAAACGGGAAGGCTTAGTAGTTAATTCTTCAAGGGGGAATCTGGTAAAACAAGCAAAGCAACACATCAATTCTCCTCCATCCGGTTCTCTTACCTTGTGTTGTAAAGCAGCTTGAGGACTGGGACACCCACACAATCACCAGCTCAACGTGATTGACCTGATGGTTTACACTGAGCCAAACTCTCCTCAGATTATCTGTATGCTTTACACTGTGCTCACACTGAAAACCTCTTGTGCAGTCCATGAACTGCTTACACGGATTTCCCGCATAGATTGTTTTGTGAGCCTTTGAAGATGTGCTTGCCTGGGTAGCTGAGGTTAGCCTGATCTTGTCAGATCTTAGAAGGTAAGCAATATTGGCCCTGGTTAATATTTGGATTGGAAACCAAAAGGGCATGCCATGGTCAATATGCAGAGGCTGCCAATAGCAAGCTATCCCTGACTGACTCATGCCTTGCAGGGCTACTTGGTATGTTAAAAAATCCTTGAGCTTGTTGGCAGATGACACAAAGATCTGGCATTCGACACTCATTGGAAGTTTTCTCTTGCAAACATGCTGTACAGGCAGAATTTCTTTCATCCTTCTCTACCCCACTCCATGCCATTTCCCATCCTCAGTAAAATTCTCAGGCTCTCTGCAGGCTCAGTAAAATTGGGGACTAATCAAGTTCTGATCAGAGGCCATAATGATAGATGTGTGCATGGTTTGGATCCACACTAAAATTTCCATGTCTGCAAGCATTTCAGGTCACAAACCATGTTTTTTTCTCCTAACCCTTATAGCAGCTTGAAATGCCCCTCAAAATTCTGTTCTTGAGGACAGGGGACCCCACCAGGATATTGGAAGGGGTGGATTTCAGGGACCTGTGAGACATAGGAGGGAGGAAATGCCCTCCACAACTTGGAGCACATAGAATTGTCTACATTGGTCCCATCATGAAACAATGCCTCTCCCTATGTTTATTTCCATCCCAATTTCCTTTGCCTTGCTTCATCCTTTGACACCTATTGCTAAACATGGCAAATTCTGCCAAAAATAACTCCAGTAGAATATGCAAATTGCACTATTTGCATAATTTATTTTGTTCATATCGTATATAATCGCTAGTGGGAGTGTGGAGAGAAAAGTGGGTGTTAGCAATAAGTTCTAGACATCCTACTGAGTTGCCACTAGGAGAGAATAAGTTTTCATCAGCAATAAATTCCCAGTTAGTAGATGATGAAAAGGGGAGCGAAAGAAGAGTAATAAGATTTTTCTGACAGGTAGTTTAACTTAAATTTAACTAACTAGGAGCAATAAAAGTATATTGAATTAATCAAAGTCAGGTTCATAAATCTTTGAGCTCCGATGCCACATTTGAATCGAAATTTCAGATTGAAAGCCGTGCGTGTTATATTTTTAATAACAAAATCCTTGCACTCAGTTTCGAGGAAGTCACAGATACTTTTTCAGTGCTAGTGCTAAGGAAGTCTGGCTTCAAAAAAAGAGAAACTTACTTGTTGCCAGAGGATAATAGTCATCTAAAGCTGATAGACATGATAATGTCAAAGCAATCTCATATAAAAGTAATTACCCACCCCTCTTTTGTGTACACATTTATTCTAAGCCGGAGGGAGTAACTTGAGACATCCTTATAAATGATTGGCTCTACAGCACATAGCAGATCTTTATCTGAGATTTTAATATAGTAGTTTGCATTTGTTGTGCTTCATTTAATGCAAGGGCAATGGTCCAAATAGGTATTCTTCACTGAAATGGGAGGGGGCAGGATGTTGATAAAGAAATCTATTTCCCACATCGCTCCTAAATAGGGCAATTTTCTTCTAAAACCAGAATATGGAGCTGAAAGCCCCAAATAGTAAATCTGTTATCTGACCATTTTAAGCAGAGTTATACCCAAGTGCATTGAAGTCAATGGGCACTGAAGGGTGTAAAAGGCAGTGCTGTTCTAGGAAGAAGAAGATCCCTTCAATACCCTCTACACCAGGGGTAGCCAAACTGCGGCCCTCCAGAAGTCCATGGACTACAATTCCCAGGAGCCCCTGCCAGCAAACGCTGGCAGGGGCTCCTGGGAATTGTAGTCCATGGACATCCGGAGGGCCGCAGTTTGACTACCCCTGCTCTACACCCTTTGATAGCCATTGACCTCAGTGAAGAACATGTGACTTTATTTAGATCAGCAATGAAAGTCACTGTGGGATGTATGTAAACTGCTTACATAAAGTGATTGTTAATCACTTTCTTTCTTTGCAGAACCCCTGGAACCACGATTCTATGAGGCATCTTACAGATTTTGAAAAGCGACCTTACCAAACTTCAGTTCCCATGATTCTTTTGAGGAAATTGTGATAATCAAAGCCATAATATTTTCATAAGTCCTTGGCATAGATCTAATCAAAGAGTCCCAGGATATCTACATGCTAACACATTGATCGTGACATATGCTATAATTTAAGTATCAGCTGTTTTGTGGAGATGCAGGCATCTAATGCTTAATGATCTACTAGTCATTTAAAAACTATCTCACAATGAGCATTCTTTAGTAGGTTTATTCAGAATCCAACTCAGGGCTGTTAAGTGGGGCCCACTCACAGAAAAGTGTTTTTTTTAAGGATTGCTGCCTAAATGTTGTTGCTTTCAAGATGCCAAAAGATTCTACATTATTACAGCATAACCTAAAGAAGTGTGCATGCACATGAAAGCTTATATCCAGTGCATATTTTGTTGGTCTTAAAGGTGACACTGGACCTTGTTCTGTAGCTTTTTAAAATGGGTAATGACTGGGGAAGGGACTGGCAAACCACCCTGTATTGAGTCTGCCATGAAAATGCTAGAGGGCGTCACCCCAAGGGATACCTTTACCTTCACCTTATCTATGTTTGCATTATACACTATCTGAGCTGAGCTACAACTATACATTTTTCAGTAAGTTCCGGGTTATAGAAGAAGAACATCAAATCCTTCCAAGATCAGAACTGTTGAAAATTGTATGTGAAGAATAATACAGGGCTCTTAATAAATCAAGTATATTTTAATGAATACTTTTAATCAGTTATTCAGCTACCGCTGGTACGGAATATGATCTATACCAAAGACTGAATTAATATTTCATGTTAAGAAAAAAAATACTCAAAATTACAGCAGACATGATTTTTATAGGGGCTATTATTTTGTCCTGGATGTCCTATTTGACGAAACACACAAGATAATTCTTTTATGTGTTTTAAACAAAGGCCTATGCTCTGTAATCCACCACACTTGTCAGAGAGTTAGCTGCTATCTTAGTGACACAGCCAGCTGTACCTTAATAGGAACACTATTGAACTTTGCACCCTAGGGTTTTAGAATAATAGAATAATAAAGTTGGAAGGGGCCTCATGGGTCATCTAGTCCAAACCCCTGCACTATGCAGGACACTCACATCCCTCTTGCTAATTTACGGTAACCTGCCACCCCTTTGCCTTCACAGAATCAGCCTCTCTGTCAGATGGCTATCTAGCCTCTGTTTAAAAATGTCCAAAGATGGAGAACCCACCCCCTCCCGAGGAAGCCTGTTCCACTGACAAACTGCTCTGTCAGGAACATCTGTCAGGATGTTTAGATGGAATTTCTTTTGAATTAATTTCATCCCATTCATTCTGGTCTGTCCCTGTGGGACAAGAGAGAACAATTCTGCTCCATCTTCCATACTTTTAAATACTTGAAGATGGTTATCAGATCCCCTCTCAGTCATCTCCTCTCCAGGCTAAACAGACCAAGCTCCCCCAACCTTTCTTCATATGTCTTGGTCTCCAAACCCCTCACCATCTTTGTTGCCCTCTTCTGGACACGTTCTAGTTGGTCAACATTCCTCTTCAATTGGGGTGCCCAAAACTGTACACAGTACTCCAAGTGAGGCCGAACCAGATCAGAGTAAAGCGGTACCATCACCTCCCATGATCTGGACACGATACTCCATTTGATACAGTCCAAAATCCCATTTGCCTTTTTAGCCACTGAGTCACATTGCTGACTCATGTTCAATGTATGGTCTACTACTAGATCCTTTTCGCACATGCTACTGCCAAGACAAGTCTCCCCCATCCTATATTGGTGTATTTGGTTTTTCCTACCTAAATGCAGACCTTTATATTTGTCCCTATTGAACTTCATTTTATTCGGTTTAGCCCACTTCTTGAGCCTATCAAGAGCATCCTGTATTCTGTTGCTGTTCTCAGTTGTGTTTGCTACCCCTCCCAGTTTAGTATCATTTAATAAGTATCCCCTCTAATCCCTCATCCAAATCATTTATAAATATATGTTGAATAACATATTTTGACTTGAACGTTCTTCTTTCACTCTCTCTTTTCTTATGAAACTTGTGAGGCTGCATTTTTATGCAATTTTCCCCCCATTCAATTTAATTTTGTGTCAATTGCATTTATATGCACCACACAAATATCTACTATAATATATACAGATACAGACTGATGATGATAATGATGAAAGATAGATGATAGATGATGGCTGGCTGGCTGGAGATGGATGGGTAGGTAGGTAGGTAGATAGATAGATAGAAACAATAGTACAAAGTGGTACCCAATGTAGTCAAAGAAGTAGGCAAATGTGGGATACCAGGAACAAATATTCACAGAACAAAAAGAGTCAAATTGTGAACATACAGACAAGACAAATAAAAGTGATATGGGCTATTACTGTATCCCTAACCCAAGTCATGGTTTGAATTGTGGGTAGTTTAATGCTGGAATGCTGCCCCAACCGAGAATAACACAGGAAGGCAAGTGGAAAGTTGTGGAGTGGTTTGACCCAGTTCCAGCAGAGAACCATCATCAGACTTCAGACAATGACTTGATTTCTTATCACCCGGTGACATGCCTGCTTGAAGCACTTTTCCAATCTTCTGTGATGGATACATGCCAATATCATGACCTTTGATGGTACATTTGGTTTTTTGATAATGTTTGCCTTTGAAGAGCACAGTAGTTTTAAAGTTCTTTTATTTTCATTCCTGGACACCACTAAGAAACCTCCCTGTTTTGACTATGACTTTTCTGTTGAGAGCCAAGGGTGGAAATGCCAGGTTGTTATAAACTGGAATGGAAGAACAGCAATAAGACTCTTAAATTAGAACTACGTGTGAAATGGTGATCTAAATTGAGGAGGAGGGAGAGTAAATCATGAACTATTAGAGGGATAATAGCTAAGAGAGGAAAGAAAAGTTTGAATGTTGTCCCTTTTACACATTTTTAAAATAAATAACTATTTTAAAGATATATCTTTCTTTATGCCAAAACATTCCATTTGCAATGGTTTCCCTTTTTACAGGGGAGCTGAAGCAAGAATGACCCAGATTTAAAATAAAAATAATAATTTCCTAAAATGGCTGCTATTCTGGCCACTGTGCCTCCTCAGAAGTGATAGAAAGAAAGAAAGAAAGAAAGAAAGAAAGAAAGAAAGAAAGAAAGAAAGAAAGAAAGAAAGAAAGAAAGAAAGAAAGAAAGAAAGAAAGAAAGAAAGAAAGAAAGAAAGAAAGAAACCTTGCTAACAACAGTTAAAATAATTAACCAAGAACACACCTATAAAACTGTGAAACTTGAAGAGGTTCCTTCCTTGACTTAGCACAGAACTGCAGCATCTTTTACTCCAGCGAAGCCACAGCAAGGCCTGAAGATTCAGTAAAATGGCTGACCTAGTCCAGTAGGCCTTACACTGTCATACTTCCTCAACGCTCTTTGAATTGGTCAGGGAGCACTATTCTGCCCACATTTGTGTCGGGAAGATTGCTTTGGTCCATAGATATATTCTAGGGGTGCCAGCCTCCAGGTGGAGTCCCCTGGAATTACATCTCAACTCTAGAATTAGTTTCTCCTGGGGGGAAATGGCTGCTTTGGAGGGAGGAGTCTATGACATTGTATCCCACAGTGGCGCCTCTGCTCCCCAGGTTCTACCCCAAAATCTCCAGGAATGCCCCAGCCACATATAATGCAACAACAGCACTCTCCAGCACGCTACAAGCAGCCACTTACCTTCAAACGCTGTCACCCCACAAAGCAATCTCAGTTAATCCTCTCCAGTAGTTTAGTAAAGACAAAAAAAAACAAAACAAAACTCCACACCACTCATCTTCTCAGCACCCTTCTCTTGGATTCTTTCTCCCAGCCCAGCTGGCTGAGTTAGGGTAACATATCTTAGAGAACTATTATAAAGATAAGAACCAGGTAATGTAGGTGATAGAACATTCAAACATGCTCTATAAATGCTAAGTCTTACTACTTAAATGAATAGAAAATCAATGGACTGTTAAGGTGTCACTCCTTATGTGATTAATGGTGGGCCTGTCTACATGGGGAAGTCTGGAAAGGAAATTTGAAAGGGTTTAAAATAGTAAAAGAGACTTGTAATTCTAATTTGCATAATATTCCAAACTACTGAAATAATGTTCATAGAATAGTTGCTGGGATGAGGAAGGCATTCCTTATCCTGCCATATCGATCTTACTTTTATAGGCTATAAAGATAGTGGAAAGTAAGAGACAGTTTATTATATTACAGATATAATAGCACAGACAAAACTTTGGTACCTTAAATAAGATCCTTTTACATGGGGGAAAAAACCTTGACTTGTAAGAGGACATATTGGGCTAAGTGCAATGTGCACACATTTTGGTTGGCTTAAAACAAGACCAGTTTTATTAGCATAACAGAGTGTTGGCCCAGCATGGGAGAGGGAGGCTGCATATGTGATCAACTAACCAAGAGAACTCTGACCACAACAACATGTTGGGAGCCACCCGGTTCTGCCCCTGGAAACATTGGTTCCCTTGCCACTGGGTCCCATCCAAGGGAGATGTACCCACCTGGGGTGCCAAAAAGAGATGCAGACCTCCTATGGACCCACCCCAGCCCACCCGGTCCTGTGAGCCCATTTGCCTTGCCCCGCTGGGTCGGCCCTGCTTACACCGATCCACCTCTTGTGGAGGCCCCTAACCATAGGGAGTTCCATGCCCCTGACCGAACTCTCCCCAAGACTAGCTCCATCCCATGCTGAAACTGTCACCTCCCCAGCTGTGACGGATTCATACAAGAAAGCCTGCCATCCCAGGCCAACATAACTTCATCTGCAACAACTCAACATAACCAACGCCCCCATGCCCCATCTGTGCCCTGTGCCCTGTGCCCACCTACCCAGCTGCCAGAGCAGTGCCAGGAGCATGTTTTCCTCGTGCCCAGTCCTCCGTGGTGTCAAATAAGCTCCCCTGACCTGATCCTTACTCTCACAACCATCTTCCAAGAGAAGACATAGTAACAGGTCCAAAGTTGCTCAGAAAGTTTTATGTAAGAACAAGGATTGCAACCTAGGTCTTCTTAGCCCTACATCAGCATTCATCACTCCACACTGCATTCATCACTCCACACCTTAAAGACTAATAAATTAAATGAGGCAAACTTTATGAGACAGCCATAACAATGTGGATTCTTGTTCATAGAAGCTTATGGTACCATACTGAAGTTAGTCTTCAGAATGCACCTTTATATTTTTGACAGTACTAGGCACATACAATGATTTCTGTGGAAGTTCTCAGTAGGAATGGGCATGAACCACATTGAACCACAATCCAATATCAACCGGGAGGTTGGTTTTCAAACCAAAGCATATTAGTCTGTGACCCCTGCTTTCTGTACCCTGCCACTTTTTATGGGGAGCTGAAAGCAGGGATTAAATATCTCCAATCTATTTAAACCTCTCCTTTCTGCTCCCTGCCAAAAGTGATAGGGAGCAGAAAGCATGAAGTTAAATAAGTGCAAGCCATTTAAAACCTGATTTTTGCTGATTGCTGAAGGCTGCAGGGAACAAAAAGCAGGAGGTTAAATGGCTCAATTTGCAAATTTTTCATTTCATCCCAATCCCTAGTTTTCAGTGGAGTTATGAGTGGGTAGTGATCAAGTAAAGGAAGTATAAATATGGCCCATGTGGCAGAGTGGTCATATTGAGTGTCAAACTATGATCTAGGGACACAGGTTCAGATCCCCACTCTGTCATGGAAGCCTGCTGTGTTATTCTTGAGTCCATCACATACTCTTAGTCTAACCTACCTTAGCCAAACCTACTTCATACAGATGTTGTAAGAATAAAATACAGGTGAATGTTGTTGAGTCCCCTGTCAGGAGAAAGGTGTGATACAATCAAAATAAATCTTCAAAAGATGAATGACCCACCTAAACTTACTGAGATATGATTTGCTGGGGGTTGTTATTCTCTTCTCTTCTTTACAGCGTGACACTGTTTATCTTGAGAAAGCACACTACTGTACAGACTGTTCTCTAAGTGAATCCTGGCCATCCAAGGGTGTCTTAAATATTTAACCAAGGCCTTTCTGGTGCAAAGTGCAATCAGCCAAGCCATGTCACCTTGTCACTTCCTTTTAGTAACTGAGATTCTACACTGTGGCATGCAGCCTCTTACAATGAACTGCAGATCTCATTTTGGTGACCTTTTTTCAACACATTGATAGCAATTTTTTTTAAAACCCCTCTAATAATCTTATCTTAAAACCCACTCGGTGCCCTCCGTGCACGTATAATGCAAAGAATGAAGACACAGCACTTGTCATGTCATTCAAAAGCTGATAGCAAGATGTCATTTCCCAACAAGCTATTCCTTTGATGGGCAAGGACCAGTTGCTGAAAGCATGGAATTGTATCTGAAAACTCAATAGGAAGAGGTTGTGACTGTGATGCTGGCAGACGATTAAATAGGAATTGGTCCAATAGGAAATCGTTAAGCTGTTGTTGTTTTTTCCATTCACAGCACTCAAGCGTTTCAAAATGCGTATTTAACCAAGGCCATGAACTAGAAAAGTTCATGGGGAATCTTTTTATATATAAAGAAATTAAGTCTACAACCAGTCAGGTGTTAAGAGAAAATTGGCGCAAAACATTTTCAAAGATACTGCAAAAGACATTTAAAAAGATGGAAATATAAAGGAGAATGTTGGGAATGAAGGAAATCCATAGGGAAATTCAGGATATGTTAAAATTTAAAGTCCCTATGGAAGCTAAGAATACGTAATTAGGTATATTGCCAAACAAATTACCAAAAGTTTTGGAAGAGATATATGAATACATGGTGACAACAGCTAGCATGAATGAATGAATGAGTCATTCATTTATGTTTATTGATTGATTTGATTTACTTATTAGATTGATAAACCCACCCCTTTCAATACAGCCATCCCTGGGCTGTGTACTACAATTTAAAAACCGGTGATACAATAAAATGGATGTACTTATTTAAAATAATCCCAGAACTGCAGTTGGCATCATTATAATTCCTGCTCCAATCCCAAGTATGTTATGGGGGACGGGGTTCCCTAGATGTTACTTATAGCCTGCCTCAATCAAATGTACAGTGGAAGAAACTCTGTCTTGCAGGAATTCAATGAGCTCTGACAGGGCCCATCTTCTCCTCTGGGAGCTCATTCCACCATGTGCAGGCCAGAACCAAGAAGGCCCTGGTCCTGGTTGAGGCCAAGCAGACCTCTCTTGTGCCAGGGACCAGTAGCCTGTTGGAGCTGGCTGAGCGTAATGCTGTTTGGGGGTATATTTAGATAAACGGCCCTCAGTTATGCTGGGCCTGGACCACAAATGGCCTTAAAGATCAGAACCAGCACCTTGAACTTATCCAGTATTTCAATGCAAGCCAATGTAGCTGCCTGAGTACAGGGCATGTATGAGCCCTCCATGGTGTTCTGGTGAGGCCTCTGACAGCTGCATTTCAGACCAGTTGTCACTTCTGGAGGTGACCATTACATGGATGACGGTGGCTAAGTAATCCTGGCTAGGTAGGATGCTAGTAGCTTAGCCTAGCACAGATGGAAAAATGCCTGATGAGCAACTCTGGTGACTTGAGCCTCCATACTCTAGTGCAGTGGTCCCCAACCCCTGGTCCAGAGACCGGTACCGGGCCGTGGATCAGTCGGTACCGGGCCTCAGCTCCTCCTCGTCCTCCTCCCTGGCTGCTGCCTCGGGGGCTGCTCTGCCACTCTGCTGCTGGCTCACCTTTGGTGCTCTCCAGTGGCCGCCATGGCTGGGGCTCCCACTGAGTGTGGCACTGCACAGCTGCTGCTGGCAGCACCCCCCAGTGGGCAGCGGGAAGTCAGGGAGTAGGGGCTCAGGCGGCAGCGACATCCCTCGGCAAAAGACTACCCCCCCGGGCCTGAGTTAAATTGTCAAGCGTTGACCGGTCTCCGGTGATAAAAAGGTTGGGTACCACTGCTCTAGTGACTTGAGCAATTGTTGAAGCCAAAACTGCTACAACCAAAGAAACAATCACACATAAAATACACATCACACTAGATAACAAATAACCCCAGTCTCACTTTGTCCACAATAAAATCAGTTAAAAGTTATGAAACATAGCAAAAAGGTTACTATCACAAGGTGAAATACATAAAAATGGAGGAATTATGCATAGGCTACAATGAGGATTCCACAGCCATACTAGAAACAAGCTTATGCAGCAAAATGGAAATCAGATGTCTGTCCAAGTTTAGAAGAATGGAAAAATAAACTTGCTGATTATGCAGTAATGACAAAATTAACAATTTATTTGTGAAATAAATCAATTTTGCAATTTGAGGAAAGATGGTGTGTTTATTATGCAAGCAGAAGATAAGCCTAGAATAAGAAACAGTTTAAAAATTATATTATAATACATTTTGCACACATAAAAATAATATATTGTATTACGATATTAGAAGCAGAATGAGAATAAGTTCTAAATGTAGCATCTTGATTATAAATGTATAAGGAAGTGGATCTTGAGCAGAAAGATCTACTTTCTCATTATGAAATATATAATAGATTTTATTTCTGTACTCTGATATATTATCTATTTATTAAAAGTTATCATGAGTAGGTAAAAGTGGGAAAATATGTAATATTGAATATGCTGTAAAGATGAAAATGATCATGTAGTTGTAAAACAATTAGTTATAAAATTGGAAATCTAAACTGTTGAATATAAACGTAGCTCAACAGAAGTATTATTCTTTTTTATAGAAATTGTTTTAAAAACTATAATGAAGGGGTGGTTGGAGGAAAATGCTCCCTGTTGTATATATTCTGTGATCCGTAATTATTCTTATATAGATATAATTGTGCAATACAATCCCTTCTACTTGATTTTCTAAAAATAAAAATGTCTAAAGAAAATCCACATACATACACATGTCTGTATGTACATGGAAAATTGTCCTTTGACAATGGAAATATCCTTCTATACCTAGCAAGACAATAGTTTTATGATGGTTAGCCCTCCTTTCAAGATCTAAAATTTTAAGGAATATTCATACATGGAAACAAATCAAATGGACATTTTAATTCAAATAGGAATGTAAAATAAACGGTATAGTCTTCTAGAGCAGTGGTACCCAACCTGCAGGCTGCGGCCCAGTGCCAGGCTGTGAAGGCCATGGCGCCGGGCCGCTGCTCCCTCTCCCCCCGCAGTAAAAAACTTCCCAGGCCGCAATCTTGCGGCCCGGGAAGCTTCTTACTGCGGGAAGGCGAGGAGAGGGAATCAGGGCCAGATGTAGACTATAGTCTGCTATGGGAAACTGAATGACTGGAAGGTACAGCCCAGCAGGGCAGCACAACCACCATGAGTGGCACCATCTCCTCCATTTGTGCTCCTGCTGCTGCATTAAGCAGAGGCAGGAGATAGAGCACAGGGGGAGGAGGGCAACCAGCTACCCTAGCTAGACCAAAAACCAACCTCAGTCAAAAGAGGAAAAATAGATTACTTCCTACCATGAACAATTCCTTATCATCTGTAAAACCACTGGGTAATCCTGCCTTTCATTGCAATGTGGGCAGTGGGGCACAGAAAATTCCTACACTAGATAGGGAGGAGATGGATTCATTATTGACATCTCTCCCACAGAGCTCCAAAGCATGAGGTCACCAGGAGCCCCCATCCCCTCACTGCAACAACTTACTAGTTCCATGCAAGAGCAGAAAAGAAACTGAGCTTTCTTTTCAAACATGACAGCTCAGATTTTCAAGATATTGGGTTCTGTTTCAAGTATTTCTTTCTTCAATTTTGGCCTTACATTGTTGACATGATTTGGAAGCTTCCTGAGCAGGGCCAACTATAAGCCTGAATAGGAGTGATTTCCTACCTTTCCAACATGAACGTTTCTGCTCACTTCATGGATGAAGAGAGCTACTTTATTCAAATGTCTGCAAAGGCACTCTTGCCTTTGGTTCAATAAAATATTGTTAATAATTGGATTTCATTTTCAAGTGAATGTTCCAAAAAGCTCTTTGCGGCGCACTAATGTTTGCATTTATAGATTTAAAAGAACTGTATTACAACCCAGAGCGGGGCTGTCGGCCAAGTAAAAGGTTTTTCCGTTGATTAACCATCTTGCTTTTCTTTTCTTTTTTTGTTAACTGATCAACCAATCAATATTGTTATTACAGTAACTCAATAGCAAGTGCTATTTTCATGATACAGATAACAGGTTATCTCTCCTCACACACAAATCATGTGTTTGGGAATAGTCATCAATGTGTGCATTGTTTCAGGCTGAAGAGGCAAATTGTTCTCCAAAAATGCTTTTCTTAGTGCATAGCTTTGCAAGTGAAAGCTCTAGCTAGAGTCCAGTTTAAAATTTCGGTGTTGCTATACCTGTGAGAGGTTGTTCATCTGCCCTGAGTGCCTTGCTGCGCATGACAAGTATGAGGGTGTGCAATGGGAGTTTTGTACATCTTAGATGCACATCCTCCCTTTACTGTGCATGACCAAGGCATGATCCCTGGTCAAAGAGACATGTGCTTGATCTCAACCAGGCCTTCTCAGTCCTGACCATGACCTTGTGGAATGAGTTTCCAGAAGAACCGCGGGCCTTACAGGAACTACAAAAAGGCTTGGAAAATGGAGCTCTTCTACCAGATATTTGATTTAGACCAATGAGTTGACAAAATGCTGGTTAGGGCCCTCCTCCATAATTCTCTTCCATCCTGGACTAGTAGGAAGCTGTTTAAGCAATAACCTGGCAGCTACAGTGACAATATATTTTAATGGGTTAATGTTGAGTGGTTATATTATGACTGGATATTATATTTGTTGCAAACTGCTCTGAGACTGTGCCAAGAGGAGTGGTCATAGAAATCTTGTAATAAATAAATAAATGGGGGGAAGTGGTGGTTACCCTGTGGAACCACTATTGCCTCAATTTTGTAATCACATCACTTACTTCCTCCCTGGTTCTTAAAAGATACTTTATGACTGATCTGGCCCCACTGGTTTTAATATCTCAGAGCAACCCTCTGCTCCAGGATGGAAACCATCAAAGCCTCCTTCCTTCCCTTAGCAAGCTTATCTGTCCTTTTTGAGATTAATGACCTTCTCAGCTTGCTGCATGACACCCTTAATGATCCAGACCAAACAGCACACACAATAATCTTGAGTCAGACAAAGCTGTAACTGTAAATGAGAGAACTATTATTCTCTGTTTGACCTCACAAGCAATTGCATAAACAATCACCTTGTGAACAACTGTTTTGCTCAATTTCAGCCCACTTGGCAAGTTTCTAGTTTGAATCCATTTTTAAAAGAAGATTCTGGTTAGCTAGATGGTCCAACCAATGAGTAATCACCTAGCCTGTATGGCTGTTCATAAGATGCCTTAAGTCTGCCTAGCAAAGCTTGACATAAACATTTTAAACATATAAGTGGTAACACTTCGGTACCAAATTGGAGGGAGAGCCATGTCATGTTCTCACTCAGAACAGGAGAATGTTTTCGCCCCATTTCCCCCCAAAACAGGGATCACAT
Source organism: Paroedura picta (assembly GCF_049243985.1). NCBI lineage: Eukaryota > Metazoa > Chordata > Lepidosauria > Squamata > Gekkonidae > Paroedura > Paroedura picta. The sequence continues at coordinate 89,692,562 of NC_135375.1, read as the reverse complement.
TTTACTATTTCATTCCTCTGGATCAGAATCCTCAAGTAACCGAAGGCATTGCAAAATTCCTCCACGGGATTTTCTGCAAGTGATCTGGTATTTGAATTGCTTTGTCTTTTATATGCATGTTTTGCTATTATGCCAATAAAGGTATTTGACTTGACCTGACTATTTCATTCCTTATATTGTCCATTTGGTATCCTGTTCCTCTCTATTCTTACAAGCAGAATATGGTGGATGGAGATATAATTTAATCCTAATATTATAAATGAAATCAGAATTCCATGGTATGAGATTATAAGAAGCAGCACACTTATAAAAATAGTAAAAAGCACACACAGAAACAAATTCATAAGCATTTTTCCTTCATTCTGTGGGAAGAACTGGGTCAGTCACAGCTTCAGACCACCATTCTTTAAACCATCTCAAAATCCATCCATCCAAGACTAGCAGAAGTCTTAACAACATTCCATTCAACCATAATGAGTAAGGATGGAATCCACTGCATGGCTCAACTGCAGACAAAGAAACAAGGTCATGCCATATTTAGCCAGCCCCCAATTTCAAAATGAAGAGTTACAAACAATTAAAGCAGCTCTTGTCCCCACCACAGATTGTCAAACTGAGTAGGGTTTTACCAAGAAGCCGATCACAGAAGGCATTCAAATGAGATTTTGGAATGTTGATGGAAATGCATGATAAGGATGACCTCATCTATAGACCCATTTTGGGGCACACTGCCTTGGAAACCTACAATTGGACACATAGTTCTCAAGAGACAGCTGACAAGGAAAAGGAGATTAGGAACAGTAGCATAAGAAGAGGAGTTGGTTTTTATACCCACTTTTTTACTACCCCAAGGGGTCTCAAAGCAGTTCACAATTGCCTTCCCTTCCTCTCCCTACCCCATGAGGTAGGTGAACCTGAGAGAATTCTGACCAGTGGGTCTCGCACCAAACTGTCTGCCAGGGCTAATCTTCCTCTATTACAACTATTGAGACCAGGTGTGACCCCGTTTATTTACATTGTGAGTTTCTATATATTAAGCCTCTTTAAGTACCCACTTGGGAGGAAATCAGGGAAGAAATACAAGTTAGCTGACCATAGCCCATTTACGATCTCCAGCAGATCTTAGTGAGATCTACTGAGAACCAAGACAGCACTTTCTTGTAAGGGGCTTTCCTCAATTCAGTGCAATTCTTGATCGTTCACAAAGAGCAGAATTTTTTTTGCTGTTCATGAAAAACAGCTGATCTGGTTGATTAAATGAACGATTAAATTTAAGCCGCTGTTTTCTGTTCCCAACAAAAAGCCATGAGGAACAGAAACAGAGGTTTAAATGGCCCCTTGCTTTCTGCTCCTTGGGGCTTTTCACAGGGAGCAGAAAGAAAGGATTAAACTTTAAATACTCATGAACCAATATGAACCAGATCAGTTTGCAAACCAGACTCCTTGTTCATATGGGTTTGTGGTTCAGGCCATGAACCACGAACAGAACCAAAGAGAACGGATTGTGCCCATTCCTATTAGGCAAGACTTTTTTCTATTTTGACTGTATATTAACCCCTGCATTATCACAAGGATGCTATAGTATTATTCAGGCTGAGTTGGGGCTGTTTCCTTCCAGAGGCACTTCAACTATGTTTTCCAATTCCTTTCAAAAGAGCCTGTTACTTCTCTATGATTGGTCAGTTTTACTGACTCTGACCTATTAGGATGATGGTAAAACTCACAGTTAGTTTACACACAAGCCAAGATGGCTGTATTTCAGCAATGGGTAGATTGGAAATACATAAAAATTTCTCTAGAAGAATAAGTGATTCATCTTAACACTCCTAGCAAAAATCTAAGCACAGTGGATACATCCAGCAAGCAAATAAAATCTGTGGCAGCGTATTACACGCAGTAGGCCTGGCTTTTCTCATTCACACATGCATGCAGGGTACAGAAAGCAGGTTGCTGCATCAATAGGCCATCGTATAAACTGTTGGATAAAGTGCAAACACAATGAAATGATCTATCCCATAAAAATCATTCCCTAAACGAGGCTCATTGGCAAATGTTTCAATGTTTAGTGCTTTGGCCAAGCTCCCAGATGGAATCAAGAGGTGTTCACTACAGCCCCAAAAAGTTAAAAGGATTAAGACAGCCAAAATCTGGCAAACAGGTCTTCATCTTTAAAAAAAAAAAAAAGGAAACAGTATATTGGACTCCTCTAGTTAACAAATTAACTGTGGTTTGCTGAGGTGTTTATTTTCCACATCAAAGTGAGCTTCTAAATACCTATTCAAATGGATGTGTTATTTAGTTGCACATATTTTTTCTTAGTGCTTTGGTCTGACTACAGCCTCTTGTGGCGCAGAGTGGTAAGGCAGCAGACATGCAGTCTGAAAGCTCTGCCCATAAGGCTGGGAGTTCAATCCCAGCAGCCGGCTCAAGGTCGACTCAGCCTTCCATCCTTCCGAGCTCGGTAAAATGAGTACCCAGCTTGCTGGGGGGTAAACGGTAATGACTGGGGAAGGCACTGGCAAACCACCCCGTATTGAGTCTGCCATGAAAACGCTCACCCCAAGGGTCAGACATGACCCGGTGCTTGAAAAGGGGATACCTTTACCTTTTGGTCTGACTATTCAGGACTTCTGCCCCATAGAAAGTAAATACATAGAAGTCCCAATGGCACAGGAAAATAATTAGCCAAGAACCTAGATCCTTGTCAATATCCTTTCTCTTCCGATGTGTGACTGCTTCTTCTCATGCAATTATGAAGTATCCCATATTTTTGGTTCTTGGGCACGCTAGAGGGAGAAGCTTGGTGAAAGGTTCCTTATTAAAAATACCCAAATGAATGAACAAACAAAATATTGGATCAGATCCAGAGGTTCTGTTCCATTCAGCGAAGATGCTGATATCACAGTGAAGAGACCTCCATTAGGGAACTCTGTGTTTCAGCCCCATGATTAGATTCTCCAGAGGGTCCTGATAATGTGCACAGTAAAATTAAGATGGGATTTCCAGTAACATTCCAGCAGCCCAAAGGCTCTTCCAGCATAACAAAAAGGAAGCAGCCTAAATGGGTCTACTTAAAGGAAATCATGTGAGGTGATGTTACCGCTTTACTCTACTCTTATTATAACTCACTTGGAGAACTGTGTTCAGTTTTGGGTACCAAAAGTGAAGAAAGATGTAGAAAAACTAGAGTATGTCCAGAGTAGGGCAACAAAGATGGTAAGGGGTTTGGAGACCAAGTCGTATGAAGAAAGGCTGAGGGAGTTTGGTCTGTTTAGCCTGGAGAGAAGGCAACTAAAAGGTGATATGATAACCATCTTCAAATACTTGAGGGGCTGTCATATAGAAGATGGAGCAGAGTTTTTTTCTGTTGCCCCAGAGGGTCAGACCAGAACCAATGGGATGAAATTAATTCAAAAGAATTTTAGAGCAGTTCCTCAGTGGAATAAGCTTCCTCAGGAGGAGGTGGGTTCTCCTTCTTTGGAAGTTTTTAAGCAGAGGCTAGATAGTCATGTGACAGAAATGCTGATTTTATGAACTGAGGCAGATTGTGAGTGGGTGGGCAGGAAGATAAACCTGTGATTATCTCTTGTGGCCCTTCCTTGCATACCCAGGGAATTGCTAATTGTTGCTGTGGGGAGGTGAATTTCCTCCAGGCCAGGCTGGATTCTGGCAACTTTTGGCAGAGGGATAACTTGGGAATGGAATTGGGGTCACTGTGGGTGAGCAGGTAGTGAGTTCTTGCATTGTTCAGGGGGTTGGACTAGATGACCCTGGAGGTACCTTCCAATTCTACGATTCTATAAAATTCTACCAGCCCCTACCCCACTTAAAATTCCAGCAGTGTCTCGGTGAGTCTAATTGTAGGCTTAAGGAATTGAAGGATCCATTCAGCAATCACCTTTCTCAGAACCTCATCATTGCCCCATGCACAGCTATCTGACATGCCTAATTCTTTGCCAGCTCTCAGGACCATCAAGTGACCAGGTCATTCCAGTCACTCATCTTTTTGCTGCTCCTTTTGCTGTTCAACTAGCAGCTACAATCCAAATAGGCAAATAAAATCCAACCTTCTGCCTCCAATCCAGTCTGTAGATCCATTGTTTCCAGGAACAGGGCCTAATCTTGTGACATAAATCAAACATGTTTTCTAATAGCATTTGTTTATTGAATTTATATCCCACCTTTCTCCCTAACAGAGATCCAAAGAGGATGACATCATTCTTTTCTCTTCCCTTTTATCCTCACTTAAGCTCTGGGAGGTAACTCAGGCTGTAAGTGTTGACTGGCCCAAAGTCAAGCCTGCATGGCTGAGTGGGGACTGGAACTTGCACCTTTCAAATGCTACCCATACTCTAACCACTATACACCACTGCACATATTGGCAATACAAGAGGAGACCTATTGGGTCCAATTCCCAACTGGACATGGGACATCCGAAATAAAAACACATGATGCACAATGTTTGACCCAAAGAGTATATTGCTAGCGCTTGATGTAAAAGCCTTGCTGAGAGTTGACCTATGTAAATATGAATTGCTTTATTTAATATACTGTCACATGTTTATATTCCAAATGTTGTGTAGGCAATCTAATGGAGACCAGGAGCGGGGATCTCAGTTAGGGTTTCAGGGATGTTTGCTTGACATTGGCTGGCATGCAGGATCCAATCTGCTATTGGCTGTTATTTCCGCCCAGTCAGGGGGCTCTGCTTACAGCCAATCACAGGCTTTGGTGAGGACCTCTCAACTGTTTATATGTTTGGGTGGTGGGCTGTTGGGTTGCTACAGTTGTTGGCGATCAATAAAGAGCTGATGTGTCGCTTATGAGCGACTCCGTACCTTATTGAGCCCACTATTCAATCCCAAACATTGCCTATGAATTGCAATGGGTGGTGTATCTGGATAGGCAGAGCATTTCCCTTGTACGGTACAATCCACATGCAAGTCAGTGGGCACTGCTTGGTCCAAAAACTGATGATTAGATAATGGTGGTGGTGGTGAGTCTTATATAATAAATATAATAGAATAAATAAAATAAAATAAAATAAATTGTGTGTCAAAAATGTTGGAACTAGAACTTGAGCCTCTCCCATGCTTGAATCTGTTTTTAAACACGACATGTTAAGGTGACCAGATTGTCCCACTTTTGGAGGGACATCTAGGGGTACCTGGCAAATTGTACTTATGTTGAAATTTAAAAATATATATTACAATACTATTTTTGCGTTCTATGTGTTCTATTAAACTTTTTGTTGCTCCATATAGACCAAAATTTTAATCAAAAAACCCCCCTGTCAATGGTTTCCCGCTTTACCAGTGTTAAAATCTGGTCACCTTAAAAAGGAATTCAAGAGGATTCAGAGTAGCACTGGGGAATCCCTAAATGCAACAAATTTCCACCACCTGGTAACAGCAGTAGAAGACAGCACTGTAAGCTGCAGTCCATTCTAGCTCACTTAATACAGCAATCACATCATGGCTGTGAAATTATTTTGTGCACATCCCCATGAAGTTGTTACCCAGTTTTCATGTCTCACTCCAGCTGTGCAGTGTGGTTGCCAGCAGTGGAAGGACTGGCATGCTAACACCTTGAGTTTCACGAGAACATTTATTAATGAAATCTAAATCAAAATGTCTCTTCACAGTACAATGGCAAAAGGGTTTATTGAGTTGCAGTTTACACTGCATTTTCTACCTCATGGCTTTTTATATGTGTGGCTCTAATGAATATTTCTGACTGTTTCCATTATACATTTGAGCGGTCTCAGCGTTACCCATTGTGACAAACTATTATTTACCTTTTTCCCCCAGGGCTGTATTACAGAATCTGGCAGGAGAACAGGTTTCTTAAAATACAGAATACAAGGGTGTATCTAAGGGTTAGATCCTGCTGTCTCATCCATTCTCTTCCTCTCCTGCCCTGCTTTGTCCCACGTGGGTTCCATGACCCATAGAACAATCTTTTTAGTGCTAAGTTTGCCAAGTCCAAGTTGGGAAATTCCTGGAGCTTCGGGGGCAGACCCTGGGAAGCATCCATGAGAAGTACCTGTCCAGCTGCTGGGCAGTACCTGCCACCATTGGCATCCTTCCAGCAAATGCCTCCTTGCCAAGATAGCTATCACCACTGTGAACCAGACTTCTATACTGGGGTGAAGACACAGAGGTGGTGCCATTCGTATCTGTCCTGGAAGAAGAACAAGGTAGGCAAAAAGAAAGATACAAGCCTGCACTGAAGCACATCTCTGCTTGGGAATAAATCCCATTCAACTCAGGGAAACTGACTTTTGAGTCACAGCTTGTACATAAACCTGCAGTTTATGCATGCTGGAATTTACTAAGCTAAAGCACTGACTCGTGCCACTAGTCTATTGATAGTCCTGTGGCCTTATGTAGCGTCTTTTCCACACTTCCCAAAGTGCATGGACAAGCTCTGGGAAAGACATTTTTTATATTCATAATGAAGGAGAATAATTGTTTTTTATATCCTGCTTTTCTCTACCTGAAGGAGTCTCAAAGTGGCTTCCAATTGCCTTCCCTGTGGAGGAGTGGGGAATCAAACCCGGCTCGCCAGATTAGAAGTCGCCACCCTTAACCACTATACCAAGCTGGCTCCTAATAGGCAGTTGTCCACTGTGCTCAAAATGAGTTAAGGATTCTGTTTCTTGTCTGGAAACATTTAGGTAATGAATGATGAATGGTTACACAAGACAACACCGAGTCACTTATCAGTCTCCTGCTTGGGAGCTTATACACTTCCTGCCCTGGCCAAGGTGGATCTTTGATTTGGGAAAGAGGAACTTTTGAGAAAAAATAAGAGTACACTAGGAAACATAACAGTGAGCCCTATGGTGATCATGGGCACCACACTCGAGATCAGAAGAAAAAGAAGAAGTGGCTTACAATCGCCGTCCCTTCCTCTCCCCACGGCAGACACCCTGTGAGGTAGGTGGGGCTGAGAGAACTCTGACAGGACTTCTCTGTGACAACAGCTCTAACAGGACTGTGACTAGCCCGAGGTCACCCACCCAGCTACATGTCGTGGAAGAGAGGGGTATCAAACCCAGATCTCCAGATTAGAGGCCACTGTTCTTACCCACTACACCAAATGGTCTCCATCACTGTCCTAGTCTATGACATACAATACAGTCCTAAGAAGACTTATCCTAAATCCAGTAAAAGGGGTATGAATATCTCTTGCCTTGAGAAAACCTATGGGGACAAATGGCCAGGTTGGTGATATAAACATTGCCAACTGGGATATTTATATGCTTTTCTCATCTCCATGCAAAAGAGTTTTTGGTTCCTCTGAACCATGAGAGAAGATTTAGCCTGCTTTCTACATAAAGCAGAGGGGTCTTTTCCCATTAACAGAAACATGTCTACTTTCTGTATCTTGTCTCATGGTGTGGATTTTTTAATCCACACATTGAGGCCATGTTCAGAATTAGATGGATGATATTATGGTTAATTCTTGTTTACTGAAAATGTGTGCATTTTACAAGGAAGATCTGGCACAAGGAAGCAGAAAATGGCCCCAAATCAAAGAATCATGGATTTAGCTTGCTGATGAAGAAGCAAAATTGGAACAGAGATTTCAGAGTCATCTAGCGAGGACATCAGTCTCAGCTTCCAAAGCCTGCAGCTGTGACTCACTGAACCCAATTTAATCACTCAGAACTGCCCTTTGCTCCAAATGCTCTTCAGCAGAAAACTACGTCTCTCAACTCCTTGAGCTAAATTAGGCACTTCTTTGTCTATATGTTTGAATTTACCTTCTCAAATTCCTCAGTAATACTCATACTCACTTAGATAATTGATTCACCACAATCACAACTAGATTGAAATGTGATCCTAAATACGGCTTGCTTCTCTGTATGCAGTTTTATGTATCAGTATTAATTATTGTCTCTCTAACTCTATTTAACTTATACATTGGAACCATTCTGGATACAGACCAAGAGATCCATGATGTGAATCCTCGAGGATTTTTTTATTTTAATTTTTATCTACGTTCTACATATTGTTTTAATCTGCTGTCAATGTACATTTTGTAATAAATAGATGCATTTTGTACTGTGTTTTAGCTGCTCAATCTGCTTGACTTGCTTCTTAGTTGGGTCTGACCGCCTTTTCTAGTTTCCTGGTAGGTAAAAGCATTTGACTTGGTTTAGAGAATCTCCCTTGGTGACCAATACAGCTTCCCAGAATAAAAACACATTTAATTTTTTTTAATTCAGGAATATTAAGCTATAGCAATCAGCTGGAGCATCAGGAGCTGTCAGTTTCCAAAGTTCCCCCTGCAGGATCAGATGTCAGGCTCTGCAGGGGCCCCAGTTCAAAGCAAGGTCCCCAGCAGACACCAAGCCTATCCTGTGTGGAGACCTACGTGGCCCAGCAGACCCTCAGATCCCAGGAACAAGTTTTGCTGCCAGGCAAAAGGCTTTAGAGCAGCTGGATCTGAGTGGGGAAGAGACATGTCTCCCTGCCCCATGCAGATCCTAGGAAGACTTGCACAAGCTCAGCATGGCTTCCTGAAACCATTCTGTGAGTTCAGACTCTAATATCCACATTCCTGTTTGTTTCAAGTCTGCTCTGAATAGTGAGTAGCGACCATGCCCTGTGTACATAATCTGGTGATACATCAGAACCAAAAGAAATTTAGATCCAGGGCTAGGTTATCCATGTAGAACAAGCTACGAGCTCTGCAGTTCCAGGGGTCCCGCACAATGCCTTCCCCCATGGATTAGGGCCACAACCTCTCTTCTCTCCCCTTTTGTTTTAAGACACCCCTTTCCACTGTGGGGGAGGGGGGTCCTCTGCCCTCACCGTGGCTGCTCCCCCTGCAATTGTACTCTACTAGGGCCCCACAAATCTTTAAATTGGCTCTGGTGCAACAGGCCCCACAAATCCTGAAACCATTCCTGTTGAGATCATTTATTGGTTCCATTCTTCCAGGACCAGCAGAGCTGTGGCAGGAGAAGTGCACTGCAGACTATTCAAGCCAGATGATAGCTGTGTTATGTTAGGATGTGTTATGTTAAGATGGGTATCCCATGGCACCTTAAAGATGAAGAGAATTTATTCCAGCATAAGCTTTCATGAGCTGAAGCTCTCGTTCATTGAATCGCTGAAGTGCCCAGCGTCAACCGACCACTCATGTTCATCCATTGCATCTAATCCTATAGCATACTGCAAATAATCCTATAACATACTGGAAATAAAGTCCGTCCAGAGAACCATCTCATGAAGATGTCATGCACTGAATCAGACTCCTGGTCCTTCAAAGTCTATAGTGTCTACTCAGGATGGCAGTGGCCCTCCAGGGTCTCTTAGGCAGAGGTCTTCCACATCTTCTGCCTGGTCCTTTAAAAGGAGATGCCAAGGATTGAACCTGGGACCTTCAGCATGACAAGCAGATGCTCTGCCAGTGAGCCATGGCTCCCTCCTATCATTACTTGTTCTAGCCCTCACAAGTGCTTGCACTCAAATGCTCAGACCTTGAATAAATCTTTGTTGGCCTTAAAGGTGCTAGTGGACCCTGAGTTTATTAAGATCTTCTTCAGTTTGAGTAACTGTTAAGCCACCTGCCCCAGGTAATCACCAGACCTGAACACTTGATGTGTAACTTCAATGTCTATACAAGTATGCAACGCCACGTGAGAAGTTTGTTTAGTGGATTTAGAATAGAATAGCTATTGGAGCCTTGAGAACTGAGGCTGTTCCTAATTGCTGAGCATGGAAAACCTCTTTGCCAGAATTGCCAGTTTATTTCCACAAGGGCTCTTTTGTGTCTTTAATTAAGAACTTCCCAAAGCAAAAGAGCTCTGCTAGGCTACTGCCCACGAGCTGCGTTTATGCCTCCATTCTTGGGGGAGATCCATGTACCTGAAAGTAATCACCAATTCCCTGCCAATTGCCCACATAATCCTTACCCCTACATTTACTGGATGAAGGACTTCTCCTACACCAGCAGGGAGTCGGTGGAGGGAGTGTTAAGCCTACACTTGGCTTCTTTGGAAGTCTGCATTTTAGATTGCCAAGTTCCTGTCCTTGTATACAACCAGCCATCCAAGCCCAAAGCAATAGCTCTCATCCAAGCCCAAAGCAATAGCTCCTCTCATTTGAAGCATAAAGGCCTGCTGAGAGACACAATGTAAGGTCCCACGGCAACCAATCAGTTGTTCTATTGTCAGCCACAAATCACATTTAGTTCACGAGAATGAGGGTATTTCGTACCAGAATATTATTCAATTTCTAAGCTTTTGAAATTTGATCTCTTGGATCTGGGGTCCCCAGTCTGCCGACCAGAGACTCCAGTGAGTCTTAATCGACTCCTTCTCAATGGACGAGAAGGAGACCGTTGTGACTTTTCCTGCCTCCCTATAGCAATCCTACGTTCTTGTTTATTCTAGGGGGAAGGAACAAGGGGTGCCTTCTCCAGCTATGGTGAGCCTGAGATGGGTGTTTTGAAATCAAGCACCACGATTGGACAGTTTCACTGGTGTTTTTTTCAGCTCAGAATACCCTGAGGGGGGGAGGGAAAGTTGCCTGAGCCCAGGGTGTTTGGTGGGTCTCACTAACACTGATTTCTTACCTAAGTGGTGTCCCCTACATCTGTTTAGAGCTCTGCCACACAGGCTCCCTGCCACAATCCGTGCCTAGCAGCACTGCCCTGGAGAAGGATGGTGAAATGTCACTGAGTAGCAAGGCTTTTGGTGGTGATTCTGGTGGTACCCCAAGCAACACACTGTGTGGCACCATCGGAGAAAGCACCTCTGGAAGGGCTCCTGAGCAGAGGAAGGATATGCAGGTGGGCGGGGGAGAGAGGTAATGGCTGACGCAATGGCACCACTCAACTTTCAGAGCAAAAAAAAAAAAAGGATTCAAACTAGCATCTCTCCTTAACCACTTTAATTTCTCCTATCCCCTCCCCCAAAAAAAGAATATTAAGATCTAGCAGCCAAAATCTGCTCAGGTTCCCTGGCCCCAAGGAGATAAAACTGGCCTTGGCCAGAACTAGGGTCTCTTAGGCTCTGGCTCCAGTGTGGCGGAACATGCTAGCTGAAGAGATCAGGGGACTCAAACAATCTCAGAGAGCCTGTAAAATGGAGCTGTCCCACCAGGCCTATGATTGAGGCCAGAGGAACAACATCCAAGCCCCCCGCCAAAAATCCACCTGCCGTCAAGCAACCCCTCCAAGCTCTGTGCAAGGCTCATATGGACAAAAATTTTAAGGAGGTGGTTTTTATTATTTTTTGGTATAGAAATGTTTTATTATGATAGTTCTAAACTTTGTTGTCAACTGCCCTGAGTCCACCAGGAAAGAGCAGTGTAGAAATATAATATTTCTTATTACATTGGCAGTCTGATGAAGGTGGATATCAGAAAGCCATTGTTCCCCGGTGCTATTAACACTTTGTTAATTAGTCAATTACTATGGCCACTACTACCACAACCACCATTGCCACAGCCACTAACTGTGGCCTTCTCACCTCATTGCAGACTCATTTATGTATCCTTGTGCAGAATTGCATGCAACAAGAATATAATGCAAAAAAAGAAAAGAAAAGAAATCTAGTTTCATGTAAACTTTAGGTCAATATTTGCTTCGCTTGTAAGTTGAATGACAAATTGAGCAGAGCTGTTGGTGCCAGCATTCTATTGGGAGGATAGGAACACCCATGCACAAGCACACACTTGACAGCCATTAGTAGAATTCAAGACTGGCTATCCTGAATAGAATAAGGAGCATCCCAGCCTTCCACATATTGTCTCTTATTGTTGTTTCATAAGCTAGGCTAAATTAAAAGAGAAAGAGAAAGGATGTTGCATATAATACGTGATATTTTTAAAAACACAATTAAGAACAGCTGGTATCTCAAAGAAAAACAACACGCCCAGTTGCAACTTGCAGGGGCTGTTAGGGGTGTGCAGTGAGAAAAATTTCAATATAGTTTTGGAACTGGGATTTGGGACAGGCAGACCTTTATGGTGCTTGCTGGTTTTTAAGCAAAACATTATTGGTTTGGGAGTCATACCCATTGTTGGGGAGGTTAGAGGTAAGGATTTTCAGGCTGTTTTTAAAGAGAATGGTACCCAATTTGCATGTAAGGATCCTCCCTCTAATCTAAAGACTGCCTGATTTCCAAGCAGAATGAAAAAGGAGGTTTAATTTTACAGAAATCAAGCAGATGCCTTGTGGTTTTCTCTTTACTGACTCATATGAGGGTGAAATAATACCAGCTCATTAAAAAAAAAAGTATGATTAAATGGATGCAGAAATTTAAGAGAGCAAATACCTATGCATCAATAGGAAAAGTTATGGGGGGAAAGAGACTAAGTTCACAGCTAGCCAGATGTTAAGAGAACACTGAGAAAATAGATAAAAACTATAAGGAAAATGTTGGAAGTGTCAAGAAATAGATGGAACTTTTTATCATATCTGGTGGACCTGTAAAAAGGAAAAGAGACAGACAAGGGAAATACATGGGAAAAAATGCAAAATATGTTAAAATTTAAATTTGCTATGGAAGCCAAGAATATACTTTGAGGAATATTGCTGACAAATTGTCAAAAAATTGGAAGAGATATTTCAATATATGGGGACAACGGCTAGAATTATCCGTGCAGCAAAATGGAAATCTGATGTGTGTCCAAGCTTAGAAGAATGGAAACAAAGCTGCTGCTTACCCAAGGCCCACTGATTGTAGCAGCATGAGAACCATGGAGCCAGAAGCAAAGAGGAAGGATTTGAAGCCAGCCATGGTGGCAGTTCCTGCACTGGCTTCCCACCTAGCTGCAAAGATTCCAAATCATGTGCACACATGTCATCATTCTGCCTTACAAACTGTCCCCTTGCTATGTAATTAAAAAACCTGTCCAGTTATGCAGGAATGGGGAAATTAAGGTCCAATCTGAAAAATAAATCAATTTTGAAATCTGAGGAGAAATGGACAGTTTATTATGAAAGTAGGAGATACATTTAGAATGAGAAGCTAAAACTGTGTGTATATGTCTTACAGTGGAATGAGAACAGAATTTGAATAGAAATGTATACAGATTAGACTTCAAGTAATAAAATTATTTATTTATGATTTTCTTTTTATTGTGAGATATAACAGTTTATTTTCATTATTTTAATGTATTAATAGTCATAGCCATAGTCGTTATAGCTGATATTCTCAGGTGATGAGATGAGTAATATGGAATATGTAGTAGCAATACAAATTAATAATATAGTGATAAAATAAAATAATTAATTTCAAATTCAAATAAAAAAAAAACTTTAATGGCACATAAAAACCTCTATGTGAAAGTAAGTAGTTGTTCATTAATAATTCATAATGATTACATTGTTTTAAGATAAAACAAATAGATGAAGTAAAATAATAACCAATTACACATTCCTCCATCGAATACTCAGTAATCAGTAGTTCACGCCAACTATAAATGCCCATGGATACTCTGGTTTCTCTTCAGATCACATAAATCTTTCAAATAATTAGTTATGTTTGGAAACTGGAATATCTGAAGTGGGGAGTTATTGGAAAGGTTATGATAAGAAGGATGTTGCTTGTCTGTTTTATATAACCTGAAATGTATAGTAATTTTGAACAATGTAATTTCTTATATATAAAACACGATTCTCTGGAATATTTTTTTCTTTGTCCTTTTTTAGTTATTCTTTATGCCACTAAAGATGGTTGTTGTTGTTGTAACTCCTTTTCTCTTTTGTATCCCTTTTAAATTTCTATCTTTTAAAAAATAACAAAAAAATAGATTTCTGCCCAAAATGTTGCACTTGCCATCTTTCGTTGTTGGGATCCTTTGTTTCTTTTCACAAAGTAAAGAAATAATAATAATAATAATTAATCAATCTAATTCCTGTGAAACATATGGTCTCACCCTGGTCATCAATTGAGGGGTCCTAAATTAGTATTACTGCTACCACCATATTGCTACAGCATATATTTATAGTGTTTTTTATGCTTGCAGTAATTTGGTTGGTGATATTGATGTTTGCCTTATTACTATGTCTCCAGCGTTTATGTTTTACTGGAATCCAAACCTTGTGTTTGGAGGAGCCATTAGACTACATTCAATAACTGAATAACTCATAGAAGGCTTTGCTTTATCCTTCTTCACGCACGTCCTGCTCAGAATCAGTATATCTCACACACACAACCCCTCTGCTTTGCTCCCAGGTTCCCAATCTCTGGCTGCCTACATGCCGCTGTCATGATGGAAGTTCATAATCTGAGGAAGAGTGCTTGCATTCGAAAGCTCATGCCTTGAATAAATCTTTGAATAAATCTTAAAGGCGCTACTAGACTCTGATTTTATTGTGCTACTTCAGACCAACACGGCTACATTAGAACAGCCTCCCGCATTCAGCCTCCCGCATTCTATCCCTGCCTCACCAACAAGGAAGCCCAGAAAGGCCACACAATAACAAATCTATCCTTTTGTCACCTAATTTTGTGACTGCAACAAGATGGGCAACAATAAGCCTGGGTAAGATGAAGGGAGAAGCAAAAAAACAAAAAACGTGGGGGCTTTGATGGAAGATCTTGTTCCGCTTCCTCAGATACAGAAAGCTATAACTCACAGAAACATTGATTCAGTGACACAGCCCTTCTGACAACAAACCGTAATGGACCCCTGTGCTGGAAACAATTTTGTTTTAGATATTTATCCCCCAGTGATCTCTTTTTATGGTTTTCCTGGCATCTTTTTCATTTGGGATAGATATTTGTTGCTCAGTCTCCCAAGTCAGTCGGTACCATATAAACATGAAAATATGAGTGTTGGCATAAAACTGGGAAGAATCTTAGTGGGGGAAAACTTCCCAGCCACAATTCATGGAAGATTAAAAATACAGCACGTATATTGGCACCTCAACTAGACCTACACATGAAAAAGCAGCGTGGGGTAGTGTGGAGTATAGGACTACAATCTGAAAGGTGCAGGTTGAATCATCAGTCTGTGATGGAAGCTTGCCGGGTGAATTTGGGGTAGTCATAATCAGAATCACACAGAGCTATAAGAGATCACAAAGGGCCATTCAGACCAAAAACGCTCCCACCTCCTCCACCTTCTTAGGAACTTGAAAATGACATGCCCCTGACAGGTGCTCATCCAATCTCTTCCTAAAAACTTCCAATGAAGATAACTTCACCACACTCTGAGGCGGCATATCTACGAGCAGCCCTGACCATAAGAAATGGCTGTCTAATATTTAAGTGGGACCTCCTTTCCCACAATTTAAATTCATTGCTCCTCATCTTTGTCTCTGAAGCTGCTGTAAACAGGTTGCCCCCCCCATTCAACAGATCTGCCTTTTACACAGTTAAATCCAGCTGTCATATCACCCCTTGCCCTCCTCTTCTCCAAGCTACGCATACTCAGTTCTCTCAATCTCTCCTCATAAGGCATGGATCCCAACCCCTCAACCTTCCTGGTCACCCATCTCTGAACATGTTCCAACTTCTCAATATCTTTCTTGAACTGTGGCACCCAGAAATGGACACAATATTCCAAATGAGGTCAAATACACTAATATACTAATCTGCCTCATAGGATCATTTATTTGTTTGATTTATAGATTGCCACTCCCAGGAACTCTGGCTTGTGGTGGGTGAGGATAAAATGAAGGAGTGGACCTTTCGGCATTCTTCAGGGCTTGCAAAACAGAGCTCTTCTGCCAGGTCTATGGTTGAGGCTGGGGCAGTGGGGGAAGATCAATGAGCCCCCCCCCATCTCAAGCTGCAACTCTAGTTATACCTCTTCTCTCCTTCCTTTTCCCTCTAGAGGTAGGGGTGGGGTGGGGATAGGGGGGATTTCCGCCCTGTTGTTGGGTTTGTTTGGATTGTATCTTATATTTTTCTGCCCATTTTAGTGGGGCTTTTAACTGGATATCTGTAACCGCCATGAGCCTGCTCGGGAGTGGTGGGTAACAAATTTGATTAATAATAATAATAATAATAATAATAATAATAATAATAATAATAATAATAATAATAATAATAATATATGAAGAAGAAAGCCAGAGTAGGGAAGAAAGCCAGAGTATAGAGAGATTTTTAAAAACCAATCTTTAAGAAGCAAATGTTGTTCTGCTTATCCCCCGTTCTCATTCTCAAGCAGCTGATCAGCACAGTTCTAGGAATGGTTTGAGCTTTTCAGCTACCAGGGTCAGCCAGTGTGCTGGTTGGCTTTAGGCTTTCTGCTGATATCTGAAAGGGCATTGGTGAGCATCAGTGCCAGCAGGGACAGAAATGGACAGCAGTGAAACTGCTTTGCCATGAAAGAGGAAGTCACATCCCAAGCCCACCTGTCTAATCATCTCCAGGCAGGCAGTTAGTCAAGGTGAAAGAGCATTTTCCTTCCAAAGGGGCATGTATGCACATCAGCAGTGGCATGCCTTGTGCTACTCCTGCAGTAAGATGTTAGGGAGAGGGCTTCATGGGTACAGCTCTGAAGCTGTGAAAAGGACATTTCAAATATGGTGAAGGAGCTTCTGAAACTATCCAAGCACAGACGCTTACCACCATTCCAGTGAAGGAAAATAATCAGAAGCGAATGCAGCACCTCCACTTCACTACCAATCTAGTTCATATCAGAGTTACTATATCCATGGAGGAATTTAGAGAGAAGGAAATCTAGAAGCACTGCTAATCGCAGATGAACCTTCTAGCGCTTCCACTCTGTGTCATATGACAATGTGACTTAACATAGTTCTAGGACAAACTTTGACATCTAGCCTAGCATACATATCTGTCCTGTTTGTCATGGTCAGCCAAATTATCAAGAACAACTTCCCTGAGAAGCTCTTCTATGGTGAGGGATGCTGTAGTTGAAGGAACTAAGTTTGAGTCCAGTGACACCTTTCAGAAAAACAACATTTCATTCTGGGGATAAGCTTTCTTGCGCATGCATACTCCTTCCAATACCAGATGGCCAGAGGAGTCAGTGTTCATCAGACCAGGTACTCAAACCCAGTTACTCTCTAGCAACCTGTGCAAGGTAAAGTTATCCCCTGTGCAAGCACCGGGTCATGTCTGACCCTTGGGGTGACGCCCTCTAGCGTTTTCATGGCAGACTCAATACGGGGTGGTTTGCCAGTGCCTTCCCCAGTCATTACCGTTTACCCCTCAGCAAGCTGGGTACTCATTTTACCGACCTCGGAAGGATGGAAGGCTGAGTCAACCTTGAGCCGGCTGCTTGGATTGAACTCCCAGCCTCATGGACAGAGCTTCAGACTGCATGTTGGCTGCCTTACCACTCTGCACCACAAGAGACTCTTGTAGCAACCTGTGCAGAAGTGCCTTAATATTAATCTCGGACACATGACAAAATTCTTCTGGACTGACATGAACCATATGACCATACCATTGAACCAAGCAGCCTTTTGATTGGGGAAAGTCATCTCTATGGGAACTGAACAATTTTCTTCTGTTTCACATCAGTGCAAGACATAGTCTCCATCCAGATTTAAAGTTATTTCCCCATTTCCAGGTGTCTCGTTTATGCTACTGGAGAATGATCTAATTGTAGAGGGGTTTCTGTGCCATGGATTTGACTACTAGATGGATCCTGGACCAGTGGCACAATAATGTGCATGCGCACTGCCCCATTGGCTAGGGTTGGCCATTCTAGATTAAGAAATGTCTGGAGATTTAGGAGTAAGCCTGAATAGGGTGGAATATGGGCAGGGCTCTGATTCCATAGAGTTTCCCCGCCAAAGCTAATATTTTCTCCAGGATAACTAATATCTGTGGAAATCAGCTGTAATGCCAAGAGGATAACAGGAGATGCCAGCCTCCAGATGGGACCTCTCCAGAATACAGCTCCTCTCCAGAATACAGAGAGCAGTTCTCTGGAGATAATGGATGCTTTGGGGGGCAAAGCTTTGTGATCCCTGCCCTGTACAGGCTCCATCCTTAAATCTCCAGGAGTTTCCCAGCCTGGACTTGGCATGTATTCCATCAGCCCTCATACAGCATCATTAGAAACCAGAAACATCCTAGGGCTTGGATTCTGCCTACATTTCCCAGAGACCAAAGGATTTCCACCTGTGAAGAAAGACTTCCTTGCTTTTCCTTTCCACTGCAGCCCAGAAGGTCTCCCAAGGGCTGCTGCTAGGGGATGGGAACCCCCAGAAATAGATTGAGTCTACCCCCCTTCTTAAGAGCCTCTTGTGGCGCAGAGTGGTAAGGCAGCGATATGCTGTCTGAAGCTGTCTGCCCATGAGGTTGGGAGTTCAATCCCAGCAGCCGGCTCAAGGTTGACTCAGCCTTCCATCCTTCCGAGGTCGGTAAAATGAGTACCCAGCTTGCTGGGGGGTAAACGGTAATGACTGGGGAAGGCACTGGCAAACCACCCCGTATTGAGTCTGCCATGAAAACGCTAGAGGGCGTCACCCCAAGGGTCAGACATGACTCGGTGCTTGCACAGGGGATACCTTTACCTTTACTTACCCCCCTTCTTGTGCATGTGCAAATATGGAGTGAGGTTCAACCCTGAGTGTCTTTTCTGCATAAATACCTAAGACAGAGGAGGACAAGGAGGAGATTATTTGAAAAATCCTAGGAATTTCCTGCTCTAAATATGCCAACTTCGCCTCTCCCCGAATGCCCCCCAAGAGGATATTCTTCATATGTATCTGTGGCAGAATCATGCATGCAACAGACCTTGCCCAGGCCAACACTAATAGACGCAACAATATCTCATCTCCCGTCTAACTTAAACTGGCATTTACCTGAGTGAATTAAAAATGCAAAGAGTCCTCTGGTTCACCCTCTTCTGTTAGCTACGAGAAGCTTCTGCTCAGCCTCTCCTTCCCTTGTGGCCGAAAGCAGCTGGTAGCCGAAGGTTGGCGAAATCCACCTGGCACTGGCAAAAGATTTAAAATCTATTTTTTTCCTGCTTGCCATAATAAGGAGCATTTTGATAACAAACTGCAAAGAACAGAATTCAGAGCACTACGGACAGAATTCAGAGCAGAAGCATTTTGATAACAAAGTGCAAAGAACAGGATTCAGAGCACAACGGAAAAGCCATGATTCCTAGGAGAGAGGGGGGGAAATCTCACTAGACTAGATTGAAAACTTTTTCTCCCTAACCCGTTTTTAATCAGTTTTTGACCAAAATCAAGTCGGCAGCATTTTTAAAAATTGACCTGGATGGCTCAAGCCCGCCCAATATTGTCAGATCTCGCAAACAAAGAAGAGTATTTGGGTGGGAGGCCACTAAGGAATGCCAGGTTTGCTATGCAGAGGCAGGCAATGGGAAATGACCTTGGACACCTCTTGCCTTGAAAATCACACAGGGCCACACCATCAATTGCTTGCAACTGGCATTTCCCAACACCCCCATGAAAAGGTTCAGTGGTCTATGTCCACACCTTACTCTTCTGCTAAAGGTGCATGATATATCTATCCAGGCCTGTTGAAGAAGAGTTGGTTTTTATACCCCGCTTTTCACTACCCAAGGGAGTGTCAAAGCTGCTTACAATCACCTTCCTTTCCTCTCTCCACAACCGACACCCTGTGAGGGAGGTGGGGTTGAGAGAGCTCTAAGAGAAACTGCTCTGTGAGAACAGCCTTATCAAGGCTGTGACAAATCCAAGGTCATTCAGCCGGCTGCATGTGGACAAGCGGGTAATCATAACCGGATCGCCATATTGGAAGCCACTGCTCTTAATCACTGCACCATGCTGGCAACCCTGACAAAGAAGAAAATACCCTGTGTAATGTACTGTAAAGAGTATTAACAAAAAAATTGACTATGTATTTTTCTTTGTCAAAGAAATATTTATTATGAAGATAAAATTGTAGAATATATTAAAAACATTTCAGGAAAAACGTTTTAAGTCAAGCAATTCTACCAATAAACAAAATTAACAATATTAATCTGTATGATGACAACCCTGAAAAGGCCTCTATTTTTTTTTTTTTTTTTTTGCAAACTATCAAACAGGGAGTTTTCCACATTTCTGGTGGGTACTGTCTGGATGGTGGGCTGCATTTGGCTCACTTGGGTCATTAATTATAGGAAGCCAGTGATAAGCTACCTACCATAAAAATCCAGAATTAATTTTGTCAAAAAGACTTTTAAAAAATCAATCTCGTATAAACAGAACACCTCCAGTAGCAAATTATTATTATTATATATTGAGCATTGGTGCTACCCAAAGCTGCCTCTTTATTTGAATTTGTGATGTGAAACCACTAGAGGCCACTGTGGTGCCTACTAGATTCAATCGGTGACAAAGTTCTAGCTGTTTTCCCCTCTACATCAGCCTTTCCCAACTTATTTTTACCATTGAGAAACCCCTGAAACAGTCTTCAGGCTTTGAGAAACCCCAGAAATGGTTCCATAATGCAGGATATAGTTGGGAGGCATAGTTGTGTACACGCCCACCCAGGGCCCCTCCCCATCCCACTCCCTCCAGGCTCATCATTGGCCATTTTGGGAGGGCGGGCCAGTAGACATGACTATATATGGTCATGTCATCCAATAACTGTTTAACAAATTTTAAAAATATTTAAAATTAATTAACTCCCCCTCATTCAAGAAACTCTTCCAGGGCAGTAAAGTCATAAAACCCTGGTTGAGAAAGCCAGCTCCAGATAATTAACCCAAAACAAAGTAGGGCGGACTGCTCTTCAAACTGAAACAAAAAATCATGATGCTGGCAGGAGGAAATAGCAGAAAATCTCCAGGGGCAACCTGGAGGGTGGAATCCCTAACTAAGAGCCATTGATTAATGAGAAATCAAGGGAGGCCCATCTAATTACTTACAAGATTAATACTGCAGCATGGTGCGGTGGTTAAAGGGCGCCACCCTAGAGAACCAGCTGAAATCTTGAACCAAAACTGCTGCGAGAGCCATCGTGGTGTAATGATTATGAGTACAAAGTCTAATCTGGAGAACTGGGTTTGATTTCCCTCTGCTGGATGACCTTGGGCCAGTCACAGTTCTTTCAGAACTCTCCCAGCCCCACTTACAAGGGGCCTGTTTGTGGGGACTGGGGAAGAAGGAGATTGCAAGTTGCTTTAAGACTCCTAAGGACACAGAAAAGAAAGGTATTAAACTCAACTGTTCTTCTTCTTTGCCTATGAACTGAACTTCCCTCACCAGGGAAAGAGACCAGTCCACCCCCAGGACATTTCATCCTTATGTGGATTATGGCAGAGCCCAGAAAAATGGCAGGAAATCTTCTGTGGTACTGCACTTAAGCAACTGCAGCGGGTCCTAGCAGAACAAGTGTAGGGACATGGCCAGTGAGCCACATCCTGGGAATAGCCATAAGAGTCAGGAAACCAGAATTTCAACTGCACACTCAGAGTTTAAATGAAATAAGAGGGTTTTTTTAAGCCTAAGATAAACTCCGGTAAAAATGAGCAATGCTACTGTGACTTGCTGAGAGAGCCAGTGTGGTTAAGAGGGGTAGGCTCCAATCTAGACAACCAGGTTTGACTTCTCCACGTGGAGCAGGGCCAGCAGGGCGACCTTGGCCTAGCCATAGTTCTCTTAGAGCTGTTCTTACAGTAAGGTGACCAGAAGTCCCACTTTTGGCAGGACAGTCCAGCCTTTGGGGGCATTTTCCCCATGTCCCGCGACATTTTTAAGATGTCCCGCGGCCTTCTCCATTAAAATATATATATATATATATATATATATATATATATATATATATATATATATATTATTTATTTTATTTTATTTAGCAGGCAGCCCAGCAGACAGGCCAGGCTCAGGAGGCCCTCACACAGGCCCGGGATCCAGGGCGGGGCTTGCGTGGTGCCGCCATTCCTGCCGGATGGTGGTGGCCACAGGGCCCTGGAGCCCTGCTCTCGCCCTGCCGCTGCTGCCGCTTTTGCTGCCTTCCTGGACCTTGTTTGGAGAGCCCGCCTGCTGTCACCACCACCGCCACCGCCACCACTGCTACCACTGTCACCCCACCACCGCCCTTCTGAGGCCAGTTGGGGGTGGAGATGGGGGGAGGGGAAGGAGGAGGCAGAAGGAGAGACCACCTGCCACCGCCGCCACCGCTGTTGTCTCCGTTGCCCCGCCACCACGCTTCTAAGGGTCGGGGGGAGGAGGAGGGAGGGGGAGGAGGAGGAGAGCCCGCCTGCCGCCGCTGTTGCCCTGCCGCAACCCTTTTTAAGGGGGGGAGGGGGGATGGGAAGAGAGGGGGCCCACCTGCTGCTGCTGCTGCTGCTGCCGCAGCAGCAGCAGCGCATCCCGCCATGCAGGGCCAGTGATCTGGTCACCTTATCTTACAGGGCAGTACTCTTAGAGCTCTCCCAGCCCCACCTACCTCACAGGATGTCTGTCATGGGGTGAGGAAGGGAATGGTCTTTGTAAGCTGCTTTGGGACACCTTCAGGTACTGAAAAGCAGAGTATATATTTAAAAGCTCTTCTTATTCTTTAAATTCAAATAAACAATTGTCAGGATGTAACCTTAGAGTGAGTACTGCCACTAATACATTCTAATCCGGAACGCCATCTTCAGGAGACTGAAGCCAGAACAGATTTAAACAGTCACCCCAGATATTTGACCCTAGCCCTTGATCCTGAGACCAAGGGGGGGGGGGAGAGAGGGGGTGAAAAAAATATACCCTGCTACCAAACAAGCTTTACATTCCATGAGGGTAAAAATAAAATGCTCCTCTTAATTGTGCAGGCTTCCAAGGTCACACACTGCCACTGTTCATCTGAGCAATGGGAGGAAAACAACAGGGGATGGGATTGTCAGCATGAGAGGTCACCAGCAGGACAACACCATTTCTGGGGCAAGCAGCAGAAGTGAGGCTGCCAGGACAGGGGTGATGCCTGCATTATGATGACATCCCTTTTGGACACAGAGTTCTGGTGATTCCAAGAGCTACTTGCTGCCACTTCTGGGTCTTCCCGGGAAGTGGTGCTGTCATGCCAGCAACACTGCCTTTTTCAATTCTCCTTTCCCCTACTTGGGAGTGAAGGTGGACAATGGGAGCTCAGGGCAGGGGTCCCCCATTCCTGCAGGGCGATTGGCAGCACTGCTCCTACCAGAGTGGGTGTGTCCCCCATGGAGTCTAGCATCATTATGGTGGCAGCCCTATAACGGTGACCTGATGCAGGATCCAACCAGGTTTGCAGGTTTACATCATACTGGGAGTTTCATGAAAAATCACACAAAGAACTCCCTGATGACTATCAGGATCCAAATGTGATTGGAAAGGTGCTTAAACTTCAACCCTGTGATCCCTTTTCCTGCATTCTGAAACAACCACACAGATCGCTGCATCAGTATCCAAAGAGAAGTTCCAAAGAGCCATTTTGGATCCAGAAAGCAACAGAGATTTAAATGCTCCCTCGGCAATCAGGTTGAGCATGAAACGGGCAGTATGCAAACAATAAATGCATAATAAGGGAGGAAAAGAGCTGGCAACATCCATTCCTGTAACTTCCATCTTTTGTTCTAGGTTGGCCTTTGTTGCTCCGGGGCTAATGTGAACACTCTGCCTTTTGAGAGCCCGAAATGAGATGCTCCTTCTCTGTCATTGGCAATACGGTCACACTAATCCCCTTGACATGACTTGACCTGACAGCTCGCAAGATGAAATGAGTTGATTCACAAGCCATCACCTTGACTAAAAGGGCAGGTTTGATTTGCCCAAGAACAAGCACACTGCTAAGCAGGAATCTTCCATAAGGAAAAAGAATTGAACTGCGCATGGAATGTCACTGTGTGAGGCCTCTTAACCTGCTTTTCTTTTTCGGAGTCAATAGCTCCAGTTCAGTGCCAGGGTTAAAGTGGTTGCCCGGATGCCAACCGATCCACCAATCAAACGGGGATCTGAGACCACCATTGATGAACTAATATGATCTTGCATGATATATACATGTATATAAGAGCCTCTTGTGGCACAGAGTGGTAAGGCTGCAGACATGCAGTCTGAAGCTCTGCCCATGAGGCTGGGAGTTCAATCGCAGCAGCCAGCTCAAGGTTGACTCAGCCTTCCATCCTTCCAAGGTCAGTAAAATGAGTACCCAGCTTGCTGGGGGGTAAACAGTAATGACTGGGGAAGGCACTGGCAAACCACCCCATATTGAGTCTGCCATGAAAATGCTAGAAGGCGTCACCCCAAGGGTCAGACATGACCCAGTGCTTGCACAGGGGATATCTTTACCTTTACCTTTATACATGTATACTGCAGCAATGCCCTCCTGACAATATAGCCGCATCTCTGCAGGAAAAGTAGGAGACAACAAAAGGACTTGCCAAGGAAACCGGAATCTGTAAAACAAAATCCCCTATACCTTAGCAAGTCTACTGAAATTTATTTATTTATTTATTTATTTATTTATTTATTTGATTGATTTCTATACCGTCCTTCCATATGGCTCAGGGCGGTTTACATGCAACAGCATAGGGGGATACATGGAACGAGTCAACATACAACATAGAACATAAACTCATGATCCAGAACTGATAGCATTGAGTTGGGGGTTGACATTCCACCAACTGCCCAGCCCTCCGTGGTTTAAATACAGAGCTTGGGGCAAATGCTAGAGTTCCTTCCAACATGATGAAGACACTTCTGGCTTGTGCCAGAAGTTGCGTCATCAAATCAGGGATGTTGATCACACAGCTCCATTTTGCAGGCCACTTTCTTCCTTCTACCCAGCTGAGCAGTAGCAAGCGACATTGGGGAAGGCAGATCTCCCGCCGTCAGTGGGCGCATGGCAAGCCTAATATCTCCAGTCATCTTACCTTTATTGGGGGCCATGAAATGGTGCTAGATGATGACGATGATGTCATCCGTTCAGTCATGTCTGACCCTCGGCGATTCTATAGGAAAGTGCCATGCGCCCCTGTCTATGACTGCTTCTTTTAGTTGTTTCATGGTCATCCCTATATCAGCATTGATCATGTCGAGCCAGTGGATCCTTTGGTGGCCACGTTTCCTTTTGCCACTGTCCATGCCGAGCATTAATGATTTTTCTAGTGAGTTTGATCGCATGATGTGTCCAAAATAAGTGAGCTTTAGCCGTAATATCTTGCCTTCTAATGACATAGCTGGTTGGCTCCTCTCTAAAACTATCTTGCTGGTAACTTTGGAGGTCCATGGTATTCGCAGCATTTGTCTCCAACACCGTAATTCAAAAGCATCTATTCTCCTCCTGTCTTCCTTCTTCAGGGTCCAGCTTTCACATCCATAGCTTGTTACAGGGAAGACAACAGCGTTGACTAGCCGGCACTTTGTATTAAGACTGATATCCTTATCTTTCCATATTCTGTTCATGCCTAACATTGCATTCTGGCCCAGTGTTGTTTGCCGTCTGATTTCACGGCTGCATCCACCACTTTGATTGATCATAGAGCCAAGAAAGATGAAATCATCAATACATTCAATTGTTTTCAATTGTGTCTTTGGTGCTACTGCCAGTAGTTGTCATGACCTTGGTCTTTTTGATATTTAGGTATAGTTCCCATCTTTTTACTTCTTCTTTTAGTCTCTTTATCATGGTCTCTTTATTTATGGTGCTAGAACAACTCCCCAATTTAAGCAACCATTTCAAAAAGCCAGCATAGTTGCCAGGGCTGGTGGTTGGAGGAAGGGGGGAGGCCAAATCAGTTCTGCTAGCCTGCCCAGCCTTCTGTCCTTGTATCGCTGCTTTCTCAGGCCAACAAAATTGTATTTAAGAATCCAAAGCTGGTTTTCATCCCAATTTGTAAGGATAGTATTTCACCATTGCAAGCATACTCGGCCGAAACGATTTTTAAAAACACTACACGGAAAGTGGGGGCAAATGCGGCTTTGAAAACGCACCCTATGCGTTTTCAACATTAAGCTAACATCTTGCTAGCTTCTTCCCAAAATATAAGACAAATAATTTTACATTAACAAGATGAAACTTTAAATTGGAAAGCCTGATCCCTGCCTCACTTCCAAAAAAAGGGAAGAAAATCTGCTGAACTACCAAAACTTAAAATATTGCTGGCACATCCTTAGAAAATACTTAGTAGCATTGCCTAAAATGCCAAAGAAAATACCTGCAATTGGAGGACATCAGAAAGACTCCTGAAACTTGTCAAAGTCAAGCTAGAGGAGACACAGATCTCTGAAACCCAGTTTGGTGTAGTGATTAGGAGTGCAGATTTACAATCTGGCGAGCCGGGTTCGATTCTGTACTCCCCCACATGCAGCCAGCTGAGTGACCTTGGGTTCACAATGGCACTGATAAAATTGTTCTGACCGAGCAGTAATACCAGGGATCTCTCAGCCTCACTCACCTCATAGGGTGTCTGTTGTGGGGAGAGGAAAGGGAAGGCAAATGTAAGCTGCTTTGAGACTCGTTCGGGTAGAGAAAACGGCATATAAGAACCCACTCTTCTTCTTCAGTAATATCAGGGCTCTCTCAGTCTCACCTACCTCACGAGGTGTCTGTTGTGGGGAGAGGAAAGGGAAGGCAACTGTAAGCCACTTTGAGACTCCTTCGCATAGTGAAAATGAGCAGATAAGAACCAACTCTTCTTCTTAAATGGAACTTTCAGGTGTGTGCAGTTCTAGTCTGAACTAGAGCCTTAAGGGTTACCTTAAACTCCTAAACCCCCCCCCCCCCCCATGATTTCACCTCTCAAAAGAGCCCTCCCCATATTGCTATTAACTGTATAAGGAGAGAAGTTGAATGTTTTAGCCCATTTTAATATTTTGCCATGTGGGGAAATAAGAGCTTAGGGTGAGTCAGTTTTGATCAAGTTGAAGAATTATAAGTAGCCACCTGATTTCCCCTTGAAAGTAAGATGTCCAGGTCTCCCAATATACAGGTGAAAGCCGTGGGAGGAAAACTGGTTGTGGAAATCAAGTTCGTGCTCATGCCATGATGTCACTTCCAGTTCAAACCCGGAAATGACATTGTTATGTCTGGGCAACAGTCTAGGACCCACTTGAAACTCGTAGGTTAATACCCAAGAGTTTGGAGTGAATTCTAGACTAGACATAAGTCCCTCAATTCCCACACACAGTATCCAATTGGGATGGTGACTCCAGCAGTTGTGGAGAAGGGGTTTCAGTTAGAGATGCCAGGATCTAGGTGGGACCTGAGCTCAACTCCAGACTACAGAGAGCTGCTCCCCTGGAGAAAATGGATGTTTTGAAGGAGGGACTCTCTGGCCTGGCACCCCACTGAAGTCTCTGTCCTTCCTAGTTTCCATTCTCAAATCTCCAGGAGTTTCCCAGCTTGGATTTAGCAACCCTGCCCCCCACTCCACACCAGTCGCCTGTGGAGCCTGATATCCCTAACATCAGGCCACCCCATACACCACCATTTTTACAAACTTGAAATTGCCTGGAGCACTGGACCATTGGTGTCATATGAAGGCCAAGTAATATTTGAGCCTTAAAATTTAAGTTAATGAAGATCATATGTTGCTGTATTGTATTCATTCAACTCTGACTGGTCTCAGGGGCTGAACCTGGATACTTCAGTATGCACACCAGGGGCTTTTACCCAACATTTGATGAAGGTTTTGTTAACAAAATGAGGCTGCTATCCTATTTTAAGACAATGACAGCTTACTTAGTACCAGTAACTACTAGTAGTATCCGGGGGGGGGAGGGTTCCCACATCAAAGTTCTTTCCACGTTAGTTCCATCATCCTTTTTTTTCTTTTATAAAGAGCTGTTTTTCTATTATCAGACGCAATTGTAAAAGAAAACAAATCATCTTCAACAAACGGCATTTGAAATCACTTCTGCCCAAAAGCCAATCTTTGAAACATGCAAAATGCATTTGTACAGATGGAATCTCTCGCCTGCCTCCCTCCCTTTGCTCTCTTATGGAAATCTGTAAATCTTTAGCTCTCTCTCTCTTTCTGGTTGTATCGTTTCCTCAGTGCCTCGGGAGGCAAAGTGATAAAAGTATACAATGCAAGCGTAAGCAGGTTGTTCCCTCCAACTAGCTCTTTAAGAGGAACTTATTTATTGATAAAGCATCTGGAAAATATTAAAAGGTTACGATGTCAATAAAATACATATGCAGGACAAAAACTCTGGGAGTGACAAGAATTAAAGAGACGTGATTGCTCAGCATGCTGAATGCAGCTACTTAGCATGTCCATTTCGGAGCAGGTGGTTCCAACAACCTCCTTCTTCAGAAGAAGAGTCTGAAGAAAGAAACAGCTCTCAAACACAAAGGAATTAAGAGTTCTTCAAAGAAGCTTGCATGAAGGATGGATTAAGGTGTAATCTGCATGGGGCATTTTACCTACTCCCAGTTCAAATAAATCCCTCCAGTCTACACTGAATTCTGTTTCCATTTTGATTTTTGACTCTTTACGTTTTCACTCTGCAACATGCATGTTTGATCTGGAGTGACCCTACCTTTCCCCTGTGATATCCAGAAGTGTATATAACCCTCGATATTCGAAAAATCACCATTGGTAAGTGTGCAGATTTCTGCTTTTTGTTAATTAATTTCCTTCTCCGTGCCTCATAGCAAAGCAGTCTTTCCTGATTGGCCAGGGCATCAATTCAAAGACTTGTCTTAAAGTGGATTCACTCCAGAAGCCCTAACGTCTCTCAACAGAGATTTGCCTCTTGAATTTATTCCCCCTTCTTCTACGGTCTCCAATCCTCCCCCCCCCCATTCAAGAAAAGAAAGAGACTCCTGCTATGCTTAGCTCCTCTCCCCACTTCCCCAATTAAGTGCAGAATACTTTCTGTTTCAATTGGCTGGTGGGATAGAGGAAGACCAGAGTTCAAATTGATCTGAATTCAGCAGGACTCACAATGGAAAAAACAAAGTAAATGCAGACGCAGCCTAAGGCAGGAGTCCTCAGCCCTGTAGAGTTTTCATGAATTAGGCTGATCCTGCATTGAGCAGGGGGTTAGAATAAATGGCATGGACTTGATGGCATCCCTTCCAACTCTACAATTCCATGATTCTTTGATTTTGAGAAGAGGTACTGAATAAAATGGTTTTCATGAGAAGGAAGGGACCAAACACAAAATGGCTGCCAAGGAGTGGCTGGGGGCTTCTGGTCACCTCCTGATCCAGGGATGGAGTAATCACAAGACTGGATCTTTTGCTTGGAGATCCCAGTGTGGCACCACATTGTATTTAGGTGCTCAAATGGGCATCAATTGACCAATAATGCAGTCCTCAGAGGAAGCCCTATTTAACAGGGCACGTCCAAAGCATTTTTTTCTATTGCAAATGAAGATTGGTCAAGAAAAAGCATCATGACAGAAGAAAATGATACTTTAAAGCTTTCCCTTCTGCTGTTTCCCCACTGAGAAAACTATCCCAACTTTTGCTATAGCTGGGGAAAACCTCTGGGGAATCTGTAGCCTCTTCCAGATCAAAGGTAAATGTTACTTGAGGGTGGCTTTTTCCAGCAAGAAATATGGGAACCTTCCCGACTTTCTCAGGCTGTCCCACAAAGAGAAATGCCACTGTTTATTGCACAGCACCAGGCAGCTACTGCAGCTACTGGGTGGATCCCCCACCCCCAGCTGGCTTTTCCCACTGCTGCTCAAAGAAGTGTGTGGGGAATCCAAAGGGCCATTGATGAAGCATCACTTCCAGGAAAAGTGAGGACATATCTGGATTCCTACAGAGGTGATTCCAAAGAGGACTGATGTCACTTCTGAGTTATCCTGGAAGTAACACCATCGGCCAATGACCACCTGCTCCTCACATCCCATCCTCATCCCATCTCCTGCTAATTGCCAGTCCAGGACCCATTCTGCACACATAGGATAATGCACTTTCAATGTACTTTGGCAGCTGAATTTTCCTGTGCAGAACAGGAAAATCTACTTCTAAAGTGCACTGCAAATGCATTATCTATTGCGTGCAGAATAACAATCCTCAGTAAAGGTGAGTAGGTCTGAATTTGCAACATCCAGAGAAAGATTCTCAAGGTTCCTTACTACAGTGCCTGGTAAATCAATAGTTGCTCAGGGATGAAAAGGGAGGCAGGGTTAGTTAATGTACAGTTTTAGCACAAAGATCACAGCTATTGAACAAAGCTGCCAGCAGCCTCTTGTTGTTAAAGTAGACCACACACACACACAAAGTAATTTGCAAGCAAGTATTAGTAGCTTCAGGTCATGCCAGGCAACTGATGAGTAAATGATTCTGTAAGAAAAATTGGTGCCCTTCGTTCTGCAATAAACTCACCCCCAGCACTTTCCCTCCCAACTGAATGGCTATTTAACCACCAAAAATGCAAAGGTAATGAACATTCTGGCAATCGGGTTTGGAACTAAGCAGAGCAGTAATTTTGAGAAACAGACGTTTTGGGATGTTGGCCCCTGCCTTTTGATTCCCCTTAATGAATCTTAACGCACCGTGAACCCTCATTAGCAAAAACAGGGTTAAAAGCTCTTTGGAGTTGGGCTTAGTCATCATTCATTCTGCACACCA
The DNA here is from genome assembly GCF_049243985.1 of Paroedura picta. Taxonomy (NCBI): domain Eukaryota; kingdom Metazoa; phylum Chordata; class Lepidosauria; order Squamata; family Gekkonidae; genus Paroedura; species Paroedura picta. Next base: position 89,662,132 of record NC_135375.1, on the reverse strand, counting down.
AAATCAAAAGCACCTTGCTTTGAATGTTCTTTAAAAGAAAAGAAAAAACCCAGAAATTGGTTTCTTATCACATGAAAATAAGTTCTCATTTCATTTAAGGTGTTTTCTAACTGGCCCTCAGATGTGAATTAGTCATCTCCCCCGCAGTTCTGCCTATGGTGGTTGATATGCGGCCTCACATGTAGCCTGAAATGGGATAGTACCGGAAAGGGTAGATCCCATCAGACTGCTTCATCTGTTCCACGTAATTTATTTCTGGTAAGTCCTTGGAGGAGAAATGTGTCTCACTTAACACCCACTCAGAGCGGCTGTCCAACCCGAGTGCCACCACCTCCTCCAACTGGCTTGCCTGTCTGTCCAGCAGCCAGCCAATTGCTTTCTGTCCTCCACCCCTGACCATCCCCCTTCTCCTTCCATTTCCCTCTGAGGCTCAGAGGGTGCAGATCCCTGCTTCTTGAGAGCTGCCCCTGCCAGTGAGTTTCCTTACAGTCGCCTGCAGCCTTTCCAGGTCCTGGTAGGAGGGGGAGGCCATTGTATTCCTGAACGCAATGGGCTTGGCCCCTAGTCTAAGGCTATTTTCCAGGAGCTCCCACATTCTGAGGCTAGGCTGGTAAGTTACTGTGATTGCACCTCCTTATAAAGGGAGATCTGCCTTCTCTGATATCTTCCACACATCGAGTGACAATTGTCCTGTGCTCTCTGAGCCACAGAAGCATATAGCAGAGCTAGGGACAAAGCTCATTGTACCCAGGAATACAACGGGTGCTAGCACATAAACCTGCAGTGTGACCTTCCTGGATTCTGGCCCTCCTCCCTGCTCAATCTTGAGACCCAGTGTGGTAAAGTGCTTGGAGCAGCAGACCCTCATCTTAAGAGCTGGGTTTGATTCCTGACTCCTCCTCCATATGCAGCCAGCTAGGTTGCCAAATTCCAGGAAGATGAAAAAGACAAAGACAGGATGAAAGAGAGAGAAAGAAAGAGTGGAAAGGGGAGGGAGGAGGGAAGGAAGGCATCAGTTCTCCTGCAGAAAACAGCTGCTTTTGGAGGTTTGCTGGCACTCCTACCCCTACCCCATACAACAGTCACCACTGTAGGTCACCACTGTACCCACCTTCTCATCTAACCCCACATCTTCCAAAGGAAGATGATTGGGCAGGCAATGGAGGGGTGGGCTACCACCTTCCCACCCCCCACCCCCACATCTTCCAAAGGCTGGGCCAGAAAGGCTGCAGGGGGGCTCCTCCCCCCACATTTCCCAAAAGGCTGGGTCAGGCAAGGAAGGCTGCGGGAGGGGGGGCTGCCTCCATCCTACCCCTTCCTACCTATCTCCCAAAGGCCAGGCTGGGTGGGCAAAGCGATGGGGGAGCTACCTGTTTCTTAGCCCACCCTACCTCTTCCAAGGCCAGGCTGCTTCAAGAGTTTCATAGGGACTGGGATGCCTCCTTCCCACCCACCCCCAAGGGCCAGGCTGGGTCTGGAAGGCTGCTGGATCCCCCCAGCCCCTCTGAGGAGAAGGAGGGTGTGGGAAAGCAAAGAGTGCTCTTATGGCCAGTTGCAAGGACATGGAGAGATGTTGTGAGCCCTGACGCCTCAGAGGAAAAGCCTTGCCAGGAGCTCCCAACTTCTCCCAAGCCTCAGCTGGATGAGAACGTATCCCAGACAGATGTTCAACAGACAGAGAACTCTGACCAGCAGTAGGGAATGGTGCTTTAGACAAACCAGGGCTTAGATTCCAAAGTTGTTACAGGAGTTCCTCATTCATCAGCCCAGCCTCCAGCCTTGTCAGCACACCTGAGCCAATTAAAGAATGCCAGATAAGTGCTGGAAGAGAGCTCCAGTCTAAAAGGCACCACACCATGTAAGCAAGACAGTTGCTGACTGCAGAAGATTGGGAGTTATCACAGAGTGAGTACTGAAAAGCTGCTGACAGCCTATATTAACTAGAGGCCGGGAGACCTGGGTTGTGGACATAACTTGTGACCTGGTCCTTCGGCTAATGCCCTTGGAATGGCTGAAAAAACCTTTCACTCACTGGACTGAGTTAAGACATTCATTGCATTCTGCCTGTCCCTTGGTATTGTGTTTTTGAAATACTAATTATCTCTGCCTCCCTTGCAGCTCCTTCCAACACAGAGTTGAAACCTAAGGAGGCAAAGGAAACAGCTGGCTTCCCTCCTTTGCCTGGGGAGATGGAATGTGGGAAAAGGCTGAGAATGGAGCCACTTACCAGCAGCAGGGTCTTTCAGAGAGGCCATCACTTCTTCCACCCAGCAAGCAGCAGGAAGAGGACAGGTAAGCCCCATGAATGGCTCTCATTGGCAGAGCGCTTTCAGAGAACTTAATATCACCCTCACAGCATTTCTAAGGTCCCATCTTGTGTTTAAAGCACCATCAAGCCACAACTGATTTAAGGTGGCCCCAGCAAGAGGTTTTCAAGACAAGTGAGAAGCAGAGGTGGCTGGCCATTCTTCTACATTCTTCATGCCTTCTTCTACAGAGTCTTCCTTGGTGGTCTCCGTTCCAAGCTCTGACTTTACTTAGCTTCTGAGATCTGATGAGTTTGGGCTATACTATGCTGCATTCACCCGTGCACACACACCCTGGAGTAGCATTTTGGCAGGCTGCAGTGGAAGGAGGGAGGCAGGAAAGTTCCCTTGCATGGAAGGAAAACGTAGTTTGGATCCTACCCCATGAATGCCCACCGTAATGACTACACAAATTAAAAGCCTGCCTGTGCAAATAAGATTCAAGAAAAGTATTGAAGTTCAGGGCTACAACATCCATCTCCACCCTGGTGGGGTTCAAACGACTGCTCTGACATGTACTTAGTGAAGCCAGGTCACCAACACCGGCAAGAGACCTCCTGGCCCCGATGACACTGCTGGGAAAAATGTTGAGGGGGGGGGGATGATTGGCACCTAGCCAATGTCATGACATCACTTCCAGCAGAACTCAAAAGTGATGTCATCCTAGTGACCCCAGCTACGTCCTTTTTAATATACAAGCCAGTCTCCTTAATGTACCTTAATGCACAAGATAAGAATAGATAAGGGACATTTCATGTATCACCAATAATGTTCCAAATTTTCACATTTCAACTGATACCCCTAGCGTTGTTGCATCAAACGACTAGCTGCTGTCCAACATCACACCTCCCATTTTCTTCTCCCCATTAGCACTGTTTGGTGGTCTAAACACGCAAGACAAAGTTGGGCTTGGAGCTCAATGAAAAGGTGTGTCTCTGCCTGGTTTTCAGCCCTCAAGGGGCCTCTGGGTAGGCTGGTCATTGAATCGTTCATCTCCCAGGGTGGTCAAGGTTAGCCTGATCTCCTCAGAGCTAGACAGGGTCAGCCCTGGGAAGTATTTGGCTGGGAGGCCTCCAAGGAATGCCAGGGTCATGGTGCACAGCCCACTCTGGCAAGCCACCTCTGAATGGCTCTTGCCTTCCAAACTGGAATTCTGCCTTCCAAACCCCACAGGGCCACCAGAAGTCAGCTGTGACTGGACGGCGCTTTCCACCCACTACCGCCACCATCTTGAAAGCATGTTGTAATAATTAACAATCAAGAGAAAATATAATTTAAAAAAATCTAAATTAATTTCATTCCGTTATTTTAATATGCCTTTATATAATCCAGGAGCTTTGATGCCCATTTTTGTGCCCTTGTCCATTATGGACTCAGGGCAGTTGGCTGCTCCCACCCAGTCATACTCCTCCTTGTCTTACCTGACTCCCTTCACCACTGGGGCATGCCCTGCAGCTTTCCTTCTTCACCCAGGCTGTCTTTTGTCCAAGAAGAATCACAGGGGGAAGAGCCTTCCTGGAATCTAAGACTGCCCCTCACATCCTTTTTATTATTTCTGGCTGAAGTTCAAAATGTTATTGTAGGATGGGACTTTTAATTCACAGGGTGGATTGTTACAAACTCTCATAAATTCAGATTTGCTCCAGTGGCAACCTCTCTAGTAGGAAAAGTCCATTTCATGGACTATAACTATTCCAGTGCCCATCAGAAACCTCCCCAGATAGTTTATGGGGTGGATTCGCTTTAATATCTTTATTTAATCTTGTTCAGCTGAACAATTTAACACGAATGTGACTGGAGATATGGAGAAAAGCCTTTTCCAAATCCACGGAGGCCTACTATAGTGTCATGCTAATCTCCTGCTATATCTTTCAGAAATGAATCAGCAGCACTGCCATGGTGCTCACCACTTGCTTAATGTGTTTGTTTCCACCTTGTGTTACACTGTCCTCTTCATCTGTGAAAAAGCGGCCGCGGCTCGGCGGGGCCGCCATTGACGCCGCGGAGGCGGCCAGCGATGACGCGCCTCCAAGGGCGTCATCAGACCGCGCCGTCACGCGGCCGGAGAGGGGTGGGGGCGCCCGGCTATATAAAGGCCGGGCGCTCACTTGCGGCCCTCTTCGTGCCGGACGCCGCAGGAACAGTCACCCTCCCACCCTCCCAGTTTTGGTTGTTGTTAATTTCGTCGCAGCGCGGTCATGCTTGGTGGGGAGCCTGTTGGCAGGGAGGCCCGTTTGCATGCGAGGCTCCCTGAGGTGGGGGTCTCCGTAAAGAGACCGGTCAGGACATGGGCGCGGCCTACCTGGCTGGGAGGCCAGGGGCCCGGGGGCCAAGCGGCAAGGGGGACCAATGGAGGTGGATGCCCTTTGGGCCCCTTGTGGCCGCTTCCCAGGAGAACCCGGGGTGAAAGGCGTCCCATCCTCCCGGCTGGGAGTGAGGCGTGGAGCCTTAGCCCTGGGTCTGTTCGTGGCAGCCGGACGGCTGACGGGGGGTCAGGCTCCCTCACCAGCAGAAGGCCAACCCTCCGTTGGGGGTTGGGGGTTAATAAACGGCTGCGGCCAATTTATTCGCCAAACATGGAGTCGTGTCTTCGCTGGGTTAGTCGCCTCCTGAAAGTCAACAACAGTTGCAGAGTTCTTAAAGCGGAAAAATATCTAAGTCAGCGGTTCTCAAACAAGGGGTTATGATGATGGTTTCCATGATGGCCCTGGAAGGGTTTCCCTGATTAGGTGGGAGTTGATTTAAAAAAAAAATCATCAGATGATATGACCATATAGGGGTGGCCAAACTGTGGCTCTCCAGAGCCCCTACCAGCAGCATGCTAGCAGGGCTCTTGATCGTTATAGTCCATGGATATCTGGAGAGCCACAGATTGGTCACCCCTGCCATATATGATCATGTTGACCTGCTCCCCTCAATAGCCAATGATGGCCTGGAGGGGTAGAAAGGGGAGGGGCCCTGGTCATACAAATCCTTGCTGGATACACATGGTAGTGACTGGAATCCAAAGTAGTAAGTACTTTAATTTTAACTTAACCTCTCTGTGTGTGTGTGTGTGTGTGTGTGTGTGTGTGTGTGTGGAGTGGCATAGGCCTGCTCCAACCCTGTTTCTGGCATGGGAGTGTGGGGCAACAGCAGCATAGACTGACCCGGCCCTGTTTCTGAAGGCTCCCTTTGGTAACGAAGAGCAAATTAGTGCAGGAATGGTGCTGTTCACAAATCACATGAAAATATTTCTGTGCTGTCACTTCCTGGGTTGTGGGAGTGGACTAGTGATGTCACATCCAGTGAAAATATCTGTGTGATGTCACTTCTGGTAACATGTGACTTCTGAGGGCATGGCAGGAAGATGTGGCCTGCTGACATCACTTCCAAGGGTTCTAGAAGCCGGAAGAATGTTTTAGTGGTTTCTCAATGGTATAAGCCTTTGATTGTGTGGAGTACAACAAATTGTGGCAAATTCTTAAAGAGATGGGAATACCAGAGCATCTTATTTGTGTCTTGAGAAATTTATATGGAGGTCAAGAAGCAACAGTGAGAACTGAACATGGAATCACTGATTGGTTCAAAATTGAGAAAGGAGTTCAGCAAGGCTGTCGCCTTGCTTATTTAACTTGTATGCGGAGCACATCATGAGAAAGGCGGGATTAGAGGAGTCACAAATTGGGATCAAGATTGCAGGGAGAAATATCAACAACCTCAGATATGCAGATGATACCACTCTAATGGCAGAAAGTGAAGAGGAATTAAAGAGCCTGTTGATGCAGGTGAAGGAGGAGAGTGCAAAAGTTGGCTTCAAACTCAACATCAAGAAAACAAAGATCATGGCATCCAGCCCTCTGAATTCCTGGCAAATAGATGGGGAAGAAATGGAGATAGTGACAGATTTTATTTTCCTGGGCTCCAAGATCACTGCAGATGGGGACTGCAGCAAAGAAATTAAAAGACGCTTGCTCCTGGGGAGGAAAGCTATGGCAAATCTAGACAGCATCCTAAAAAGCAGAGACATCACCCTGCCAACAAAAGTGTGTTTAGTCAAGGCTACGGTATTCCCAGTATGGCTGCGAAAGTTGGACCATAAGGCCGAGCGTCAAAGAATTGAGGCTTTTGAACTCTGGTGCTGGAGAAGACTCTTGCGAGTCCCTTGGACTGCAAGGCGAACAAACTGGTCAGTCCTAGAGGAGATCAGCCCTGACTGCTCCTTAGAAGGCCAGATCCTGAAGATGAAACTCAAATATTTTGGCCACCTCATGAGAAGGAAGGACTCCCTGGAGAAGAGCCTAATGCTGGGAGCGATTGAGGGCAAAAGAAGAAGGGGACGACAGAGAATGAGGTGGCTGGATGGAGTCACTGAAGCAGTCGGTGCAAGCTTAAATGGACTCCGGGGAGTGGTAGAGGACAGGAAGGCCTGGAATATCATTGTCCATGGGGTCACAATGGATCGGACACGACTTCGCACCTAACAACAACAACAACAATGGTATAAAGGTTGAGAAAGGCTGTTCTAAGTGTTTGCATAACTGCTGGTGTTTGTGATGGCTCTCAGATTTTTGGTATTGGGCAGTAGATTCAGGATAGACAAAAGGAAATTTTTTCTCTACATAATGAGGGCTTAAAATGTGGCATTCACTGCCAGGGGATGTACTGATGGCCCAAGATGCAGTAGACAGCTTAAAAGGGGGACCAGACAGATTCTTAAAGGAGAGGTGTCACAGAGGATCAGCAAATCCTAGCCATGATAACAAAAGGGACCCTCCACATTCAGAGATAGCCAGCCTCAAAATCCCAGTGTCAGGAGGCAACATTGGGGGAAGGTCTCAGTCTCTGTGCCCTGTTGTCGGCCTGCCGGAGAAACTGGTTGACCATTGGACTAGATGGACCACTGGTTTGGTCCAGCAGCCTTCTTCTTATGTTCTTAAATAGAATTGCTGACAGACAGCACCTCTGCTAAGGGCTTTCTTAGAAGTGTTCTTCATCAGACTGAATGTCTTTCCCCCATAGCTCAAAACACCGCCTCTCTAATAGGCATAATTCAATCTGTCTTCTTAATGCCATCGCCTGGCTTGGGCAAAGCGATCTCTTTGAAAAATACCCCCCCCCCTCCAAAAAAAGGTACATGACCATTTTGATCTCACTCAATAGCACCGATATAAATGGCGAGCCTTAGAAATGATGAACACTTTCGGCTAATGAGAAAGCATTAAATATACGGCATGGAGATCTCTGTTCACAAGGACCTTTTAAGTGCTTTGGCAAGTTGTTTTATCATCATCGAGACAATCTCCTTTCTTATAGCACCATAAAATGATGGATGCACATTGGCGAGGCACGCTTTCAGAATATCATTCACATCTCTGGGCCGCTCAACAAGACTCGGGCTGTGAAAGCAGTGGGAGAAATCTAAACAGATAATTGAGATCCTCTGAACTTCTATGGGAGCTTTGCCTTCATTGAGATTGCACTCTGAAATCCTTTCCCCACATTTTCTGGTAGCAAATCTGAGTATGAAACCAGTCAAGAGATAGCCACAGTCTATCCTAGCTTCCAGAGGTGCATACTCTACTTTGCTTCATGTCTTTGTTGCATTAATTTTGAATGGTGTTAACATTTATGCCTAAATCCCTTTAGATATCTGTTCCACATCATCTATTTCTGGTACGGCCTTGGAGGAGGAGGGTGTCTCATGGCTTAAGTGCCACTCAGCACTTAACACCCACTCAGGGCAGTTATCCTGCCCCTAAGTGCCTCCTCCTTCCCCCGGCTTGCCTGTTTGTTCAGCACCAAGCCAATCGCCTTCCATCCCCCACCCCTGACAACCCCCTCTTCCTTCCACTTCCCTCCAAGGCTCAGAGGCTGCAGATCCCTGCTGGATGAGAGCTGTCCCTGCTGGTGAGTTCCATTCCCCTCCAGCCTGCAGTCTTTCCAGGTGCAGGGAGAAGGGGGAGGCTTTCCTTCTCTCCCATACACTCACAAACGTACCCATACCCACCCAGTGGCAGTATTCAGAACTATATGTCCTTTGCATGCATCATGTCCAGTGCAAAATTGCATCAAGCCAGCTTCTCCCCACCAACCCTTGCCATGAGCAGAAGTTAGCTCTATCTAAAGCCAAGAATTTAGTGCATGCATAAAAATAACATGCAGCAGCAGAACAACCTGAGCAGGATGTCTCTTGCCTTGGGAGGATACTGATCCGTGTACACTTCCACAGCCCCAACTACAACCACATGACCAAATGACACTCTTCAAAATCCACACCCAACCACTAACTGGCACCCATTGCATTTCAGCACACAATGGGCTTGACTACTCGTAATATAAATACTTCAGTACTATTGGGGGGGGGGGAGCTACATGGCTTGTCTGTTAATCCTATCATTGACTGCTTGTTCATGAGAACATTTGAAGGGTGACAGCAAACACTTGAAGCATATAATTCTATCCTGACCCTCTTCTGGCAAATGCTTGTTTCTGTGTGTATTTATTTGTTCTTGTCTGTTTTTATCATATTGTATGGGGTATATGTTTTTTACTGTATTGTGAGCCACCATGAGCCAGCTTGTCTGGGAGTGGCAGGATAAAAATCTAATAAATAAATAAGAACTCACAACAGGGAGAATGTCATTCCTCCTGCTGATCCTCCTCCCCATGCTATCCCCACTTTCTTGGCTTATTTCAATTCCCTGCTTCCTTCCACCTCTTTAAAAAGCCCTTTAGGACATTTGAATAAATAGACTTCTGGAATTGTGCTGGCAGCCAAAAAACCAGATCCATCAACTTATATAGAATAGTAGAAGAGTATTCTGAATCAGAATACTCTGAGCCTCTTGTGGCGCAGAGTGGTAAGGCAGCCGTCTGAAAGCTTTGCCCATAAGGCTGGAAGTTCACTCCCAGCAGCCGGCTCAAGGTTGACTCAGCCTTCCATCCTTCCGAGGTCGGTAAAATGAGTACCCAGCTTGCTGGGGGGTAAACGGTCATGACTGGGGAAGGCACTGGCAAACCACCCCGTATTGAGTCTGCCATGAAAACGCTAGAGGGCGTCACCCCAAGGGTCAGACATGACTCGGTGCTTGCACAGGGGATACCTTTACCTTTACCTTTTTATTCTGAATCAGGGCAAAGACACTCTATAGTGCAATTCTAAGCAGAGTTACATCCTTTTCAACCCATTGAACTCTGTTTAGGATGGCAGTATCACTCTAGCATTCTGGCCTATTGCTTCTCATAGTTTCCATCATGAGGAAGCCCCATCTAGAACTCTGGGATGGCTCGTATAGCTCGTCAGTCATCAGCAATATGTTATGCAGAATAGGTTCTGACATGTATCCATCACAATCGCATACTTGAGCGTTTCCCATAAGAAGATTGTGCCAACATATTTTTAAACTCCATCATAACAAGAGACCATCATAACAAGAGACCTTTTTCAAAGGGGCCATGCAGTATATTTATAACTTCAAATTCATAGTATTATAAATATGACACCTTGTTATAAATATATGACATTTTAAGTGGATCTAAAATCTGTGTGAAATTGTTCTGTAAGAACACCTTGGGAGGGAAAAAAGTCTACCATTGATCTGAAACAAATCAGATGGCAATTAATCTTCAGGGTCTATTGGTCTCTGGAGAGGATTGCAGATGTTTGTATTAAAGATAAGGGACCAGATGCGTAGCTGCTTTCTGTCAGTGTCGTTCTTTTGATTTGTATGTGCTGTTTATACCAGAAGAACAGATGGCCAGTAGCAAATGATCTAGAAGTAACAGTCAAGCAAATACATGATGGCTGCGGCTATAAGGAGTCAATCCAAAGCCATCTATTGACACATGACCTGCATGATGCCAGGGGATGCATTAGTAGGATCACAGTCTTTAATTTAGAAGGCATATGGCTGGTGGGACTTCACCCCAGAACCATGAGGCTGAGCTGGTGCCAACAAGGAAACCTGGTGAAATTCCACATAGACTGGGATTCCCAAGCCAAAAACACAGTCTCTGAGACATTATATTTGAGTGATTATAAGGAAACAAACTCCAGACAGCATTCTATGACACATAACCCGGCAGCAAACAAGTCATGCAGATAGGAAGTTGAGGGTTTACAGACAGGAGTAAGTGCTAATGAGCAGCCTTGAGTCAATAGAATTGGAATTCTGATCAAAACCCAGTTGTTGCCATAGTCAGTGGAACTGTTGAACAAGCAACCAAGCAGAGGAACTGGGGTGGGGAGGATGAGGTACTAAAACTAGGCTAGATATTCCAATGCAAGAGTCTCAATTGCAACTGGAACTTGGTGGGTCTGTAGGTGAATCCCCAACAAGTATGGTGGCTCCTCAAGGGGCTTTCTAGGCAAGTGATTGAATGGCGGTGGTTTGCCATTGCCTTCCTCTGCAAAGTCTAACTGGAGCTTTACAAAACTAAATCCTATTGTATAAAGAAGGGGTGTTTGTGGGAACCCAGCTATGACTGAGGGATTCAACTTTTATACCAAATAAATCAGTGGTGTGAGATACAAGTAACCATACTGGAAGGCCCAGGGTATTTAAGGATGCCTTTCCTCCACTTTCAGATCTCAAGTATCCACTTCCTTTCTACCATCAGCAGTTTCATCCATCACCTTGGTTCTAGCTCCTGTGTTTGGGCATACGTACGGTGAATTCTTATGTTGGTGGTGCACTGTAGAACTTCCTTCTGCATTGCAGATCAAAAGCAAATAAAAATAGGACATGGAGGTCCATGTCTCCTTTAGTAAGTGACAGCTTAGTGTGGGGTTTGGATGCAGAGAAGTAGATGAAGTAGAAGAAGAAGAGCTGGTTTTTATATGCTGCTTTTCTCTACCAGGAGTCTCAAAGTGGCTTTCATTTGCTTTCCCTTTCCTCTCCCTACAACAGACACCCTTTGAAGTAGGTGAGGCTGAGAGATCCCTGACATTACTGCTCAGTCAGAACTGCACTATCAGGGCTGTGACAAGCCCAAGGTCACCCAGCTGGCTGCACAGGTAGGAACGGAGAATGAAACACAGCTGGCCAGATTAGAAACCACTGGTCTTAATCACTATGCCACCCTGGCATGGAGATGCATATAGAGACACACATACTAGAGTAATGCAAGCCACATGGTTTTAATTTTGGGAAGCCACATCAGTGAAAAAATAGCATGGCCAACAATATGGTGGATATGGCCAGTTGTTACTGGAGGTATATGTCGTAAACTTGATAGTGGAAAGGCATTACCATGCAACTGTGGTGTTCCTTGATTTTTAGGGCTCATTCACCTTGCAGGAGATGGCAGTAAAAGGGAATGCCATGAGGACAAATAGTGAATTGTACTCTACTCCTGGAACCAACCTAGATTAGCCATATAGCAGTATGGCTAATCTCCTGGTAGAAAATGATAGACATTAGAAGCTGGTTTTCATCTCAAGATATTCATAGTGAAACAATGGCCCAGATCTAATCTACTCATGCCAAAAGCTGACACCTGGCAATAATAAATACACCATCACCGGATAAATGTGAAATCTCTGTAGCAAGTTCACCATATCCAGAAAAGAAGCAAGGAAAGGGAATGTCAAATACAATTGCAATATTTTCTCTTTGTTTGTGGATTCCAAGAGTCAAGGTACCCAGATTCCCAATTGGCTATGGTCTTAGGGAAGCATCCAGTACTGACAGCTAGCATTAAATGGACATCTTTTTAAAAAATTAAGAATACAAACATACACACTTAATTGCAAAACAGGGAGGCTCTCACAGCTAGCACAACCTTCTTGCTTAGAACCAAAATAAAAATTATCCAGCGGATAAGCCTAAAGCACTCTGTTTAGTGATCAGAGTGAGAATCAGGACTGATCTGGACATGACATGTGGAATGAGTTTCTGACATGGATGAGGATCAGTGCAAACATTAATCTCCATTTTGATATCCCCTGTGTTTTTGTGAACAACTGAACCCAAATGACAGATTTTGTTATTCTAGAAAGGAACTATCCAGTCTTCAGCATCATGCCGCATATCCGCTGTGACGCTGTTTACTAACCTACTACTAATCTATTCTCCCCTTATATTTGTACTCTTATGATTTTTGTTCCATGGGCTGAGGAAATGTGCATGCACACCTTGAATGAGTCTTTGTTGGTCTTAAAGGTGCCTTTAAACTCACATTTTGTTTTGCTACTTCAGACCAGCACGACTACTCATCTGAATCTATTTTGTAGCATAAAGAATTTCTTTTTGAAAGAAGAAACACCTTTTTCCATAGGTGCCAGGGCTCATAAGTCATTACAGGCTACTTAGAGGATGAAGTAGCCATCACTCCTTTCAGAAGTGAACCACAGAGCACAGATATAGGATCCCTATACTCTCAAACAGTTTGGAATCAGAATTCTGAGCTGGAAGATACAAACGCCTCATTCTTCATGAACATAATACAAAAGTTCAGAATTCCCTCGTCTTAAAAAACCTCTTGAATCTGTTATGGATGGTCAAAGTAGATTTCTGAAGTGGGAAACTACCAACCCACCATCTTGAATCCATATATGTGGTGTCTCTTGATGTAGCGGTTAGAAGTGCAGACTTCAATAGACGATTGGCTAGATTTAGCCAAAATGGCATAACTAAACTCTGATTGTTAACGGAAAGGCAGATGACGTCTTTCGAGAACAATGGGGCCCTTACTTGAACCTTTTAGCAAAATAAACAATGATGGGTCATTATAGGGTGGGGGAGATCATATTGTATGGTATTGTATTGTATAATTTCCAAAAATGTTAAGCCTAGTTTGTAGGTGTGTTTTGTAGCATTCCTATTTTTCTATCTTCTGTAAAATGATTTTTTTTTCATTACTGTAATAGTATTTTATTCATCCTATGTAAAATAAAAATATGTTTTTTTAAATAAAGGGGTGAAACACACACACACACAAAGCTGTTCTGACCAAGCAGTGATTTCAGGGCTCTCTCATCCTCACCTACCTCACAGGGCGTCTGTTGTGGGGAGAGGAAAGGGAAGGTGAATATAAGCCACTTTGAGACTCCTTTGTGTAGAAAAAGAACCAAGAAATATGTGAAAATGAAAGTCTCCTCACAATATCCTCTCTATGCCTGCTCCTAGACTGTCCCACTACAGACTACCAATATAGAGACATAGACTCATAGACAAACCATAGACATATACTACCTATATATTGAATTTTGCATTTGGATTCAGAATGTAGATTTTAAAATCCGCACAATGGAACCAGGAAGTAAGGAAGAAGAATGGCTAAGAAACCTATCAGCCTCAGCTAAGGTTGCCAACTCTAGCTATGGAAATCCCTGGAGCTTTGGGATGAGTGGAAGTCGGGGAGGGAAGGCAACTTGACAAGGATGTAAGGCAATAGAATTCGCCCTCCAGGGCTGCCATTTCCTGTGTGGGAACTGATCTTTGTTGTTTGGAAATCAGTTATAATTCTGGGAGATCTCAAGACACCACTTGGAGAATGGCAGTCCTAGCCTTAGCTTAAATCACCCCAGCAAGGCTCACAGCGAGAGGAAAGAGTGAGCAGAGATACTAAACATTATTTGTTCTCTCCTCTGAAGACCGTTTCCGCAATGGAGGCTTTGTGCCGGACTGCAGGCTGGAGTTTGAGTCAGGGCAGGTTGCCCCACCTCTTCCTGCAACCACGTGGGGGAGCATTTGGCCGGGTGCTCCCCTCTGCCCCAGATTTGTGCTCCCGCACAGGAGCCAGAGCAACAAAGCTTCCAGCGCGGAAATGGTCACAGTTACGGCTGCAGCTGAAGGATACTGGTGGGGGAGAATAGTGGCCTCACTTCACCTACAGTCTACAAGCTTCTACCGTTTCCCTTATTCATGCAAAAGATTTTGCAGTCCTGCTGAAAGGCCGATATCTTGAGAAAAGAGCAGCGGTCCAAAGTTGCCTTTCGTACAGTCTGCTAGATTGTTATACAAGGACACTGTCCTATTTAAAAACTCAAATACCTCTCAGTCCCCTTATCTCATTCCAGCAATGAAAAAGGATTAGGATGGAAGCAATTAGTTTGAGATCAGAGGACTGAATGTACAGGTACGGATTTATTCTCCTTCCCCAATAGCTATGATCCAGCACCAAACGGCCTGCTGATTGACAGCCATTATATATCCTGCTAAATTGAAAAAGCTGAAATGCAAAGAGGGGGCATTTTTTAAAGGATTACTGAGCCCACATGAGCTAGGGGACTTTTCCCGCCTATATGATGATTTCAGTCCTGCCCAGCAATGCTCACACACAAGGAATCCCGTGCCATTGTTCTCCCCGGACCACTTCTTCATGTACAGCGATGCGCGTGGGAAGCCGTCCATCGACTCCTCGTTAAGGCTTTCTCTCTGTCTCACACCTTAATTGGCTGCCACAAAGGCGGGTGTATTGCATCAGCAGCAAAAATCTAATTCCATTTTGTTAATCCAAAGCGTGGCTGATTAAAGCCGACATCCCATCGTCGGCTTCTGCTCATTTTTTATTCAGTTTTAGCAAATTAATCACAGCACTCCCTGACCTCGCTGCCTCGACGAAAGGTGCCATTTTCTCCACCCAAACCACATTTTAAATATATGTGTGATTATCTTTTGACAGACTGAGATGAAGCATACCTTGCAAATACCTTGCCCCCCCAAAAAAAAAAATGAAAAGAAAAGCTCCCCGTATTGGTTTTTATCAAGGATATTACGAATGAGTTTTATGCATTTTAATGCTGTATTAAGTGTTATACTTTCTCATTTATCCTCTAAGAAACTTTCTAAGGCAAGCCAGTAACAGTCTGCCCACCATGCAGCTAAGCAACTCTACACTCCGCTCCTCCGTCTGTGCAACCCTTCAAGGGAACTCCGCTGTACATTAAGAGAAGGCCGGTTGTTGGGACGTCCACTCTTATGTGGAATCCCCCGAAGTGCATTGTGCCCTGGAAATTCCAACCAGTTGGTAGTCCTTGGCCCCAAGGAAGTACGCCTGGCCTCAACCAGAACCAGGATGTTCTCAGCCTGGCCCGTTCTTGAATGAGCTCCCTGGGGAGATCCAGGCTCCATTGGGACTAACTCGGTTCTGCAGGGCTCATAAGACAGAACACTTCCACCAAGCTTTGGTTGGGACCAGTGATCAGCCATATCAAATGGGCCTCCTCTGGGGAACCCCCACAGACATACACACACAATGAATGTTGTAGCCAGGCTACACCTGGAGATCACATTGGTGCATTGAGATGGGTTAATGTTTTTAATGCTTTTATTGAGATGGCTATTGTTTAATGTTTCATGGTTTTATTTGTAGTTGTTCAAAGCTAATGTAATTTTGGTTGTTCTTATTGCTGTTGTACACTGCTCTTATTGCTGTTGTACACTGCTCTGAGCCACCAGGGAGGACGCTATATAAATTAAAGAATAATAATAATAAGATGAATAACAAAGGAGCCAATCTATAAGCGGATGAGAGAACAAACTCAAGGGTGCAACAGTGAAGATTGTACATCTGCCTGTCCATATCTTCTGGACTGGATGGGTCTGACTGAATCAGCATGAGCCTGACTTTCATTCTGCAAAGGGTTGCCACTTTCCAGGTGTGTCCTGGAGTTCTTCTGGAATGACAAGTGATCTTCAATTTCTCTGGAAGAAAAAGCAGCTTTGGAGAATGGACTAGATGATAACAATCCTCACTGGGTTATCTTTGTCAGGCACTATCCCATATCTCCAGGGGTTTCCCAAACCAGAGTCAGCAAGCCCATTTCCATACCTTGTCATCAGAACAGTTCCTTCGAACTGCTGCACATAAACCTCTCAACCTTACCATGGCAGAATTTATAATTTTGAGACATTTTTAACACTGCAAGGCACCAGCTGTTTGAGAACCTGCCTTCAGATCACATGTTTTCAGTTCTAAAGGAGAGAGAGGCTGATGTACAACATGTTTTCATTGCTGTTCATAGTATAGTTGTTTTAAGCCGTTCCTCATTCTGGCAGTCTTATCTTGGTGGAGTGGTTAAGAACGGGGGCTTCTTTTCTGGTAGGATTCTGCACTCCTCCACATGTCAGCTGGATGACCTTGGGCTAGTCACAGTCCTATTAGAGCTGTTCTCACATAGCAGTGTGGTCAGAGCTCTCTCAGCCTTGCTTACCTAACAGAATGTCTGTTAAGGAGAGAGGAAGAGAGGGTGATTGTTGTGGCCCAGTTCTGAAAAAGGGGACATTTATAGTTTAACCTAAGCTGGGGACTTGATGTTGCTTTAATACTTTCAGGGTTGAGTGCCTATCTTAAGGAAGGTGAAGTAATTGAGACACAGTAGACAGAGTAGCAAGTGAATAATATTTATGGGAGAGGGAGATAGTGTCCAGACTGAATTTATGTGCCCCATTGAACTCAGAAAAGGCCCTGACAAAGCCAGTGATTTTGATAGGTGTTCAAGGGTGCTTCTAATAGCTCCAAGTTAGAAGAGTCACTGAGCCATAAATATTGAACTCAGGAATCAGAAAAAAAACATTCGATCTCAGGCTTTTCCAGGAGGCTATGAAAGACATTTTTTTAAAAATACAGTCACGCCACTATTGACATGAATGCAGAGATTGTATCCTGTGTCAAACATTCAGATATATTAGCAGGTGGGAGATGGTGGGCCGAGGCAGTTTAGTGTGTGGATGCCTTGGATAATGTGATTCTCAAGAGTCTGCCAAAACACACCACTCTAAATTTAGATGGTGATCTGCCATTCCCTTGTATAGTTATCACAAATCAATGCGAGGGCAGCCTTGTGCTGAGATTCAATGATTCTTCACCAGTGTGACAAATCACACAAGTGTAGATCCTTTATGGGGGGAACAAAGGCGGATGATGGAGAGGGAAATCACATCCCACCTGTAATAAGGTCATTTGCTCGGTTCGTGGTTTCACTGGCACGCCTCCGTGTGCCAACGCTGTCCTCTCCCAACAGGCAGGATGATACATTCTCTGACATCCTTCTCTTTTCCTCCAAGGTCAGGTGCGGCTACTCTTCATCACTTTTTGATGAGACATCTTCAATAGCCTCAGAAAAACTGAAGGAAATAATTTTGTCACATTTTCTTGGCCATGTGTTGTGTCACCTTTGGGACACTGAAGAATGAAAGAACGCCATTTCTGAGAGCCTAGGGTGTATTGCAGTGCTGGATATGAGGATGACAGATGGATAGCCGGACCAAGGTTCAATTACTTGGAGAGAGATATTGCGAGCAAGCAGAAAGATGGAGCCCAAAATAAGTCAAGACTGCACACCCAAAACATGGAAACTTCAGATGCTGGACCAGAGAGCCCAGATATTCTTGTAGGATCATTTGTGAAAATTTGCATGTATTACACTGATGTCCTCATTTTTAAAATTTGTTTTATGAAATGTATACGCTGACTCTCCAGGGACCTGAACGAAGCAGCTTACACCTAATAAAACCATCAAAATGCACATGCATTAAAAAACCAAAGCCGATAAAACACAAGCATAAGATTCAGGGTGTGACTTTAATGGAAGATTGGTTCATGGGGGGAAAGTTACTTATTCCACTCCTTTCAATATGCTTTCTATTGAAAATTAATCCCCCTCCAAGCTGTTTTGGGCTCCAGTGTTAATAAGGTCGCCAGCTGGGTTGGGAAATATTTGGAAATTTGGGGGTGGAGCCTGAGAAGATCATGGTTTGGGGAGGGGTGAGACCTCAGCTGGGTGCCATGCCACAGAGTCCACCCTCAAAGCAGTAATTTTCTCCAGGGGAACTGATTTCTGTTGTGCGGAGATCAGTTGTAATCCCAGGAGCTCTACAGCTACGACCTTGAGTTTGACACCCCTAAGTGGCAAAAATCTTATTATTTCTTCCTCCAGCAAGAATATAAGCAGCTAAGAAATGGTGGTATCCAATGGGAAATGGTTCAAGGAGGAAACAAGATTTAATAACTCTAGACCTTTAAATGTACAGGGTTGTACAGTCAGTACTTGACAAATCAATGCCTGGCCTGAAGTATTTATAAATATAGTAATACTCCGAACAGAATGGTTTTCAGTATTCAGGACCTGAGATAAAACCTTCGGTTTTTGTCATTTTAGCACCTCACTGTCAACTTTTGTGTTAGTGGGCACTGAAAGAAGGAGCAAGTGACTTGGTAGTTATGTATCTGCCAACCAAACCAGCTCATCTCCTTGCCAACCAAAAGAATACAGATAGGTATTCTGTGCACAACGTCTCCACCTTCTAACAATAATTGCCATAATAATATTACTGGGTTTTGGAAGGCTTTCAGAGCCTGTACAATTGTGAGCTCAATGTGTTATTCCTTCTCTGGCTGTACTTGCAATTGGACAAATTGATGATTCCTATGATTAGCTAAGATTTCTTCTGTATTGGTGACAAGTTCCAGAGGGTACCACGGCTAGCCCATGGCTACAGAAAACTATCCATTTGTCAGTCTAGCACAACCTGTTTTAGCCTTTTGATCATGGAGGATCTCCTGAAATATTTTTGAGGTTTTGAGGAACCCCAGAACTAGTGACAGGCCCTTTCAGAGAATTGGGCATGGAAGTAAGATGTGGGAGCCAGCCAATCAATTAATTGACCATTGACCATTTCCACTCTGGAGAAAAAGACAAGGTCTGTAGAGCTACAGGAGAAGTGGATGCCAGAGATATCTACTGATGTCATCAGCCATCTGAACTGAGAAAGGCCACTAATATGTCTGTGGATCTGCCAAGGACTGGAGCTCGAGGTCTACGGCAGGATTGCAATTTGGTGCTACTGACTGGCTTGTGACAGGATGGTCTCCACATGGGAGCCAGTAGATTCAAAGGCAACCACCATGCCCTGATTGAAAAGCTATGGCCAGATCCACCATGGATCCAGTCACAATGTTTGCTCACATGATTGTGTGAATATCTTAACAGCTTTACAATGTTTGGAATATATATGCCTATAATTCCTTCTTCACTGATGACTTTCTCCCAGAATTCTTGAACAGTCACATAACGCTACCACATATGGCAGTAACTGGCTGTTAATTTTCTGCATTTCACGCATCTGTGCCATTTTTCTTTATACGTTTTATCAAGTGCATGATGAATTAAATGCCATGTAAAAAAAAACTTTATAGAAAGTTTTCATATAAATTCAGATTGCATTTGCTGAGTATGAGGTAAATATTTCTTTCCATTCTGCTTCTTAGCTATTATTTGCCCTTTTTTCCTTACAACAAAAGTTGGTTTTCCTTCCATTCCTGTTGCCAACAAATTGAAATAGGTCGATACATATCTTGTTCCTCTCCGGGGGTTTACAAGCTCATTCTTATGGCACAAAGACATTGTGATCATGAAAAACTGTTGAAAAACTAAGAACGTATGTAACCATTAAATCTTCAATAAAAAATTATGGGGGAAATGTCCATACTGAGTGAAATCATAGCAATGAAATGATGAAGATAGTCTAAAGTAGTTAGAAATCTTCTATTGATTTTTAGAAAACACGAGACTGCTATCTTCCAAAAATCAATGCAAGATTTCTGACTCAATCTATTCTTGATGTCCGACTTCTGTTTAGACATTGATGCTTATAACTATTTGTAATTTCTGTATAACATTTCTATATATAACAACAACATATTGAAAAGACTATGCCTCATTTGAGGTAAACACAGTGGACAGCAGATACCTTACAGTCCGATTCCAAAGACTCAGTAGCTTGCTTAAGGCATAGTTAAGCTGCATAAATATCCATCGAAAATAGGCAGAGCTTTAATAGCTAATTGTACCATCATCATCAGAGTTGCAGTAAATCCATCGCCTTCTATAGGAAGGTACAACTCTGCAAACTGGTATTAGACAGCAAATTACAGAAAAAGAATTCTTTAGTAGGGACTTATGGACCAATCACAGGCCTCCGGTAATGACATGTCATGGCAGGAGGCCGAAGTATATATATAAGTTCCAAAGTTCTGGTTATCTGTGTTCAGTATTTCTGTTTCCGGTGAAGTTGTTTGGTTGTAGGAGCTGAGTGCCCATGTCTTACTAAGCCTCTGGATTTGATACTACTCTTTGTCACTCCTGATAAGAACTTCTGGTAAATACACAAATCTGTTGCTGTTTAAAAAAATTATCCAGCTGCTGCTCAAAGTGATGGCAGGCAATAGGATCTGGGGGCAGGGGCTCCCCCACTTTGGCCGGATGCTTTGGCAGCGTGAGGCACCAATGTGGGCCACATGACAGGCAAACATGCTTTGACTGTGATTATTCAGAAATGATCATAGTCAACCAGGTTTAGAAACAGTGGAAAGAGACAGGGAGAAATCTGGAAAGTGGACAATTAGGAGACACAGTATAAGTACTTCCCTCTGCCCTTGCCAAAACCTGCTGTATCAGAGTGAAACTTCCTTATGGAAGCAACTAGTGTCTGATTGCAAAGTGTTTGCAGCACAGTGGCAATTGGTAAAAGGATTATGCATAGGTATTTGTCGGAAGGAAAACTGCAAATGGAAGAACTTCGAAGCTCTGGTAGCCTTGTGTTTCTTAGCAAAATAACAGTCATTGCATGGCTATGTTGATTTGTCACGTCTTTGAAAGTGAAATGCAATCAGATTGGGCTCTGGTATTATTCCCTTGATTTCCCAGATCTGTACTTATATAATTTCCCTGACATTTTATGTTTCCTTTAAAAGTCAAAAACATCTAGAAAGAGGGGGAGAGTGGGAAGGGAGGCATTTCAGAGGCCCAAACCACTCCCTTGAATAAAGCTTGAAGATGACAATAAGTGAAAATAAAATAAGGCATCAAAAAGTGAGCCATAATTTGAATATTTATTCCACTTACAAACATTGTCTAGTATTTTTGAGCCCCCCTCCAATCTTGAGCCTGAGGCTCAGCATAAAATGCCCCTCCTGAGCACTTTTAATGGGGCCTAGGGGGGAGACAGTCTTCCCTGCCCAAGGATCAAGTGTGCAGCCTTTTCCCAAACAAGCACCAAGTCATGACACATAACCAAAGAACGGCCAGCAATCTAAACATTGGAATATTAAGTTATTACATTTCGGTAAGAGAAGAGCAATTGATTGCTAGTTAATGGAAATCTACACCATAGGGATTCTTATCCTATTATGGCTAGTTTACAAAGGCTTTAACAACAAGTACAACAACAACAACAACAAAAAAAGAGCTAAAATAATACAGCTCCAAATGTTTCTGAGCTCCTTCCAAGCTGGGGCATTCTTGGCTTAAGAGTCTTCTCCAGTGTGAGCTTTCTTCTGCCGTTTTCTCTTTGGTAGCCTGCAGCAAGCTAGAAAATCTGGCGCTTCTGCTACCGACCCACCATGCTGACAATCCCCGGCCATCTGTCACTGACTGAGATGCTGTTAAGTTCTCATTAGCAGCTTTGTCTTCAGGCTCATATTTCCTCCTTCCAGCTTTCTTGCCCCCTTTCACTATTTTATGCCAGTAAACCAACCCCTTCCAGCAGAAGGCCTGTTCCCATCAGCCACTGGGGTCATCCGGCCACCTGCCCTGGGCTTTCTTGCAGGAACCTTTTTCTTAGATTGATGTTCATAAACAGGACCCCAACGGAGTATTAAAGCTACAAACTGTGTCAGGCAATTTTTTTTCTCCCATGTTATTTCAAAACAAACACATAATCCAAAGGAAGGCTGCCACAGTGGGGTGTTAAATTCGCTGCAACTGATCAGTTCTATTGATTCCTTCAGAAACTGCACAACTATCCATTTATGTTACTAAGAAGTAACCTCCATTGATTACACTAGGGTAAGGAAAGATTCAAGCTAACATAGACTATTAAACTGAAGCTTAATAATAATACTGGTGGACAGATGTCCTGATACACTCCTTATGGGGTTGTATTCCTATTGAACAAATTGGTCTGTAGTCTAAGGGGCGCTTTTGGAACCAGGCCTACTGCTGGAAAAGCAGGTGGCATCAGTAGCCAAGACTGTGTTTTAACAGCTTTGATTGGTTAATCAGCTGCAAACTTTCCTGGACAAAAAAGATCTGGCCATGGGGATACATGTCCTGGTTATACCTACAGTAGATTACTGAAATGCATTCTAAGCGGGGCTGGCCTTCAGAAGTATTCAGTACAGAGTGCTGCAACAAGTGTGTTGAATAGAGTGGTCATAGAAACTCTACTCTTGGTCAATCTACATTTGCTCCCAATTTGTTTCAAGGCACAATTTCAAGGTGCTGGTCTTGACCTTCAAAGCCCTATATGGTTTGGCCCAGCATATTTATGAACCTGCTCAACTGCTACTGTAATCTTCAGAGGCTGTGCTTTGGGTACCCCCAGCTTTAAGATTAGATGGGCAGCAACCTGGGACAAGGCCTGCCTAACCAATCTTTAAGGGTTCTTTAAGAAAGTGAACAAATAATCTTGCCAGTCAAGGGATAAGAGGATCAGTCTTCTTATGGATTAAAAATGGCTAAAAGACAGGAAGCAAAGAGTAGGAATAAATGGAAATTTCTGACAACGGAGGGGAGTAAGCAGTGGGGTCCCACAAGGATCGGTACTGGGATCAGTAGTATTTAATTTGTTCATTAATTATCTAGAACTGGAGGTGAGTAGTATCATGGCCAATTTTGCAGATGACACAAAATTATTCAGGATGGTGAAAACCAAAGCCAAATGTAAAGAGCTTCAAGAGGATCTCCACAAATTGAGTGAGCAGATAAAGGAGCAAATGAAGTTTCAGTCTGGGTGAATTTAAGGTAATGCCTACTGGAACTACAAAATATCATTTTCAAGTACATACTAATGGGGTCTGAAATGGCTGAGACTGAGACTTGGAGTCATAGTGGATAGCTCAATTAAAATGTCAACCCAGTGTAACAACAGTTTGCTGGGGATTATTAGGAAAGGAACTGAAAATAAAACAGCCAATATTATAATACCCCTGTGGTGTGGCCTCATTTGGAATACTGTCAGTAGCTCTGGTCACTACCATATCTCTAAAAGGACACTGTACATAACAAGTACAGAAGAGGGCAACTAACCTTTCCTATGATGAAAAGCTGAAGATAATGGAACTTTTCCACTTAGAAAAGAGATTCAGAGTCTGTTTCCACACAGAGGGGTAAAATGCACATGGCCTCCTGCTTGCAGGCATGGGATGGTAAATCTCATGTTTGCATCCCTCCTCGTGGGAGAACCCTCCACATTTTCCATCTGCCCCATCATGGCTTTTTGCCTCCCGAAGAGGCTGCAAGAGAAAACAAGCTGCACTTATCCCCCAACTCCTTGGCTTGTCAGTCACAGAAAGCCACCAATTACAGCACAGCAGTTCTCTCATGAACTGAAACTTTCTTCCTCCCTAAGCCCCAAAATTAATTTTTTAAAAAAGAGGCACTTCTGTATTGCTATGCAGTAATTCCACAGCACAGAGCCATTTTTAATAAAAATCAACACTTATGTGTTGCTATGAATAAACACCAAAATGATACAGCATCCCCCCCTTCTTTTGGGGATATGTGTTCTTTTGGACTTTATGTCTGGGTGGATTTCTTAGATGCTGAACGTGGTCCTTGGAATCCAAAAAGTCATTTGTATAAATGTTTGGCTTTAAAAAAAAGTGCTCAAACCCCTGTATGATCGGTAGAAGGCTGCTCAATCACCCTCCCCTCCCCCTTTCCCAGCTCATTTCCCACCTTCAGAAAACACAAACAGGACTGCTTTTGCCTGCCTGAGTTATGAGAAGGCTGTGCGTGGTAACTGAAGCCCAAAAATACATTATGTGTAAATGGCTAGCTTAAAAACAAAGTAATCAAACCCTTATTTGATTGGGAGAAGAATGCTTGATCACCCACCCCGCTCCCTTTCCCAGGTCATTTCCCACCTCCAGAAAACAGAAATGGGGCTTTGTTTTGCCTGCCTGATCCCAAAAACACTGGACACTTTGTAGAAGATTTTATTTTACCTTTGACAATGTAGCTTTGCAGTCACTATGCAATGTGGACCATGCCATGAAAAAAAATTACTCAGAGCAGGAAATGGAGAGGGAAGGGTGGGTACAAGGGCAGGACAATGCTGCAGACTATCATGCCTTTCCCCCTCTATAAAGGCTTGCCTCTGGTTGCTCAGTAGTTGCTCACCAATGGGATGTGAGATAAAAAGTGGCCAATCCACTTTTTGCATTTTCACTGATCTTGAGGCAAATCTGGACAACCTTGGGATGCAGGCAACATCATGTGGAGGGGGCTCTAAAACCCATCAACAACCAGGGGCTGTCCAGGGGCAGATTCTTTGTGTGGAAACCATCAGAGAACTGGGAGTGGGGTCATGACAGACATTTAGAACATTATATGCATGGTAGAGGGAGTGAAGAAAGAGAATTTTTTGTGTCCCTCTCTCAACATTTTAAAACTTGAGGGTATCCAACAAAGTCGATAGGCAATAAATTCAAGATGGACAAAAAGAAATGCTTCTTTAGTCAACAGGTAATTAAAATGTGGAATCCATTGTCAGAGAATGTAGAGAGATCACTTTAGGAAGAGTTTACACAGCTTTATGGAGGATGGGTGTATCTGTGGCTACTAACCAAGGTGACTACAGGAAACGTCCACAATCAGAGGCAGTAAAACACTGGGGGGGGGATATACAGGTAACTGCAAATGGGCACAATTTAGTTCAGGAAGCTGGTGCAGGAGGGCTTATTTCTCCTCCTTCATTGAAACAACCCAGATCCAATCTGTAGCCCTTCATGGTTATTTTCAGCAGCTCATGCCTTGAGTCATCAGTTTGGAATTATACCAAAAACAGGTGACAAATGAAATCTCAACTAACAGATATTTCCTAGCAAGATTTATTCCAAATAATCCTCATTGATTTTTGTGAGATTTTTAATTGTGACAAAGTGAGCTCAGGCTTGCTCATTTCCATAGCAATAAATAACATTTGATTTCTTTCCCTCTTGGCGCCTCACTGCTGACATGATCTTTGGAGCACTGGACACTTTTGGATTTGGGTGCTGCTGAGACCAGCCCTTTCACCCAAATCCTCCTATCACCTGGGACTCCAGTCACAGCAGAAAAGGACATCCCATTGTGTTTGGGCGATGATCTCAAAACTGTGATAGCCATTGGTCCCTTTCTCTTAGTGCAGTGCACTTCACCCCACAGACCATGACCCCTCACGTCCAGGAGTCTATGGCCCTTCATAATTAAAGACCCAAACTATATTAACATTAAGAACCCGAGATCAACAGGAAAGCAGTATATGAAAGCCCATTCCCATAATCAGAACTGCACACTTAGCATTACTGATCCAAATCCAAATATTTTCTTGGCATATAAAACTATATCCCTATTAAAATTAGAATAAGGAAGTATAAAAAGATGGAAGTAAATACAAAGAACCCAAAAGGAATTAAAATTATCCAGCAGATTGGCCTTAACAGTGGTCCTGATGCAATTTAATTAGGGTGGAGAAAAGGGGGATATACAAAACTACTTCTTATGTTAGTGCACTGGCATAAATCTGTAAAAGATTCATGCTTGGATTTCAGGCAACTGTTTGCAGTTTGTCTAGAGTTTAAATTAGATGTATACGTACAAAATCCGTCAAGATCCTTAGGATCCAGCTCATTCTCAGGTGCCTAATCATACTTTAACTAAAAGAGGGACCAACTGGACTATAGTTATAGGTTTTTTTCCCCTCAAGACAACTATCTGACTCTTTGTTTTTTGGGTGAAGGGGCTAAATAGAAAGATTCTCAGTTTCATTATCATGTAAGCTGACCAAGCATCAGTTTGTCAGTACCATCCACAGTGTGGAATCTATGAATAAACAGCCTCATTTTCCCCCGATGCTGAAAATTCATAAGTTAACACAATGTAACATAGCATATAATAAGGCAACACACAACTGCAGTGCAGAGTCTAACCCAAGAGGCACTGGATCCAATGCATTCGAAAGCAAAGGGGGAAGTACTCCAAGGAGAGACAGCAATAGCTGGGAGACCTTGCTTTGCGTGTCACCTGAGGAAGATTCCAGCCCTATTCATTAGACTGCTGCATCAGTTACCCAGAAAAAGGAATGAACTCTCCGATTCTCAGCTAACTGAAGAAGGCCTGTGCAATTCGTGACTCAACAAGCCAAATTCATCTTGCTCACTTTGTGCTGTGGCTTGTCAGAGACAACAGCACAGTAATTTGACCATCCAGAAACAATGTCCTCCTATTCTGGCAACCACGCAGCCAGAGGGGAAAGCCTGTTGATGCTGGGGAGGCCAGGTCTGCTTTGGTTGGAGACCTCCCACCCCCTGCAAGCTCTGCCACCACTGCTCAGCTGGGGAGGGGGTGGGGACGTTCATTAAATGGAATCGCACTTACTTAATTTCATTAGTATGGCCTGGAAATGACATTATCAATGTCAGAGACACTCTAGTATTTGCCCCAAACTCTATGGGATGCCTCTCTTTGTCTTAGCCTGTTCCTTCTTCTCTCACTGTGTCCTCTCACTCCCTTTACATGGCCTTCCATGGAGACATATGTGCCTGCAGGTCTCTCTTGCAGATGCAACACCCTCATGCTGTCACAAACATGTTGCTGGACAAGCTGGCCATTTGAAATAGGGAAAGTACTCTTTAGATTAGGCTTCTGCCTTTTCTTTTGACTGAACTGTGAACTGGACCAACTTGAATAAATGTAAGTTTTTCTGCTTTTGCAATGTACTTTTGGGGGAATGTCTTTGGTGTGCTCAGTGTCAGGCTTCTATGACGGGGCAAAGCGCTGCTACGTTAACCAACTATTGCAATAGGACACTCTAACATTTTTGGTTTTTTAACCAGAAGCAATGTCAACGCACCCATGTGACCCCAGAGTGCCAGGCTTTGCCCTGCATTTCCTCCTAGAGATGGCCACCTGGGCAAATTCCGCACACATAGGATAATGCACTTTCATTGTGCTTTGGCAGCTGAATTTTCCTGTGCAGAACAGGATAACCTACTTCTAAAGTGCATTGAAAGTACATTATCTATTGTGTGCAGAATTGGCCCTAGTCTGCAGCCTTGGAGTGATATGTATTTCCCCCTGAAATTTTGCATATGCCTTTTTTAAAATATGTTTATCAAGTTCAGCATTACCTACTCTAACCGCCAACGGCTCTCCAGAGTCTCAGGCAGAAGTCTTTCATATCACTTCCTCCTAGGGATATCAGGCCTGATGTAGGACCTGGGAATCTCCTAGAATTATAGCTCATCTCCAGAGATCAGAGAAAAAGAATGATTTGGAGGGCAGACTCCATAGCATCATACCAACTGAAGTCCTTCCTTGTCCCAAATCTTGCTCACTCTCAGCTCCATCCCCAAAATCTCCAGGTATTTTCAGACCTAGAGTTGGCAACCCTACCTGATTCTTTTCACTGGTGATGGAAGAGATTGAACCCGAGACCTTCTACATTCAAAACAGATGTCTTGAACCATGGTTCTCTGGCTTTTTAACAATAATATTATGCTGTTTTTATTATCGGATTGCATTGTTTCATTTTTTGAATTGCCTCCGATAGATCTCTGGAGTGAGGGAGTATAAAAATATCTATCCAAATAAATAAATAAAAACATGATCTCTTGAACAAGGTAGCCACTTTTTACCCAATGCAGGGTTGTTGTTTTTTTAGAAAAACTGAAGTGGAAACATAACTTCCATATACCTTTATTTTCACAACCCTTAAAATATGACTTTTGGAGTCATCTCTGTATGAGTTAACCATTTTATTATTCATTTTTTCTGACTGCTGACCCTAGGATAGATGTACTATGCAGGCTTGAAGGGAAGGAAATTGAATTGTGCTCCTTCCTTTACAGAGGCTCTGAGGCATGCAAACAAAAATCCAGGGTTTCTCTTCTCCCATCCAGTTTTTTATACCTATAATATGATGGATGTATATAACAAAGCCTGGTCATCCAGACATTCATTGGCTTAAGCTGTCAGTAAAAACCATGAGTTGCCACAGTCTCTAGTTCACAGATACCCTTGAATGTGCTTGAACAGCTAAGCCAACTTATTCCCAAACCAAATAATTTAGCATTCCAAAAATCAGTCTGTCTCTGGCTGTGGGTTCTGCATTTTGGTTTGGCCCAGGATGCAACTCTGGAAATAGGTGAATTAAGATAAGGACCTTGGATAAGTTTTGGAATAGAAGCACCTCCCAAGGAAGCGGTAATAGATATGTGGAGCCAAGAAAGCAAGGAAATCTGTGGATGTGAGAGGAATTGTTATGGCTGCATTTGCCTGGTAGTACTGGGACAATGGTCTGTTACTGCTGTTGTTGGTCAAGTCTAGTCAAGACTTAATATCTTTCCCTTTTCTTAATATTGTGTACTACAGACACCAGAATGGAGGCGGAGTTGAGCTATAACGCAGCACTGATTGTTGTTTGCTGTAGAAGAGGCCTCCATGAATCCCCACTAAGTTGTTTCAGCTATGGTCATGGAAACTACTAGAAAATCATATACTAGCATCCCTTGGACCACTGGACCTACTCAAACGCCATAAGCACAATGCCTGCTGAGTACCTGCATCTGGATTATTCTGTAGCGTAGGCCAAACTACCTCATTCTACACAGAAAGGCAGTTCTTTAGTTGCCAGTGTCTGTTTATTGAGAGAAAGAATTACCATGGCCAACTCAGATACAATAACATGTAATCTAAATAGGGCTGTCAGGTCTTCTGCTATAGAAAAGTTGGTGTTTATACCCTGCTTTTCTCTACCCAAAGGAGTCTCAAGGTGGCTTATAATTGCCTTTCATTTCTCCACAACAGGCACCTTGTGAGGTGGGAAGGGCTGAGAGAACTGTAACTAACCCAAGGTCATCCAGCTGGCTTCATGTAGAGGAGCGTGGATTCAAAAAAAGATCAGGTAGTAAAGGATGTAAAAGGACCTCTCCCCAATACTGGCCTTGTTGATAGATCAATGGTATCATTTAATATAAGGCTCTCCATCAGCCATAGCCTACCTCTTCATAGCACTTCTGAGACGTTAAAGTAGCTAATAGAAAAACCATTTGGGAAGTAAGCAGAGCTGTAGGCAAATCAGTCAAGGAAGGTAGCTCACTCAGTCATGCCTACTTTTTGCCCCATTGATTGGACACTCAATGGTGACATAATGGTGACATACAGGGTGAAACACAGGGCTTTGCTGCCATGGGTATCTCATTTTTCCCTCTGCATCTAATGGAAGCTCCACTCCAATCATGAAATGACTTATTTTTCAGTAGTCTTATTAACTTTGGGTCTATACTACACATGATGCCCCATGACTGATAATCCACATATGGAATTTGATCGTAGAAGCAGCGTTGGAGGAAAAGAGGGAAGTTGAACCTGGATTGGGGAAGGAAGGGTTAATTATCCCAACACACTATTCCCATGATAAAAAGTGCCCCACTTTGGTATGCTTCCCCATTAAGGGCAGGGAGATACAATGTGGGCATTTGTCTGGGAGATGTTTCCAACATGCAGGGAGAAATCACCCCCCTCCATTACCAGTTCTGTGACCCCAACTCAAATCAGATGCCCCTAGAGGAGCTTTTTTATGATCAACTAACACATCCATCACAATCCAGTGACAAAGCTAGTGGTGTAGACTGGCTAAACTAGAATAAGGTTGGCCTCCCAAATGACTTCAGCAGGATGCTGTTGTCTGGTGATAGGGCAATGAGCAGAAAAGGGCAGTCACCATCTCCCTAAGCACCCTAGTTGCTTAGACTAAGGAGCCAGCCCAAAGTCAGAAAATTTATAACCCTATTGGCTCCTTATATTACCTGATTGCTACGTTGACAGCTGCAGTACCAACTGCGGCCATCCAAAGTGTGCCCCATATATCTTAACCTTACAACTGTGCATCCAGCATACTCTAAAGCAATACACAATCTATTCTCTTGGTTTAACATCCATGAAAATCTTCACCGACTATGAAGTCCAGTTCAGAAAGCATTCCCAACTATACAAGGTCTGGTCATGGAAAAGGAGCTTGGGAAAAACAATTGCCAGAGGAGGAGTCCCAGTGTGAGAAGCAAACTTTGGATAAAAGGTACAAAGAAAGGTACAAAGAAAGAAGGACTTTCCATTAGACTCTAAAAGCCATTTTAATTAGCCAGAATGGCTGCCATTATTCTTATTAAGTAAGAATTGCTGCGGCATATCTTTTCTAAGGTGATTTATTATGTTCCTCATGAAACGCATTAGTGTGACAGTGACTTAAGGTCCAGTTCCATAGAGTGCCTTTAACCTTCTGCAACACAAGACCAGACTCTAGTGGATTGTGTGCTTAGGAAAATAAATGATGGAACTCTCCTCAGACACAGTTCAGCCAATGGAATCCAAGGGGGCTGAAATTGATACTGGCAACCAATGATCTACAGTTGCCATCCTACTTTTGTATCCACATTCCTCACAATTTATTTTAATTGGGATTATGTGACTGTTATTACAAAATTCAATACATGACATACCCAGGACTCAATACAGACAAAGGCTTTTTTTTATTCATGCTAACCTTTTTCAACTTGTGTATCCATATTCCTCACTATGTATTTTATTTGTGATAATATGACTGTAAGATATGGCATTGTAATGGAATTTTAAGTTTGACTCCCTGTCCTTGGGAAGTGACCAGCAATTCCCTGGGAGGAATGTCTCACAGTTGTATGGACCAAGCATCATATGCAGAGGTGATAGCCTTTGATCTCTCTACCAGCAACATTTTGGTTTCTCTTTGTAAAGTACACTGAATTCTAGAGGATTGATTGGCTGTTTTGACAAAGGATTATCATTGGCTGTATCTGGCTGTGACACAGATGTAACAGAACTGATTTTTGCTATATATTCCCTGTCATGTAAGAAGATCATAGTCTGACGATGGGTGTTTGCACTCGAAAGCTTATGCCTGGAATAAATCTTTGAAGAAGAAGAAGAGTTGGTTCTTATATGCCGCTTTTCCCTACCCGAAGGAGGCTCAAAGCGGCTTACAGTCGCCTTCCCATTCCTCTCCCCACAACAGACACCCTGTGGGGTGGGTGAGGCTGAGAGAGCCCTGATATCACTGCCCGGTCAGAACAGTTTTATCAGTGCCTTGGTGAGCCCGAGGTCACCCAGCTGGCTGCATGTGGGGGAACGCAGAATCGAACCCGGCATGCCAGATTAGAAGTCCGCACTCCTAACCACTACACCAAACTGGCTCTTTGTTGGTCTTAAAAGTACTACTGGACTCTGATTAAATTTCAACCAGTGTGCTCTGGTGCCTACTGTGCTGGAAAGAAATCAGGAAACCCAGGATCAAATCTCCATGCTTCCAGGAAAGCTTTCTGGGTGACCTTAGGGCAGCCACGCACATTCAGATTAACCTGCCTAACTGAGTTGTTGTGAAGATAAAATGAAGGACAGGAGAAATGATGTAAGTGGCTTCGGGACCCCATTACAGGGGGGTGGGGGGAATAAGTGAACTAAAGTAAAATAAAATAAATAGTTCAGACTTTAAAAATGCCCCTGTCAATTTTACTTCCACAAATCAAATTGGAGATCTCTTGGAATGACATCTGATCTCAAGACAACAAAGATCAGTTCACCTGAAGAAAGTGGTCCCTTTGGAAGTTGGACTATTATAACCCATTGAAGATCCTCCCCAACCCATCCCAAACTCAGCCCTGCTTGGGCTCCACTGCCAAATCTCTAAGTGTTCCCCAACCTGGAGCTGGCAACCTTACTGTGGTGGGCAGGTGTGTAGACAGAATATCCATTAAGTGTCCAGGCCTTGAATGGATCATGTGTTGTTGGAAAGTGTTGTCACAGCTGACTCATGGGAACCCTGTAAGGTTTTCAATGCCAGAGATGTTCACAAGCAGTTTTCCTGCCTCTGTGCAGTCCTCCTGGAATTTCTTAGTGGTCTCCCATCCAAATATTAACCAGAGCTAGCCCTACTTAGCTTCAGAGATCAG
Source organism: Paroedura picta (assembly GCF_049243985.1). Lineage (NCBI taxonomy): Eukaryota > Metazoa > Chordata > Lepidosauria > Squamata > Gekkonidae > Paroedura > Paroedura picta. The sequence continues at coordinate 89,629,874 of NC_135375.1, read as the reverse complement.
ATGAGATTGGGCTAGCCTGAGCCATCCAAGTCAGGGTAAATGGGGCATCCTGAAAGGAATCATGCTATCATGAAAATTAAGACTGAAAAATGTTAGTGATTAGCAACGTGTATCAGGGTTCATGTTGTTGTTGGTTTAAAAAAACACACAAACAAGAAAAGCAGATCTGATTTGAAACTGTATTGTTTTACTATGCCCTGAGCTTTTTGGAAGGACAGTATAAAAATGCAATGATACATACATACATACATACATACATACATACATACATACATACATACATACATACATACATACATACATACATACATACATACATACATACATACATACATACATACATACATACATACATACATACATACATACATACATACATACATACATACTCTTTCCATTCACAAAACTAGGGACTATATTCTTACTGACATTTATTTAGTTAAAACATTCATGCCAACTTTTCAGCTTTGTTAGCGCATCCCTTGCCTGTCAAGTCACAATCAGAAGGCAGATTATGGCACCACCAGTTCCCCCCTCTCCCAATCCACAAACAGCCTTTTGATCTAATAGCAGGCAAATAGGACACTTCTTTGGAGAAGCCAACTCTCCTTTTTCTTCCTTAGAGGAAGTAACCTCCTGTCCCTCACAGCCAGTGGCAAGCAGCTGGTGACCTGTTGCCATAGTGATTGGAGGCTCCTGGATGGGGTGGCTGGGCTATTGTACCTGGGACATGAACTCTCATCCTCTCAAGTGGGAAGAGCAACTGTGTGCAGAGGATTTAAAACAGCCAAAGAGAGAGAGAGAAATGGAGCAGATGTTAAAGGAGAAGGGGACTGGGAAAAGATATTTCAATGGCAGTGGAGGCTTGAGAGGGGAGATAAAAAAAGACAAGGGAAGAAGTTTAATATTGTTCACGGCTCACACCTTAATATTTACTGCCGGCCCCATCTGTCTCCATACCAATGTGAAACTTTCTTACAAGTAGAAGCTAAGCTGGCAGCTATCTTGTCCTGGGACCAGAAAATAGAATTCCTCTACCTTCCCTCCAAAATTACAGTCTTTCTGGAAACATATTCATGTATGAACTCTAGAAACCTCCGTGAATAGTTTTGATAGCTCAAGGAAATTGGTGTTTGCAGCCCTATGCTTATCATACCCTTAATGGATCACCATGGCTGGGACTATCCTATCAAGGGTGTACCTTAAGGTCTTAAATCCTAATCCTTCTGTGCTTTCAAGAAATTTAGGATCTCTCTACTAATCCAACGATCTCCAGTCTTTCTGAGTCTGTGGGCATGTTGACTTCAGCCTTCCCTCCCATGCCTTCCCCCCCCCCAGCTGAACTGGACATAGGAGAGGCTATTTTGCATCCTCTTTGGGGCTTCACATGTATGGACAGCAAAACACACTTCCCCGCATTAGGGCAAACAGGCCCCCAGCAGCTGTTTCAGCTCAGGAAAATGGCACGTGAGAGAAAGGTTTTAGCCTCCCTTCCTTTGTGCCATACTTGTCCAAGAAATCCAAATCCAGAGCAGCTGGAAATATTAGTTTCCTGATGCTACAGACCACAAATATCATCTGGTTGATCCCCAAGAAAAATGCCCCAGGAGTGAGCAGGGGTTTCTTCACCTCTGAACATCTGGACTCAACCTGCAGCATATTTGCTCAGAGATCTTGCTTCTCCTTGGCCGATTCTATGAAAAGCTTTTAGATGTATTTCAGCCCCCCCTCCCCCCGCAAGAGATTAGACACCAGCCCTGCTTTGTGGCACAGGGAAATTGACAGTTTTAGAAGAGTGGGATTCAAGCCCCTGTTTGGTCATAAAGCCTTCAGCCACCCTTATTCCTCCGCCTAATCTATCTCACATGTTCACTGATAAAATGGAACAGCATAATACCTGCTACCAGCTGCTCCAGGGAAGAAAAAGTGGAACATTGATGCAATAAACTAAAAGATAATCCAACTTCCTTCCCCCCCTCCCAATACTTCAGGACAAAGTTAGGGTTCTTTTTAATCATTTGGTTGAACTTCATAAACTTGGCAACTGTTACAGACAGAAAAAAATAACCAGCCTTGCAAATGCAGATGTGCCCAAGCACATCAAAATGCTTTTCACTGGGTGGCAAAACAATTTCCTTGTCGAAAGATGTATTTTTCGACAAAGACTTCTCTGGGGTCACTATGTTCCACACACATCCTTGTGATCAATAATGTAAAAGCAGGAGTTTGTTCTTCACTCTTTCTCAAAGAATTATGCTGTTATTTGTAATGGACCACTGGAATCCCAAGTGTGATTCCTTGACACAGAAAAATAAAAGAAAATGGGGGAAAAAGTAAATCAGAGAGTCTCGGGGTTTTGTTCTCAGTTTTTCGATATTCGGAAGAGGGCCGTGGTTTAATTAGTGCTATGCCCCTTGCACTGCTCTTCACAGCAAAACTTTTAATAGGATGTCTCAACCTGCAAACTTCGTAAAACACAATTGTTCTGGAGGGCATTTTTATAAAGGCGTCAGGGCTCTGCTCTAACAAAAGGGTCCAGGAGATGTTTCAAGGAAGGAAACATGACTTTACTGCTATATATGAGTGGTATGTGTTATATGGGTGGTATGCGTTATCTGCTGTATCTTGATTTCAGTGCATTGTATTTCTACTTGCATAATATTTAGGGAGAACTTCTCTGGGGAGAAAAGTTTCAAAAAGTGCCAAGTATCCAACAGTGACATCATATTGCCAGAGCAATGTTAACATGGTACCCTAGGATTCAGGTAAATCTCTATGATTTTACCATATAGTTTTGGCCCAAATCCTAGAGCATTGTGCCAATGTTACAATGTTACTTCTAGTATTTGTTGGAAGGGATGTCACACCATTGGCAGGATGTCATTTCCTGTCCTCGCCTCATCCCTCTCCTGCTTGTTGCAAGCTAAGGGTTCTCAAAAAAACAGCAGGATGCTGTTTTTGCTGGCTGCAGGGGAGAGGACACGCAGTAATGGGTTTAAACTTCAAGTACAGCGATATAGGCTAGATAGGCTAGATATCAGGATATAGGCTAGATATCAGGAAAAAGTTTTTCACAGTCAGAGTAGTTCAGCAGTGGAATAGGCTGCCTAAGGAGGTGGTGAGCTCCCCCTCACTGGAAGTCTTCAAGCAAAGGTTGGATACACACTTTTCTTGGATGATTTAGGATGCTTAGGGCTAGTCCTGCATTGAGCAGGGGGTTGGACTAGATGGCCTGTATGGCCCCTTCCAACTCTATGATTCTATGATTCTATGAATTCTTGTAATATTATTTGCTACTTGATTATCATGTCAGGTTTAATATTGTTCAGCTTTCTGCTTTGGTTCAGATCTCTGAAATTCTGGTCCTATTACATATTTGTCGTCGATCGCATCCTATTGATTGCATGGGCTTACACTGTCACCTGCCCTAACTTACAGTGAGGAAAATGAGCTATAAATAATATAAAAATACACCTAAGCAAGTTTACCTATTATTTCCTGACATGCTCTGGGAAGCTGATGTACTCAAACAGGAATTCTTTGCATCCTTGCCAAACTGCAGATCCCAGAATCCTTGGTGGTGAGGGGCACTATGACAATTTAACAGCCATGCAAACAATATAGGTTTGTAATACAGATGCACACTTCTTCCATCTATTCGCATAATTTACTGATGTGCTACTTTCCTGTCCAATAGACACGCGGCTTGACAAGCAGTCAATAAAAATATAATTTGCAACAATGCAAAAAAAAGTTTAAAACAGACAAAACAACAGTATAGAAATCTCAGTGCATCAATAACATTATTCATTATTACTGGTACTTGCATGTAGGAATACAGAATTGTCACCCGAATCCAGAACTACCTCTAGAAATTCCCCATCTTCATCAAAAAAAAGTTATAATATATTGAGGAAAATGGGAGAAAGGTGTGAAATAATTCAACACTGGAGTCCTGTTCTGTTGCATCCTAAACTATAGATGTATAAATAGAGGAATATCTAGTGGCTGACCATTATAAAACTCAGTTGGTTACACCACTATAACTTTTACAGTTACAGGACTTCTTATGCCCTCAACAGTGTACTGAATGAAGGAAATTGCTTCCATATGAGACCTGAGATAGTTACCATGAACTAAGATTTCCTATTATTTGTCAAAAAATAACAAAAATATAGAACATCCCAGTATATAATGTCTGCACACCCATTGCTGTTTCACCTCTGTTTTTATACATGTTGCCTAGGAGGAAATAATTTATTAAACCAAGTGACGATGATGTGGGATTATGCAAGCTCTGTAACTTTAACAGCACGCAAAAGGGGGAAAAAAACCTTTATTTTAGAGCAGCTGCTACTGGATCCAGAATCATAGAATCATAGAGTTGGAAGGGGCCATACAGGCCATCTAGTCCAACCCCCTGCTCAACGCAGGATCAGCCCTAAGCATCCTAAAGCATCCAAGAAAAGTGTGTATCCAACCTTTGCTTGAAGACTGCCAGTGAGGGGGAGCTCACCACCTCCTTAGGCAGCCTATTCCACTGCTGAACTACTCTGACTGTGAATATTTTTTCCTGATATCTAGCCTATATCGTTGTACTTGAAGTTTAAACCCATTACTGTGTGTCCTCTCCTCTGCAGCCAACAGAAACAGCATCCTGCCCTCCTCCAAGTAACAACCTTTCCTTGTGGGAAAATACTTAAAGAGGGCTATCATGTCCCCTCTCAACCTCCTTTTCTCCAGGCTGAACATTCCCAAGTCCCTCAACCTATCTTCATAGGGCTTGGTCCCTTGGCCCCAGATCATCTTCGTCGCTCTCCTCTGTACCCTCTCAATTTTATCTACGTCCTTCTTGAAGTGAGGCCTCCAGAACTGCACACAGTACTCCAGGTGTGGTCTGACCAGTGCCGTATACAATGGGACTATGACATCTTGTGATTTTGATGTGATGCCCCTGTTGATACAGCCCAAAATGGCATTTGCCTTTTTTACCGCTGCATCACACTGCCTGCTCATGTTTAGTTTACAATCCACAAGTACTCCAAGGTCTCGTTCACACACAGTGTTACCTAGAAGTGTATCCCCCATCCAGTAGGCATGCTTTTCATTTTTCTGACCCAGATGCAGAACTTTACATTTATCTTTATTAAATTGCATCTTGTTCTCATTTGCCCATTTTTCCATTGTGTTCAGATCTCGTTGAACTTTGTCTCTATCTTCCGGAGTATTTGCCAGTCCTCCCAATTTGGTGTCATCTGCAAACTTGATGAGTAGTCCCTCCACCCCCTCATCTAGATCATTAATAAATATGTTAAAAAGTACCAGGCCGAGCAGCGAGCCCTGAGGTACCCCGCTACTCACCTCTCTCCAGTCTGATGAAACACCATTGACAACAACTCTTTGAGTGCGGTTCTCTAACCAATTCCCTATCCACCTAACTATCTGAAAATCCAGATTGCAGTCCTTCAACTCATCCATCAGAACATCATGGGGAACCTTGTCAAAAGCTTTACTAAAATCCAAGTAAACGACATCAACCGAATTTCCCCGATCCAGCAAACCTGTTACTTGGTCAAAAAAGGAAACCAGGTTGGTCTGGCAGGACCTGTTGCAGACAAATCCATGCTGACTTCCTTGGATCACCAAATTGTCCTCCAGATGTTTGCAGATCGCTCTCTTTAATATCTGCTCCATTATCTTCCCCACAACAGAGGTCAGACTCACTGGTCTGTAGTTTCCCGGGTCATCCTTCCTCCCTTTTTTGAAGATCGGAATAACATTTGCTCTCTTCCAGTCCTCCGGGACATCTCCAGTCCTTAAAGAGGTTCCGAAGATGATGGACAAGGGCTGTGCAAGTTCTTTGGAAAGTTCTTTGAGCACTCTCGGGCGCATTTCATCCGGACCAGGGGATTTGAACTCATCCAGTGCAGCTAAATGCCTCTCGACAACCTCTCTATCCATGTTAATCTGCCACTCAGACACTATCCTTTGGCTACGGCCATCTCTAGATGTGCCTAAACACTTTGACCTGTGGGAAAAAACAGATGTAAAATAGGCACTAAGCCTTTCTGCTTTTTCTGCATCCTCCGTTAGAGTTTGTCCATCCACACCCAACAGCGGGCCTATTGCCTCCTTTACTTTATGTTTGCTCCTCACATAACTGAAAAATCTTTTCTTGTTACAATGGGCTTCCCTGGCCAATCTTAGCTCACTCTCAGCTTTGGCCTTTCTGATGATTGATCTACAGTGCCTAGTAACCTGTAGGTACTCTTCTTTAGAGCTCTGTCCTTCCCTCCATTTCCTGAACATTTTCCTTTTCTTTCTTAGTTCCTCTTGAAGTTCTCTGTTCATCCAAATAGGCTTCTTAGAGCTCCTGCAGTGTTTTCATCTTTCTGGGATAGTCATTGATTGAGCATGCAATAGCTCTTGTTTGAATAGCGCCCACCCTTCACATGCTCCCTTCCCTTCCAGCATTCTCGTCCATGGTATGACACTCATCATGTCTCTGAGTTTATTAAAGTTTGCCCTACGAAAATCCAACATCCGCGTCTGGCTACAAGCTTCATGTCAGTCAGAAGCTTCTACATGCTTCAGCATCAATCGGTTTTAAGTGATTGGGCTGACAATAAAATGCCAGAACTGAATCAACTCATTTTAGTTGCCCTCTGAGAACTGATGTTATCTGAAATGTGGGCCGTAAGCCCCACCAGCCATCACAGAGGCCTAGTCTATTTCCACTCATACCATGGCTGGGTGCTTTTGAGGAGGGGCATGTGACAGACAGGAAAAAAAGGTTCTCCCTTCTTCATCTAGCTCAGACCAAAAAGGTTCTTCTTCATCTAACTCAGACCAACCAAATTAAAACTGCTGGGGTGGGAAATATGGAGTTGCCGACCGTCAGGTGGCACGAAGACATCTCCCATTATTACAATAGATCTTCAGATCACCCAAGTAAAATCCCCTAGAGAAAATGGATCTTAGGGAGAATGAACTGTACAGCATTGTATCTTGCTAAGGTCCCTACTCAAAGCCCACCCTCCCTAGACTCTACCCTGAAAATCTCCAGATATTTCCCAGCAGTGTTAACAATCCAGAGCTGGAAAAAACCATCCTCCCTAGGCTGTAACCCCAAAATCTCCTAGTGAAAAGGCAATTAAACTTTCAATGACCAACTGAAAGGGAGGAGATGGGAGCTTTGGAAGGTGAGCTCCCCACTCCTACCAAACTCTGCCCTTCCGAAACATACTCCCCAAATCTCCAGGAATGTCCCAAGTCAGAGTTGACAGTCCTACTCTGTACTTTAGTTTAATCTAGATCAGTGGTTCTCCACCTTCCTAATGCCGTGACCCTTTAATATAGTTCCACATGTTGTGGCGACTCCCAACCATAAAATTATGCATGTGTTCTTTCACAGAAATTAAACCCAAACTGACCAATGGTGTGAAGAGCCATGGTTCATGATTGTATATAAATTGGGTTTTCCCCAGAGTTTCTCAGTTTAGTTCTGCCTCTCGTTCCACCATGCCGATCTCGCTGTTTTCTGCTGCTCCAGACAGACGAACACTCTCTCAATCTACCCCACAAGGCTGTTGTATGGATGGCATTCCCCCCCCCCCAACCAAGCCACAACCCCTGTGAAAGGGTCATTCGACCCCCGAAGGGGTCCCGACCCCCAGGTTGAGAACCACTGGTCTAGATTAAGTTTGTTTACCTTCCTCTGCTGCTTTCCTGATTGCCCACACAGGTTGTGCATTTTCATCAGCACCCTGGAATTACAGGAAAAACAGAGGAAGAGACACATACAAAGAGAGATCTGGGTAACACCAGCATACAGATGGTATTTGACTCCCATCTCTGGATGACCTTGCCCCAAAATTCATATAGAGGACAAAACAGAATAGCGTGGCATTCCAAAACACAGCAGGACGGAAGTCCCCCAGCACTACCATCAGGGACCTATCATCCTGGAAGCAGTGGAGCAATCATAAAACGGTGTCTGGCAAGCCCATCTCAGCCATTATTGTAGGTCATATTTAATGCATCCTCATGTATGGGCAGAAATAAATGGCTTACAATCACCCCCCCCCCCTTTTCTTACTATCTGTGTATTTATGAGAGCCAATTACCAATTTAAATGCCCTGGTATGCTACATATTCATCTTGATTAGACCTCATTAATCATATTAGGATTAATTACAGGCTGTCTCTGGACAACCAGTCAACTTTAAGAATGGCTGTCTCCCCCAGTCTGTACCTTGTACAGAGCAGGACAGTTTCTTACTTAGCCTGCTTGGACATTGAGTACACATTCTGATACAAAGAGATATTTTACAGCCCCCCTTCCCCCCCCCTGGGTGGTCTATCGGGCTGCAAAAACTGTTATTCATAAAGCCATCTGATCCATTTCACAAGTTTCATTTCCCACTCATCTCAGCAGCACACGCAAAGTTCTTGATCCTCCCTACCTGACAATCAGTCTCAGCTACGCATGCAATTCACTGAGAGCAAATCAGCCAACTCAAATGATACAACTGTTCCTGCATTATTTCACTTTGGGCTGAAGTCAGGAAGAGAGGTGTTGCCTATATTAACAGAGTAAGCTGCCTTATACCAGGTCAGGGCACTGGGCTATGGATATCAGTATTGTCTTCTGTGACTAGCAGTGCCTCTCCATGGTTCCAGGTAGACATCACCTAGTACCTGATCTTTTTAACAGAGGTTAAATTTTTGGACTTCTTGCATGCAAAAACAGATGTTGTACCACTCAGCCATGGCCAGAGGTTTAACCTCTGTTGTCTCCAATTTAAAGGTTCAGGTACTATACATCTATATCTAGTAACTGATCCTTTTAATTGGAAAAACCTCATGAAAAGCACCCAGTACACTGAAAACCGATATCTAAAGGAGAAGACAATACCACTGTCTGATATGTTGGTTATCTATATGTGGGGCATTTCTTTTCCATGATTTCTAGCCTACAGAGTTCCTGTCTCTTGGAAAAATATGTAAACTACCCGCATATACAGAAGCTATCATAAGATAATTCTCCAAGGTTAAAAGTAGAGTCCTGCTGCAAAGAGGGACAAACCAGTCAGAGGCCAAAAATATCATGCAAAATTCCATGGGATGTTTAAAAGTCAGATATTTAGATCTCAGTTCAGAGTGGGATTGAAATGCAACCAGAAGGGAGGATATGCAATATTTTCCATATCAGGGAGAATATGGGACTGTGATGGACATGATTACTGCTTTAACACAGTTAAGAATGACAATTACAAAATGAAAGTTGACTGGGAAGGAAGGTTAAGAGAGTGAGAAGATAAAGTAGGATCCCCATTCACACCTGAGGGAAATAGCTCCTGGTAAAGAGGGTAATCCCTACCCACTCAAAGGGAAATAGCTCCCAGTAAAGGGAGGTGATCCCTGTTAAGTAGTTAGGAAGGAAATTCGAACATGTGAATGTTCCTGCCTTCACCAGCTTAAGTGTCTGTGAGACAAAGAAGTTTGTGCTTGGTTATTTAAACAGAGACTGCCAAGAGATCTCTCTTCTCAATGTTTAAATACCTGCCTGTACAACTAAACATACTTTTGTTTATATTTATGCAAAGTTGCCTCATTCCTGTTGCCTGTTCATCTTCTAAGCATTAAACCTGATACCTACCTGACTATTCCTCTCATAAGTACAATAAAACAGTGTGTTTGTTTTGTGTTACCATCAGCCTCCTATGTCATTATCAAAAACAAAAAAATTAGTTTAGTATTTATACACATTTATATAACTGAGTGGAACAGAGAGAAAGCAACAAAGAAAAAAGATGAGGGGCTGCCCAGCCAAGAAGAAGCTAAAGGGATTCCTGAGAGGAATCATCACAGAGACATTTCCTATATCAGTATCCATCTGTATTTCCCAATAGGTCAAAAAATAGCTCTCTGGGGTTGGTTTAGATTATGGAAATGCTACAGGTATCCCTCCCTCCGCTTGTGCCTTAGTTCCAGTCTGAACTGGGGTCCTCCACACATTTGATAATCCCATTTAAGCTAAATTCCTGACTGCTTCAGAAAACCTCCCAGTATCTGGTTTGGCTGTGAACTCAGGCCCTCCCACTCATTGTCTGAAATAGCACATATCGCAGTCTGAAGAGACAAAATCCAGAAAACGTCTGGACATTACGATATAATCCAGAGCCCTTCGTGTGCATCAAGATTGTTTGCTTGCCTTCTTATTTCAGGATGCTGATGCTTCAATTATTGGTTAGCATCTCCATAGGACTTGTTAAGATGGCCTTTGTTTTACAACCTTTGTCCCAAGATCCATCTCAAGTGATGGGAAAGGTAGAATATGCTCAGAGACTGCAACATGTTGGAAGGCTGCATTGACTGCACAATCCTTAGAATTTTCTGGGAGCAAGCCTTAGAGAATTGACTTCAGCAGGATTCTGAGAAGGCCTATTTAGGATTGTTCTCCAAATGAGCTTCACAGCCTCAACTAAGCAGCAATCTGAATGAAGATCTTTGGAGTCTAGCTTTAAATCTTGATCCAACAGTGCATCTAGTGCATTAAACCTTCTCCCACTAGATTGAAAATCTAATGTAAATGTATAGTGGATGATGAGAAATTTGATGGAAACCCTTGTTGTGATATCTCCCCATATTCTCCCACCTGGACTATTCTGTTACAATGACAGCAGCCAGTGTCAGTTTTTCAAGATGAAGGATGAAACAACTAACCACATGGTAAATGCCTGTTGTAGAATGGCTCAAACTGATTATAAAGGACATTGGGATAGAGTTGCAACTATGTTGCATGGGGGCCTTTGCAAGAAGTATGGCTTACCATCAGCCAGAACTTCATGGGAGCCCAAAGCAGACAAGATCATGGAGAATGATGAAATGAAGATTCTTTGAGATGTCGAATTACAAACCAACAAACACTTGGAGCATGACACTCCTGATACCACAAGTGTAGAAAAAATGAAAAATAGGGTTTGGCTCACTGGTACTGCACTCCCAGGAGATGGCAGAATAGGAAAGTAAGTACAGGAGAAGAAATGCCAAAGCTATGAATAAAGTGCCCCTGGGACAAGAAGGTTACCATCATGCCAGTTATCACCGAAGCACTTGGAACAGTGCCTAGAAGTCTCAAGAAACACCAGCTCAGCTCCAGAAGGCCATGTTGCTTGAAACAGCAAGAATCCTGCAAAGATACATCTGCAGTTCCCAAGAACTTGGCTAGATCTCGAATCACAGAGCACCATCTCCCTGTCAAATATGTGACTATGACAATTCATCATCTGCATCGTGTGCCTTCAAGTCTCAATTGACTCCTAGTGACCTCTTGACTATAGACTTTTCAAAGCAAGAGATGAATACAAGGTGGTCTACCATTGCCTTCCTCTGCACAGCAGCCTCAGTCTCCCTTGGTGGCTTCCCATTCAAGAACTAAGCTGGGCCAATGATGCTTAGCTTCCAAACTCTGATAAGGTGAGGCTAGTCAGAGATGTTCAGAGACTATTTTGTTCCTGAGCACCATACACTATTTCTTACCATCCATTTCCACAAATGATCAAGGCCATTTCCATCTACAGAATTAATTTCCTTTGGAGGAGAAACTGGGTGGAGATTTGCAAGACAATCTAGAGCAGAACTGCACCCCTCTAAGCCCATTGAAGTCAGCGGGCTTATAATGGTGTCAACTGTGTTTTGGATTGTACCATTGGGATTTTCTGGGGAGGAGGGGGTTCCCTTCAACCACCAAAAAAGAGGCTGTTGCGGTTCCTACATGAGCAAAACTCACATAATATAGGTGCTGCGGTGAAGAGGGGAATCTGATGAGATCAAGCTGGTAGGAACCCAAATTGTGTTCTGTGACATCTTACATATGCTGGTGAAGGAAACAGTGTGCAAATGGGACATGGGTAACCTAGATGCACCCTAAATGCCATTGGTCTCCACAAAGCAACTGAATAGTTCTTGCAACCCACCCCCATCTCTTCCATAAACTAGGACTTCTTCTTCATCTGTGGAAGCTCAAATGGCATCCCTTTCCTAAGCAGGAAGAGCAGAACCATAGCTGGAAGTAATTACCTGGCACCATCAGAGCTCATTTATTGATCCAGAATGTATTTTCTACCATCGAGCGCTGGGCTATTCAGCCATAGAGATGGCCTCATTTTGCATCACAGGATAGCCAGGCTACAACCATATCCAAACTGCCTGCAAAACACTGTTAGGATTCACTTACTGGTGACCGCCAGCGGAATGAAAGTTCTTGTTATGGTAATCAAATCCATAAAGAATCAGCACAATAAAGGTCTGCTGGTCATAATCCAAAGCAGCTTCATTTCTGCCGAATGCCAATTCATTACTGAAAATTTTTAACACAGCAAAAGGGGCACTGCTAAAATCGAGGGAGTAGATTACTGACCACTTACACAAAGACAGTACTGCTAACTCCGGCGGGGACTTCAGCAGCCTGATTAGAGGGTTAGCAAATTGCTGCTGAACGTTTATGCCTTATTCTCTTGCAAAAACAAGACAGACAGAGCCACAATTTCATTTGTTGTTTTTATGGCAGACGTTCCTCGCTGCCGAGCTAATAAAGTTTGGAGCTCGGTGAGCCTGATTCACCGGCAGAGCAATGAATTCAGATGTTGTATCTGGTGTTTGACAACAGCTCAAACGTCGGTAATACGTTGCTGCAGCTTTATGGAAAGGAGGCTTTAATGAGACTTTGAATTAAAGCAGTATAAAAAGCTTTGCCTAGAAATGACAGTCAACTTCCTGATGCTCCGTCAGCCGAAGGAGCTCCGGCTTTTATTAGCTCATCGCAGACTCTAGAAATCGCTGCCAGGCCTCTAATGCGCCAGACGGCGATGAGTAATTCTAAGCCAGAGATACCAAGTCGCTTGGAGGGATAAGGCTGCTCCCCCCATGTGCCTGCATATTGTGCTTCACAGTTGTTTGCACCTGGATTGTCCGGTCTACATAGGGAAATCCAGTGGCAAATGATGGCTGCAGCCAGCAGTGGTACAATATCCAACAATGTGCAGATGAAATCAAAAGGATTTCATGTATTTTCAGAGAAAGGGGATAGTAAAGGGGGAGAAACACCATCCACACCGTAGTTCATTCCAGTGTTTCAATTATTGTGACTGCTCTCTGTCCATGAACAGAGGCCCTGCTGCAGAATGACAGCCGGCAGGCAGGAGAAGGGTTGGAGACAGGAGCTTTCAGGCCCCTAGCACAGAGCACTCGAGCTTTTAGTTATGGCGGCAGGTTACTACCTCAACCCCTGCTAGTAAGTCACAACTAGAGTTGTAAAGTTAGGAAGACTAACATGACAGAAGGAAAATTCTTCCTTTGGGACAGGAAGGTCATCTTGAAATGGTTGAGGAGAGGTTATACAATCTCTGGACAAAGAAAGGTCTCCTCCATTTGGGGTGGTTCTTCAGATGCACACATGCTACAAGGGACGAAGCTTTCACCTAGGAACTCCTTCTTGCCCATGAAGTGAGGGACCATCGAGAAGAGTCAATGCCTGGAGTTCCAAGGTCACGATGAACTTGAACTTTCTGCAACTTCAAGGAATGCCAAGCTGTGCTACATCATTCAGGAAGTGCCTAGACATGAGGAAAGGAATAGCGTGTTTTCACTGTTTCTTTGTTTCCTTCCTAAGCCCGAAAGCTTGAATGCAAGATGTGTATTCTTGCATTCCTTTATTAAACTTTCTTTTAGCTTGAACTCTCTAAGTCTGATCTCTGGAAATTCACCATGCCTATTTGATCCGCCTGTTCAAAGTGCAGTAAGAAGGAGGGGAAGCAGAGAAGCTTGCCATTCCTGGAGCACTATAGGCCTGGAGTACAAATTTGCAATAAATTCCTCCTGCACTTGCTCAATGAAGGGTAGCAGGAGTGCAGCAACTGGCCTCTGAATGGCAATGCAGGTATGGACTGTTAAAAGTATGACTCTGGTAGGAGATACTCCTAAGCAGTCAGATACTCCGGGCAGTCAGCACCCTTGGGGAATGAGGAGCAAGCCATCTTCACATCTATACTTGCACATGTACGTGGTGTAGGAACAGGCACAAATTCTGCTTTACACGTTACCAAGTAAATGGGAAGTGATAGGTACAAGTCGGTTGTAATTCACAGTAAGAAATAGTTTGCAGCTCTATTGTGGAGCAATTTCATTCCGACAAGTTCATACTGGAGCATGATTGAGCCTTAAGGGGGAATGCGGGGAGGGGGAAGGATGGGGGGGGGAAGTGCCCAAGAGCTTAGCATTTTCTACCTTTCCATCACTTGGACAACTACTCAATTCTATATATTCTCATAATATTGCAGTCTGCCGTACAGACTGGCACAGGTGGATGGTGGATGCATGGAATGACCCCAATGCATAAAACTGGTTGGTGGAAGAATGTACTGCACAGTAACAAGGGAAGACAATATGGAGACCCTTCCCCTATAGACCGTTTTGTTACTATGATTCCTGGAAGTATAACTGATCTCCAGATGACAGACAGGTGTTGCCCTGGAGAAAATGCCTGCTTTTCCTTTGGATGAACTCTGTGACATCATCCCTGGCTGTGACATCATCTCTCCCCTCCCCAAATCCCAGCCTTCCACAATCTCCAGGGATTTCCCAAGCTGGTACTGGCAACCCTGTCCTCTATCTTAGTAGGACATTTGATTCCAGAGTTTATGGGATCTGTATAGATCAGGCTTTCTCAACAGGGGTTTCTTGACAGCCCTGGAAGAGTTTCTCAAATGGGTGGGAGTTAATTTTTAATTTGCTAAATATTTATCAGGCGATATGCCCATATATGTTCATAATGACCTCCACACAGACACACACACACACAAATGGTCAATAATGGGTCTGGAGTGGGTGGAAAGGGGAGAAGCCCCAGGTGGGTATTATACACAGCTAGGCTTCCCAACCATATTCTGCATGATTGTGCCACTTCTGAGGTTTCTGGAAGCCAGAATAATGTTACAGTGGGATTTCAACAGTAAAAAGTTGAGAAAGGCTGGTATAGGCTAATCAACATGTGGGCCAGAAGGTTGTAGTGGGGAGGGAACTGGACCAAACTGCCTTCTCCTCCTTCCTTCATCTCCTGAAGGGAAAGTCAAGATATGGGAACTTAGGGCTTCTTCCCATGCCTGTTGCAACCTCCTGACTCATGTGGGCTACTCATGCGGGTCTCAAAAGCATAGGGATCACCTTCCCCAGACCTGGAAATATTTGGTAGAGAGAGGAAAACAAATGAAAGATGCCACCTTTTATTGACAAATTGCGGGGGTCTCACCCCACAGCACCTCGCCCTGAATTAAATGCAACTTATTCCTCAGAAACCATGTTTAGGATGACCTCAGTGCATTGCTGAGCCTAGCCTTTCTGGATTGCTTTGAGAATATTTTTCCAAAGCATTATTTTGATGTAGAAGTCTCACCAAACTATAAAAGCTGTATAAGAGGACGACAAATTGTGAAATGAAAAATTGAGGGGAGAAAAGAAAAATGAAGCCTGGCTTCATAATTCCACGTACACATCCTGCACTTCAGCAAAATATATGCTTGGCATAAACTTGTGAAACTTGACAAAATGTCTGATTGGCTTCAGAGGTGAAAGCTTAATTTTTGGCAGAGAAATCCCTTGTATAAGGAAGCAGAAACTTGGCCTGCTAGAAGAAGAAAAATATTAATTTGAAATTGACTGAGCTATGAGTCTCTTAAAAACACTGAGAGTCCCCAATATATATTCTTTTCCAAATCTCCAAGGGATAAACTAAGAACATATCCTTCCATCATTAGAATAGGTGTATGGTTGAAGAATCAAGTGGCCAATCCAGAGCTGAATTTGTCCACAGCCACTGTCTGAGGGACATGACTGAGTTATTGCCTGGGCGACAGGATAACCAGTTTCATTATGGTATTTGGAGTTCTCCCAGAACTGTATTTTCATGTTATAGAGATATGTTCCCCTGAACAAAATGGCATCTTCATTGTGTAGACTCTGAAGTATATCTAGACACAAAGGGTCTGAGAGAAACAGAAGAGGGGCTCCAGAACTTCTGTTTCTCTTACAGTATCCCATAGTGATATAATGGCATGCCATAGAGACTAGAAGAAGCTAGAAGCCAGAAGCCAGATGAGGCCTAAGAGAGAGTTAGGACTAGGAATGCTATTCCCTGGGGATCTTGTGGAATTATGGTTTATCTCCAGACTAAAGAGACCAGTTCCTCTGGAGAAAATGGCTCCTTTGGAGAGTGGATTCCTTAGCATTATACTCTACTGAGGCCCCTCCCCGCCCCAAATCCCACCTACTCCCAAGCTCCACCCCCAAAGTATCCAGGTTTTTCCCAACTCAGAGCTGGCAACCTACTTGGGACCTCTGCTATCTAGCACCTTTCTGAGAGCCTTCAGAGTCCGTTTTTTTTCCCCCCAACACACAAACAAATCTTTTTTGTTTGAGTGAGCATTACCAGATAGCATTCACTGGCACCACTAGCACAAATACTCAGGCCTGCCAGCCAACAGGGTGGTCGGCCTCTCCCACTTAGTCCCTTTGATCTCCAGGCAATAGAAATCAGCTCCCCTGAAGAAATGTCTGCTTCAAGGGCAGGGTACACTGTTGAAGTCCTTCCCAACCCTACACAAATTGCAGGAATATCTCCAGGTATTTTCCTACCCAAAGATGGCAATCCTACCCACAAGCGATGTAAGTGGGTGAAAAAGTTATAAATAAATGATTTGAGATGTAAATTTAAAAATTGGTGACTTCAGCATAGCTTCTAGTCAGAGGGTCCAAGGCCATCTCTGACTAAGCTAAGGCCAAGGGTTCATGAACTCCCTCCTCCCTGTGCTGACCTCTTATAATGGCTTCTCAGAGTTCTTTAGGGGAATAGCTGCTCATTCTTGAGGCAGCTGAAGGCTCTCAAGGGAAAACTCAGTCAGCACTTCAGTGACTTGCTGGTGTTAAAGCCACAGGAGCTGAACCAGTGAGCCAAAGATTCAGTCCTTTGTTTCCGAAGGCTTTAAGCAGGACCGAAATTCAATCCAGATGCAGGAATGGGGAGCGAAACTGTGACTTTCTCAGCACTTGAAGCACCAAAGTGCTCTTCAAGTGCAAAAATAGGCAAGCCCCACAACAACCTTACAGATTTTTTTTTTTTTTTTACAATCAGGTACTTTCTTAAGAGGGGGGGAGGGAGGGGTTGCATTTTTCTCTTATTTCTTTTCTTTCATTTCTTGGGTATCTACACCCCACCTACTATCTTTTTGTTTGCTGGGGGGGCATCATTTTAAGACCATTTCTAAGCAGAACCAGGCATCAGTTTTCACAGCAATCTTTCCATTATATTAATTAATTAAGTAGATTAATGTAGCGAGGGGAGGGGGAAGGGATGTCTGTAGCATGGAGAAACATGAAACCAGAACAGGCACTGAATTCAATAACTTCCCAATAAAACAGCTGCCATTTCTAATTAAAATTTTCATCTTGTCAGACTGCTAAGTTGCTTTCTCAAGGAGACTATATAGTCTCTTAAATGTGGAATGCATGTTTAAATAACATGCTTTTTGGTACCTGTTGCATGAGTACCTGACAGAAATGCACATAAGACCATAGTCCTCATGAACTTTCCAGTATGTATGCAGGCATGCAGTTTAAGTTCTATACTGACAGGGACTCACCCTCAAATAAGTACCCATCCATCTCTCTAGTCCATGTTTATCTCATCCTCTCTCCAGGACGCTCTGAGTGGTGCATGCAATTCTTCCTCACTTTTATCTCCACAACAACTCTGTGAGGTGGGTTGGCAGAGTGTATGCCTGGCCAAAGGTCAACCAACAAGCAGGCAGAATTGGGCTTTCAACCTAGGTCACCTGTATACTAATCTAATGCTCTAACCCAGGGGTAGTCAACCTGTGGTCCTCCAGATGTTCATGGACTACAATTCCCATGAGCCCCTGCCAGCGTTTTCTGTCTCTAACCACTAAACCACACTTCCTTTCAGTATGCATAGCATTACAGGCCCACATTTTTTACACTGTAATTCAAGAAATGATGGCCACAGCCCCATAGAATGCTAAGTGTGTTTAAACCCATGAAAACTTATAGGGTGTTGGTTACACTCCATTAAACTCAATGGGACTTCTGAGTAAGTGTGCAGGCAGCTGGGGGAGGGGGGGTGTCCACATTTAATTATTTGTTGGATTATGATCATTAGCAAATTCTGCAGCTCAGACCAAACTATGCATTCATAAGGAAGCTGCAGTCCCATTCCCTGGGGAATCCACGGCATACCATCCAGCATTGCACAAATGAAAATAAGTTCATGCATGACATAACCCAGTTCTCATACCAAGGATCACTGCTCATCTTCTGTATGATCAGTATTGTGTTTATTTGCTCTGTAGCCACTTCATCAATTACAAAAGCTAAGTTGGAGGTGGGGGGTTGCTTAGGGAAATGCCAGAAAATCATGCTGCTGATAGATGCCATGCCCCCCCCCAGGTTTCTTTGGGGCTCCGACCTACTACGTTTGAGGGGGCTCCCCACCCATTGCATTCAAGAGACCACACCCAAGATGTTTGATTATAGTAGGTATGATGCTGCTTTATCCCAGCATCAGCATCTCTTCTGCACCCTGAGCTCCTAGAATGGCCAGGGTTCCCAGCCTTCCCCTTTCTCAGCAATGTACATCCAAACAGAGAGAGAGAATTTATGAACAGTTCAAAACATAGCTTAGCAGCTCCATGGTTCCTTAGTGTGCATGCATTGACCCTAGTGATGATTATGTCCATTCCCCATGGAACCTGGGCAGGGGGAGCTGAGCACTGAAGAAGACTGAAACCTGCAAATCACTCTACAGCAGGGGTAGTCAAACTGCGGCCCCCCGGATTCCATGAACTACATTTCCCATGAGCCCCTGCCAGCATTTGCTGGCAGGGGCTCATGGGAATTGTAGTCCATGAAAATCGGGAGGGCCGCAGTTTGACTGCCCCTGCTCTACAGAATGTAAGAAGGCATTCCCTGAACGCAAAGCCCTGGAGAAAACAGAGGGTATGTTTGAACAAGGTACCAGTTCCTGGTACCTAGGGATAGTTGGACTATATTGGACGTGGGCCGGATGGATACATGAGAAGACCAGTATGGGCAGTGCCTCCCTAAGAACACTTTCCTGTGAGTAAGCCTGCTCACAGCGCAATGCACAACTTCAGACAACAGACGGCAAATCCTGGAAGATGATATTGTGAAATGCTTCCCCACATTCAAAACTCCTGATTCTCTGGTGGCACGGAGGCTGGTGCAAAGGAACCTGCAGAATGGGAATCCACCACTTGCAGGGTTTCAGAGCTGCTGCCGCCTTTAAGATCCTGCCCCTTCATTCAACCCAGGTCTCCAGCACAGGTGAACCAATACTGTCAAGTAAACACAGGATAGGGCTAAAGTTTCCATTTAGGAACTCTACTTAGGCTTACAGCTGTAAAGCTTTATCTATAAGATTTTATTTTTACTCAGAAATAAATCCAGTGGCATTGGGTAGGGTTATTCTTCAGATAGCATTGCAACCCCAGCCAACAAAATACCAATTTGATTTCCAGGAAACTGGTCAACTCCAAAGAACCAAGCCTGAGAGCACTGCTTGTTGATGTTCTTCATCAAACCTTCCTTCCACATGGCAAACATTTACCTTTCTGAATAGTTCCTCCCTCCAGATGTATGCTAAGGAGGCCAGGGCATATTTGATATACTGTGGACATCAAATGGGTGCATCAAAGGACAAGAGAGACTCTTCACGTAGGTCAACAACTAAGCACGTCAACTTGTCCTTTTCCTTCTAGTAGCCAGGATAAGCAACACCCATGCATGACATTTGTCTGGGAGAGTAAGTGAGCCTAGCTGTGGCTGAAAGGCAGCAATCACTGAACACAGTTTGAAGCCCTAATAGGAATAGGTATCATGGTGTTGACAAAACTAGACACCTTGAGGCTCAATGGGTTCTGAGAAATGTTCCTGTTTCTGAAGAAAACTCTTTTGTCTTTAAGCAGGATATCCACCTGCAACAGTCCCACGTCCTCATGACTCAAATGGAACTCTGCTTTCTGATTGATTCCTTGAACTGCTTGTCTAATTGCTGCCCAATAGTACTGAATCATCCTCTATAAAAGTTGAGAAGGAGCCTCTTCAAGGAAGCTGAGAGATTTGTTTGGGGGTTAGAAGGTAGGTGCTGAGCAGTCTCTGGCTGAGCAATGAAGGCTTTGGGTTGATTTGTTCAAGCCAGCTTGGTGGGTGGGCTGAGGAACAAGGAATTGTTTAGACTTGGTCTGAAGTATCAATGGCTTGAGCATATTTTTGCTCCTATGTCTAGATCTGAAATAGTCCCTTATTAACAATAGTCCCTTATTAACAATCCTTACAAGAGCCTCTTGTGGTGCAGGTTGGTAAGGCAGCTGACATGCTGTCTGAAGCTCTGACCATGAGGCTGGGAGTTCGATCCAGCAGCCGGCTCAAGGTTGACTCAGCCTTCCATCCTTCCAAGGTTGGTAAAATGAGTACCCAGCTTGCTGGGGGGTAAACGGTAATGACTGGGGAAGGCACTGGCAAACCACCCCGTATTGAGTCTGCCATAAAAATGCTAGAGGGCGTCACCCCAAGGGTCAGACATGACTTGGTGCTTGAACAGGGAATACCTTTACCTTTAAAAGGTAAAGGGAATACCTTTACCTTTAACAACAACTCTGTATTGGGTCTGCCAAGAAAATGCTAGAGGGAGTCACCCCAAGGGTCAGACATGACTTGGTGCTTGCACAGGGAATACCTTTACCTTTAACAATCCTTATTGTAGGGAAGAAAAGAGCCACCTTACTGAAATTTCCTTTTGGGGGTTATGTGTTTAGGATAAGGAGAACAGGATAAGCTGGTGAATGGGATATGGTGATCATCATGTCTCCATGCATTTCCCAAGTGAGAGTTAGCAAGCCTAACTGTCCATGAGGCGTGGGGGAGGTAATAAGTACTGACTCGGTATCCCAAGCCTCAAATACATGGCTATGAGATGGGCATCTGCAAAATATTTGTAGTAAAAAGAGAGGTTTTTACTGCTGAGATTGGAAGGAAGGCCTGCTATGATGGAGTGAATTACAGGCAGATTGGAAAGGCCTAGGTTCGACCCCATTCCACCCTGAAATTTGAGCAATCTCTCTTGCTTTGAAATGGGGAGGGGGAGTCCATTTCTGTTGTCCTGAGTTTTGGGGAGAAGGGTGAACTAAAATGTCAATGCTTTCCTAAGCATCTATAGAGAAAACACCACCCAACAGAGAATCTGTACTAACTAGCAAAGGAGAATTTGAGCTGAGGGGTACAATCAAGTTCTAATTACTAGCATGCCTCCTTTTCCATCTCAGAGTGTGATCTGAACATCTTACAGAAGAAATCTTTCTAGTATTAATGAGAAGATCCCTCTCTCATATCTAAACCATCAAGTGAATATTTTAACTCAAGAAGGATGTAATCCTGTGTTTGCTTGGGTGGGAATACGGTATGAATAGCATCTGAAGAAACATGCCTCTGTAGTTCCTGGCTGGAAGCTGAAATCTCCCTATTACTGAAAGCAATTAGGGTTGCCAACTCTGAGTTGGGAAATGCCTGGAAACTTTGGGGGTGGAGCTGAGAGTGGGTGGGATTTGCGGTTGGGAGGGGACCACCCTCCAAAGCAGCCATTTTCTCCAGGGGAACTGATCACTTTGGTCTGGAGATGAGCTGTAATTCCACAGGATCTCTAGGTCCCACCTGGGGACTGGCATCCCTAAAAGCAGTCAAAGGGTTTCTTGTCACCAAAGCAGCAATCATAACTCAGAGTGCAGTGACTTCAGGTGGAAGACCAATTCTATCTCTTGATAGTGTACCTGAGAGACCGTCTCTCTGCCTATAACCCCAAAAGAGCATTACGCTCCGCCACTGCTGGCGATCCCTGGCCCCAAACAAGCACATCAGTCCTCAACGAGGGCCAGAGCTTTTTCCATCCTGGCCCCCACCTGGTGGAACAAGCACCCTGAAGAGGTTCCACAGGGCCTGCAAAAGGGAGCTCCTCCACCAGGCATTTGCCTGAGACCGACCACAGGTCCCCCCTCAGACATCCCCTCCATGCCCTGAACCAGTCTGACCTCTCTAGGGGTTTTAGCTAAGTTTCTGTTCTTGTTATATCGTTGTTGTTGGGATTACTGAAGCTGTGTTGTTTAGAACCACTGTTGCATTGTTATTTTGTATTTGACTATGTTGTATGTTGATTCGTTCCATGTATGCCCCTGTGATGTTGAATGTAAACCGCCCTGAGCCATATGGAAGGGCAGTTTAGAAATCAGATCAATAGATCAATAAATTAATTAATAGATATCCTGTGAGCTTAAGAAGCTGGCCTAGTCTGTCATGCTCACTGTAGCATGTAGGACCCTGTGAATCTACTTGATGCTGAGATGGACCATTAGTCCAACACTCCCCTCTCTAACTTGCCTCCATCTCAGTTAATTTCAGCCAGAGAGGCTGGAGATGGAACCTCCAAACTCCTGCATGTGCATTAGTTCCGAGCTAGGACCCCTTTCCATCTTCAGCAAGGGCAGGAGGAGAAAAGCTTGCATGTAGCAGAGATATAGGATTTCCGTAGCTTGTCAAAATATCTGCTTGTCAGGGTGACAGGACTCAGGAGCCGTCTCTAAGCTGCTCAAGTTTCTCTATGGTAGCTGTGGCGGCTAAGCTGAAAGCATGTGACCTGCCAAATTGGCTTCAGGTGGCATTACAAATCCTACGCCCGCAGCCCATCTCATCATTTATCATTAAGAGTTATGCAGATTAATCAAATCTTACAAAAGGCCTTCTTATGGGCTGTATGCTGAAGTCTGGCATGGATAAGCAGAGCTAATGCAGTCTGAGTCCCAGAGACAATTAAGTCTAATCTCCACTTTTATTAGAGCTAATATATATATTGTGCATGATGTTCTTAGCTTCCTCATTCTAGAACCACTGATTAACTCTTTAAGTAGTGACCAGTGACTCACAAAGGCTCACACTCACACACGTTTTGTTAACCTCTAAGGCAGGGGTAATCAACCTGTGGTCCTCCAGATATTCATGGACTACAATTCCCATGAGCCCATGCCAGCGAACGGCTTCCTGTCTTGATCTGAAGATTGTTAGGAGCATTCGCAGAATATATATATCTTGGTGCTTGCAACTGCGCCAGGATATTTAGTTTTAATGAATGTATACTATAAGAACGCATTGCCTTATAGGCAGTGCACGGAGTTACGCTGGTGCACCAGGAACCTCCAGTCTTTTCGAAAAGAGGCATTTTATGGTTGTGAATCCAACATAATACCATGGGGATCATCGTCCCTCCCTACCAGTATATTTGTTGTGGGCCCTTCTTCCTCAAAGCTTCTGTTTCCCACAACAGAGCAAGTCCTGGCTTTCTCTCAGCTCAATGGAGTAGCGGATGCTTCTGAAGATTACAAAGAAATGCCACCTTTGCTTTGGCAAGGGAGCACCCATTTGGAAAGAGCCATCTCCATTCTAGAAAGATGCTTGGTCTGGAGCATCTCTCTGTTTTTGTAGAATCTCCTGAACATTTTGTGATTGGACCCACACTCATGGCAGCTGTTTTGTTGTAGTCTCATCTCCCTTTCATCCAAAATTTCCAAAAGTGCCCAATAGGGTTGGGGTCTCCTGCTTTAGTAGTGTCTGTGTCAGATGAACTTTGCTTGTTCAAGAATAGTTTTGTTGAATGAGTCTCCTTTGTCCTCCTGTTTTATTCCAGTGGTTACTGAGATCACCATGTCTCTGACAGAAGACAAAAGAAAGGTCTCTTCTGTGAAGACAAATGAGCAGATACTGCAGGTAGGCACTCTGTTAGCTAAGGTTTAGTAGTTTCCTGCTGGTGTAAAGCATAAATCCTAGCAACTTTTTGCATTAAGCCTAAATTGGTCCATCTTTTATTTTTGTCCTACTTTTAACCAGATGGTCTTTAATGTTGAGGCCATTTATTAACTGTGTTTCCCATTACCCATGGGACTCAACATGGTTCATGCGACTGTGATCACCCCATGTGGTCATGAAACTGGAAGAGCACCTTATACTGTATCATGTGAACACTGGGAAGTACGGGTATTCATATGCTTCTCCATAATACGAAAGGCTATAAACCTTATTTTATTGGTGAATAGACATCATACGTAACGTCGGTGAACAAATCCCAGTTTCCTAAATGCGACATTTTGGAGCCTGTACTTCTGCTACATTTATCTATGCACTCTGTTTATAGTCACCATGAGTCTCTGCAAGAGAGGAAAGTCACAACTAAAAACAATACTGTAAGAGCAGTCTAATGCATACACCCCCTATTACTCTCTCTAATTATTATCATTGTTCTCTAGTGAGCTGTGTTGAGAGAGCTCTCTGCCCCTTTTGTCCAATGACAGTAGCTAATAAGAACTTTAATATTTTTTGTAAAATGGGGGTGGGGGACATCTTGGGCACTGCTGAGTGTAAGAGAATGTAGTGGCCAGGTGTACTAGCAGTCAAAGTAATGGTTAAATCAAACCTGACATCCTGGTGGTGGTCCAACACTGAATAAATGGA
Organism: Paroedura picta; assembly: GCF_049243985.1. Taxonomy (NCBI): domain Eukaryota; kingdom Metazoa; phylum Chordata; class Lepidosauria; order Squamata; family Gekkonidae; genus Paroedura; species Paroedura picta. The sequence goes on along the minus strand of NC_135375.1, from coordinate 89,605,235 downwards.
GACAGCAAAGAATTAATATTTGAGGAATTGCATTGTTTCTCATTCTGATGGTGAATGCTAAGGTACTGGCGGAAGCTCCATTGCCCTCCAGGTGTGATTTAATCATACTCAACAGATGCTGTTTACTCAGCAGTCCCACAGAGTTTAATAGGATTTCATGATGAAGTCACACATAAACAAGTAACTTGCATTGCAGTCCTAAGCAGAGCTAACACCCATCTAAGACCATTAGTTAGAATCATAGAATAATCATAAGAGTTAGAAGGGACTTCCTGGGTCATCTGCTCCAACCCCCTGCACTATGCAGGACACTCACAACCCTATCGCTCATCAACTGTAACCTGCCACCCCCTTGAACCTTCACAGAATCAGCCTCTCCATCAGCCTCTGTTTAAAAATTTCCAAAGATAGAGAACCCACCACCTCCCGAGGAAGCCTGTTCCACTAAGAAACTTCTCTTACTGTCAGGAACTTCTTCCAGGTGTTTAGACGGAATTTCTTTTGAATTACCTATATACTCGAGTATAAACCGACCCGGTTTATTCTTAAGGGAATTGTTTGTGATTGAGCCTTCAGTATTTCACTTTTAAGAAACTCCCAGGCCTCTTGGACTCCCATCTCTTTAAGTCTTTCTGACCATGGGACTCTGACCAACATTTATTTATTCGTTTAATTTATTTAGAATCATAGAGTTGGAAGGGGCCACCCAGGCCATCTAGCCCAACCCCCTGCTCAACACAGGATCAGCCCAAAGCATCCAAGAAAAGTGTGTATCCAACCTTTGCTTGAAGACTGCCAGTCTTCATCATTAATTGTATTAATTTAATACCTTTAAGCCTGTTAAAATTTGCTTTCCCGAAGTCCAGTCTATACTATTGAAGACAATGGGTTTAGAAGGGTGTTAACTCTGTTAAGGATGGCCTTGTTGAGCCACCTCTACATGTTGTTCCATAGTGTGTTTTTCACCAGCTCTTGGAATCTAAGTTGGGTCACATCGAGGCTGAACATCTTTTCTTTAAAACACTCATTTTTGGAACTCCAAGGCTGTAATCCTCAGCTGACCTAATAAAATCCATCAATTTGTTTTAGTCATTAGCCTAATGGTGGCTGTGACACCATAAATAATTTTTAATGTAATTATAATTTAACAATCCTGCTAGGTAACATGTTTATAAATACAAATGATTCACGCTGGCTTTCGTCCTGGAACGCCAGGGCTGGCCTAAAGCTGGATTTTAAAAAAAGATGAAAACCAGCAAGACAAGAGGGTTTTCTTTACAAAAAAGGGAAGGAAGGGGGTGCCAAGTAGGCAGCGGGCCAGTACTTTGAGCCCAGAGCATAACCCCACAAGAATTTAAGAAGGCTTCTCGGTGTGAGCTGGCCATTTCCCCACTTCTGCAGCAAGAAAGCTGAGCTGGACACCCCTATGCAAGTGACATTTGCCGTTGCCTGCATATTCCTGCCCTTCCCATGGTCACCAATTCCAGAGGGTTACCCATGTTGGTCTGCAGGTGGCACTTTGGAGACCCACACCAGTGCAATCTAAGCAGAGCTGATCTTTCTTCTGAGTCAATGGCTGCCCTGAAAGAAGAGAAGCTGTGCCGTGTTGGATTTGCCTTTGGTTGATGCAGGGCTAAGAGGAAAGCCGCCATGCTGACAAATGATACCTGACTGAACAAAGGGAAGCTTCTATCCACACAGCAGCATTCTTGGCTTCATGGGTCAACCCAGATGAGGCTCACTGATGGGTTCCATGCTGTCAGTTGATTTGTCAATGTTTGCCCATTCATTTAGGCTTGTTGGAGCATTTGGTATGGCTCATAGGTTTATGACGCACAGAAGTAGTATCCCTGTATTTTCTTCCATCCCTAGTAGAACCATTTGAGAGGCAATCCTTTCCTCTGTTGTTCTACATCGCCTGCCACTTGGAGCACTGCTGTTTCTCTCCAAGACTTCTGACATAAGGATCCAGGGTTTTGATATCCTCTTTGTGCTGCATATAGTTCAGCACTGGGTTGGAATTAACTTGGATTTCTTACTGGCACAGTTTCCTTGGGAGGTCAAAGCTGGGAGTGGAAGGTACCACTTTAGGTGCTTTCTTAGCAATACTTTCATTCTGGCTTTGGCTCTGTTGGGGAAATGCTTTGTTTCTGTAATGGTGACATGCTGAGGTCCAATGAATGCCATACCTATTGATGACCTGCATGCATGTGGAATAGAATTGCCAATCTCCAGGTGGCACTTGGAGTTCTCCTGGAATTTCAACTGAGAGCCAGAGCACATAAATCCATTCCCCTGAAGGAAATGGCTGCTAGAGAGGGTGAGACTCTATGATATACTCTACTGAGGTCTCTCCATGGACTCCAGACCTTCAGGTGTTTCCCAATCCAGAGTTTTCGAACATAGATTTGAGCATGTATGTTTTTATTTATTTTATTTATTTATTTAGATTTCTATACTGTGTTCATACACAGCCTGTGGACCTGTTGGTTGTGTTCAATAGCTGCCAATCAATTTCCAGATCCAATTCAAGGAGCTGGTTCTTACTACTAAAGTCTTTAATTACCAGGAGCCTGTATATCTGAAGGATGGCTTTCCTTGCATCTTGCCACTCAGGAGCTCCATTTTTCTCAACAAGTTCTGTTGTCAATATCCTCTTTGTCTAAGGCATGATCTGCAATGGGTCCAGGCTTGGGCATTTTCAGTGGCTGCCCTGTACCTGTTGAACAGCCTCCCAGAAGAGCTCAGGGGGGACTCCTCCCCTGCCAGCTTCCCACTAAATCCGTAAGATGGAGCCTGAGCCTACACAAAGGAGGAATATATAATTTATGTCCCCCTCCCAAATAAGAGGGATTCAATCTCATCTTGGAAGCTTAAGTGGGTTTGGGCCTTGTTAGCCCTCGGACAGGGGACTGCTGGGAATGCTGGGTGCTATGAAACGCAAGGTGTTTTTGAATTCTTTCATATCTGTTTGGAGCTTTGTCTTGAATTGCTGTTACTTTCCTTGGGTCTTGAGATGTGTGGAGAATGATAAGAATATTAATGTTTTAAATTAAAAATTACCTTCCTTCCCCTCTTATAGAATGTGGTCACATGTGTGGCAAACTTATCCTTGGTAAACTCTACCGGTGATGCCTGCACTGCCCGTCCTGCAACTAAAGAGAGTCACCCTGTCATTAAATCGGTCAGCAACTTATCAGAGATGGGCATCAAGGTGGAAGCAGCTGCTGCTGCTGCTGGAGTCCCATCCATTTTAACAAAACCAGAACCTCAGAGTAAGTGGGTGATGGCTTTGGGTTGGCTGCATTGGTTGACCAGAGTGACATGGAGCTTTAAAGTGTAGAGATGCTTACCACATAATCTGCCAAATAACTTGTCTTGCCTGGTCATGTCCATAGAGGGTAGAATCTGCAGGTGAATGGCTAAGCACAGGTGTTTTCTGCAACGGCTCAGACTCAGTTTCTGGCAACTGTGATGGATAATAGTTGCCTGGCAGCAAGATGTGAAGGTCATCTCAGGAGATCCTTGGAGAGCTGTTGTCCGATAATTTAAATGGGCTGATGAACGTAAAGGAATGTTCCACTCTGAGTGGCCCTAGCTCTCTGGAAGATGATGGGACTAGCTTTTCTATTATCCAGCCCTGTGTGTGAAGGATGATCTCTGTAGAGGAATCTTGTGCATCAGCCAGATGTGTTAGCTATGATTGCACTGCTACCCTTCTCGAAGAGGGATGAAACTTTTGCTTGACTGACTGCAGCACATTACCCTAGTGGTACAAGTCTAGTCACGTGCACTAATCTTGTGTGTGTGTGTGTCGTTTGCCATCAAGTAGCTTTCGATTATGGCGGCCCAATGAATTAACCATCTCCAAAATGTCCCTACTCAGGTTTTGCAGACTGAAAGATGTAGCTTCCTTGATTGAATCGATCCAAGTGATAGAATTTTGAAGCTCGTATATCCCTCTGGAAAATGTGTAAATTGAGCCTGCAAAGATTAGGAACAAAATACTGGATTTTGATATCTGAATTTTGCTAGGTGAAATAAAAATAAATAGCACAGATATAATCCAAAACTAGTGAAGGGAGTAAATCTAAGTGGTTTTTATTCTCCACTAATGGTTGAACCCTTGACTGTTCAGCATATAAGCCATGCCTATAGTACAATTATTTTCTTGGTGATAGAATGGGGGGGTATTCTTTGCTCTGATTTGAATGGGGTGGAAGTAGAGAAGAACTATTGCTAAGATGCTTGCATTCAAAACAACAGTAAATCAGAAATTTGCCCATTAATATTTTTTGCACGCTCAACGTGTCTAAACCAGGTACACTTAATGAACCGGTGCTTAGGTTTGGATCATGTGTGAGTATAGGAATGGGACAGGCAGGAACAAGGTCCTGCAGAAAAGATTAAGCTGTGAAATGCAAGGAAAGAAGAACAGATGTTGCTACCATAACTACCTCCTGCCAAGTAATTAGTCATCTCTACCATTCCTCTAACAGTAACCATAGTAAAGGAATTCACCTGCCAAGGGATAGATGAGCTGGAAGAAATACTGTCAATTCTTCAACAGCCAGTGAATAAGGTAACTTTTTTCTCCTGGAGGTGTTAAAGGGGAGGGAGAATTTGTTTCTGCTATAACTTGATACATATGCAACTTTGCAAAAGGAACATAAGAACCTAGGAATATAAGAAGATCCTTTTCAGATCAGGTCATTAGTCCATCTACTCCAGCATCCTGTCTCAAATAGTGGCTAGCTAGTTCCTCTGGACAACCAACAACTGGGCATAGAGGCCTTCCCCAATGTTGCCTCCTGGCTCTGGGATTCAGAGGCTTAGTGCCTCTGATAAGGTGTGTACAAAAAATCAGTATTTTTTTTAGTTCAGGCCTATTGGAACTGGAAAAAAAAAAAGGTAATTGTGAAAAATCCTGAATTGCAATACCAGTGTAGTAATTGGAAACAGGATTGTTCAGAAATCCCAATTTTGTTTTAGTCCAGTAGACACAAGAAAATAAATGCCAATTTTAAAAAGCCAGCCTGATCCTGGGGCCGGCAAGGCTTCTCCTGCAGCATGCTTTAAACCTCACTCTAGCCAGTCTGGAGCGGGCTGCTCTTGCAGCTCAGCATAAACTAAGCTGCAAGAGGAGTTAGTCCTAGCTGAGGTGGCACAGAGCTCTCAGCTTCTGCCACTCCAGCTGATCAGTATAGCTGACTGTCCCCTGATAAAAGCTTTTCAGGAGGGATTAGCTATATTGGTAGCTGATTAGATCCTCTTATTTGTAATCAGCTTAAATAATACTGCCCAAATACTGGTAAGGACTCAGTTTATGCCGATTTCACTCCCCTACTCTGAAGGGGAAGTTCCCCTCACTCATCATGGCTAGTAGCCATTGATCGACTTGGAATAATAGAACTAATTTGACTTCTTCTTCATGAAGCTATCCAATCCCCTTTTAGAGTGATTTATTCCTACGGCCATTACAACATCCTCCAGCAGTAACTTCCATATTTTCTTCACTCTGTATGAAGAAGTAGAATTAGAATCCGATAACTTCATTGTTACAGCTTAGCCATAGCAACCAACAGAACTCCAAAAGAAGGAAAATACAATAACATTAACACCAAATCACAATGTCAATACAAATAATCACATAACTGGATCAATAAAACCCTAATGCAAATTAACACAACCCTATCATGAAGTCTACATCCGCAGAATCCATACAATCATATGTCATGATATAATAAATCCTACCAAATGGATCTTAATAAAAAATATATTTATAAATATTCTTCAATAATATTAACTGTGTCTGGGTAATCTGATGAGACAAACTTTGCCAGCTTGGTGTAGTGGTTAGGTGTATGGACTTCTAATCTGGCGAGCTGGGTTTTAATCTGCGCTCCCCCACATGCAACCAGCTGGATGACCTTGGGGTAACCACAGCACTGAGAATACTGTCTGATGGAGCAAGAATATCAGGGCTCTCTCTGCCTCACCCACCTCACAGGGTGTCTGTTGTGGGGAGAATTGCCATGTCCAGCCTCTCACTACTCTGTCCAAACACCACAAATCCCAAAGGGGGGGGTGCTTTATTGTTGTGGAGTTTCTCCATAGCAATTTTTAAATTACAAATGCATTTATGTTGTGGCATTACTGCATAGCAGCACACGGAAGTGCACTTTTTAAAAAATAATAATTTGGGGGCTTGGATGTACGCGGGTCTCCAAGACAACTGCTGTGTTTTGATTGGTGGTTTGCTGTGATTGACAAGCTCATTAATCGGGGAGAGGTTCAACTTGTTTTCCCTTGCCAGCTTGTCAAGATGCAAAAAGTGCCTAGCAGCTACATGATCAAAACCCTTTAAATATTCTTCAGATAATCCCTGTTTAGCCAGGAAAGACAGTGTTCTGTGATCTCCAAAATATATGTTATATCTCTTCATATCTCTTCATATGCCATTGTATCAAGGAGTGATGATGGAGAGGGAAAAAATCTTCAGGCAGAAATACATAAGTTTATGAACTGTTATCAACGCTGTTGGCAAAGTCAATTCTGATCTCACTATAACTTATGACATGGAGTTAGGAACTCCCAGCAACACACATGCTAATTTATTTGGTATGACTTCCAATCATTTCCTTTTGTCTGACTTGAACCTATTACTATTAGCTTAATTGGATGCCCTCAAGTTCTAGTATCTTTCCCTACCCTACGCATAATTTTATAAACCTCCATCATGTTCCTGCCCTAGTTGCCTCTTTTCTAAACTGAATAGTCCCAGATTCTTCAGCATCTCCTCATAGGGAAGAAGCTGGGTTTTCTTTTCTCTGTATGCTTTAGAAATTTTAATTGATCTGCATTTTCTTTGTAAAGCTTTTCATTTTTCTAAGATTTGTACTATTGGGAAGATGTTAATATTTTGAATCTGTTTACATGATTCTGTTTTTAAATTTATTGTTCTATAGATCTTTTGGGAAGTGGCATATCTATTTCAGTGCTTTGCCACCTATCCAGCTTACCAGGCTAGTTTGACTTAGGTTCTCTGCTTTTACACTGGTTCTGTTGGATTTGTTGGTTCCCTTTGTGCTGGGATGCTTTTGGCCAGTTGTGGCTCTTGTGTGTTTGGTTACTGGCTTGTCTGCCCTGGAGAAAGTATGGAGAAAATAACAGAGTGGTAGGAAGGTTTGGGGTCACCTTGTTCAGGGGCCTGTAGGATACAATCTGCTTGAAACTTGTGAGTTCTTTAGTGGACTGGGAGCACAACATTCACTGGAAGTGTGGTATTGTTTACTTGAGAAACAACCACTCCACCTCTTAAAAGTCACCCCCAATAATTGTATAATGAACATTTGTTTAAAACCCAGCGCTTAGAATCATAGAGTTGGAAGAAACATCATGGGTCTTCTAGTCCAACCCCCCTGCACTATGCAGGACACTCACACCCCTATCGCTCATCTACTGTAACCTGCCACCCCCTTGAACCTTCACAGAATCAGCCTCTCTGTCAGATGGCTATCCAGCCCCTGCTTAAAAATTTCTAAAGATGGAGAACCCACCACCTCCCGAGGAAGCCTGTTCCACTGAGAAACAGAATTACTTTGAATTAATATCATCCCACTGGTTCTGGTCCATCCCTCCGAGGCTAGAGATAACAACTCTGCTCCATCCTCTACGTGGCAGCCTTTTAAATACTTGAAGATGGTTTTCAGATCCCCTCTTAGTCATCTCTTCTCCAGGCTAAACAGACCAAGCTCCCCCAGCCTTTCCTCATATGTCTTTGTCTCCAAACCCCTCTCCATCTTTGCTGCCCTCCTCTGGACACACTTGTTTCCCCTTGAGCAAACTGCTGAAAAAGTATCAGGATTTGACTACCCCAGAATATAGGCATCTGTGCCTTTGCTAAAATGTGAATCTAAAAAATAGCCTTTTCCAGTTAGGTATGCCAGTCCCCGAGCGGTACCTGGGGATCCCCTGAATGTATAGCTCCTCCTCATGCAACAGTTCAATTCCCTGGAGAAAAGGGCTGCTTTGGACTCCATAGCATTATGCTCCACCAAGGTCCCTCCTCACCCCAAACTCTTGAGAGCCACCCCAAGACCACTTGGAGAGGGGTGGCCTATAAGCCTAAATAAAATAAAATAATAAATCCCACTCACTCCCAATTCCACCCCAAAAATCTCCAGGTATTTTCCCAACCCAGAGCTGGCAACCCTATTTCAGATGCACTTCCCTAGTTTGACAACATATTATATTGTTTTACCCTTTTCCACACAGGCAATACCACTCTGATTTTGTTTCTCCCTTGTGCAACTGGAAAAGTTTGCTTTTTGACACTGTTGGTATCAATTTGGCATGTTACACTTAATGAGATACACTGCATGTGTGTGAGTATCATACTACAGAATAGTTAAAACTGCAACATACATGCTTAACAGAAACCTACACAATGAACAGAAATAAATTGGTACCGAAATGTCAACAAATATAAATGGTTATGGAACAACCCACCATGACCACCTTGACTATGCTATGTATGCTTTAATTGGCTTATGTAGATAAATACCCAGTTATGTTAAATATTTTCTGTGCATCGTTCCTAACCATTAAGAGTTCCACCATCTCCTTAGGTTGTAGGCTATTTTCACGTTAAAGATCAGCCTTTAGGCTTGATGAACGCTCCAGACAGGAATGTATTCTATCTTGGTTGGTGTCTGCTCTTAAGCTATCCTTCCCACTCCCCACTCCCCATCCTCTGTAGCCATTGAGAAATTCACTTAACTGAGATCTTTTCACATGTTGTTCTTCTGGATGGGACCAGTCTGCTCTCTCCCCTTGCAGGGCTTTGGGAGCTGTCAGTAGCCTATCTTGTCTTCCTCAAGGTTATTTCGGACACTAGTGAGCCATTATCAGCCCCAGTGGCCTGTGCGGAAGAGGCCACTGGCAGTACAGTGGCAAAGGTGAAGAATGCAGCCAGGGGAGTGGCAGAGTTGGCTCCAGAGACTGCCCAAGGGAGTATGGAGGCCACTACGTGGATTGCCATGGAATCCGCTGCGGGCCAGATGGGGGCATGTAGCAACACATTTTCCACACAACAGACATCGGATGCTTGGCTGGATCCCTTCCTCCCAGTAGCAGCAAGTGAGCAACTAGGTAGGTGCAGCGAAATGGTCTTTGCTTGTCCTCCTTGGTTTAGAGCCAGTCCTGGGAGGGAGGGTTACCATATAAGGCAACAGGCCTTCTGAAAAGCTTTCCTTGTTTTAAGATCAATTTGTGCAGTCATTTTAACAGTCTGGGCAGCGCTTCCACAGGAGGTAAATCCATGATTTACCCCACCTAAAATGTCATCCGTGCAAATGAATAACATAGGATAAAATGGAAATCGAGTTCACAAGCCAAATGGTACCCTTGGAAAGGGAGTTTGATTGCATCCCCAACCCGGCTCGAATGTGCAAGTCTTTATTAATAATAGATACTTGTCATGTCATAGAGGCCTACCCAAACTGATATCCTACACACCTGATGATGGCAGCCCTTGTGCTTGATCCAAGGGTTGCCTTTGACGAGTGTGATGCTTCTGCGAGCAGCCAACAATTTCCCTGTCCTGCCATTCCTTCTGCAGCCCACTGAGCTCCCTGCAGTGCTGCTGCTCTATAAGAATAGCCCTGAGAACTGTGAATGGCCCAAGGTCACCCTGTTGGCTGGGTGCGGGGGAACAGGGAGTGAAACCTGGTTTTTCAGATTAGAGTCTGCTGCTCTTGACCATTGTACCCTGCTGGCTCTCTGGTTGGTGGGGACTAGCAAAAATGCCCCACCTGTAAAAAACAAAAAAACAATACTTGAGTCCCACCGGCTATACAGCATAGTATCTATCTATCTATTCATTCATTTATTTATTTTTCAATTTATTTCCCGCCACTCCCTAAGCAGCTCATGGCGGGTCACAATGTCTTAAAACCCCCATTAAAACTCCCATTAAAAGACTTAAAATCCATCACAACATGGCAGAAGCAGAAAAGATCCCCTTCCTACCCCCATTGCTAAGGGGGGGGGTGGAGAAGAAGTTAGTCAATGATGCTCAAAAAGCCCGGGGGGAGCCATCGGTGTACCTCGCCGACCCCAGCCTCAACCATGGACCTGGTGGAAGAGCTCTGTTTTGCAGGCCCTGCGGAACGCCGAAAGATCCCACAGGGCCCACAGCTCACCCGGGAGCTCATTTCACCAGGTGGGGGCCAGGACCGAAAAGGCCCTGACCCTGGTACAGGCTAGGCACGCTTCCCTAGGGCTGGAAATGACCAGTAAGGAACAACCATATCAATTGATATTATACCTCATCTTCTTCTGCTCCATGGGCAGGCCCAGCCTGAGTCGTCAACCCAGAGACAGCAGAAAGGTCTATGATATTTGACTTATGGGCAGACTCAAGGGTTGCTGGCGCCAGTGTGTGAAATTCTGAGATATATGAGGGCAGTCCTTGAGGGGAGTTTGGAAAGGAAAGGAGAGCTCCACAGGGAATACTGCTGTCATCTGCACTCCAATGCCACAGGCTCAGGGGAACTGATCTCTGTAATCTGGCAATCAACAGTAATTCCAGGAGAGCTTTAGGCCCCACCTAGGGGAATGACTTAAACATTCTTCAGGTTTTTAAAACCAAGTCGAAAATTAGCATGTAGGAAAGCCAGTTCCAAGAAGGGACCCAGGGATCCCCCTCTATAGGCAACAGATTAGTTTCCCTGGAGAAAGTGGCTGCTTTAGAAGGTGGATTTCATAACATTATCCTCCACTGAGGTCCCTCCCCACCATAAATCCCACTCACTCCCAGTTCTAGCCTAAAGTCGGTAGGTGTTTCCCGATCCAGAGCTGGCAAACCCATTAGCATGGGATGGGAACAACTTCATGGTAACCTTGTGTCTCCAGAGTTTAGGATAGCCAACTCTGAGTGGGGAAAAAAGAAGAAGAGTTGGTTCTTATATGCCGCTTTTCCCTACCCGAAGGAGGCTCAAAGCGGCTTACAGTCGCCTTCCCTTTCCTCTCCCCACAACAGACACCCTGTGGGGTGGGTGAGGCTGAGAGAGCCCTGATATCACTGCTCGGTCAGAACAGTTTTATCAGTGCCGTGGCGAGCCCAAGGTCACCCAGCTGGTTGCATGTGGAGGAGTGCAGAATCGAACCTGGCATGCCAGATTAGAAGTCTGCACTCCTAACCACTACACCAAACTGGCTCCTAACCACTGCACCAAGACCTGGAGATGTAGCGGGGTGCAGCCTGGGGAAGAACTTCAGAAGCATATAATACCATAAAATTCTTACCTCCAAGGCAGCCATTTTATTCTGGGGAGCTGATCTCCGCTGTCCTCAGTTATAATAGCAGGGAGTCTCCAGGCCCCACCTGGGGGGGTTGACAACCCTAGCAGCGTTCAGTGGTGAGAACATTGAAGGGGGGGGGAAGTGGCTTTTTTGGTGGTGGGGGGAAAGTATCATTTCAGGGCTACTGCCTCATGCCGCCACACGCTGGCTTCTTCATGAAATCTCTGATGACTCCTGTGAGGTGATTTTTTTTTTCCTTCTGATAAATTGGAAGGCGAAGATATTTGAGAGAAGTTTTTTATTAAGCTTCAGTAAGTTTTGTCAAGCTCTTGGAAGGTCCTCCTTGAGGTTGAGATGCCATAGAAAAGTTGAAGTGGTTGTATCATTGCAGGATATTTTTATCCACATACATGTGGGCTAACAGCAGTCAGAAGTGTTCGGGCTGTTTCTAAGGTCGAAATGGGTTCATGTCTGCTTTGCAAGGGCTATACAGAAGCTTACTGCCAGCAGGAGTGTGGGGGAAATCTAATTTATAGCTTCAGGGAGCTTGTCAGTCTGCTCTAGTTTCTAGGTTATACCCCCCACCCACCCTCCTACACAATACACAACCACACACTCCATTATGTAGAGCTGAAAAAATGTATTCCCCAACTCTTCTTACCTGAACAATATCAGAAATATTCAGGGCCATTCTGCTCCCGGAAAATATAGTGAAAGGCTTATCTTTTGCTGATGCCATATTTTTTGGCATTTTACGCGACGTCGTCAGCATCCAGTGTCCCTGCAGCAAACCAGCAGCTACATCCTCTATGTTAAAGCATTAGCTATGCTAAGGAACATCGTGGAGGTGAAGTAGCCCATTATGGAACCACCACAAGACAGGGACAAATGATGGACTCCCCCTCCTGGAACATCTAATTGGCGGCCAGGTACTCTCGACCCTCCTCTTTTGCCTCCCCTCGGAGGAGGGGTTTAGTGGCCGCTGTTCTTGCTCTTGTTTTAGTGTTTCGGTTTTATTTAATGTCTATTGTATTGTACTGTGCTTTTAAGGGGCGTTTTTATGGGGGGGTTTAAGTACATATTGTAACCCACCGTGATCCTCATGGGAGCGGCACATAAGAAATCTAACAAATAAATTAAAAAATTAAAATTGTCTACTGAAGAAAGCTTTGAAAATGAATAAAATCCAGAATTCATCTTGAACTTTATCTTGAAGCCGATTAAGAAAGTCTGCTAGACTTGGAAGTGTTTTCATTCTTACTGCTCTATTGAGGAGTACATATTTTATTGGTAGTCGTTTCACACAGGCGTTTCTCTGCATTTGTGCAAGAGCAGGGATTTGGACTGGTCTCTCTGGCCCTGGTCTGACGCCAGCCACATCACCGTGTTGGAGTTGAACGCAAGCCTCTTCCCCTTGCTCCCTTTCAGTTAAGCTCGCCACATCTCTCGAGGGCCTTGCAGCGGTCGCTGCGGAGCAGGAGGGAGAAACAGACAGCTATGCTGTGCGCCTAGGAATGCTCCCGAACAAAGTGCGCCAGCGCTTCGTGGAGCAAATCAAGAGCACGGTCCAAAGCATACAGGATGACCTTCTCCACCTGCAAATAACCTTTGACCTGGTAAATGTGCAGCAAAAGAGCTGCTAAGCAAAACACTCGAGATAGTAGCTAAAACATTTCGACATTAGCCACTCAGCTCCATATTATCTTGGCCATCTTATCTCCCCAACATCTTCATCCACAAGCCAAGCTGAGAGGGACATTTCCATGTATCATGGCAGAGTGGGGAGTTGGTGACCTGGATTCTAGTTCGAGGCTTGAAGCCTTGTACTTCAGGCCCTAACTATAGTCTTCATGTCACATCTTAGTCTGCCTCAAGGGCTTTCTGTCAGATGTATGCTACAAGTCCACTGCTGGAAACATGGTTCACAAAAAGGGAGGCTTAAGCTATTTCCCTAGGCTATTTTCCTGACCTGAAATGGCTGGGGGGGGGGAATTGTTTGCTACTTGGGGAAGAACCCCATGGTCACAAAGCCTCATTGGGGCAAATTGTGGCTCCCCAGGGAAGTAACAAGAAGGAGGTTTAAGTCCTTTCTCTCTAGGTCCAGTTTTGGTGCCTTGGAGACTCTAAGCTGAATGGAAAGGCAACCTGAATATTTTTTTAAAAAATCTGATGGAAGATCCTGTAATTTATATGCTTTTGAGGTCCCACATCTCCATCCTGTAGATTATTGTATCATATTAAAAGTTTAGAAAGAATACATAAGGCTCTTGTGAGAATCATATCCCTTCAAGTATATTTGATTTTTTTTTTTTTGTCTATAGGTTGAGTATTCTAAACGTTCAGTGGATCAAAAAGAGCCAGACATCCTGGAAGAGCTCAAAGAGATGTGGCTGGCTTGGAGCACATCAGAGTTAAACATGAGTGGAAGGGATAGCTTGTTAAAGTCAGAGGTATGTCATAGCAAAGCAAGGTTTGAAATAATAGTATCGTATCTGCCTTGAAAGCGGAACTCTCTTGTGAATGAGGAGCTGGATTTATGCGTAGCTTTACTGCACAAGTGCCAGATGCCTCTAGGTAATATTCATGTCCTAAAATAGTGATCGTTGTGGTTTCATTACGCAGTATCATCTCCTAAAACATATAAAGGACTAAAGTAAATACAACCTGAGATGGACACACCCCATGCTGATCACCCCTCCCCCTAATTGCTAGGCTCTCTACCATGGGGGAGGGGGAAATGGTGTGGGGCCTCTTAAATCTGACATAGCTTGCTGGTATGTGGACCCCCAGCAGAGAGGTGTCAGGTTACAGCAGTAGCCCCGAAGTTCTTGCAGTTGAGCCAGTCAAAAAGTAGACATTGTTTAAGGGAAGTTGAGTCACAGTCAGGGAGTTCTAGTGAAGCAGACTGAGTACAGAGACCATGGTCAACATCTGGTCCAGAGAGTCTTGCAAGGAGGTAACGAGGCAGGAATCAGATGAGGTGGGACTTACTGATGTGGCTATGTACACAGTTGCTTCTACACTGGCTGGGACTCCAGCTGCACTTAAATAGGTGTCTCTGCTGGCTCAGTCCTCATCCTAAAATGACTTATTGCCTTGAGTCAACCAATGGCAGGCTAACAGTCATGCTCTGCATCCTTTAGTTGTCAGCTCCCTCCAAAGATGCTGACCTGCAGCTGTCTTGGGAGCTGTCAGCCTGGTGAGTTACAGCTGGTCTCTGGTGGGATGGACAACTGGTCTGAGGGGTTTCTGCAAGCACTCCTAGCTTGGGGTCCTGAGCAAATTATTATTATTTATTTATTACCCGCCACTCTCCAACAGCTCATGGCAGGTTACATACAGATGCATACAAACCCCAGTTAAAAACCAGACATAAAATCAGTCGTAATCTAATCAAAACAAATTATGGCGGAAAAAACTAATCTTAATGGCCCAAGAACCAATTTATAATGGAGTGAGAGGAAGTGGGGTGCAGATGTCAGATTGCAAACCGTCACAAAGTGCCTTTGGCTGTGCTTTACCTGGGCAGGCTGCTAGGCTGTGGCGTTTCTGCCTGAGAGTCCTGAGCAGCCTGCTCTTCCAACTCCTCCTGAGGAGGCTCTGCCTGTCTTCAATCACCCTCAGAAGACTCCCTGCTGGTCAGAGGTTGGCTCATGACACATAGCCTGGGCCCTCAGCACCATCTTGTAAACCACAGTATTGAGACATGGCTCAGTTGCAGAGCATCTGTTTGGCTCACAGAAGGTCCCTGTTTCAAACCTTGGCTGCTCCACTTAAGGATCCAGCAGTAGGTGATAAGAAAGACCTCTGCTGGAGACCCTGGACAGCCACTGCCAGCCTTGGGTAGACCGTACTGACTCTGATAGAGTGATGGTATAAGTCAGAGACCTGGGTGTCAGTATGAATTAGAGTAAGGTGTGGATACGGGATTTGGTTAATGCTCTTCTGACCCTAGCTGTGCAGTGTACTGTCTTCTGCTTCTCAACAGCCCATGGAGTCTCAGATCCTGCTGGTATTCCGTAATATCATCCAGCGCCTACGGACTACCTGTCTCGCTTTGCGTTTTAATACCCAGGGACTCCCGGGCAAGGTGCAGGACCGAATCCACCAGTTGGAAACCACTACTGATTATATTCAGACCTACACTTACGCAGCCGCTTCCTTCCAGGACTTCCCTGACGCCATGCTGCAGCTCACCAAGCTGAAGATCCTCAAAGCGCGGATTCTGCTACATGATTTGCTGGACTATGTGGCCGAGAACATAACCCTCACGTGGTGTGGGGGGGAGCCTCGTTCATCTTCCAGAGCTCCAAAAGAAGGTGCTAAAGGGACAGGAAAAACCAAGCGGCCTTCAAGCCGCCAATCAAAATGAAAATTAGCACAAGCTTTTGAAATTTAGCTGCTCCTAATTTTGCTGCAGAAGAGCCGATCACCTAAATGGAATTATTGCTTCAACTTAAAGTTAGCTGCTACAAATGGTGCCTTGGCCCCAATTCTGTGACTTTTTTTTTAACCACCCTGTATTGTATGACTACATTCCTTTACCCGTGAATAAAATACATTTCGTTCTGAAATGTTTCTCTCAGGAAGGAAAATAAATCTGAGGAGGGGAAAATGAGGGTGGGAGAATGAAACAAGGTCAGTCTGGATGTTTGTAGCACCCGATCCAGCACTGTGTAGCAGTTGAGAGTGGAGGCCTCTACTTTGGAGACCAGGATTTGATTCCCCACTCTTCCATAAGAAACCCATTGGGTGACCTTGGGGCTGTCACAGTTCTTTCAGAGCTCTCTCAAGCCCACCTGCCTGGCAAAAGTGCCTGTTGAAGGGAGAGGAAGAGGAAAGTGCTGTGAGGCTCATGAGGTAGAAAAAAGGAGGGAAACAATCTTCTCCTTCAGAAAACATAATCACTGCCTCCAGCTAAATGTTCACAGTGAATTGTTTGTTGCCCTTTGCCCTCCTGAGACAGGCAGGAGGCTGTCCTGCCCCTATGAAGTACAACAGTCCCTTGGTTTTGTTTCATACCTGAGTCTATGGGAGTGCTGCTCCAGCATCCAATCCCCTCCAGGGAAAGGGGATTGAGGGTTGCCTGAGGGAGAGGGCCTATATCCTCAGCACGAAATGAGTCATTTTCATGTGCAGCTCTGCATGGTGGCATGGAAAAGTGCTTGAACTCTACCTCTGGCAGAGGGTGGAGTTGTGAGGCTTGTCTCTAAGTGGTAAAGGGACCTGGTCGCTATGAAGTTTAAAGGGAGGGCTGTATATAAATATTAAAGAAAATAGAGTTCACCATGTAAACCTTTACATAAATCTTCTTGGTTTTATTAAAGCTCCTGGTTTAGGGAGCACTGTACTTCTCATGCACAATACATAGCATACCTCAGAGTAGTGACTCCAAAGCCTTTACACTACAAACGTCTTGTCACAACTGAGGGGAAGATGGAGATCTCCAAAGCAAACAGGTCTGTCAGATAGACAGCAAAGGTCTCCTCGCTTTCAAGAAAGGGCCTCTCACATATTTATACGGAGGAGCATGTATGAAAATTCAAGCTTTCACGATGACTTCTGTTACCCAGCCTTCAAAGCAGGGAAGGCGGAAGGCTTCAGTGAATTTCGGCATGTTACTTCAGGGGTTAAAGTGGCTTTAGTTTCAGGTGCAGACACTTTCAAAAGTTTGCTGGCAGGGGCTCATGGGAATTGTAGTCCATGAACATCTGGAGGTGGACTGTCATGGCATCAGCAGAAGGTACACAGGTGGCTTGAGAAGATGCATGCCACATTGCCCACATGAATGCAGACATGCAGCTGGAACCCCCTAACCTGGGAGGCATGACTTGGAAACCACAGGAAAGCAGTTAAATTATCTGTGACTTGCGTGGGTGAAACCTGTAGACGAGTTAAGATATGCAAAGAGGAGTTTGGTCAGCACCAAGCTGCTCAAAAGAACAAAAAGGTTTTATTGTGAAGAGAGAAAGAAAGAAACCTTGTACGGAAAGAGGAGCGAGTGAGCCCGGCTTAACTGTTCTGTTTTTTATTTATTTAATTGGATAGTCATAGACCAGAGTACAGGAACATAAGAGATAAATACATAAAGCTTGCTTGTAATACTTTTAAATCAGTTTGTAGAAACAGTTCTGTTCTTTGTTCTTTCTGTCTGTTCTAGAAGCAAGCAGGGAGGGGCAGGAGGTCACCAATGAGCCAATCAGAACACTGGAGGAGAGTACTTGGAAAATACCAGGAAGTTCCTGTTCTCAATATGCTAAGTACACATTTCCTCCAGTGTCCCCCATAGGGGCTGTTGAATCATCTACACTGCAGACCTTGCATAGTCCAACAAAACCACCCCCCTGCCAAGCTGTGCTCTCCGTCCCATGTAGCTGTGGCCAGCAAAAAGCGTGCCTCTCAGCAATACAGAGCCAGGGACACTGGTGCATAAAAGCTGACTAAGGGTTAATCTTCCACTGTGCCAGATATGCATTAAGCTACTCAGGGTAGAGCCCTCCATAATTTGCACGCGTAACTCTTCTGAGTAATGCCAGATTCTGACCACTGAACCCCCACTGCTGCTTTCCATTGCTACAGTAGCTCCTGACAGGTTAACCCAGGCAACCTTGATCCGGTCAGATCTCAGAAGCTAAGGAGGCCTGACCCTGGCTACTATTTGGATAAGATTCCTCCAAGGAATTGGATGGAGTTAATAATACTAGTTACCACAGCAAGCGAAAACTTGACCTCATGGCTTGCTGAGTGCCTTTTGAGTTCTTCTGATGGCTTTCATTTAAGATTTATTTTTTCAGAGCTTCCCTCACTTAAAGCTGCCGGCATAAGCTTCCCTCTGTTTTTTCAGACAGAATTTTACTGTAGACTGCAAGAGTGTTTGTGTGTGTGTGTATGCAGAAAGAACAACTGTTCTTCTAACCTATCTTTTTGCGTTAAATGACATTCCACCTTCCACGCTTAAGGAAAGCATTTGGCCCAGCCCCTCTGAACTTTCCCATCTCCCAAGGTTATTTGCAGGGTGGGTGGGCAAGGCAGGGGGATGTGGACAGACAGAGAGCATGAGTGCTACTTGAAGTCACAGCGCTGCACTGCTGGTGTCCTCCACTCAGTGCGAGACTGAGCTTGGTGAAAGGTGTGATGCTGGCACATTGCAGCATCTCCCTCCCTGTACTTCCTTTTATACAAGGGCAAGCAGAACAGGCAATAGATTGTCCCACCATCTATTCTGGAAAGCAGAAATATCTGCAGGGGGTTGCTGCTTTCCAAAAAGGGCTCATGTGAACTCTAAAATCCAGTTCCAGTCAAACAGTATTGCAAATTTCATTTAAACCCCATCTCTCCCCCCAGAAAAGGAGACACAAAGCAGCTTACATTGTTCTCTCCACCCCCCCTCCCCCACCCCCACCCTGCCTTGTATTGTTATAACAACCCAGCCAGGTGGATGAGGGTGAGGATGTATGCCTGGCCCAAAATCACCCAGCAAGCTTCCATGGCAGAGGGTGTTTTGAACCTGGGTCCCTAGACCATAGTCTCACTCAGCCCTTTTCAACTTTTTGAACATGGAGCAAACCTTGAAACATTTTATCAGGCTTTGAGGAACCCCAGAAGTGGTGACATGCCCTTTCAGAGAAGTGGATGCAGAAGTAAGATGCAGGAACCAGACAGCCAGTCAATCATTTACCATTTTCATTGTGGAGAAAGAGACCAGGCCGGAAGAACAGCAGCAGAAGTGGGCTCCGGCGACGTCTAGTGATGTCAGCAGGTATCCAAACTTCTGGGAAAGGCTGCAAAACCCCTGGGGAACTCTCACGTAACCCCGGGCTTCCTTGGAGCCCTGGTTGGAAATCACTGATCTAAATATTTAGCCACTATAACTGCCAGTTGTATCACAATGCCATTTACTCAACAGGAAATTTGATAGGATTTACTAAATGGAGCCCCTTGCAGACCCTTAATCTTGGCCATGCAGCTGCACATGATGGGAGCGTATGCTATGAACCCTTTCACATGTGTGAGGCAGTGCGCAGGTTTTCCTTGCTTGCCCATCTTGAGTATTCACAAAGTTGTTTCAAATTTGCCCTTATGAAAGATGTGTGTTGCCCCATTCATACACAACGGCAGCCGCATGTATCAGAAAGATCATGCATAGAATGCAATGAAATCCAAAAGTCTGAGAGGCAATTAGGACTGCATTAGTCAAGTTATTTTGTTTCATCTGTCCATGTTTCAGCTTCCCATGCTTTAAGACTCAGGATAAAAGGCTCTGCCCCAAACAAACAAACAAGCAAAAACAGAGCAAAATAAAGTCTGGTCCATTCGTTTTCCATTAATGCAGATTGGGATCTTGGTGCATGTGATCAATTGACACCAGGAGGGCATTGATCCTCTTGTCTTCCTGCTCAGGCTGAGCATGAATTCAGATTAGGCTGCGGGCAGCTTGGGAAGAAGTTTGAGCCCCTGTCACCTTGCCATGGTCGTCTGGATAAAACTGAACAATGAGCTGCAGGTCCCTCTCTGCTGCAGTGGAAAGGAAAGCAATTAGGATTAGTGGGAAGATCACTTGCTAAGTCAAAAATCCTTTTAAAGCCAGTGGGGCTTTTCTGTAAACATGCAGAGGATCATCCTGCCCATCTTGTTCAAAGTACAGTTTCAAAGCAATCACTGGGCAAGGGAAGTGTTTGTGCCTTCCCTGTGCTCTATTTCAGATCATTCAGGTGAATGTTGATGGGTTAAAATTGCAGGTAGCATGGTTGGTGGCTCCCCAGTGGGGGATTTTTTTTTAAATGGCCATCAGGTCAGTGGTGTGACAGCACTTCCAGGTAAAACCATAGAGTTTCAGGTGAGTCCTAGAGAGGTATGATCTCATTTCTGGGTTTTCCTCAGAGGTGATATCACAACATCACCAATAGCTCCCTCCCCATGTCTCCCCCATAGTATCCTGCTGGTTGCCTGACCCAAGGCCACTGATGTGGGGGGGGGGGCAGACTGGAGAGACAAATTGTAGGGGGCCCAAGTCAGCTGGAGGGCCCTTGAAGCTACCATCTTGTGACCAGCCAGAGGACTTCCCATTTATTTTAATGCAGTTCTGGCAGCAGCCACTAGGGGGACAGGGAAGTCTGAGCACAGTAGAAGGCACTCTGCTATCATAGACTGCCTTTTCTTCAAGGCTGAAGCAAACTAGCCTAGCAGATCATGTTAAGCCCATCAACCAAACCAGCAGTGGAGCAAGTCAAGACCCCAGGGCTGATGGGTGCTACAGTAACTACCAGCCTACAGTCATCTAGCCTTTCTCCAGCCATGTAGCCTTTCTCTTTTCCTTTCCTTGCACCCAGCTCAACCAGATGTTGCAAACCACTATTTAAAGAGAGGATGTTGTAACAAGATTAAACAAGGAAGCAAAGGGTCTCTGAACGCAGAAAATAATGCTAACCTGTTGGGAAACCAGCCACTAGCCCAGACGTGACGTTACTGGTGCTGTGGAATTTTGCCAGTTTCTATGAGATCATTGGTGATGTCACTTCCAGGTTTTAGTTAAAAGTCACATTGACACGTCCGTGTTATTTATTTTTAATTTTTCTTTTTAAAAAAATAGAAAAAGGGAACAAGGGAAAAGAAACTTCAACTCCAGCAGCTAAATGATTTTTTTTAAAGATATACATGAGGTACAAACAAAAATGCAGCAACCATAGTGGTGGATCTCCACATAAGTTTCTATAAAACAGCTTCCAAATGTCTAAACATAAGTCTACACATAATTGCCACCTGTTTGCCATGCATTCTTTGACATGGTCCTTTCCCCCCAAGGGGGAAGTCCCCCTGACCACCCCATGAATCATCCCTGGACAACCTGGTCTTCTCCAACCAACACTATCCAGTACTTTAATTTCTAAGGATTCCAACTTTGGGGTATTCGGTTGGGGTCAAGCTTAAGAAGGATGGAGTTTGGGAAGAGGAGGGTCTTCAATGGGGTCTAGTCCCATGGATCCCGCCTTCCAAAGCAGCCATTTTCTCCAGGTGAACTGATCTCTATCACCTGGAGATCAGTTGTAGTAGCAGGCAATCCCCAGCCACCACCTGCAGGTTGGCAACTCTATCCCCTTGGCTTCTCTGGGTGGAACTTTTGGGAGGGTTTTGCTTTTGGCAAGGAAGCTGAGAGTTTGATGACCTCCCATCTGTTCTCTCTGTGCTTCGATAGCCTTTCTCCAGAAGGCTGCACACACAGGCACATTTAGCATCCTGTGGAAAAGAAGAGCGGTTAAAAAAAAACACCCCATTGAGTGCTGAGTGCATGAATTCCAGACGTTTTCGATACGGCATCTTCATTTTGCATTCTGCTAAAGCGTGCCGCCAGCGCTGGCTGGCCTGAAAGCGCTTCCCTGCACTATCAGCGAGGGGGGATTCTGAAATGGCAACGAAGCCTCCCCTTCTGCTGAGTTGCGTGTTGATGCCCATCTAACGATTTCACAACTTGTTCTGCACTCTTCCAAGCAGTCAGCAGTTCGCACAGCGCGAGGGAGATCCAGGGCCAGGGAAATTATGGATCCCTTCATGGGCCGTTGAGCAAACAAAGCGGCGGGTTGCATATTTGATAGGAGAACGACTCTGAGACAAAGTTCTTGTTTTGATCCCTGAGCTGGGCAGATGAGCAGGATGGCTTTCCACTGCCTTCTTCTTTAATGGGGTAGAAGAGAGGAGAGGAGGAGAGGAAGGGCTGGTTTTTCATACCTGCTTTTGACTACCTGAAGGAGTCTCCCAGGGGTAGTCAAACTGCGGCCCTCCAGATGTCCATGGACTACAATTCCCATGAGCCCCTGCCAGTATTCGCTGAGAATCAGGGCTGAGCATTCACTGGCAGGGGCTAGTTTGACTACCCCTGCTCCAAATGGTCTACCATTACCTTACCTTCCTCCCCACTGCAGATACCCTGTGAGGTAAATGAGCCCTGACAGGACTGCTTGGCCAGAACAGCCCTATCAGAGATGAGAGGAGCCCAAGCTCACCCAGCTGTCTGCATGTGAAGGACTGGGGAATCCAGCCTGGCTCGCCAGGTTAGAGGCTGCTGCTCTTCACCACCACACCAAGCTGAGCATGGGAGAAACAGGCCAAGGAGTGTGAAGCATCACCAGTTTCCCCAAAGCAACAAAATGTCCTTGTGGAGCCCCCAGGCTACTTCATGCCAACCTATTGTGGGGGTGGGAAGTGTTGGAGTCATAGGCAGCCGAGGGTGACCCTGTCAAGGCTTTCAAAGCAAGAGATGGATAGGAACTGGGAAGCATCACAGGCCTGGCAACATCAGACAGCTCTAATAATCAATCACAATCAATATGACAGAATTCCCGGGATTCCGACACCTTCGCTGTTTTCTCAAAGCCTCTTTTAATTGTTATTAAATTTTCATTTAAGGGTGGGAAGGGTGGAAATGTGACACTTCAAAAGTCATCCCTCCCCTCCGTTCCCTTTTGAAATGCTAATGAAATGAACATGAAAAGCCCACTTTGGATCA
The DNA here is from genome assembly GCF_049243985.1 of Paroedura picta. Taxonomy (NCBI): domain Eukaryota; kingdom Metazoa; phylum Chordata; class Lepidosauria; order Squamata; family Gekkonidae; genus Paroedura; species Paroedura picta. The sequence goes on along the minus strand of NC_135375.1, from coordinate 89,582,428 downwards.
ATGAAGCTGTTTGGGCCGAAGAGCTAAATCCTCCCTAAAGCCTTCAGCTGCAGCAGAATCTGGGCTGAGCACATCGCCTGCCTGCCTTTTGCGGAGTGATGGACAGGCCCCTGTGAATTGGGGCCATTTGCATTTGGTTGGGGCTCTGACCTGGGTGGCCCAGGCTAGATCTCAGAAGCAAACTAGGGTGGCCCTGATGAGGTGGGTCTTAGAGTTTTCCCAAAATGACAACTCATCTCCAGCCTACTTTGGAGAAAACGGCAGCTTTGGAAAGTGGGTTCTATGACACATTGGTCTCTTAAGCAAGCAGCATAAATCTTTAACTACATGGAGCTAGGAACTATTATTTTATTTTAGAGATTTATACCCCACTGTTCTCCTTAGTGGGGAGCCAGAGTGGCTTGCAATAGTCTTCTCGGCCAGCTTGATGTAGTGGCTAAGAGTGGCAGCCTCTAATCTGGAGAAATGGGTTTGACTCCTCACTCCTCCATAAACAGCCAAGTGGGTAACTTTGGGCAGTCACAGCTCTCTCAGCCCCACTTATCTTACAGGGTGTCTGTTGTGGGGAGAGGAAGGGAAGGCAATTGTAATCTGCTTTGAGACTCCTTTGGTAATAAAAATCAGGGCACAGAAAAGCTCTCCTCCTCCCCCTCCCCTCCTCTATTCTATTCTCACAAATACCTCCAAGTTGTAGCTTGCGCTGAGAGAAAACAGTGACTGACCCAAAGTAAGCCAGAAAACTGGCACTGCAGAGTCGGGATTTGCAGTGAGGGCTAAATCAGATGTCAAGCTGGCCATGAGTCAGGTCACAAAGTTGGGTTGCCAACCTCCAGGCAGGGCCTGGTGTTCTCCCAGTATGACTAGTGCTCTCCAGACCTCGAGGTCAGTTCCCAGGGGGCAAATAGCTACTCTGGAAGGTGGTGAAGCCTGGTTCAAGTTAGAGATAGATGTGATGACATCAGGGAACTTCAATGGAACATAATGCCATAGGATCCACCTCCAAAAGCAGCCGTCTTTTCCAGGAGGAACTGAACTCTGTTGCCTTAAGACCAGTTGTTACCCCAAGAGATCTCACAGTCCCACCTGGAGGCTGGTGACACTAGGGCTAAGAACCTTAATTCCTACATTTGACATCTGTAAGGCAGGTCAGGAAATCCAAGCCCAACTTGTGTCAGGGTCCTGTCTAGTTAAGCCTCCCAAATCCCAGCTGAATGCTCTAACCCAGGGGTAGTCAACCTGTTGGCAGGGGCTGGCAGGGGCTCATGGGAATTGTAGTCCATGTACATCTGGAGGGCCACAGGTTGACTACCCCTGCTCTAACCATTACACCATACCGGCCACAGCAGCTATGCCTTTAAGAGCAACTAGAGCCAAGCAGACTTCAGCAACTGGGGATCTTGATCTTTACTTCCTGATTTTTGCAATGTTAGCAGCTGCTATCACACAGGAAGGCACTCTTTTGGGTAGAGGCAACCATAAGTGCAGGAAATGGGCCACGGTGTTGGCTGTATGGAAAAGAAACGGCACCATTTGAAAACCTCATGAACAAGACTGCTGTACAAGTTATTCCAGTATCTGACAGAATTGCCTTTTATTTTGTAACTTTATTCAAGAGCTCTGTCTTTTCCTGATCAAAATGCAGTTATTTTTATTGTCGTTTCCAAATGATCCTTAAAAGATTTCTTTTTCAAACCTCTCTCTCTCTCTCTCTCTCCAACTCCTTTGTGTGTCTCAAGGCATTGCTGTGCAAGTGGAAATATTTGGAGGAAGACGAGTTTCTTTCTCAAGAGACGGATTGTGTGATTTTTTAAAAAGTCTCCCTGTTTAAAATAAAGAGTGCAGATAACTCTGGCTACCGAGAGAAATCAAACTTGCATGAACAGCTTGCTAATGGAATTTGCAAAAGTGATAATTTTAACTGATATTCAGGCTCATCTGCCAGTGCTTTTTAACTAGAAAGCCATGCTTCTTAGCAACTTCACAGTGTGGTCCTAAACAGAGTCACACACTTCTGAATCCATTAAGGTCAATCAGTTTAGAAGGGTGTCAACTCTGTATAGGATTGCATAAATTGCTGGAATATGCAAGATCTGTAGCATGCATGAATCAACAGTATAAGAAGAATTCCTACAGGAGGCATTGGAATAGATGTGTATTTAGCATAGTTTAGGGGTTAGGGATGGGCATGGACCTGGGAAATGTAGTTTATGATGGTTTGTAGTTCATGGCATGCCCGGTACATGAATTACAGATACTCACATACTTTAAGGGGCTAAATGAACCAGTTCAGTTTGTGAAGTTTGTAGGGTGGTAGGAGCATTCCCCCTCCCTGGCAGGCATACTATTGACACCAAACTCACAGAGGATCTCTGGCTAATTCTCTTCTATCTGCCTTAAAGTTTGGTGAAGACTGCATTTACAAGGTCTGATGATAATCCTGTGCTCCATTGTTTCCAAAGAAGGGGAAAAAACAGTAAAAAAGCAAGGACAATAGAAGCCCAGCAGAACAGAATCAAAATCTCCAAAAATCTCTGCAGTAGAAACTGGAGGTGGGAGACATTTTTGCAAGCCCAACAAAACCAGTGCCATTTTGGCAGATCAAGTCAGAGAGTCTCAGCGGTAGAAACTGAAGGGAGAGGCATTGTGTAAGTCCCATAGAACTGGTACAATTTGCCCAACAGAATCAGTACCACTCGACTAAGGGCGATCCAGAGGATCTTTGCAGTAGAAACTGAATGTCCTAGCAGAACCCTGTGCCACTGGCCTTGCAAGCTTCAAAGGACTGATCTCAAAGCACAAAGTCACAACAAATCCAAGTAAAGTGTACAAGTTCCATCTGAGAAAATGGGAAGGGAACACAAAGGAACACAGGTAAATACATTTTGAAACTGTCAAACCTGGTTGGAAACTGATAAGAGTTTTTCCAAGACTGGACAATTTCACACACATGTTGCTTTCAATTATGGCAAACTTTTGTTTGAAGAGAGACTGTCTGGAAATGTATCCATTCACAAACCAGCAGGAGCCTCCAGGAACCGCTTGAAGGTTCACAGAAAGTTTGTGTCAGTTAATCTACCACGAACTTCACTTTGTGACCCACGAACTGGCAAAAATTCATCACAGACTTTTGCTTTGAACCCATTTGTACCCATCCCTACCCAAGCTGCTTGAAGTAATTCACAGCAGCCTGCCTCAGCCTCACTCAAACATGAAAATGGCTATTTCTTCACTCACTCTCTTTCTCTTTCTCTCACGCACTCCCCTGCCACCTCCGATATTCTGATGGGCACTTCTCTAGGGATGCTAGGCCTTCTGCTGTACTGAGAGACCTCCTGGCATCTCAGCTGATGCCTGAGGCAACAATGGGAGGAAGGGATGGAGATAGAGTGTGCAGGCCACAGTCGAAGCGTCATCCTGATGTCCCCTCTGGTGAAAAGAGAAGTGATGTAACGGACACTCCTGCTTTTATGAGAAAGAGGTTGCTTTCCATTTTTACCAGAAATGGCACCTGTGCAATGGTCTAATGCGAGCACATCAGCCTCCCACCATTCAGTCAGTTTCAGAGGTCACAGCCTGCCAACCCTTTTGAAGACCATCTGCTGATAACTTCCCATTGAGGCATCATCCATCATAGTTAAGGAATAACAGCATTTGCTGTAGCCTCTGGTTCTGGCTCTCTTAGATCAAACTCACATCAGTACACATTGCTTCCCTGAGGGCTTCAACATTACCTGGCTGGATCAGACCCACCATTTACCTCATCAGACCCTGCTGTGGTATCACTAGTTTGTTTGGATCAAACGCAAAAGGTTTTAACTCAAAAGAAAACATGGACATTGGAGGCAGCATTTATCAACTGACTGACACCCATGCAGTCAGCTTACCCACATGTTATGGCTGCCAACCTCCAGGTGGGACCTGGGGATCCCCTGGAATGACAGCTTCTGTCCACACCACAGAGATCAGTTTCCCTAGAGAAAATGGCAGCTTTGGATTATGGTTGCTATGGTGTTATAACCTGCTGAAGTCTCTCCCCTCTCCAATCCCTGGTCTCCCCTGTTTCCATCTGGACTTTCCCAACCTGGAGTTGGCAACCCTAACAAAGACTTGTGTCTCTTGGCTTGGACATTTTTCCATGTAGCCCTGAAGGGGCTTTCTTGAAGAACTCAAACCAATGTCTCTTCTTTAAAGCAAAGGGCTGATTGTCTGTGGTTGCCTCTCTCATGGTACCTAATTTTTTTGTAGTAGTATGTCTTACTCTTTCTCAAACTATAAAAAGTGCTTATGGGTGGGATCACCTGATCAATCTAAAAAGACCCCAAAAGATTGATCAGGTGATCCCAGCCTTGAACCCATAAGCACTTTATAGTTTGAGAAAGCGTAAGAGATCAATCTAAAAAGATTGATCAGTCTGGGAAAAAAGGAATTATTTTCACAACTCTTATATCATCTACAGAGGCTAGAAACCAGACCAGTGGTCCCCCACCTTATCGAGCCTATGAGCACTTGTGGAACATTGAGAATTAGTGCTGGGTCCCATGACAAGACGGTTGCTAGAAGGAACAGCCAGCCACCAAAGGGTGCCCATAAGGGCTGTGGCCAATCACAAAATGTTGAGAGGTTCCAAGCCACACGTTTGTTTACAATGGTCCCTGGAGACCCAAAGAAATGCCTTCTGACCTCTTCTGAAGTCCTTCCTGCTCCAGTAATGTGAGGGGAAGTCAGGATTTATTCTTTGCTTTGAGGAAGAAAGAACTAAGTGATGCAGCAGAGATCATTGTCCTTTTGCTAGCAAGGCCAGTCAAGAAAGGTTGCGGTCAGAATTGCTGGATAACTTCTTCTGAACACAGTGGCGTCAGGTTTATTGCACCATGAATTTGTCTAATCCTTTCTTAAACTGCTCATTCCTTGTGTCGGTCAGCTTAATAAGCTATTTGTCTGGGGGGAAATACATCCTTTTGTCAGTTGTGAAACTACAGCCGGGCAATGCCATTGGAGATCTGGCATCTTTGCACTTCTGTTTCATAAAAGAGAACAAATATAGGTCTCCTTCAGTTTTCAAAATGCATCGCCTCTCAAGCCAGACAACCTGGATCCAAAATGTGTGATTCACTTCATCAGATAATCAATGGCAAGATCCTGCAATGGCATTAATAATGACTTTTGCACCGATCTCTTTCTTCGACGCATTTTGGTTATGGGGCTTTCTTTGACTTGATCAACAACGAGATCATATTTTGTGATATTTTATTACACGAGACAGCATTTAAAAAAAAAATTCTTCAGCTATAAAAACTGAATCGTCCAAAATAACATGCTCAGCATTAAAACGAGTGCTAAATTGATTAAAGCGGCTTGAATCCCACTGGATGCTCCTAACAAGGTTAGTAGCATGGCACGTCAAACGCTGTGTCAGATATGGAAGTCAGCAATAAAAGAGCCAGCATGGTATAGCGGAAAGAACGCTGGAGCAAGGAAGCTCATTGGCAAAGCCATCCGAAGCAGAGCCACACCCTTCTAAGCCCATTGATGTCAACTGACTTAGCTTAGTGTCAATGAACACACTTGGCATATTAGCAAAATGAGTTTGTTGAAGTAGCGATGCAGAGCTCATGATTATTCTTGTTGAAACTGATTAGATGAGCAACACATTGCTCAATATAACCCCAAGGTCGCCATTCTCAACAGACCTAAACATGCCCAATTAAAGAAGGTGAGACTCCCCTTCCCCTTTTTCTCATGGAAAGCATGGTGTAACATTGCACCCAGGTGCACATTACAGTGTTTGTGCCAAGTTGATCAAGGCTAGGCTCATCCAATAGTATCCAAGCTCCCTTCCTCCCCTGAGTCTATTCCCTTCCAAAAAAAATTATAATTAGACCATACAGGCAAAGCAAAACAATAAAAATGGTTACAGACAGAGCAGTTTTCTTAGGCCCGCTCCCCCCTCTCACAAACCACCATATATTGACAGCTGGCACTGACAGGTTATTACTGACACCACATCGATACTTTACAAGTGAAAATCCCAAAGACCCATAGCAGGAAACTGATAAACTGGCAAATCCTGCCCCTTAGGACAGAACTGAGGATGACCTATCTCTCTAGTACTCTTTTATCTTATGGTTCCTCCAAAGACTTCAAGACATTGCCCATGAACTTCTCTTTTATCTTCACAAGAGAGGGGCTGTGGCTCAGTGGGAAAGCCTCTGCTTTGCATGCGGAATGTCTCAGGTTCAATCCCCAGCATCTCCAGTTGAAAGGACCAGGCAGTAGGCAGTGTGAAAGACCTTTGTCTGAGACCCTGTAGAGCCTCTGCCAGTCTGAGTAGAGAATACTGACCTTGATGTACCAATGATATGTACTGATGACCCAGTAGAAAGCCCCTTCAGGTGTGTTAGCATCAACTCAGTGAAGATAGCTAGCTGGGACAGAGTAATAGGCCAAAGGTTACCTCACAAGCTTCATGGTAGACTGGAAGTCAACATACGAAGTCCAACATACTAACCACTGAAAATGTTATCTTAACCCAATCACTGTCACTCTCTCACTGCAATCTCTCTCTTGGGGTTGTTGTGAGGATAAAATGGGGATGGGAATCCAGTATATATAGTATGCTAAATGGATGACATGAGGCATGCTGATGGACTACATGAATGCTGCCATGAAATATCAGTGGATGCCGTACATTCTGTGGCTATCACCAGCTGATATGTAATTTGCAGAGATGAATTTTGGGGATCATGTTAATTTCAGCTGTAGAGAGAGCATCCCATTGGTCAGGGAGGCAGCAGAATGGTGTCAACAAGAGGAAGAATGGCATTCCATTCATTAGTTCCTCCCACCAACCGTGCTTTCCATCCGACCTTACTCTTTGAGTGACTTTCAAAATTTATCAGACAACTGTGATGACATGGCAATCAAGATTACAGTTAAAACCAGCTCATCCAAAACAATGCAGAAAAGGCAAATGCTAACTGAGCTATAATTAACATCCATAAATGATTGCCCTAGGGCCATGAAAACACTTGTAAAAAGAAATGTTGTAAACCTTTTCTTCTGTTACAATGAATTGTTCAGAAGGGCCAACCTCCGAAAAGAGATCCCTAAGAAGGATGGGGCCATGGCACAGTGGTAAAGCATCCCAAGTTCCGTCCCTGGGATCTCAAGCTAAAAGTATCGGGTAGCAGGTGATGTGAAAAACCTTGCATGTGAGACCTGGGGGAGGGGTACTAATTTGAGGGCACAATACCAACCTTGATAGACCAAGCAGGCACATGTGAGGATTCAAGGCTACTACACAGAAGCCAAGCCTTTCCTGAGAACCTCATCCAGGAGGTTCCAGTGTAGAATGCTCTGGGCTTTTAGTCACTCACATCACACTGAAGGGAGTCCTGAAACATATGGGTACCGTGAATGAAGAAGGCCTGAGTTGGCGTTTCCCTTGTGCTGCTTTGTGTGGCAGCTGCCTCCACAAGATGACTCATTTGTGTTCAGTGCAAAGTTACCACCACAGAAGAACAAGTTGCCTGGAAAAAGTCATCTGAGCATGCCTAGAACTATATACATGGCTATTGTCATCAAGTCACAACTGGTTTATGGTAACCCCAGCAAAAAACATTCATGATAAGTGAGAATCAGTGATGGTTTGCCCTTGCTTTCCTCTGCAGAGCTTTCCTTGGTGGTCCCCCATCTGAATACCAACTCTGTCAAACTTCCAAGATCTGATGAGAGCAGCCTATACCATCCCATTCTACATTCCCACGCGTAGAACTAGATGCACAGAAATAACCACTGTGTGGACCTCGATATGATGGCTGGGATACATGCATTGACCCGAAGAGCCTGTAGCCATTCAAACTGGCAGCTTTGCATGTCCCCAGTGGGACTTCCCTTGTCAGTGACATTATTCTTTATTACTCTAAAGTTAGATTAGACCAAAATCCGGCACATCTGTTCTGGCCCAGCTTTGAAGTCAGAAGATTAATGACTGTAAAGTTGTCCCAGAGCGCATGTCAAGGCAAAAACATGGAGAGTTCAGTATCTTCCATAAATCCATTTACGGCTGCTTTTTTATGATGTAATGAATGCAAACATTAGACAAGGCCAGGATAAAAGTTATGACATCCTTGGAGGCTTCCCTACCCTGTGCCTTACGACTGCAATCACAGCTTTATGACAGCCGAGTGTGATGGCTCTGTTGATGATTCGAAGGGAGGGGGTAGACGGCAATGGCTAGTTTAGAGGTGTGTGGCAGGAGCCTATCAAGAACATGGCTCCTAATGGGGGACTGTTACTGGGAATTGCAGCAGCTTCTTTTGAGAGATCCTTTCTTTGTCCTATATTAGCAAAAATCCTGAGAATATTTTAACTGCGGGCAACTGTTCTCTAATTTTTCTAAAAAACTGTAATGGTTAGCCAGAACCTGGCAACCACTGGGATGGTGGGAGGCTGGGGAAGTGGGTGAGACATTTTGTCAGCAACTCCCCAATGTTCGATCCAGCTCCGATAAACCCAAAACAGCTGAAGCCTATATTTATTTGGGTCTTTTTTTCAGGATTATGTGAGCTGAATTGCAATCCCTATTAATTTAAATGGACCAAATGAGAGACATTCAAATCAATTCAGGCTTGAGTCAGCTGATTCAGGTGATTGAGAAAGACCCTACCAACTCAAGATCAGCTGTTTTGTGGCATCATTAAATGACTCCCCTGCAAAAAAAACTTGTTCCATAGTCATTCAGCTAGTGGTGGCTTGAAACCAGAAAATCCAGCTGAGGAAGGTACCCCTGGGTGACTACGCATGTCATCGCTAACCTCCTTCCCTTTCCAATCCCTGGAGCAGTTTTGTACTTTGAAAAAAGAGCAAAGTGGGGTTTGTAAGATGAAAGATGAGAGAGCTTTCTTGGTCATGGACCAAAGTTCTGGACTTCTCTCCCCAGGGAGATGCATCTGTCCCCTTTCTATTGCCACCTTCCACTTGCTGATGAAGGCTCTTTGGTTTCATTTCATTTTTATCATGCAAGTTTTAAATTGTTAGCTGCCTTAGTAGCCCTTGTGAGGGCAGAAAGGTGGGGTACACAAAACTGGAAAAGAATACCTGTGCTGGCTTAAATAGGTTGACATGAAGAACCATTGGTTCTTTAAAAACACACACACACACACACATTTCCCTGCAAAAAGTGAAGATTTATTTTGCATTTAATCTCCTGTAATCTTGCATTTGTGATGCCATTTTCCGGAGAGCTCACAGAGGAGGGGAAGGAACCTCTGTGAGGGCCCTTTAAAGACAAAGACCTGAGATATGTTCTTACTACTCTGTGAATGCATTTGTAATACAACAACAAAGCTAGCCAATAGCTGCTCATGACTCCTTGCCTTGAAACCCCACCCCTCAAGTTTACCATGATAATATTATAACAAGACATCCAAGCTGTTGTCTTGACCTTTGGAAGTAAGGGAGTCTCTGCACATAGAAGGCCAAAGCGATCTGTTTAAAGTTTGATCTGGTGTGATTTGAGATTTTGATTCCTGTGGAAAAATCTTTTAAAGGGAAGGGAATTCGATAGCTGTCAAGCGCTGTATCTACTGCCCCTCCTGGACTACAATCTCAAAAGTAACATATTGGAAAATATGTTAAAAAGAAGTGAGTGATTTTCCCACTGGTGGTTCTCTGAGCAGCAGAGTGTGACTTCTTTCTCTTTTTGATCATTTGTTCAATTAGATATGTAAATAGCCTAGGAAACCTGCATCACACCTGTTCCTTCCAGCTGTCTGCTAACCATGGACTTTTTTAACCTCCATAAAACCACAGCCCATTAAAATCTGTGGAAGGGTGAAGAGAAAATTGCTACTTAGCTCGATCTAAATGCCATGTAAATGATCACAGATCATCCTTTATATTTGACAATCCAGAAGTATTGTGAGATGGTCATTAGCGAATCTGAATGAGCACTAGCAGAGAATGGACAGAGAAGATGACTGAGAGGGGACTTGATAACCATCTTCAAGTGTTTTAAAGGCTGCCGTATAGAAGATGGAGCAGAGTTGTTCTCTCTTGCCCTGGAAGGACGGACCAGAACCAATGGGGTGAAATTAATTAAAAAGAAATTCTGTTTAAACATCCGAAAGAAGTTCCTGACAGTTAAAGCGGTTTCTCAGTGGAACAGGCTTCCTCGGGAAGTGGTGGGTTCTCCATCTTTGGAAATGTTTAAACAGAGGCTGGATAGCCATCTGATGGAGAGGCTGATTCAGTGAAGGTTTAAGGGGGTGGCAGGTTACAGTGGATGAGCAATAGGTAGGCAGGTTACAGTAGATGAGTGATGGTTGGACTAGATGGCCCATGAGGTTCCTTCCAACTCTATTATTCTATTATTCTATGACAGGATTGCCACTGGGGAGGGTGTTGGTGACAACTGTCGGAACATGCAAGATCTGTATTGTGCATGATTCAAAGGCATATGAATTATTATTATTATTTAATTTATATCCCACCTCCCCCCGGAGGCTCAAGGTGGGGGCTCGAATATCCTTCTCGAATATTCGGGCCTCCTCCCCCTAGAGGCTCAAATATCCTACACGGGGCAATGGAGGAGATGTGTATTTAGCATGGTTAGATTAGGACCTTCCTGATGTTTTTCAGTCCCCTCCTGCATCTTGACTGGCCCATTTGGAGATTTTCTGCTACTTTAAGCAGACTGCCTCCCTGCTTGCCACCAGGACAGAATGAATAAATAAAGAAGACAGTAGGCAGAAAATTCTCCTCTCTTTCTTTACAAAGTTGTTTTTCTTCTTAATAAAGCTATTTTGTTCTGTTAAGCAGCCTGGTGCTTCACCCACCTTTCCCTTTTGAAACTCAACAAAAGGGATAGGGGTGGATTGGCATCCACATCTGCCAATTCCTATGACAGTGCAAGGCCATTGAAGCCTGTAGAACAAGGCTGCAGAGATAAGGGTGTCATAGTCAGAGTGTAGGACTCAAATCCAGGAGACCTGCATACAGATCCTCCTCCTGCCGTGGACACTTGCTGGGTGACCTTGGGCCAGGCACACACTGTCAGCCTAACCTGCCTCACAAGGTTATTGTGACAATCAAACAGAGGGGGAGAATGTTGTTGCCAGTCTGTGTCCTCGATGCGGACCAAAGTGTGGTATAAATGAAGTCATTAAAGAAACAAACAAATACAAATGTTTATATCAGTTTTAAGGAGCAGCCAAACTATATCATTAATGGAAGACATTCCAGAATAGCCTTTCTTTGCACTTACTACTAGGCACAAATTGTGTCATGAGCAAGGCCTGTTCTGATTGGCTACATTCATGTGCTCAGGAAATTAAATGGGAGAAAGCACAGCTCTTCTGCAGCTGTGGATACATGTATAAGTCATTGGTTGTCCAGGGATTGTAGCCATCCTGACTGCAGCCACTGAATCAGCCAAATTTGACTGTAGAATATGTTCATCCACCTTCCTGCATTTAAATGTGGCACAACCAATTGACATGCAGGCCAGATTTTGTGTCACCCTTTCTCTCTATGGAGAGAGTTTGCATGAATCTTGTTTGTGTATGTACAGTCTTTACAACACTCACATTACATTTTGCACTAGTGTGATACAAAGGGAGATGATGCTTAGTAGGGAGAGTCACAAGTCGCCAGCAGAAGATTCAAGATTCAGTTGCCCAGGCAAGTCTGATCTCATCAGATCTCGGAAGCTAAGCAGGGTCAACCCTGGCTAGTATTTGGAGGGGGGACCTCCCAGGAATACTAAGGTCATGACGTGGAGGCAGGCAATGGAAAACCATCTCCGAACATCCCTTGCCTTGCTGCCAGACATTCTGAGGATCTCCTGGCCACTCTGCACACACCGTACAATAAATAAATATGAGCTAGGAGGTGCTGTGGCATACCTTTCTGTGTCTGGGACCCTGGAGACCTGCTGTCCATCAGATTAGTTTATGTGGGGTTCAATGGACCAATGGTCCATTGGTGTTTAACAAAAAGAAAAGAAGCACTCACAAGGCTCTGGTTCAGAGTGTGGTTGTGTTGGCTGGGCAGAGGGGTTGATCTATCCTCACACTGTTTTGTGATGGACTGAAGATAAGAAGAACCCTGCTAGGTCAGGCAACTGGTCCATCCACTCCAGCTTTCTCCTTGACCCAGTGGACCAGCAAACAGAGCATCAGGCTTTCCCTGATGCTATCTCCTAGCACTAGTTTACTGTCCCTGAGTCTTTAGTTATCATGGCCAGTAACCATTGCACTTCTCACCCTGGAATACGTCCATTCTCACAGCTATCAGCACATCCCATGGCAGTGAACGCCACCATTTAATCATGATCATTTCTACATTGCCGATTGAAACTCTCTCTAGGTACTCCCCCCTCCCCTCGCAGGGCCAGTCACACAACAGGCAGGCAGATTTCCATGACTGCAATTACAGAACGGGGAATCCCCCTCTTCCCTAATCATGAGGCTGGCATTGAAACAGGTGCCCATGTGGCCTGTGTTGCTCTTTGTGTAGTGGTTAGGAGTGCAGACTTCTAATCTGACCAGCTGGGTTTGACTCCCCGCTCCTTATCCACACACAGCCAGCTGGGTGACCCTGGGCTCGCCACAGCACTGATAAAGCTGTTCTGACCGGGCAGTGATATCAGATCTCTCTCAGCCTCACCCACCCTGCAGGGTGTCTGTTGTGGGGAGAGGAATGGGAAGGCGAATGTAAGCCGCTTTGAGACTCCTTTGGGTAGAGAAAAGCGGCATATAAGGACCAACTCTATTCTTCTTCTTTTAAAATGACCAAGATCAGTTAATGGGGTTTCCTAGCATCACATCTCCGTGAACTCTCGATACCAGACGGTAGAGGAAGCCCATGAAAAGAAGCCTGCAGAGATTGTCATGATCAGAGCCAGCAAGCCGAAGAGCTGAAAACAGTAATGACAGGTTTAAGCCAAGCAAGAAGAAAACCTGGAAGCAAAATTCTATCATAAGTCATGAAACTGGAGAGACTAGCCCTGTTCAGAGAAATGTGGAATGGAGATGTTGGCATCCACACCTGCCTTCCCTGTGCACATCCATTCTAAAGTGCCTGCCACCTGAGAAAACCTGAAGAAGAAGGGTTTTCATGGGATCAGCCTGTTTAAAGGGGCATCAGATGCATCTCTGCCAGGAATCTCATCACCACCCCTGAAGCATCTGAATCAGGCTTGCATGAGAAACATGTCTAAATCTACTCTTCTGCTGTAAGCAATCCAGAGGACCTTAGAAATACTTAAAAGCCCATTCAAATAGATGCTTAAATGCAATTAATTGCACTGGGGTTTCTATGAGCTTAACATTCTCAGAATTGTACCTTTAGGCTGTGATTTCTAGCGCAGAACCAGAACAGAAGGAGGGAACAAAGTGATTATGCTTCTCTTAATTCCCATACACATAAAAGCCAGTTCTTGGCATAACTGGGTTCTCCTCTGCTGCATCCTCCTAGCCTCTAGAGCAGGGTTTTCCAGCCATCGTACATGGTACCGTATGGCAGTGGTCCCCAACCCCCAGTCCAGGGACCGGTCCCGGTCCGTAGATCTGTCGATACAGGGCCGCCGCTCCTCCTCGTCCTCCTGCCCGGCTGCTGCCTTGGGGGCGTCCCTGCCACTCTGCTGCCAGCTCACCTTTGGTGCTCCCCAGCAGCCACCATGGCTGGGGGCCCCCCTCGGCGTGGCACTGTGCAGCTGCCGGTGGCAGTGTCCCCCAGCAGGCAGTGGGTAGTCAGGGGTGCAGGCGGGAAAGCAAGCGGAGCTGGGGCTTACACGGCGACATCCCTCAGCAAAAGACTACCCCCCCCGGGCCTCAGTAAAATAGTCAAGCGTTGACCAGTCCCCAGTGTTAAAAAGGTTGGGGACCACTGCCATATGGTACTGTGAAGGCCCCTCAATGGTACTGCAGTGTGGGGTTTTTAAAAACGGCAGCTGGGGGGAGCCCTTCTGCCCTGTGCCTGCTGTTTCCAGTTCTGAGTGAGCAGGAAAGAAAAAGGGTTTCAATAAAAAAAAAATTCTGCCCTTATTTGGGCCAGTTGACCTGCCCTCTCCCAAAGTAGCCAATGATAGGCTTGGACTCGGGGGGGTGGGTGGAAAGGGGAGTGGTTATGCTCATTTAAACCTTTGCTGCCTGAGACTCCTCTCACTGGAAAATATTCCAGCGGCAATATTGCACTGTCTCCTTGGGCCTTGCAAGCATAAATTCAATTGCTTCCATAGGAATCTGAGCTCTGCATGCTGCAGAGTGGTTATTGGAGTGGTTCATACTAGGCTAGCTGCGTGTGCTATCGAATTGGTTTCCCTTTGCCCTCTATGAAACTTAGGGATGTTCGTATTAAAACCAAGATTATCTTTCTGGAGTTTTATGACACCTCTTGATGGTTTTTGAGTATGTGAGTGAGCAGTGTTGAGACCCAGCAGAAGGGGAAGATGTGTAACAACTACTCAGCTAGATGGACCAATCATTGACTTCCATGTAAGGCAGCTTTCAAAGGGCTGAACTTTGCCAAGTATTTCAGGAAGCAGCCCCCTTGTCTATCTGGGCTTTACAGGAGCAGACTATATCTACAACTTTATCCTGCTGATCCTCTAACTCTGAGAAGCATATAAAGTTGTGCCTTTGGTGTGTATAATTTAACAGCATAAGAAGAATATCCTACAGGGAATATTCGGTAAGGTGTATTTAGCATATTTAGATGAGCAATTTCCTGATATTTTAAAATAGTCTCCTCCTATGTCCTGATTGGCTCAGTTGGAGACTTCCTGTTCGTTGGAGCAGACTTCCTCTCTGCTTGCCTCCAAAACAGACAGAAGGAACATGGAATAACAGTTAGACAGAGAGGACTCTCCCTGTCTCTGTCTCTCTGTGTCTCTCTCCCCTATTCATGAAATTGTTTCTCTTCCTAATTAAAAAAACTATATTATTCTTTAAGCAGTTTGGTGCTTAATGCCTCTTTGCATATTTGAACTTTGCCAATACTCTCTTCCTAATTTTAACCTCCCAACAACCATGTGAAGCAGGTCGGGTGGAGATAAAATGACTAGATCAACCCAGCAAACTTAATGGCAGACTAAGGGTTTATACCCAGGTCTCCCAAAATCTAGTCCAGACATAGCCAAAATGTGGCTCACCAGGGGGGGTCATAGTACTTGTAATCCATGCACATCTGGAGAGCCACAGTTTGGCTATCCCTGGTCTGGCCCAACACAAATCACTGTACATCACTCCACAGCCATACACCTCCCATGCAAAGATACCTGTTGTGTGTCGCAGTGAGCATCACAATTGATGCCTGATTTTTAATGTGGCATCTTCTTACTAATCAGCCTCAATTGAAATGATCCATGATAGGAAGTTTGCAGCTAACATCCAGAATGATTCAATACTCAAAATGAATCGAAAGCCCCAACATTAATTAACTAGATCGTACCTTTCTTTGACATTAAATAGATTATAAGCACGGGAAGTATGCCAGCCTTTGTGATCATTGTTTGAGCTATATAGCATATGGTTTCATTTATTTTTACTTTTTTGCGGGGGATCAAATATCTTGTGTTCAGCTTCTTAAGCAAACATACTGATTTATGAATCATCAAAGGCTGAGCTTCTATAGCTTTACATGCATATCAGGTGAATAATAGCTATCATTGTGATGGAGTGGTGATAAAGGAAATGATTATAACCTTCTAATTGATCATACAGCTCTTGGAAATTGGCTTTAGTTCCATATTGGAGATCAAGGTCGGTTCTCTCTTTCTGTATTAAGAAATGCTGTTTGCTATATAATCTTTCACCTACAATGAAACACAAGGGAAATGGTTTATAGAAGTGCCAGATAGGCTAAGAAATTATGTTTTGATTAAGATTCTAGGTCACTGTAACTTTGCATCCTTGATGGGATAATTTTTAATAAAGGAAGACGCCAAGAACGGAGGGTTGTTTAGAGAATATCCTTTGTTTAGTGTAAGCTTGAAGGGATGGCTGACCCAGCGACCCCATGCCACATCAGGGGTTCCTGGACTTCCATAATACTTTCATTTCATTTCGTTCATTCGTTTGCTCGTTCATGTTCTGGCTTTTAATCTGCCCTGTCCCCACAAAGGCTTGGAGTGGATTACAGCAGGGGTAGTCAACCTGTGGTCCTCCAGATGTCCATGGACTACAGTTCCCATGATGCCCTGCTAGCAAATATTGGCAGGGGGTCATGGGAATTGTAGTCCATTGACATCTGGAGGACCACAGGTTGACTACCCCTGGATTACAGTGTCAGTAAAATATATGGATTTTAAAGAATATTTTTAAAATAAAATGTAAAATTATTTAAATATAGTTAAAATGTTTAAAATTACCCAGCTACTATTGCCTTATATATATGGGAAGGGCGGGGGGGGTCCACTTAGTGTAACCCTCACTGAGGGATATAGCTTAGTGCCTAGATCAGTGGTTCTCAACCTTCCTATGGCCACAGCCCTTTAATACAGTTCCTCATGTTGTGGTGACCCCCCAACCATAAAATTCTGTGTGTTCTTTCACAGAAATTAAACACAAACTGATCAATGGCGTGAAGATCCATTGTTCATGATCGTATATAAATTGGGTTTTTTCCAGGGTTTCTCAGTTCTGCCTCTTGTCCCACCATGCCGATCTTGCTTTTTCCGCTGCTCCAGACAGACAAACGCTCTATATCGATCTACCCTGCAAGGCTGTTGTGCGGATGGCACCCCCCCCCCCTGGCCAAGCTGCTTGCCCTGCTGCGACCCCTTGTGAAAGGGTCATTTGACCCCCAAAAGGGTCCAACCAGGTTGAGAACTACTGGCCTAGAGGTAGAGTAGTCAGAGGCTAGATGTGACTGTAGACCTCAGTCACAGGCCTGGCAGAATCATTCTGCGTTACAGGCCCAGGAGAACTGTCAAAGTTCCCTCAGAGCCCTGATCTCTTGTGGCAGAGCCTTCCACCAGGCCAGGGCTAGGACCAAGAAAGCCCTGGATCTGGATGAGACCAATTTGACCTCCCTAGGGCCAGGGGTCCTAAGGAGATTCTGATCACTAGATCTCAAGTCCCTCTGGGGGACATATTGGGAGACGCACTCCTGAAGATATTTTCCCTATTTTGTTTGTGCATTGTCCAAAGCCATTCTGTCATGCCGCTTCTCTGAAAGGCGTCTGGGAAGAGGCGGGCCAGGCTCCTCAGAGGTAATGAAACAACCTCAAATGTGCAGAAAATATCCGATAAATGGTTGTCACGTCCCATGTTAACAAGCTCCGCGCTCTGCCTTTCCTTTTCATCTGTGACAACATTAAAGGTTTTACTGGCCATTAGATTGCATTGTGAGCGCTAAGCCCACTAACAAGATTCGATACTCAAGGAGAATTGTTAAACCTACTAATGAATGTACAAGACTTGCTAATGCTGCCTTGTCGGCTGCTGGGGGGACGACACTTTGGGGTGATTAAGAATTCCAGCCTTCAAAAGTACCATGAAACTATCCAATGGACTGTCAAGGCAAGCAGCTGCCCAGATCTGACTTGACACAGACTTTAGAATATGTGTGACAGTCTCAGCTGTGGATGCAGCCCTCCTAAACCCCAAACCTAATGTTCTGAATTTGTTTCAGTTTTATCCTAGAATCATAGAGTTGGAAGGGGCCATACAGGCCATCTAGTCCAACCCCCTGCTCAACACAGGATCAGCCCTAAGCCTCCTAAAGCATCCAAGAAAAGTGTGTATCCAACCTTTGCTTGATGACTGCCAGTGAGGGGGAGCTCACCACCTCCTTAGGCAGCCTATTCCACTGCTGAACTACTCTGACTGTGAAAAAAATTTTTCTGATATATCGTTGTACTTGTAGTTTAAACCCATTACTGCGTGTCCTTTCCTCTGCAGCCAACGGAAACAGCATCCTGGCCTCCTCCAAGTGACAACCTTTCAAATACTTAAAGAGGGCTATCATGTCTCCTCTCAACCTCCTTTTCCCCAGGCTGAACATTCCCAACCTATCTTCATAGGGCTTGGTCCCTTGGCCCCAGATCATCCTCGTCGCTCTCCTCTGTACCCTTTCAATTTTATCTATGTCCTTCCCTCCAGAACTGCACACAGTACTCCAGGTGTGGTCTGACCAGTGCCGTATACAATGGGACTATGACATCTTTTATAGCTGGAAACAGATCAAAACAAAATCAGGAATGTGGGTAAGAAGAAGAGGGTTTTATACCTTCTTTCCTCCTACCCTAAGGGGTCGCAAAGTGGCTTACAATCACATTTCCCTTCCTCTCCCTACAACAGGGACCCTGGGAGGCAGGTGGAGGTGAGAGAGCTCTGAAAGAACTGTGACTGGCCCACAGTTACCGAGCAGGTGTCATGTGGAGGAGGAGTGGGGAATCAAAATCTGCTCTCCAGATCAGAGTCTGCCCCTCTTAACTACTGCACCAAGCTGCAAGGAGAGCTGGTTTCCTTCCTCGTAGGAAGTTTTCAATGAATTATTCATGGAAGGAAATGAAGAGATTTTTCTCTGCCTTGGTATCAGTTTGCCAGCAGGGAAGTTCATGGTTCTCAAGCAAAGATACTATTATCTCGAGGAATCAGATCTGAGCTACAAGATGTATAGAACGGTTCTTGATGTATAGAACGGTTGTTTGGAAGACGACTGACATGGGCCCTGGCCAATGTCTTTTCTGCTGAAATGTTTGGAGCTACTTTAGAAATTATTATCACTCTTCCTTGCTTGAGCTGGTTTCCTTGCTTGTTAAAGCAGGAGGGGAAAAAACAATAGAGCAATGGATCAATTTGCTCAGTGTGACTTTCAGGCCAAAAAAGAAAGAAAGAATCTTCGCAAAATTTTTATTTTCCCGGGTCACTGAGTTCATTTAAGTGTGTATCTAACTCTCGGACACACACTGTTTACCCTGGTCATCTTATGATACTGTTTTGGAATGCTGAGTTGGCTGAGCCCAGAAGCAACCAAAACTTCTATTCAGGCAGCAGGCAGAATACGAATTGATCTTGTCTTCCCAAGGCAACTGGGCCAGATATTTCCCGGAGGAAGGGTGCTAGGGAGGGAAGGAAGGAATGCTGAATGGTTGGCTCATTGACTTGAAGGGGAAAAGGAAGCAGGGAAAGTAGGGAAGCTGCCAGGGGGCTTTCGGGGAAGGGAAAGAGGAAATGAGGGGCGATACTCCCCAATGAGTCCTCCTGGGTCTCCCATTTGTTGCTATCTATTGGCCAAATCCATTTATTCATTAAAATATAGCACTTAAAAATGTCAAACCAGCCAACATGGCATTCAGGCTTACAATTCCTAAGGCGTGCTCAGTGTCTCTAATCCATCCTTAAGTGACAGGGGACGGGGAATTCTCCCGTAGTTGGCATTTTCTTTAAATCAGGACAAAAGTGATGAGTCACAGAAGGCAGCTGCA
Organism: Paroedura picta; assembly: GCF_049243985.1. Lineage (NCBI taxonomy): Eukaryota > Metazoa > Chordata > Lepidosauria > Squamata > Gekkonidae > Paroedura > Paroedura picta. Next base: position 89,562,993 of record NC_135375.1, on the reverse strand, counting down.
TAGAAGTTGCTGTTTAGAAGTGAGGTGGCTGGGTTTCAAGCATGCGGTCACTCACTTTGCAGGAATGGATGGAGGTAGCAGGAGAGAGCCAAAAGCAGTTGGCTGTCTGGCACAACAAACTTTGTAAACTGCACGGAGCTTTTATTCCAATCCCAGGTCGATTCAGTCCCTGCCGTCTACACAGAATGCGATTTCCATTTTGATTTTGGGCAATTTAAATTTTCCTTCTGCAACCAGAAGGATTGATTCGGAGTGACCCTACCTTTATCGTGCGATAACTTAGAGTGCTTTAAATGCTCAATATTTTAACAATCGAATTGAGAAAGCAGGCTGTTTTGAATCTGGACTTTGCTCCATGGTAGAAAACCCCTGATTGGCCAAAGCTGGTCATGTGACAAACTTGCCTTAAAGGAGAAACCCCTAATTTCTCCCAACTTCTGTCGGTCTTGGATTTTTTTCTCCCTCCTCTGCCTTCTTCAATCCTCTCTCCCCCACCCCTCCAAGAAAAGAAAGAGGCTCCATGCTTGGCTCCTCTCCCCCCCCCCTTTCAAGAAGGGAAAGAAAGAGGCTTGGCTCCCCCCCCCCTTCTGAACTACCCTAACCACGTGCAGAACACTTTTCTGTTTCAGTGGGGGGGGGGAAGACCCGAGTTCAAATCGATCTGAATTCAACAGGATTGACAATGGAATAAACAAAGTAAGTGTAGACTCTGCCCTGCTTTGGTTGAAAGCATCTGACCACTTGAAAACAGGTGCAGGGCTAGCCAACACTGAACCCCCTAGGGCCTAGGCCACTCATGTAGGATGGGATGGATGAGCTGGTTGCTGTTTGTACATTCATCACTTGATCGCTGAAACGATCAATGAGTCAAACACACCAAAGCAGAGATTCCCAATACAGCACCTGTAGGCCCCATGGCATCCACCAATGTGTCTCCTAGAGCTCATTTCCCTTCTTCCCCAAACCCAAAAGTTGTTCCTGACTGTCCACCTCACTGGAGCTGGAAATTCTTCAGAAGAGATCAAGAGGCATCTCCTATGGGTTTCACGAAGCACCCGTTGAGAAACAACTGCCTCTATTACAGGAAAAAGGATGGCCATCTTGGAATCTACTGACAAACTGTCCCCGCCCCCTGGTAGCCATTTTGTACAATATCCATTGCCTGTCCTCAAGATTCCAGAAGTGCTCAAAGGTTCAGCATGGTTGGGGACTCCTGAAATAACATGTGGTATATGTAGACCTGCTGAAGACATGAGCCGGCCATTATCACAATAATTACTAGATCGAACTCCTTTTTTAAAATAAGCTAATAACAGTTTTGCCAGAGTAAGAATTTTAGAGTAGAGCTGGAAGGAGCATGTAGAATTCTTGGCTGAGTTTATTCTCCTGGGGGTTTAGAGAGAGGAATGGTAAGCAGCTAGGGAGCATACATCTACTATCTAGAAGCAGATGGGTGAGGATTAATTTTACATGACAAAAGAAGTCATTATTAATGCATGGGATCAGGCCCCTGAGAAGAAGCAGCATTTCTTAATTCCCATAATAAGTTTTCTCAAGTTTTACTATTTACTGAGGATACCACTTGTGCTACAAAAGTGAATTGTTTCCTAAATAACCTTTATGGGCTGAACTCTAGATGACCCATAAAAGGACATCTGGTAACCCAAACCTGGTGGACCCAAACTACTTCTGAGTTATGTGAATCTTGTCCTTAGAGTGAAATTCTGCTCCTGGTTTGAAACACAGTATTTGGCGGTTCCATTTTATGGTGTTTGTTTAACTGTTTTTAACAAACAGATTCTGCTGTTGGATGAACTGTGATTCAGATTGCTTTTAATGCTGTAATTTGGGAGTCTGTAGACATCATTGGTTTTTATCAGTATACTGTGTTTCTACAAAACATTTTAAACTGGACAACCCTCTCAGTTTTCTTAGAGAGTGTGGCATATAAAGAATAAGAAATAAAATATGTAGGTATCTTACATGAAAATCAATGGAACCTTAAAGTGCTTGAGTTCATTGACTGTATTCTAGTTGTTCAAGAAGGTCACATTCAGAGATCATGACTGGCTTAAGGTTATCCGGTAACATTCATGACTCAACAGGGCTGAACAATGAGGGGCCACCACTGAAAAAGTCTTGTTTCTAGTAACTACGCACCTAAAGGTGAGAATTGGATGGCAGGGCTTGATAAGAGAATCTTAACTGGTGGATTGAACAAAATTGATCTCAATTCCCCCAAAGTCCTTACAAAACAATTGCCTTTCATTTTTTTTCTTTTTTTGAAAGAGAACAAAATGGACGCATTCCTCACTTTCTCAGAAAGCTTCTTCCAAAGAAACGACAGCTCAGCTAAAGAGCTCTATGCACCGCCACCATCAACTGGCCCTGGCCCTAAGGAAGCCCGCCTGGCCTCGACCAGGGCCAGAGCCTTCTCTGTCCTGGCCTCCACTTGGTGGAATGAGCTCCCAGAGGAGATCAGGGCCCTGACAGAACTAAAACAGTTCTGCAGGGCCTGCAAAGGGGAGTTCTTCCCCCGGGCATTTGTTGAGACCAGGCATAACCAACAACATCTGCAGGGCCCCTGCTCCCTCCCTCTGAGAAATCCATCAACATGTTCTGCCCTGGACCTGTTTACACTGTTATAAGTTCCATTGTTACAATGATCAATGTTAATAGTATTAATGTTATGGTTATCTATATATTATGGAAAAACTAATTTCCTTGTATTGTTTTCTACATTTTATGTAAACCGCCCCGAGCCTCCGGGGAGGGTGGTGTATAAATATAATAAATAAATAAATAATAGATAAAACAGGGAGATGGGCTTTACTTCCAGCTTAAAAGTTTGCATTTGGTGAACAGAAAGAAGTGACAACCAAAGAGCCTTAAGGAGAAGTGCTCTTTTAAGCATCAGGCTCCCAGATTGTGAAGAACATCAACCATGACCCAAAACTGAGTCTGGAAAAGGACAGGCGACCATTGGGCTACTTCTAAGAATGGGATCATATGCTCATGGTTTTCCACAGCAGCTCATGCCTTAATGGGAACAGGCTCCAATGAGACTTCAGAGAAATGCTTCCAGAGTAAAGGCCACAGGGGAAAGTTGCTGAGTGTTCTTTGAAAACTCTGCCAGTGCCCCTAGGCACGATAGTCAGTCAAAGCTTTGAATCCTTGAGACATACGGGGGCTTACATGTGCTAAACTAACAGGGACCCTCCTGCTTAGCCCTTTATAAGGTCAGTGTGTATTTATTAGACTCTAAAAAGGGCACAAAAAAAGGGAAATAAAGCTTTTTGCCAGTGGATCCTACGATGGTATGCGAAAAGTCATGTTAGCCTCCGGCCATAGCAATACAGAAGATACAGAACGAAAACATGAGCACAAATTAATCCAGATGAACGAGCGGAAGCAAAATTATTCACTTGGACCTCGTTCCGGACCTCGTTTATTTCACTCAAGTTCGACAGAGGTTAGAATCGGACAGTTTACATGATAAAGCCCAATACCCAAGAGAAATGCTTTTTAAAATTTCGAAACATCCAGATTTGGGAATTTGGAGAAGCCGGAGAGAGCCATTAATATGCTGTTACAGTTAGAATCTGGGACATGTGGTTTCAAAGGCCTTCTTGCCATTGGAGTGGATTGTCCGTTTTACTTACAGGAAAGCTCCCTGGTGGGCTGCTGCCCTGGAGGTATTCTGCACGGAGCCAAATAAAACAGTTTAAAAAACAACCAGAGCTCCTTGAGGAAGAGGCTAGACTTTAAAATGGACTAGGTAGATAGAACAGAAGTCCTCCAACTAAGGCCATTTTCGCAGCAAATGCTTGTGTGCATTTTTCTCTTTCCTGCATCTGTGATGCAGATGCAAAACCAACATTGGCTCCAGGATACAATCGGTTTAAACGTGTCTCTCTGCCATTGCCTATCTCGGCTACATCCACTCAAGGAGCAGCGTGAGAGAGGTGCATTCAGCATCCTGTGTGGAAATGTTCTAGGATGGCATGAGAGGTTGGAGAACATCTGGAAAGAAGCTAATTTGTTTTTATAGAAGTATTCATGACTCCCATATAAATTAAATGTCTTTGAATTAAGTCCCGCAAGTTCCTTATTGGAACAAATGTGGAGTCCAGGGGCGCCTGTAAAACCAACAAAGTTTCTTAACAGAGCTTTCGTGTGCACACACACTTCCTCAGATACACAGGAAAGCTCATACCTTGAATAAAACTTTGTTGGTCTTAAAGGTGCCGCTGGACCCTAAGTTTGTTCTGCTGCTTCAGACCAACATGGCTACTCACTTGAAAGTACCTTGTTGTTTATGCTGTCCGTATGTTCCTTTGCTATTCCTTAATGTCAGTTTCTACCTAATATGAGCAGGGTGATGTTTGTGTGCATGTTTTTAAGAAACGTGCAATTTTCAAGAATCTTACAATTGAACTACAGAGAACAGGAGAAAACAACAGACAGCTAGAATGAGGAGGAGCCATGGCAGTAAGGAAGAAATGTGAGAAAATTCAGTTCTTTGGGCAGGCATGACTTTGGTTTAATTTGTCATGACTGTATGCTGTTCACATTAGGTTTATCCAAAGATTTATTTGATGTTTTTTCACAATGTAGCTCTGGAAGTTATATTGCTAGAATTCCAACTGAATTCTAAAAACTTGCTTTTCTTTAAGCATGTCTCCCCTCCACACACACACACACACACACACACACACACACACACACACACACCTTCTACCATGCATGTGTGTCAGGTTTTCTTTTTCATTCTGCATTGATTTTCCTCTTTGCAGTGCTCAGTTCACTTTCTGGTCACTGTTTTCCCAGGTATTCTGAGAGTGCTTTTGTGCTGATTTCCCCCTTGTTTTGCTTCCATGCTAAAGGTGATTCAAAGGTATAACAAGCATCTTGATTCTGCCCCTTGAAGGTCACTTCCCCACACACAAGGTCATTTTGCCTGCTCTGCACTTCCCACCTCCCTTTCATCAGTGTACAAGCTCCATTGATTACATTTTGCCTTGTTTTACATTTTTAATTTTGTTCACACATTGATATGAGACTAATCTCAGATTGCAGAATTTTAAAAACTGTATATAATGGGGGGAAGTTTAAAAGGATCTGTATGCAGTTCAGTTTACTTGTTTGTATTTTACTTGAAAAGGGGGATTAAAAAGGAAGTAAATGGCAGCATTCCCATTGCAAAATTTTAAAAAGTTTCAGTGCTGCATGCAAACAAAATAGAGGGGGGGATTGACAGCATGGGATGAAATTGACATGAGAGAGAGAGAGAGAGAGAGAGAGAGAGAGAGACTGGGTTGGGAAGCCTGTAGCTTATTTTACCTTTTAATACTTCAGTGAACAAAGTTTTGGCAGTCTCCAGAAGCCTAATATTAAAATGGCACCTGCAAGCTGCTGAATTTAAGAATTGCTTAGGATCGATACCTTTGGAGAAAAGACTAAAATCAGCACAAGAGAGCCTTTAAAAACTGTCAAGAACACAGATCAATGTGCAGGATCAAATTAGAGCATCGCAAAGAGAAAACTACGCAAACTTGCAAGTGGGGGAAGGAAATTAGCATTACAGTGCAGTTGCACTAGGACATCAGCACAAATTTCATTCCCCCCCCCTAGTTTAGTGGCACAAGACTAAAACAGCTCTCCAAAGCTTCTGCCAGAGGACACCTCCCCCACACAAACTGTAGTCCCACACAAAGTGTGAGGGAGTTGTAGCCAACTCTGTACAGACAGGCACACACATATGAAGAAGAAGAGTTGGTTCTTATATGCCGCTTTTCTCTACCTGAAGGAGTCTCTAATCAGCCGCCCTTTCCTCTCCTCACAACAGACACCCTGTGGGGTGGGGGAGGCTGAGAGAGCCCTGATATTACTGCTCGGTCAGAACAGCTCTATCAGTACTGTGGCAAACCCAAGGTCACCAAGCTGGTTGCATGTGGAGGAGTAGGGAATCGAACCCAGCTCACCATATTAGAAGTCCACACTCCTAACCACTGCACCAAACTGGATCTCCAGTTATACATTGCCAATGATCAAAGCTTGCAATGCCAAGGTTTTTGGGTTCTACCATGCATTCCATATGTTCAACATCCCCCCCTCCATATTATGAGGTCATGTGACTCTTTTCCATTTTCCCCCTTGGCTTGATAACACAGCAGAGAATCCCCTAGTGCTTGGCAAGATGGAAAACAGGGCTTCATAGTTGCTTGTCAGGTTGAAAAGCAGTCAGTTTCCACATCGGGTTCTCCCCTCTGCCTGAGTTCCTTTGTGTCCCCGCTCATTCAATGAACTAACGCTGAAACGTATGTGCAAAAACTGAACCACAAGTATTTAAATGGAAGGTGCTTCCTGGGCACTGCCACACAACTGTGATAGGGCAAGCACACATTAAAAAAAAAAATTTTGGACACCACCCGCTACACATCACAAGTGATGTTCCCACCCCAGTTTAGAAAAGTGTGTTTTTTCATTGAAGCTGCAAAATAAATAGACTGGAGGAACAAGAGCAGTGCATAAGGCAGGTACAAGAATCTGACGTCAAACGTAAAGGCTTACTGATCAGAAAATCTGCAGTAAGCTGTGTGTGCATAATAGGCCAGCGTGATATCTTATGCAATCACTTTGTTTACCATGGCAGCATTTCACCAGATGTCCTCCCATTTTGGTTCCTGGGTTGAGGGTGCAGAAATGTTTCCTTAGAAACCCTTATAATAATTGTAATACTTCCCTTCTAAAAAACATCTTTCCTGACATGAGTTCCCTTTTTCTGTTGCTGCCATAATTCATGATTTTTTTTACTCATTCTTTGACTTATTCTACCTCAGCTAGTCACTAGGGCAGTCTTCCTCAACGTTTTTGGCATCGAGAAACCCTGGAAACATTCCTCAGACTTCGAGAAACCCCAGTAGTAGAGCAATTAAACAGAATATTGATGGAAAGCATAGCCATGTAAACGGCCACCCAGAGCCACTCCAGGCCCATCATTGGTCATTTTGGGAGGGGTGGGTGGGTTGACATGATCAGATATGGTCCCATCACCCAATAAATGTTTAACAATTCTTAACAAATATATCAATAATTAATTCCAACCCTTTCAGGAAACCTCTCCAGGGCTGTCAATAAGCAGTGATCCATCTTAGACCGTTTTTGCACTGGAGGTTTCATGCTGGGTTGCAGGTTGGAGTTTTAGTCATGGCAGGTTGCCTCACCTCTTCCTGCACCCACATGGGGGTGCATTTGGCTTGGTGTACCTCATCTGCCCTCAATTTGTTCTCCTGCATGGAAGCTAGGGCAGTGAAGTTCCCAGTGCGTAAACGGTCTTATCCAGGATCTTTTTTTCACACCATGACCAAACAATTGCCCGAAACAATCACCAAACAGGCCACTGTGGCTAAGGTGCTGCATTCTCATCCTGGTAGTTGGAAGTTTGCTGCTCCTGATTGTGGAGGTGCTCTTTAATTATCATGAACCTATCCTCCATAAACATGTCCCAACTCTTTTCAAGCGATGTGTGTTAGAGGCCCAAGGCAGCAAAAGATATAAATCTCACAGGAGAAAGAGACAAATCAGTTCAAATGGGTCCCTAACATTTGGAAGTATATGAATTTCTGATGCAATGATTCCTATCCTTAGGACTGGGAACCCTGGGACAGGGGGCTCAAAGTTATAGCAAGGGGTCCATGGATCCATATGCACACTTAGCATTATCATTTCAATCTTTTTGTCTTTAGAACTTTCCCCAATGAACACATACTAATCATACAACTATGATCAAGTGGGGCTGGGGGCTGCAATTTGTTTAATGTTTAAAAGGGATCCTCATTCTCAAAGGATTGGGAACCACAGTTCTAATGAATCACTTCAGACATCTTTGCTTGCCAATCCATATTTCACCAAGCCACCTTGGTGTAGTGGCTAGGAGCACTGACTTGTAATCTGGCGAGACAGGTTTGATTCCCCGCTCCCACACATTCTGCCAGTTGAGTGACCTTGGGCTCGCCACAGCACTGATAAAGCTGTTCTGACCAGTAATATCAGTAATATCAGGGCTCTTTCAGCCTCACCTACCTCACAGGGTGTCTGTTGTGGGGAGAGGAAAGGAAGGCGAATGTAATCCACTTTGAGACTCTTCGGGTAGAGAAAAGCGGCATATAAGAACCAACTCTTCTTCCTCATTGTGAACTAAAGTCTGAAACTAGATGGACAACTGATCTCACTCAATGTACTACAGCACTTTATATCTGTATGATCTGGGTGTCCCAGGCTAGCCCAATCTCATCAGATCTTGGAAGTTAAGCTGGATCAGCCCTGGTTAGTAGGTTTGGGCACAGAATGGAAAATTCCCCTGATGATCCAATCCCCTGGAACGAACCACTCCATTTTGTGCCAGTCTGTTTCACTTCTCCCCGCTTAAAAGCAGGAGGAAGCCAAATGACAGGCAAAAACGGTTTCTTGCCAAACAGTTTGATCAGGCTCAGGGTCTGCTGGGCTGCCCAGCACAACCTGGCAAACAGCCAATCATGTGGACAGTGAGTTCTCCACACAATCAGCTTGGGGTTTTCTGGATTGCCCCACAGCAGCCATTTCAGCACACTGATCCCCTTCCCTCTCTTTGAAAACAATGGAAGTCAGCCAGTGCACTGAAATGGCTTGCAGGTGTTATAGGCTCGCAGAAAGGCATTTGTGCCTCTCTCCTGGCAGCATAAAAAGGCTGCCAGCCGAACCCTGAACCAGACAAAATTCCATCAAAGGTTCAGGGGATCACGAACCAGGGCCATTTCATGGTATCTTTAAAATGTGTGTCCCAGTTCATGCCCATCCCTACTGGTTAGCTTGGATGAGAGACCACCATGGTAGCTCTACCAAGGCAGGCAGTGGCAAACCACCTCTTTGCTGTGAGAACCGTCCAGGGTTGTCACTGGTTGACTGCACCTTTCACAACACTTTGCACCAGGGGTAGTCAACCTGTGGTCCTCCAGATGTCCATGGACTACAATTCCCATGAGCCCCTGCCAGCAAACGCTGGCAGGGTCTCATGGGAATTGTAGTCCATGGGCATCTGGAGGACCACAGGTTGACTACCCCTGCTTTGCACGACCACCTCCTCTGACAACAGCCCTAAACACAGAATGCCTGGCTGACTGACCAGAACCCCGGCTCAGTTGCCAGCCTCCTCTTACCTGGGCAGCTGAGCTGCTTGGCAAATCATGGACTTTGTTTTCAATGGGGAAGCGGGGCAGCAACATCTCTCTCTGCCAGGCCAAGGAACTCGTGTCGAACCTGAAATGCATTTTTAGTCTTAAGGAAAATCAGATGCCATCTTCCCAACGAGGGGAAATGCTTAGACAAGCATATAATTGCCACGGCATGTTATTAAGGCTCATAAATAAAATATATGTCATACAAATGCTTCATAGCAATTAGTGGAAGTGACAAGCCTAGGAACGATTTTGTTCGTTCGTCTGGCATTTCGGCATGCAACCATCGGCTCTGAGCGGGGCGGCTTCTTTCTTCCTCGTATGGGATGTGACTGGAAAGGCCATGACAGTCAATTCATTTAGCTGCAAAGTGAGCCCCAGATCTGACTTGATTGCTTAAGTTTACCATCTGGCATCCAAAGGACTATTCATGAAATTGTAATTAAGATCATGAATCTATCAAGGGACAAGATATTTATTGCCGGCAGCGGCAACATTATAATAAATAGTAGCGGCAGCTGGACTTTGTAGCCTTTGTTTCATGTTGGCAGAACACACTCCTAATGACGACGGGGAAACATGGCAAATTACTCGAAAATGGGCTGTGCCTTGTCTTGCTTGAGGTGATGGACAGAACCACCTCTGGGTTGGAAATAGATCTGAACAAAGGCAGTATTTTATTTTTATTTTGGTACGTCAGTAGTCACTTTTCTCCCAAAATAGCCTTTAAAAACCCCAGTTTAAATAACACATTTAAACACACAAACATAAATAAACAAGGGAAGGAAAAAAGCCCTTTGCAGGTTTTTAATCCAGTGGCCTACTCACTCTGTGGTCTCCTGCTGTGACCCAAGGGCTAAGAAGAAGTCGAAGAGCTGTTTTTTTATACCCCACTTTTCATTACCCAAAGGAGCCCCAAAGTACCATAGAAACACCTTTCCCTTCCTTCCCCCACAATGGACACCCTGCAATGTGGGGCTGAGAAAGCTCTGAGAGAACCACTCTGTGAGAACAGTTCTAAGAGGACTGTGACTAGCCCAAGGTCACCCAGCTGGCTGCATGTGGAAGAATAGGGAATCAAACCTGGTTCTCTGGATTAGAGTCTTCCACTCTTTAACCGCTATGCCACGCTGGCTTTCAAGACCACTTTGGGTCTTGCCCTCTGACTCATGTCAAAGGGCTTGTGTCTCTCAGCCTGCCTAGACTTCAGATCTGCAGACAGAAATGCAGCTGAGATGTTGTGCAGATGGCAAGATATTCCCAACAATCCCTTGTGTTTGAATGGAGCATAGAAGATAGGTCTATTTCACGAGGCAAATCTGTCAATGACCGTACTAACCATGATTGTCAGACAAGATCTCTGTGTCCAGATGCAGAACACATCCGGATACCAGATGGTGGGGTCAATTCTCACAATCATACCTGACTTGATTCCCTCCTCCACATGCGGCCAGCTGGGTGACCTGGGGCCAGACACAGTTTTCTCAGAGCTCCCTCAGCCCCGCCTGCCTCACAGTGTGTCTGTTGTGGGGAGAGAAAGGGAAGGTGATGGAAAGCCACTTGGTGACTCCTTCATGTAGGGAAATCAGGGTATAAAAACCAGCTGTTTTTCTTCCCAACTTCAGCTGAAGTCCAAACCTGTGTATGGTTTGGAAACCTTGATGAAAATACATCCTTTGTAATCGTCTGTTCTTCCCTTGATTGACTAAATTGCTGGGTTGCAGCACATCTAGTGTCTTTTAACAAACAACTGCTGTTGTCACAAATTCTATGTCCCTTTGCCTGAAGAGACCTTGAAGAGATCCATTGTGATTCCAGGCGATCTCCCCAGTTCCCCACCTGGAGTTTGGCAACCCTATACCCATTCAAAATCACCCCAGTCCTCTCTGAGTCAGGCAAAGCTGAATAATTAAATATTACTTACATTAGGGGGAAAAAACCCGATTAGAATAAAAAATAAAACTCAAATACTTCTGATGATTCTGTTTGGTGAATTACTCCAAGAAGCAAATACAGAGCACACACACAAAAAAGATCATTAAGTAGGAAATGATACAATTAGTTCTTAACAAGTTCGCAATCGGCAAAGCTCTTGAAAAGAGTAATAGAAAATGCAGCAAAGAAGGTAGTTAAACTTGATATTGTTGCCATAAAATTTAACATTCACATTTCAAACTTGGCTAAGATGTGTTTATAGATAGCAAAGGGGCAGCCGTTAACCCTTACCAAGTTCATTTCATGCACTGAATCACTTTGTTACCCAAAATGCATGTTAATAAACACGCAGCCGTGGGGAATCGCTAAGTAAGAGGGGGAAACTAGCAGGACCTATTGCCTGTGTTTTACTAGGTAATTATCTCCTTTTAGGAAGACAACAGAAATCAAAATAAAAGAATTCTGTTTCTACTGGGACAAACATATAAGATGAATGGTAAACGTCACTAACAGATATGCAATTACACTGACACAAGGAAAAAAAGAAAAGGAAATGACTAGGTATAGGGAATGAGGGTCAGCAAGGTTTGTAATTACCGATCTGGATATGGGGTGTGCTGGAAAGAAGCAGAGTAATGTGAATGAACCTGCATTCAAGTTAGGCACCTGGCAGGATTGGTACCAGGGAAGCTGGCCACCAGAGAGGGCTTGGGGGCCTCAGGGAAGAGTTTTTATACCCTTTTCAGGCAGGTACTCAGGGTGGGAAAGCACACGGGCTGGATTAGCTTTCCGGACGATAAACAAAAGGTTTGACCACCCTATCGTGGTGGTGATTGAGATGATGGGATTAATAAAAGGGGATATTTGGGGGGAGGGGAATAGAACGCTTTGTGAAGAGTCAGGAAACTAGCTGCTATCTAGTGTCAAGTTGATGAGAGTGATTCAACTCTTGCTAATGTTGGGACAGGAAAGGGTGTTGGGGTATTAACAAAGGATTTTACCTTCAGGATGAGATTGAAAAAGGAGCCTGCTGGCCACAAGGTAGCAATACACTGGACGGGAGGGGATGTCAGGGAACACAGGTGCTTTTTTGTCTCACCCCGTTTCTGTGCAGAAAGGCATCTTCCAGGAGCTGCGTCAGGTGGTCCAAACATGGCTCCTGGTGCTCCCAGAGTGCTTTGTGCTGGTGGTCTGGCTTGCCCTTTCCCAGTCCAGTATGGGTTTCAGGAGTGGCTTGATGCATGGGTGTGTCATGCCAGTCCAACCATGTAGGCTGTTGCCTGTGGTAAGAACACCCTGACTAGGATAGCTCAGGCTAGCCTGAGTGCATGAGATTTTGGAAGCTAAGCAGGGTCAGTCCTGGCCAGTTTTGGGTGGGAGACCTCCACAGAATATGAGGTTTGTGATATGGAGGCAGGCAATGGCAAGCTACCACAGGTTGGCTCTTACCTAGAAACCCCCTTGAGGGGGGTCTATAAGTTAACTGTGACCTGAAGGCACAGCTAGGGTTGCCAGCTCTGGGCTGGGAAACAGTGGATTTAGGAGTGGGCATGACTTGGGCTGGGGAGGGACCTCAGTGGAGTGTAAAGCTAGAGAGTCCACCCTCCAAAGTAGCCATTTGCTCCACGAGGACTGATCCATGTTGCCTGATCCATGTTGCCTGTACTTCCAGGGGATCTCCAGGTCCCTCCTGAGGACAGGCATCCTTATGACACTGAATCCAAAGAAATGGCCACAGATTCATTGCAATAACTCCCATAAGCCTCATCTGTAAGTGCAAACTGTCTGCATAATGCTTACATTTCTTTTGTTCCTGGCGTGTGAGGGCAGGGCTTTGACTCACCCTGCTTAGCTCATAGGATGACAGATTTTTAAACGTTCAGTCCTTCAAAAGAGAAGAGACACTGGAAAATTCCTGATCCAATGTACAAGCAGCTATGGGAGGCTCCAGCTGGGATCTCAGATATCAGAAAGCAGTGTTGGCTCCCATCCTCCCTTTCTACTATTCAGGTTTTAGAGTCCTCCTGATATTTATTCTGGGGGGGTGAGGGGAGGGGTGGAGAACATAGACCTACATCATGTAAACAAGCTGTTCATTGTCCCCAATGGGGCAAATAAAAACTGTGTGGGGCTGTTTGAGATTGAGGTGGTGGTAGTAGGAGAGAACCAGGAAAACCTTTTTCCTTCATGCTGTGGTCCAGACCAGGCTGAGGTCTTCTGCCTCACACTGGAAATTTCTTCTGCTTTCATCATTTCCTGCCTTGGACCCCAAGATGAGGGGATGAGCTGTGGCTCAGAGGTTCATGCTTTCCTCAGCATCTCCCATTAAAAGAATCAGAGAGGTGATGTGAAGGCCCTCCGCATGAAGTGCTGACCTACTGCCAGTCAGAGTGCACAACACTGAACTGAATTGACCAGTGGTCTGACTCAGCATCAGGCAGCTTCGTGTCTGTGTGTGTTAAAATCATTTCGAAATGAATGTTCTGCTCCATTTGTTCTTGGAAACTTCCTTGTGCATGTCCAACACCTACGCACTGAACATAAATGTAAGCTCTGGTCTATGCTTCAGGTGTCAGATGTGGTTCCCGACCTCCAGGTGACATCAAGAGATCTCCGGATGACCAAAGAAGCATGCCAGCCCTCATTTGTACCTGTTTAATAAATATTGTGAGTAACTTGAGGCCGACTGACCCATAACATCTAGAGATCCCCCCCTCCCCAGACTGAGAGGCCAAGCCTAGCAAGGGAGTGTCAATGTTATTGTTGTTGGAATACTGTTCTAGTTCTAGTTGGTATGTTCTTGTTGTTATATTGTTATATTGTTATATTGATACTGTCCCATGGACATGTTCCAAAATGTTTTCTGTAAACCGCCCAGAGCCATAGGGAAGGGCGGTATAAAAATCTAAATAAATAAATAAAAATAAATAAACAAACTTCCATGATACCTGTAAGATATAATCTAATGTCTACAATAAATCAAGAAGGTCACAAGGGTGAGTCTTGAAAGTTATTATTCCAGTCAATAAACTCTGTTTTGAAGAAATCTACAAGCCAGCATATTTTTTCCAGTTCCCATTAATTGAGTCAGCCTAGACATGTGAGCGATTGACGATGCTCTTCCAGTAGCAGCAAGCAGATTCAAAACTAATTTGCAGTTGTCCTTCACAATGTTGTGAATAGCCACACCAAATCACCTGAGGACTGTCAGCTGCCGTTCTACACTTTCCTTTAAGATAAACACAAATTCCCTTCTAAAATACCCCAATATAAAATCAGTACAACTTCTCTAATAGGAGCAATGATTGGTCTATTGGTGGTCTACGACAGGGGTAGTCAACCTGTGGTCCTCCAGATGTTCATGGACTACAATTCCCAGGAGCTCATGGGAATTGTAGTCCATGAACATCTGGAGGACCACAGGTTTACTACCCCTGGTCTACGAGGCATTTATAATCCAGCCATTCTTTGTATAATGATGACCATTTTTATCTTTGAGGGAGACATGGTTCAGAATGGCGTTTAGCTAGCTTTCCCTTGATATTGAGGTGTCGTTCTCACCAGTGAACATGCTGTTTATGCTCAGCATTGACACCTGAGGCTGTATATCTGCTCTCTCTCCATAATTGATGATTTATTTACACCTTTATCGTTGACTCTTGGTGTTTTGGTGTTCCATCCTATCCATTGCTGGAAGACTTTAGACATTTGTCTGATGGCTTTTATATGTTGGCTTGTAGTATTTAACATTTTTTCCTACTCCTCTTTTTAGAGGGCTGGATCTTTTTTCTCCATAGTGGTTAGCGTGTCGGACTAAACGTGAAAAGAGAAAGGTTCAAATCATTACTCAACCAAGTTGCTCTCTGGGCGACCTTAGGCCAGTCTTTCTTTCAGACTAAGCCACTTAAAATGGGGCAGTTTGAAGATGAAATGGGAAGGATGAAAATAATGCACACTGTCCTGAACTCCTTAGAGGAAGGGTGGGATAAAAAAATATGAAACACTGGCTGGTATTGACTTTTATAATAAAGAAAACCTCTGGTCTAAGTTACAGAATTTTTCTTTTAAATCTCAGAGGTTTCTTCAATATTTTTAGCTCCAAATGTGTGGGTCTGAAAAACCGAAAAGCAAAATAGAAAAGGGTCAGGGAGACCTTAGTGGTAGCAATTGAAGACTTCCACAATGGATTGGAAAGGTCAGCTGCAATGTTTCGGTAAGATCCCAACAAAACGTGCATTGTCCTCCCTCCTTCAATCATTTGGATTCACGGAGGAAAGACAACCATAGTCTCACCGAAACAAAACTTTAGGGTAGCCCTAAAGATAAAGATCAGAGGTGGGGAAAAGTTACTTTTAAAAGCATGTGGGATTTTATATTTTAAAATAAGATCCTCGTTATTGAGTTTTATGAACCAGTGGGTCATTATATAATAGTGACTGCTATGTGGTTCAGGGATTTTCCAGTGACTGAAGACAATTCAGTCGGTTACATATCACTTACTTTACAGGCGCTCTCTCTTCCGAATCACTAACACGGTGAACTTGAGAAACGTGTCCCTTTCATTAAATCAAGGTTAAAATAGAACCATTCTAGATACGCCGATCAGTCATAAACTAGCAAAATATCCACTAAGTACTGGGAACAAGTTTGGCTAACAAGATCAGGTGCTTGGGAGTGGAAAGGGCTTTCAAGTTACAGCTGACTTATGGCAATCCCGTCACCATCGTGTTTGTAAGACAAGCAACCTCCAGAGGTGGTTTGCCATTGCCTGCCTCAGCATCATGACCCTGGCATTCCTGGCTGGTCTCCCACCCAAATACTCACCACGGTTGACCCTGCTTAGTTTCAGAGATCTGATGAAATCCCGGTCAGGGCAAAACAGTTATGCCCCAGACTCAGTTTTTCTTCTCTCCTGGCCTGCACACCTTTCTTTCTCTTGACCCCAGCTTTCTCCCACCCTCTTCTATTAAGCTTCCTGCTTCCTGCAGCTGCAGAGTTTGAAGCTACATGAGATAGCAGCCTTGCTGGTAGGGGCGTTGGGTGACAACTCATCTTGGTGATACACCAGAAAGCTTCATGCAGCATTGCATTTCATAGTTATTTAGTCTGGCATCCCTGCACCTCCATGGGATCCAAAGCCCGAGAGTTCCCCCCTCCCAAGTAGAGGCACATCAAGGAAGGAGAAGAGGTGGGAAAACAGAGCATGAGGTATTTGTTGTTTTATTGTATTTTAAACTGAATGTTAATATGCTGCAAACTGTTCCAAACCTGTTTGTAGAGAGGGGCGGTCTATAAATTTAATAAGCATGGTAAATAGTAAAAAGCAGGGCACAAAAAACAGCTCTTCTTCTTCTAGTCTTGCTGAAGCTCAGGAGACTGGATTTGCTCTATATCTGGATGGGAGACATCTTAGAAACTTCATGAAAACCTCCTTGAGTTCAGTGCTGGAAAGCAGCTATTGGATTGGAGCTGTGATGTAACTATAATGCCTACATGCATCTGTACTTTCCCAGGATCTTGGGCCTCTGCTTACCTACTTCCTGCCCTGTCATCTTCATTTCTTCCAATTTCTCCCTCTGCTTCATTCTCCCTTCCCCTCGGGAGGCCCACCTCCAGCTTAGAAAGGATGCACAAGTGCCTCTCAGCATGTGCCATGTACCCTTTCCTCTCCCACAGCAAGAACCTGTGCTGCTGGACAGCCTTTCACTCTGGCCTCTCTCTTTGTAGACCCATTGGGTTGGGGTAAAATCAATGAGATTTGGAAGTCAGTCTCCAGTCCACCAGAAAACTGTGCACCTAACTGGGCAATAGTGCGATTCCACGTGAATCGATAGTTTCTATGCAAATAATGATTAATAAACCTCCTTTTCTTCCCTCCACCCAAAGCGGTATGTTAAAGGACTGCTATTTCTTTTTGATTGCTTAGCTTATTCATTACGCCTTTTCCTTGTGTTTGTTTTATTGCTCACCGTGGGCTTGTTATCGCAGTAAATTTACAGCATGACATTTTGCTAAAGTGTTTGTTTTATCCTCCTACACGACCGGATTTTGTCTCTGAGCATTTTCTCGCCCTAGCCAAGGCTGTCAACGGAGACTGCTCCTCCAGGGATGGATGCCATCCTTGTCTGAACCTCACAGCTCCTTTGGATCTTTAAGAGGCACATCAAGGAAGGAATAGACTATGTGTTTCCTCTTGTCACGTTCCTGGGTTTCATCCAAACCATAGATGTACAACCTATCCCTGCATTCACTGCAGGTACAGCTCAGTCAAGAAATAGGGGGGGGGGAATTCAATAAATCCCTCACTTGGATAATCCAGGCTTGCCAGATCTCATCAGATCTTGGATGCCAAACAGGGTCATCACATTTATAGTGTGAAATGGCAAAATACACCAGCAAATGATCATTAAGGTGCATTGAAAATGGAGGGAAAGGGCATTATGCAGTATAAAAGTGCCTCGGTTTCTGTGTAGGAGATATACGATTCTATTATGTATGGAACCATAATTAGCTATAGTTAATGGTGTGGCCTGCATTCTATGGTTGCCAGCCTCCTGGAATTAGAAGTAATCCCCAGACTACACGTCTGTAAAATTAAAAACATTCCGTGTCTGAAGATACAGTGCATACTGTATAATAAATATTTAATTTGTGATTTGATTTCATTTGTTGTAGCTTGACTGTCTTGACAAATCTGGAATATTTGGGGTTGAGTTTGTTCCCCGTCTTCTGGGGTTCACCTTTGACGGACAGTCAGGCAATCGGGTTTGTGTCCCTGTGTTCTCCGCACATAGCAAGCCAACAGGCCTGGCAGGGACAGCTGGTGAATATTCCAGCAGGAGAATCCCCCCGTGCATGGGAGCTGGAAGTCCTATTTCCCATCCTGTGTAATGCCTTAGCTTCAGAACTCTTCCCTGCACTAAGCTGTCGCAGTGTTCCAGGTTAGTCAGAAAACTGAAGCTTCTTCTTCTCTGCATGTAAATCCTCATCCTGATTAATACGACGCTAAGCTCCTACAAAGCTAAGAGGTGCTTCTGTTAATTTGCTTGCAGAGGAGCTGTGTTCCCGCAAGGCGCCCTGGCCTCTGTCAGTGCTGTAGCTTTGCTCAAAACTCATGCCTCTTCCCCTGACTGTCAGCAAGTCAGCTGCTGCGTTCGCTCATTCATTAAGAGCCTAGATTTAAATAAAACTGCTTATCGCTGAGATCTCCATTCAGATGCCCTTTGGAGATAACGAAGAACGAGTGGGATTGCGGTCCTAATAATAAACAAAAGGCCATCCATCCTTCATGCTTGATTGCGGGAAGGCATCAGTAGCAAGCCAGCCTCGCAAAACGAGCGGGCGTTCGGCTCCTCCAATTGAAATTAGCCCTCACTGATGAAAATTAGCTCCTGACGATTAATCAGTTAGCACGTCTGCTGATTCATCTGCATGTTGAAGTGATGGAAGTTTGCAGGCAGGGTTGGGTCCCCAAGGCACGCACGCGCACTCATACACATGCGCACACACAATTGCTTATTTGGTTGAACCACCCCTTAAGGTGCTTTATCTCCCGTTCTGTTTGAAGGAAGCCTTCCCTTGCATTCTCAGTCATGCGCCTCCCCAGCGAGAGCAAACTGAGATGCCGCGTTCGCCTGTCGTGTCGGTGCTCAGAGATCTCTCATTGTGAACCTGAGATGTGAAACAACGTTTTCCTGCCGCTAAACACTTGGCCTGCCTGGGAGTAGGGAAGGCGGCCCCTGCCCCCAGAGCAATTTCGGCTGGCCTCCAGAGGCCCTGCGGAACTTTCAGCAGGGAATGGCAACCTTTTAGCGTACGGTTTCATTCATAAGGAATTCCTCCCAGTCATCATGAGGAACAAAAGGTGACTACACACTGCACACTTTTCTAGCTTCTCTGCGTACTGACTAAGCCATGCCTCCGAGCACATGGCCTTCCTAATGGCACCGCCTCTTGGATCAGGGGTAGTCAAACTGCGGCCCTCCAGATGTCCGTGGACTACAATTCCCATGAGCCCATGCCAGCAAAGCTGGCAGGGGCTCATGGGAATTGTAGTCCACGGACATCTGGAGGGCCGCAGTTTGACTACCCCTGTCTTAGATGGTGTTGACACAGAGGAAGAGATGGACACCCACCAGCACCACCACAATAAGGCTAATAGATGGCACTGTAAAAACGGATAGGATTCCCCATCTATTTTATTGGCAACAGTTCTGTGGGGGAGGCCAGGCTGAGCCATTGTAACTGGCCCCTGGTCAAAAAGCAAGTTTCCCTAGGTGATGATCATACCAAATGAGAGGTGGGGAGATCCGTTCACAGCCCATCCCAGCCTCCTTTCTCAGAGCTAAACTTCAGACATATGGTGCCTCGTGAGAGGAGAGGGAGGTTCGTGCTTCTAATGCGACATGGTTTCTCCTGCTGAAACGCCGCTGCCCCCACCCCTTGAGTTCCTCTTTAACTTGGAACGCAAGGAAAAAAGGCGGGAAATGGGCCGATGTGCAACATGAGCGACTTTGAGAGACTTCACACGGACCCCTATCTTTTCCAGAAAAGACTGCAAAAACGAGGTCAGATTTCATAATCCTAACAGGGTCCCCATACCCTCAGACCCTTCATGGGATCAAATGAGATCATCCTAGATCAAGCTTGTAAAATTTCTTGAAGTGCCTTGGTATCTCCTGTGGGCCCAGAAGTGGGTTCTCAGGAGCGAACTTTCGAAAGGGTTTCCAATTGCCTAGATGGAGCCTCAGAGCCTAGAAGTGATGCTGCTTAGTTTAGAGACGCTAGGCTTTCCCACATGCTCATCTTCCTGGCTTGTACATTCCTGCTTATTGGGGGGGGGGGGGGAGGCGTTCTACAGGTGTTTTCCTCCCTCTAGTGGTCAGTTCAATATTACAGCATAATAACCTGCAGTTTAGTGATCAGAATCATAGAATCATAGAGTAGGAAGGGGCCATACAGGCCATCAACCCCCTGCTCAACGCAGGATCAGCCCTAAGCATCCTAAAGCAATTGATTTGCTATGAAGATTTAAATTGCAGGTATTTATGCCAGACTAAAGCAAAACACATTTGGGGGGGGGAGTTAGAAAGGAACTTACAAGCAAGGAAAATGTGAATGTGAAAAGGCCCAGGCAGCTGGAAAACTCTAAATTCCTGGCTCTGATTTATTTTTTCCGGGGTCCACAGTCTCTATAAAGACTTTATAAATAGAGGACGGGGAACTTTATAAGGAGGGGAGAGAGAAAAGAGAGGGAGCATGGAGTACGCTGTTTCCTCTTCCACTCCACGATGGCTCCATTAGAGCTGGCAAACTTCGGGAACAGAAATTTGGATGAAAGAATGGAAAGGGATTGTGGGCTTTTCGAAATGGGGTTTTATGTCCTTCTGTGCTTTCAGCTATTTTAATGCTTGAGGTCTTATCACCTGGTTTTCAATGCTGGTTAATTTTCATATGTATACATTCTGCAGCGTTCTCTTTTATGTCATGAGCTGCCTCCTCCAACAGTGGCAGATAAACATTTCCAACCAATAAATACATAAATAAATCCCTAGATGGGGTGTAAGTGCAGGAATCCTGTCTCTGTACATTTATGTGGCCCAAATTAAGCAATTGATTGAATAAAGTGGGAAGGGAGCCGTTAACCCCTATGGAGATTCCACATTGTGCCTGGAGCGTGTGGACAGACAGGCCAGGCAGATGAGAACAATGCCATGGCTTGTTCCCTAGCCCATGGAAGGAAGGGCATCCTTCCCCACATCCACATGTTCCATGTGCTCACATCCTCTCAGAGCATCATGGGGTCTTGCCATAGGGCAGGGGTAGTCAACCTGTGGTCCTCCAGATGTTCATGGACTACAATTCCCATGAGTCTGGCAGGGGCTCATGGGAATTGTAGTCCATGAACATCTGGAGGACCACAGGTTGACTACCCCTGCCATAGGGAACCAGCTCTTTACTCGATGCAGAGAGGCCGGAATGCGTCCAGAGATTTTTCTCAATGAAACCACCCCGTGGGTGTACGTCTGCCAAGAATCCCCCCTCCAGCTTCCATTAGTCATTCCATTTTGAGATTTCTCTAATCGACTTCTTCCATTATGCGGCAGCAGCTCATCAGTAAGTTCCTCAGGCAAACACGACATTATTTTTAATCGTGTCTTCTTCCGCTATTTGTTACTCCGGCTACCTGTTTGGGCACAACAGAGTGAATATGCTTAGATCTGCAAATCACCTCCCATTAACATTTATAAGCTAGCCCCCGCCAACTGTTCTCCGCTGCAGGAATGTTTGAGTTGCGTGCAGGGAGGGGACGCAACTGTAAGCTGATCTGCAATGCAAAAGCTCAGGAGCAGAGTAAGCCCTGCAAACCAGAGTCTGGCGAAGGGGAGGGGGAGGAGGAATCCTCGATGTGTACAAAGATTTGGATGGTTCTAAACTAGGCTTCTACGGGAGCCAATCCAGATGTTGGTATTGATGACATCACTATGAGTTTGTTGCTTGCTTATCTGCATTGATCAAAATGTGGTATGTCCTCAAGTTTGGTAAAGGTGCCGGCGGTTACCAAGTAGCTAGGCTTCCCCACATTTCCCATGTGGCTGGATGGATTCCTGCATTTGCCCTTTATGGCTGGCAACATGAAGGTGGCGCAGCTTATTTAGATCCTCAAAACCTACAAGAGTGCACAATAGGCTTTTGGTTCTAGCTTTCTTTTTCACAAGCCTTCTTTTGCTGCAGAAAAGCCTCAGTTCCATGAAAAGTCAACCATGATGTGCTCCTAAGCAAAGAGGAAGAAGAAGAGTTGGTTCCTATATGCCACTTTTCTCTACCCAAAGGACTCTCAGTGGCTTACATTCGCCTTCTTTCCTTTCCTCTCCCCACAACAGACACCCTGTGAGGGGAGGCTGAGAGAGCCCTCATATTCCTGCTCAGTCAGAGCAGTTTTCTCAGTTTTCTTGGCTAGCTCAAGGTCACCCAGTGGGCTGCATGTGGGGGAGTGCAGAATCAAACTCAGCTTGCCAGACTAGAAGTCCGCACTCCTAACCACTACACCAAGCTGGCTACATCAAGTTACATCCGTTGACTTTGGCTGACTTGGAAAGAGGTGATTCTGCTTAGGATGGTCCTTTAAAAATTCCTTTTCACACACTGACTCTTTGGCTTGTTTGTTTACATAGATATACCCAGCTTTAGCTCTCCACTGGGGACCTAGCTTATAACCTTGTTCTCTGCTTCTCCATTTGGGGGACGGAAATTACCATCAAGTCACAGCTCTGCTAATATGCTGATATGTTCAGGCTGCAATGCAAAGGTGAAAGGGTGTTTAATATGGCATAAGCAGCGATGATGAAAATTAATACCATCGTGGTAAAAAAGAGTGGTTACAAAATATGTGAAGAACTATAGCTAACTATTGTTAAGATGACAAAGAGGAGGAGATGGGGGAATTTTATTTTTAAGAACTGCTTTCCCCAGGCTCCCAGTACAAATGGAATAAATCTAGCTACACCATTTTGTATTCTTCTTCCGCAGCTCTGCTTTTGGATGTTCTTCCTGCGGACAAAGCTGAACAAACACGTCCGTGGTCTCTGGCCATATCCACTTTGTGTAGCTCAGGGGTAGTCAAACTGTGGCCCTCCAGATGTCCATGGACTACAATTCCCAGGAGCCCCTGCCAGCATTTGCTGGCAGGGGCTCATGGGAATTGGAGTCCATGGACATCTGGAGGACCACAGGTTGACTATCCCTGCCATACAGGAAGGCAGAAAAGCCAAAAAGAAAGAAAAAAAAACCACTGAGCTACACAAAGTGGATATGGCCAGAGACTACGGACGTGTTTGTTCAGCTTTGTCTGCAGGAAGAACATCCAAAAGCAGAGCTGCGGAAGAAGAATACAAAATGCCATCGGGTGCCATGCCAGCTATAAGGCGAAATATGAGTTAATGCGCAGGGTGCGATAAAGTCAGTTACGGCCACTTGTTTGAGATGGCTAGATTATATATGTTTTTCCAAACAGGCAGCAATAAAACCTTTATGGTACCCCATGTGGTTGTGCATTTTGATGGTGCCACGGATGCTCAGCCTAATGATGTGTTCTAGATTCCTCCCCCAATTAAAAATGCCTGTTTCTCCTCTTTGGAAAGACGCTAATTAGCGCAGAAGCAAATGTGCACAGAATAGCCGAATGGACACCCACACGTGTTGTTTGGAGACGATGAACAGAACGACTTGTCAGCTTTACCAGCAGGGAGAAAATCTGCCTTGGTCAGGCTTCTTGGTGCCGTTCACAACTTTGCTCTAATGAACAAAGCCCACTGCCCAACAGAACGGAATTGTTGCTAGACAGACAACGGTAGGTCTTAACCTGCTCGAGTCGGTTTGAGCCAAGCTGGCCTGCGGTTGATAGGGAAGCCAAAGCAGCTGTTTGTAGAGTTGCCAGTCTCCTAGTAAGGGTGTGCGATTCCCTGCCCTCAGCTCCCATTTCCCAGAAAAGTATTATTTTGAAGAAATGTGCACCAGGCTATGGCATGATGTCCCTTCTGGAGAAAACTCAGAAGTGATATCACACCTCTCTAAGAATTACTGGAAGGTCACTTGTAGGTTTCCCCCCGAAATGATGCCATGCCATCACTGACCCATGTCCTTGAGTCCTAGTCTTCCTCTAGTCTTCCTAACACCAGGCAAGCTCTGACATGTGATGGCCTCATATGATTGCCTTACAAATACATCAGGTTGATGGACAAAGCTAGCTAAATTGGAGTCATTATTTGCCTCCCCATCTCTGTGCCAATGTCCAGAAGCCAGCCAAAAACTCCATTACTTTTAGATATATAGACCAGAGGAACCCCCATCTGGTTGAGCCTTGGGAGGGGTCTTCATTGGTTTTCTAAAATGCTGAGCAAAGGAAGGGTTGCCACCACAAAAGGGCCACCATTGAGAGCAGAGCCAATTATAAAAATGACTGTTGTGGGGTCCGTGACCAGTCACAAAAGCCCAGTATTCTATGATGGAGGCAACTGCTCCTGGGTGTTTCTGCAGACATAAAGGGATGTCTCCCAAGTTCATCATGAGTCCCTTCTTCCCCCGTGAAGAAAGTCAGGATTGGTTCTTTGCTTGTGGGAAGCAGCGAATAAAGTGGTAGGATCCCATACAGCAGGGGTAGTCAACCTGTGGTCCTCCAGATGTCCATGGACTCCAATTCCCATGAGCCCCTGCCAGCAAATGCTGTCCATGGACTCCAATTCCCATGAGCCCCTGCCAGCAAATGCTGGCAGGGGCTCATGGGAATTGGAGTCCATGGACATCTGGAGGACCACAGGTTGACTATCCCTGCCATACAGGAAGGCAGAAAAGCCAAAAAGAAAGAAAAAAAAACACTAAGGCAAAGGGAGAGACAGATTTGGCACCCAATAGAGGGACCCCACATTCAGAGGGGACGATATCATTTGATTCTGACATCACTGGATATAACAATTAGAGAGGATGGGGGAATAAGTAATGGGAGGAATTTACAGCATATCTACACAAAATGCAGAGAGAGAGAACACGCATTTTCTTTTCATTGATGTCTGTTTCTGGATATGAAAATCCCAGTGGAGAACTCGCCATGCCATGCCTATCAATGGACGGACTTTTACTTCCGTATGAATTGCTTTTCTCCCCAGTGGGCGGGGGGAGAGGCATTACCATCTTTCCCTCACAACAATCCTGTGAGGTAGATTAGCCTGTGAGCATGTGGCTGGCCTAAGGTCAACCAGGAAGTGCCCATGGCAGGGCAGGGATTCGAACCTGTGCCCCTCAGATCCTAGTCTAATATGTCAGACACCGTACCATGCTGGCAGGAACGATGCGCTCCCATTTAAATGGCTGGTTTTCACAATGAAATCCCTTTTCTGCATTTGTTGCAGAGAAAAGGACGTGATGTACTTATATGCGCCATTCTCCAACAACAAGATCGAGAACCAACTTACCCATGATGCCGAAGGAGGCGATAGTCAACTTCTAGACCGTCTAGGCCAGGGGTAGTCAAACTGCGGCCCTCCAGATGTCCATGGACTGCAATTCCCAGGAGCCCCTGCCAGCGAATGCTGGCAGGGGGCTCCTGGGAATTGTAGTCCATGGACATCTGGAGGGCCGCAGTTTGACTACCCCTGGTCTAGGCTAAAGACAGGAAGTTATATATGAAATGTTCTACCATACGAAAAGCTGAAGCTGATAAACTAAAATATCAGGGAAAGAACTGTGTTCATCCTTTCTCTTGAACATAACTTTTTCTTGGGCACCTTCAACAGTATGCTCCATCAGCAGTCCGCAGTGTCGTGGTCCCAAATTGCTCTAGAGTAGGCTGGCACTGACTAGACCATTTTGATCTCACTGTAGATTTTTGAAACATGTTAAGCAAGACAACCCACCATTATATTCTCAGCAAGGCTCTCAGCCTTTGACTCAATTAAGGTGACTTACAAACGCCTTCTTTTCCTCTCCCCACAACAGACGCCGTATGAGGTAGGTGGGGCTGAGAGAGCTCTGAGAGAACTGTGACTGGCCCAGTAAGTTCACTCAGTTGGCCGCATGTGGAAGAGTATGGAATCAAACCCAGGTCTCCAGATAAGAGGCCCGCAAACTCTCAATTCTATTATTGTGTTAACCAAAACGTTCATATCTTGTCAGTTTTAAGCCTGTAGAGGCAATCCCCTTGAGAAATATTCCACTTGAAACTGGGCGAAAATAAGATGTAACATTCAGGATCCAAAAAACAACCGGAGGCTTGAGCAAACGGGCCTTGGATTGTTGCGTTCCTTTATTTTCCTTTGCAACAATAACCTCCCTGCGCTTTATGGCAATCTGCTTTTGGAACTCCTCAACGTTTCAAAAACGGTCCACCATCTGGCATGGAGGACTGTGATTCAAGGAACCCAACTCCAAAGCCTCCTTGGGCTTCTGGAACATCTTGCACTCCTCCTTGGAGCCCAGCCAGTCTTCTCTGTCCTACCCAGCAGCTGTTGTTGTTTGCTACACGGTGTTTTGCGGCCATTTCCTGGGTCGCTTTTGCTGTCTCCAGTCCCACTTCATATGTTAGAATTTCAGCCATGGGAACTGACCTATGAAGTTACCTTCTACTGAGTCGACTAGTGGTCCCTTTAGCCAGGGGTTGTTGATTCTAATCGGAAGTGGCTCTCCAAGCAGAGGCTGTTACTGGGAAGGGCTAGAATTCAGTGGCAAAGCTTCTGCTTGGCAGGCAAAAGGTCCCAAGTTCAGTCCCTGACATCTCCACGTAAAAGTACCAGGTCGGCATCACTAATGTGAAAGACTGGGAGCCTAAAGAGCTGCTGCCACTCAGAAGGGGCGATCTGACTCAGCGTAAGGTCATTGTATGTGCTGAGGGTCTTTTAACTCATCAGCCCCTGAATGCAATGTTGATGAGCTCTTGTCCGTCCCCATGGATGGAGGCATGGAGGGAGGGAGGGAGGGAGGGAGGGATGAAAGTCTATGGTGTGAATCTGTGCACTTCACTGATACGTAGCATCATTGTGTCTATGTATTTTGTGCCCAGAGATTTGTTTCCACAAACACAATCAAGTATATGAAACAACTTCTATCAAATTCTATCAAATTCAAATGTCTTTATTACGGTACTAGATCAACAGATCGCGAAGGGCATGGTTCAAGCTCCTTTTTAGAACAAGAGCTGCTTTTTCAAGCATCACTGCTGCTGTTGTTTTCCTCTGATGTATAAAGCAGCCCTTTCATACATATACATACACGCGCACACACACACACTCACTCACAGAAAAGCCCGTTGTATCCCTGAATACAAGGGGCACTAGGCCACCCCACCTTCCACCCTGGGCAGGCCAGTCGAGGCCTGGAGAGACCTCAGCGGGCCTTTTCAGACCGGGGGGGGGGACGACACTGGCAGGCATCCGCTCCTCCTCCTGCCACCCAAGCAGCTCTACCAAGGCCTGGCAAGGCTGCAATTGGAGCTGCTCAGGGCAGCAGGAGTGTTGCCAGGGGTCCCCTCCCCCAGCCCACAGTCCCAGGCCCTCCCCCCTCCCTCCCAGCTCCTGCTTACTGGGCTGGAACTCTTTCCAAATGGAAGAAGTTGGAAGGGGGTGCAACCAGGGGCGGGATATCCGTCCCGATTGGCCATTCATTGGATGGATGGCCAATCAGGTATGGGACAGCCAGGACAGCTGACCTGATTGGTGGTTCGGCAGTGAGTCCTAGATCCTCCCAGCATCCCTTACCGGCTTTATTAATGGTTATAGATTAAGATTTTTATGCTGCCTTTCCCCGAGGGCTGATGGCAGCTCACCTTTAAATCATTACAGCCAGTTTACATTAAATATCCAGGAGCTCCTTGCCTTCTCTCTGGTGGGAGGGAGGGGGTCAAGCGCCCTCATGTTAACTCTGTGGCATACGAAGCATGTTGTCTGTGTAGGGAGGTCAGCTTGTTGGTGGTGCTCTGTGGGCCTCAGCCATCAGCCTGGTGGAACAGCTCTGTCTTGCAGGCCCTGCAAACTGACACAAGGCCCTGATCTCACTTGGGGGACCATTCCACCAGGCCAGCACCAGGGCTGAGAAAGGCTAAGGGTTCAAGTTCCCTTGGCTTAATGGCTTCTAATCTGGCATGCCGGGTTTGATTCCCTGCTCCTGGTCCACATGCAGCCAGCTGGGTGACCTTGGGCTCAGCACTGATAAAGCTGTTCTGACTGAGCAGTGATATCAGGGCTCTCTCAGCCTCACAGAGTGTCTGTTATAGGGAGAGGAAAGGAAAGGCAACTGTAAGCCACTTTGAGCCTCCTGGTAGAGAAAAGTGGCAAATGAGAACCAACTCTTCTTCTTCCTCCTCTTGTGCAGTGATTATTTATTCTTGACAAAAGAATTGAATAATTTGAAATGCAACGTGCCCCCCATGAAGCAGTCTTGATTGCCTTGCCATTTGCCCATGGTCTCAGGGGGTCAGTCCACACACGTGTGTGACCACGTGGACTCCTCACTGCACGATGACTCACATGCTGAATGCACAAATCAGCATCACAGAAGCATTTTGTGTCTGAAGGGTCATGGGATAGTACTGATGAGGTGGCGGCACATTTGGGATGGCTCACCCACACCTACAAGTTCTGCCTGTCCAATCATCGTACTGTGAGTGTATAAAGGGATCTTCCTTCATGCTTCTCTCATAAGTTGCTGGAAATAGAGGTGCCATTTTTTGTCACTGCTGGACAAAGCTTCTGTGCCTTTAAAAATGAACAGCATATAATAAATGGATGTGTTATTCTCCCCCCCCCCCCACACACACACACACAGTTCTATATCTGCTGGGCTGTTTTTTTTTTTTACTTCACCTGTTGCATTTCTGCCTGTTCTGAATACATGAATCTGGGGTCTAGTGGGTCAGACCACTTGTCAGGATCAGTGTTCATGTTGACTGGCAGCAGAAGAGGTCTTTTCCATTATCTTCTACCTGATCCTGGTGGATCCTGAGATGCTGGGGATTGTATCTGGTTGCCAAGCATCCGGGAGACCCAGGTCTGAATCCCTTCTTAGCTGAGAATGCTTGCTGGATGCACTTGGATCCGTCACACACACTCCACCTAGCCTACCCCGCAGGGTTGTTGATACAGTGGAAGAGGGGAGAACCAAGTGAACTGCTTTGGCTCCTATAGAGGGAGAAATGAAGTAAGAAAGCAATCCAGTGCCACGGAGCTACGGGTCCTCTGCCTAATGTGCGGGATTTGGGCAAAAGAGGCTGGCGAGAGAGAAAAAGACGGGCTCCCAAGTGGATTCCGCGGCCCTTTTCATCCCCCCTCCCCCCCCCCCCCCCAATTTGAAGTTTTAGACGACGGAAGGAACACAGTCGCGGACGAGGATTTCGCCCGGAGTCAAGAGACATAAATTTGACTCTTGCCGCAATTCGACTCGTGCCGCAGAAAGTCCTTTGCGTTGCTTTTCCGTCAGCCCGTCGGAGAGCAAGCGTGGGGGGGGGGGGGGCAGGCATTCCGCGCAGAGCTGGACGGCGCTGTCCCGCACACAGTTACGCCCGACGGGATAGCACTGACACCGGCCGGCGGCGCGGGCAGGAGCTGCTCGTGGGACCACCAGGCTCCGGGCAGGGTCCGGGAGGCCTCCGCGGGGTGCGGGGCCACAGGGGTCCCGGCGCTTCCCGAAATCCCGGGCTTCCCCACAGGCGCGAGGGGGACTGGCTAGGGAACTACGACTCCCAGCATTCCGTGCGGCGGGCTCGCCCTTCTCCGCCGGCTACCCCTGCTCGCCTCTCCAGAGCCGCCTTTGGCGGTCGGTCGGTGGGAGTTTAGCGCAGCCAAGCGACCGGCTGCAGCCACTTCGGCCAGCGAGCGGCGAGCGGCGAAGCGCGGTTGCCGCTCGCTCCACTCCGCTCCGCCCAGCCCAGCGCGGCTCCTGCCTGCCTTCTTGCCTGCCTGGCTGCGTGGCTGGCTGGCTGCCGCCGGGCAACTTGGTCTCTTCTTGGTGCCGCGGGGCGGACGGGCGCCCGCTGGGGAGAGCGGCCGCCGAGCAGGGTCTGGGGGCGTCGGGGGGCGATGAGGAGGAGGCGGCGGGGGGCGCGGGGAGCGCTGTGCCTGCCGTCGCCCGTGGCCCGCGGGCCCCTCGGCGCCGAGCCCCGCCGCGCTCCCGCCCGGGACTGGATGGCTGCGGCCGCTGCTCGGCTCCT
Source organism: Paroedura picta (assembly GCF_049243985.1). Taxonomy (NCBI): domain Eukaryota; kingdom Metazoa; phylum Chordata; class Lepidosauria; order Squamata; family Gekkonidae; genus Paroedura; species Paroedura picta. The sequence goes on along the minus strand of NC_135375.1, from coordinate 89,533,152 downwards.
GCGCCCCGGGGCCCGTCGGGGGCGGTGGGAGGGCCGGCGGCCGGGGAGCGCGAGGCGGGGCTGCCGAGCCTTCGCCTAGGCGAGGCGCCTGACCGTCGGTGCCCTGCCCAGGCCGGCGTGCGGAGCCCCGGGGCGCCCGAGTGACCGGCGAGCGCTCCCCCTTGGATGGCTGCGGGCGGCCGAGGAGCGCCAGGCTGAGGCGGCGGAGGCTGAGGCGGCGGGGGAGAAGCGGGCTTCTCCGGGGCGCGCTGGTCCCCGGGCTCTCCAGTGATGTGGAGACTGAGCGTGTGGTGGCTCCTGAGCAGGATCTGCCTCTTGCTCCTGCCCCCCTGCGCCCTGGTGCTGGCCGGGGTGCCCGGCTCCGCCTGCCACCCGCAGCCCTGCCAGATCCTCAAGCGGATCGGGCACACGGTCAGGATCGGGGCGGCGCACCTGCAGCCCTGGGCTACCGCCCCTTCCCGAGCCGGCGGCGGAGCGCGCCATGACATCCCGCTCGCGGGGATCCCGGCCGGAGAAGGAGAAGGACAACGAGCTGGGGGCGGCCCCGAAGCGGTGCTGCAGACGCCCCGGACGACCGACGGGAAAGATTCCGGATGGCAAGGGAGGTGGAGGATCGGGACCGGCCTGAGGAGCAGGGCGCACTTAGACGCCGGGCACCTGGGCGGCAACGCGAGTCGCACCGGGGAGCTCCCGCCCTTGCTGCCCCGGGAGGCGCTCCTTGGGGCGGTGGAGCACCTCAACCGCGTCAGAGGACTCCTGCCCTACAACCTGTCCCTGGAGGTCGTGATGGCCATCGAGGCCGGCCTGGGCGATCTCCCGCTCTTCCCCTTCTCCTCCCCCAGCGCCTCGTGGAGCAACGACCCGGTCTCCTTCTTGCAGAGCATCTGCCACACCGTGGTGGTCCAAGGGGTCTCCGCCATCCTCGCCTTCCCGCAGAGCAGAAGCGAGATGCTGGAGATGGACTTCGTGGCCACCGCTCTGCACATCCCCGTCATCAGCATCGTGCTCGACGAGTTCCCCCGAAAGAGCCAGGTAAGGGCGGGGTGGGGGTAGGGGTGGGGGGGCAGGGAAGCGGGGGGCGAGGCCGCCCAGCCCGGTCGGAGCACGCCTGGGGGTCGCCACACTGTGGGAGGTTGCGCTGGGAAGCTATTGTGACGGGATTGTGGGGGGAAACCTGCCGGGGGGAGCCGCCGCGATGGGGAGGTCAGACTTTGGATGACGGGGGTTCAGCACCACGGACAGCGGCCAGGTTTCAGCACCGCGGACAGCGCACCAGCCTCTGCGGTTGGAAGCTGGGCACAGACGGCTCCCTCCCTCCCTTCTCCCCGTCCAAGTTTTCTCTTTGCCGCCCGTCTCGCTTCTGAGTTGGCATTTGCCACGCTCGATTTTCTCCCGCCGCTAGTTTCCTACCCACTCAAGAGAGCTCGGCTTGGCCAAGACTTTGGGGATCAGGGGGACGGTTGTGCCAGGACCTGTTCCAGGGAATGAGAGGAGGGGCTTTCACTTGCCTACTTTGCATTCTAAGAATCCGCCCCCCTTAAACCAGGCGGATCGGCAGAGAGATCCCTTGGTTTTCAACTTTGGTCTGAAGGGGTCATTTCTGACACCCGGGAAACTTTTAAACAACTCAGCCTGGGTCTTCCTTAAAGTTGCTGCACAGCTCCTAGTCCATTCACCTAGGAGATCATGGAATGCACGGGTTAAGGGAAAGTGAACTGCTTGTGGCTCATACAGCTCTGTACATACAGATACAGAAAAACTCACTGAGAGATACATTCTATGTAGGCAAGACTGAAGGGTCCACAATCGGATGCATTATTATTTGGATTAAAATGGTGTGCTTTTCCCAGCAACGATCTTTGCTGCCTTACAGGGCGACTGTCAACAGAGTTCCGTCCTTTTAGGTCTGTTGGTCTGTGTCTCTTAGAAGGATGCAACTCTTCTACAGATTGCACTGTGCCCTTTAAAGCAACTTTGGTGTACCCTTTGACAAAGAACACCCCTGGCAGGTTCTGTTTGCTTGCTTGCATTTCAGTTACAGGACTGTGACAGAGCAACAAGCCAGAGATTAGAGACCCATCTCTGTTCACTCCAGGGAATTGATGACCATGACCATTTAAAATAGTATTACCATGGTTTCTTCCCCCTCTCATTTATTTCTCGTCGTTTGGTTTGCAGAAGGTCTTAGGACCCAAAAAGGCCTCTTTAAGTCTGAGAAAGCTGTTATTTTCCCCTTGGATAACTGAGGCACACAAGGACCAAGACTATAGTTCTGAGTGCATTCAGTGATGAGTATACCTCGCTGTACTCAATGGGACATCTGAATAGACATGCACAGGATAGGATGCACCTGCAAGTAACTTACCTCAGGATTATACCTTAAGGGGAGAGGTGACAAAAGAGTCAGGGAGAGAAGACAACATATGGGTTTCTTATTTCTTTGAATTTTGCATCCATTTTAACTTTTTTTTTCAGTTTAACAAATTCATATGCATGGGTCCACATGGAAGCTGGAAGGAAAACTGTACTTGTGGATTTTTTTTTTTTTTGACAAGTGGGTTTGTGGCCCACTGAACCAGTCAGCCGGTCTGTCGTACATAGTGGCCTGCCACATACCCATCACCTGCAATTCCAAGCAGGCATCAAAAAAGAGGACTTTAAGGCATTGAGGTTGTTGATGTAGGACCAATGGGCTGCATTGAGTTTAGTGAGTCAAGGAGATGTGCTACAAGTCAGTCTATACCTAATCAATATACAATAGAGAAGCTGAAGTGTCACAATCAGAGTGACCCAATATCGAGCAGTCCTGTTAGTGGAGAAAAAATGGGAGTTTTCCTTGGACTAAGAATGAGTGGGGACCTCTCTCCTCCCCAGGCTGCTGGGTTGACTCAGGATGGGTCACGCCTTGTTTTGTAGCATGGAGGAGCTGCTGACTTTGTGGAATCTGGATTGTTTGTCTAAACAAACCATCTGATCTGTAGTCATTCGTAAATGCTGTTTTCCTCCTGCTGTTTGCTTGTATATTTTGAGATCCAGCTTAAGCTTGCTTTCTGAAAGATTTCCAGATGGAAAGCAATCCTTGTTTGGTCTGCAGGCATCTTGTATGCTGTTCAGCTGAGATTCATTAGGACATTTTCTGCTCTTCATTTCCAGATGATGAGTGGTATTATGTCTCTGTGGAATCTTCTCAGCCATATTTAACACATTGTTTGGTAGAAATTGTATGTTTGGGTATGAATCAAAGAGAGAGAAATCCTCTAGCATGACCAACCAATGGCACCCAGAGTGTAGCACTCATCCCAGGCTCAATTTTCATATACCTTATGTGGAAAAAAAATGAATGGGATGCCATGCTGGATGTATTTGGCCTCCACCCCACCCCCACAGTAGCCAATAGAAAACAGGAAGCAAGTTTAGTGCACTCATTAGAGTGTGGGGCTGCAACTGGAGAGAAGCATCTTCAAACCACCACTCTGCCATGAAGTCTATTGAGTGGCCTTGTTGCTCTTTCTCAGTCTGACCTACCTCAAAGGCTTGTTGCAGGAAGAGGGGAATCATGTATGCCTCTCAGAGGTTCTTGGGGGAAGGATAAGGTAGGAATGTCATGGACAGAACAATACTACGTTGTTGTTGTTGTTTAAGATGGTTGTTTAAGATGACTTTTGGTCATGCATCATTACATGCAGAAATATTACTGCAAAAGATTTCATTATTTGCAATGGGCAGATATGCTGTAAGTGCTCGTAATACTGCAGCAGTGTGGTTGCTAATGGGATTCCAAATCATGTGAACATTCAGCTGTGCCATGCAGCCACCATTTTTCATTTGAAGGACGTGTGGTTCAAGACCCTTATAGTCATGGTAGAGAAAACATTCATTGTGGCGGTATTTCTCTGGTGGTTATGGTTGAGCTGTACCATATGGTTGAGCTGTTCAAGACCCTTATAGTCATGGCAGAGAAAACATTCATTGTGGAGGTATTTCTCTGGTGGTTATGGTTGAGCTGTACCATATGGTTGAGCTGTTCAAGACCTTATAGTCATGGCAGAGAAAACATTCATTGTGGAGGTATTTCTCTGGTGGTTATGGTTGAGCTGTACCATATGGTTGAGCTGTTCAAGACCCTTATAGTCATGGCAGAGAAAACATTCATTGTGGAGGTATTTCTCTGGTGGTTATGGTTGAGCTGTACCATATGGTTGAGCTGTTCAAGACCTTATAGTCATGGCAGAGAAAACATTCATTGTGGAGGTATTTCTCTGGTGGTTATGGTTGAGCTGTACCATATGGTTGAGCTGTTCAAGACCCTTATAGTCATGGCAGAGAAAACATTCATTGTGGAGGTATTTCTCTGGTGGTTATGGTTGAGCTGTACCATATGGTTGAGCTGTTCAAGACCTTATAGTCATGGCAGAGAAAACATTCATTGCGGAGGTATTTCTCTGGTGGTTATGGTTGAGCTGTACCATATGGTTGAGCTGTTCAAGACCTTATAGTCATGGCAGAGAAAACATTCATTGCGGAGGTATTTCTCTGGTGGTTATGGTTGAGCTGTACCATATGGCTGAGCTGTTTAAGACCTTATAGTCATGGCAGAGAAAACATTCATTGCGGAGGTATTTCTCTGGTGGTTATGGTTGAGCTGTACCATATGGTTGAGCTGTTCAAGACCTTATAGTCATGGCAGAGAAAACATTCATTGTGGAGGTATTTCTCTGGTGGTTATGGTTGAGCTGTACCATATGGTTGAGCTGTTCAAGACCCTTATAGTCATGGCAGAGAAAACATTCATTGTGGAGGTATTTCTCTGGTGGTTATGGTTGAGCTGTACCATATGGTTGAGCTGTTCAAGACCTTATAGTCATGGCAGAGAAAACATTCATTGTGGAGGTATTTCTCTGGTGGTTATGGTTGAGCTGTACCATATGGTTGAGCTGTTCAAGACCTTATAGTCATGGCAGAGAAAACATTCATTGTGGAGGTATTTCTCTGGTGGTTATGGTTGAGCTGTACCATATGGTTGAGCTGTTCAAGACCTTATAGTCATGGCAGAGAAAACATTCATTGCGGAGGTATTTCTCTGGTGGTTATGGTTGAGCTGTACCATATGGTTGAGCTGTTCAAGACCTTATAGTCATGGCAGAGAAAGCATTCATTGTGGAGGTATTTCTCTGGTGGTTATGGCTGAGCTGTACCATGTGTACAGTCCTCTCAGCAAACAACTGACAACCCAATTGTGACAACATCCCACTGGCAGCCTCATCATTGGAATAACTATGGACTTGACTCAAGCTTATTAAAAGAATGAAACATTCTGCAGTACTTCTGCATATAATTATGCACACGACACCCGGAGCAATGCACACTTGGGAGAAAAAAACTGTAACTTACTTTGCACTGGTGTTATTCATGTTGTTTCCTTCATGAGGCCAGAGTGTGTTTTGCCCTCTCCAGAAGAAGAGTTGGTACCCAATGCAGCTGGGCAACAAAAAACAAAAAATGCATATTTAGAACCTTGTGAACCAAAATGATGTACCTGGTCTCTGATACAACCGGTCATTGACTAGTCTGGGATGAGCAATTGGATTGTACGGAAACAGACACTAGAAACAAATCTGCCAACACATATATAGAGGTAAATGAAGGACATAAGTGAGCCTGCTGAGCCAGGTCAGTAGCCAGTAGGAAGCAATAAGAGAGCTATAATATAAGGGTCTGCCATATGCAGTTATGTCAATGATGAATTTTGAAGCTCAGCACTTGCTGCAGCTCTCTAAGGTCTCAGTAAGGAACCTGGCTCAGCCTTTCTGCTTGAGGTGCTTTTCACTGGACCTAAGAGAAGAGGTTCTGGATTGGAAACCCCACCCCACCCCACCCCATGATATCTGGTACAATCACTTTTGGAATGGCCTGGGACATTCTAGCTTCCTTCTCTTATAAAGAACTGAGAAAAGGGTGTCCCACTGGAGAGATAAGGTGAAGTATATTTCCTATCAGGAAATACTTGAGAGCTTTGAGATTGGTGGGGGGGAGAAAGTGGGGATACAAAAAAGTTATATAACATGGAAAAACTGGACAGAACTTTTTCTCCTAGAGCTGAGGGTGCCTCAAAGAAGGTAATGGACAATAAACTGGACAGACAAAAAGAAATGTTCTTCATACAAAACATAATTAACATCTAAAACGCACTGCCAAAAGATATAGCATGCCACAGTTAACTTGACTTTAAAGGAGGATTAGACACTTCCATGATTGGACATTTTCATGGGTGTGGACAAGTTCAACATCTCATGACTGTTATGACTACCTGAAACTTCCATGTTCAGAGACAACATGCTTCTGAGCAACATTTGAAGGGAGGATCAGTAGCTGACTCCCTACACTTATTGGGGGATCCCTGGAAGCTTCTCCTAATCCACTGTGACCAACTGGAGGTTGGATGAGATAAATCTCTGGTCTGGTCCAGTAGGGTACACATCTATGTATTTATGTACTTATGAGCTAACAGATGCACAACAGTGCATGACAGGACACAATTCAGCCTTTGCCAATATTGCCAGAGGGTCATTTTATAATGCTAGATCATGTTTTCTCAACCAGAGTTTCGTGAAACCCTGGGGGGTTCTTGGCAGCCCCATTCCTGAATGGATGTGTTTCCTGAATGGATGTGAGTCTTCTCAGCAAGGAAGCTACTGCAGAATGGCCCTGGTCTTCTCAGCAAGGAGGCTACTGCAGGAAAGGCCCTGGTCTTCTCAGCAAGGGAGCTAATGCAAGAATGGCCCTGGTTTTGTCAGCAAGGAAGCTACTGCAGGAAAGGCCTGGTCTTCTCAGCAAGGGAACTAATGCAAGAATGGCCCTGGCAGCAAAGAAGCTACTGCAGGAAAGGCCTGGTCTTCTCAGTAAGGGGGCTATGCAAGTCTCAGCCACAGCTTTATCCTTTCGAGCAATGGAGTTTTGAATGCGGAGCAAAATAAGGATGTCACAAACGGATCTGAGTAAGGGAGATTTATTATTTGAAAGCTTACACTCTGGAAAACTTGATGGACTGTTACTAGCCTTAAACTTTGGTCTTCTACTGCAGATCAACACAAATAGCCACCTGAAACTATGAATATCTCAGTAGACCTGAAGTTGGCTCATATGGGGAAAGCTGTCCTGGTACACTTCAAGAAAAAGCCCCGAGATGCTTCCTGCATTCTTGCAGCTCCTCTCTTTCCAGTGTGGAATCTGAGCATATTAGTCAGTCTGGAGACAGGAGATGGAGGAAGGGGGTGTTGTTGTAACTCTACACCTCAAGCTCGCTCACCAGCTCTCTGACAGGGTATTGATCGGCGCTGACATCTGGGGAGCAGACCTTTCTTCCTTGGAGGCTGGCAGCTCCTGACAAAAAACTTTGCAAGGTTGCTTGAAGGTGACAGCAATGAAAACTACTGTGGAATATAATCACTGCCAAAAGTTGTAGATTCAGGGCTAGTCTGACTGGCAGTGCATTGCCCCTCTCTGCTTGCATGACGATGGGTGACAAAGGAGTAAAACGCATGAGAACACGTTGCTATGCAGCCGTTCTTCAGGTACTCCAGTCTAGAGTATGTGTGGGGCATGGCAGAGACTGGAGGTGAATAGGCCTGACCCTGGGACCGTCAGAGCCAAGTAAGACACAGTGGCGTCCCCAAGTCTGACTCGGGGAAGATGCAAGTGGTTTTAAAATCTGGCAGTCCGGATTGGGCCCTCCCAGCGTGATATGGGGAGGTGTGCTTGTTCTGCCCTTTTCGAACACCAAAAGCTCCCTCCCCACAGTGGGCATTGCAGAGGGTTGCCGACCTTCATGTGGACACCAAAAGAACAGGCAGCCTTGTGGCAAAATTCAGAAAGGATGACATGCAAACCACAACGAACCTCAAAGCCACGAAACTATACAAATTGAAAAAGTATTGCATACAATTTTAATGACAAAATGCAAACCCTACAAAACTATTCTCAAATCTAGCACACTCAATAAGTAATCAAAGAATCATGTAAAAGACAGAAGAAGAAGAAGAAGAAGAAGAAGAAGAAGAAGAAGAAGAAGAAGAAGAAGAAGAAGAAGAAGAAGAAGAAGAAGAAGAAGAAGAAGAAGAAGAAGAAGAAGAAGAAGAAGAAGAAGAAGAAGAAGAAGAAGAAGAAGAAGAAGAAGAAGAAGAAGAAGAAGAAGAAGAAGAAGAAGAAGAAGAAGAAGAAGAAGAAGAAGAAGAAGAAGAAGAAGAAGAAGAAGAAGAAGAAGAAGAAGAAGAATTGGTTCTTATATGCTGCTTTTCTCTACCCGAAGGAGTCTCAAAGCAGCTTACATTCACCTTCCCTTTCTTCTCCCCACAACAGACACCCTGTGAGGGAGGTGAGGCTGAGAGAGCCCTGATATTACTGCTAAGTCAGAACAGCTTTATCAGTGCCATGATGAGCCAAAGGTCACCCAGCTGGTTGCATGTGGGGGAGCACAGAATCAAACCTTGCTCGCCAGATTAGAAGTCCACACTCTTAACCATTACACCAAGCTGGCTCTTGGAGCAAACAACTGAATTAGGCCTTTATATATATATAAAGTTGATTCCATTAATTGAGAAGAGCAACCAGAGGCTTCACTGTCTGTCTGTGCTGCAGGTATGCACTTCGACTAAGTAACTATCCGACCTTGTACATATGGAATCCTTTACCGGCTATCAGTAAGGACAACAAACATTGAGTTTCTCCAGCCACAAAGATCTTTAACAGTTTGCCTGGAGATTTCCCACTAGTACAAGTGATCCCCAGACATTTTCTCTGGTTCCCTTGGAGAAAATGGCCCTTTGGAGGGAGAAGTCTCTGGCATTGTACTGTGCAGAGCCCCCCCCCCACGCCATCTACAAAGTCTCCTTGCATTTCACAAGTTGGAGCTGGCATTGCAGCCATTGAAACAGTGGAGGAGAGAACAAGAACACCTCATCCTGCCACAACTTCATGGTGTTTTTAAATCACCCATTATGCTTTCTAATGGCAGCAACATCCTGCTGGTTGCATAAGCCTCAGACCAGGACCTGGGAGTGAGACCCACCGAAGACAATGGGCCAGACTTCTGAGTAGACCTGCTATGGCTTGCTCCCACAGAGGCCCCATGCTAGGTCAAGTTTAAGAGGCTCCATAAGATCACCCAAAATGGGATTTCAGATCATTGTTGCATTTACAGGCCCCTTTTAATCAGGGAACATACACAGGTCCTTGCTTATGTTGTACACAAGTCCAGCTCTGCTGCTGAACATTCCCCACACAATGGTGATCGCAGGGGGAAAGAGTAGACCTTCGTAAAGGATGCAGAAGTCAGTTTCTTCCAGATTCCCCTTCCTTTCTAACTCTCACAGCTGTGCAACCTGCTTGGGAATTCCTGGTGAGCCGTTGCCAGCGAACTCCCTGAATAATATTTGCATTGATCAGGGAACAAAGCTCCAGAGGCCTACCTAAAACTCCATGGCTGGCCAACCACACTGCCAGAAACTGAATATTGGTATTTTGCTTTGCCTTGACCGAAAAATTACTGATTACTGCATATATTTTCAACTACAACATACTGTTTCTGCAAGGCTCCTAAGAAGCAAATACTCATTGGGTCCTTCTGAAGGACAAAGAACAATGGACACCGGGTCACACCCATCACTCCTAGAATCCCACCATGCTGCCAATATAGCCATGGTGTACTGGTGTCATGGTTAAGAGTGGCGATCTCTAATATAGAGAACTGGGTTTGATTCCCCCTCCTTCATATGCAGTCATCTGGGTGACCTTGGGCCATTCACAGTTCTCCTAGAGCCATTCTCACAGAGCAGTTCTGTTAGAGCTCTCTCTGCCCCACCTACCTCATGTGATGTATATCGTGGCAAGAGGAAGGAAAGGTGTTAGAGTGGTTTGTCAGTGGTCCTGACAGAGCGTTTTTTTATTGGAACAGGCTTCCTCGGGAGGTGGTGGGTTCTCCATCTTTGGACATTTTTAAGTAGAGGCTGGATAGCCATCTGACAGAGAGGCTGATTCTGTGAAGGCTTAAGAGAGTGGCAGGTTACAGTGGATGAGTGATAGGGTTGTGGGTGTCCTGCATGGTGCAGGGGGTTGGACTAGATGACCCATGAGATCCCTTCCAACTCTATGATTCTATGATTCTGTGTGTTTGTAAGCCACTTTGGGATTCTTTGGGTAGTGAAAAGTAAGGTATAACCCCCCCAGCTGTTCTCTCTCTCTCTCTCTCTCTCTCTCTCTCTCTCTCTCTCTCTCTCTCTCTCTCTCTCTCTCTCTCTCTCTCTCTCTCTCTCTTAGTTGTATGTTTCCATTTTCATTGTATCCCCCGTTTTTAACAACTGTTTGTTTCCCTTTGCTAGGCAAAAGCTGGGATTTCCAATAGCACGGAAACAGTATTCCTGCAGAGGCAAAGAAATTTAATGTCAAGTGCTGATAGATAAACAATTTCTACATAGTTCACTAGAATCATTTCTGGTTTTCTGATTGGAACTGTCTAGAATACATTATGGAACTCCGTCAAGATGCTAATGTGTTAGGCTGGCATGAGTCATACATTGCAGACAGAATGTATACAACACGACCAGCTTAGCGTAGTAGTGAGTATAGCAGATGGGGGAGTCCTGGGTTCAGATGCCCACTGTGCCATTCAGATTCCTAGGGGACTTTGGGCCAGTCAGAAGGGAGAACTTTGACTTCATGAGTGGGAGGATGTGTTCAAACTATACGGAATAACAAAAGTAATTTGCCGGGGAAGGATGCACAGCCCTGGCCTGAATGCAGGGGTGCCAACTCTGGGGTGGGAAATTCCTGGAGAGGGTGGGGGTTGGAAGGGAGGACCTCAGCAGGCTATAATGTAATCCAGGTGTAGTCAACCTATGGTCCTCCAGATGTTCATGGACTACAATTCCCATGAGCCCCTGCCAGCATTTGACTACCACAGGTTGACTAACCCTGATCTATCCCACCCTCCAGAGCTGCTGTTTCCTGCAGGGGAACGGATCTCCATAGCCTGGAGATTAGCTTTTTCTTGGAGATCTCGTGGCCCCTCCTGGGAGACTTACAATCCAACCTCAGTGTGTGAACACCGGCCCCTGAGATATCCTCCTGGGAAAGGCCAGCGAAACACTCTTGCTCTTTCCAAATGTTGAAACCACTAAAAAGACCTAACAAAAGGAGGGATGGTGGGGATTTAGTCACGGATTTAGATTTACAAGAAGCATCTGTCACGCCCGCCCTTCGTGTAAACACGCGTAATGTCAAAGAGGAGCAATCTGATAGAACTGCTTGATTTCTCCCCTACCTCCCCTGAGATTTATTTGCTAACGTCAAGTGACAATAAATCCAAACACTGTTATTACCAGGGACGGCTGCTTCCTTCACCATGGCCATTTGGAAAGAATAAATCATAACTCCGAAAGAAAATGCAGCAATTTTGAAGCAATCGTTTGGCCAAGGCAGCCTGGGTTTTCCTCCATAAGGACACGCGTTGCTCTGAAGCTCTGACAAGTAATGGTTAGCAGGCGGGGAGGGGGGGGGTTTCGATGCTGACGGTGAAGCGACATCCGGAGACCCTCTGACTGTACACAGTCGTGTAATCCCACGCAGGGGAAGAAAGCGAAGAGACGGGAAACAAAGCCAAGGATGCCGATCCTAGATGAGCGTGCCGGGGGTAAGCCTCATGGAAGTCAAGGGGACTTCTGAATAAACAGGCGTGGAATCAAGCCGAACAGCTCAGGCATGGGCTGGATCCAAACATCCTTGGATAGTCCTGGGTGTTCTGGTTTGCACAGAGGCACAGGATTATCTGTCCTACCAGACACAAATATGACAACTTTCACACTAAGGATGGCTTTCCCCTGGTTGAGGTTTCAAGTCCGCAGTGGCCGGTCCTGCCACTCCCCTGCATCAGAATGCCTTTGTATCCATGGCAATCAGGCCATTGTGGACCTTACGCCTCCTGTCTTGGGCTTCCCCCTCCAGGACGATCCAAGAAATACATTTATTAGAAACAATTGCCCATTGCCTGGGACACTACAGCACTGGAGAAATTGGTTTTGCTGTTGTCTGATGATGACCTTTAGTTTTCTAATGGAGTTGCGCTCTTTGCCCTTGCTGCTAGAGAGATCAGGTCCAATTTCTGTAAGGGGAGCTTTTAATGATTGGGCTTATTCAGATTCAAACCTCACAATTTGTCGTCAATTTTAGCTATCTCTACTCGATAGCTTTTAAGCCTTCTATGACATTATACATGTATGTATGTATTTTTAAATATTTAACTAGAAGCCCATTGCGGTCAGAAATGCACCAGGCACTGGGGGGGGGGATTTAAAGGGACCCAGTGCAAAGAGCTTTCTCTCTCTGCTCTGCGGCAGCAGGGAACTCTGAGAGTCAGGCATCATCTCTCCCCAGGAAAAGAGGCACTGGCCAGCTCCCTGGCCCTGGCACCGCCGTCATGGGGCACAGAGAGCTTTCTCTCTACGCTCTGCACTGGCAGGGGACTTCTCCCAGCATGCCAAGCATTTGGAAGGCTCCTGGTGGGTGGGGCTCGCTCTGGAGCATTTTGAGCATTGAGCACATCATGAGAAGTACTAATCACTCATTATATAGAGAGACTACATATGGATTATGTAATAGGTGTGATTGTGACAGCCCATGGCTAACGAAATAAAACTTTTATTACTACAAAAAAATTATAACACAATACTCAGAGATGTATGGGTGACCTTGGGCTAGTCACAGTTCCCTCCAAGCTCACTCAGCTTTCACCCCCCTCAAAGGGTGTCTGTTGTGGGGAGAGAAAGGGTAGGCAATTGTAAACAGGTAGTAAAAAGAGGCATATAAAAACCGGCTCTTCTTCTTCTTCTTCGTCTTCCTCTTCTTCTTCCTCCTTGATGAGTAACTGCATTGTCCTCTCTTCCTGTGGGATTGTGATGTTCTTAAGATATCAGAGCAGAGCAGTGTGTAACACAATCACAGTAGCAAGTAGACCACTGATCTAACAGTAGTTGGAGTCCATGGGCATGCCCACCACAGCTTATGCCTTGAATAAAACCCTGTTGGCCTTAAAGGTGTCACTGGACTTGAACTCTGTTCTGCTGCTTCAGACCAACACAGGGACTCATCTGCATCAGAACTGATGTAACCCCAGCCCTCTGAGAAGTATCTGTTTCTTCCTTCCGAATGACCAGAATCCAGTGAAGACAGATATATGGATAGGGCTGCCAACCTCCAAGTGGTGGCTAGAGATTTCCTGGGATCATAACTGATCTCCAAGTGACAAAGATCAGTTCACCTGGAGTAAACAGCCACTTTGGAAGGTAGACTTCATGGCATTATATCCATTGAAGTTCGTCTCCTCCTCAAACTCCACCACTTCTCTGCCTCCACCCACAAAATCTCTAGGTATTTTCCAACCCAGAGTTGGAGGGACAAGGGTGGAAGGTTCATGGTAGCTGCTGCCTTGGAGGCCATCTGGAAGCTCAGAAGAAGCTAAGCCAAGTGGCCCTTGTGTCAGGTATGGACTGACCATTACAGCTGTCAGAGAATTTCCTGGTGGCCAATGACCTGCCCTCCTTCCACAAATACACATACTTAGGATGGTCCAGTCCAGGGTCAAAGGGCTACACCTGGCCCAGAGACAGTGGCTCCTGGCTCAGGTGTTCTGGGCCCAGTCAGGGAAGGCAACTCCTAGCTTGAGCAAGCCACATGCAAATGTACCGAGCCCAGCATTGCCTTGGCTTTGTGGAGGATCCTCTATCCCTCAAAAACCTGGGAGGTGAGAGGGGCTACAGGAGCAATGCTGAGGTGATTCCAGTCCTTTTAGGCAGACTTTTGACCTCGGGAGATGCTGAATCGTCCTCTTGGGAGCTGATGTGGGGACTCTGTAGGATCTCCCTTGTTTAATATCTTTGTGTAGGGTTGTCAGTTCTGGGTCGGGAAATACCTAGTGACTTAGGGAGTGGAACTGGAAGTGGGTGGGATCTGGGGCAAGGAGGGAACTCAGTGAAGTGTAATGCTATTGGTTCCACCCTCCAAAACAAACATTTTCTCCAGGGGAAGATGATCCATGATTCCAGGTCCCATGGGATGAAGGGAAAGAGGATTGCCAGAAGGAGGGAAAGAGGAAATAGTTTGTGGAAGGAGACACAGACAGAAAACGGGTGATACCTTTCTGTACATAATCATCAGTATGCTCATGCCATGCTGCAATATTTTCCTCTGAATAAGCCACCAGCTGCTGCAGCCTCTGTCCTGGACCAGGGCCTCTCTGCAGAGGTCGTGTGGCTGTCTGCAAATATCACCTGCTGAACAGAATGCAAAAGTCAGGCTGGCTGGAAGGGCTCCTGCTTCCAATGGGGATGTGGTTCCTGCCTCTTTCCCCAAAAGACTCTGCTTGGTTGTCTTGCTGGGTTCTTGTTTCCTGTTAGAGAAAAAGGTGCCCTTGACAGAGAGAAATACTTTTTCTCTGGCTAGGTCTGGTTCCTTCTTTCAATGCCAGATCTGGCCGCAATCCATGCTTCATTCATCTCAAGGCTGGATTACTGTAATGTCATTTACAGGAAGCTACCCTGGAAGAGGATTAAGAAACTGCAGCTGGTGTGCAAGGCAGCCTCCCATTTGTTACCAGGGACTAGCTGGTTGAATCGATTCACTCCTATTCTGAGGTCTCATCCTTGGCTGCAGTTTCCAGGTCCAGTTCAAGGTGCTGGCACTCAGTCTTAAAGCCCTCAATTACCTGGGCCCTACATACTTGTAGGACAACCTCTCCCTGCATATTCTCATGGGGCAGCTTTGGTGTTCCAAGCAGGAGCTTTGGTCAGAAATCCCCTTAGCTGTGCAACGTTCAGCAACAGGCCGGCTTGAGCTTTTTCAGCGACCGTCTCATTCATCTGGACTGGCTTCCTAGAAGAAGAAGCCCTCCTGGCTTTCTAGTGAGATGTCAAACAAAAGTTATTCCAGAGAGCTTTGGATGCAGCCTGAACTTGACCAATAGGAGAATGCTCTGCTGATAGGAGAATGCTCTGCTGATCAGCCATTTTTAGATTGGCTTTTAATGTTTCTGTCTGCCGCTTTAATGATTCATCAATAATAATGACTCATCATAGTTCTTACATTGTTGTTGCCCAACCTGTCTGGAGCTTCTCTGGAGAAAGGCAGACATATAAAAATCTTAAATAACATTTCAAGAAATATTATTAATTTATTTTTATTATTGATAATTATAATACATGGAGGACCCAGGAAAGCCTGATCATGTCCAATCTCCAAAGCTAAGCAGGGCCTGGCTAGTATTTGCATGGGAGACCTCCAGGGATTTGGGTGGTAGTCCCTTCACGGCACACTAGGAGTTGTGATGCAGAGGCAGGCAATGGCAAACCACTACCTAATGTCCCTTGCCTGGCTGCCAGACAACCTTTGGATAACCTGGCTGCACCACACATGCACCATACAATAAATAATAATCCTTAAGATGATGGAAGTCTCCATAGCCTAAACTGGGATCCACATCAATGAGCAAAGACTGCTTTCTTCTCAGTGGGACCTGACCCAGCCACTTCCATAACCCCAGAGTCTGGGGAGACCAGGATTCAGGGAAGGAAAGGACCTCAGCAGGATCTAATATCATATAGTCCACCCTCCAGAGCAGCCATTTTCCAGTCTCCATCACCTGCAGATCATTTCTAATCCCAAAAGATTTCCAGCCACCACCGGGAGGTTCAACGAAAATGGCCAAACGGTGCAGGTTACAATACATATGTGAAGCTGTTTGAGACAGTTAAAAAATGCAAAAAAAATGTCTTCAGCTATTTTTAATATAATCAGCAAATTTTACTAATGTGGGATAATCTTTATAGTGATACACAAAAGCGAACTTAAAGTCATAGTCAAGGGCAATCCACAGATCTTTCTCATGTAGATTATTCTTCCTGGTAATACACAAAGTCAATTTAAAGTCAGAATCCACAGTCGATCAGCTTCCAGTAAAGCTGATTTCAACTATTTATACGGTCTTCTTCAGGATTGTTTTTATATCTACATGAGAAAATAATATTTGAATGTTCTAATGTACAAACATATTGTCCCAACATTCCTAGAAACATAAATCAGCAAAGATCTACAGAGCATTAAACAAATACTATTTTTTACTTGCGTCTAATGGAGAGAGTCTCTTCATTTGTGCTCCAGATGTTAAGAAATGCTTGGCTATACTGACTTAAATAATACATGACAGGTGTTCTCAATTATACATAGAAAATGATGTTAAAGAAACCTAATAAAGTACTTTTAAGCACTTTTAAGCCATTAAGCCTTTACCATTCTAACATATTTTAAAAAAAACAAGCAGATAGGCTAAACATTCTTCTGACAAGGAACCCATAAATAATCATATATAACACAATAAATCCATCTTATTGTTCAAACCAGCTGGAAAGAATGTAGGTAAGTGAAGAATAAATGTTGCCCCTTTTGGTAAAAAAATCCTTTCTCAATTCTTTCGCAAGCCTTGGACAGTCTCCAAGATGACAAATTTGAAATCTTCAGTTTTCGGCCCCGTGTCAATATAGTGTGCCACCAAGAGTGCTTCTTTGGATTGATTTCTCATCCTTGACTGATGCTTCCAAAAACAAAGCTTAATTGGTCTGGTGGATATCCATATATATTTCTTTCCACAGGGACAAATCCAGCTTGGGAGCCCTGACTTCTAATCTGGCGAGCCAGGTTTGATTCCCCACTCCCCAACATGCAGCCAGCAGGGTGACCTTGGGCTTGCCACAGCATTGATAAGGCTGTTCTGACCGAGCAGTAATATCAGCCTCACCTCCCTCACAGGGTTTCTGTTGTGAGGAGAGGAAAGGGAAGGAGATTATAAGCCACTTTGAGACTTCTTTGGGTAGAGAACAATAGCATATAAGAACTAACTCTTCTTCTTCCAAGGTATATACAGTTTTTAGTATTGCAATCTGAGAAACTTTTGAGTTGTAATACAAAGGCATTCTCTAGTAAAGATACATAAATTGGCTAGATTCAAATGAGTAGCCGTGTTGGTCTGAAGTAGCACAATAAAATCAGAGTCCGCTAGCACCTTTAAGACCAACAAAGATTTAATCAAGGCGTGAGCTTTCGAGTGCAAGCACCCTTCGTCAGACTATGATCTTCTTACATGACAGGGAATATATAGCAAAAATCAGTTCTGTTACATCTGTGTCTCAACCAGATACAGCCAATGATAATCCTTTGTCAAAACAGCCAATGAATCCCCTAGAATTCAGTGTACTTTACAAAGAGAAACCAAAGTGTTGCTGGTAGAGAGATCAAAGGCTATCACCTCTCCATAAGGTGCATGAGTTGGCTGTGACTCGACAGCAGTTTCCATCCATCCATGGGCAGTGTTTAAATGCTGGTGCCAAACCTGAACCATCTGGGGCTAGGAATCCAAGCTTGAGTAAATGCTTCCTTTCAGTCAAAAAGCTTGCTTTACAGCCTGTCCCTGCTTTGGCATTATAATCCAAGCCAGAGAAGAATGCCCCTCCCTCCCGTCTCCCAACCCACATTCTATGCACTGGAAAGTGCTACACCAGTTTGACAGCCAGTCAGGACACAGGTAGCCAGGAAGCCAGTAAAAAGAATGTCTTTTTCCACCTTCTTCCCTTTTCCCAATTTCTACTTTGTGGGAGTAGATGACAAGGCAGATATGAGTAGTATGGGCAGAGCTCCTAAAATGTGCACAGGTGTCAGCTCTGGATCATTGATTTAATGAGTTTCTGGCATGCAGTTTGTTTGACAATAGAATGCTCTGGCTTTTTCTCACACCCGCACACAGAAAAGCTAGGGTGTGAGGTGAATGCAACATCATTGGAAAATAACCCAGATTAATTTCTTGACATTTTCAAACAAATGCTTCCAGGAAAGAGAAGAGGTGGTGGCTGGTTTCTTGGGGGTGGGGTTGGCTTGTTTGTGTTAAAATTTTAATGAATTAACGTCACACACACTTTGAAAGCCTTCATAGACAAAGAAAATGTAGTGGTTATACAGGAGAGCTCCCCAGGGTGTTATGCAGCCTTTCCCAGAAGTTCAGATGGCCGCTGACATCAGTAGGCATCACTGGAGCAGACTTCCCTTGTTGCTCTTCAGCAGTGGTCCCAACCCCTGGTCCGGGGACCGGGACCGGTCCGTAGATCAGTTGGTACCGGGCCGTGGTTCCTCCTCGTACTCCTCCCCGGCTGCTGCCTCCAGGGCTGCCCTGCCACTCTGCCGCTGGCTCACCTTTGGTGCTCTCCGGCAGCCGCCATAGCTGGGGCTCCCCCTCAGAGTGGCACTGTGCAGCTGCTGCTGGCAGCACCCCCCATCAGGCAGCGGGAAGTCAGGGGCACCGGTGGGAAAGCAAGTGGAGCAGGGGCTCAGGCAGCGGCGACGTCCCTCAGCAAAAGACTATCCCCCCCCCCCACCGGGCCTCAGTAAAATTGTCAAGCGTTGACTGGTCCCCGGTGATAAAAAGGTTGGGGACCACTGCTCGACAGGCCTCATCTCTTTCTCTACAATGAAACAGTCACAGGTGTGAATGGGGGGAAGCTGTAGCCCATTCTCCATGTGTGGCAAAATCACAATCCAAATGCACACCCCACAACTGGGGCAGGAACTGGAGAGCCCCGGCCTCCGTGATGCGTCATCTGCCCTCAATCTAGCCAATTTCTTTTGGCAGCTGAAATCCCAGGGCCAGCTTTTCTCAGTTGCCAGGTAAGTTCTGCAGCACATCAGTAGCAGTAAATGGTCATGTGTTGGTTTATCGTTCCGTACTGACTGCCAGAACAACAGTCTTTTTTGCCTTGGGCCCCGAAACATCTTTGGTCCCTGCGAATTTGACTCTGTCTTCCTGCTAATGTTAACAGGTAGTGATCTGGAACGGCTTGGTCTATCTGATGGGCTAGCAGAGCAACTGCTGATAACGTCAGGAAAAAAGAGCAGCTCTCCTTGTTCCATTTCCCCAACTTCCAGCTTCCTCGGTGCACCCTGAGCCTGGCCAAGAAACATTTTGCAGCTACAGCTGTCCGCTCAAAGTGGATGGTTGTTGGAAGCTTCCTTTGCGATGCTTCAGAGCTAGCCAGGCTTGGGGAGGGGGGGGGGGAGTTGCAGCCATTTCTTAAAAACAAGAGCTGGCAAGTTGCAGAAATTAATTACTCCGGGAGTTGTCATGCACTCCTGGAGCTCAGGTTTGTTTCATTTATCTGGCACGGCGTGACAAAGCAACTCTGCGGCTGACTGGTACAAAATCATTGCCCTGTCGATTGGGTAATGCAATGAAAAGGGCAAGCCAAGCCACCGACAGGGCAGGAGTTCCCTGATGCACTTCTCAAGCAAGACTGCAGGAAGAATGGGGGGGAGGCACTAACACAGTGGGAGGGACAGCGTCAAGGTAGGGCCCGATCTGCTCAGCTCTTGGAAGAAAAGCAAAGCAAGAAAAGCAAAGCCGGACTGGTACTTGGAAGGGAGACCACCAGAGAAGACTTGGCAGAAGGCGGCAATGGCCAAGCAGGAGACATCCAGTAATGTCTTGAAAACCACAAGCATTGACAAGTCTGCTGTTAGGGAAGAGCTCTCTCTCTCTCTCTCTTTTGGAAAGGATGCATCGCATGCAGTCAGTCCCAGCCTCAGATTTCTGCATCTGAAACCTCGGAGATAAAAGTTAATTAGCCAGCACAGCACAGATCAGATCTTTCCAGGCTGGATGCTTTCTTGCTAGGTAAGGCAAGCTGGTCTCCCTCTCTCTCTCTCTCTCTCTCTCTCTCTCTCTCTCTCTCTCTCTCTCTCTCTCTCTCTCTCCCTCTAGTCTCCATCATCAAACCTGTGGGATTCTCATCTTGAAGGAAACTCTGGCCAGCAGCTCTGGGGGAACCCACCTTAACATTCCTTCCATCTTGTGGAGAGCATGGGATTTTATTTATTTCATCAAAGCCCGATTCTCTTACTCCCTCCCCACTCTTTGCAGTCACCAGGAATAAGAGAATGGGGCTTTGACGAAATAAATAAAATAAGCCCGTGTTCTCCACAAGATGGAAGGAATGTTAAGGTGGGTTCCCCCAGGGCTGCCGGCCAGAGTTTCCTTCAAGATGAGAATCTCACAGGTTTGATGATGGAGACTAGAGGAAGAGAGAGAGAGAAGACCAGCTTGCCTTACCTGGCAAGAAAGCATCCGGCCTGGAAAGATCTGATCTGTGCTGTGCTGGCTAATTAACTTTTATCTCAGAGGTTTCAGATGCAGAAATCCGAATCGCTGCAGGCGGCAGATGGAGGGGTGGGAGACGGCACGGTGGTGGACCATTAGCCCTTGCCAGTGGGAAATGAATGAGGAAATTACAGTCATCGTTTAAGCATTAGGATTACATAGCGGGAATCAAATGTCAGGGACATATGAGCCGGGCACCCCTTTCCTTTCCACACGGTTATCCTTTGTGCTGATTCATCCCCTGGCCTCATCTGTATTCTCAGTGTTTCTGTGACAAATGGTTTGTGTGTGTGTGTGTGTGTGTGTGTGTGTGTGAGAGAGAGAGAGAGAGAGAGAGAGAGAGAGAGAGAGAGAGAGAGAGAGAGAGAGCAGACTTGCCAGAGAGACTAACAGCAGACTTGCCAATGCTTGTGGTTTTCAAGACATTCCTGGATGTCCCATGCAGGCTAGGTATTGACTAAGCTTGATAAGGTCTGCAACTTGTAGCGGATTTTTAAACAGATCCAAGCCCAGGTGGCTGGAAGCTAATGGAACTAATGGAATCCAGAGAAAACTATGCTCCAGAGCAGCTGTTGCTGCCCAAAGACAGCCTCTGTATTATGCCCACTGGAAATTTAAGCCCCAAGAATTCACAATAAACATCCACTTAAACTAAAATGGAATCTGATTGGCTAAAATCAATACGTTTTGTCTTCATTCGTAGTTTCTCGGGCAAAAGGAAGACACATATGTTGCTCCTCTAATAGATGTGCAGAAGAGGGGATGTTACAGATCTATTTACTTACTTCATTTGTTGTCTACCTTTTTACTGAAGACTCCAGGTGAAATACCGACTCATGTGGATGGCAAATGTCATTTTTCTCAGTCCCATATAGCAAACTTGACCCCGAGTTGCCACTTGTTTTCCTTGCCCTGGCCTTGCACCTTTAAAAGCAGCCTCACTGCAGGAATTAACTTGATGTTATTCACATGAAAATCCCCAAAGTTTCTTTGAACACTGAAACTGCCTTATCATAAAAGCCAAACAACAGGTTACAAATGTCCTTCTTTGGAGCTGCAGCTACACAGAATAGTGCAGGGAAAAAAGTCAAGGCCAGGGCAATCCAATTCATCAATCTTTATAATGTGTCACTTGGCTCTGGATCAAACCATGACCAAAGTAATGACTACTGGAAAATTATTCAACTTTAAGGCTGGTGATGAAGAAATAGACATTGTTCAAGATTTTCTCTTCCTTGGCTCCTTCAACCGAAAAGGAAATTGCGACCAAGAAATCAGAAGGAGAAAGAGACTGGGAAGAGCAACCATGAAGGAGCTACAGAAGATTGTTAAGTGTATGGATTTGTCACTGGCAACGAAGATCCAAGATCATTCATACCATAGTAGACCCCATCACTATGTGTGTGTGTGATAATTGGCCAGTGAAGAAAGCTAGCAGGAGGAAAGTTGATTAGTCTGAACTGTGGTGTTGGGAGATAGTTTCATGGAGACCATGGATGGCCCAAAAGACTAATCAGTGGGTTCTAGATCAAATCAAGCCTAAACTTCCCCTAGAAGCTAAAATGACTAAATTGAGGCTATCATATTTTGAGTATATCATGAGAAGATAAGAGTCTCTGGAGAAGAGAATAATGCTAGGAAGCAGGAAGAGAGGAAGACCAGGCATGATGGATTGATTCAAGATCTGAGAAAGACTGCTAATGAAAGGATATGGATTCATAGGGTCACCATAAGTCAGAAGCAACCTATAAGGTCGTTATTTGTCTGGCAGTGGTTCTCTAGCATCTCAGACAGAGGTCGTTCACATCCTCTGTTACCTGGATCCTTCAAAGTGGAGATGCTGGGAATTGAATCTGGGATGTTCTGAATGGGAAGTAGATGCCTGACCACTGTGCCTTGAATGGACCTAAAATCACTGCATAAGTGAGGAAAAATGAGGAAGAAACCAAGGAAATTAAGGTCTTTCCACACATTGTGCGGCAGCCTGCCCAAATCCGAGGCTGTAAAAGGGGAAATTGTTACTTCATGGTCAGGACTTCTATTCATAGCTCTGCAATGGGCTGTATGATGAGTATGTTTAAGTTTAACTTAAGGTGCCAAGTTTGTATATCTGGGACTTGAAATCCTTAAACCTTGGGAATTTAGGACACTCTGCATGCAAAGTGCATGCTGTCTGAGCCATAACCTCACCACTACAAGTGAGGCATTGAAATTGTCATATTGAAATTTTCATATGTTTTGAACTATTTAGGGATACTATTCTTCACATGGACCATAAGGAAGGCCGAGCGTCAAAGAATTGAGGCTTTTGAACTCTGGTGCTGGAGAAGACTCTTGCGAGTCCCTTGGACTGCAAGGCAAACAAACTGGTCAGTCCTAGAGGAGATCAGCCCTGACTGCTCCTTAGAAGGCCAGATCCTGAAGATGAAACTCAAATACTTTGGCCACCTCTTGGGAAGGAAGGACTCCCTGGAGAAAAGCCTAATGCTGGGAGCGATTGAGGGCAAAAGAAAAATGGGAAGACAGAGAACGGGGTGGCTGGATGGAGTCACTGAAGCAGTTGGTGCAAACTTAAATGGACTCTGGGGAATGGTAGAGGACAGGAAGGCCTGGAGGATCATTGTCCATGGGGTCACAATGGGTCAGACATGACTTCGTACCTAACAACAACAACAATTCTTCACAACTGCATTTGGGACTGTTGGGCGCATATGTGCTCCTGCCCATCTTTCAACTCACACAGGATGTGTTGAGCAGAGAAAATTACAGTGGCTGGAAGTGGAGAAGTTGGACAGCATGGCAGGAAGGGGTGCTTTTAGGCACACATCCTTGTACAGCTTTTTCACCCTACACTAGATGCCAGGCATTAGGCTATTGGCTTGATGCTGATGCAATGACCACCTTCTACCCATCAAAGCTTTCCAAGGCACCGTTAACAATGGCAACATTTAGGTCCCAGAATTTTTGAAACAAAATTTTGAAAACCCAGATGTGAGGATGTAATGTTTGCTCCACCCTGCTGGTTTCAGTTTCTCGTCCAGCATCCCTTTCAGATGAGCTAGTGGAGTTCTTTTGGTTTAACCCTTATATACTGTCTTTCTTGTACACAAAATTTAGCAACAAGTTCAGTTGGTCCTCTGAGGTTTATGGAGCAAACATCCTCTTTTAAAAATAATCAGGTCATTAAGCCTGGTGGCATAAAGTCCAACAAAACACGTGTCCCATAAATGGTCTATCACATCCCATAGTGCTCTCTTGTGGACTCGGATTCAAAATTGGGCCATGACAGCAACCATTACAGCCAGACTACAATTTGCCCTGTCATCTCTGGGGCCATTTCTTGTCCAGATTAATTACTCACTTGGTACTGGGCACTTAGTGGCTGGCCAAAGCAATTAGTGTTGTGTTCACATCCAATTACACCCCAAACATCTCCTTTAGCGATCATCATCTCTTGAGCACTATTTTTACATCCTCGCTTTGGGGGTTCTTTTTTGATTGCAGGAATATGAAACCCTTCCAAGATGTTGGCGGAGTTTAAATGTGCAAAAGGCGCTCAGCATCAGGCTGTGTAAAAGAACAAAATAGTTTTATTTAGAAGAGAAACAACTTTGGATGGGGAGAGAGAGAGAGAGAGAGAGAGAGAGAGAGAGAGAGACCTAACTGTCTAACTGCCCAGTTGTCTTCCTTCTGTTGTGTTGAGGAGGCAAGAAAGGAGGAAGGATGCTCAGAGGAGCAGGTAGTCTCCAAATGAGCCAGGCAGGACAGAGGATGCAGCTATTTGGAAAACATCAGGATGTTCCTATTCCAACTCTACATATCTCTCCTGATGCCCCCTGCAGGATATTCTTCATATCCTTTTGAATCATGCACACTACGGATCTTGCATATTCCAGCACAAGAGAACCAGTGGCAAAGATGTTGTTCCCTGTGTTTATAAGCTACAAGCCAAAACAGCATTAAGTCCACCAAAGACACTGGTGGGCTTGCATGGGATTAACTAAGGGCTGGGTTGTGGCTGGGACCCAGACTAGGATGCCAGGAGAAAATACCAGTGTGCCACCAGAAATGAATTAGACTCTTGATAGAATCCCATAGCCAGGGTTCTTTTGTCTCCATATGAATTGTTGATCTGGCTTGTCTTCTTCCGGTCAGGCCTCACTGAGGGTGGGGAATTCTGCAATACCTCTGTGGTGAGGTCATTTAATCATGCCCTGTCCTTTGTGGTTGTACAAGCTAATTCCCGAGATATCACTCTGCATCTGCAACTTCAGAATAACTATACTGCCCAGTGGTAGCCTTTTTCAACATTTTGACCATAGAGGAGACCTTGAAATAATTTGGGGGGGGGGGCTGGAACTGATGTCAGCTGGCCACACTTCCCCGCCACCCCATGGAGTAAACTATCAAAGAAGCTGACAGGCTACCCCAGTAAAGTCAATAAGCAAAGTCCTCTATAATTCAAATAAAGTATGCCAGAATGCAGACTGGTTATCAAGCATTTTCAAACGTATTTTCTTCAGTGGCAAATCAACTAAAAAATATTACAAAGAATTGTATCTATTTTCATTCAGGGCCGGCATTAATAATTATCTTAAGAGAAAATTCTTCAAAAATTATTTTTTATATAATACTTATTCCAGGTAGTTTGGAGGACAAGCAGGTGTAACAGCAGCCTACTAATCGGCCAGTTGTCTAGCTTGTGAGTGAATCCCTTAAGGCAGGCGGAGAAAGGCACAGAACCCTTCTGGAGCTCCCTGGGGATCTGCAGACCCCTGGTTGGGAATCCCAGATCTACCATGGCAGGAGTCCCCAAGAGAACACAAAATCTAGATCGAATCAGGGCTTTGAACCGACCAATAGGAGCTTTGTGTAAGGGAAATGATAAGATTTGCCAGGGAAGGTTTAGTCAGTTAGGTTTTGAGAGATGAGCATGAGACGTTGGAAGCTGTGGAGGAGGAAGAAGGATTAGTTTAACAGCAGTGTGAACTAAAGATACCTGGAAATATCAGATTTCAAGAACTAAGGCACTACAGTAGGCCAGGGGGCTTCTTATGCCTGGAGTGTACTTTAATTATAACTGAATGTTACGAATGTGTCTGAGAGAAAGTTTTTCCTTGGTCGTGTGCTATGTAAAACCCAACATCCCACAACTCCTAGTCAGTTGTTAATATTTCTCTTATCCTCGTGTTTCCTTCTGGAAAGCTTCATTCCTGTTCACTTGTTAGATTACCTCATTTCCCCTCAGTCATGCTCGCCTGAACCCATTTTCCTAGTGGTTTGGGGGTTTTTAAAGAAAAAATAATGGTTGACTCCCAGAAGTGACACGATCGTGAAGAATATGGTTGGGAAGCATAGCTGTGTACACGCCCAACCAGGAGCCCCTATTTTTCCACTCCCTCCAGGCCCATCATTGGCTATTTTGGGAGGGAGGGGGTAGGTCAACATGGCCATATGTGGTCATATCACCCAATAAATGTTTTTTAAAATGTTTAAAAAATATTAATTAACTCCCACCCACTCAGGAAACCCTTCCGGAGCCATCAAGAAGCCCCAGGGTTTCATGAAACCCTGGTGGAGAGAGTCTAGTTTAATGAGAAACAAGCCCACCTTCCATTGTTCTAGCCCTGGGGTGGTGAACCTATGGCATGTGTGCCAGAGCCTTCTCTCTGGTCACGCGCATCATCACCCCCAGCACAGAGTTGACTCAGTCAGCCTGCACAGTGTCTGGCTTCCTGGTGCCCAGAGGACAGGGAGGACCCATCCCAGGTATTCCCTGCCCTGGGAAGTGATTGGCTGGCTCGGGTCGCTCAGCTGCGCTGGCAACTTCCTGCCAGCGGGAGTGGAAAGGCTGCATTGAATGGAGCCCGGGGAGAGCAGAGCTGGGCCAGACCCCACTGGAGACGCCACACACCGCTGCCCACCTTCACACACGCCAGGCCTCGCTGCTTCCCCTCAAAGGAGCAAAGGTGAAGGAAGGGAGGGAAGGGAAAGGTGAGGGGGAAAAGGGGGGGAAAGACAAAACCTAAATATAAATAGCCCAACAGCAAAGGGCTCTGTTATTGTGGTTTTCTTTTAAGACAAAAGATGTTGATGGGTGAGTTGTTTTTTCTAAACTAAATCCTCAGTATTCAGGTTCAATTGCCGTGTTGGCGCTTTGCGATAAATAAGTGGGTTTGGGGGTTGCAGTTTGGGCCCTCCATCTCTAAAAGGTTCACCATTAAGGGAAGTCACAGCCATGATTGGCAAGCTCACAGTTTCTCTGCCTTGGCAGCCACAAAGCCATGGGTACACAGGGCAAGAACTAAGGTGCTTGATT
This sequence comes from Paroedura picta, assembly GCF_049243985.1. NCBI lineage: Eukaryota > Metazoa > Chordata > Lepidosauria > Squamata > Gekkonidae > Paroedura > Paroedura picta. Next base: position 89,506,597 of record NC_135375.1, on the reverse strand, counting down.
TGAATAAGTAGCAGAAATTTGCATAATACCCAGATCAGACAGCCTGGATTTGTGGAGGCAGAATATATCCCCCCTTTCTGTAAAGGATTGTTATAAAAAATGACAGGACTCAAATGCGCGTAGTGCTTTGAACATCCTAAATGGATTAAATAAATGGATTAAGTAAATACTAATTTATATGGTTAAATTTAAAAAGCTGCCGCAGATTATTTTATGAATAAATCATAGTAATAAATGACTTTGCTGTCAGAGAATCATAGTTCTGGAGGACTCTGATATTTTATTTTCCATCCCGGTGCCTTTCAAATGCTCTATTCCTGCCACATCTGCCTCCAGAATAGGATTACCCGTGCCGGGTTGGGAAATTCCTGGACATTGCGGGGTTGACCCTGGGGAGGGTGAGGTGTAGGGAGGGAAAGCACCTCAGTGGGACCTAATGCCATAGACTCTATCCTCCAAAGCAGGCATTTTCTCTAGGGAAGCTGATCTATGCAGTCTGGGTATGAGTGACAATTCCGTGAGATCTCCAGTCTCTACCTGGAGGTTGGCAATCCCTCTCTGGAGCATGCTCTGCACTCCATATGCCAGAAAGGCATACAACAATGTCCCTCAGGTCTCTACGTTGTGCTGCAGTGACAGGGCCTCTGGTGTCCATCCTGGACTTCAGAGTTGTTCACAGGGGTGGCCACAGGGGTGGTCCTAGGGGAGATGTTTCTCCAGTGCTGTTGCTACCTTACCCAGGTGGCAAAGGAGGTAGGCAAATTTAATCATTTGATTAAATCCTGGAGACCCCTAAAAGCTTTATCTTCCTGAAGGAGTCTCCAAGTGGCTTACAATCACCTTCCTTTCCTCTCCCTACATCAGGCCCCCAGTGAGGCAGTATGGGGCTGAGAGAGCTCAGGGAGAATAGTGTGTGACTGGTCACCCAGCAGGGAATGGGGAATCGAACCCAGTTCTCCAGATTAGAGTCCACCAGCACCATTCTTAACGACTACACCTTGCTGGCTCTTCATAGTTCTAGACCAATATATTGTACCCAGCCAGGATTCCTCTATTCACACATCAATGTGCCAGAAAGTGTCTCCTTCCAAGTTTGTTACAGAAGGTGTCAAAAACCTTTCTACACCATCCTGGTTTATATGGTTTCAAACTGGTAATCCAGGTCCCAAAGAACTGGCAAGGAATGGGCTGAGGGTCAAAAGAGCCACCGAGAAGCTTTGTCCCTCATTTGGTCTCCACTGATTTCTTTCAAGCTCCCTCTTTGGTCTTTGTCACCTAGAGAGTCTGTTAATGTGGGAGACAGTGTTTCAGCCAACCAGATGTCAAGTCCTGCTTTATGGAAATGCTTTATAACCAGAGCTAATGCTTAATGCATTGTCCTTAACATGCAGAAGCATAAATAACATCACAAGGACAGTTATGGCTGACATAATAAGAGTTAGCTCTCCAAGCGCTTCCTGTCCACAAAGTTACTACGACCTCCATGTGAGGAAGGACTCCTTTCCAAAGGGCAACGGAGACACCACAGAGAAAAAGTGCAGCCAATTGCTTGTGAAATTATTGGCCTGGAGGCTTGCATCCTGAGGAACTGAGGCAAGGCATTTCCAGCTTAGTGGTGGAGCATCTGCTTGGCATGCAGAAGGTCCAGGATTCAATCCCTGGCACCTCCAGTGGGAAGAACCAGGCACTAGGTCAGCAGTGGCTAAGCTATGGCTTTCCAGATGTTCATGGACTAAAATTCTCATGAGCCCCTGTCAGCACATGCCCACCCATGCTGTCAGGGGCTCATAGGAATCATTGTCCATGGACATCTGGAGAGTCAAAGTTTGGCCAACCTTCACTAGGTGATGTGAAAGAGCATGACCATTCTGGCCGGACCTTGAGGTCTCCATCCCTGGTGATGGCCATTCAAGATTGGCCAGCTTCAATGTGGTTCCTGGATACTCCTCCAGATCAACCTCATCCTGTCTGCTTTATGCTTGGGTCCTTTGGCTAGGGAGGTAATGTCTGCCCACCCGCATCCTGCATTATAGGACCCCCTTATGGGCTCCTGAGGTGGAACCAATTAAGTGGCATGCCCAGCTTGGGGGCTGTCAACAGGGCTTACCACCAAGTGGCAAACGAACCACCCTACATGGGTGAACCACCCTACAGTCAGCACCTACATGGCTCTTTGGATTGCTACTTCCTCAATGTGGTTCATCTGATGGCAGGTGGGTCACTCAGTGCAGGATCTGTGTCTGTGCTAAGCCAAGCTTCCTGGCATTTGTATTCAATAAAATCTGTGGCCATTTAATTCTCCAACTTGCTTTGGAGGTTTTCTTCCTCCTGCTGTGCTCACCTCTATGACCCTCGGCCCCCAATGGCAACTGAGTTTTGCTAGGATCTTTTATTTTTGATGGTGACTTGTGGAAACTGTGTGAGCACACTTACTGAAATATGCAGTCAGACTGATTAATCAGGCTCCGGTTACTGGAAATGAATACTGGCTATTCATGGACAAAGACATTTGCTATTATTTCCATTTCTGATATTTTCTTCTTTGGGTATCACATGAATGTTAAACAGTCCAATGGACATTAAATCTACAAGGTCCATATACATGGTTTTTCCTCCATGTACAAGATCTGTGTCCCTCCTTTTCTTCAATGTGTTCATTCCCCAACCATTCAAATGGGGGCCACAGCCAAGAAGAAGGACGAGCATCTCTGAACCATGATGAATTCCCAGGGGATTTATTTGCGGAAAAGAAAGGAAAACTCTGATCAGGTGAAGCTTCTTTTATGACATGACCACTGACACCAGTTTCACACCAGTGGCATTCATAAAAATGTAGAGAAAGTAGCTAAAGTTCCAGGTGAGAATATTAGCAGCTTTCCAGATGTTTCGGGGAACACCAGTGCGGAAGCTGGCCATGCGTATTTTCAGTTAATGGGATCTGGGCTGTTTTTAACCTAGTCGGCAGGAAGATATTTATAACTTTCCGCAAGAAAACAGATGTTCAAAAGGGGTGGGGGATAACCATTTCATGTGGGGCTTTTCCCGGAGAAGAGAAAGAAGTACACCTGGCACTGTGGCAGAAATGCAACATCAGCAAGAAATAATGTATTGTCTCAGTCTTAAATTACGACCTCCCGCAAGAAGTGCTCCCGTTAATTAAACGCTGTAACAGTTCCTCTCAGTGAGCTAGAAAAATGAAGTTTTCGATGTTACTGATTTGTTTCCTACAAGCTCTGTTATCCTACTAAAAAAAAAGGACTTGCAGCCCTCAGGTTATAAATAGGCATGCACGTGTTCACAGACCCTGCCTGGATGGCCTAGGCCCAGGGGTAGTTAAACTGCGGCCCTCCAGATGTCCATGGACTACAATTCCCATGAGCCCCTAATGCTGGCAGGGGCTCATGGGAATTGTACTCCATGGACGTCTGGAGGGCCGCAGTTTGACTACCCCAGCTAGACTACCCAGATCTTGGGAACTAAGCAGGGTTGGCCCTGGCTTGGTTAGTATTTTCTTGATAGACAACCAAGGAAGTCAGGAGTTGGTATGTAGAGGAAGGCAACTACAAACCATCTCTGTTCATCTATTGCCTTGGAAACCCCATGCCTTCAACTTGATGGCACTTTCCACTACCATGTATAGAGTTACAGCTTCCCTTTCAATGATTGAGCGTCCTGCAGGGGGCATCAGAGGAGATGTGTAGTTAGCATAGTTAGATCAGGAACTGCCAAATCTTTTCCAGATTATCTCCGCCAGGGTAACAATTGCCCTGATAATACTGCTCGGTCAGAACAGCTTTATCAGGGCTGTGGCGAGACCAAGGTCACCCAAGTGGCTACATGTGGGGGAGCGGGGAATCAAACCCAGCTCGCCTGATTAGAAGTCCACACTCCTAAGACCTAAGCTGGGTCTTCTCCTGGACACACCAACATTTGCCATGTTTTGCCTTCTGTGATTCCCTCTATTCAGCCAACAGCGAACTCTGCAACTCACCAGACCTATTAGCAAAGGCCATTCATGAAGCCTGCTCAGATAAGAACGTTTGGGCCTTGCCCCAGAAGATGACAAACCTCTGTGCCAGGCAAAGAGAGAAGGAAAGATAACACAGTTCAAGGTACCACAGCCTAAAGGCTGTCTCTCTCCTCATCACCTACTTCACAGGCCATCTTCAAGCAGTGGCTGGACAGTACTTATCCTGGATGCTTTAAGCTGATCCTGCATTGAGCAGGTGGTGGGACTGGATGGCCTGGATGGCCCCTTCCAACTCTATGGTTCTATGAAAGAGGTGGGAAATAAAGCAGTGCATGTGAAGATGACCAGGGGGCTGAGATCTTTTATTACAAGAGCTGGAAGCCTTAGTTATGTCTAGCTCTACATATTTGCAGAACTGCCTCAGGGCAAGCAGTTACCCATACGGACTCCCTGCCCCCCACTGGCCTTCCTGTTCCTACACAGCTGCAAGTGTAGATATGGAGCACGTTGCATGCCCTGCTGCACAGAGGAGAAGGATCGGCTCTGCTGGCCATTCAACAACAGATAAATGTTTAAAATCCAGTCAGTAGTATAAGAAGTCATTCAAATGATTTTGTCCCAAGCAAATCTTCCGAATAAGATCCAGTTCAGGTTAATGGTGTGGCTGGAAATCATTCCCACTAGAATCCTTTTCTTACGCTGTGCAGAATATGATACAGCCAGTGGCCTCATGTTTCTCTCCCTGACCCTGGGAGAGGGAACACACTAGACAAGGCCAAAAATGTCCAAAGCCTGAAGTGGAAGCATCGGCAAGAAAAACACCCTGCTAGAAATTTCCAGGGCTGCCCATGGCTGAGCAAGCAAAACACCGGCATTATCTTGGATTCCCCCCCCCCGCCCCTCAAAACATGAACTTCACCATCTCTGTGATGGCAGCACACCAGGCTTCCTTGCTCCCCCTCGATGCAGCACTTGCTCAAGAAGCATCTGGTGAGCTTCCAACTGTTCAGGTTTCTGCAGTCTGTTTTCCTGACTGTAAAATATTCAGATCTGAAATTAAGTCAGACTGCAGAGCATATAAATCAGCGAGGAATTTGGCCTGAGGCTTCTAAAAGATACTGCTACAAGGCCACTTTTAATGCTGTTTAAAAATGGATGTGGGAGAAAAAAGAAATTTTTGTTAAAAAACTGGTCTTTTTAATAAGAGCCTAACATTTTTACTGGCACCTTGAAGGTGACTTTGAAGGGGAAATATATAGAGTCATCAGTCACTGACAGGAGCAGCACACTTTCTGTGAAACTAGCCAAAGGATGTCAAGGGAAACTTTGTTTGGGTAAGTTTAGACAGGCTGGTCAATCTTTTCCTAAATTCATCAAGAAGCCAGGCCTGATTTACTTAAATATAACTGTTTAGATATTTGTACCCCACTTTTCCTCCCAAAGGAATCCAAAGCAGCTTATAACATTCCTCTCCTTCTGTCCGGAAGAAGTCGCTCTCCACCCACACTTTTGTGGGGGTGGAAAAAGAACATCAAACTTAGGAACATTTGAGTTAAAGAAACTGTGCTGGGCCTATTTTGCACTTTCAATGTATTTAGAAGTAGATTATCCTGTTCCGCACAGAAAAATCCAACTGCCAAAGCGCATTGAAAGTGAATTATCCTATGTGTGCGGAATGGGCATTGGTCTCCCCCACACAGAAAAAGATATCCTCTCAGTAGATTTTTTTGCAGACTACTAGCGATCTGATCACATCCTTGAAGGGGGAGGGAGGAGAGATCCCTTCAGATATTATCAGCTTTAGAGAGAGGCAGGGGCCATCTGAGACACTATTGTGGATTCATGATAATAATGTAAAATATGAAAGTAGCTGTTCCCATTTATTAAAGAGGGATAGCCATGTCACTCTAGGGCAGCAAAACAAAAAAGACGTTCAGGGGCAAAATCTAGCCTAAGAACACTGATTCAAGCTTGGCTTTAGCTTCACTTGGGCTTAAATGAAAGCTCACAATGGAGCCAGTGCTGCCGGTCCTGAAGCTGCTACTGGGCTTCTGCTTGGGGAGGGCCTGTGGCTCAGGGAAAGCTTCTGCTTCCTATGCAGACGGGCTGAATCTGCACTTACTTTGTTTATTCTGTTGTGGATCTTGCTGAATCCAGGACTGAATCTGCACAGAGCTTTTATTCCAATCTCAAGTCAATTCAGTCCCTGCTGTCTCCACTGAATGTGATTTCCATTTTGATTTTATCCAATTTGAATTTTCCCTCTGCAGCAAGCAAGACTGATCTGGAGTAACCCTAGCTTTCCCCTGCAATATCCTAAAGCGGATATAACCATTGATATTTTAAAATCAGCATGAGAAAGCATGCAGCTCTCTGCTTGCTGCTGAGCCTCCATTGTAGGAAAGCCCTGACTGGCCAAGGCTTCATTTCAAAGGTTTCCTCGTTCCCAAGGCAAGCCTTAAAGGAGAAGCCCTAACTTCTCTCAGCAGAAGCTCCAGAAGCCCTAACTTCTCTCAGTAGAAATTTGCCTCTTGGTTTTTTTCTCCCTCTTCTGCTGTCTCCAATCCTCTTCCACCCCCCTTCAAGAAAAGAAAGAAAGAGGCTCCTGCTGCACTTGGCTCCCCCCTTCTGAGCTTCCCTAACCATGTGCAGAACACTTTTCGGTTTCAATTGAGGGGGGGATAGAGGAAGACCAGAGTTCAAATCGATCTGGATTCAGCAGGATCCACAACGGAATAAACAAAGTAAGTGCAGATTCAGCCCAGATCGATATACTGCAAGTATTCAGAAGTGCTCAGCATCAGAAGCCAGATTCCCCACCTCCAATCCAATATTAGAAAGGGCCATTATCTCTGTTGCAACCCGAGGGTTATCTGCACAAGAAAGCACTTGGCTGGTTTTAAATTGATTGGCTTGGAACTGGAGCAGCAGTTCTGTGGATTTCTGCCTGCAGAGTGCAGTTGCAACCCAACTTGGACCCCCTGTGAAAGCCTGTTCCTGGGAGACATGGGACCCCTCAAAAAGGACTGGGGGGCATTTAGGGCTGTTGGGGGAGGGAGGTGAGAAAGCCCTGCTCTGCAGAGGGGAATCCTTGGACCCAGTTCTGCTTCCAAGGCATTGGTTTGAGCCCTTCCTGGAAATCACCTCTCCAACTAAGCTGATTATATCTCACTTGGGGGAGTGTTTAAAGAGCAGCAGCCTCTAATCTGGAGAACCGGGTTTGATTCCCCACTCCTTCACATGCAGCCAGCTGGGTGACCTCGGGCCCGCCATAGTTGTCTCAGAGCTCTCTCAGCCCACCTACCTCACTGGGTGTCTGTTGTGGGGAGAAAAAGGGAAGGTGATTGGAAGCTGCTGTGAAACTCCTTGAGGTAGTAAAAAGTGGGGCACAAAAAAAAATCCATCTCTTCCTTCTTCTTCACTTGCACATACGGAGTAATCCATCACAGATGCAATACCTCAGTGTTTTGCTGTTGTCTGGCAAACAGGGCCTATGCCCTTCAATAGAAGCAGTTCACACATTCTGCTGTGAAGCACAGAGTGAGCTATTGCCAGATGTAGGGTGTGTGTGTGTGTTTGTTTGTGTGTTTGTGTGTGTGTGTAGCAGGAATTGCTTACTGGACAGAATTTTACTGGCCTGACCAGCAGTTTCATCCTCTGACCTTCTTGCCAAAACAGGAAGATACAAAGCCAGGAAAGGGATGGGGGGGGTCGGTGTTTTCATAGAATCCTAGAGTTGGGAGGGGCCACCTAGTCCAGCCCCCTGCTCAGTGCAGGATCTGCCTCAAGCATTCAGGATAAGGATCTGTCCAGCAGCTGCCCATGAGGGGGAAGTCACCACTTCCTGGGGCAGCCGATTCCACTGCTGAACTCCTCTGACTGTGAAAAATGATTAATCGGCTTTCTATGAGACTGATTTCCACCGTGCAGTCTCCCGCCTGGCAGGCGAGGAATTCTCCACGCGCTCAGAAGCATTTAATTCCTTTGAAAAATGCCTCTCAGGGGGAAAACACACACACACACACACACACAAAGTACTGCAAGTCTTCAGAAGTGCTCAGCACTGGATGCCAGATTTTTTTCTCCCAATCCGACATTAGAACCGGTAATGGTCTCTGTTGCAATCCAAGGATTAGTGCTAAAACAGAGAGCTCATGGGAAGATTTCCCAGTGGAAAGGGCATTGGCATTTTTGTCTTTTGGGTAACCCAATGCCCCTCTGAGCCTTGCAATGAAGTTTTCACACTGCGATGCTGCCCACCATGTGCTCTGGCATCCCACATCACAGCATGGCATCGAGCCACTATCAGCCTTTATCAGCATGGGTCGTGCCGTGTACAGCTTCAATCTCTCTGCCAAGTTCTGAAGATGCGGCCAGTGACTGATAGAAGCTTGCAGCCTGCTGCAAAAGGTGCTAGTCTTTAAGATGCTACAGGACGCTTGCTCTTCTCTACTGCTACAGACAGACGAACACTGGATCTGGATCAGTCTTTCCACTGAATAGTTCTTGCTTCTTCCTCTGGCCTGAAACGAGGCTTAAGTAAATGACAAAATCAATGAAATGAGGAAAGCTTCATGAATGAATTTCCCATGGGTTATTTAATGCCAAACAGCAGATTGGGGCTGTGAAGTACGTGGGGGGGGGAGGGTTAAGAAGAAGAAGAGCTGTTTTCCCATGACCCAAAGGAGTCTCAAGGCAGCTTACCATCGCCTTCCCTTCCTCTCCCCTCAAGAGACACCCTGAGAGGTAGGTGAGGTTGAGAGAGCTCAGAGAGAACTGTGATTGACCCAAGGGCACCCAGCTGGCTGCATATGGAGGAGTGGGGAATCAAACCCAGTTCTGCAGATTAGAGGCTGCGGCACTTAACCACTACATCTAGCTGATTAGATAAAGTGCATTGGAAGCAGATTGAAAGTGCATTATTTAGTGTCCTGTAATCAGGACCGGATTTTCCTAACTAGGCTTCAGCCTAGGGCCTCAAGATCAAGAGGGGCCTATATTCCACATTTTTAAATAAAGGTTAGTACCATTTAACATATTGATATATATCACAGTAATGATGTATTTTATTATCTCTCATGTAATTTACAAACTTAAAAATGGGAGGTGAAAAGGCCACATAAGTGGAATAGCCTAGGGCCTCTTTCCATGTAAATCCAGCCCTGCCTGTAATAGAAGCTAAAATACGGGGACTCTCAACTAGGGTCGCCAGATCCTCCCTGGCCACTGGCAGGGGACAGGTGGGGCAAGCTTGCCAGTTAGCAGGACATCCCCAGGGAAGGCAAACAGGTAGGGAGTGAGTTGTCTGCACGCAAGTTCAACTTTAGTGATTAATGAAGAAGAAGAAGAAGAAAAGAGAGAGAGCTTCTTCTCCCATGAGTTTCCCATCCTGGTCAGGTGATATGGAGCCAATACCCTTGTGGTAGCTACCTTCTGTGGAGGTCACTACTGCCACTATATGCTGCTCAATCATGCAAACAGCCGATCTTGCCTCTTCCAACATGGAACTGCTCCAATTTGGGGGGATGAGGCCGTGGGTGGGCCAGCAGCCATTGTCAGGCCCACGGAGCTGAGTGATTCCTGCAGTGGTGGCTTATAGCACAGCAGGGACTTCTTAACTTCACTTTCCCCAGGGCTGCTTTCATTTCCCAGCCTGCTCTGGGTTCAGCGTGCCTTTTCCCTTGGGGGAGGTTTATTTGTCTTTATTTTACGGACAAACGGCAAACAAGCACACGGTGTGTCTGAACGTGGGTAGGGTGCCCTTTCCCTTAGCTGAGAAGCAATTTTTCTAAAGGCATCAAGCCCACGTTGGTGCATATGCTGCCAATTTGTTTTGTTTCTAGCTGGCAAAGAGGGTTTTTTTTCCAGAAATCCATGGGGAAATGCATCAGACATCCTCTGTTTTTTCATTCCAGACTTCTATCTAGCAACTGGCCAGGAGAACGCCTTTCTGACAGGGCTGCTGAAACGCTGACCCCTCTTGACAGCCCTTGATAGGACACTGAAGGGCAGGCTCTGCCTGTCACTGATAACTGACTTGGTGACAGGAAACGAAACAGAAAGAGCCCCCGCCCCCCTCTGCAGCCATTTCCTCCTACAAGGTTGTATCCCACAGAACAGTCCCTCAAGAAGGAGTCACAGAGGAAAGATAACATTTCTGCCCCAAAGTCAGGCTCCACGTCATGTGTCACTGGCCTGGTAACAGCTCTTGAATATACGAGGCATGGACAGCTATAGATTTTCTTATCTTTCCCCTACAGCCAGCGGCTCTTTTTTGACCCCAGAGGAGTTGATTCTGTTGGAATATGCAAGATCTGCAGGGCGGGTGATTGAGCGGCATATAAACACTGTCCTGCAGGGGGCATTGGAGGAGATTTAGCATGGTTAGATGGGAAACTGCCAGATCTTTTTCAAATTATCTCCTCCAGTGTCCTGATTGGCTCTTTGGAGACTTCCTGCTCCTTTGAGCAGACTTCCTCCCTGCTTGCCCCCTGAACAGATCAGTTAGACAGATCACTCTGCGCCACAACAAAATTAATTAACAAATTAGCAGCTATCTCAAGTAAAGCAGCATCAGATGATTGATCACTACCTGTAGACCTTTCCAGGCTGCATACTTCTGTGGGGGTGTTTTGTTGGGAGGGCGTGGATGTTATGAAGTCACTGGTCCCAACCTAAAGCTTGGTGGAAGAGCTCCATCTTGCAGGCCCTGCAGAACTGCGCCAGCTACAACAGGACCCAAGTCTCCTCTGGGAGCTCATTCCACCAAGTAGGGGCCAGGGACTGAAAAGTTTTGGGGTGCAAAGAAACCCTTGGAAGCCTATGCCGGTGGTTCTCAACCTTCCTAATGCCGTGACCCTTAAATACAGTTCCTCATGTTGTGGTGACCCCCAACCATAAAATTTATGCAAGTGTTCTTTCACAGAAATTAAATCAAAACTAAGAAGTGGCGTGAAGATCCATTATTCATGATTGTATATAAATTGTTTTCCCCCTGGGGTTTCTCAGTTCAGTTCTGCCTCTTGTCCCATCATGCCAATCTCACTCTTTCCCAGACAGACGAACGCTCTATCTCGATCTACCTTGCAAGGCTGTTGTGTGGACGGTGCCTACCCGGCCAAGGTGCTTGCCCTGCCACGACCCCTGTGAAAGGGTCGTTCGACCCACAAAGGGGTCCCAAACCCCAGGTTGGGAGCCACTGGCCTATGTTTAAAAAACATCCTGTATGAATGATTCCTTTGTGGCACACCAGGTTTGCGCCATCCAAAGAGCCAAGAGTCCTTCCCGGAAGGAGCAAGAGCAGTGGGCAAGCCACAAAGTGCACATTTTAAAATTCCGCATCCTTGCCACTGAAGCATAGGATCCCTGTCCATTCCTGCCAAGTCTCCCTTGCTCCAGCCTACACTGGACAGTGAGCTGGCTTGTCTCCCCACCAGCTCCTTTAGCTCATAATCATCACCACAGTGGCCTTGACAGACGGGTCAGTGGAACTCTTACCTCCTTTTCTTGCTACAAGGACATCTCTGCAGCGTTGCTGGGAAGCTGGAGCGTTGCTGGGAAGCGTGACAGATTATTGCAGGGGCTGCAGACTTATGTGCCCGGCAAGGGGCATCTTGGCAATCGGGAGAGAGACGTTGCACTGCAGAAGGTTCCCTTGCAAAGTGGGTGGAGAGTGCCCTCTAACGGCCCAGAGGAAGAGAAGGCTCAAAGGACTGATGTGTCCCAGATAGGACTTCCTGGGGAGGGGGAGAAGAATAGGGATCCGTAGGACGGCTCAGCTGCTGAGGATGCTAGCAGGAAAGTATGAGGTTTGTTACGGGAAAAATATATATTTGGGGTGTTTATTTCTGCAGTCTTATTTCATGTTGACACATTCACTCCCTTCCTCCACCACCACCACCACCAATCATTCTCCAGAAACACAGAAGGGATATAAGTCAGTCCAGTGCAGATATAAACTCAGGCATTCACCACACATTTTTCTCAAGACCTGGTTATGAAATCCAAATGTCTTGAATGGCACATAAGAAATACAGGGAATGCCAAGCGGCTCCCTGCCAGTTGGCTGACTAGCCAAGCTGTGAGTTCATTCCAGACAGATGTGACACAGCCATGGAGAAGAAGGGTTGGCTTTTGTACCCCACTTTTCTCCAAAGGAGTCTCATTTGAGAAGTCTCAAAGCGGCTGACAATTGCCTCCCCTTCCTCATCCCACAACCTTGTGAGGTAGGTGGGGCAGAGAGTGCTCTGAGGGAACTTTAACGGGGCTAATGTCACTCAGCAGGCCTCATGAGTCTCAAAGCAGCTAACAATTGCCTTCCCTTCCTGTTCCCACAACTGATATCTTGTGAGTTAGGTGAGGCTGTGAGAGCTCTGAGAGAACGGTGACTGGCTCAGGGTCACCCAGCAGGCTCTGTGTGGAGGGGAGAGGAATCAAACCCGGTTCTCCAGATTAGAGGCCACCATTCTTAACCACCACTCCAGACTGTACCTTCAGCTTGGCCAAGGGAGAGTCTTGTATCTCTGAGCCTAGCAGCCTGGCTGTGCAGGAAGGAGAGAACCAGAACCAAATGGCATCTCTTCCTCCAAAGCAAAGCCTGGGGGCTTGCCGTCTCTTGGCAGCACCCAACCAGAAACAGTAATCATGTCCTCTCTCAGCCTCCTCCTCCCCAGGCTGGACATTCAGCCTTTCCTCACTGGGCTTGGTCCCCAGGCCCGGGATTATCTCCTGTGTCTCAACATGACACTTTAACCACTACACCACACTGGCATTCAGGTTCTCAAGTAGCCATTGAAACCACAGCATAATTTGTCAAGCTGTGCCCAACCTGTATCATGTGTATGGGGAAATGATAGTGAGACGGACAGACCTGCTTGGAAGTAGAGATGGGAGAAGCAGAAATGGCCTGAATCATGGTTTGCTTATCACCAACGTACTAACTGATGTGTTAACCAAGGATAGTGGACTCCACTCTGAACCATGGTTTTCTTTCTAAGTTGAGGACCAGTTTTGACATTCAGACTAACTTATCTTCTAACCGTGTATAAAGCATGGATCAATACATCTACCTGTCCTATGATGCAGTGCCAATCCAATAGCCCTGGCAATAAAAGTTAGGCTCTAGTATAAAGTCTCTCACTTATTGATGCTATTAAGCTTCAACTTCAGGCCAATTCAGGCAACCTTTCATCTTTGGTCCGATTTCCTTCTCTAAAAAGTAGCCTACTTAAGGTTCCAGCTCATCCCTCCTCTTTTAGATGCCCTCTAAATAAGAACACCTGCAGTTCTTTACTTTTTATTTATCCTCATTTGAAACCAGGGAGGGGGCTAAATAATAGATCATTGTTTCCAAAAATGGCTGACTCTTCATAATTTTCTTTCTTTCTTTTTTTTTTTCTTACTGCCTGTTTGCCCTTGTACAAAAGTTTAAATATTCATGCCTATTAGTGGGCGGTGGCGGGGGTGGGGGGAGCTTGCAGATTGCCTTCCAAGATGCTAAGCAACCCTTCAGCCTGATCTGTGGTCCAAAGAGGAATCATTTCCAAGACAAATTCTGACAAGCCTTAAGTGAATCAATGAGAAGACAGTTTGTGCCGGTGAGTGTGTGTGTGTGTGTGTGTGTGTGTTAGAAAGGGAATCAACAGCCGATGTCAGTTTGTTTGGGAAGCTTGGCCGGTTGCCCCATCCCTTTTGCTTCAAGGAGCCAAGGACCTTTAAGGTGGTCAAAATTAGCTTTCCTTTCATAGGTGCTCTCATGAATATTTATGCTCTTAATTCTGAAATATAGCTTGTGGAACATAGCGGGATGGGCGGCCTGCTGTAAATTAGGTAAGTGGATGGAATGGCTCTGGAAGGGGTAAGATGGAGCTACAGTGACCAGATCATCTGACCACCCTTCCTCACTTCTGAATATCTAGATAGTTGTCTGCATTGAACATGATGATAAGATTATTGTTCATCCATCGTTTCTTGTCACTTAGCCCTGATGACTAGAAACTGGCACACCTGAACCAATAAGGAAACCAGGAGGTCCTTTTTCTTATCATGTCTGTGATGCAGAAGCTACACTTGGTATGACATTGACTAGGTTGACGTTGACCAGTCTCAACATTCTAATTCAGATGGACTCCTTAAATATTGACATATAAATTATGTTGAGGGCTCCCATATGTCATAGTACTTACCAAGTGGACCTGGGCCATCACATTATGAATCAGAGCCTTTGCCTACAACTGTTTTGAATGTAGCAAGGTGGCCCACACACTCGCACTATAACGTTGTCATCATTGCATAAGCACTAGTGGTGCAGGTAAGATCACTCAGCACATACGGAACAAGTAGGGTGGCGTTGTAGGGACAAATGTTCTCTGATCTCACATCAGGTAACATTTAAAATCATTTTCCATTTTACAAAGACATTTTCTATTTTGAGAACATAGCTGTCCCCTCAAATATGTTATAATCCAAAGTCCAGGGAAAATACTAGTAGAATGAGCAGAGTCCATTTCGGGCAAAGAACTTTTACCTGACCCATCAAGGAAATGAAAGCAACTGACGTGCTCTCTCCCAACAAGGAAACTGTACAACCCCATTGCCTGAGTGCATGCCTTGTGATTCTGTGAGATCGCCCTCAATTTGGGGAAATGGGATGACAAACCTATCTGAGCCATTAAGCCCATTCCTGCATATTTAGGTAATATCCAAAAGGATACTCAACCATCAGGGAGGACTGTCAAATAGCCTTTCTGAGTTAATCAGCAAGGAAAGGATGACCTGTGAAAAATTAACATAGTCCCCAAAAGAACTCCAGACAAGGCAAGTAACCCTACTTGTCTTCTAGCATCACATGATCAGAAAGCCTGTGAAGTTCAGAATTTTTTTTAACTTGTCAAAGTAGGTTCCACCTGATATCCGTCACCACGCAGCTGCATGGACAATGTGCACCCAACAGAATCAGCAACGTATCATTTAATGCCGCTCTCCTTCTTTCTACATCTCACCATTTCACCCTTCCTTTGGGTTTCAGACCCTCATTCCCTTGTCCCTTTGTCCACAGCTCTGAAACTTTCCCTCCTTCAAGCTGTCTGTCCCAGACTTTCACCCCATGATGACTGCCCAGCCTGTGCCAAGCTGGCTCAGCCCAATTGCCTTTAGCTCCCTTCAAGAGCCAGATTGGATGCTGGAGCAGCACCTCCATAGGCTCAGCTGAGTGGCTGTTTTCCCCTTCAGCCTCCTGTCTGTCACATATCCAGACTCAATTTGCTGTTCATGGAGACTACTGTGAAGGCTTCTGTGGCTCCAGTAGAAGGGGAAGCAGAAAAAGTTTCATTCAATTGATGGAAACGCTTCCCATTAATGGAAACTGAAAACTTTGCTCTGGTTTGAGGATCTTCATTCAGTCTCCCACATACCCACTAGATTAGCAAAGCACACATTTATTTTTTCAGACAGTGGTTCAACAAACTAAACAATGATCAGTCCTGGCTCACAACTCCATGTGCCTTGCACTTCTAGTCTTCTAGCTCTTGAGGAGCTCTCTCTGCTGGATGCAATGTCCTTTCCCATCATTTCAGTATAAAATATAAAGTCAACAGTTATGCTAATATGTACATTCACATACACTCGATACGCCTAATCTCCCAAGAACATTGATGGGTGTCAACATTTCTGATGTTCTGTGCTATTGCTGCACTTTCTGTGCTAGTGCTGCACTTTCTATGTTCCTTGCTGGTTCTTTCCCATTACCTGGGGTGTTAGATTGTCATACATCTTCATTCTCCTCTTTGTCCTTAACAGAGACTTCCCGAAAGACCTTAAAATTAGATGGATTTCTAATGATGGAACCATTTTCTTTCCATGTTGGGCTCGTGGGTGCCTGAGCTTCTTTTACTGTCGCTAGAATGACATCAGTGACAGTTGCTAATTTCCCTTCCTCCTTGTGTGGCACAAAGACTGTGCCTCCTTGTCATTCATCACAGGTTCCTTGTCATTGTGTTTTCCAATTATATTGACTCTTATGTTGAAGTTGCTCTTCTCCATGGTTGAATTGAAATCAGAACTGTTTCATGGTCAGAGGAGAGTATTCTGGTGCACAGGTGGAAATGCTGTCATTGAATGTCACTGCTGCAAGCACATGACTAGTTCTATTAGATAAAGTAGCTGTCAAGAAACTTGTATATCGTCTACATATGTGTGCCATGTCGCTTGCAATACAGAGGAGCTTCACGTGTTTCTAATGGTTCCTATGAATCTTTAGGCTTCTCCATTGGCTTTCATTTACACAGGCATTTCTGTCCGGTGAGCAAACCCAGCATGATTTGACTGTGCCAAAGACCATTCCATAGAAAGGAAGGCCATTGTTTGGTTGGTTCATTTGGAATCCAAAAGCAGAGATGACTTGGTCCAGTTTTGTAATGGCTGCTGTAGCAGATGAAGATTTCACTGTCTTCATGTCAAGGCATTATAAGGTTCTTCATCCATAACAACCAGCAGGTGATCTCCTGATTGAAAAAGGCCACCACATCTTCCTGTGTTCCAGGCTGTGGTCTTAGTAAGGCAGTCATTCTACACGATTCTCAGTCATATGAGGTGCAGCAGCCATGCAAGGCAAGCCACCTTAGTCCTATCCAAGCTTTAGGGTTCCTTCCATCCATTGTGAGAACGTTTTAGTACTCATTTGTTGGGATTGCTTCAGAAGTGCAGCTGCAGCCACAAGAGTGTCATTTACATGGGCAAACATCACCAACCTTTTCTTGCATTGCTCCCATTCGTTGTCCAATAACCTTCTTTTGAGTATAAGCACTATTCCTTTCTGCAAAATGGCTCTTTTGTTTCTTTGGGGAAGCATTTGATTTCCTTTGATTTCATGCAGGGCAATTCAGGAGAATGGAAGGAGGGCAGAGGGTGGATGGCAACACACCACATTTGTGCCCTTGGCAAGTTAACGTCCACTAAAAGTGATATCTGAATGCAGTTTGTGGCTCAGGCATGAATGGCAGAATCAAGGCTTGATTTGAATGGCACAATGAATGGAGCAATATGTTGCAGTTCTACAGACACTGTCCTATTATGTCCAATAGAATGCCGTGGGGTTTACTTCTTGAGTAGATCTACTTGAGCTTTCTTCCCCTAGATTTGCATTCCTTGATGTTTTGAATTTGAAAGGTTAGAAATTTCTCTGGTCACTGATGGGGGGGCACTTTATAACAATATCAATGGAAACATTCCCCTCCCCAAACAATTCCCAAGATCTTGCTTTCTCTCTGCAAGTATTACTGCTCTGTGTCAATTAATGCTCAGATTGCATATGCTATGACACAAAAGCCCATTGCACCCTCCAAGTCTAGTCAGAAATGCACGTATAATTCCTTCACAGGGTTTGTTAATTTGCTGCTGTAGCTGTACTGATTAATTTTTATTGCTTGGAAAGCTCTCTGTTGTGTCTGGGCTCCTCCCCACTCAACATTGTCTGTTAAGCATTGTAGTGAATCTGATTGTGGAATAATTGGGGATAATTCTTGAGGCACAGTTGATTAGTCCTAGAAGGTTTCTAATTTTGCTTCCATTGCTTGATTTTTTTTTGCTGCTTCAACAGCTGGTGTTTTCCTTAGGTCTGAAGAGATCTCATCTTTAGAAAACAATGGGGATCTTTTGTTGATTTCAGGTTGTCCCCTAAGAGTTATATTTTCTTCTCGGTAGCTGAAATCCTGCTCTTAATTGGCAGTCAGGTTCTTCCCAAGGTCTGGCCATGATGCCATTGCTCGGATTTCACATTCTTAGGTTCCTGATGGTGATTCGTAACTGACATCCGAGAAAGCCTTTGCCGCTGAGACGATCAGGAACAGAAATATTCCAGAACATCACTCGTGAATCACTGTCAGGGGTCCCAAAGAGGAAAAACTTGACCAATGGCACCATTATTTACAGTTGATCACAAGAAGAATGTGACTTTGCATTTCAAGCAATGTTTCAGTGGCTCACAGCCTCATCCTAAACAAGTTTACACTCTTCTAAGCTCATAGATTTCATTGGATTTAGAAAGATACGACTTTGCTTAGGATGGCACTATCATTTGTAATCAAGGCCAGTACCTTTAACCGCTCCTATGGAGCGGATAAAATAAATCCCTAAGGGCTAATGGGGAGGAGTTAGGGCGGGCCCTGTCCTGGATAAAAACTTGGAGGGGCGAAACAGGAGTCGCTTTGCGGCTCCTGATTCGCCTGTCTGAGTGGCACTCAAGGGCCAAGCAGCCTCCCCCGCCAGGGGACTTGCCGTGCAGAAGGACAAGCAGCCTTCCGACACGGTGAGTCCTCCTGCGGCCTCCCCTTGCCCTAGGGAAAGGAGCAGGGATGCTGTGTCTTTGGCGCGGCGTCCCTGCTCCTTTCCCCGCCCCGGAAACCTTCCTCTGCACCCCCACGGAGCCTTCTGCCGGGCCCTGGGGCAGGATTGGCAGAAGGCCAGGACCCCCCCGCCGCCGCCGCCACTACTATTCACTCCACCCATAGCACCTTACCCCCCTCTTCCTATCACCCCTACCCCGTCCCCTTTCATGCCACCTACCTGACTCCCTTCCTGCCTTCCTTCCTCCCAGCATTCCCTTTGTCCTTCCCTTCCTCCCAGCATTTCTCCCTCTCTCCTATCTGCCTCTTTCTCGCTCCCTGTTTCTCTCCCTCTTCTTCTATCTGTTTCTATCTTCCTCCCTTTCTTTCTGTCTTTCTCTCTGTCTCTCTTTCTCCCTCTCCTCCTTCCTTCGCCCCATCCGTCCACACACCCACCACGCTAGCGCCTGCTGAATTCTGGCCACGGCGGGCTTAATATCTAGTGTATGTATAAACTGCTTTGAGATAATCTCTGCTGAAATGTACTATATGAACATCACAAATGATGTGTATTTCTAGATGCCTGTTTGCTTGATTAGCCATTTATGTGACTCCATAGGGATAACTTTCAACATCACTGAGGAATGTAGTTACTGTAATATTAAGTGTTTGATTATTTAGCCTCTTGGCTAAAAGTTTGTAGCTCTACATCTCGGGTTCTTCATCCTGCCCCCCATTAAGAAATTCTTGGATTCACGCACTAAGCATTGAATGATATGTTGAGACATGACATTCCATGTAATCTTGAATCTACTTTGTTCAATTGTTTAAAAGGGCAAATAGAACAAACTGATCTGGAGCTAATTGTGTGTTTATTGGCTGCTGGGAGAATAGTTTCTGTCCTAAACTGGATAGCCCAGGGTAATCTGACCTCATTGGATCTCAGAAGCTAAGCAGGGTCAGCTGTGGTTAATATTTGAATGGGAGTCCACGAAGAAACTCCAGGCTAGCCCTACAGGGGCAAGCAATGGCAAACCACCTTTGTTTTTTCTTGCCTTGACAACTCTGAAGGGTTGCCATAAATCAGCTGCTACTTGATGGCACTTTGCATCATGGGATCATGGGTAATTTGGGAGGGTTAAGGAAAGACCCAGCAACCTACCTTGTAAAAAAAAATTTCCCAAGAAAATCCTATGGTACAGCTAGCAAACGATTTTAATATGATGCCCAATGGTGAGAACTGGGTGTGATTTACTGGGAAGGCTGGTTGTAGCTGCATCTATCTTTCATTGGTACTTTCTCCTTGGACTCATAGGGAGGGACAGCTCTTTGAAGCATGGTAGAATACTGGCCTCACATGGTGGATCTTCAGTGGTGGCCACACCTGCCACTGCCACCATGATATCCTCACTACCCTCCATCCATATGCCAGAATGACTCATGTTGTTCTCTACCACACTTCCCTAGGTATCTTTCAACAGAACATGGCAGGTTGACCATGCTTGACAGTGTTTCTCAGAGTCTCACAAAAGAGGTTTCAGTCATGGCAAGCTGAACTGTGTTAAAGAGAATGGAAAGGAAAGGAGTTAGGTACTCTGGGAGGAGGTTGCTAGCAGGGGAGGTGGGTGGAAGGTGGCTTCAGGCAGTTATGGGCAGTAGTCCCTTTGTTGATTCGTCACTGCAGCAGTTATGTGTTTGAGTGCCAGACAGTCCTGTAGAGTCATCCTGCTTTGGCTTCATCCCAGAATCTAGGTCTGCTTGTTTCACTTCTATAGCAAGTCAGCTACATATTTTTCTTTTCTTCTGCGGGCTGACCAGATATGTCAGTGCTGGCCACTTGCACGGCTTCTTGGCGCATGCAATAACTAGCCATTTGTTCCAGGTATTGCCGCCATCATTGGGATCTCACTCTTGCCGCTGAATGGATCCGCAGTGTTCTATGTCTTGCGGCTTGATCTCTTGATCAGTGTTCTCAAATGCACCATGCATTTCTAGCAGCCACGTTCCGGTGTGGCATCCATCTACTGGCTATAGCTTTAGACTTTGCTTGCCTTCTCTAAACTGAAATCTATGCCTGTGTAAAGGTTAAAACCATCTGTGGGGAGGCATTTCAGGACAGTTGGGAAGTCATCGTCATCTCTCGGATCTTGAGTGTATCTGATATGACAGATGTGCACAATTTTCTCATGGTCGTTTTTGTTTCGAAAGCATTGTTCATTTGTACTGGTTTTCATCATTACGTTAATTTTTGTCAGCATTAATTTCAACAGGAAACAGATTTCTTGGCTTTCTAGCATGTTTGGATGAAACTCTCTATGTTTATTCCTTGCACCAAACTGATCCCCCTGGCCATATTTTACATTTTGGTTGGGGGAAGACTCTGGTTTTAGAGGCAATTAAAAAAGAAGTGCATTTCTTTCTCTAGTGCATTGCAGAAGTGGGGGGGGGGGCAACTGCTGCTTGTAGAGAATGACTCTAGAAACTGGCTCTAGAAACACTATGAAAAGAAAGATTTGTCAATAAATTTCTCTATTCAAAAAAAGCTGGAGATCTCCAAAGTCAGTTTCACATCTACTAATCTCTCCTGACTCCCTTTCCCTCTGTTCTACTTCAGCAGCCTTCCAGGCCTCAGGAAAATGAATTGAAATGTCCTGAATTACATTTGCGTATTGATTCATTGTTATTCCTATTCGTTACTGTTGCAAAATGACTGTAAACAAATGGAATTTTTTCCCCCATTTTTTTTAAATGGCTCCAAAACCAATACATCATAAACTTTACCACCCTAATGCAAAGCCGGAGCTTTTTACCTGATGCCATCCAAGGTCCAGAAATACATTTTGTCATCTCTCTGTTAATCTTTTTCCACCTTGTGCCCACACTACCATCTGGATGCCCTTCACATCATGGAACAATGGCATTGCATCATGGGACACTGGAGAATTGACCGCTTGTGTCTCCTTCTGTCTGTTGCACGGAAAATATTTCACTCTGTTTTTTATCACTGTGTTTTGCTAGTCTGTTTGTGTCTTTGTTTTTCCATCACTTTGGCACAGAACATTGAAATTTGGCACTTTTATTTGTCTGAAACACAAACTGAACTTTATAGATAGATACAGGTAGATCACAGTGTTGCTTCAAAGCAGCCGGTCAGTGTTTGAGTCCAGGGGCACCATTATGGCCAACTAAGTCTTATTTAAGGAGTAAGCTTTCATGGGCACGCACACTTCCTCAGGCATAATGAAATAGGAAATACAAGTCCACATATATAGGCAATGGGTGGGTCATGACAGTACACATCATAATGAAGATGTTTAATAGAAACAAGGGCCTTACAGGAATAACAAGCTAAGTTGATAAGGTTATCATCCACGTGGGTTCAACTCTGGGTGAAAAAATACAGTAAAGGAAATAAAAATATCAAGATTAGAGGCTAGTGAGGATGCATCAGGCCCAACCCATCCAGTGCCTCACAGATGGCAGCAGAGGACACTCCTGCAAGAGCTGAGTGACCGCCCAAATCCTTCCTGCTTCCTCCTCCTTCCTCCAAGCACAAGCCAGGCTCCAGTCTTGGCAAGCAGCTGGATTTCCTCTCATGTGTTTCTCCAATACCTTAAAACCATTTTTCCCATTCAGACATTATTAATGACATATCCATGTGTGGTGTTTTATGTACTTGTGCTTTTACATATTTCAACTCTGCCAACAAGAACAGCTACCCTTCGGGAAGTTTCCCACTGGATAGCAGCAGAAGAGGCAAGAGGGTGGCTGCAGAGGAGCCAACTGCTTTAGGATGCTTAGGGCTGATCCTGCGTAGAGCAGGGGGTTGGACTAGATGGCCTGTATGGCCCCTTCCAACTCTATGATTCTATGATTCTATGATTCTAACTGGCTTGGCGGGGGAGCTCAGCTGTACTTAAAAAATGATAACATTTGTGATCTAGCATCTCTTGATCTGCATGGATAACACTTTGCAGCTGCAATCCAACAGATTAAATAAAATTTTACATGCAGACCACAAGCATTTACAGACAATGGGGACCCTGGTGGTAGCACTGTACACAAGACAAATGCGGGGTCAGGGTACTGTGCATATAGGAATCAGATGAGAGAGAGCACCCTTTCAGTTCAGGTCCATGGACATGTGAAAGGTTAGTGTGAAGGCTCTGCCCCTCTGCTACTTTCTCTGATTTGTCCATGTGTTGGCACTGTGCATATGCTGGTACAAATGGGTTTCGTAGGAGTAAGGTGATCATGTGCAAGGGTGAAGTCAGCTAGCTTCGGTTCCCCCATCAATACGTATTATCCCTCTATGCACACATGTCAACAATGGTTCAAGATTGTCAAGGCCGCTTCCACATCAACTAGAAACTCGGAAATTCGGTGCCTATGTAATTCACATCTCACTGAAAAGTATCATGAGACTTTTTTTGAGCTCTCTTTCAGTATGGGTGAAATGAAGTTCCCTCCCATATGGCTGCAGTACTTCCAGAGTGCCTAGAAAGCTGAGATTTGCTGCATAAACAGCCTCAGATCCCCTGATCAGTGGGCAACGCTGTTATAGCCTAGGTTGTGTAGCTTTCCTTCCAGTAGAAACCAACAATCTAAAAGAAAGCCAAGTGTAGCAAGATGTGTTGGATTGTGGAATATAGAGGGGGCATGTTATGTAATGGGGGGGGGGGGGTTGTCTTGTAGTTTGTAGGCCTTCCAAAGCAGTTTGTAGGCCTTCCAAAGTATCTGGTTGGTTATGGGATGCTGGACTAGATGAACCATGGGTCTGATCTAACACAGGAGCTCTTTTGTTCTCTTTAGCAATAGCAAGGAATTTGAATCTGTGCTTATAGATATGAATTGGATTTGTACTTCCAGCCCAATAAAAGTTAAAAATATTGATTGTTAGTATTCCAGGATGACAGCTGGCAGATCAGGGTGCAAATGAGGGGGGGACCAAGAAATTATTATTATTATTATTATTATTATTATTATTATTATTATTATTATTATCATTATCATTATCATTATCATTATCATTATCATTATCATTATCATTATCATTATCATTATTATTCGATTTATTCCCCGCCACTCCTTTGCGGCTCGTGGCGGGTTACAACATCTTAAAACCCCATTAAAATCCATTAAAACCACGACTACAATTCGACATTATTAATTAACTAACTAGCATGGCAAGATCAGCTAATTACTTCCCCTCCCACTACTGACAGGTGGAGGATACGCATTTATCTTTGTAAATGTTTTATCTTTGTTAGCATTCTAACTAATATCTTTCTTATTTTTCAGAATCCTCTTCACCTACAGTTGAGTTTAGAGAGCTCATTAAGCTTTGACGCAGATGTCACTTTCTCCATCTTGGCTTTGAACAACTGGTATAATTTCAGCTTGATGGTCTGCCAGGAAGAGTGGAACATCACCGACTTTCTTTTCCTCACACAGCAAAGCTCCAAATTCCATCTGGGATCCATTATCAACATCACAGGAAACCTCACCTCGACCAGTGACCTCTTGACTTACTTGCAAGTTCATCTGGAGAACATTAAAGACACAACGTCAACAGTGGTCATGTTTGGCTGTGACATGGAAAGCACAAGACGGATTTTCGAGATAACTACCCAGTTTGGGGTGATGCCTCCTGAACTTCACTGGATACTTGGGGATTCACATAACGTGGAAGAGCTGAGGACAGAAGGTTTGCCGTTGGGTCTCATAGCTCATGGGAAAACATCGCAGTCTTTTTTTGAAGACTATGTACAGGATGCAATGGAGCTGGTAGCTAGAGCTGTCGCTTCTGCTACAATGATCAAACCAGAACTGGCTCTTATTCCAAGCACCACTAATTGCTTGAACGTGGAAGAAAAAAATCTCACTTCAGGACAGTATTTATCAAAGTAAGATCCTCTCTCAATTAATTTCTGTGTAAAAATATGACAAGTGGGTCTAATATTCAAGCAATGTTTGAATGACCAAATTAGAGCCTTGCTGGAGATGCAGGTCTTGGAATCCATGCCCCGCCTCTCTCCCACTCATGCACACACATATATCTGCATGAACACAACAGAGAGGGTTTTCTTGCTGTTTCATACAGCAGCAAAACTAAACAGCTAGTGAACTGCCTGAATAGCCCTAGCTAGCTTTTGTCAGGTTCTTAGAAGCTAAGATTGGATGAGCAACTGCCAAGAATATGTGATTTTTAAGTCCTGAGAATGTGGGGGACCTTTGTGGTCTCTTCCAGTTGTATGTGAGATTCTGCGAGAATGTATAGAAATGGAAGACTACCAAAGAAAATGAGGGTTGCTGTGAACAGGAAGGGAATAGCAAAACACCTCTGAACATCTCTTGCCTTGAAAATGCCATGAGGGATCTCCATAAGCTGGCTGTGATCTGGCAGCACTGTATTATTGTTATATATGCTTCGTATTGCTCTCGTAAGATTGCACTTAAGGTCCCAGGGTCTGAAATCATGCGATATAGCATCTTTGAAGAATTTTAACTAATTGCGGGGTGGGGGGGGACTAGTCAGTTTCTGGATGAGAAAACAGCAACTGGTGGTGGAAGAAAGAATAGGTAGACATGCAGCCACTAAATCAGTTTTGCCAGCCACAGCAGTAAAAACAAATTAAGTAATAACGTGCTCCTGATGATAGACACCATGGGGAAACGATCAGTGCAGGACAGACTAAAATATATATATTTATGGAATTCCGTGCCAAAAGATACTGTAACGGCCACTAAATTGGGTGGCTTTGAAAGAGATTTAGAAAAATGTACAGAGGAGACATCAGTGGCCACTAGTGCAGGGGGCAGCAACAGAGAGAGAGGACCATTCTCTGTTTCAGGGGGCTCCAGGAGGCATCTGGCCTGATTCTGCACTTACTTTGTTTATTCCGTTGTGGGTCATGCTGAATTTAGATTGATTTGAACTCGGGTCTTCCTCTATCTCTCCCTATTGAAACAGAAAATGTTCTGCATTTGGTTAAGGAAGCTCAGACGGGCGGGGGGGGGGAGCCAAGCACAGCAGGAGCCTCTTTCTTTTCTTGAACGGGGGGGGGGGGATTGGAGACAGCAGAAGAGGGGGCATAAATCCAAGTTGAAAATCTCTGCCGAGATAAATTAGGGCTTCTGGAGCTTCTGCTTAGAGAAGTTAGGGCTTCCCCTTTAATGGAAGCTTTGCGACCTGGGAAGGAGGAAGTCTTTGAACTGATGCCCTGGTCAATCAGGACTTTTCTACAATGTTGGAGGCTTGGCAGCAAGTTATTTTGGGGAAAGCAGACAGCTGCATGTTTACTCATGCCAATTTTTCAAATATCAAGTGTTATATCCACTCCAGGATATCGCGGGGGAAAGGTAGTGTCACTCCAGATCAATCCTGCTTGTTGCAGATGGAAAATTTAAATTGCCCACAATCAAAGTGGAAATTGCATTCAGTGTAGATGGCAGGGATTGATTCAATCTGGGATTGGAATAAAAGCTCCGTGCAGATTCAGCCCTGGTTATCTGTTGTGAACCCGAAATATCAGCAAAACAGGATCCAGGACTATATGGGCTCTGCCAGACTCGGTGCATGTTCTTCTGCATCCTTTCCTGCAACATTTCTAAAGCCCTTTTGAGGATTCAAAGCTGGGCTCACAGGATTTGTAGCAGCAATCAGAACTGGGCTCTCTGAACCGCAAAGCACAAATGGCTCTCTTTTAGATTTGGGGCTGTGCTTCGGCGACGGAGTACTTACACTCGAGGCCTTTGTGACAGCCACATCTCTGCTGAGTTAATTCCTAATCTCACAATCGCCCTTGTTACAAGGAGGGGAAAGCATTAGGCTTTGAAAGACCCATCTCGTCTGTAAATTATGGCATTTTAACGCTGCTCCTTAGGTAATTAAAGCGCCATGTGGTTTTGACTTGCTGCCCATTCTCATTTTCCTGCTAGACTTAGTGAGATAAAACAAAACAAAATGACCAAGTCATCAAACTAATGAATATGGAACAATTCAATTAATCCACCCGGGAACCTTGACTTCTAGGGCTCTTCTGGGTTAAATAGACATACCACTGCTCTGATATCTATATGTAGGAGACGATTCTACCCAAAAAAGAATTCTTGTGGGGACAATGTACTAAACTCCTTCTATGCATACTCAGGAAGAGCTATATGAGGAAGACTCCTCAGGCTGGAAGAAGAGGTCAAACTTTGCTCAGTGAGAGTAGTAAAATAGGGGTAGAATCAGCCCCAACCTATTCACTGCTCATCCTCAAGAAAATGCCTCCCGCTTAAATCACCTTAAAAGCCCTGACCAATAAAATGGACTTACCGGGCTTCCTAAAAACTTCAAGACTGTGTTCCCCTCTTGTCAATGAGCCTGTTCCACAAGGGGGGGAGCCATGTTGGAAAAGCAATGGGCTCTAGTCAGTTCCAAGTGGAGCCCACTAAGCTGAGTGGCCAGCCAATAGGCAGCAGTTTAAAGACTGGAGTTGGCCTGTCCTTCAGACATCTGAGTCCTAGGCCTCAAAGATCACATCAACCCGCCTTTCTGAATTTGGAAACAGACCGGCAGCAAATGTAGCTGTTTTTAAATAACTGAGATGTGATCAGCGAGGCCCTGATTATTCCTGGGCTGCTGCATTATCAACCCATTGTAGCTTCTGAGTTGTCTTCAAGGGCTGCTCAGTATACAGTATGTTACAGTAGTCCAAAATTGCAAGAACAATGAATAATGTGGCCAGACTGGAAAAGTAAAAAAAAAAAAGTTTTGAAGTGGTTGGTTGAGACTGGGACAGCCCTTAAAATTTTAATGTTCATGGACAAATGCCTGTCAGCAGGTAGAAAAATAAGACCATTTGCAGATATAGGATTGCCAGACCCAGCCACCACTGTGTGGGCCAGGATCCCCTACCACCAAGTCCTACTTCTGGCTGCCAGTCAGCTAGCCAGTATGTGTGTGGGGTGACCAGAAGAAGGCCTAGATCTTGAGACCGATGTCACGCAGGAGGTGATATCATCATGCCACTGACATCCAGGCAACACTCTGATATTTGGGCCAAAATACTATGGTAGAAGCCGGTTTTCCCTAGAGTTTTATCCAAATACCACAGCATCTCCTGGATATCATTGGCATGATGATGTCACTTCTGGTGTTGTGTCACTTCCTTTCTCTTTCCCCCATCCTCACCCCCTACCAATTGCCAGAATGGACCTGTCAATCCAATGCAGACATGTTAGGATGTTCAGTTTATATAGGGTCTCTATATATACGTAAAGAATATTTGTTTGTAAACCTTGCTTTTTAAAGAAATAGCATTCTCTGAAAACACTATGATTAGTTCTGCATATGTTTGTTGTCCCGAGAATGATAAAAACAGTTGAGAGTCAAATCAAGAAAGAAAAAGAGGAAAATAGGGAAATTTCTCTGACAGCTTGTCAAATCCTGGAGGCAGAAATTCTGGTTGGAAGGGGATAATGCATGCGATTTCCCCAATATTCCAAATGGGGAAAGACAGGTGGATATGAATATACACAGCATGGGAACAGGATCTTCATCCCTGGGAAGAAGTTGAGTGGGCCTTTTTTAGGGCTGCTGGGCCGGAGATCAGGTGGTACAGGGGAAGGTGTCCGTCAGTGATGGCCTGACAGCATTTCCAGGGTAACCCAGGAGTGATGCCCTGGTTTTCTAGGAATCACCAACAACTCTAAGGCCTTTCCTAGAGAGACATGATATCTCTTCTGGAATTTTCCAGAAAAGAAATCATGTTGTTGCTGGCGACCATGGTTTTTTTTTTTTTTCTTCTCACTGGCTTCTGGAAAAAAAAACACTGGTTCCAGAAGCTCTCCCAATCCTAGCAGGCACATGGCAATCCTAGCCTTTTTAAAAGAAAGGACATAGCAATGGAAGGGCCCAGCAATCATTAACCTAAAGCAATGTTGCGAAATTGATTACTTACGGTAAATGATTTTAACTTTTTCCTTTTGTCCTACAGGTTTTTAGCCAACACCACTTTTTATGGGCTTAGTGGGCACATTAAAGTCAAAGGTTCCTCCATCATCAGTTCTGAAAACAACTTCTTCATCTGGAACCTGCAGCATGATCCTGTAGGGAATCCTATGTGGACTCGTTTGGGGAGCTGGCAAGAAGGCAGGGTCATAATGGACTATGGGATCTGGCCAGAACAGGCCCAGAGGCACAAGAGTCACAACCAACATCCTACCAGGCTACACCTGAGAGTAGTGACCCTCATTGAACACCCCTTTGTGTTCACAAGGAATGTGGATGATGAAGGATTATGCCCAGCTGGGCAGCTCTGCTTGGATCCCTTGACCAATAATTCAGCACTGCTGGATACTCTCTTTGAAAGCCTCCAAGGAGGCAATGACACAGTGCCCTCTGAATTAAAAAAGTGCTGCTATGGCTATTGTATAGATTTATTGGAAAAACTGGCTGAAGATATGAACTTTGATTTTGACCTCTACATTGTTGGGGATGGGAAATATGGGGCTTGGAAAAACGGCCAGTGGACGGGGCTTGTGGGGGACCTCTTGGCTGGGACCGCCCACATGGCCGTGACATCATTCAGTATCAACACCGCCCGTAGCCAAGTGATCGATTTCACCAGCCCATTTTTTTCAACCAGCTTGGGCATCCTGGTGAGAACCAAAGACACGGCGGCTCCTATTGGAGCCTTTATGTGGCCACTCCACTGGACCATGTGGCTGGGAATATTTGTGGCTCTCCACATCACCGCCATCTTCCTCACCCTGTATGAATGGAAAAGCCCTTTTGGGATGACCCCAAAGGGAAGAAACAGGAACAAAGTGTTCTCTTTCTCCTCTGCCTTGAACGTTTGTTACGCCATCTTGTTTGGTAGAACTGCTGCCATCAAACCCCCCAAGTGCTGGACCGGAAGGTTCTTAATGAACCTCTGGGCCATATTTTGTTTATTTTGTCTGTCAACTTACACGGCTAATCTGGCTGCTGTTATGGTGGGAGAGAAAATCTATGAAGAGCTCTCTGGAATACATGACCCTAAGGTAAGGAATCCTTTTGCTGCAATTTGATGCATTTGAGTTTTGGATCTTTCTGCTACCGGATTAGAGCGATCTGAAGTATTGTGTATAATGAGAGAACAGAATTGAATATACTGCCCTGAGATTTGTGTAAGAAAGAGCAGGATATAAAATATGAGAGCTATTTGTCATATCTGCAGTAAAAGAGTCATAAATGATCACATTTCCTATTTTGTCATTTGAAGAGCTTAAGAAGATTGGTTCACACTTTCATCACTTGGTGGTCACAGCAAGAATAAACTGGTGGATCACGTGAATGAACTATCAAAGATGACTTCTTGCAGGTGGAACTTTCCCATCATTTATTATTAGGGTTGCCGTGGGCACGCCTGACACCTCCTAAAGGGTTTTGAGGACCAGGCATGGGGGAAAGAAACATAGCAGGATCAAGCAACACTCTCAGAATTTCCCAAGACCATATAGGTTTGGGAAGTTCCTACAGAGTTGCTCAACATGATGACATTTCCCACACCTTTTTACTCTGCTTCTTCAGAGGGCAGAGGAGGGAAGGAGAAGCATGGCTAGGAGTTTACCATGTTTAATCTGGCAAACGGCATGGGTATTCTTCAACTCAAATCTCAGTGGAGGTTTTGAATAACTGAGTAATGATATGCTTGCTTATTTATTTGTTGCTTCTAGTCTGCCTTTCTCCCAGGACTCAGGGTAGATTACACAAAATGGGTTGCGACAATCAACAAAATGGGACATTCAATAAACAATGCATTCAAATTTAAAAGTCTGGAAGAAGAAGAAGAAGAAGAAGAAGAAGAAGAAAAAGAAGAAGAAGAAGAAGAAGAAGAAGAAGAAGAAGAAGAAGAAGAAGAAGAAGAAGAAGAAGAAGAAGAAGAAGAAGTCTGCACTCCTAACCACTACACCAAACTGTGTGGGGAGAATCCAATAAATGTTAGGTTCAGACCCAATTGACCTGATTTGGCTTTCTATTAAATCCCAGTTTTAATACTGGGATTTGGGTTTATCTTGATTTGGGTAAACCAGATTTTTTTACTCAGACATTTAAAGGAAATAGAGCTACCAAATGTCTAATTTATGGGAAGGCTTCTCTCTATAGATCAGTTGCTTTGGGGGCTCAAATTAAAAGCCAAATATATTCAGCGCTTGCCATTTGGGACCTGAATCATGCTAGGGGTTCACGGCTTGGCTAAAAAACTCAAATATTAGAAATATACTAGGGGCAAAGTCAATTGCATTCAGGAATACAATGGGCGCTAGATTGGGCGGGGTGGTGGTGGAAGAACTCTGCAGATGCCCTCTCCCTCCCCCCAGGACCTGGAAAGGCTGCAGGCTGCAGGGAATTCACTGGCAGGGGCAGCTCTCACATGGCAGGGATCTGTAGCCTCCGACCCTCCAAGGGAAGTGGAATGAGGAGGGGATAGACAAGGGGTGGGGGGGACAGAAGGAAGTTGGCTGGCCGCTGGACAGACAGGCAAGCCGGATGGAGGAGGAGGCAGGGGCGGGACAACCACCCTGAATGGATGAGACCAGCTCCTCCTCCAAGCCCTTACCAGAAATATTAACTGGGACAGATGAAAATGCTTGTAAATAATTGCATGCATTTTCATATATTTGGGCATTTAAAATTATCTACACATTGTATACAGTCATAGGCCACACATTTCTATCTCTTTAACCTCTTTGGGGCTCTTGATTCATTTGGGGGGGGGGGTTAAGTTCTTTTCTTCTCTTTTTGAGTCTTATGGCATGCTGACCCAGCCCAGCCAAGTGACATTTATGTCAGAACCAGCTCTTAACGAATGAGTTCAACACCTGTGGCAGAAGTATTAACAAGATGCATTAAGTGGTACAAGAATTCCATACTAGGATTCCACTTACAATAAGCTATTACCGAGCAATAGACAGCACAGTCCCTAATCAATTATCCAAGTACATTTGTGAACCATCTTGTAAAGTGCAATGCTATGACCTGTGCAGAGAAGCCCTCTTAAATAATTCAGGTTTGCACAGATTGTGGGAAGCTGGGAGAATATGAGCTTTTCTGACCCTTTTGGGCAGGCCGTTCCACAAGCTGAGAGCCTCAACGGGAGAAAGCCCATGCCCAGGCTGTGGTTGATTGTGCTCATTGGCAGGATGGCACCTGCAGAAGCCCCTGCCGACATGAGCAAAGTTGCTGTAGCGAAGCATAGTTAGACAGGTGGTCCCACAAATAAGGTGGGCCAAGACCAAGAAGGCCAATGACTTCACCTGAGCCCAGCAATGAATGAGCAGCCAGCGGAGCTTGTGCAGAATAGGCGTGATAGGCATGTTCTATCTTGTTCCTGCTCATAGTTGAGCCACAGCATTCTGGACCAGCTGGAGTTTCCCAGTTGAGGGGAGACCAAATACTGTGCATTACAGTAGTCTAGTCTCAATGTCACTGTGGTGTGGATCCAGATGGAGAGGTCAGCCATATCAATGTAAGAGCCATCTTATAGGCTATCTGAGTCAGTTGAAAGCATTTTTTTTCTTTTTGGCAGCTGTGGCTCACTGGCAGAATATCTGCTTTGCATGCAGAAGGCCCTAAATTAAATCCCCAGCATCCACAGTTAAAAGAGCTCATCCTGAGACCCTGGAGAGCCACTGCTGTCGAAGTAGACAATACTGACATTTATGAACCAAGGGTTTGATTCAGCAGCTTCATGGATTTAAGGGTTCAGTTAACTTGTAATGAAGCTACATCCATGGCATTTCACTGAGTCAGCAAGGGTCAATTGACCTCCATCAAAAGAGGGGAGGACATGTTAATAAAGCAGCTTATTTATAGGCACATGTGAATTGTTCCTTAAATATAGTAGACCTGATTCAGATTATGAGGTGGATCTTACCCTGCCATTCTACTGAGCAAAGTCTGATGCCTTCCTCCAACCTCCAATCTTCCATTGGAGGAAGAGCCACTTAAATTGCAGGAAGGCTCTTTAAGCTGGAGGAAGGTCTCTTGGACCCTAGGGTGGCCAACTTCCAGGTAGTGGCTGGATATCTCCTGCTATTAGAATTGTTTTCCAGGCAACAGAGATCATCTGGGGAAAATGACCACTTTGGACTGTGAACTCTATAGCATTATACCTTGATGAAGTCTCTTGTCATGAGTCAGCCCTTATCTCCCAAGGAGTCTGCCTGTGCTGACACATGAGTGACATCCATCCCCGCCCCAAATCTTGCCCACCCCAGGCTCCACCCCCAAAATCTCCATGTGTTTCCCAACCCAGAGATGGTAGCTCTATTAGATCCACTCCATCAGGACAGGAAGCCTGTATAGTCCGACTGAGAGGTGCTTTCTCAATTGTGCCGCAGTGAAGAAATGCACACCTCTTTGCATACAGTCTAATGAATATACAACATAAGAAATTCTTATGCATTTCAGGACACAGTTCTTATTGTAAGCTCTCGGATGATGTTCTTTGTACTAGCAGCGCTTCGAATGGGATGGAAAGTGATTCCGTTCAACAGAATGAATTGTACTAGTGATTCTTACTTTTAAAAAGCTTTTATTGCCTCCTCATAGAATATTCATTATTATAAGAGAGTTAGTTGACTGTTGCAATGGTAATCCGATTTATTTTGCCTGTATTGGCTTCTTTCCCCAGCTAACAAGTTCTGTTCCATATGCAGCACCTGATCCATCAAGGGGAACCACAACAGAAGCTGCAGCGATACGAACTTGTCCCTTGCAAATAGTTCTGATCCAGAGTCTTCATTACTGTTAAAGCATCCTGTGCCCCAGGATAACGGATTGGCTTTAGCACATGGGGATTTCACTTGCCAAAGGCCACGTTTTCTGTCAAAGCCAGCTTACTGGATCAACATTTATGAATGTCACTTATTCAGTCATTTGTAGACATCTAGCACCTGGGGCATAAAAGGCAAATCATCACACATGCCCCTTACCTGGAAAAATATATAAAGAGGAGGGGAAGGAAACAGAACCCTTTCCTGGGCTGTTTTGGCTTGCTGCAGCTGCCATGGCTCACCCAGAACTGACTGTTCACGATTATTATTATTATTATTTAGATTTAGATTTTTATTCCCCACTACTCCCAGAGCTGGCTCATGGTGGGTTACAACAGTCCATTAAAAACCCCAATAAAACCCCATTAGAATTTAAAATAGGACATAAAAATTACAACATAAGGAGAAACATGGCAGTGTGATCAACTATGCATCCCCCCATGAACATCCCCAAAGGGGGACATGGTGAGGGGAGCCATGACCCAACACTAATAGATGCCCCTAGTGTACTGCTGCCTTTAACACTGGGGGGGGGGGCACAAGATCTTTCTCTCAAACCATGGCCTCAACCATAAACCTGGTGGAAGAGCTCCGTCTTGCAGGCCCTGTGGAATGCTGAAAGCTCCTGCAGCTCTCCTGTGAGCTCATTCCACCAGGTGGGGGTCCTGAAAAGGCCCTGGCCCTGGTCAACGCCAGGCAAGCTTCTCTAGGGCTGGGAACAACCAGCAAGTCAGTGCCCACAGAGGGTAAGGCCCTGGGGAGGGCATAGGACAACAGATGGTCCCTCAGATAGAAAGTTTTATACTAGGATCGGTGAGTCCTTGGCTTGAATCCCTGTTCTGCTGTGAAAGCTTGATGGACAGCAAAGTGGGAATTTGAACCTGGAGAAACCAAATTCTAGTGCAAAGCTACCAGCGGCTACACCACAGCTCCAAGAGTTCCAGGTAGCCTGGCCCACCCTGCAAGCCCTTCTCATAACATCTTCTTATATGTCATTTCAGCAATCCCAGCTCCTAACGTTGCTTGCATCGGATGGGATCACATGGGAGGGAGGCTCAGGCCAGAGAGGGAAACGATGCTTCCCCATCTACCATAGCTGAGAGCCTAGAACAGCATTTTTTCATTCCAGCTGACAAACAGATGTGGGGGTACGGCTGGCATTCATGATGGTTAGAGGCTTGGCAGTCTCAGCGATCAAGAAGCAACTTGCATGGACGTCTGGACCAACTCCTATCAAATTAATGGGCTGCTTCTCCCCCCCCCCCAGATGTGTTTAATTAACTGGAAAGCCTCTGGGTGACTCTCATCCTCTCCTTAATTGGCTATGACAAATCCTCCCTCCCTTCTCTGTGTGCAGTTAGCTCCTGCCTGGTTGTATTTGTGGTGGAATTCGTTCAGGAGAAGGCAAGGCAGAGCTGAAAGGACAGCACTTAAGACGTACAAACACCCTCGGGAGAACTACATCCCAGCCATCGCTGCTCCCCTGCAGGTGTGATTATATGGTGGGTTCTCGGGAAATATTGATTGCAGCTTAGGGAGTCAAGGCACAATCCTGCCCCAGATAAGAATTTGTAAATCCTATTGATCTTAGTGGGAGAGAAGACTCATCTCTCTCTCTGTCTCTCTCTCTCTCTTTCAGTATCTGCTGAAAGATTAAACTTGTTCCCACTCAAGATTTGTTACAAGGCGACCCAGTGATTTCAGCAGCTGTAGCTGGATTCCTCTGCAAAACCCTTAGCCATCATCAAACTGGATAGCCTCTTTTAATCCATTTCATCTCATTTTAGTTCGTTATTAACATCTTACTTTATTCTGATCACTGTTACTCCTTTTGCAGATTATGCCATTAAAGGTTTATTGATTTGATTTTGTTACAAGGGGAGAGAGTGGATCAAATGCATAACCATCCTAATCATGTCCTGAGCTTATGAGCCCCTGGATAGACCTTAACTTTAAGGTGACAGCTGTGGTTCAACGTTAGAGCATCTGTATTGCATGCAGAAGGTTCCAGGTCCAATCGATCTCAGGGAGTAGTCATTTCTTAAAGCTACAGACACAACTCCCATTGCTGAGCTTAACCTGCCCAATGTATTTTTTTTTCAAGCTTCCAGAATTGTCTGTGAATATGTGGCTTCCACCAGGATTGTAGAAAAACCCTCATCTAGCCCTGGCTCCATAGTGTAGATTTTTTAATCCATTATCTAGGGCATGGTTCAAAATTAGATATAACATAGGTATTGTTTAGTACCAACTAACTACCAAAGACTGTGGGAAATGACCATTTCTCATATGCCTGTCTGCACCTTTCCTTCAGACCTTCACTGCTTCCACTGTGCTCAGTAATAACATTTCTGGCACTGTCTCCGGTGAAGGATATGTTATAACACACATGGCTTCTCTGAGCACAACAGTAATGTTGGTGGTACAAGTCAGAAGCTTTGACCTTTAAGGAAATGCTTGAAATATTGACCCAGCAGAACGGAATATCAAACAAATCAAAATGGAGAGATGTAGGAACATGCAATCTTAGGGGAAAGTTTAAATGAAATGTTGGCTTTGATCCAGATCTTAAACAAAACTGGACCTGTGGGTATTTGGTCCTGGCATCTCACTCCAATCAGAACTATTAGCACTAGTCGGTAATTATAGGGATAATAATATGGATGTCAAAAGCTCGCCCTTCAAGTGAACTCCAGACCTGTTCTCTCCGGCTAAGCCTCTCCTTCTATTCTCTGTATTCACAACCTTCCTTCAAAGATTGTAGAGGAGTTTTACCCTTTGGGCTACTGAATCCTTATGGTCGTTTGGGTAGGTCGCTGTTAAGGTTGCCAGCTCTGGAGACCTTGGGGGTGGAGCCAGAAGTGGGCAGGACTTGGAGAGGGACCTCAGTGGAGTATAATACGAAGCAGCCATTTTGTCCAGGGGAACTGATCTCGGTCACCTGAAGATGAGCTATAATTCCAGGGGATTCCCAGGTGGAAATCCCTAGTCACTGTCCAGATTTGGAGCATTCCTTAAGTTTTGATTAGGTCTTGTGCTGTCTAATAGTTGTGGAAAGGTGGTTTGGCTCTTTTCCGGTGGATTGCAGCCAAATTGCAGGCCACATTCAAGTTTTCTAGTATAGAAGTCTCAAGCCCCATGGTCAAAGGGTTAAAAAGAAACTTCACCAAGTTGCCAAGGAAGAGGGCAAGAGTGTATGGACAGTGAAAGCCTTGTGTTTTCTGTAGCATTTCGTTCTGGATGAAGAACTAAGGCAAGCAAATGATAGTCCTGCTAGAACAGGGGTAGTCAACCTGTGGTCCTCCAGATGTCCATGGACTACAATTCCCACGAGCCCCTGCCAGCATTTGCTGGCAGGGGCTCGTGGGAATTGTAGTTCATGGACATCTGGAGGACCACAGGTTGACTACCCCTTGCTAGAGCACTAATGCCTGAAAGCCAAACTGGAGGTAAGGTGAGCATCCGTGTCTGCTTGTTCAAATGCCTGCATCTTGACAAATAAGAGTGTGGTGAGGGCAGACATGTTTTAATGTGAAAATGGGTGCCAGTGGGAGGGGAAATGAATCCTCCTTCTTTCCCTACCTCACCACACAGAAATCCATCATCTCAATGAACTATTCTCCCACTTTGGCCAACTCCAAGGCTGGAGAAATGTGCCTGAAACAAGAGGGTCTAGGGCAGTAAGACCTGGGTAGGACTCTACTCCTCTAGCCCCGGGGGCGCAAATGAGCATGTGTGACAGTTCTGCACAAATGCACATGCACGAAGCGGTTGCACACATGCATTTGCGCCCACCAGCGGATGCAAACACACCTGTGCAGAGCTCCACGCAAGTGTGTTTGTGCCCACCAGCCTGCTGGCGGCCGTGCCTCCCTCCCCGTAGTGTGGCGCTCGCCGGGCCTTGAGTGAATTCCTAAATCAAAAGAACTCCCTTTTAATATGCAGCTTTTTTTTTCTTTTAAAGGCTGTTTTATTTTTTCCTTTATAAGAATGCTAACCTTTTCAAGGTGGTGGAAGACAAGTATGATTTTGGGCTGGCAGATGGCAGGTCTGACTTAGAAATAAAATCCCCCATGAGCTCTCAAGCAAGCCGACAGCCTGCGCTGAAATATTAAACAGACTTTTCTGCCCTGAAAAGGAGATAAGAAACTTTGCCATCTGAAGTGCCTGTTGCCAGAGTACCTTGGTGTCCCCGAGAAAGAAGCACGTGCAGAGAGACAGACATCTGATGCAAACGTTCAGTCAAAATGCACCATAGAGAGGGTGGTGGCAGCGGAGTCCTTCCGTCAGAACCCTAGAGGGGCCTGTTCAGCGATGCAGGAAATCCACTGGCTGAAAGGTTATTATCACTGGGTAAGGGACAGAGAGTCTCTTCCTTCCTCTGCACCTGAGTGGGCAGTCGCCAAGGAGAGGAGAGGTCAGCTCCCTGCCAGAAATACCAGGCTAAGATCCCTTATTTGCTAAATGTAGGCTATGATATTATTATACAAGGCTGTCTGAAATTATGCCTTTTAAACTGTGTTTCACTGTTCCTGGCTACATTTAAGGTCATTCTGCTATATATGATTAACACAGCCAGGCTCGCCTTTGCAGGCCATCAAAAAAGTGCCCACTGCTTTTGGAGTGGTTTGATAAAGTGAATAATATTTTCTTACTGGTTAAAATAACTTTGCAACTGAGATGTCAGTGTCTGGTTCAGCTAGAAGAGATTGAATGGGCCACAATCAGTCATATCAACATTTAGGTGCAGCTTTTGCATTGTACTCATGATATAAATTGGACTATAAATAAATAAAATAAAATTTTTGGAGAAGGTTCAGAAAACTGCGCCGTGAGCTATGAAATAAAGTTGGCACTTTTCCTGTTCATGAAATCATAACCACAGAGATGTGTTTGCCATTACTCTAACTGGCAACTTTTTGTCCTTTTCTGTAGGCATCTAAAACAGTGATGCTTTGTAGACAAGCAACCAAATATATACATCTAAACCAGCTTGCTGTAGTAGTTAGAGTTTTAGTCTAAGATCTCTTTGACCCGGATTCAAATCCATTGGCCTAAAGATGGTTATTGTAAGGATGACATGGAAGAGGGGAAAACCATGTGGTAGACTTCTTTGAGTCCTCATTGGGCCCCAAATGTATAAACAAGATAAAATCCCTTTGTTGTATTCTTACTGCTGGCTTGGTATTCATCTTACAATCTAATTTGGTGTTTTAGTATATATGTTTGGCATCTATGAGTTCTAACCTCGACTCAGTGGATCCCTGGGGAAAGAGTGTGCAAATCACCAGATGTTTCATAAAAATAGATATGTAATTGATTCAAAGAAGTTTAGAAATATTAATTTGAGCAATTACATTAGGCACAGCTCAAGACTTCAAAACAAGCAAGGCAGACAATAGTAACAGCTAGCTTCCTACCTAATATTCTTTAGAATGGCATTAGGAGGTAGAGTCTTCAAATTGCAGGCCACAGTTCAAGTTTTTCGTCTACATTGCTGCAACAATTCATAGATGTAGCCTCTGAAAATCCAAGCTAGCTTCTCTTTCCTTAATCACTAGGCTTTGGTCTACCTGAGTCAGGTGATGAGACTGATCCAATCAGATTCCATCCTTGTTAGAATCCTCCAGAAAACTGCCCCTTCTCTCTCGCTCTCCCCCTTCCATCCTATTTCTCTGTAGCCAGGTATCTCAGGCTATGCCTTGTCCTTGAAGGTAGGAGACACAGGCAGGATCCAGTTAGGAGCACCTGCAAGATGGAAACAATTTGACCTAAAGCACATTAACCCTTGGGAGGAGGGATCATGATTGCTTTGCCTGACATTTTTGTTTGGAGTTAATAGGTATTATCTTTGTATTGTATTTTAAATTATTATAAGCAGCTTTGGAGCATTCTTGAAGTAAAACACCAGATTTCTAGTTCACCTTATCCCCGTGTAGAGTGATCTTCCACGCCAGGTTGGACCCATGTGGTAAAGCAGGTACATAGAACCTTCTGAGAATTAGGCCCTTGTGCTTGATGTGATTAGAGTAAATATATCATTGGTATTTTATTTATGGAGGTCAAGTATATAAAAATAATAAAACCAGCAGGGAGTAACAATTATTCCTGTAGGTCACACATATATAAGTTACATATATCTAAACATCCAGAAGAAGAAGTAGAAGAAGTAGAAGAAGTAGAAGTAGAAGAAGAAGAAGAAGAAGAAGAAGAGTTGGTTCTTATATGCTACTTTTCTCTACCCAAAGGAGTCCCAAAGAGGCTTATAATCTCCTTCCCTTTCCTCTCCCAACAACAGACACCTTGTGAGTTAGATGAGGCTGAGAGAGCCCTGATATTACTGCTCAGTCAGAACAGCTCTAACAGGACTGTGACAAGCCCAAGATCACCCCACTGGCTGCATGTGGGAGAACAGGGAATCAAACCCGACTTGCCAGATTAGAAGTCGGTGCTCCTAACCACTACACCAAGCTGTCTCTCTATACCAAGCACACACAGATATCTTAAAACCTACAAATACGCATAGAATGTGCATATAAAATGGTTATCAACCACCAGAGGGGTAAAAAAAAAAGTATTCAAATGGAGGTTCCTTGTATGTCCACTAGATTAGCGATCCCCAACCTGTGGGACGCGGACCACATGTGGTCCTTCAACTAATTGGAGGTGGGCCCCGAAGGATGCCTTCTCTCCCCCCCCCCAGCCTTTTACTTCATCCCCCCCAGCCCTTTACAACACACTTCATTGTTGTGGCGTGTCTGTATCTTATCTTGAAGGGATGTTTAAACATTACCATAGCGATCAGAGAGCGCTAGGGCAGTGGTTGAGAGTAGAGGAGTACACTACCCCCCCCCCACCGGGCCTCAGTAAAAGGTGTTGAGTGGTCCCCGGTGATAAAAAGGTTGGGGACCACTGTACTAGATGTTATAAATTCCTGTGCACAAATCAGGGTTTTAGAAAGTGCTGTGTCCACTAACCACCCTTGGGTATAAGCAGAATCAGTTGTAGGTTCCTCATAGGGGGCCTCCACTTGAATGATGACTTTTTTACACACAGAGTGGTTGATAATAACCATTTTATATGTATATTTTATGTGTGTTTTCGCAATTTAAAACATACGTGTGTGCTTAATACTGACCACTGAGGAAGACCTGCAAAAGGTCGAAACACATTAGGTCTCTGGATATTTGGATATATGTCACTTATATATGTATAGCCTATAGGAATAAACAACCCACCCTGCTCTTTCTATTGTTTGGATTACTTTTATATATTTGACCTCTATAAATAAAATACCAATGATTTTTTTTAGTTCTCTCAACCTTTTTAGGTTCACAACTCTCTTAGAGGCTGGGTTTTGTTTCCCCTTCTCTTTTTGCTGGGCGAGAGCTAATATGGCCTAGCGATGGGAGCGGCCCGTCCCACCCACCATGAAACTCTCTGCATAATCTTGACCCACTTGCGCTCTCTTTCTCAACCTAACCCACTTCACAGGTGTGTTGCCAACCTCC
This sequence comes from Paroedura picta, assembly GCF_049243985.1. Classification (NCBI taxonomy): domain Eukaryota; kingdom Metazoa; phylum Chordata; class Lepidosauria; order Squamata; family Gekkonidae; genus Paroedura; species Paroedura picta. Next base: position 89,465,987 of record NC_135375.1, on the reverse strand, counting down.
AGGTGGTGGCTGGAGATCTCTTGCTATTCCAAGTGGCCACCAGGCAATAGAGATCAGTTCGCCTGGAGAAAATGGCACCTGCCCCTTGGAAGGAGGCTTCTGTGGCATTATCTCCCATTGGTCCTTCCCCTTCCCAACCTCACCCTCCTCAACCTCTACACTCCCCCCAACCGCCGGGTATTTCATATAAAGATAAGCCAGAGGTAGGGGTCCGTCTGCTGTCCTGAGGGCAGGGTAAAATCATATTAAGTGAACAAATAAATCCGGGCGTGTGATTTGCTTTGCCAGGGTGAACCATCCTGATATTACTGGCGCGGCAGCTACAGATTGCATCATTTTTCTCTTGACTACTTTCCCCTCAGACTTCATTCCAGGAGTAGATTAATTGCTATCGATCTGAAGTAATCAAAATCTAGAAGACCGAAATGCCTGATAATGACATGAGTCTGGCCTTCCCGACAGGAAAGCAGCTTGTCTGGCGCTCCTCCTCCCATCTGTGTGTTGTAGTCATACAGTACCAGGAGACATGAAGTGCACACGGCTATGAAGATGTACAGTTGTCATGCTGTCATTTGCCAATGCTGAAATCCGGAACAGCATTCCCCCTTAATTAATTTATCTTGGGACGCCTTCGAAGCTTTTTCAGCCGCTGCCAAGAAAGAAATCCGAATCCTTCTCAGGAACTGCCTGTCTTCCTCCTACGCCAAAGCTTTCATTTAAAAAAAGAAAAGAAAAAGAGCCATTTGCTCCCGAGAAATATTGGTTCAACAGAGAGCCATTTAATCAAAAGGAAACAGCAGGGCAAGAAAACTTAGTCAGGGTCCCCTCAAGCCAGCTGGAGCTTTTCCAAATTGTTGGATGGATTTGGGGTGAGAGTCTGAGGAGAATTAAGTTGCTGACCCTGTGCGATGAGGTTTCTCCGAATTTACTTTCTCAATTATGGGAGTGTGTAGGATTCTCTGAAATGTATCCTGTTATTTATTTTTTTGACAGGGAGGAAGACTTTTCAGTCCAGTCATCCTGAAGCGAAATAGGAACTGTCAGAACAGAGCCAGAAAAAGCTTGCTGAGATTAATTAAATATATGAGAGCTAGAGTCGTGCAGTGGCCAGGAGAATAAACTTTGATCCTGAAGGGTGCTGGTTTGAATCTCACGTTTGCCAAGAAGAAGAGTTGGTTGTTATACCCTGCTTTTCACTACCTGAAGGAGTCTCAAAGCAAATTACAATCCCCTTCCCTTCCTCTCCACACAACAGACACCCTTTGAGGTAGGTAGGTCTCAGAGAACCCTGACAGGACTGTGAGAACAGCCCTATTAGGACTGTTTCCAGCCCAAGGTTACCCAGCTGCCTGCATGGGGAGGAATGGGAGGAACAGGGAATCAAATCCAACTCGCCAGATTAAAAATCATAGCTTTTAACCACTACACCAAGGAAAGTTGTTCCCTGTCATTTGCAATATATAATATATAATAATAACTCTCACAGTCAAGTATTTGACAGGTTGATGGTGTTTTGAAATTTGAGATCTGGCCAAGTTCTTGGGAACTGATAATGTATCTTCACAGGATTCTTGTTCCAAGCAACATTGTATTCTGGAGTTGAGCTGTTGTTGTTGTTGTTGTTGTTGCAATTATATGCAAGAGCTATTGCAAGGAATTTTGTCACATTAAGCAAGGTACAAATTTACTGCCCAACCCTCTGGTAGTTCTCGGCTAGCACAACATGCGTTCATAGAAAATAACCTAGATTTTATGCAACTGAATCTCGACAACCTTTTTATCTTTTCCCCACTACTCTCTCCCTTCTTCCTTCATATGACTGCTGGGGCTGAGTGGGGGAGATTGGGGGATGCTGCCTGGTGCTTGGGACTGCATTTAGGCTAGTGAGGTCAACCTTTGCCACCAGTGTGTGATGAAGGTGTGGTTGACATCGATATTCACCCAGGAGAACTGCCTGATCATTGGGTTAGGATTATGGGGAGGGCGTAGATGAGGGGCAGTCAAACTGTGGCCCTCCAGATGTCCATGGACTACAATTCCCATGAGCCCCTGCCAGCAAATGGGAATTGTAGTCCGTTGACATCTGGAGGGCCACAGTTTGACTAGATATTATTGTTGGGACATGCTATGGGGTTCATCCAGAATAGCAAGAGAGATTTCCACATGAAGCTCCCAATGTGGTCTGTGTGCCTAAACTCCCCTTTCTTTGGGACTCTATGGTCATAGATGCTGGCTGTTACACCCACAGTACCTTGTACTGAGGATAGGGGGTCATGAGACTTGAATTTCAAGCTCAAAGAAGGCCTCAGATTTAAACTCTTCTTAATTTGTGGCATCTGACAAATTCCCTGGTTTGTTTTAATGTACAATGTCAGCAATGTCAGGTTTGTTTTAATGCACAATGTCAGCATTGTTGTTGTTGTTGTTGTTGCTAGTCTCTTCCAAATGTTGAAGCAGCCCTGAGCTTCTGGGATCTCTGAAAGGGCTGCTGAAGCCAGAGTGTTTCCTTCTTGTCCACTCCCACTCTGCTTCCAATACCGGGCTGGAGCAAGTCATGGCTGCCCAGCAGAACTTCCCAAACTCTCACAAGATTCTTTCTTCAGGCTTTTCTGTATTCTTATTTTCTTCTTTTGTAAATTCCTGTTTCTTTGGGAGGGGCATGTGTTTTGCTTCCTTTAGTGGTCAATTCAATAGGTTGGTATAAAAACGTACAGATTAAATCTGCAAGGAGGTATGCTGAACATACAGTGGTATAATATCTCATTGACCACTGGAGGGAGCAAAGCACATGTAAAATGTTACCAAAAGCAGCATGGCGATGGTTTAAAGCTCACCCACTGGTCACAACCGCCCCCCCCAAAAAAAATAAATCACTGCACTGAAGTGCAATAACAAGAATTTTTTAAAAAATTAAAAGCCCAGCAATCGCAGCTGAGGAAGGAAGGGGCTATGTGTGTGTGTGTGGGGGGGGGAGAACATATGGACACATGGCAATATGGCAGGCAATGTTTCCCCCCCCCCAAAAAATAATAAATACTTCACTAGAAAACTTTGCATTAAGCCTCCACAGAAAATTTAAAACTGGCACATCTGACTTTCTGAAAACTACAAGGTAAGGGAGCATGCAATTCAATTTTACTCCCGAACATGGGGGTTTTGGTGGGGAAATCATGGGCTACTTTGCATATTTAATAGCACAAACATGTCAGTAAGCAGGATTGCAAAAATGGTCCCAGTCTATTTGTTATATAGTAGAAAATGCCAGTTAGGGCAAACCAGATCTGGACCACCAGGAGGTCTAGCGTCTGCATTTCAGGAGCCTCTGTGTTCTACATAGTGAAGTTAAGATACATTCCCTCATATGTGCATTCAAGTCAGTGTCACACATAGTTTTGCCCTGATCCTTTTAGGAATAATACCATCAGCACAACCTTGGAGTTAAAGTTTCACAACGAAACAATTTCACGGTATAGCAGCTAAGAGTGAGAGCTGAAAAGAGCCTGTTTGATATCTCACTTTAGCTATGAATTCAGAACCCCATCAGCAGTAGGAAGATAAGAAACCACCCAGAGCTGAGTAAATGCATGTGACGTACATTGCACACTCCCAAAGCAAGGACGTAAATGCTAAGAGTTACTCATTCTGAAGCACATCTGCTCAGCCACAGCAGAGGATTTACAAGCAAAACCCAGAGGGAGAGGCCACAGAACAGATCTCTCTCTCCCCTAAATTTTTGAAAACAGTTTTCTTTATGTGTTAAACTGTGGGCAGCATATACCACATCATCATTAAAAGTTGCTCAAGTCACTCAAAAGGGCTTCCCTACATGGAGTGCATTATTCGGGGGGTGGGCATGGTTGTGGCCCCATATTACTTTGTTTTATCCCCTGATTTTTATGCACATTTTTGTACCTTTAGTTTTCTCTTTGGTTTCCCCCCCCCCTCCTGCCTTTTCCAATTGTCCAGTTGTCTTAAGACCAATTTTACCCTGATGTTTTTCTGGAGGCCAATTTTGAACCAGAAAAACATCTTTGTATGCTTTGTTGTCGGTTTCCTTTGTCCTGCCCACTTCCACCCACTTCTAGCCCACTGTTCAATTATTGGTCTATGGTTATCATGTTACTCACTGGAGGGGGGTGGGCAGCAGTATTTGCAGTGGGTTGGACTACATGACCTTTGTTCCTGTTTCATTCCCTCTTCCCCACCCCACCCTGAATATGAGTGATTTCTTTGTCTTTCTTTTTAATGGCCCTAAAATAATGATGCACCACTGAAGCATTGTAACAATAAGCTAGGAGGTTCTCTGAATTCCCAGCTGTGATGTTTTTTTTTTTCAAGTTAAGTCTTTATACGGGGGAAAGAAAGAAAGAAAGAAAGAAAGAAAGAAAGAAAGAAAGAAAGAAAGAAAGAAAGAAAGAAAGAAAGAAAGAAAGAAAGAAAGAAAGAAAGAAAGAATATTCTTAAAGGGGGAGTACTGTAACATCATTGATAATGACAGCACCCTCACTTGAAAATCATCATTATTTAAGGCACCCACAGAAGAAAATAAGCTGACTCCAGAACTGTGAAAATATCCAAGAAGGGCAGATGTAAGCAACAACTATGCTCAAACTAATTCCAGTGTTTGTGAATTGACTCTCCAGAAAATAAGGATTAAGTCCAACATGCAGAAAAGTCCTGAGTATGTGCAGTTTGAAAACCAGCAATGATCCCAACCTAATCCCCTTTTCTTTCATATAGTTGTTGCTAAACATTACAATAATTGTTTGGGGGAGGGGGGTTAGAAAAATCCGTTGAGTGTCCACTCTGCTTATGAATTGGCTGCAATAGAGGCAGTGAAAAGAAAGTTTGACACATCTTCCAACCATAAGAGTTAACAGATATGCCGGCTGAAGAGAATAACCCTGTTAGGGTTTTCTGTCATTTTCAATTTCCACCAGTCATTGAACTGCCTCACTTGCTTAATGAAAGTTTTTTTTTTCAATATTTTATATGAGTAGGTGGTCTTAATTGCTGTTCTGCTTTCTGCTCCAGTGTGCTCTGGAGTGGAGACGGAGACAGAGGTGACATATATACACCCAACAGGGGAGCACAGGACAAACAATTTGCTTGAATTTTGTAGAAGAAAGGGAGTGGCAAACTCATGGAGAATAGAAGCAGAGTTGTTCTCTCATATGGAAGTGAGGCTAATCTGTGTTTCCTTAGCCCATTGTGGGAGGCCAACAGGGCCCATAGGGGGCAAAAAATCAAGAACTTAGAGAAGGGTGTCATTCTGACTACAAGGGCATTGTCATATTGTCATATGACTCCCCTTATTTTTTTAAACTATAAATCTTCCAAAATCATAAGGATGTATTATCACACTATACTCTATGCATCTGCTTTTCCGTTTCTGTAGTGGCTGCTGTGTAAATCATTAAGTGTTGCTATGAGCAACAGGCCTGACCAATAAGTCTGCTGAAAGATTCCGCAGATTTCACAGTAGAAGTCAAATGTCTCCTCCAGTACATCTGCTGGAATTCCTCAGGAGGATGGCAAATCACGCCATGTCCATTTAGCATCAGGATTCCTCTTGAACAGGAAGGACTTAATAAGGGTCAAGTGCTCTTTTATGACTCACCCTTGGTTGTAAAAATTATAATGTCCTGGTAACTGAAACAGTGACAGGAAAGAACAACATTCACTCACAGTCTTTCAACCTGGAAAGCTCTCTAGCCACCATCCAAGGAACCTGCTGCTGTTTCGATCACAGTGGCCTCATTACGTTATTATTAATCAGCCTCCAATTGTGTCATCCTAAGCAGGATTCTGCCCTTTGAAACCCATTAACTTTGGTGGAACTTAGTGTTGAAATATGCAAAGATGTGCAGTGTGCATGACTGAAAAGAATACGGAGAATGGTTGGAGGTGGAGTTAGAATATTTAGAACAGGAACTTCCTGATATTTTTCAGGTCATCTCTGTGTCCTGATTGGCTAATTTTGAGGGCCATTTCGCACGGCTTCAAAGTAGCAGAATGGTTGCTATTTGGAAATGCTACTAATTTGACATAACCCACGACGTCGTAGACAATCTGCAACAATCCTGAAACCAATCAGCAAAAAGCGCTTCGTTGTGGCGCTTTCAGGGGAATCCAGAAAAGTGGATTCACCCTCCGGATAGCGATACACTCCTGCAACCAATCTGCAACAGTAGCGCTAAAGACCTGTGCGTTACCATTGTTGCTGGTTCTTCAAAGTCCCTCCCCCTGGCTCTCTCCTCCAAACTTCCGGCGAAGCGATCGCCATTTTTTTTTCTCCGAGCGAGCGGGGATAAACGCACCGGCGAGCCTCTTTCTGTTTAGAGGCTTCCCTGGCTTCAGTCCTTCACCTTTAGTCACTAAGCACAAACAACTGAAAAGCCCGTTTGCTGAAATAAAGTCCCTTTATTTTTTACAAATAAATTCAGCCGAAAATCGTGCCCGTGAGAGGGGGGGGGGATTTTTTTTTTATCACTCGAGGCAGCGTGCAAATGATCATACAATCAAACGACAGCTCACATTAGGCAGCTGGATGGGTCTCTCCGTAGCAACGAATCTACCTAGATTCATTGCTATGGGTCGTTTTTTTTTTTAAAAAAAAACCTTTCTTAAAGGGAAAGGGGCTGTTTGGGAGCATGCTAACGGCTGCCCATTGGCTGCTTGACGGCCAGGGGCGGGACGAGCTTGGGAATAGCGCTTCCTTTCTAGCGATTTCTGCCGAGACCGGAAGCCTGTGGGAAACGCTAAAAAACGCAACTGATTCCACTACAAAGGCAGGTATGCATAACGACGAATTCCACTATTTTAAATGGCGATTTTTCATTCCGCAAACAATTTGCAACAAAGATCCCTGTGCGAAAAGGCCCTGAGACTTCCTGCTCCTTTGAGCACACTTCCTCCCTGCTTGCCTCCAGTTTAGGCCTCTCTCTCCTCTCTTTCTATGAAAAGTTGTTTCTCTTTTAAATAAAACCAGGTTTGATTCCTCATTGTTGAAATGCAATCAGCAAGTTATTTGGTCCAGGCCTACACTGAAGGGCTGGTGTTTCTACACTGAAAGATCCTGATCATATGCTCAGCAGATGCCTGGCTACATGCTCAGGAACTGCAGACTCTTGCAAGAAACCAGTTTGAACTAGTCTAGCCTCTGAGAAACTCAAGAGGGCTTTGTTCCTGCTGGCGCTGCTTACTTGCTCTCTTCAATAAAAGAAAAACTGGGCCTTTTGTACTCAGAGTCACATTGCTTCTCTGTCTTAGAGTCTCCATTATGTAAAGTTTGTATCTTGTAACTTGCTAAGTTTTTGTGGCCCTGGTCTGGTGAAAGACCGGATCAGAAAGTATTATATATGATTATGTAAATCTGCGCAAGTAAACTTTATTATTTTAGCCTCTGTCCAGAGTTCCTGCTTCTCATGGAACCCTCCCCTCAGGAGTTAAGGTAAAGGCTTAAAACTGCACTCTCTTAAGGTGTACTAAAGGTGGTATTTATGCAGTGGGGCAAGGTGATTTTCTCTTTTCTTTCTCTTTTTCTGTATTGTTCCTCCACAACAATAAGTGGCAAGGGGTTCAATAGAATTGGTAACAGAGATTCTGACAAATGGTAGCAGAGATCTGTTCATCATTCCAATACCCATGACTCCACATTCAGCCCGTTGGGTGACCTTGGGCCAGTTATAGTTCTCTCAGAGCTCTCTCAGATCCACCTACCTCACAGGATGTCTATTGTGGGGTAGGCTGCAATGAGGTGGATGGGGCTGAGAGAGCTCTGAGAGAATTATGACAGGCCCAAGGTCACCCAGCTGGCTGCATGTGCAGGAGTGGGGAATCAAACCCAAATCTCCAGATTGGAGACCACTGCTCTTAACCACTCCACTACGCTGGCTGTTAAGATGCTACTGAACTCTTCTACAGGAGACCAACATGAAGCGATTGATCAATGACAGAAAACAATCTAGTGAGAGTCCAACTATCACAGTGTATATGGGACACATACCTGCTGTGGGCCTCTATAGTCCTGGTCCCCTTCCTCTCCATCTCCTTCCCCCCTCCCATCTTGAACCTACCTCTCCTTCCTGGTCCCTCCCCCACACACACACCTTTCCCCCCACTCTTCCCTTGCCTTTCCCATCCACCCTTCCTTCCTGGTTTCTCCCTCTTCCCCCTCCTTACCTGCAGAAGGAATTCTGCCTCCATCCACTATTGGCATGCTAAAGCTCCAAGGTCCAGGACTGGGCCTTGGAATGCTGCCAGCAGTGGCCTCATGTCTCCTTGCCTCCCTAGCCTGCCCCCAGTTTGTGGAGGGTGGAGCCAGGCTGCAAAGTGGAGTGCTGCTGGTAGCGACAGTGTGTCTTCTCACCTCCCTGGCCTGCCCCCACTCTTCAGAGGGCGGGGCCAGGGTGGAAAATAGAGCACCACCACCAGCAGTGCTCCAAGACCCAGCCCTGGGCCTCAGAGCTCTGCTGGTGGTGGCACTACTAGCGCACTCCCTAAGTCAGGACAATGGATGTCACATCCGTTATCATTTCTGCTTGAGAGAATGCACTAGTAGATGTGTTCCACATCAATAAATTTTTTAACTGCAGGTCCTTCTTGGAGGGTGCTGGTCCTTTGTCATTTACATTCACAGGATATTTGAGTTGGACCTAAATAAGCTGATGGAAGTGGAGAGGGAATCTTTGTATGGAGACCCCCCCAGTGACCCTTGACTATTCTTGCCATTCTTGCCATTACTTGGACCACCAAGTAATAGCTGCTGGCAGAGTCTAAATATGCAGAAAAGCTGATCACACTAGGAGTGAGAAGAGATGGAAGCCTGTCTGTCTGTATTAGCTGGGAGAGAGGAAGAGACTAATTTTTCTTTGAGGATAAAGGAAAACCTCAATGAGCCAATCAGATACAAGAAGTGAACAATTTTGAAATAGAGGGAGGTCCCTAACCTTGCAGTTCTTGCTAGCTGTCCGTCTGCACTTATGCCCAGTAGATCTTGTATATTTCAGCGGTAAAGGTAAAGGTATCCCCTGTGCAAGCATGTCTGACCCTTGGGGTGATGCCCTCCAGCATTTTCATGGCAGACTCAATATGGGGTGGTTTGCCAGGGCCTTCCCCAGTCATCTACTCATTACCATTCCAGTTTAACCCTGAGCACATTCAGAGCCGGAGAAATAAACCAGTCCCTAATGTTGCATTTTGTAAAGTGTCCTATTACAATAGGAGTGCAAAAAACACGAAGGAATTGGCTAATCATGGAAAGGATGCTGGACTGGATGAAACATTGCTCTGATCCAAAAGACTCGTCTGAAGTCGTTCAAGTGAGTTGGTATCCTCCTGGTATAGATTTAAGTATGGGCATCTTCTGAGTCCTGACAATACCAGTTGTCCTACTACTGTCTTCTGTGGGCTTGGGGGGGGGGGGGGATAATTCCCTTCTGGCAGTTAAACTGTAAGTGAACTAGAACAACAACAGCAAAAAGCCATTTCAATTCAGATAAAGATCTAAAGCAACTAAGCGAAACAAATGTGTCAAACATTAGCATTTTGAAGAAGGAAAGCGAAAGGAAACACCAAATAAAGCCCTATTTAATCCTCACTGGAGTTTTGAAAGGGAGATTTGGTTTGAAGATAGGTGGCTCAGTCTCCTGAACCAAACACCTTATTAGATTGACTGCAAATCCACAGCAAACTACACCCTGCACGTTCTGCTGTAATTAGGCCAGATCTTTTACATTCGAGGAGGCAGCTGCAAATTCCACTCTTGCAATATTAGTAAATCGAGCATACCAAGTTCTCAGTGGGGGTGAAGTCTAAGGTCATTGATGAGTCTACAGGCCAATCATTTAATTTTCAGTCAAGAACTCAGTATTCTATTACTCATTCTTGCTGTTGATATAATAATTCATGGTCCAGAAACAATATTTTTAAATGTCATTACGGACTGGAGAAAAAGTATTGGTTAACATCCCCTGTCGTTCTCCGTCCGAATGTATAAACTGGCATAGTTCTGGATGGCACTGAGAAGATTTAGAGGACATTAAGGGGCCTTTGCAGTCCTGTTGTCATAACTGACAGAAGTTTTGTTTGTAGTGGAAAAGAAACAGGGCTTTTTTGATGGCCCTAAAATGTTGGGGGGGGCAAATATGTTGGGTAGAAATGTGTAGAAATATTTATAGAAATATTTATAGTTGTGTAGAAATATTTATGTTGTGTAGAAATGTGCACTAGAAGATTAGGAGTCCCAATGTTGTTGAGCCTGTGGGTATTTCTAGAAAGGTGAGAAAGTGAATCATAAAATGACTGCCATGGGAGGTTGGGCCAATCACAAAATGGCTGCCCTGAGGACAATTACAAGAAGCTAGGAAGAGCCAAACCAAGCACCTCCTGTGAGGGGATCAACTGTTTCCAGATGAGTGAGACTGCATTGAAGGGACAACAACAGGGGCCTGTTCAAAAGCTGACAATCTAACACAAAGCACTTTTGTACAGCAAAGCACTCCAGGGGGGAGGCATGCTTTCTCCTGGGGAAGTTTTCTGCTGTTGTTCAGCTACTCATCAAGGAGCCCCAGGTTTCCCCGGAAAGAAACGCCATCTCAGTCAAGTATGGTGGCTGCGTAATTGAGGTCTTTTCTTTTCTTTTTGGCTTCATTCCATATTCTGGAGGCCATCTGGACTGCACGGCTGTACCACCAGATTTCCCATTTCAAAAGCCAGAAGCACCTACTGTGAAACCACTTAGCCGGCACTGGGTTGCTTGAGCTGTTCTATTTCCTTCTGAAAACAGCTTCCATGGCGAAATTGCTCTGGGAATGCTCAGCAGAAGCAGATCTGCCATTAGCCCATCAGCAGGAGAGAGGCTGGGGGAAAGAAGGCGTCCTGGTGAGGAAGCAACTGGGTTTGCATTACAATGTTTACGTACCTCTATGCTTTGTATATTATTTTGACTTGGGATGGCCCAGGCCAGCTCATTCAGATGCTGGCTGGGTTGGCCCTGGATGGGGACCCACCCAGGATTGCTACAAAGGCATGCATCTATCTGGATTAGGACATTTCTCTTCATTCATATCTGATCATCCATTGTGTTGAAAATCTTTATCGCCCACCCTTCTGACAAGTCTCCAACATGACTAACAACAGGATTGCCACACTTGGTTAAAATAAACAAACTCCAAATATTTATATGATGATATGAAATAAGAGTTCGATCCCAGTAGCCGGCTCAAGGTTGACTCAGCCTTCCATCCTTCTCAGGATGGTAAAATGAGTACCCAACTTGCTGGGGGGTAAAACGGCAATGACTGAGGAAGGGAATGGCAAACCACCCCGTATTGAGTCTGCCAAGAAAACGCTAGAGGGTCAGACATGACTTGATGCTTGCACAGGGGATACCTTTACCTTTAACTTTACCTTATGAAATAAGAACCAAGAGCTGACTGGTAGGGAAGGTGGCTAGCTAATCAAATCGGAGCATCCCACAAAGTGTAAGTGAGGATAGGCACTCTTCCTTGCTGGAAACATCAGACAACATGAACGGCTAGACTTCAGAGGGTCCAAGACAACAAGACAGGAATTCTGAAGTGGAGACAGGTAGCGTGTATGGCACCTGTCTTTAGACTGGTGCACCAGTTTCTGCTATAGATCCTGTGATCCTATAGATCCTAGGAGAAATCACCTCTGCTCTAGCACTGGCCTTCACCCCTTCTGGTTTCTTCCTGCAATACATGTTCATATCCCTGATGGTTACAGGGACTTTGGGTTTCCAGATCTGCATTTTTGCAGGAAGGTCCACGTCGCAGAGATGGAGATGAATCTACAGCACTCCAGTTCATTTAGATTTAATCATCATGAATCAGTGTGCACAAGACTGCAATAAGAGCATTTCTTCCCAAGCTCCTGAGATAGCGTGCCGTACCTCCCCCCCCCCCAATAAAGCACTGATAGTAGCAATTGCTCCTGCTGTGTTATGGGGCAATTATTCACCTTTCTGTTTGGCTAGTCTTCAAATGCAATGGGGAATGCTAATTCCAAGGATACATTTCAGTTATCTCAAGCTGCAGAGAGGTCTTTGGATGACTCCATTGCTGCGTATTATTAGCTATGGAGAAATTTCCTGAATTAAAGTTTATCCACCCCGGCAAATCTTAACTGAAAGGTTCCATTTAGGACTGGTTCTCACACGCATGGTTATCATTTGTTCGTTGTAATGACCGCTGGCTCCTTGCCTACGGGAAAAGACATTGCAGGGTGTTTATGCGTGTGGCCAGGAAGATAATGGAGAGCCCAAAATCTATACTAAAGATGTATGTGACAGCGGGAGCCCAAAAATGGACTCCAGCACAAAGGTTCCACGTGCAAGCGGTAGTCTGAATCAATCAGCAGGAGCTACGTACTGGAAAAGGCCGGGAAGGCTGAGTTAGGCTTTGAGGGCTGAGAGCGAGAGGTCAGGCACTGTGAGTGGCGGAGTGGTGGAGAAGGAAAAGTTTAGCAGAAGTGTGAATTAAAGCTCTGTAGAGAGGTCACATCTCTGGTTACGTTTCCCTCTCTGGAGTACTGACCGTGTTCAAAGAGGAGGCTAACAAGGTTTGCTTCATATGTGAGTAGCTGCATAGAGCTGCATTGGTATGTCATAACCCTGCCAGAGAAAAGTGCCCACAGTGCTGTCTAACGTCCCATCACTCCTGGATGAATGGTAATACTTACCTCAGTGGCATCTTCCTTTCTGAATAGATTTCATTCTTGTTCTTCAAAGTTCAACCACCTTGTTCCTGTCAGTTCAGCTCATTATCCCTATTACGAACACAGTTTTATTTCTTCAATGTTTCTTTGAACTACAACTGAACTCAAAAGGACTAATTGACTAAGAGAGCCAGTTTGGTGTAGTGGTTAGGAGTGGCATGCCGGGTTCGATTCTGCTCGCCATGGCACTGATAAAGCTGTTCTGACCGAGCAATGATATCAGGGCTCTCTCAGCCTTACCCACCTCCCAGGGTGTCTGCTGTGGGGAGAGGAATGGGAAGGCGACTGTAAGCCACTTTGAGGCTCCTTTGGGTAGAGAAAAGCAGCATATAAGAACCAACTCTTCTTCTTCACCACAGCACTGATAAAACTGTTCTGACCGAGCAATGATATCAGGGCTCTCTCAGCCTTACCCACCTCCCAGGGGAGAGAAAAGGGAAGGCGAGAGAGAGAGAAAAGGGAGAGAAGGGAGAGAAAAGGGAAGGCGACTGTAAGCCACTTTGAGGCTCCTTCGGGTAGAGAAAAGCGGCATATAAAAACCAACTCTTCTTCTTCTTCAGTAATATCAGGGTTCTCTCAGCCTCACCCAACTCACAGGGTGTCTGTTGTGGGGAGAGGAAAGAGAAGGCGAATGTAAGCCACTTTGAGACTCCTTCTGGTAGAGAAAAGCAGCATATATGAATCAACTCTTCTTCTTCTTCTACAATTCCCAGCATCCTGGCTCTTAAAGCAAAAGGGGAGAATAACCCTTACCTCTTAGTATTTTGACTGGCTATCTGGACAGCACACAACTTATGATGACCCCAGCAAGGATCTTTCAAGACAAGTGGGAGACAGAGTTGGTTAGCTATTGCCTTCCTCTGCAGAGTCTTCCTTGGTGTCCCCTCTAAGTACCAACCCCGCTTAGCTTCTGAGATCTGATGAGGTCAAGATCCATGCGACACCACCCCCCATCCCATGCTTATTTATATACAGAGATGCAAACTGACACGTAATTACAAAACAGAAAAGTGATGGGGCAGAAAGCAGAGCTCAGCTTCTCAAATGACATCCTGTCCCCAAAATGTTTGCAAAGAACTTCAGCCAAAGGGGGGAGGGGTGGAGAAAGGAAAGAAATACTCCCAGTGATTTATCTGAACTGAAGCCGAACCCAGACAGGTCCCAGAACAAGCCTCAGAAATTAGAGTTGCCAGTCAGTACAGACTTAACGTGTGGAGAATGGGCAGCTGAAGGTTTTTATGACAGGGAGAGAAATAACATTGCCTAATAAATAAAAACCTTTAAGCCTATATTAAAGGCTTGGGCATGAAATTGGGGTCACTGTGGGTAGGCAGGTAGTTGTGAGTTCCTGCATTGTGCAGAGGGTTGGATTAGATGACCCTGGAGGTCTCTTCCAACTCAGTGACCGATTCCACATGGAGGCACAAAACTCACACCGCCTCCTGCTTGCAAACGTGCATTTGGAAGCCACACATTTGCAAGCTTCCTGACGGGAGACCCTTCCCACATTTTCCCACTGCCTCATCATGGCTTTTTGCCTCCCGACAGGGCGACAGAGAATCCAGAAGAGAGAACAACCCGAACTTCTCTACCCCCCCCCACCCCAGCTCATTGGCTTGTCACTGCAAGCCACCAATCCTTTCACAGCGGTTGTTTTAGGGACTCAAGCTTATGCCCTCCCCCTAAGCCCCGAAATTAATTATGTCCAGGGAGCAAATTCCTCATGCAGAATCCTCTATGATTCTGTGATTCTTCCCTTCCTCTCCCCACACAGACGCCTTGTGAGGTAGGTGGGGCTGAGGGAGCTCTGACAGGACTTCTCTGTGAGAATAGCTCTAAAACTGCTAGACAGTAAGCAGTTAATGTATGTGATATTGCTGGAGGACACCACTGTAGAACAACTGGGTGCCAGTTTTAAAGGCGTTGTGAACTGTTCTCTGCCTCTCGCTGCTAAGGAATGGCCAGACAGTTCAGTTAACAGGTTTTTCCCTCAGAGTATGGTGTCCGTGCATGCAACACTGGGGCCCTTAAATCTGATGCCCTATTACGGGATCTGCATTTTGAACAGCAGAACAAATTTAGTGCCCAGGGGCATCTTTAAGACCCACAACGTTTTATTCAAGGTATGAGCTTTCGTGTGTGCACACACTTCCTCAGATACCATGTCACGGAATGGAAATAATTCGTTCACACGTCTAGGCGGAGTGTGAGAGTAAATTGACATACAACATAACGGAAATGGTTAACAGGTTCCAGAGTTAAACAGGAAAAAGCAGCTATTTGGATTTGTTTTTATTCACTTGTGATTGAATTGCATGGGAAACATTTTGGATTCTATAGAAGTTTCTACATAGAGTAATGATGTCCAAATATATTCTCAATGGCTGACAGCAGTTAGCTGAGGCCTTGCCCTTTTGCCCCCTTCCTCTCCTCTCAAGCATGGAAGCATCTTAGGGCATCATCTTCCTGGAAGTGGAGCATTTGTTATATACAATTCCAATATACATTGCATTGTACTAGTCATAGTTACATTACAATCAACTGGTTCAAATCAATTATTCTAGATAAGAGATACATTTAAAGGATACTTGGCCATTCTAGGGATTTTTAAGAATGCAGGTTAGCATATGTAGTGAGATAAGAAACCAATATCCTTCTTGAGTCCTAGAGATTCCATTGTTCTGAGTATTGTAATAACTTGCATTTCAGCAGAATAAAATTTTTGCAAAGCTCACGCCTAGAATAAAACTGTGTGGGTCTTTCAGATGCCACTGGACTCAAATTTTGTTTTGCTACTTCAGACAGACACAGCTACTCACCTGAATATTTGCATTTCAGCAATTTCCCTTTTCAATCTGTTTTTGAAGTTTCTTTGCAACAAAACAGCTGCTTTAAGGTTACCCACTGAATTTTCTGGAAGGTTGAAGTGTCCCCCCACAGGCGTCTCAGTCTTGGCAGTTTGAAAGGAAGCTCCAAGCAGTCCACAAATCTGAACGTAGAGTTTTCTGGTCTGTGTGAAGCCCTGTGTTTGAGAACGTGTCCAGATGTAGGTCCTGTTGGGGAGACCTCGTATGCTTGGGCAGAATGGGGACGGAGGAAATGACCCCCTGACTGGAGGGGGGGGGCTTTGCTCAGTGCAGATGTGGGCATCCCAAGGGAAGGAATACTTCTTGTGAACAGCCCAGTTCAGGAGACAAGTGGGAGGGAGGGAGGGACAGCAGGAGAGCTGGAAGAACAATGTTTGATCAGTGAGGTTAATGAAGCAGAAGCATTCCAGTCAGCTAAAATGATGTCCCCAATTTCCAGGGAAGCAAATTTTAAGTGTAATTATTACTACTGTTATTAATTCTGGATGGCAGCCACCATCTTAAAAGGGGAACATTTGGGTAAGAATGCCCTGTTGCCCCAGAGATGACCAACCAGAGTCTTTAAAAAAACCCTGAAAGTCTGCTTTTTTGCCATTAGAAATGTTTCCCGTATATGCAAATATATGCCAATTTACACAATCAATAAAACCTCATGCAATTAATTGACAATGCAATTCTAAGGCCACATACCTGGGAATAACTTATCTTGAACAGACCTGAGTAGGTTTCTGAGTAGCCCTGCTTAGTATTTTTGTCTTTAAGGGCTGGCAGCTTCAAATTGGAGGCATTTAAGTTTATGAAAGAGAGAATTCCAAGTGGCCTTTTCACAGAGAATTTACCTTGAAGTGGTGAGGCGAAAACTGCCTGGTCAGGTTCTACCCAGCTAGAGGCTGCAAGGTAGGGATTACCTGTGGCCCTTCAGGTACACTTTCCAGGTCTCCCTTTATGGCAGGAGAGCTCCTCTCAGGAATACCTGCTGCCACTCCGTCAACCTGTAGGAGAAAACTGATAACAGCACCATGATGTTGCATTTCTAGAGTAATCCCAGAAGTGCTGTCATGTCACTCTAGGAATCACTGGAAACTCTGTGGGTTTTACCATAGAGCACCTTCAGACAGCCACTGGCTAGAAACTCTACCATTTCAGGTGGAGGAGATAAATGTGTTTCAGAGTCGGAATCACACAGAGCTGGAGTACCACAAAGAGCCATCCAGTCCAGGTCCTCACCTTCTCAGGGATTTTTAAATCACACACTCCTGGATAGGTGCTCATCTAATCTCCTCCTAAAATCTTCCAACAAAGGAGACTCCACCACCCTCCGAGGCAGCATATTCCATCCACGAACGGCCCTCATCATCAGAAAAGGCTTTGTCATATTTAAGTGGCACCTCCTTTCCTGTAATTTGAATCCATTGCTCCTTGTTTCTAAAGCTGCAGTAAATAAGCTGTCCCCCTCTTTAACATCTCTACCTTTTACATAATTAAACCCAGCTATTGTATCACCCATGTTAGGCCCCATGGTGCTCTTGGTTAGCTTCCAAAGTGAAGATGGACATGGAAATAATGTTTTGGGGTGGAAATATTCCCAAGTCTCTTTAGTGCTGCTGGGCTGAGCCATTCTCTTGATCTGACAAACTGGGGCATCAATAAAGAGGCAAATTAATTTCCCCAGGAACAGATTTTGCATAACTCTTCAGTTCTCCATTTTCTATAGCATTCTGGGTCACAAATTGTACCCTTTGTGGGGAAGAGGTAGCTTGGGGGGGGGGGGTGTCATCAGCAGTATTGTTCAAAGTCTCTGAAACGTGATGGGGGCTGGGGGGGGGAGATCATTTCAGTCACGGAACAGCAAAGGTGCAATAATGCTATAATGACAGGCACCATAATGAGGTGCTTAAGTAGGCCTATGAAAAGCCTGATAATGGATCTGTTTGTTTCCCTTCTCAAACAGCACTACAGTGAATAAGTGGTACTGAGTGTTAGAGAGCAGCAAGCTACGAGCAGCACTTTTCACCCTAAGAGCTGCTCTCTCGGCCTTGGCCTTCAAAAGGGCCGAGAGAAGACTGGCATATGCTGCGTTTTAGCAAGGTCACCTTGGTACTCAACAGCGCAGGGCTCTTCTGGGCCCTCCAGATTCAGCCATGTTTTGTCCATGATGGTTTTGACACAGAGCAGAGGCGTTTCTCAAGAGCAGAAATTAATTTGCTCCCCCCCCTCTCTGCCTCCTGTGAATTTTGATGTTGGATTTCATCTTACTTGGCATATCGGAATGTTTGCTGAATACTCACTGACAATTTCATATTTATAGGAACCAGCCGACAGGTTAATTTCATGGTTTGGTATTTTATTTGACATCTCAAAGATTGACGCCGGATAACGAATGCGTTTGATATTCGGCTTTGGTGTTGTATTTCCACCTGTGACCTCCGATGGAGTTTGACAGTCGACACAAAGTGGGTTTTTTGCGTGTCTTCGTGGGAAACAATAACTTCCCCTACTTTGCAAGAATGTTGTGATGATGAATCAAGGAGGGAAGAGCCCATACCGCTGGCCTCTGGACTACCAGTCCTGTTGCTATAGCTAGTCCTTAACACTATTTTGCTCCCTTATATATTTGAGAAACAGCCTCCTGGGAGGAGACTGTCCAGGGCCCTGTCTGTCCAGGTCCACCCTGATTGGCCCTCCCCTTCCAGCTCCCACCCTCCCTCCTTGCTTGCTAGAAGCCTTGTGGCTGTGGCCTCCATTGACTTGCAGGTGGCGACTCAACCAGCGAAGACACGACTCCAGCTTTTGGCGTATAACTTGGCCGCAGCCGTTTATTAGCAAACCACCCTAACGTAGGGTTGGCATATGAAGGTAAGGGAGCCTGACCCCTTCAGCCGTCCGGCTGCTTGCTTTGAACCGCGGCGCCCGGCTCCACACCTCACTCCCAGCCGGGAGGATGGGACGCCTTCCGCCGCGGAATCCAGGGAAGCGGCCGCAAGGAACCCAAAGGGCGTCCGCCTCCATTGGTGTCCCCCCGCCGCTTGGCCCCCCGGGCCCCTGGCCTCCCAGCCGGGTAGGCCGCGCCCGGGACACACCAGTCTCTTTAATGAGACCCCCACCTCAGGGAGTCCCGCACGCAGACGGGCTCCCTGCCAACAGGCTCCCTACCTGGCATATCCGACTGCGACAATAAACTTCCCAACACCAAGAAAACAACAATAAACACGGGGAGGGTGGGCGGGTGTCTGTCCCTTCGAGCGGCTGGCACGAAAGAGGGCGGGCGTGCCAGCTCCGGCCTTCTTATAGCCGGCCGCCCCGCCCCTCTTCAGCCGCGCTCCGGCGCGGCCCGATGACGCCGCTGAGAGCCGCTTCCCCACTGGGCACCCCCGCCGCGTCAACAGCGGGCCGCGCCGAGCCGCGGCCGCCATTTGTCACCCATGAGGAGAGAGGCAGCGACAGGGCTTTGCGGCCTGCAGGAACGCTTCTGCTGGGAGGGAGCCGGTGAGGGGGGAGTTTGCAGCATCCCTGCGGGCTGCAAAGTCCTGTTGCTGCTGGTGTGGGCCAAAGACTGCTTTGTGGGCCAAAGGGAGCTGTGGCCACCCTCTCACGCCCTCCTCCCTTCCATCCCTTTCAAAGCCCATTTTTAAAATGGCCTATGATCCTAGTCAATAAATAAATGAGAACCATGTATAAAACGTTACCAGGCAATTCTATGAGATGTGGGAACTCACAGTCACAGAACCTCCATCCCCAGGCCTCTATAACATCTTGATTTCTTCCTTGATGAGAAGATGAGGTTTACAGCCCACCAAATATCTTAGCGTCACCTGTGCAACTCTCTAAGCACAAAAATAGTGATTCTTATCAGTTTGATATATCCGGAACAGGAACTGGTAGAGAAAATGGATGATAAAAATTCTCTCTCTGTCTTTCTCCCCAGCTGCATCACCCCTCACAAGGATTTCGCTTTGGGACTGTGCGAGAAAGCAGCGCTGAAGATTATTTCAAGCAAAGCTTTCCAGATATGCATGAGTACATGAAGAGGTACAACGTGCCTGCGACTCCAGATGGAGTGGCATACCTGAAGTAAGTGTTCACTTTGCGCTCAATACCTGTGACCTCCACTGGGTAGGACTGGAGCCCCAGAGCTCTTGAGAGAGCCAATAAATAGTCCTAATATATCAGAATTCCCATCTGGTATGTTACTAAAATGCTTGTCATTATGAGGGAGGGAGGGCTGGGGAGATGAGGGTGTGCATATTATGGGAATTTCAGCAGATGAAAAAAATGGGGCCCTGGCATTGAGCCCTTAATGAATATTTCAGTGCAGCCGTTTCCCCATTCACATATCCCCTCCCCTTTAAGAGATATCGATATCCAAGGCAGTAGCTTTGGGTTAGATCCTGAAGGGGAGGTCATTTCTACCACTTCTTGCTTCATTAATGCCAACTTCCCGTTTGTGCCCTTCATGCCATTCCCAAGGGTCCCTTATCCCCAAAGAGCATCGTTTCTGGGTGATCAGTGGACTTTGGTGAGAGAAAGGAAGCAGGGGAATTCTATTCTCCTGAGGGAATTGTCTTCAGTAAGCAGAAGACGCAGCCTGGGTCCAATCCATATTCCCCAAGGAGGATTATGATCCTGCATTGAGCAGGGGATTAGACTAGATGGCCTGTTTGGCCCCCTCCAACTCTATGATTCTAGTCTATAATCTAAATTTAGACACAGGGAGAGCAAAAACAGGGGAAGAAAAGGAAGAGACATGGACCAGGCTATTTGCAACCATTTCCTCTTTGCCATTGACCCCTTTGCTGTTCCCGAGGGACTCATCCAGGAATAAAATTTTATGTCAGTGAGTCTTAGAAACCCTCACGTTTGACTATAATGAGCTGGGCCTTCTTTGCATTTGGGATATAATCAATACAATCTTAGTTTATTTATTTGTCTGCCAAGAGCTCTTGGGTATGCGTGTTTCAGCCAGGATGAATTTTTTTAGTATTTACAGGGTGCATTGATTGCAATCCAGAGGGGGGGAAATGGCCTTTTAAAACCGTCAATTGGTTAGTGTGCTCTTTGACATTGCTTTTTCGACCCTGTTGCTTGTTTGGATTGGCCAATCAGAGTGCTAGCAGATAATAGAGAGATCCCTTTAGAAGGGTGCCAGGAATCACGTGAATCCTCATTCATACATAGCCATGAATACTTAGACATGAATGCCCCTGCTACAGCCTCCAACCTGCGGAAGGGTTCACAGGAGACTCAGCAGCATGAGCTGACAGATCCTTGAATCCTCACATGCAGATATTGGATCAGCTATATGCCCTTTCAGAACGCGCAACAAGCCCCAAAATAACAAGGAAATGTATATTCATGGGAAAGGCACAGGTCCTGTTCCCCTAGCCACAATATGGAACTCCAAACTGGCTCCCAATAATCCACCTTGATTAAAGTTAACTTTTAAAATGTAGAGAAGCTGCCAGAAACTGGACACATAAATGTGGACCTGAAGCCAGCATGGTGTAGTGGTTAAAAGCAGTGGCATCTAATCAGGTGAATCGGGTTTGATTCCCTGCTCCCCCACATGCAGCCAGCTGGGTGACCTTGGGCTCGCCACAGCCCTGATAAAGCTGTTCTGACCGAGCAGTGATATCAGGGCTTTCTCAGCCTCACCTACCTCACAGGGTGTCGGTTGTGGGGAGAGGAAGGGAAGGTGATTGTAAGCCACTTTGAGACTCCTTTGGGTAGTCAAAAGCAAGGTATAAAAACCAACTTTTCTTCTTAGTGCCAGCTCATAAGAAACATAGGTTACTGTATTGTGTCATGGAATGATCCATGCCCTACAACTCTCCTCAAAGAATCCTGGGAAATGGAAGAAGAAAAAGAGTTGGTTTTTATACCCTCCTTTTCACTACCCTTCCTCTCCCCATCACAGATACCCTGTGAGGTAGGGTGGGGCTGAGAGATCTCTGACAGAACTGCTCTGTGAGAACGGCTCCATCAGGACTGTGACTGGCCCAAGGTCACCCAGCTGGCTGCATGCAGAGGAGCAGGGAATCAAACCTGGCTCTCCAGATTGGAGGCCACTCTTCATAATCACTACAAGCTGGATCCCATATAGTTTGCTTAATTGAAAATATTATTTGCTTAGCTGGAAATGCCCTTAGAGTTCTTTCTCCCCCCCACTCACACACACTATGCTTCCGCGAGTTCTCCAGAGTCAGAAAATGATTGGAAAATCAGCTTAATTATGTTATGTAAAACTGTACCATTGTGTTTGACTCTTCCGTCTGCCGAGTTCAAAACCGCTCCGTACACTAATACAGCTCTCTCCAAGGAACTGCTCTCAGCGTGTATGCAAACAGAGAAAAACGCTGCCTTCGTGCCCTGCTTGTAACAAATGTATAAGGTTATCCCGCTTGCTTTGACTCGTAGCTGATTTCCCAGTTGTGAAGCAGAAATCTCATGCCCCTCCACTCTCTTGGGGAACTGATGAAATCGGAGGTGGAGGGTGGATGTTCTCAAGAGAAAGCATGGGCCTCTGGGACTAAGGCAGTCCTCCCAAGCACACTTGCTGGGGAGTAAGTCCCACTGCACTCAATGGGGCTTAGTTTTGGGTAAACATGGCCCTTCCCTCGAACACTGTAAAGCAGAGGTAGTCAAACTGCGGCCCTCCAGATGTCCATGGACTACAATTCCCAGGAGCCCCTGCCAGCAAATGCTGGCAGGGGCTCCTGGGAATTGTAGTCCATGGACATCTGGAGGGCCGCAGTTTGACTACCCCTGCTGTAAAGTCCCCAGAAGCATCACACTGGACTGCCCTGGAAACCAAATGCTGGATTAAGTTGCTCTTTGGTCTGATCCCCCCAAACGCTTCTTCTACCCCACGCTGCATCAATCCTTTATTTGCAGGACACGCTTGTGTTTACTGACATAAATTAGATTTCTGTTTGATTTTGTGCTCTGTTGGTAGCAAAAGCTTCCTGAGGAGGAGGTCAAATAGATTCAGAGTTTCCATCCGGAAACAATACAAATTCTGTACAAATGAGTCCAGCCTCATCGCTTCTTGTTCGTTTTCCAAGGGGAGTTGTTTGATGTTGTCCTTTGGCTTCAGGCATGATCCAGAGAAGCTCGATGCCTTCATCATGGATAAAGCACTCCTGGATTATGAAGTATCGATAGATGCAGACTGCAAACTTTTGACCGTTGGGAAACCGTTCGCTATTGAAGGTACGAATAAGCGCCTGCACTCAGTTCCTGTTGGCAGAGGTTGAATATGCAGAGAGAGCAAAGCACTAGGATGCTTAAAGAATAAAAGAGTTTTATTTATGAAGAGAAGTAACTATGTAGAAACAGAAGAGAAGAGAGACCCGTCCAGCTAGCTGTTGTCTGCCAGATTTTTTTTTTTGGGGGGGGGGGGATGGAGCCGGGGAGAACAAGGTTTGGGGAGAGGACAGACCTTGGGGGGGGGGGGGGGAACAGTGCCATAGAGTCCACCCTCCAGAGCAGCCATTTTATCCTGGTGAACCAATCTCTATGGTCTACAGCAGGGGTAGTCAACCTGCGGTCCTCCAGATCAGTGGTCCCCAACCTTTCCGAGGCTGGGGACCGGCAGGGCATCGGGCCGCGCCCCCGCGGACCGCACCCGTGCGGGCCACGCCCGCGGATCGGCCCGCGGGCCGCGCCCACGGATCGGCCCGCGCCCGTGGGCCGCGCCCACGCCGCGCCCGCGGATCGGGCCGCGCCCGCGGGCCGCGCCCGGGCCGCGCCCACGGGCCGCGCCCGCGGATCGGGCCGAGCGGGCGTGGCCCGCACAGGCGCGGCCCGGCCCTGATTCCCTCTCCCCGCCTCCCGCAGTAAGAAGCTTCCCGGGCCGCAAGCTTGCGGCCTGGGAAGTTTTTTACTGCGGGGGCGGGGCGGGGAGAGGGAGCCGCGGCCCGGTGCCATGGCCTTTGCGGCCCGGCAGCGGGCCGTGGCCCGCAGGTTGGGGACCACTGCTCCAGATGTTCACGGACTACAATTCCCATGAGCCCCTGCCAGCAAACGCTGGCAAGGCTCATGGGAATTGTAGTTCATGAACATCTGGAGGACCGCAGGTTGACTACCCCTGGTCTAGAGATCAGTTGGAACACCAATCAGACAGGAGGACATGTCATGTAAAGCTCTCCTTCCCAATGGCATCTTTCCCAGACTGCCGTACTGCTTCGTCTTGCAGGCTCTGCATCTTGGCTCCTGCGTTTGTCTTACAGCTTTAAATAATGGCTTCGACTTCACTGTTGACTTTGCTGCTTTTGGCTTTTCTGTTGAATTTAGTCACAGCCACACATTAGTGTGCGCACAGCACTGGAAGTCAAAGGGCATTCCCAAAGTCGATGAGAAGTGAGAGAAGAGGAAGGAGGTTTCTCATAAGATGAAACAGACATGAGTGAGCAGTGGTATATAAATTTAAATACATAGATACATACATACATACATACATACATACATACATACATACATACATACATACATACATACATACATTTTGAAGGTCCAGGTGGTGAAAACGGGCATCCAGATTAAAACTGCTAAATTAAAAGAAATGATGTGGTTTATATATGTTTCCCAGTTGCGCTTCTACTTACTGAGTAAGCAATAAAATTCTCCCCATGCCATTTTCCCAAGCTGGAATACTCTGAAGATTCACTGGGTGCTTCTCTAGGGAAAGTTACTTGTCCGTTCCCAAAACGGCTCCCTGGGCCATTTCTGGTTGGGCACATGGGAAGGAAGGCTGGATCATCCTGTCCTGACCCAAACTAGGACTGAACATACCCAGGAATTGTTCCGAGCATGGAATTCCCAGAGTCCATCCAGTTGACTGGACCCATAATGAACGCATGGAGCAACAAGAACCCCGCGCCGTATACAATGCATCTTATCAAATGACCGTAATGGTTAACTTGCAGGGAAAAGAGGCTTAAGAAAGTTTTGTCTTCCTGTGGATCTCCAACTTAGCATCGAAGAGCTGCCAGTCCAGTACATTCTGCCTCCTTTGGATAAGTAGCTAGGGCAAGACGAAAGGGGGATGCATTCTGCATCACTGTACTTATGGAAGACAGCTAATAGAATACGAACAGGCTTTGGCAGTGCTGCAGGCATGTTGTTTCAATGGGCAATATACCAGGCCCTGAATGTGATTGTGGTGCAACCTGCCAAGCTATTTTCTATCTGCCAGAGGAATGTGAGTGTTGTCCTTTCTAAGGAGATGTGACAGAGCGCTTTGTATTCTCCCCAGCTGTGATTGAATAATATGATATTAATATTTAGGGGGAATGAAACATAGATTTTGGAGGATTCTTGAATTAGTTTTATGGGGAGTTATGGTTTTAATTTGTACACCGCCATGAGTCTTTCGAGAGGTAGCAGTATAGAAATATAATAAATAAATAAACAAACAAACAAACAAACAAATAAATAAATAAATAAATATTGGTATAAAAATAACTTTATTTTTATATCCCATCCTTCCCATATGGGTCAGGACGGGTGACAACAAAAGACAAAATTTACAAATCATAAGCTTCCCATAATTAATATATCAATTTAGCTTAAAATTATTTACTTACAATCCATCTCCTGAAAACATTCTGAGGGGGGGGGTGTGTACTAATCTATACTGGGTGGGTAAATATCTTTTCTTGTGGGTGGAATTCTTAAGCAGGGATGCTAGCATACCCACAATATTAGTTGGTTTTCTAGCTTCGGCCATATGACTGGTGGAACAGCTGTCTTACAGGCCTGTTGAAGGTCCTGGAGGGTCCTGATCTCACCTGGTGGAACCCAGAGAACCCCCAAAATGGAAGCTGCTCTCCAGATTGCAGAAATCAGGTCTCCTGGAGGAAAGGGCTGCTTGGGATGGGGATGGGGGCTGTGTGGCATTCCCCTCTATACAGACAGAGAGAGAAAGAGAACACAGACGACAAAAGTATTCCTTTCTTCTGAAATTGCAAAACCTTTTTAACCATTCAGTCACCTCTTCATGTAGGAAATACCTGAGTATCTCCCTCCTTGGATTGCTCCAAGGAGCCATTGGCCAGAAGGTCCAAAATTAAAGTAAAAGAATCCCATATCAGTCAATGAGCAAGTCCAAAAAGACTTACACCATCTTCCTGCAACAGCTGCTTCTGCCTGTGCTCTGGCTACATCTCTTTAAGGCAATGGCAATTTGTACAGCTTGGTATAGTGGTTAAGAGTGGCACCTTTTAATGTGGTGAGCTGGATTTGATTCCCTGCTCCTCCACATGCTGATGACCTTGTGCTACTCACAGCTCTGTTCTCACAGAGCAGTTTCTCTCAGAGCTTTCTCAGCCTCACTTACCTCACAAGGTGTCTATTGTGGGGAGCGGAAGGGAAGGCGATTATAAGCCACCCTGAGACTCCTTGAGGCAGTGAAAAGCAGGGTATAAAAACAATTCTTCTACTGGGAGGAGCATTCCTCTCTTCTCAGATTGCAAATTGCAAACCTCACATGACTTACTCATGAGTAAACATTCCCAGGGCAGAGGCTTTTCCTGGGCTCCCTGGGACCCAGGAGGCCATCAGGAGCTGTTTCTGGGATCTCTAGAAGGTATGCAGAGGCTACCCCAGCTTCCAGCCCCCATGGCCTCCAAGTTGAAAGAGGCCAGGAGGCTAGGGCAACTTACTTTTCAGCCAGTGCATGCTCTGAGGCCAGCTCCTCTTCCAACCAGCAAACTTCTTAAATCGGCAGGAAGTTGGAGGTGGAGAGCTGACTCCTTATTAAGCCCTTCCTGGCTGAGGACTGCCTCCTCATTGGGTCCAAACTGGGCCATTCCTGGATGATGGCCAATCAGGTAGTGGGTGACTTGTCAGATTGGGTTTTATAAGGTCTACTGATATGCTTCCTGTGTGTAACTCTGCCACATGATAAATAATAATGCTCTTTCTATGGCTGCCAGCTTCAGATTCACAACGATTCTTCAGCCTGCCCTATTTTTGGTAGATCAGATTGTCTGGGCTTTCACCTCCCTAGACCCAGGCTAGCCATTTCCTCTCAGTGTATGCGCTTAACTGATTACAAGGGGCAAGGCCCTCGAGCAGGCCAGCTCAGCTTGCTAAATATAGCCTCCTGTGTACGTACGTGGAAACACCCCAACTTTGCCTCATTTCTGAGTTGTGTAACACGGCACCAGGGCTGCCGACCTCCTGCCACTTTCCAGCATGGGGCTCGCAAAAAACGGAGGAGTTTGGCGCATGGCGTCGCGGCTCCTGTTCCACAAATAGTCATGAATCTGCATGCGCTAAATGGGCGATTATACAAGCAATTAGCAATCTCCCGCTGGCAAATTGCAGAGTTGTTTGTGAATTCACCCACTTAATAGGCACAAAAGCTTAAAAAAAAACACAAAAACCTGGTTAAAACCTGATGTTGCCTTTCTCTTCTCATGGGAAGCAGCTCCCCAACGAGGATGCAACATTTCATCAAACTTAGGATGCAAGATGCTAGCGGACTTGCCAGTGTGTATTCACTCGTGTCTCCTGGAATTCCCCCCCCCCCATAGGGCCCAGTGCCTCTCTCCAACACTTTCTCGGGGCTGTACCATGCAGTTTGCCTCCCCTCTTCCCCTTCTGCTTAGCTGACTTCATGAGGTGAGGCAACAATTAGGGTGGCCAGTTCTGGTTTGGGAAATACCTGCCAATTTTAAAGGTGGACCCTGGGGAGGGGCAGGTTTGAGGAGGGGAGGACCTCGATGGGGTATAACGCCACTGAATGTAGCTTCAAAAGCAGCCGTTTTCTCCAGGGGGGATGAGCTGTGTCACCCGAAGACCAGCTGCATTTCCAGGAGATCTCCAGCTACTGCCTGAAGACTGGGAACTCAAAGCAACACTGCCCCTAGAGGGGCCAAAGTAGATGTGACACATATCTGTGTATTGCATGGCCCAATAACTGAAAAGCAGTTGCAAGACACCACCAGTGTCAGTTATCTTGATCTGAGCTTCTTCCAGAGCTGTTCTTGGGAAGACTCTGCTCTCCTGAAGAGAGCTTTCTCCCTTGAACTTTAAAGCGTTTGGTTGTTACAGTCTTGATCATCCATCTGCGTATCCAGAGACATCACAACACATACAGTTTGCTCGATTACTGATCTGTTGGGATATGCAAAATCTGCAATGTGCATGATTCAACAGTATAAAAAGAATATCCTGCGGGGGGCATCGGATGAGTTGTATATTCAACATAGAATAGGAACTTCCTGCAATTTTTCAGATGCTCTCCTCCAGTGTCCTGATTGGTTCTTTGAAGACTTCCTGCTCCTTTGAGTCCACTTCCTGCCTGCATGCCTCCAGAACAGCAGTTGAACAGACTGAATGAACAACAGACCAGTTAATTAGATCTCTCTCCTCTCTCTTTCTATACAGAGTTGTTTCTCTTAATAGAACTATTTTAAGAATTTAAGCAGCCTGGTGCTTCAATCCTCTTCACAAATTTGAACTCAGCCAACAAGATCACCATTTAGAGACTGAACAGGGTTACACAAATTTTCACACAACACAGAAGATTTAAGACAGGGGGAGTCTTGTTTCCTTTTGGAAGATCTGATAGTTGGGTCCACAGTGCCCATTATTTCACTTTAATGCCAAAATTATGATACACAATTAGATATACATTCACTAAGTTAAAGGAATGGTACTGGAATTCCAGGATCCTTTTGCTGGAGAATCCAGCCTCTAAATATTCTAATTCTTTTATGCAGCCTCAAAATGGGTCTCCAAAAGTGCTGGGCCAGACAGCAAATTCTAAATTGTATTTGTCCTAATTCAGTTTGGGCTTTAGTTGGCAACCACCTTTCAAGAAATATGCAGACAAAGCTGGAAACAATTCAGAAAAAAATGTAGGAAGCAGGTTTTGTGCAGGAAGTCTGGGAAATCAGATGCATTTAATATTGCGAGGCAAGTATGTCAACATCTGTGTAGAACAGGCTTTCTCAACCAGGGTTTTGTGAAACCCTGGAGTTTCTTGACGGCCTTAGAAGGGTTTCCCAAATGTGTGGGAGTTAATTTTGTATACATTTTTTTAAAAAATCTTTTAAACATTCATTGGGTGATATGACCATATATGGCCACATCAACCCCCCCCCCCATCCCTCCCAAAATGGCCAAGGATGGACCTGGAGGGGATGGGAAGGGACCGCAGGTGGGCATGAACACAGCTATGCTTCCCAGCCATATTCTGCACCACTTCTGGGGTTTCTCGAAACCTAAAGAATGGTCTGCCTCTGGTCTGCAGTTATCCTGCCAAATCTGAATCGAGAAGAAACTGATCAATTTCATCATGTCTGTGCCTTTCACGTTTTCATCCTGATCTTCCTCCTAGGAGCCCTTGACATGGCTTCTTGTGGGACAATTACGACTCAAAAAGGCTTATGTTGAAATTGTATTTTTTTGTCCATTTGTTTTTTAATAACCCCAGACAGCTTTCTATATCCTTCTCCTCTCCCACCAACACTTAACTCACACAACAGCCACTTTGTGAGGGCTGGTTAGGTGGAAAGATTGTGACAGACTCACCTCAGGGTCCTTCAGCAGGCCTCTGTATCTGGATTCGAATCCAGTCCTTCCCGGTCCTAATCTACACTCTAACCACTCTGTCACATCAGGGCTTTAAGCTTCCACTGGACCTCGTCTTGTTTTAGATCAACAGTCAAAAACAATTCCAAAGAGAGAACAAATATGAAATGTCACATAAAGTTTTGAAGATAATTAAAATGTGTAAAGGTGTTATTCGAACCAAGGAAACAAGTACACAATGGGAATGAATAGAGCATCTAGTTAAATAAATGTAGCTGTAGCTGGTGCCTTCAGTCCGGCATGCTTGGTGCCACCCAAATACCTGTGAAAAGGATGCCTCATAATCCGGCAACTAATTCCGGGAAGAGGATGGCCAAAAAAGGATTGCTTGAGAATGGCTTTGGACTCCTGTGACTGCAGTGACTTTTCTTTCCCTAGGATACGGCATTGGTCTTCCTCCAAACTCTCCACTAACTTCAAACATCTCTGAACTGATAAGCCAGTACAAATCCCATGGCTTCATGGACGTCTTGCATGACAAGTGGTACAAGGTGGTGCCATGCGGGAAAAGGAGCTTCGCTGTGACTGAGGTAAGAGATCTTCTGCCGATGCTGATCAGGCTGATTCAGGACCAGTGTTCACTAACCTTCCCTAGAGATGGCAGGAAACCTGGGTGGGGAAAAAGTTAAAGATGGCTGGCTCCTATGACAAAATGTTCACCTCCTTTCAAATGCTAATTTGCCCAGCCAGGAAGCAGGTACCTGAAGTGGGGGAGCTTCTTCTTTTCCAAATCCCATAGGAAACAAAGGAGCTTCCTGTGGGAGCGGACAGAGAGTATTTCTGCTGCTGACCACAGGAAGGAGGTCTCTTTCACCTGCTGGCCATAAAAGTAGGAGCTTGCTCTGACTTAGGAGCTGAGGTGAGCAGCCATCTTGGACCATGTGGCTGCCAGGTGAATTGACCACACCATAAGAACTGGGAACTTCTTAAGCAAAGGTGCCTACTCTATAGTTTACAACAGTTAGGGTTTCTTTTTAGCAGACAGACACCCAATTTCACCCCATTTCTTTTGACTCTTTTGCTTAACTCTGTGCTATGCTAAACATATGTTTATGAACCTTGCTCATCAAAATTTCAAGCTGACACTGGTTCTCTGACTCTCCTATCTTGGAAATATTAGCCCAGCGTTGTGGGAAAAACAGAGACGAAACCTCAGAAGTGGAAGGGACAGCTGGAGTCCTGGCCCTCCCAGCAGGCAGCTCTGTACTATGACCATGTGGTGGCACTGTGTTACCTAGAGAGAGAACCTTTGGCAGCTCTCCTGGAGTTGGCAGGCAGCTGGAAAAGAGGGTGGACAAGGCAGATCCAGGCTTGCAAACTGAGAACAGGCCTGTCCTATTACAGCTCTAATATAAAGAAAGCTTTGGGGTGCAGAAAAGTGCTGTAGAGGTGAACTGCCTAAAATCTCAGGTCCAGTTCCAGATTTTGGAGAGCCTCAGGCACAGAGTGCTCAGGGCCCCCTGTCCTCCTTGGACCAGCACATGAACCCCTTCTGTGCCATTCTTCCAGCTCACACACATCCCCACCTGCCTGGGGGTCTTTCCCTCCCGCTGGCAACGTGAGCTTCCCCCAACAGCGCTGGGTGGTGTGGTATGCACAGATGGGAACACCACCACCATGTCTGCCAAGAGTGCCACCACTGAATACTCCCTGCCTGTCCTTCCCTGGCAGTGTGTGGTGGAAGGGGAGGTTTTGTGTCCTAATTGGCTCGATTGGAGACTTCCTGCTCCTTTGAGGACACTTCCTCTCTGATTCCCTCGACAGTTTGTCAGTTAGACAGTTAGGACTATCTCTCTCCTCTCACACTTTTATTTAGTCTTCTCAATAAAATTATCCTTTAAGCAGCTGGTGCTTTGCAGCTCCTCTGCATATTAAGACTCGGTCAATATTAAGCCCCCCACCCCTTCTCCACCCCACCCCAGTTAGTGTGCCAGAATTCCAAGCAGCTTATCCCCAGCGAATTGCACATCAAGCAATCCAGAAACTGTGTCAAGCAGACTAAAACGTGCTTGGAGGAAGGCCACCCTTCAACAGAGCAAACTTGCAACAGGCAAACGGTGTCATCTGTGACCTTTTGGTCCTTTACATCTTGGAACACATTCCTCTTGGATGAAATCCCGTTAAAAGCACCAGTGGGCCATTGGAGTCAATTAGCACCAGGCCCATTCCAGGCAAGGTTCGCATTCGCCAGGGGGCCGAAAAGCTGGGCAGAGGGACACAGGATTGATGTCAAGGTTCATTTTTAATGAGTGGCTTCCAAAGGTCAGGAAGGGAGAGCCCAGCAAGTTCCTTTTTATGTTTTAAAGCATTTCTTGGCAACGGTGCAAGGGAAATGTATAAACGGTGATGGTTTAGAACGCGGGTGCTGAATTGTGTTAAAACGCGAAATCACAGGAAAGCACCTTTGCCGGAGAGACTTGGAAACTGTAATTCATCTGTACAAAAAGAGAGACACCTAGTGGAGCCTCGGAGGGGAGCTCAAATACAGCCGGCACGAGTGTAAGGAGATGTCACTGGCCAACAAGATCAGGATAATTCGCGCTATAGCTCTGCCCGTGACTAGGGGTGGGTGTGAAAACTGGACAGCAAAGAAAGCAGGCAGGAAGACTGTTGGTTCCTCTGAAATGTGGTGTTGGAGAAGAGTTTTACAGATACTGTGGACTGCCAAAAAGACATATGGCAGCTTCAGATCTAATAAAGCCAGAACTCTCCCTTGAAGCTAAGAGGACCAGACTGAAGCTGTTATACTTGGATTACACGATGCAAAGTCACTAAGAAAGTCAATCAAAGGAGAAGGCGGCAGAAAAAGGGGAAGACCGAAGAATAGAGAGACTGACTCACTAGGGGAAGACGCGGCCTCAGTTTGCAAGCCCAGAGCAATCCTCAGCCGTCTCACCCTTCAAAGTGCGTTGAAATAAATGCTTAGAATTGCCCTGTACATCATGCAGATGGGGATCCATTCCGGGACCTCAGTGTTAGATGATGCCCTGCTTGTCTGTAGCAGCAAAACAAAACAGCAGCTCCGTGGCCCCTGAAAGGAGATCAGACGGCATTCCAGGATAAGCTTCCATGAGGTGGGGCTCCCTTCCTGGGATTCCCTCATTAGGTCAGTGCTTTTCACCTTCACAATAGAAAGGGAGAGGGAAGGAGCCATTTAGCCTCTGACTGTGCAGTCCAGTGGACCTGAAGAAGCAAGCTTGGACTCAAGAAAGCTTATGCCAGAACACATTCTTAGTGTTCTAAGGCAGTGGTCCCCAGCCTTTTTATCACCGGGGACTGGTCAACGCTTGACAATTTTACTGAGACGGGGTGGGGAGAGTCTTTTGCTGAGGGACATCGCCGCCGCCGGCTGAGCCCCTGCTCCCCTTGCTTTCCCGCTGGTGCCCCTGATATCTCACCGCCCGCTGGGGGGCGCTGCCAGCAGCAGCTGCGCAGTGCCACACCAAGGGGGAGCCCCAGCCATGGTGGCCACTGGAGAGCACCAGCCGGGGAGGAGGGTGAGGAGGAGCTGCAGCCCGGTACTGACTGATCTACGGACCGATACTGGTCTCCGGACTGGGGGTTGAGGACCACTGTTCTAAGGTGCCGTGGGACTCCTGTTTTATTTTGCCCCAGTGTCGTGTGTAAGTTGAACTCCCCAGTGATTGCACCCTTTCCATACTACTGAGGACTAAATTCAGAAACTCTCTTCCCTTGAAAAGCAGGTGGCAAGGCTAAAAAGAGAGGAGGCCATCCCTTCTGAGGTATCAGAGGCATCTGGCAGGATGTTGACTGGTTCCCTGGTTAAAATGGGGTTCTCCCACTTTCCCAGTCCTCCTAACCCCACCCACCCCCAACTCCCCACCAAACTTACCTAAAATCATAAGGACTCCAGAAATTAACCCAATGCACTGACATCACCTGGAAGTGACATTGGCACATCAGGGTCATCAGGAGGGTGACACTCTAGTTTTTGGGCAAAACTCAATGGTTAGAAGCACATTTCACCATAGAGTTTTGCCCAAAAGCAAGAGTGTCACCCGCTTCCCTTCCCCTGATGTCCCCAACATGTGAACATTGGGTGATGTCAGCATGTTGGATTCATTTCCAGAGTCCTTCCAGCTTTGGAATAAGCTTCTGGAACACACCCAAACCCCAAATCCCTCATTGGCAGCTTCAATGAACCTGGCAACCCTAGGCAGGCCACCCTTGTGACCATGGTGCACTAGATGAATCCTCCATCTGATCCAGCTAGACATTGCAAGTGTTCTTAGATTTCAGGAGGCTTCATACAATGGTTAGAGTGTGAGGACCAGGTCTGGGAGATTCAGGTTCAAATCCCTCCTTTGCCATAGAGGCATGCTGAGTGACTTTGCAGCAGTCAGCCTAGCTTACCTCCCGAGAAAGTGGTTGTGAGGAAGTAATGGAGGAAGGGAGAAAGATCTCATAACCTGCTTTAGATCCCTTCTGGGGAGAAAAGCCGGTTATAAATATAACAGTGCTGATAATTTTTATACAGGGAATTCCATTTTTCAAGGACTATATTGTATAGTACTTCATGTATCCTAAAGATCTCAGCCTTTTTTGAGGGGGAAATTTCCATGTTTTGGGGCTGCCGTGATAACTGTGAAGCTGTGTCAGCTGTGGCTGATGAAATCTCGAGCCAAAACAGCAGGGTTTCCTCCGCCAAACTCCTTGTCCTCCCCCTGGCCAGCAGAAAGAGAATCAATTATGCAAAACACACACAGGAACATGCAGATTTGCCTAACTGGAATCATTGATCCACAGCACAGAATTTAACCTTTCTTTGCAGAGACTGCCCTGGTGGGAAATTGGGATCTTCATACTAGTCTTTTTTTAGACACTCCATTTTGGCTTTCCAATTGCATGTCATGAAAGTGTACACTACAAATTATCTTTCCAATGCACATGGTGGCCATTTAATGGAAATCTAGTGATGCATGTATCATTTGTTTGCATACAGATTTGGTACATGCAAAGATCTTTCTTCAAAGGTCTATTTGCATGTACCAAAGTCTGGTGTGCATAGAAAACACAAGTGCAATCACATTAGGGTTTTTTTTGGGGGGGGGAGTCATGTGCACTCCACTTAGGTAGAGTTGGAGCAGAACGCCTAAAAAAGCTAGTATAGAATTCTGTTACATTCCTAAAATGGTATGTATTTGAAAAATCATGTTTGTAATGGGATCAGGGTTCTTTTTCTTTAATTTTTCATAAGGGTATGAAATAGATTCAATATTATCACAGGAGAAGGAAGACATTTGGTTAGCTGAAGGATAAAATGCTGCTGGCATGCATCCAAGTGTCCACCAATCTACAAATATCCAAGAATGTTTTCCACTGTGCCACGACCCCTCCGTATCTGACAAGGAGAAAAATCATTCCCTCCTCCTCCTCCTCCTCCTCCTCCTCCTCCTCCTCTTGCAATTCACGGAACCCCCTGAGGTTTTGTTGCTGGGAGTCAGTGGATTCTTTACAAGCAGCACAAAGGGTGCTGGGGAGGGAGGTCTGCAGTGAAAGGGGGGGCTCAACAAAAATCACCATTCTCTTCTGTTAATAGAAAGACTGCTCCAACCTTTTGTCTGTGGAGGAGCCCGTGAAATAATTTTTCAGACTTCAAGGAGCCCCAAAAGGTATATCAGCTTGTCATGCCTCCCCACCACATCCACAGAATTGATGTCACTATCTGCACCCTGAGCCCTCCTGGGCTGATTCTGCACTAACTCCCCCCTCCCCCCTCTGTTGATCCTGCTGAATTCAGATCGATTTGAACCCGGGTCTTTCTCCTTCCTCCCACCCCGAAAACAGAAAACCTTCTGCACTTGATTGGGGAAGCTCAGAGAGAGGAGGGGAATGCTGGTCATGAAGCTGAACTACCTTTCCTGAACTGGCAGGGGGGGGGGGGCGTCTGGTGAAGTCCAGCCAGCACTAGTGCTTTATTCCTTCTCTTTTGACTCCTGAGCCAGCAGCAGCCTCTCAGAGAACGAGGCAAATCTCTTTTGAGAGAAGTGTGGGCTTCTGGAGCACAGTCACTTTAAAACAGGGAGGGAAGCCTTGCAACCGGGAACCAGGAAGTCTTTGAACTGACACCCTGGCCAATCAGGGAAGACTGCTTTGGAGCAGGAAGTTAATTTGCAAAAAGCAAAAACCTACACACTTACTGATGGCAGTTTTTCCAAATATCACAGCTTATATCCACTCCTAGATATTGCGGGGGAACGGTAGGGTTACTGCTGATCAATCATGCATGTTGAAAAGAGAAAATTTAAAGCATCAAAAATCAAAATGGAAATTGAATTCAGTGTAGATGGAGGGATTAAAAGCCTGTGCAGACTCGACTCTTTTGCTCTCTCCCCCCACCTTTACTACTACTACGGTGGCCCTGCCTCATGTAGGCTGAAAAGAAGAGTAGGAGCTGAGAAGACATCCCAGACATCCCTGAGAAGACATCCCTATGTCACACCAGAACTCTTGTGAACTCCCTTCAGTGCTCCTACAGACCCCCCGGGATCTACTGGACCCTGGCTCGGAATACCTGTGTGACTGGATAATGCCCCTGCATGACAGCATCCCACTGAAACCTTAGGCAAAGACCTTTTCCAGCTCTGTTATTTCTGATCCTGAAAATGCTGGCAAGGGAGCTCCAGATGTGCATGCCCCCTTCTAATAGCGTACATGGAAGGCCGCGGGATTGCCATTAGAACACCATCTACCTATAGCCTTGTGACATGAATGTGTTCTCAAACCACAGTAATCCCCACGCATTTCTGCTGAGTCCACTGCCATTTCTCTTGGGTTGGAAGAGTGAAGAAGAGAAGTTTCTTCCTTGTGAACATTCCTCAACAGGGCCCTGAATCATTATTTCATAGAGTTTTCCCCTGGAATCCCTTTTGATGCAATTTTTTGGCTGGCGTACAAAGACGTGTCAGCAAAGACTAATGATACGACCATGGCCAGATCTGTAAGTGAAGTATCGATTTGGGTGACCCTTGAAATGATGAAATATCTATCTTCCTGGTTTTGTCACTTGCTCTGCAGCTTTCTAACCAATTTTAGGCACAAAACAAACACATTTGCACTCCCCCCCAGATGAAATTCCTCCCAAATTTATTTCAAGACCTTTATTTCCAGTTTTTATAGATAAACGTGTGATAGGCAATATACCCTGTTCTCTGCTGGACAATTTACCAACTTCATCTAACCTTGATTGACGTTTTGTTGTTTTGTTCTTGTTTTTTTTTACTTGGATGCCCTCGGTCACATAGGATAAAGATTTCTGTATATGAAGCAGCCTTACACCCAAATCACACTAGCTCAGCATTGTCTGCCCTCCTCAAGGAAATCAGTAGAGATCTTTCCCATCTTTCCCACTTGAGATACCTCAATTAGAGATAGTACTAGGCATTTTACCTGGAAGCTTCAGAAAGTGAATGAGGCTCTCTACTAGCTTACAGCCACATTACAAAGTTAGGTCAATGTGCACTGTCTCCCTCAAAGAGTTGCCAGCTCTGGGCTGTGAAATGCCCAGAGATGTGAGAAATGGAGGGCAGGTTTAGTGAGGGAAGGGACCCTAGCAGGGGATAACGCCATAGAGTCCACCCTCCAAAGTAGCCATTTTCCCAGAGGAACTGATCTTAGTCATCTGGAGATCAATTGTAACAGTGGGAGATCCCCAGGTATAATATGGCAATTGGCAACCTTACATAGAATCATAGAATCATAGAGTTGGAAGGTACCACTTGGGTCATCTAGTCCAACCTCCCCCCCCCCAATGTAGGACACTCACAACCCTATCTCTCACCCACTGTAACCTGCCACCCCTTTTCCTTCACAAAATCAACCTCTCTGTCAGATGGCTATTCAGCCTCTGTTTAAAAATTTCCAAAGATGGAGAATCTACCACTTCCCGAGGAAGTCTGTTCCACTGAGGAACTGCTCTGTCAGGAACTTCTTCCAGATGTTTAGATGGAATTTCTTTTCAATGAATTTCATCCCATTGGTTCTGGTCTGTCCCTCTGGGACAAGAGAGAACAACTCTGCTCCATCCTCGATATGGCAGCCTTTTACCTGATGCTGCTGTTTCTGTACTAAAGAACAGATCTATGTTGCTTAAAGTTCTCCAGGAAAAGCACATGGGAGATGTTGGATTAAGTCTAGAATATAGATGTGCTCTGAGAGAAGGGGAAATTTGTATGCATATCCAAGAGGTCAGGCTGGGATCATAATTGCTATAAATGGAAATCTCCAAGATGCATTTTTGTACCACAGCTCCTACAGCCCTTCCACTGCTGTCAATTTTCATCTTTCTATTTTATTTTATTTTATTTTTATATAAGCTACTCACAAAACATGACAAAACACCTTATTTTTGCTTCTTAGGGAAGGGAAGAGAGGCTCCCAAAATCAACCAGGTTGCCACATTTCCATATTTAGAAAAGTACTTTATGCAGCAGGGGCGGGGGGGCGCCCCTGTTAAAACACTGCCCACTCCCTCTTTGATTTGGCACCAGCTTGTACAAATTAAAAATGCCCTTTTCTTCTCCATTAAGTAAATGGAATCATTACACTCACGACTTAATTAATCAAGCGTAGCTGCCATACTTAATGAATCAATTCTTAATATGAAGAGAATGATCTCGAATTGGAAACCTTTCTCCAGCGGTGCATTCCTTATCAAGCTTTACTTCAGCCGGCGAAAGAAATTAGATTACAAACGCAACTCATGCCAAGGAAGAGCAAGCAGAATTGAGGGGAGGAGAAGGGGGTTGCTTTGCTACTGAAGCCACAATGCCTTAGGGTTAGCTCAGTGCAGCAATTTTAATGCAGTGAAGCTTATCTTTAACCTCCAAGGAATTATTTGCTGCTTCAGATCAGCTCCCTTATGTGCTCCAACACACTCCCGGTTAGGAGTCTTGAGACTACCATTTTAAACAGAGATGTATGGAGGGCTGTACCTATGCTTCCAAAAAGAATAGCTGAAGTTCCGTCCTTCCCAATGCAACCACCGAAAGAACACTAAAATATTCAGATATGAACATGTTGGTGGTCCCTGGCTCAAAAGAAGTGTACCTTCCCTCGAACAGAACCAGAGTTTTCTTGCCCTTGGCTCCAACCTGGTGGGATCAGTTGCCAGCTGAGATCCAGGGCCTAAGGGTATGGCTGAAGTTCAGCAAGGCCTGTACAACAGCACTATTCCTGTCTTCTTATGGTTGAGGCCAGAACAAGCAAATGAAATCACACTGCTCCTTTCCTCCCCAGAACATCCCACCACTGAATACATGGAGAAGAAGCAGGCAAATGGAGCCTGGGGCATTTATTGTATTTGAAACCAAATTTTGATCTGTTGTAAGCCGTCCTGAGCCTGTTTTCAGAGAGGGGTGGTCTATAAATGCAATAATAAATAAATTGTAGCCTCAATAAGGCATCTTAGCCTAGGCTGGGGAGTTAAGCAGGGTCAACCGTGGTCCGTACTTCCATGGCAGACCCCCAAGGGAGACTGGAGTGGCTATGCAGAGGAAGGCCACGGCAACCCACCCCTGCTGGTCTCTTTCCTGGAATGCCCTGGGCGGGGACCCTTGATGGCACATTGTCCTGCTTCTGCATGTGGATAGTTAACACCCTAGGTCAGGGGTGTTGGCAGGGGCTCATGGGAATTGTAGTCCATGGACATCTGGAGGGCCGCAATTTGACTAACCTTGCCCTAGGTGAAAAGCCAGACTAAAAACCTCTTCTGGACCTTCTGGGGTTTTTTTAATTGTCTTTTAATATGAGGGAACATGATTCCTCCCCCATCTGAAACAGGTTAGTCCAAGAAGCTCCTCTATCACAACCGTCTATCTGCCTTTGTAGACCAGCTGCTAGCTCAAGCATGAGTATATTTTACTTGGAATAGCATGCCCCCATGTGCTTTAGACTGGTTCTGCACTCAGAGAGATCTCTCCAGGCCTGTGACCAGTACAGGGACACAAATGCTGTTTCTGCATCATGACAAAGGCTAGTTAGATTGTATGTATCAGAAGAGGAATTGGATTTTATACCCACTTTTCACATTGTCATAGTTACCTTGCAAGCATAAACATTTAGAGAAGCTGTTTTTGTGCAATTTTACCTTGATCAGACCTTTCAGTTCTCTCTTCCTACACTGTTCCCACCACAGTGTCTTTGCTGATTTGGATCCATTCACATTACTGCCGAATAAACCCCATGACAGTTGAGATGGTGTGCCAACTGGAAAATGGGGATTTGGGCCAGATGGATTGACAAAATAATTAGTGAAAAGCTGGATTTTAGCCTCTACCAATAATGAAACGGGTCAGGGAAAGTGGCTGTTCTAGAAAGACACTGAAATATATGGGCATTGTTTTGTTTTCTAGTACCATTAAAGAGAATGTCTGTTTGCGCCGTATAGAATCAACAACTCAAGACATCGCCAGTGTCAAGACCATTCATTGTTTCATCTCCCCCCACCGCAGCCGTGTTGTTGTGATTGGTTTCTCCTTCCCCTCCCCATTAAATGCATCCCTGAAGCTGATCTCCAAGCATCGGCTTCAAGGAGGAGCAGTCTTGCAATATGTTGCTCTTCTCATTCGCTCATGCTCTATGGTGGATCTCCCCTGCCAACGAAGGAGGATACTTGGCACGGTGTGATTTATTGATTTATTTAATCATTTTATTGATACGCTACCCCTTCTCAGAAACGGGCTCAGGGCGATTTGCAACAATAAATAGAAAAACACCATTAAGACATCAATGTTTCATTGAAACATCTACCTAGTACCCAGACCTCGTGCTAGGGTTGCCAATTCCACATTAGGAAATTCCTGGGAATTTGGAGGCAGAGCCTGGGGAACAGGAGTTTAGAGATGTTTGCCCAAGCGTGAAAGATTGAAATAATAAAATATATTATTTGAATATATTACAATGGGGAAATTAAAGTTACATTTGAAAAATTGATCAACAAATTGAAAATAGTTATGGAAATCTGTTCCTATGTATGGTGATAGCAACAAGAGAATTGGAATGCCTCAAAAATGCCTACAGAAGAAGCCTGATGTTGGCATTAATGAAATCTTCAGAAATGGCTAAACTTACCATTTTGATTAGAGAAAAAACTAGAATGTATTTGATGTAGGTTGCTGAAGTGTTGAAAATGTAACTGATGGCTTTCTATTTTATCTGGAATATTTCTGTCTTGACTTTCCTCTGTTCATACTTTTTTGTCTGACTCTTATCTATTTCAATAAAATATTATTAAAAAAAGAAAATAGATCGATTTCAAAATTTGAGGAAAGGTGGAAAGTTTATTATGAGGGCAGGAGTGAAATGTACAATGAGAGCAACTTAAATTACTATAGAATCTTATAAAGTATTGGACGTTGAATATTAAGAATTGTTCTTTTATTGTTTCCTTTTTAATATGTCACGTATGATGTTCTATTGTTTTGAAATAGTATAATAATATTGGTGATTATAGCTAAGATTATAAAATGCTAAGGTGAATATGTAGAGGTAATAAGATGTTTAATGGAATAAGTTGTCATGATGAAAATTATTAGCATAGTGGTAAATAGTGATACAGTTAAACACTAACTATTATTAGGGCTTAGATGAAGAGGAGACAACTCTGTTGTTTTTAGCTTATATTTTACTATATTATACAATGTATGGCAATCTTTAATTTGATATATACAATCTTTTCCTTTTCTGTATGTATGTATGTATGGTTTGGTGATATCATTAATATGTCAGTGTTCTCTGCCTTCCCAACAGACATTGCAGATGGGAATCAAGCACTTTTCAGGCCTGTTTGTGATGTTATGCGTTGGGTTTGGTTTATCGATTCTCACGACCATTGGAGAACACATAGTATATAGACTGGTGATCCCTAGAATTAAAAAGAAATCCAGAATGAAATATTGGCTCCATACAAGTCAGGTGGGTGTTTTGGCACCGTAGAACCACTTAATGATGGAATGCTCTCCCCGCAACAAATTGAAATGGATGGTCTCAGTATATGGCACTTCAAACACCCGCCTTCTAGTGTGACCAAGAAATACAACCAACAGTGGGGCAATGCAGATGAAGGAGTGGAGTTAGATAGTTAGGGAATCACAATAAATTCTACATAGTCCTTACAAAATC
The DNA here is from genome assembly GCF_049243985.1 of Paroedura picta. NCBI lineage: Eukaryota > Metazoa > Chordata > Lepidosauria > Squamata > Gekkonidae > Paroedura > Paroedura picta. Next base: position 89,424,636 of record NC_135375.1, on the reverse strand, counting down.
CTACAGGATAGAGTCAATGGCCTACAGTCTGGATAAAATTAGTAGGGTAACCTTCTGTCCTTGAGGCCAAGAAATTGGTTAAGCAAGTAGCTGTAGTTCACCTCACTTGGAAAAATGAAGCATTGCACTTTGGAATATCTTGGATGCTTCTCCAGATGCCGGTTGTCTAGCCATGCAACATACAGTCCCTCTGTAGATACAGAGCATCATCATCATAGGCAATTTCCTAAGTACTGGTAAAATAGTTTCAAAGAGTACTTATTCTCAGTTTTATTTGTTTGTTTACATCTCGCCTCTCCTGACAAAGTCAACTCGAGGTGGCTCACAAGAATAAAACAATAAAACAATACCCCATAAAAACTAGACAGCGTTAAATAAACATCTTCCCAACCCTTCAGTTAAACACTAACATCAACAATTAACAACAAGATGGTGGTACAAATTTTTTTTTTAAGCATATGCTGGCAGGGGCTCATGGGAATTGTAGTCCATGGACATTTGGAGGGCCACAGTTTGCCCACCCCTGGCTGAGACAATATGAAGTTGCCTGATACTAAGTCAGTGCCCCCTCCCTCCGCCCAGCTTAGTATGGTCTGTTGGGACCTGCAGCAGCTCTTTGAGACCTCAGTCCAAATACTTCCTCAGCTTTAATGGAAGTTCCCAGGTGCTGTCTCTGAGGGCCTTCTGCACACAGCACTAATGAGCTATCAGACCTCCCCACATGATGTGGCTGGACACTGGTGGATTCTCACCAAATACTAAACCCAGCCACACATAAATGCAAAAGGTGCCATAGAAATCCATAGAAAATCTGCTCACTGTCTTAATCCCCCCCCCCACACACACACACAAATTCAAGGTTAGTTTTAATACTAACAAATGTACTTTCCTATCCTTTTCTCCAGAGACTCCACCGAGCTCTAAATAGTTCATTTATAGAAGACAAGCACCAGCCTAAAGCAAAGCGAGTTGAAAAGAGGTAAGAACAAACACTATTCAAAATCTGTTTACCGATGGATCTCTGATATTAGTTCCCCAGACACAAAACCCGTTTTTTATTAAAAGGAAGATGCAAACAATAGCAAAGATAGCCTTGTACAAGGCAAACAAACAAAGGTATTTATTATTGTGCTCCCCAAGCCATAAATAATAAAGAACTGTTATGATACCATGCCTTTCTCCAATGGCAACATCAGGCACGTCAGTTTTCATATGCATCATTCTCCTGTCAGATCTCACCACTGACAGGACAGTTTGGCAGGCAATCTCGGTTGCCATGTATTGCTTGTGCTCAGCAGAGCCAAGAAGGTTCTTTACGAACTCAAACTCCCAGAGAGGGAGAAGTTGGAGGTAGCCATATTTGCCCAAAGCAAAACTGAAATAGACAAAGCAAAAGTCCAAAATTACAAAAGGGTCTAATATACAAGTTAAAAGCATGTACAATAAAACCACCTTGAATCCACCGATTGAAAAGGATTGAACATAGGGTTGTGAGTGTCCTGCATAGTGCAGGGGGTTGGATTAGATGACCCAGAAGGTCTCTTCCAACTCTATAATTCTCTGATTCTCTGATTCTATATTCAAATAAGATATACAATAGAAATTAACAATGTCTATTACTGTTAGATTCACTGTTGTTTTAACAGTCCATTAAGTAGTACATGGTATGTAAATTGGGAAGGGAAGCCATGGAGGAGCTAGAACAGATCCTGAAGTGTAAGGATGTGTCTCCGGAGACCAAGATCAAGTTAATTTATGCCACGGTATTCTTCATTACTATGCTTGGGTGTGAAAGCTGGACAATGAAAAAAGCAGACAGGGAGAAAGTTGATTCATTTGAAATGTGGTGTCGGAAGAGAGTTTTACGGATACTATGGGTCACCAGAAAGACAAATTGGTCAGTTCTGGACCAAATCAAGCCTGAATTCTCCTTAGAAGCTAAAATAATTCAACTGGGGCTTTCATACTTGGGGCACATTATGGGAAGACCAGTGAAGCAACTGCAAATCAGAACTGTCTTTTGGTATGAGTAAAGGCTTTAACTCTCTGAGTGTTTGGGAGAACAGTATGAATCACTTTTCAATGCCTATTTAGCCATCTTGGGATGATTCTTTGATGTCTGTGTGTGCTAAGTGCCATCAACTCACTTCTGGCTTCTGGCAACCTTATGACAATGTCCTATGCTCCCATGTTGGATAATGCACCATCAGTGTGCTTTTGCACAGGATTTTCCTGTGCGGAAAAGGATAATCTTCTTCTAAACTGCTTAGGGCTGTACTGTAAACTTCCCATTTTTGCTCACATATATTACTATTTGTTCCAGTTAAATGCCTTGGGGCCAAACCAGTTTACCATAACAGAGGAAGACTGCAATGCAAGTTTGTCCTACACCTCTTTTTATTTGGCCTTTTTTCCTCCCTGGAACTCCCCCCCCCCAGTAACATCTGTAACAAACCTATCCTGGGTTTGCATTTTCTCACATGCATGTTGTATGCAACGTATTTGCCCAGATGCAAAGGCGTGGTCTTCTTCAGAGCCACCACTCTGAGATATAAAACCCAGCCTATCACATCACCAGTACCTTGGGGAACCTTGGTAAGGCAGCCTCTGAGCAGGTACAAAGAGCAGAGCTCCCGCAGTTTATTCAACTCCTCCCATAGATGCATGTTCTTGATGTGTATTAGCAGTCTTCTGTGAGCAGAGGAGATTTGAGTCACCAGAAAGAAGTTTTATTGTTAAAGATTAAATGAGAAAACATACATGGAAAATAGCACTCAGCTCTTGTAGAGACAGATTTAAGAAAAATGAACCATAAGTCCAGTTAGGTTACAATATAAGACAGTTACCTTAGATGGAGGAAACACACCCCAAATCTCCTACTGCACCTTTCTGGAGGAGGTTGGGTACCAACGCAGGTCACAGCCTCTTGCCAAAGGATGCAAACAAAGAAAGATTCCACCTTATAACCCTTCCTCCAACTTAGGTGAAAACATGTCCCCCAATCCAGTGTTAAGGATCTTACCCTTCATGAGATATACTCCAAGCTCTCCCAGTGAGGTCATTTGGCCTGTAGCTCTCCTTCCAGGGATTGTTGGTTGGTTGGTTTTTATGACTGGCATTCATCTCCGGTGCTTGGCCTGTAGACCAAAATGGCCCTTTCCCAGCTGAAATCCGATTTCTATTTTTTGTGACTCTCCCTGGCTTGCATTTAGTTACAACTTCTGAAATGAAGATAAACTGTCATGGTGTCAAGGTCCACCCCGCCCCACCCCACCTTCATAACAACTTGAACCTCCGTTCCACTGAATGTTTAAAATAACAGTGCTATTTACAACATGTTGGTGCTGTTCTCTGAGAAGCTTTAGTATACTGACCGCCATTGCAACGTCTCCTCAGATCTGACAGCTGTTCTTCGTTATCACTCCCAAGGTAATTAATATTGAAGGCAGCTGCCTGGGTTCTTCCATGGTTCTGCCTCTTTCAAGTCCCCGTAATGAACCCAGCGGGACTGAAGGGTGCAATTTCGAGATCTGACAAAACAAGATCCAGAGGCAAATATAACTTCCCAGTCGCTTTTGTGACACAAAGAAATAAGCTACTTGAAATGGGGCAGCTGAGGAGACTACAGAAGGGCAGAAAACCATCGTAAAAATACCTCCTTAATGTTTGCCATGACTAATTGGAACCCTTTGGCCAACAAGCCAGTTCAAATTTGTTATGTATCTGTGGTGGATTTGTCTATAACGTCTACAGGGCCGTGGCGCAATAGCAGACCCCAGGCGGACGGGGAATTCACAGAAAAAGACAGCTCCCCTCGTCCCAGTCCATTACACGATAACACTTACTTATTCTTTTAGATGGTTGCTCTAAGGGAAATGGTAAGAAATTGAGGAACGATGAAAGTAACTTCTGCTATATTATTAGTATTTCCCGGGGGAACCGTAGACCAATACTTCCTTTAGTCCTATGCTTCCCCAAAGTCTCTTTTTAATAATGTACCAGCACTGAGCCTTCTGACAGTTTTAAGTGCGTCAGGATTTTCAGTTCCTTTTTTTATATATATAAAAAGCTTTTTCTATAACAGCACAGAAGAGATATTGCATATCCCCTAAGATTATATCAAATCAAAAGACACAAAAATCTGAGTCCTGGATCATAATTTACTCAAAATTCCAGAACACAATAAACATAGGCCTATGAGCCAGCAGGCTTTATTGTGGCATATATTGATAGAGCTCACGTAATAAGCTAATGTTGTTCTTAAGACAGTTTTCCAAGATCTGTGAAACCATTTCTGGGATGAAGGTAGTTGTGACTTATTCCAGCCAGGAGCTATAGGAAGCACGGCTGCGTTGAAGACTGGTAAAGACACAGCAATTGTTCTGTGCGGAAACAGATGGATTCTGTTGAGTAACAGATTCATCTTTTTCTATGGTTGTGCTTTTGCCAGTGGTGTTTTTTTTGTTTTAACTGAGGGGCCAACGTTACAGATGTGCCTACAGCAGAAGCAAAGACTCCTTAACAACAGGATTGATTGCAAGGAGTTTGTAAGAGGCTCGTCTATATATATAAAGAGGGATTGGTACTTCTCATGATGTGCTGAATGTCATGAAGGCTCCAGAGTGAGGCCTGCCCACCAGGGGCCTTCCAAAAGTTCAGCGCTCTGGGAGAAGTCCCCCGCTCCTACAGGGTGCAGAGACAGCATCCACGGGGACAGCGCTGGAGCCCAGGGAGTCAGGCAGCACCTCTCCCAGTGGGGAAAAGTGCTGCCGGCTCCTTGAGTTCCCCGCCGCCATGAGGCTCGGAGAGAAGCCTCTTCTGCACCCATCCTTTGGGCTTTCCTTCTAGTAATGTACTTCAATGCTCAACAGGTTTCAGCCTTTAGAGTGGTGGCATGGCCATCAGTCTTCATTTTTGAGCAGATTTTTACCCACCCACCCTTCCTTAAGATTACAGCTGCATG